>NC_134551.1:24593766-25876975 GCF_025594145.1 Primulina tabacum
GACCACTTACGACCCACAAACCACGCAAAAAGTTTGCTGGAAATTTCCAGCGCCTTACAACTTCAAACCCTAATACACAAAACTTGCAAATTTTCGACCCTAGGCCCTACCCGCTCGAACCAGCCTTCGACCAACCCTTCCTAGCCAACCTTAGGACTCTCTTGGACCAACCTAACTTGAGCACACAGTCCCATGCACACTGCTGGACGTGCCAACAGGATCACCGCCACAACGAGCCTTAACCCGACCACCAGAGAGATAACGCCTTCAATTGGCCCTATGGTCCCAACCAGCAGCGTGCTCGCCATCCTAGACCATGACTCAGACCCACCAGGGTCTGGTCCATGGCTTGGAACGGCCCCTCAAGCCGTCTGCTCCAACAAAATTCCACGATCTACACCAACCCGAGCCAACACTACAACAATGCATCGATCGGCCCTCGCCTAACCCACAAAGCTTAGACTCCATGTAATGCCCGAGATTTTATTATTGTAATCTGAAATGATTAATTGATAATTGATGTGATTATAGATGGAAAGGAACAGATCGGGAAGACAAAAGAAGACATGAGATATGTGCGAGGACAGAACCCCTCGCGCATATGCACGACCAAGAGGAACGCAAATGCGCGAGATAGGTAGAGAACCTCACGCATATGCGCGAGACAGGGCGCGCATATGCGCGAGCATGTGATAGTGACAAGTGCTGAGACAGTAGGTCTCGTGCATATGCGCGGGGACAGGGCGGGCATATGCGCGAGCTGAAGAATTCAGAATATGCCAAGACAGAGAGTCTCACGCATATGCCCCGGTGATGATCGCGCATATGCGCGAGACGTGCAGCATGAAGAATAAGCCACTTGGTCTTGCCATGCAACAAAAAGGATAAAATTATTCATTTTCTTCAGATTTTGGCAGAAAGAAACGAGAAAAGCTCTAGGGAAAACTTCAAGTTCACTTGATACTAGAATTTGAATTGCGAAAGATCCGTCCGTCAGATTTTCGATTCGAGTTCAATACTGTATTTCTTTCGACAAGATCATCAAAAGGACGTAAGTTTTATTATGTTCTTATATGATTTGAAAATATGATATTGAAGGAATCATGATATGATTGTTATTATGTGTTCCTGAGTTTGTGGTAATCGTATATTCGAAATCAGATTGAAGAACGGATACCGTATGAAATTGTTATCATTTTTCAGATTTGAATTGATTGAGATTATACAGATTTGATATCAGATTGTGTTGTTGAGTGATTATGAGTTATTGAGATTGAGTGTTATTGATATGGTATTGCTGGATATATCGAGATTGTGCTGTTATGCCGTCGAAACAGGATTAGATTGTGTTCTGATTATATCCAGTATTGATTGGGTTATATATTGATATTGTACTCCTCAATAATGTCATTGCCAGATTGAGTATTGACAACTTCGAATTCATTACTTCGACTTCGCCAGATCGACAAAAGAAAGGTATAAATCAATGTTGACCGGGAGATACGACTCGTGTTAGATTCGACTTGAGTTTCCCAAAAACAGCATACTTTATTGTTATTTCTTTGATATATTTTCAATTTCTGAGATTGATATGCTTAGTTTATTGATTTATAGTCAAGCATGCATTATTAGATGAGTCGTTGGCAGAGGTGCCAAGTCACGAGTCTTGGGCAGATGTGCCTAGTCTTTGGCAGAAGTGTCAGGTCAGTGGACTTTTGGTGGATATCGATGTGCTTAGGAGTAGATCGACTTCTATTGCAGATATTCGATATAGATAGCCAAAGTCTGGGAATAAGAACGTACCACCTTCTAGCTGGGAAGAGTAGGTGGGAGACTGTTGCCTTCTTATTCAAACCGGGATCCCTAGACTAGATGAGAGTCGAGTCAGAGATTAAGAGTCAAAGAGTTTGATTTACAGTTTTATATCGATTCATGTCTTTCAGATTATGATACATGTTATTGATAACTGTTCTATATTTTTATATATGTATATATGAAATACAAGTATACGTTGTTTATACTGGGAATCATATTCTCACCGGAATTATCCGGCTGTTGTTGTGTTTGTATGTGTGCATGACAACAGGTGGGACATGATCAGGGTCAAGAAGAGGATGAGAGATCAAGATTAGCGTGGAGATCCAGACTTTGAAGTAGATTTGGCTTTGAACACTTGATGTATAGTTGTTGAACTCTAGTTCGAGATAAATGTATTTGTATAAGACTTGTACTTTACTTTTGATGTGATATAAGATTGATTATCATATGTTGCGCACTTATGTATTTAAAAAAAAAAATTAGACCCATACAATTAATTGATCCTAATGATGATTAAGAAGATGAATTAGGTTCGTGTCCCCACAGCAGGTGGTATCAGAGCAGTAAGATCATTAGACTGGAATAGAAGAGAGTGAGCGGGGTAGATTGAGTTTTCTTTCCTTGATTTTGTGATGACAACATGTTTTAACTGCTTTAATACATGTTTACCTGATTATTTGATTTGATTATTCTTGATAAGCAGTAAGATGATCAGAAGAGGACTGAAATAGATTTGTTGTATTTGCTTACTAATCCTTTCGATAATCAGATATGCCTCCTCGAATAATCCCAGAACAGGGTAGTACCTCCAACAATCCAATGGATGTTACAGCAACACCAATGGAAACCCTACTGAAGAGGTTTCAGTGGTTTAAACCGTCGACTCTGAAAAGCACTGAGACATCTGTTGATTGTGAAAGTTGGCTTGATGATATTGAGATGTTGTTTAATTCACTGGATTATACGGATGAGCGTCGAGTCAGATTGATTGGGCACCAGTTACATGACGTTGCAAAGAATTGATGGCTTACAACCAAGAGAGCGTTGGAGCACCGATGTACGGTTATTACTTGCAAGATCTTTAAGACTGAATTTTATCAAAGATTTTTCCCAGTATCGTACAGGAAAGACAAGGGTGAAGAGTTTGCCAATCTGAGACAGGGTCAGTTGAACTTAGAAGAATATATGGCCAAGTTCTCTACCTTGTTACGTTTTGCTCCACATGTTGCTGAAAATGATGAAGCAATGGCTGATCAGTACATTAATGGGCTGAATCTCGAGATCTTTACACTAGTAAATGTTGGAAGACCGAATAATTTTGCTGACGCCCTGAACAGAGCAAAAGGAGCTGAAGCTGGCCTGATTAGGCAGAAAGGAGCTTCCTATGTTCCTCCAGTACCGAGATAGCAACCAACTTCTACTCAGTTCCACCAACCCCGTCCTAGATTTGAGAGTGGCAGTAGCAGCAGTGGGAAGAAAGATCAGTTGAAAGCCAGAGGCAAATAGTTTAAGAAGTCTGGTAGTAGTTCATCCAGCACCAGTGGTTCACGACAGAGCCAGAGTTATACATGGGTCTATTGCAGAACTTGTGGAGGGAGACATCCCACAGAGCAATGCGAAGGAGTATCTGGTAGTTGCAACATTTGCAGACAGCATGGACAATTTTCTAGAGTTTGTCCACAGTGAGGTTCCCAAAGATCCCAGGGAGCAGAATCATCTGGATCAGTGGCTCAGACTGATAGACGATCATCTGCTGTTCACTCTTTCCAGCCAGCACCTGCTCAGTCACAGCCGAGGCCAGAAGGAAACCAGACTGTTAGCCAGCCTCCTAGACAGCAGGCCAGAGTATTTGCATTGACTGAAGAACATGAACAGGAAGCACCAAATGATGTTGTTGCAGGTAACTGTTTTCTTTGTGGTTATCCTGCTTATGTATTGATTGTAAAACGTCTGCTATTCATTTTCTTAAAACGTGTTAGATTTTTTTTTTAAAACCTCACTTAGCATCGGCCGAACCATAAAATATTTTTGAAATCATTTTAAAAAATAAACATCCAACTGTCATTTAAAAATCCAAAAGAAAATATTTTAAAGCATAAAATCGTCAAACATTTTACCAACCTAAAAACATTATTTGAAAATTATAGCCCATACTATAACCTCTCAAAAATATCTCATAACATAAATAAAAGACGTAAAAATATCTTTAACATTACTTAAAATCATAAATAATAACTAGTGCGGAAAACTAGCGTCGGTCCTCGGGTTATGTGCACCTTCAGTCCAGTCAGATCAACCATCAAGACCTCTAAAAACATTAACATCAAAATCACCTGCATCAATTACACCTAGTGAGTCTAAAGACTCAACACATCATATCCTTGTTATCAAGTAATACGTAATACAGTTAACATATAACAGTGAAAAATACTTGTACTTAAAATATCATTTTCATGAAGATGCATAAACCTAAACTTAAACATTTTCGTAAATATTTTCATGATGCATAAAAACATTTTCTTAAAAACATAAACATACTCATATTCATATTCATATTCGTATTCATGTGCATATCCATATTCGTATCCATATTCGTATCCATATTCGTATTCATATTCATGTTCGTGTTTGTTGAATTCAGATCGTGATTGTGACTCGTATTCTTGATCGTATTGGGCGATGGATTCATCTAGAGAAAACCACAGTACTGGGCGGCGGGGACACCAGCAACACTCTCACCGGTCAAATGGGCCTTGGCAAACGTATTAACATATTCGTATTCGTATTCGTATCCGTATCCAAGGAAACACGATCGTCGGGCTCCCACTGGGACCATAACCCTCACGATATTTCCAACATGTAGTAGTCACAATCCCTTCACATCCTTCAACATGTCGTATTTCCATCACTTAATAAAAACATGCATATAATATCATTTTATTTTGAAATCAAGCATGCAACATATCTTTTAAATGTCCAATTTAAACCTTAAAATTCATAAACATTTAAAAATCATAATTTAACATGTTAAAATCATAAATATCCATAAACATTTTAAAATCAGCATTTTAACATATTAAATCGTAAACATTTAAAATAAACATTTAAAATTGACATATTAACATATAAACATTCATAATCATTGAAAATAATCATATTAGCACATAAAACAGCATTCAGGAAACTGCCATGACGTTTACTAATTTCTAGGTGTAAAAAGACCGTTTTACCCCTGGACGTATAAATTCACGTTTTTGACTTTTTCTTAATTTCCTTGACTCTAACATGTTCCAAATAATTATTTAAGCCTACATGAATTTTCTCATATTTTTATTTAGCTTAAATCGAGGACTTTTAAATTAATCTTTAAATGTGACGTATTAATGCGTTTTAATCTCGAATTAAACCAAACCTTAATATAAAATTCCCAAATTGAAAATTTAGACTTTTAATAATTATTTTAGCTTAAACCTAATTTTTCATAATTTTATAATGCATAAAACTAGGCTTTCTAATTAACTTCTAATTAACTCGTTAATTAGAGTTTCGTGCGGCGATTAAATCTTGAATAAATCCAAAACTCGTTATTTTGATCCCAAATTTTAAACATAGCATTTTTATCATTTATTCTACCCTTCCAAGTCATGAGCCACCCCCTTGGACCCATGGTTCGAAATTTCTTCCTTAAAATCTTGTTTTGACACATAATCGAACACACCGAGCCATCTCCCAAAATACTCGGGCCACGCCCGAGCCACCTTGAGCCAAAACCTAGCCAACACGTTTATGGACTCTATTGACCAGCCCTGGCCCGAATAACCGGCCCTGGCTCGCTCAAAAACCCTCTGGACAGTGGACCAATTTTCTGCATGTTTTGTGCGTGTCTTCCTAGCACCTCAAGAACTCCTAATTGGGTTAGGACTCAACCAGCTGTTAACCACTCGACCCCTCATGACCCTAACCACCCTGGACCACGCCCAGACCAAGCCCAGACCAAGCCCAGACCATCCACAAGCTCCAAACCGAAGTTATAACACTAGCTGCAGAAACAGCCGAGAACTCCTACCTTGACATGGACTCCACGTTTCTGTTGCTAGGACTCTAGCCATCGCCCGAGCCCTTGAACCAGCCCCTTGTGCACCTTCTTAGGACCCTAAGGACCTAACCTAGCCCAGCCCAAAGCCCCTGGCCGAGCCAAAACACCCAGCGCAACCTGCTGCACCCCTGCGCTAATCTTCCTTGAACTCACAGGTTGGAGTCCTAGCTTGCTAGGACTCCTTCCCAGCCTCTTGTCTCGAGTCTTAGCATGGCTGGGACTCTTCACTTGACCCTTCCTGACCCTATCCCAGCCCTGGTCCAGCCAAAGCCAAGCCATGCCACCAACCCCCATCAACCCAAGCCCTTCGAACACAAGCAACAGAAAATTGATACCAGCTTTTATTTTTCATGTCATGCAGCATATTAATTGTGTTCTTAGGACCCTAACTCGTGTAAAAACAACCTTAATCAACAACCTAGCCATGGTAGCCCCTTAACACATATTAAACATCAATTTTGGATCACCACACATGATTTTAAAATCATACAAGATGCAAAAACGAAAATATTCTATGATGCCAATTGTTTTCCATGCAAAACGGTTTTAAAATAATTACTATGGTGTGAATGATTTGCAAAAGGAGAATATGGCGTGCCTTTGCGTATTCAACGCACGATTAATCGTTGACGATGACGAAGAACGAGACAAGACCTTGGCTTTGAACTTCCCCTTGAGCTTCTCGATTTTTCTCCTTCAAATTGGTGATGGTGTGTGCCGTGTGATTTGAGGTTTTTGGGAGAAAATTTCAGACTTTGGGCGTGTAGTTGATAGGTAGGTTTTGGGGTAATTAGCTTATTATATGTTAATAAAACCCTTAGTTAAGCTTAGGCCTATTAAGTTCATAATTAGGCCCATTATTCTTAATTAGGATTTAATTAAAATATTAAAATAGTTTTGTTAAAAATAGTTTGTGAATTAAATAGCCGGGTTGTCAAAAAAAGTCCGTATTTTGTTGAAAAACCAACACCGATAAAATTTTCGTCTCGGCGTATAAAATCACCTCAAAACCTCTTATTTTCAAAAATAATAAAAAACATCACCCATATTTTAAATAATTAAAAACATTTATTTAATAAAATCATTTTCCATTTTTCAGCCCTCGGTCTCCGTTCCTCGATCGCAACTCGAATAACCTTTAAAAATATATTTTACTGCAATCATGAAGAAAAATATATTTTAAACATGCAAATATGCACAACATAATTAATTCATGCAATTAAAACATTTAATTAAAATACAAAGGAATTTAATAATTTGCGTGCATGTGGTTCGCGTGGATCTTCAAATTTTCGGGGCGTTACAATCTTTCCCCCTTAGAACGAATTTCGTCCTCGAAATTCGTTTATCCTTAATGACCCAAAGTTTGGACTTAATTCTAGTATCCCAAAAATCTACGCTTTCACTGCGCTACTATGATAAAATTTAAGTTCTAGAATGTCCTTACGTCTCCTTGATCCCAATTAAATTTTCCTTCTAAATCTTTATTTTCGAATTGCAACTTAAAAAGACCTATAATAACTTAGTACTATTACTATTATAACCTCGAATTTCAACTTTTCTTACAATTCCCAATAAAAATATGGATGACCATACTTATCGTATATTATTTTTCTTATTTTATACCCAAAATATTCATCAACTTATCAATTTAAATCTTAAAATCTCAAACACAGCTTCAAATTCTTAGAATTTTCAAGTCTAATATCGATTCACCCTTAAAAACCCATGAACAACATTCCTTATAACACTATAACCAAGATATCCCAAGGTTCCAAATATTCTTAAAAGTCTAAATCATCAAAAACTCTTATCAATTAACCCATTCAGTCCTCACTTATTGATAAACTAGTCCCCAAATTCCGTAATAATTGCAAAACAAATTCTTAATTTCCTCAAAAATTAGCCTAATTGGTCCTTAATTTCAAAATTCCTTAATTAACTCATAAATTTTTGGCATTCTTAATTCTCTTCTACTGGTTTCCCATAGCATAATTTCGATAAATTTAAACTTGTTTATCCAAAATCAATTTCCATAACCAATATTACCTTTTGTCAAAACTTAAAATCTCAATTTATACATTTTCTTATTCCCAAAGTCGTTGCAAATCCTTAAATCATTATATGTTATGAGTAATTCCCAAAAATTAACTCAACTAGTAACCATGAATCATAAATATTTTCTTAAAAATCTACGTGTCCCAAAAGCGCTCATAATATTCACGATTAACTTATAGCCCAAAAGTAGAATGTCAATACTAAAACCCAAAAATTCATCATAGTCCAATACCACCACGAAGCCAACATGCGTTAAAATCAAATAATTTTTTATTTCATATCATATCACGTATATAAATCATGAAGCATATAAATCATAAATTTTCATAAAACTATTAAACATGTGACGTAAACATATAATTCATGTACTTATGCAGGTAACATCATAAAATCATATAAAGCATGTAAACTTACAAATTTGAGGCTTGACGACTGATCTTTCCGGCGCTGATGGTGGCACAACCCTTTACAGGACCTTTGCTCTGATACCAACTGAAACATCTGCTATTCGTTTTCTTAAAACGTGCTAGATTTTTTTTTTTAAATCTCACTTAGCATCGGCCGAACCATAAAATATTTTTGAAATCATTTTAAAAAATAAACATCCAACTGTCATTTATAAATCCGAAGGAAAATATTTTAAAGCATAAAATCTTCAAACATTTTACCAACCTAAAAACATTATTTGAAAAGTATAGCCCATACTATAACCTCTCAAAAATATCTCATAACATAAATAAAAGACGTAAAAATATCTTTTAACATTACTTAAAATCATAAATAATAACCAGTGCGGAAAACTAGCGTCGGTCCTCGGGTTATGTGCACCTTCAGTCCAGTCAGATCAACCATCAAGACCTCCAAAAACATTAACATCAAAATCACCTGCATCAATCACACCTAGTGAGTCTAAAGACTCAACACATCATATCTTTGATATAAAGTAATACGTAATACAGTTAACATATAACAGTGAAAAATACTTGTATTAAAATATCATTTTCATGAAGATGCATAAACCTAAACTTAAACATTTTCATGATGCATAAAAACATTTTCATAAAAACATAAACATACTCATATTCATATTCATATTCGTATTCATATGCATATCCATATTCGTATCCATATTCGTATTCATGTTCATGTTCGTGTTTGTTGAATTCAGATCGTGATTGTGACTCGTATTCTTGATCGTATTGGGCGATGGATCCATCTAGAGAAAACCACAGTACTGGGCGGCGGGGACACCAGCAACACTCTCACCGGTCAACTGGGCCTTTGCCAACGTATTAACATATTCGTATTCGTATTCGTATCCGTATCCAAGGAAACACGATCGTCGGGCTCCCACTGGGACCATAATCCTCACGATGTTTCCAACATGTAGTAGTCACAATTCCTTCACATCCTTCAACATGTCGTATTTCCATCACTTAATAAAAACATGCATATAATATCATTTTATTTTAAAATCAAGCATGCAACATATATTTTAAATGTCCAATTTAAACCTTAAAATTCATAAACATTTAAAAATCATAATTTAACATGTTAAAATCATAAATATCCATAAACATTTTAAAATCAGCATTTTAACATATTAAATCGTAAACATTTAAAATAAACATTTAAAATTGACATATTAACATTTAAACATTCATAATCATTGAAAATAATCATATTAGCACATAAAACAGCATTCAGGAAACTGCCATGACGTTTACTAATTTCTAGGTGTAAAAAGATCGTTTTACCCCTGGACGTATAAATTCACGTTTTTGACTTTTTCTTAATTTCCTTGACTCCAACATGTTACAAATAATTATTTAAGCCTACCTGAATTTTCTCATATTTTTATTTAGCTTAAATCGAGGACTTTTAAATTAATCTTTAAATGTGACGTATTAATGCGTTTTAATCTCGAATTAAACCAAACCTTAATATAAAATTCCCAAATTGAAAATTTAGACTTTTAATAATTATTTTAGCTTAAACCTAATTTTTCATAATTTTATAATGCATAAAACTAGGCTTTCTAATTAACTTCTAATTAACTCGTTAATTAGAGTTTCGTGCGGCGATTAAATCTTGAATAAATCCAAAACTCGTTATTTTGATCCCAAATTTTAAACATAGCATTTTTATCATTTATTATACCCTTCCAAGTCATGAGCCACCCCCTTGGACCCATGGTTCGAAATTTCTTCCTTAAAATCTTGTTTTGACACATAATCGAACACACCGAGCCATCTCCCAAAATACTCGGGCCACGCCCGAGCCACCTTGAGCCAAAACCTAGCCAACACGTTTATGGACCCTATTGACCAGCCCTGGCCCGAATAACCGGCCCTGGCTCGCTCAAAAACCCTCTGGACAGTGGACAAATTTTCTGCATGTTTTGTGCGTGTCTTCCTAGCACCTCTAGAACTCCTAATTGGGTTAGGACTCAACCAGCTGTTAACCACTCGACCACTCATGACCCTAACCACCATGGACCACGCCCATACCAAGCCCAGACCAAGCCCAGACCATCCACAAGCTCCAAACCGAAGTTATAACACTAGCTGCAGAAACAGCCGAGAACTCCTACCTTGACATGGACTCCACGTTTCTGTTGCTAGGACTCTAGCCATCACCCGAGCCCTTGAACCAGCCCCTTGTGCACCTTCTTAGGACACTAAGGACCTAACCTAGCCCAGCCCAAAGCCCCTGGCCGAGCCAAAACACCCTGCGCAACCTGCTGCACCCCTGCGCTAATCTTCATTGAACTCACAGGTTGGAGTCCTAGCTTGCTAGGACTCCTTCCCAGCCTCTTGTCTCGAGTCCTAGCACGGCTAGGACTATTCCCTTGACCCTTCCTGACCCTATCCCAGCCCTGGTCCAGCCAAAGCCAAGCCATGCCACAAACCCCCATCAACCCAAGCCCTTCGAACACAAGCAACAGAAAATTGATACCAGCTTTTATTTTTCATGTCATGCAGCATATTACTTGTGTTCTTAGGACCCTAACTCGTGTAAAAACAACCTTAATCAACAACCTAGCCATGGCAGCCCCTTAACACATATTAAACGTCAATTTTGGATCACCACACATGATTTTAAAATCATACAAGATGCAAAAACGAAAATATTCTATGATGCCACTTGTTTTCCATGCAAAACGGTTTTAAAATAATTACTATGGTGTGAATGATTTGCAAAAGGAGAATATGGCGTGCCTTTGCGTATTTAACGCACGATTAATCGTTGACGATGACGAAGAACGGGACAAGACCTTGGCTTTGAACTTCCCCTTGAGCTTCTCGATTTTTCTCCTTCAAATTGGTGATGGTGTGTGCCGTGTGATTTGAGGTTTTTGGGAGAAAATTTCAGACTTTGGGCGTATAGTTGATAGGTAGGTTTTGGGGTAATTAGCTTATTATATATTAATAAAACCGTTAAGCTTAGGCCTATTAAGCTCATAATTAGGCCCATTATTCTTAATTAGGATTTAATTAAAATATTAAAATAGTTTTGGTAAAAATAGTTTGTGAATTAAATAGCCGGGTTGTCAAAAAAAGTCCGTATTTTGTTGAAAAACCAACACCGATAAAATTTTCGTCTCGGCGTATAAAACCACCTCAAAACCTCTTATTTTCAAAAATAATAAAAAACATCACCCATATTTTAAATAATTAAAAACATTTATTTAATAAAATCATTTTCCATTTTTCAGCCCTCGGTCTCCGTTCCTCGATCGCAACTCGAATAACCTTTAAAAATATATTTTAATGCAATCGTGAAGAAAAATATATTTTAAACATGCAAATATGCACAACATAATTAATTCATGCAATTAAAACATTTAATTAAAATACAATGGAATTTAATAATTTGCGTGCATGTGGTTCGCGTGGATCTTCAAATTTTCGGGGCGTTACAGATTGATACGGGTGCCTCCCACACTTTTATTTCTGAGCGATTTACATTGATACATGATTTGCCTGTTGAGTCATTATCTGCTGTAGTATCTGTCTCTTCATCTTTTGGGAGAGGTCTTATATCAGTGAATTTTCTGAAACATTGTATGCTACAGTATGACGGGCATGAGATTGAGTTAGATTGTATTGTACTCGGTTTGTCTGATTTTGACTGCATTATTGATATCGATATGCTGACCAAGTACAGAGCTACCGAAGATTGTTTTCAGAAGATGGTAAGATTCAGACCTGAGATGGCTGATGAATGAAAATTTTACGTTAAGGGTTCTACATCTAGAATTCCTTTGATATCTGCATTATCTATGACTCGATTATTACAGAAAGGAGCAGAGGGATTCCTTGTGTATTCAGTAGACGTACTGAAATCGAGCCCATCATTGGAAGATTTGCCAGTGGTATGTGAGTTGGTGATGTCTTCCCAAATGAGATTCTAGGTTTTCCACCAGTCCGAGAGATAGACTTCAGCATTGAATTGGTACCAGGAACAATTCCGATTTCTAGAGCTCCATACAGAATGGCCCCTATTGAACTAAAAGAACTGAAAGATCAGTTGGAAGAGTTAAGTGCCAAGGGTTACTTCAGACCGAGTGTTTCTCTTTTAGGTACTCTAGTACTGTTTGTGAGAAAGAAGGACGGTTCAATGAGACTCTGCATTGACTATCGACAACTGAACAAGGCTACGTTAAAGAATAAATATCCTTTGCCTCGTATCGATGATTTATTTGATCAGTTGCACGGTTCTTCTGTTTATTCCAAGATCGATCTGAGATCTGGATATCATCAGCTAAGAGTCAGAGATTCTGATATCTCAAAGACAGCTTTCAGTACCAGGTATGGCCATTATGAGTTTATTGTCATGCCAGTTTGGTTTAACCAATGCTCCAGCTGTATTTATGGGATTGATGAACCGTGTATTTCAGAGATACCTTGATGACTTTGTGATTATTTTCATTGATGGTATTCTGATTTATTCAAAAAATATGATTGATCATGCTGAGCATTTGAGAACTGTATTGAGAATTCTAAGAGTTGAGAAATTGTATGCCAAGCTGTCGAAATGTGAATTTTGGCTGAAGCTAGTTTTATTTCTGGGGCATATTATATCTGGAGATGGTATTTCTGTTGATCCTAGCAAAGTTGAGGCCGTAATCAATTGTCCTAGACCGACTTCAGTGCCAGAGATACGCAGTATGGGTTTAGCCGGCTATTATCGACGATTTATTAAAGATTTTTCGAGCATTGCTAAGCCTATTACGTAGCTGACTCAGAAGAATGCACCATTTGTTTGGTCAGAAGAGTGTGAGTCTAGTTTTCTAAAGTTGAAGAAGAGATTGACCAGTGCTCCGGTGTTGACTATCCCGTCAGGTACTGGTGATTTTGTTGTTTATTCTGATGTTTCTCACAGAGGATTGCGTTGTGTTTTGGTGCTGCAGGAACATGTTATTGCTTATGCCTCGAGACAACTGAAGCCACATGAGTCTCGCTACCCAATTCATGATCTTGAATTGGCAGCCATCGTATTTGCACTGAAAATTTGGCCACACTACCTATACGGTGAGAAATTTGAGATTTATTCTGATTAAAAGAGTCTGAAATATCTGTTTTCACGGTCAGAATTGAATATGAGGCAACAATGATGGCTTGATTTGTTGAAAGATTTTGATTGTGAAATCAAATACTATCCGGGAAAGTCAAATGCAGCAGCTGATGCACTGAGTCGAAAGGTATGTTCTTTATCCTTATCGACGATTGGTGTTTCGAATTTGATTGAAGATTGCTGTTTTTCTGGATTAGCATTTGAAACAGATTGTAAACCGTTGAGACTCTATGCTATTTAAGTCGAACCAGAGCTGCTTTTAAGAATTAAAGAAGCACAGAGAGTTGATCAGAATATTCAGAACTCGATTGCGATGGTCAGAGCAGGATATCGATCAGAATATCAGGTTCGTGATGATGTATTATATGTGAATAATCATCTTGTTGTGCCCGATGTTTCAGATTTGAAACGACATATATTGTCAGAAGCGCACAGTAGTCGATTCAGTATTCATCCTGGTGGCAGAAAGATGTATAATGATTTGAAAAGACAGTTTTGGTGGAAACAGATGAAATCAGATATTGCAGAATTTGTATCCAAATGTCTGAATTGTCAGCAGGTAAAAGCAGAAAGAAAAAAAGAAACCAGGAGGTTTATTACATAGCTTAGCCATTCCAGAGTGGAAATGGGATCACATTTCTATGGATTTTGTGACGAAGCTACCACATTCCTCCCGAGGTTGTGATGCGATTTGGGTCGTGATTGACAGATTGAACAAATCAGCATGTTTTATTCCGTACAAGATGACTTACAGACATGACCAGATGACAGAGATTTATGTCAGAGAAGTTGTCAGATTGCATGGAGTGCCGAAGTCTATTGTATCAGACCGTGATCCTCGGTTTACTTCGCACTTTTGGCACAGTTTGCAGCAAGCTCTAAGTACTAAATTGCACTTGAGTACCACATATCATCCACAGACAGACGGAAAGTCAGAGCGGACTATCCAGACATTGGAAGATATGCTTAGAGCTGTAGTGCTAGATTTTGGCACTAGTTGGAAAGATTCTTTGCCACTTTGTGAGTTTTCCTACAACAACAGCTATGAGACGAGTATAGAGATGGCTCCGTTTGAAGCATTGTATGGCAAGAAGTGCAGATCCCCTCTTTATTGGGATGATATTTCTGAGGTACCTGAGATTGGTCCTAATATGATTCGAGATATGACTGAGAAAGTGAAGCTGATTCGTCAGAGAATGAGTACAGCTCAAGACAGACAGGACAAATATGAAAATATTCGTCGTCGACCTCTAGTATTTGAGACAAGAGACATAGTATTTCTGAAGATTTCTCCTTTCAGAGGCATTGTCAGATTTAGCAAGAAAGGAAAATTGTCTCCATGTTATATTGGGCCATATGAGATTCTCGAGAAGATAGGAGATCGTACCTATCGACTCGCCTTACCGCCTTCTCTATCTGGGATACATGATGTCTTTCATGTATCTTTATTGCGGAAATATCTTCCTGATGCATCTCATATTCTTCAGCCAGACGAGGCAGAACTTGATGAAACTCTGAGTTATTTTGAGAAACCGATCTAGATTCTTGATCGTAAAGAAAATAAACTCAGAACGAAGACTATTCCGCTTGTGAAAGTTCAGTGGAGTCGTCATGGCATTAAAGAAGCTATGTGGGAAACTGAATCAGATATGAGACATAAATTCCCAGAGTTATTTCATTGATGTGAGTTTTCTTATTTAGCTTCTGTATATCTCCTTCGTGTATGTGATTTGATTGCCTGTGATTTCGGGGACGAAATCAAATATTAGATGGGGATAATTGTAATGCCCGCGATTTTATTATTGTAATCTGAAATGATTAATTGATAATTGATGTGATTATAGACGGAAAGGAACAGACCGGGGAAGACAAAAGAAGACATGAGATATGTGAGAGGACAGAACCCCTCGCGCATTTGCGCGACCAAGAGGCGCGCATATGCACGAGATAGGCAAAGAACCTCACGCATATGCGCGAGACAGGGCGCGCATATGCGCTAGCATGTGATATTGTCAAGTGCCGAGACACTAGGTCCGGCGCATATGCGCGGGGACAGGGCGCGCATATGCGCGAGCTGAAGAATTCAGAATATGCCGAGACAGAGAGTCTCGCGCATATACGCTGGTGATGGTCGCGCATATACGCGAGACGTGCAGAATGAAGAATAAGCCACTTGGTCTTGCCATGCAACAAAAAGGATAAACTTATTCATTTCCTTCAGATTTTGGCAGAAAGAAACGAGAAAAGCTCTAGGGAAAACTTCAAGTTCACTTGATACTAGAATTTGAATTGCGAAAGATCCGTCCGTCAGATTTTCGATCCGAGTTCAATATTGTATTTCTATCAACAAGAGCTTCAAAAGGACGTAAGTTTTATTATGTTCTTATATGATTTGAAAATATAATATTGAAGGAATCATGATATGATTGTTATTATGTGTTCCTGAGTTTGTGGTAATCATATATTCGATATCATATTGAAGAACAGAAACCGTATGAAATTGTTATCATTTTTTAGCTTTGAATTGATTGAGATTATACAGATTTGGTATCAGATTGTGTGTTGAGTGATTATGAGTTATTGAGATTGAATGTTATTGATATGGTATTGCTGGGTATATCGAGATTGTGCTGTTATGCCGTCGAAACAGAATTAGATTGAGTTCTGATTATATACAGTATTGATTGGGTTATATATTGATATTGTACTCCTCAATAATGTAATTGCCAGATTGAGTATTGAAAGCTTCGAATTCAAGACTTCGACTTCGTCAGATCGACAAAAGAAAGGTATAAATCAATGTTGACCGGGAGATACGACTCGAGTTAGATTCGACTTGAGTTTCCCAAAAACAACATACTTTATTGTTATTGCTATGATATATTTGCAATTTCTGATATTGATATGCTTAGTCTATTGATTTATAGTCAAGCATGCACTATGAGATGAGTCGTTGGCAGAGGTGCCAAGTCACGAGTCTTGGGCAGATGTGGCTAGTCTTTGGCAGAAGTGCCAGGTCACTGGACTTTTGGTGGATATCGATGTGCTTAGGCGTAGATCGACTTCTATTGCAGATATTCGATATAGATAGCCAAAGTCTGGGAATAAGAACGTACCACCATCTAGATGGGAAGAGTAGATGGGAGACTGTTGCCTTCTTATTCAAACCGGGATCCCTAGACTAGATGAGAGTCGAGTCAGAAATTAAGTGTCAAAGAGTTTGATTTACAGTTTTATATCGATTCATGTCTTTCAGATTATGATACATGTTATTGATAACTGTTCTATGCTTTTATATATGTTTATATGAAATGCATGAATACGTTGTTTATACTGGGAATCATATTCTCACCGGAATTATCCGGCTGTTGTTATGTTTGTATGTGTGCATGACAACAGGTGGGACAAGATCAGGGTCAAGAAGAAGATGAGAGATCAAGATTAGCGTGGAGATCCGGACTTAGAAGTAGATTTGGCTTTGAACACTTGATGTATAATTGTTGAACCCTAGTTCGAGATAAATGTATTTGTACAAGACTTGTGCTTTGCTTTTGATGTGATATAAGATTGATTATCTTATGTTGCGCACTTATGTCTTTTAAAAAAAAAAATTAGACCCATACAATTAATTGATCCTAATGATGATTAAGAAGGTGAATGAGGTTCGGGTCCCCACACTCCAGCCCTTAAACACCATCTTACTTTACGTATACAGCCTCTTAGCAACGTAACTCGGCAGTACCCTTGCACAAGAATCATAAAAAACGTGAGTTGTATGCATAAACATGCGGATTTCATGACAAAACGAATGCATAGACGATTTAACATGCAAGAACTATGAAACAATCGTACATGGAACACATATCAATATATATACAGCATGAATGATGAGAAAAGGAAGATACATAGCGTGCAATAACGTTTATATGCTCAAAAACTCGAACATCTACGCGCAGGACGAGAACAGGAGAGGCTAGGAAGACTTTTTCTTGAAAGCTTGAAATATTTTCGAAGTTTTTGCTGGTTTGCTGCTATAAAAATGAGGGGATGCTGATGTGGGAGGGTAGGCGACGGCTGCTAGGTGTTAATAGGTTTAGGGTTTGCTTAGGGTAATGTTTAATTAAAATACAAAACATTAATGGGCCCATAATTAAATTTTAAAACAATTAAAAGGTTTTTGAGTCCATTAAGCATTAAAACAAACCTATCAAGCCCAATAACACTCCCGAAAGATATTTCATTTAGGTACATTTTAGAAAATATTGCCCAAACCCTCGAAAACTTCCCAGTTTCGCTAAATTTTGCGTACATGTTAAAAATATGCCCCGGCGAGCAAACTACCCACCAAAGCCCATTTTTCGAAAATACGCTTAAAAAAGTCACCCATATTAAATAATTAAAATTAATTATTCAATATAAGTATTTTTCCTGATTATCCCCGGTCTCCCGTTCGAGCGCGAAATGCAACTTAAAACCCTAACGCATGAAAATTTAAAATACCAATGCGATAACACCCAACAATGCAGTATTCATGTATTAAATGCATAAACATCATTAAACATATAATTTAAGTAAAACTCTAGATTGCATGGAGTCAGGTTACGTAATACGAGTTTCCTAGACCTTACAATACTCGCCCCTTAAATTGAATTTCGTCCTTGAAATTAAAACGTACCGAATAACTCCGGGTAGCGACTCCTCATCTCAGTCTCTGTCTCCCAAGTAGCCTCCTCTTCGATATGATTCAGCCACTTGACCTTGATCATGTGGATCACCTTGTTCCAGAGCCTCCTCTCCTGTCTGTCCAATATTTGAGTAGGTCTTTCCTCAAAAGATAGATTCGGCTTCAGCTGCAGAGGCCCATAGTTCAGTACGTGTGATGGATTCGACATGTACTTTCACAGCATAGAGACATGGAACACATTATGAACTCCCGTCAGATTCGGCGGTAATGCAACTCTATAAGCGAGTGTCCCAACTCTCTCCAGGATCTCAAAGGGTCCTATGTATCTAAGACTGAGCTTGACATTCTTCTCAAATCTTATCACACCCTTCATCGGTGCGACCTTCACGAACACATGATCCCCTAGGGCAAACTCAAGATCTCTGAGCCGGTGATCTGCGTAACAATTCTGCTGGTTCTGAGCGGTCTTCATTTTGTCTCGGATCTTGACCACTAACCTTGCAGTATGACTGACAATATCTGGCCCCAACTTTGCCCTCTCTCCTACCTCGTCCCAATACAATGGAGACATACACTTCCTCAAACGTCCTCTACTCGTTTTTCTTAAAAAGTAATATATATTTTTTACATCTCCGCCGAACATATATACATATATATAGACATGAATTTTTAAATTAACATTGCACCATTTAAAAAAACAAAAACAAAACCACCAACTATATTTGAAAATCTAAAGGAAAATAATTCAAATCATAAAATCGCCAATTGTTTACCAAACCTAAACATAGCAAAATTTCAAAATAAACTAACTCTAATATACTCTCAAAAACCTCTCAAAAGCATCATAAAATTAATAAAAAATTTTTAAAAAAGCAACTAAAATCATTTAGCATAAGTCATAACGTAAGTCATAAATTTATTTTATTTTATTTGCGGAAAACTAGCGACGATCATCGAGTTGTGTGCACCTTCAGTCCAGCAAGATCAACAGTCAAGACCTCCATTAAAATCAATATCATGCTCACATGTATCGATCACACCTAGTAAGTCTATTGACTTAGCAAACCTTAACCATGATCACAAGTAATACATATACAATCACATGCAACAATGAAAATATTTTTACTTAAAAATATCATTTCATGAACATGCATAAACTTAAAAAAATTTCCTTTCATCAAATACAATTTTCTTTTCATCATATACGTATACGTTTTCCTCGTATTGAATTCGGATCGTTAATTATGACTTTTGTTTCAGTTGAAGGTTGATGGATCCATTTACGTGTAACCACAATACTGGGCGACGGGGACGTCATCCACTCTCACTCGTCAACTGAGCCTTGACCTTACTTATCATCATATCATGTTGATGGAAATAGGATCATCGGGCTCCCTCTGGGCCTTTTCACGTAAACGGTCTCCCTCTGGGCCTTTTCCCTCACGATATCTCCAATCATATCATTGTATTAGTCAAAATCACTTCATCTCGTTCAACTTTTCATATATCATCACTTATAAAAATTTATGCATATATAAATCATTTTTCTTTTAAACCAAGCATACAACATATCTTTTAGCATTAACGTTTCATCATATAATTTCATAAACATTTAAAATAAACATTTTAGCATATATTACAGCATTTAGGGCATTGACAGGACTTCTAACCTTTTTCAAGTGTAAAATGACTGTTTTGCCCCTGAAACCCTAACTTTCTCAATTTATCCTTAGAACTTTAAACGACGACCCAAATCATTCAAAACATAACATGACACCATAAAATACACACATAAATATTTCTTAGACGTAAACTTAAACCCTCGACTAATTTCTCAATTCGTTTTTAAACATAGACGTACATCCCGGTTTTGACTCGTATGGACTCGAAACTTAACCAAACTTGAACCATAGCTTAATAACGTCTAAATGAATCATATTCAACACAAACCAAATCAATTAAGAACATAGATCAGGCCTAGAACGCTGCTGAAAATTTCTGCATAAATCCTAGCTCCTACTTGGTTCGATCCTAAGCTAACTTCGACTCCAGCCCCTTTGCCACGTGTTCAAACCTTATTTGTCCCTCCTAGGACCATGACAAACCCATAAGGAACCTGCTGGACCGAACCTAACAGCGTTAACACAAAAAACCCTTCAAAACCGCAACTCCCCAACCAAGTGCGGCCCCCAAGTTCACGCGATCACCTAGCCCTTCGAACCTAGAAATTTGCAGCCTCCCTAGGATCCTCAGGCATCCCCCTAGTGTCCCCTGGTCGTGCCCTATCAGCTGAAAGAGCCGCAAGCCCCTCTAGGAAACCCTAGCCGAACCCTAACTCCATATGCTTCCCAATTTTCGTTCATCCTTGAACCCCTACTATCCAGCCCATTTAACATGAATCTATGTACCCTTAAAAATATGGAAAAACATCCCTTCAAGTTTTCCTACAATGGCAGCCCCTTTGTGCATCATTATGAGGAGTTTTACAAGATGAAAACATCAGTTTTGTGCATGTATAGCCATAAAAACGAAAATATATAAAGTGTATCACATTTTTCATTCAAACATGTATCAAACACATAATATGGTGTGAAAGACGAGTGAAGAAAGATTAAGGCGTGCCTTTGCGTTTATTAGCTACAAAAACCAACTTGCGATGCGAGGGACGTTGGTCGAGAGACAAGGGAAGAAGTCTGCTGAATTTTTCCTCAAAAACATGAGTTTCCTCCTTAAAATTCGTGTGATGTGTGGCTTTGATGCTGATGGAGAGTCCTATTTTTTTTAGTGTGAAGGGGCGTGAGTTGTGTAGGTTAAGGGATGGTTTTTGGCTTTTACATATCAATTAGAACACATGGTGTAAGCTTAGGCCCATTAACATAGTATATTAGGTCCATTAAGCCCATTAATTAATATTTAAAATATTTTGTTTAGGAAAATTGGTCAAAATATTAACCGAGTTCTCGAAAAGTTTATATTTTAGTCGAAAATCGAATATCGTTTAAAAACACGACTCGGCGTATAAAAACACCTCAAAACATCCCATTTTCAAAAATTTCAATTAAAATATACCACACATTGAACCATTGAAAATAATCATTCAATAAAATATTTTCCCTCGTATGATCCCTGGTCTCCGTTCTTCGATCGCGTCTCGAATAACCTTAAAAACAAGTTTATGCATTTTAGTAGAAAAACAAATTTTAAACATGTAAAAAATCCTACCATATTTACTGAATGCAATTAAAATAAATTAATTAAAATATATAAGAAATTTGATAACTTGCATGAATTTGGTTCACGTGGAACTTCAAATTTTTGAGACGTTACACTTCCTCTCGTATAATGCATCATATGGAGCCATACCGATCGATGCCTGATAATTGTTGTTGTACATGAACTCCACAAGAGGTAACTTTGGCTCCCTACTACCCTGGAAGTAGATCACACACGCTCTGAGCAGGTCCTCCAATATCTGAATCACCCTCTCTGACTGTCCGTCGATCTAAGGATGAAAGGTAGTACTGAATAACAATTTGGCCCCCAATGCCTGATGCAGACTCTTCCAGAAGGCAGACGTGAAAATCGGATCCCTGTCGGACACGATGGACATTGGAATTCCATGTAGCCTTACTATCTCTCTGATGTACAGCTCTGCATACTGAGTAATGGTGAAAGTCTTCTTGATCGGTACAAAATGAGCTGACTTGGTGAGCCGATCAACTATCACCCAAATGACATTATATCCTCCAGTCGTCCTCGGAAGTCTAGTCACGAAGTCCATGGTAATGTTCTACCATTTCCGCTCGGGAATAGGGAGTGGTCTCAGCTTCCCTGCAGGTCTCTGATGCTCGGCTTTAACCTGCTGACATGTCAAATTGTAACGTCCCGAAAATTTGAAGATCCACGTGAACAACATGCATACAAGTTACCAAATTTCTTATTTATTTTATTAAATTGTTTTAATGCATTAAAAACATGTTTATTGCATAAATATGTATTTTAATTCATTGGTTATTTAAAGTTTCATGTATTTGGGTGTTAAGTTGCATTTCGCGCCCGAACGAGTAACGGAGACCTGGGGATAATCAGGAAAAAATATTTTTATTGAATAATTAATTTTAATTATTTAATATAAGCTGTATTTAAAGGAGAATTTCTAAAATGGCCCTTGGTTGAGTATTTTTACTCACCGGACCATATTTTAAACCGATACGCAAATTTTATCGATTCAGAAGAATTTTTGAGGGCTCGGCCAATATATTCTAAAACGTACCGAAAAAAAATATTTTTTAGGATTGTTTTTTGGATTGATGGGTTTATTATAGTACTTAATGGGCCCAAAACCCTTTCATTCCCCTTAATTTTTATCTTAAGGCCCATTAGTGCTTAATTATACCATTGAAACACCTAATTAGCAAATCCTAAGCCTCATTCACCCTTGTGGCCGCCATTCCATTATCTAGCGGCAACCCTCCCTTCTTTTTCAGCAGCCATCTCGTTTTCTCTCAAAGGGTTTCAAGAAAAACTCCTCTCCGCCTCTCCGGTGCACGTTTTTCGCAAGGATCTTCGAGTTTTCGAGCGTATAAACGCAAAGGCACGCCATATATCTCTTTTTCTCATCATTTACACCATTTATACATTTTTTTATATGTTTTTACATGAAATTTTGTTGGTCTATCATATATCATCGTTTTTGCAAAGGTTTTGACAAGAACATGCATATATCTTGTGTACAACTCACGTTTTTCATGTCCTTGTGCAATGGGCTGCTAGGTTAAGGCTTGTAAGGGCTGTACACAAATTGATTTAAGGTTTCTAGGGGCTGGTGTCTCGAGTTGTCCATGAAAGTAGAGAGGGCCGATCGTTTCTCCTTGAGCGGCTAGGGTTTTTGTTGGTCTTGTGCAAGAAAAGGGGAGGCACGGCCAAGGGGGACTAAACCAAGTCATGGTACGGTTCAGGAGGGTCAAATCTGAGGCCTAGGGGAAGTCCTTACATTGCTGGTCTCAGGTTAAGTGGGGGTCGAGGCACGTGCAATGAGAAGGATCGGGTGTTGCTTGTTTTCGGGTAACTCTTGTGTGGCTGATTGCATGGGAAGTAGGCGTGGGTTTGTTTGGTCCTGGAGTTAGTCCTCGACTTGATCATGGTCTTATGAGAGTTGGTTTAGGGCTGGACACTATGGTTTTTGGTCTAGGATCGAATATGGGGTCGTAGGTGCAACTAGAGCTTCGATGTATGCATGCAGAAAAATTCCAGCAAGTTTCGGTTACTATTTGAGGGTCATAAGTAGTCTGAAATAAGTGGTTTAGAGGCTTGTCATGTAGGTTTGAGTCATGGTTTGAGTTGGGAGAAATTTGGTTAAGTTTCGGGTTGATTCAGTTTAAAACCGGGACCCCGGTCCAAATTTTTAAAACAAGTAGTATAATTTTGAAATTGGCTCGATTTTAGGTCTAACAAATGTTAATCAATATGTTTTAAGGTGTTTTAAGGGGTTCGGTGAGCTTCGGGTCGAAATTTTGAGGTTCAGGGGTAAAACGGTCAATTAGAGTTTCCGGGGGCAAAATGATCATTTTGCCCTCGAGTCGAGCTTTTAGTCCTGGCAGTGCCCTAAACACGATTTTCACATGGTTTAAATTTTTATGTTATCTGGATTATGACTTTTTATGAAATTATGAAAAATATGTTGCATGCTTTTTTTTAAGGAAAACTACGTATGTGCGTGATTTTGATAAGTGATGAAAATGATGATGTTTTTGAAAGATGGGAGTTGTTTGTGACTAACTATATATATATACGATGAGCTGTAAGGCCAAGGCTCAGTGGACGGGTAATATTGTCGTTGATGTCCCCGCCGCCGGGTACCACAATTATATGTAGATGGAACCATTGAATAGAGGTGATACGATAGAGCTGATACAAAAGTTGATTAAAGAGAAATGAACAAGTATATGATGATATGATGAGATGTTTTGACACGTTATTCTTTTACCATATGTTTACGTTTACGCTTTTAAGATCATGAAACTTATTTTGATTACGGTACTTTTCACTGTTTCTTGCTATGTATATGTATTCGCTATTAACGTTATAGGTGTGTTGAGTTTTTATACTCACTAGGTGTGAATGATGCAGGTGATCAAATTGATCTAGAGATTGGAGGTGCAGAAGACTGAGTAGGCAGAGTTGGATGTGCGCACATGAATCATATGAACTTATTTCTTCCGCACATCACGTTTTTGAGATAGGAGTGGACATGAATATTTTACTCATTCATTTTACTATGCTATTGGTTATCCGATTTTTAACTCGTTCATATTTTTTTTATTTTTTTTAAATTGCAGTATTTTCGTCGGTAGGTGATTACTATTATTTTTGAAAGGTGAAATTTTCAGCAGTGTTGCATGCATGCATAATTTATAAATTTTCGAGAATGAGCTTGTAAAAAAAAATTAAGTAGAATTTTCAGTTGGTATTAGAGCAAGGGTCCTATATAGGGTTGTGCCACCGTAAGCTTTTGCAGCTCAATCTTCAAGCCTCAAGTCTGTAAGTTTACATGTTTTGAAATTTTAATTCTATCAGCTGCATGTTTTCATGGTATATGATTTACAATACATGTTTAGCTGTTTACACGATTTAAGGATTATATGTTTTAAAAACTAGACTGGATTGCATGTTGGTTATGTTTGGAATTGGACATGTCTAAGAATTCGAATATTGGGAGTTGGGGAAGGTTGGAAATGATTTGACTATATTGATTTTTGGTTAGTAGTACTGATATTTTACTTATGAGTCATAATTTAATCTTGAAGATTATGAATGCTTTTGGGGCATATAGATTATCAAATACTGATGATTCGTGGTTACTAGTTGAGTTAATTTTGAGGATATCATATAAGCAATAATGACTTGAAGACTTCAACGATCCTTAGAAGTATAAATTATATAATTTTGGAATTTTAAATATTTATGAAAATTTAAGATTGGTTATGAGAATTGATTTTGGGTTTAATAGGCTTAATGTTATTGAACTTTATGATATAAGAAACCTATAAAATGGAATTAGGAACGCCAAGAACTTATGGGTAATTGAGAAATTTTTGTAATTAAAGACCAATTGGATAATTTTCGAGGAAATTAGAAATTATTTTGCAATTGATAAGAAATTTAGGGACTATTTTAGCAATAAGAGAGAATTGAATGGTTTAAATGATAGAAATTTTCAATGATTTATGCTTGAAGGGATATTTAGAACATTGAAATATCTTTGTTATAAGGGTATAAAAAATGTTAATCAAGGGCATTGTAGGATGAATCAATATTGAGCTTGAAAATCTAAGCGTTAGTGGAATAATGTTGTGGCAAATTAAGAATTTAGAGTGATAACAATTTAAGGTAAAGTTGATCAATTAGTTAAGTTATAGGATAAGACATTAAGTTAACGTATTTTTGGGAACTTAAGGTTCTGTGTAGCATAAGTTTTAATAATGATCTTAAGAGTTAAAATTATACATTTTTCAGAGTTAATTTTTTTTAGAAAGTTGGGTATGATTAGTTGTTAGGTTACTCGAAAGACGCATGTAAGAAGAGAGATAGACACCTTGTCTTGAGGAAATTTTGGAAAGTCATTAAGAAACTTGGGAATAAGTGAATATGTGTATTGAAATTATATTATCTAATACTATTTGGGTTGTGTAAGCTTGAGTTTCAAATTGATGAAATAGATGTTCATACGGAAATTTTGGGTGAAATAAAACAAAAGGGTGTTAGTTGTGTTCAAAATAGATTACCGATGAACGAATATTAAGATTTTTATCGAGTAAGAAAATCTAAAACCTTGATATAGAGATTCTAGAAGTCTATGGATTATAAGTAAAGTTGATTTATTAGAGTCATTCCATCATTATCAGATGAAAACTTATTAAGTTTTATACGCTAGTATTAATTAAACATTAAGGATACGTAAGAATGCGACATTTGTTGCAATGAGGAAGGTCCAAAGATCTTAGGCCTTAACTATATTGTAATTGGGAATGAAATAGTTTAAGCATGCAATTGAGGCTAGAAGGATTTATTATATACGTAGAAGATCGATATTTTATATTTGGGTTTTATGGATTAAAGTTACTCGAGTTTTAAGATTTGCAACAATTTAATATTTTGAATGTACTTGAAATATTTAAGTTACGTAAGTCTGGTGCCGTAAGATAAATATTCAATCTAAAGATCTTTGGCTAATATTATTATGGGGTTGAGATAATGTTAGCTTTTAAGTGTTTTACCCATGATAGAAGTCGATTAAAAAATTTTGGTGCTAAGATCCCCTAAGTCGAACTGCATGAATGCCAATATTTAGATTTGAAGCTTTAGAATACCTTGAGTTCAATAAATTTAAGAAAAGGTGCTGTTGGGATTTTAATATTTAAATATAATAGGTCGATGAACATTATGAGTATTGTATAAGCAAAGTAAAGTGAGATAATTTTGGACATCCATTTCTAGTATGAGGAATTGCGAGAAAGGTCAAATTCGAGGTCATAGTAGAATAGAACTACGTCGTCATAGGCCGTTTTAAGTTGGGATTTCGCAATGAGAATTTTTGTAGACAGTGTAATTAGAATTAGAGAGGTGTAAGGACAGCTTAACACTTATTTTCTCAGAGTATCGCAGCGGAAGCGTGCATTATTGGGATACTAGAATTTATAGTCTAAAATTTTTGATTATCGAGGATAAGCAAATTTCGAGGACGAAATTCAATTTAAGGGGGATAGATTGTAACGTTACGAAAATTTGAAGGCCCACGTGAACCAAATGCATGCAAGTTACCAAATTCCTTATTTATTTAATTAAATTGTTTTAATGCATTAAATGCTTGTTTATTGCATAAATATGTGTTTTAATTCATTGGTTATTTAAAGTTCATGCATTAGGGTGTTAAGTTGTAGTTCACGCTCGAATGAGTAACGGAGACCGGGGGAATAATCAGGAAAAAATATTGTTATTGAATAATTAATTTTAATTAATTAATTTAAAGTGTATTTAAAGGAGAATTTTGAAAATGGGCTTTGGTTGGGTATTTTTACTCGCTGAGCAGTATTTTAAACCGTTACGTAAATTTTATCTATTCGGCTAAGGTAATATTTTCTAAAACGTACCTAAACGAAGTATTTTTCGAGAAATTTTTTGGACTTGATGAGTTTATTTTAGTGCTTAATAGGCCCGAAACCCTTTTAATCAATCTATTTTTTATGTTAGGGCCCATTAATGCTTAATTATACCATTTAAACACCTCATTAGAAAACGATAAGCCTCATTCACCCTTGTGGACGCCCCTCCATTATTCGGCAGAAGCCCTCTCTTCGTTTTCAGCAGCCATTTTGTTTTCCCTCAAAGGTTTTCAAGAAAAACTCCTCTTCCTGTCTCTGGTGCACGTTCACGCAAGTATCTTTGAGTTTTTCATTGTATAAATTGAAAGGCACGCCATTTATCTCTTTTTCTCATCATTTACTCAATTTATATGTTGTTTTATATGTTTTTTCCTGAAATTTCATTGGTCTATCATATAGCATGGTTTTTGCAAAGGTTTTGACATGAACATGCATATATCTTGTGTACAACTCACGTTTTTCATGTCCTTGTGCAAGGGGCTGCTAGGTTAAGGTTTGTAAGGTCTGTACACAAGGTTATTGAAGGTGTCTAGGGGCTGGAGTCTCGAGTTTTCCATGAAAGTAGAGAGGGCCGATCGTTTCTCCTTGAGCGGCTAGGGTTTTGATTGGTCTAGGGCAAGAAAAGGGGAGGCACGGCCAAGGGGGACTAAACCAGTTCATGGTGCAGTCTAGGAGGTCCAAAATGAGGTCTAGGTGAGGTCCTTACAGGGCTGGTCTCGGGTTAAGTGGGGGTCGAGGCGCGTGAAATGAGAAGAATCGGGTGTTGTTTATTCGGGTAACTCGCATGTGGCTGATTGCATGGGCTGTGGCCATGAGTTTAGTTGGTCCAGGAGTGAGTCCTCGGCTTGATCATGGTGTCAGGAGAGTTGGTTAAGGTCTGGACACGATGGTTTTTGGTCTAGGATTGAATACGGGGTCATGGGTGCAACTAGAGCTTCGATATATGCATGCAGAAAAATTCCATCAACTTTCGGTTACTGTTTGAGGTTCATACATTGTCTGAAATAAGTGGTTTAGAGGCTGGTCATGTAGTTTTGAGTCATGGTTTGAGTTGGGAGAAATTTGGTTAAGTTTCGGGTTGATTTGGTTTAAAACCGGGACTCCGGTCCAAGTTTTTAAAAAGAGTCATATGAATTTTGAAACGAGCTCGAGTTTATGTCTAACAAATGTTTATGTATATGTTTTTAGGTTTTCTAAGTAGTTTGTTGAGCTTCGGGTCGAAATTTTGAGGTCCAGGGGTAAAACGGTCAATTATGGTTTCCAGGGGCAAAATAGTCATTTTTCACTCGAGTCAAGCTTCTAGTCCTGGCAGCACCCGAAACACAATTTTCACATGTTTTAAATGTTTATGTTATCTTGATTATGATTTTTATGAAATTATGAAAAATACGTTGCATGCTTGATTACAAGGAAAACTACGGATGTGCATGATTTTGATAAATGATGAAAATGTTGATATTTTTTAAGGATGAGAGTTGGTTGTGACTGATGATATATGTATACGATGAGCTGTAAGGCCAAAGCTCAGTGGATGGGTAATATTGTCGCCGATGTCCCCGCCGCCGTGTACGACGGTTATATGTAGATGGATTAATCGAATAAAACTGTTATGATAAAGCTGATACGAAAGTTACAACTAACGAACTAAATGCTTTTACGGTATGTTTACGTTTATGCTTTTAAGATCATGAAACATATTTTGGTTACAATACTTTTCATTGTTGCTTGTTATGTATATGTATTAACTATTAACGTTACAGGTGTGTTGAGTCTTTAAACTCACTAGTGTGAATGATGCAAGTGAGCAAATTGGTCAAGAGATTGGAGGTGTAAATGACTGAGTAGGCGGAGTTGGATGTGTGCACATGAACCCGAGGACCTTATTTCTTCTGCACATCACGTTTATGAGATAAGAGTGGACATGAATATTTCTATTCATTCATTTTATTATGTTATTGGTTATCAAGATTTTTACTCGTTCATATTTGTTTTATTTTTTTAAATTGCAGTATTTTCATTCGGTAGATGATTACTATTATGTTTGAAAGGTGAAATTTTCAGCAGTGTTGCATGCATGCATGCATAATTTATGATTTTTTGAGAATGAGCTTGTAAAAAAGAAAAATTTAGTAGACGTTTCACAAAAACTCTGAGATGAAACACAGAATATCCCACTTCATGCCCGGCCACCAATAAAGAGATTGAAGATCCTTATACAACTTCGTACTCCCTGGATGGATGGAGTACAGGGTGCTGTGGGCCTCACTCAAGATTTCTGCTCTCAGGGAATCACTGGTAGGAACCCACAGTCGGTCGTGATATCCGACTATATGCATGCATAATTTATGATTTTTTGAGAATGAGCTTGTAAAAAATAAAAATTTAGTAGACGTTTCACAAACACTCTGAGATGAAACACAGAATATCCCGCTTCATGCCCGGCCACCAATAAAGAGACTGAAGATCCTTATACAACTTCGTACTCCCTGGATGGATGGAGTACGGGGTGCTGTGGGCCTCACTCAAGATTTCTGCTCTCAGGGAATCACTGCTAGGAACCCACAGTCGGTCGTGATATCCGACTATGCCGTCCACAACTGTGTACAACCTCCGCCCCTTAGCCTCATACCTCTATCTCTACTTCAATAACTGCTCGTCTGAATTCTGTCCTTCCCGAATTATATCTTTTAGCGTCGACTGCACTGTTAGGGTAGAAAGATTAGGGGCATCGCCCCTGACACAAACTTCAAGCTCAAATCTCTGGATCTCTGCTTGCAACGATCTCTGTACTGAAAACTAAGTGATCACATCATTCTTCCTACTCAGGGAATCTGCAACTACATTAGCCTTACCCGTATGGTAGCTAATGTCACAGACGTAATCATTCACTAGCTCTAGCCACCTCCGCTGTCTCATGTTCAGCATCTTCTGTGTGAATAAGTACTTTAGACTCTTGTGATCAGTGAAAATCCTGCACTTCTACCCATAAAGATAATGCCTCCAAATCTTAAAGACGAAAACCACTGCTGCTAGCTCGAGGTAATGAGTCAGATAGTTCTTCTCATGGACCTTCACCTGTCTGGATGCGTAGGCTATAACACCGTCATGCTGCATCAGAACCGCGCCCAAACCAAGTTTTGAAGCATCTGTATAAACCACAAACTTTCCTTGTCCTGATGGCATAGCTAGAACTGGTGTTGTGGTCAACACCTGCTTCAACCTGTCAAAACTCTGCTGGTACTCGGGTCCCCAAACAAACTTCACGTTCTTCTTCATCTAGGTGGTTAATGGCACCGTAATGGAAGAAAAACCCTGTATGAACTTCTGATAATACCCTGCTAGACCCAAGAAATTGTGGATCGATGTCACACTCTTAGGCACTGGCAAATCTCGGACTGCCTCTACCTTGCTGGGGTCGACCTCTACTCCATCTTGGGATAAATGTGACCCAATAATGCCACTCTGTCTAACCAGAATTCCCATTTACTGAACTTGGCATATGTGGGGACCCGGACGCTAATTTATTTCTTAATCATCTTTGGGAATAATTGAATCAATTAAGATAAACAGGGTCTAAATTTTTTTAAAATAAAAGTGCGGAAACATAATGGAATCAATCTGATTTACATATCAAAAGTAAACGTACATGTCTTGTACTAAATACATTATTCAACTACTATATATCAAGTGCTGAATCCTAATCTACTTCTGGGCCGGATCTCCACGCTAACTGTAATCTCTCATCATCTTCCTGACCCTGATCATGTCCCATCTGTTGTCATGGACACATACAACCACAACAACAGCCGGATAACTCCGGTGAGAAATACATTCCCAGTATAAACAATGTATACATGCAATCATATAAACAGATATAAAAGCATGAAACAGATATCAATAGCATGTATCAGATCTGAAAGGCATGAATCGATATAAAGCTATAAATAAACTCTGAACTCGTCATCTCAGACTCGACTCCTTTCTAATCTAGGGATCCCGGTTCCTGGATATTACAATATACCGAATCTCCGCAATAGAAGCCGATCTGCTCCTATGCAACATCGATATAAATCAAACATCCAGTGTCTTGGCATATTCGCCAAAGACTTGGCATATTCACTAATAACTAGGCATCTCCGTCCATGACTCAATACACGCTTTGCTATAACTCAATATACTAAGCATATCAATGCAATAAATTGCAAATATCAATGCAATAATAAAGTATGTGGTTTTTGGGAAACTCAAGTCCAATCCGAATCGAGTCGATCTCTCGGTTAACATTGATTTATACCTTTCTTTCGTTGGTTTCTGGTTCTGTCGAAGTCTTGAATTCGAATCTGTCAATTACTCAATCTGGCAATGACAATATCGAGGAGTATAATATCAATACACCACTCAAATCAATACTGGATATAATCAGAACTCAATCTAATTCTGCTTCAACGGCATAACTTCACAATCTCAATATATCCAGTAATACCGTATCAATCAGATACCAATCCCAACATCTCATAATCGATAACAACACAATTCTGATATCAAATCTGTATAATCTCAATCAAATCAATTCTGAAAATCATAACAATTTCATACGATATCCGTTCTTCAATCTGATTTCAATTATACGATGTCTAATATCTCAAGAACACCATATATCAGTCATATCAAGATTTCTTCCATATCATAATTTCAAATCATATCAGAACATAAGAAAACTTATATCCAGTTGTAGCTCTTGTCGATAGGAACACAGTATTGAAGTCAGATTGAAATTCTAACGGACGGATCTTGCGTAAATAACAAATCTAAAATATGTAGAGTCGTAAGGATTTCCAGCCGTTTCTTCTGTGCTCCTTTCTGATGAATTCTGAAGGCATGACTAATATATATATCCACTTGCATGGATAAGATACGTGGCTGATTTTTCATACACATCAAGCGGCGCTCGGGCGGTCACAATTTACCGCTGGGGCGCGGAACGTTCTGTCCAAGACCTCACTTTATGAGACACTGGCGCTCGGGCGGTCATTTTCTACCGCTCGGGTGCCAGACGTTCTGATCCAGCATCTGCGCATGAAGAATTATCGTTTCTTTATGTTCCTTGCATTCCCACGATCACCACTCACATTTTCATGTATTTTTGTGCAAGGGCTGCGGGTTGGAGTTGTTAGGAGGCTGAAAACGTTTCTGAGGTGTGGTCTTGGTGTTCGAATCTCAGTAGAGTTGCTATAGGTGAAAGGATCGGGGAGTGCTTTCGGTGGTGTGTTGTGTGTGCGTGACAGATCGTGATGGGGGCGGTGCCGGTGGTGCAAGGGAGGAACTTGGGCATGGACCAGACCCTGGTGGGTTTGAGTCATGTCCCATGGTGGCCCAACCACCGCTGGAACCGTCGGTGTTAACGGCTGAACGCGCGAAGGGGGGAAGAGCTCGGCGAGACATTTTGGTTCCTAGCAATCGTGTTGGTGTTGTAGAGTGCATGGGGCTGGATGTGCGGTTCTGGTAGGCTCCTTAGGGTCTGGTCTAGGTCCTAGTTGACTTGAGTCATGCTTGGTGCGAGTTGGTGCGAACCTAGGAGTGTGAAAGTGCGAGTGGTGCCGTCGGGTGTGGGTAGGGAAGTTGCATTTTTTTCTGCAACTTTCCAGTAGCTGTAGGGGGCTGGTTTCGTGAGTTAGGGTCCAAAATCATTGGGTTTTAGGAATTTTAAGTGTTTTTAAGATATGATAAAAATTTGGGAGAAATTTGGTCGAGTTTTGAGTCGATTCAGGATAAAACCGGATCCCCGGTCCAAGTTTTTAAACGAATCGGTTAAGTTCTGTATGGGGCTCAAGTTTAAGTTTAAGAATGCTTTTAAATATGTTTTGGGACATCTTAAGGAGTTTGGTAAGCTTCGGGTTAATTTTAGAGGTTCAGGGGTAAAATGGTAATTTTTGGGTTTATGGGGGCAAAATGGTCATTTTGCACACGGGTGAAATTTTGGTCATGGCAGCGCCCTGAGCAAAAATTTATGACATTTTAAATGTTTATGCATCACGTTTGTGATTTTTACGTAATTACGATAAATACGTTGCATGCTAGGTTTAAAGGAAAAATTACGTATATGGGTGCTTTTATTTAAGTGATGAATATGATGATACGTTTTGGAAGGAAGTGATTTAGTTGTGACTAACAGGATGACATGTAAGGTCGGGACTCAATTGGCGGGTAATACTGTCGCTGATGTCCTCGCCACCGGGTACCGCGGTTACACGTAGATGGATCCATCAACTGACATGATGATACGAAAGTCACAGCTAATGAACGGAATTCAAATTAAGAAAATTAACACGTATATGTTGACTCGAGGATCCAAGCTATGATTGTTACCATGATTTGACAGGTCACGATTACGCATACGATTTTTACTGCAGTCATGAAATGTATGTTGATTATGCTATTTTTCACTGCTGTGTGCTATGTATATGTACTCGTTATTCCTGGTACAGGTGTGTTGAGTCTTTAGACTCAATAGGCTTGTGTGATGCAAGTGAGTTTGTTGCTGAGGATACTGAAGGTGCTGAACTCTGAGTAGGCAGCACGGGTGCGGTGAAATTACCCGAGGATCGCGCGATTTTCCGCATATTGATTCATGAGTTTTTTAGAGGAGTTAAACATTTTTATTTGTTGGTGATATTACGATTTTTACTCGTTTGTGTTTACGTTTGATCTTGGAGGATGGTTATTTTTAAACTACGCTACTTTTATTGTCAAATAAATATGAGTATTTTAAATGTTATTTGTAATTGCGAGCTTTTATAAAAAAAATATTTCCGCACTTTTAAAATGAGTAGACGTTACATTTTGTATCAGAGCAAGGGTCATGTATAGGGTTATGCCACCGCCAGTTTCTGCCGCTCAGTCTTCAAGCCTCAAGTCTTTAAGCTTTTATGTTTAAAATGATTTGCTGTTGTCACCTACATGCTTTTATGATTTACTGTACATGTTCAACTGCTTTTGCGCTTTAAGGTCTATTGTTTTAAAAACTAGATAAATTGCATGACATTCAGATATGCCTCCGAGACATGAGCCCAGGGCGGACAGACAGGATGATATCCTTGAGGGTGGCAGGGGCTCTGCACCACCACCACAACGGGACCCCACTACCCGAGTACTTGAGGGATAGCGAGGCTCATGGAGCAGGTCCAGCAGGCGCCTCGCCTCTCCTGCAGACTGATTTTTTTGAGTAGTTCCGTCGGCTCAACCCGAAGGAGTTCGGGGCACTACTGATCCATTCATTGCTGAGGGGTGGATCAGATCGCAGGAGCTATACTTTGAGTATCTTCAGGTGAGGGATGGCGACCGGATCAGGTGCACCATCTATATGTTGAGAGACGATGCGTCCTTGTGGTGGGAGGGAGCCGCCCATGTGTTGGACTTGGCCACCATTACATGGGCCAGGTTCAAGGAGTTGTTCTCTGGGAAATACTTTCCAGCTGACGTCAGGGGCCGCCTGAGGAGAGAGTTCATGAGTCTTCGCCAGGGGGACTTGTCTGTGGCGGAGTTCATCCGCAAGTTTGACAGAGGATGTCACTTCGTGCCGCTTATTGCCAGAGATGCCGATCAGAAGCTGCGACACTTTTTGGATGGACTGAAACCTACCCTTCACCGGGATGTGATGTTGATGAGGCTGGCGAGCTATGATGAGATGACTGCCTGTGCTTTTCAGGCAGACAGACGGTGTGAGACATAGATTTTTAGATGCATCAGAAGCGGCATCAGGCCCAGTCCAGTTCTCAACCGCAAAAGAAACAGTTTACAGGGCCACCGAGACAGCAGGGGCAGCAGAAGCCCCAGGGACAACTTAAGGGGCCAGGACAGCAGAGACCAGCCCAGGCACCAGGGGCTCCTAGGCAGGAGGGAGGAACTCCATGCAAGCAGTGCAACAAATATCACTATGGCAAATGCATGTGGGGCACCTATAGATGCTTTGTATGCAAACATGATGGGCAAAAGGCTGCAGATTGCCCTCAGAACAAGGGTGCCACTAACGGCAGGGCATATGTGATGCATGTCGAGGAGGCTGAGTTGGAGCCAAATTCTAGTTTGATCACCGGTAACACTTATATCTAAGTTTTATATGTTTACCGCCTTGATTGCATGGATTTAATGCTTGATTGAGAATTTATTTTTGGGATTGATAACATAGAAGGAATTATGATGCATGCTCTACCTAGTTAGGAGGAATAATTTAATGGTTTGATTTAAGAAACTTTAGGGACCCATTTTATTAACTGGTAAATTGAGGACTTAATTGCTAAAAATCGAGATTTTTGGCACTATTTTCGAAAAGTCTATAAATTTTGGGGGGATTAAATTCCAAAATGGGAAAGGGTTATATTGAAAATTTTGAATAAGAGAAGGACCATTGTGCAATTTTTGAACTTTAAGGGGGTTAATTTGAAATTTTCGATTTTTCTAAGGTTGAATTTCGAATTTTTGGGACTGATGTTTGGGTTAATTCCGTTATTGTTCGAGGATTTTGGGTTAATTGCCGAGAAGAGATCCCTTAAGTTCAACTCTATTAGATTTGATGGTATGTTTTGTCGCAGGGAGGATATACATTGTAGGTGTAGCCACGCATACATTGCTAGATTCAAGGGCTACACATTCGTTTATATCTGAATCTTTCGTGAAGGGACTAGGAATCATACCAGTAGTGATGGATTCAGGGTTCAGAGTATCGATTCCATCCTGGGATAAGATATTCACATCCCGGATAGTGAGAGGATTGGAGCTTAAATTGCAAAAGAAGGCAGTACAGTCAGATCTGATAGTACTACCGTTGCAAGAGTTTGACATCATATTGGGTATGGAGTGGCTATCTTCTCACGGTGTAGTCATAGATTTTCGACAGAGGTCAGTTCTGTCAGACCGCCCAGGGTCGACCTCAGTACCATCTCGAGATACAATGTGGCCCAAGAATGCCACTCTGTCAAGCCAGAACTCGCACTTACTGAACTTGGCATACAACTGTTTGTCATGTAATGTCTGCAGTACAGTCCTCAGAAGCTGGCTATGATCCTCTCTGATCTTTGAGTAGATCAGGATATCTTCAATTAAAACTATGAAGAACTGATCCAAGTATGGCTGAAACATGCGATTCATGAGATACATGAAGATCGCTGGCGCTTTCGTCAAACCGAAGGGCATTACCATAAACTCATAGTTCTCATAACTTGTCTGAAAAGATGTCTTACGCACGTTATACTCTCTCACCTTCAGCTGATGGTATCCAGATCAGAGGTCTATCTTCGAGAACACTGATGCTCCCTAAAGCCGATCAAACAAATCCTCGATCATCGCAACGAATATTTGTTCTTGACTGTGACCCTGTTCAGCTCACGGTACTCAATGCAAAAGCCGCATGCTGCCATCTTTCTTCTTGACAAACAGTACCGGTGCGGCCCATGGAGAAAATCTAGAGCGAATGAAACCCTTATCTAGCAAATCCTGAATCTGTTCTTTCAGTTCTTTTATCTCTGTGGTGCTAGACGATAGGGTGCCTTAGAGATCGGCACTATACTTAGCATGAGCTCAATAGAGAAGTCCACCTCTCTTTCTGGTGGGATGCCTGAAACATCATCAGGTAAAACACTGGAGAACTCACTGACCACATCCACGTCCTCGAGCCTCTGACTGACTGGCTCTGACATTGATACGATGCTGGCTAAAAATTCCTGGCAGCCTCTCTTCATAAGCTTCTCTCACACATGCAGGAAATGACGTGCGGCAACTGCTAGTGTCTGGCTGCCTCAAAAATAAACGGCTTACCACTAGGCCGTCGGACAAACACTGATCTCTGTCGAAAGTCTATGACAGCTCCGTTCAACGGAAGCCAATCCATACCCAGAATAATTTTGAACTCCGGCAACGGTAGCACTATCAAATCTTCCTGCACTGTATATTTCTTTAACCGAAGCTCCAATCTCTTCACTATCTCAGAAGTGAACATCTGATCCTCGGAAGGGATCGACACTCTGAACCCTGAATCCATCGCCACTAGTATGATTCCTAATCGTTTGGCGAATAATTCAGATATAAAAGAGTGTGTATCCCCTGAATCTAGCAATGCATGCGTGGCTAGACCTGAAAAATATATCCTCCATGCGACAAAACATACCATCAAATCTAATCGTGTTGAAGTTTAAGAAATTTCTTATCAGCAATTATCCCAAATTCCTCAAAAAATCAACGATTAATCCCAATTACTCATAAAATTTTGCGAATTTGAGTACAAAATTTACAAAATTGCAGTTTAGCCCTCAAAGTTTCGAAAGTTACACTTTGGTCCTTCAACTTTTCGAAATTTGCAACATGACCCCATATTTTTTTTTGGAAATTAAACCTAAAAAATTTTGAAATTCTTGAAAACCTAAATGTCAAATTTCCCAAGTTACAGAAGATTCAAAAATCACCCCTTAAAGACCCCTTATATATTGGGTCCTAAAATTATCCAATTAAAAAATTACATTCTTAATCCCAACTAGGTAGATCATGTGTCCTAATTCTTCTAAGTTATCAATCTCATTATTTAATCATCAAACAAACATATCCAAACAATCATGCGATAAATTAAAAGCTTAAATAGAAGGGTTACCAATAATCAGCGTCGAATATGGTTCTGCATCGGCCTCCTCGGCATGCATCACATAAGCTCGGCTAGTAGTGGGGCCCGTGTTCATAGGACAGTCTGCTGGTTTGCGACCCTCCTGCCCGCTGACAAAGCATCTGTAGGTCCCCCATAAACACTTGCCTATGTGGAACTTGTTGCACTGCGTGCATGGTTGTCTGTCATATGGCTTAGGCGCCCCTAGCACCTGAGGAGGTCTCTGCTGTTGGGGCCTCCTAACCTGTCCCTGGGGCCTCTGCTGCCCCTGATGCCTCGGTGGAATACTGTTTTTTCAGCGGTTGAGAGTTGGTCTGAGTCCGATGTCGCTTCCTCTACATCTCAAAGTCTATATCCCACAGAGCCTACTCCGCCTGAAAAGCGTAGGCGGTGGCATCATCATAACTTGCCGGCCTCAACAGTATAACGTCCCGACGAAGGGTGGGTCTCAGTCCGTCCAAAAAATTCCTCAACTTCTGGGCGACATCTCTAGCTATCATGGGCACAAAATGGCGGCCCATGTCGAATTTATGGATAAACTCTGCCACAGATGAGTCCCCCTGGCGGAGACTCATAAACTCCCTCGTCATACGGCCCCTGAAGTCAGTTGTAAAGCACTTCCCGTAGAACATCTCCTTGAATCTGTCCCAGGTGATGGTAGCCAAGTCCACTGCATGAGCGGCTCCCTCCCACCGTAAGGATGCATCATCTTTCAGCATATAAATGGCGCACCTGACCCGATCGGCATCTCTCATCTGCAGATACTCGTAGTGCAACTCCAGAGATCAAATCCATCCCTCTCATAAGAATGGATCAGCAGTGCCCCTTAACTTCTTCGGGTTGAGCTACCTAAACTTCTCATAAACATCAGCTAGAGGTCTGGGAGCCTGCTGTACCTGCTCCAATAGCCTAGCCATACCCTCCAGTACACGGGTAGCTGCATCTCCTGGCGACGGTGGTGGCGGAGGGCCTCTGCCGCCTCCATGAATCTCATCCTGATGATCTTCACTAGGATCGCGTCTGGGATGCATATCTGAATACAATCCAATTTATAAACGTAACCCATCATGCAATTTAATCTAATTTTTTAAAATAATAAATCCTTAAATCATAAAAGCAGTAAAACATGCACTGAAAATACTCGTAAATCGTATATAATGAAGGCATGCAGGTGACTGCAGTAAATCATTTAAAACATTTAAGACATAAAAGCTTACAGAATTGAGGCTTGAAGACTTAGCGGCAGAAGCTGGCGGTGGCTCAGCCCTATACAGGACGCTTGCTCTGATACCAACTGAATTATCTACTAATTTAAAATGCGGAAATTTTTTATTTTTTATTTTTTAAAAAAAAGGCTCATATTTTCTTAAATATCTTTTAATAATTTGCATGCATGTAACCTTACTGAAAATATCCCACTTAGAAATAATCGTAAATGTTTAACAACTTAAAACAATGCAATTTAAAATGGCCAACTCGACTAACAGAAAATACGTAAACATAACAAGTCAAAATCCTAGTAACAATCTTCGCATCAAAACCAAAGTATAAAAATGCTCATGTCCTCTCAACACTCATAAAAACATAGTCTGCGGAAATGTGGTCCTTGGGTCGTGCACGCACATCCAGTCCTTCCGACTCAGAGTTCGACACCTCCAGTCCCCTAAAAAACATGCTCACCTGCATCACACACGCCTAGTGATTCTAGAGACTCAACATACCTGTACCAGAAATAACAAGTACATATACATAGCCCACAACAGTGAAAATGTAATGTAATCAACATACCTTTCATGAACTTTAAAAGCGTAAAGTAACTGTGTCATATGAAATCGTAACATGTCAAAACAACTCATCATTATCATCATATCATATTGCATCATTTCTTTTAGTGAATTCAGTTCATTAGTTGGGTCTTCCGTACATCATTCATCATTATACGATGGATCAATCTACAGAGAACCGCGTTACCCGGCTGCTGTCGGACTTCAATGATAGTATTACCCATCCACTGTGCCTAGGCCTCATCATCAGCATTTACATATACATCTTAATCATTTAGATATACATCGATAGCCACAACTAATTTTCATCCTTCAAAACATCATCATTTACATCACTTATCAAAATTATGCACATGCATAAATTTTTCTTAAAATCTAGCATGCAACATATATTTCTTAATTTAATAAAAATCATGATCGTGATGCATAAAAATTTAAAACATGATAAAATTGTGCTCAGGGCGCTACCAGGACTAAAAAACTCATCCTGAAAACCTAAAATGACCATTATACCCTTGAAAACCTAAAATGACCATTTTACCCATGGACATCTAAATTTCGACCCGAAGCCTACCAAACTCTTTAAAACATCCCAAAACATGTTTAAAAGTATTCCTTAGACGTAAACTCAAGCTCATATCAAAACTTACTCGATTCGTTTTAAAACTTGGACCGGGGTCCTTGTTTTAACCCGAATAAACCCGAAACTTAACCGAATTTTCATAAACTCAAACCATGCCTAAAATACATTCTACCAGCTCCTAAACCACATTTTTCAGCCCACTAAAACCCACAAAGACAAGGACGCAAGCTGCTGGAATTTTTAGCAAGGTCCCATTCGAAAACACTAGGTGCACTACCCTCCATAATTTCGCCTCTAACCCAAGACCGAACGGGATAGATTCTAACCAACCTCTGCTTGACCACCCTAGGACCCTACTGGACCTATTGACTCCATGGTCATAGCCCCACGCTAGCCGTGAAGCTCAGCCACCCGAGCAGCACCGAAGATGCCCAAAGGCCGACCCTAACTACTCCAAATTTCACCTAGCCCAAGGCTACCATGAAGGACCTCCCATAGGCCTCGATTTGGAACTCGCTAGACCGTACCCTGACTTGGTTGGGTTCCCCCTTGGCCGAGCCCCTCAACTCATAATCCTAGCCAACTCAAAACCCTAACCGCAAGCCACAAACCATCGGCCCTTCCTACTACCATGGACAAAATCGTGACTCCAGCAGATAAACACCTTTAACAACCACATGTTCATCCTCTATGGACCCTGTTTCGGCAGCCCCCTTGCACATGGTACAAAAAAAACGTGAGCAACATGCAAAGGAACCAAATTTCATGTCAAATTTTTCGCAAAAGCATAAGCAAGGTGTAGATCACAAAATTCTCATACAAATATATTAAATTCAGCATACTTATGATGTGTATGAAGAGAAAACAAAAATACAAGTCTGCCTTATCCATTTGATGAGCAAAAGCTTGAAAGTACGCGCATGGGACGTGAAAAGGGGAGGCGGGGAAAAGTTTTCTTGAAGGATTTATCAATGGCCGAGAGTTGCTGCACCTTGTTGCAGAATTTTCGTGAAAAGAGTGGCTGATGGAGGGGTGGGCGGCTGCTAGGGGAAAAGTAGGTTTAGAAAGTGCTTAGGATAGTAATTAAATAGTAAACAAAAATGCTAATGGGCCCTAATTATATTTTAAAAAGTTTACAAAGGGTATTGAGCCCACTAAACTTAAAAATAAGCCCATAAAGCCCAAACACACTCCCGAAAAATATTTTGTTTTGGTAAGTTTTTGAAAATATTGCCCGAACTCTCAAAAAGTCATCCAATTCGATAAAATTTGCGTACCGATTAGAAATATGCTCAGATGGATAAAAAGACCCAACAAAGCCCATTTTTTGAAAAATACACTTAAAAAACCTCGTATTAATTAATAAAATTTAAACATGTAATAAATAAATTTTCCAATTATTTCCCTGGCTTCGTTCATCGATCGAGAGCGAAATGTATCTCGAAACCCTAATGCGTGAACTTTTAAAATAATCGTGAAATGAACCCTATCATGCAATAATTATGCATTAAATGGATAAAAATAAATAAACACATAATTTAAATAAAATTTTAGATTGCATGTATTCGAGTTATGTAAATTAAATTTCCTGGACCTTACATTACAAATCCTTATACATCTTCGTACTTCGAGGACGAATGAAGTACAGAGTATTGTGGGATTCCTTCATAATAACCTCTCTCAGTGAATCGAAGCTAGGAACCCATAGTCGATCTTGATATCAAATTATGTCATCCTCCTCGGAATATAGCTTCCGCCGTTTGGATTCATATCTCAGTCTCCATTTTTGTAATTGCACATCAGAAGATTGAAAATCTCGGGTCCTATCCCTCAAAGTCGACTGTATGTCATAGTAGAAAATTATGAGCCTTGCCCCAAGCATACACTGCAATTTCGAATCGCTGAATTTATGACTACAATGATCTCTGAACCCAAAGTTGAGTAATAACTGTAGTCTTTCCACTCAAAGCGTCTGCAACTACATTAGCTTTTCTCAAAAGATAGCTTATATCGCAGCCGTAGTCCTTCACCAATTCTAATCATCTTTGTGGCCTCATATTCAACTCTTTTTGGGTGAAGAAATAGTTTAAGCTTTTATAATCAGTAAAAATCTTGCACTTCTCCCCATATAAGTAATGTCTCCAAATATTTAATGCAAATACTATTGCTGCGAGATCGAGGTCATGAGTCGGGTAATTCTTCTCATGAACCTTCAGTTTTCTAAACTCATATGCTATAACTCGATAATTCTGCATCAGGACTGTACCTAAACCATGCTTTGAAGCGTCCATATAGAAAACTTACTCTCCTTGCCACGATGGCCTCGATAGAACTGGCGCTGAATTCAAAGCTTGCTTCAACTTGTCGAAAACTCGCACTTGCTGAACATAGCGAATAATCTTCTATATTGCAACATTCTTAGAGTCATTCTCAAATGATGACTATATTCTTCTTTGCAACTCGAGTAAATCAGACTATAATCTATGAAGATTATGATAAAATGATCTGGATACGGCTTAAATAAGCGATTCATGAGATCCATGAATATTGTTGGCTCATTGGTCAATCCAAATGGAAACACCATAAACTTGTAGTGCTCATACCGAGTCCTAAAAGCCGTTTTATATCGGACTTCTTCACCTTTAGTTGATGGTATCACGAACGAAGATCTACCTTTGAGAAAATTGAAGCTCCTTGTAACTAATCAAATGAGTATAGGATTCTAGGCAACATGAACTTATTATTGAAGCTGATTCTGTTCAGCTCTCTACATTCAATGCAGAGTCGCATATTACCATCCTTCTTCTTCACAAATAATACTGGTGCACCCCACGGAAAACAACTCGGGCGAATAAAAACATTGTCCAGAAACTCTTGAATCTGATCTTTTAGCTCTTTCATTTTGGTGGGTGCTAGACGATAGGGTGTCTTAGAAATTGGCACTATACACGACATCATCTCAATAGAAAATTTCACCTCTCAGTTTGGAGGAATGCCAGAAACGTCCTCAGGAAAGTCTCCGACAACCTCAACATCCTCTAACTTCTGACTGACACGAACAGGTGTTGAAGTAACACATGCGAGAAAAGCTTGGCAGCCTTGTCTAATAAGCTTCCTCGCACAGATGCAGGAGATAATGTACGGCATTTGCTTGTTCCTTGCAGCCTCAAAGACAAAAGATTTTCCGCTGGGCGGTCGAATAGATACTTACCTATGTCGAAAAATCTATAAAAGCTCCATTCAAGGATAGCAAATCCATATCAAGAATGATGTCAAATTCTGGAATCGGGAGTACTATAAGTTCTGCCCGAACCACATCCTTTTGCAAACGAAGCTCAAAATTCTTCACAAAGCTCATGGTAACCATATGATAACCAGAAGGAATAGAAATTCTAAAGCCCAATTCAAAAATCTCGGGTCTAATCTTTAGTCGCTTGACGAATGTCTAGGATATGAATAAGTGTGTAGCTCCCAAATCCATCAATGCATAAGTAGCTACATCTAAAATGAATATCCTTCCTACGACAAATATACAATCAAATCCAATCATGTCGAAAACTTAAAGAATTCCTTATCATTAATTACCCAAAATTCTAAAAGATTATCACTTTTAGCACTAGTAATTATATAAAATACACAATTTTACCGAAATAACTTTGGAAAATTGCATTTCAACCCTTAAAGGTTCGGATTTCTTCATTTTGGTCCTTCAGTTTTTCGAAATTTGAATCTAGACCCCAATAAATTTGCCCTAAAATTTCGAATTTAACTATTTTGACCATGAATTCCATAAATTGCAAAAACACTCCTTTTTCAAGAATTTGCAAATAAGCTTCTGAACTTTCAAAAATTTGTAGTTTAGTCCCCGAATTTTTTAATATTTCATATTTCACCTTATAATATTCTATCATTTTATTTTCAGTCCTGAAATTCTTAAAAATTATGGTTTGGACCATGAAATTCTCGGCCTAGTGTAATTTACCCCTCAAACTCTTGGTTTTGCACTTTGGTCCCTAAGATTTCGATTATTGCAATAAATTCCCCATTATTTATTTTCCCCCAATTTTAGTCACTAAAGTTCTTAATTGGTTCAATTCATTCCTATATAACATTAAAGCTTATGTTTTATGCCCAATATCTGTAATTCTCATTATCATATCTTAAATCCAACTAAGGTAGAGCATGAAACCTATTTTCCTCTAAGTTCTTATTATCTCAATCAATTCTAATAACCAATTTTACATTTCATGCAACAAAATCACCTATAAAAATGTTCAACAACTAGGTTACCAATAATCAATGTCTTGTTTGGCTCTTCCTCAATCTCCTCAGCATGCATAACATAAGCTCTGCCAACAGTTGGTCCTTCCTTCTTTGGGCAGTGAATGACCTTATGTCCTTCCTCCTTGCATATGAAGCACTTGTATGTTTCCCACATGCACTTTCCAAAGCATGAACGTTTTCATTCTTTGCACTGTGGTCTCTCTTAAGGTTTTGGGGATCTAGAATGTGGTGGCTTTTGTTGCTCCAGTTTCTTTCACTCTCCTTATGGCTTTTGCTGCCCTTGAGATTTTGGAGGTACCGTAAACTATCTCTTGACTGCCTAAGAGTTCTATTGATGCTACTGTCTCTTGCGCTGCATCTCAAAATCAATGTCCTTCAAGGCTTGCTCATCTTGGAAAGCACAAGTAGTGGCAACAAGCATAATCCACCGGTCACATCAACATCACATCACCATTTATAGTAGGTAGAAGGCCATTCAAGAAATGTCTCAACTTCTCTGCAGCATCTCTCGAAATATGGGGCACAAAGTGACAACCCTATCAAACTTCCCAATGAACTCAACCTTACTCATGTGCCCCTGGCGGAGAGTCATAAACTCCCTCTTCAAGCGTTCTCGGACGCAGCAGTAAAATTGTAACGTATACTGCTTAAAATATTACTAGAATTTTTTTTTAAAAGTAAATCTCGAAATATACATTTTTATTTCAAAAAAATATATTTAAAGCTTGTACGTGATATCTACCGTCATTCACATAATTTAAAAATAAAAGGTAATCAACTAGTGGGTAAAAGTTTTGCGGCTTAAAATAGCTCAAATAAACAACATGCAAAGTCCTGACAATCATCAACACATAAAAACGAAAGTGTATAGAAATATCCATGGTTGCTCCTAATTCATAAACGTAATGTACGGAAAAATTATGGTCATCGGGTTAGTGTGTGCACATCCAGCCCCGTCTACTCAAACATCGGCGCCTCCAGTCTCCTCATAAATATGCTCACCTGCATCATTCACACCTAGTGAGTCTAAAGACTCACACTCCTGAATCATTATAACAAGTACATATACTTAACAAGCGACAGTGAAAAGTACTGTAATTAAAATACATTTCATGATCTTAAAGCATAAGCTTAAACTTAACATGGCAGAGCGTAAACATGTCCACATCCCATCATATCAACATATACTTTTCCAGTTTTCTTTATTTGAATTCCATTCATTAGTTGCAACTTTCGTTTCAACATATTAGTCGATAGATCCATCTACATATAACTGCGGTACCCGGTGACGGGGACATCAGCGACAATATTACCATCCACTAAGAATTTGCCTTAAATGTCATCGTATTATCGTATCATCATATTAGTCACAACCAGCTCCTTTTCTCCAAAATCATGTCATCGTATTCATCACTTATAAAAATAACGCATATACGTTAATTTTTTTAAAATCAAGCATGCAATGTATTTTTCATATTTCCATAAAAAGTCATGTTCATGATAACATAATCATTTAAAACATGTCAAATTGTGATCAGGGCACTGACAGGACTACTAAGTCGACCCGGGTGCAAAATAACCATTTCGCCCCTGGAAAACCTTATTGACCATTTTACCCCTAGAACTCAAAATTTCGACCCGAAGCAAACAAAAACCTTAAAACTCTTCCGAAAAATAATTATAACCATTTCTTAGACGTAAACTCTAGTCCGTTTCATAACTTATACGACTCGTTTTAAAACTTGGACCGGGGTCCCGGTATTAACCCGAAGCTCAACAAAATTTTTCCCAGCTTAAACCATGGCTCGAACCTACATGACCAACCCTTAAACCACTCATTTCAGATCGCCTAGGGCCCTCGGGAAAGACCAACCAGCTACTGGAATTTTTTTCGGCGCACAAGCACCGAAATTCCTAGAGCGCTAAACTTTCAAATTATCGATCCTACACTTAACCAACCCGAACCTGCCTTGAACCAACGTCACCTAGGACCAAGATCAGACGTGGACTCCCTGCTGGACCAACCCTAACCACGGATACAGCCCCAAGCTCGCACAAGGCTCGATCTTGCCAAGGAGTGCCCTGTCTAGCCTTGTTCCCTTCCCAACACCTCTGGCATCACGACCAACTGCTCACGGCCCATTCCCAACTCTGTCACAGACCCATTAGGGTTTGTCCCATGGCTAGAATCAGGCCATGCACAGCCGCACCAACCATGTCTCCCAATATAGCCAGGGAAACCGTAGGCTCTTCGAACCCAACCCTATTGGTCCTCACCCAAACTGACCAACTCTCGACTTCAGAAACTTGTCACCTTTATTCTCGACATAAAAAGTCCCCTAACACCATGATTCGGCAATTCCTTACACAAATAGCAACAAAAACCGTGAGTTACATTCAAGAATGTGCAATATTTCATGACAAAACGATGCACAAACAATTCAAAATAAAATATTTATGCATTCCTAATGCAAACACACACACATCAACATAAAATATTATGAATGAAATGAAAAAGAGATTTATGATGTGCCTTTGCGAATATACGCTCGAAACCTTTGCGTAGAATGTGCACCGGATGGACGGGGAGGGTTTCTTTGAAAGCTTTGAGAGAATTTCGAAGGAGGAGCAGATGAGTAAATTCAAAAAGCTGCTGCTGTAAGGTCCAGGAATTTAAATCACGTAACCTGAATGCATGCAATCTAGGATTTTTTTAAAATTAATTGCTTAATTATTTTTATGCATAATTCGTGCATGATAGGATTTTGTTAGTATCGGTTGATAGGTTTAGATGTGTTTAGAAGGGGGGGTTGAATAAACACTCACGAATTTTGAATCTTTCCGAATGAAGTTCAATTCTGTGACAAACTGAAACTAAGAATCTTGTCAGTCAATGACTTCACTTTAACTGATAACAGTTGCGGAAATAAACTGACTGAAAGATAGAATAAATAACTGAAGTAGTAACACGAAGATTTATGGATGTTCGGAGATTGAAATAACTCTTACGTCACCTCTTCTATCACAAGGATAGGATATGCACTAAAAGACTTTGATCAATACAAAGATTGTACAGACCCACTTCAATTTGGACTTAACACTGCCAATACTGAAACTCTTAGTTTACTAAATATCTCACAGTTTTTCGACTGAACTTAGCACAACTGATCTAGATAAGATCAAATAAACAATAAAACTATTTGTGTTTTTAAGCTCGGAAGATAGCCTCAAATGCTACAGATAAATCAGATAAGTGTGAGCTTTTTGATTCTTGAGTAAGAGCTATGAATTCAGCAGGGTATCACCAAGTTTGAGAATTGATAAATCAATTTGTTGCTTTCTCAACTGATCTTCTCACCTATTTATAGGCTTCTCTTCAATGGTAACTTTAAATATAATTTGAATCAATATATCCGTTGATTGCCACGCGATATTCTTCTGACATTCGTACACTGTATGCCCTAAAATGCGGCGTTCTACTACGAGTTGCAGTTTGCTTTGTACTGTGGTCGGTTGAATTTCCTTTTCAACTGATGATGTGTACAGCTAAATGATCAGCTGATAAGGTCACAACTGAATATGTCAACTGATCGGTTTCCAACTGATCAGTCAGTTGTCTTCGTAAGTTCAGTTCAGCTGGTTTCAATTACCTTCGATAAACTGCGCATTAATTTTCAGTTAGGCAACTGTCAGTTGGTTTGTGTAGTTCAGTTACTACAAATTACTTGATCAGTTAGTCCAATAAATTAATCATTTAGTTTGTCAAACAACCGAAATTAAGTTTCCAACAATTTTCCCCTTTTTTGTGTTTGACAAAACTTGTAAAGTATGAACTGATCAACTGAAAAAATATTCTTCAAACTCATTGTAGATAAAAAAAATTCTTCTAATGTACAGATTCGTACAAAGAATAAAGAATTCCTGCTAAAGTCTTCAACTGATCTTTACTTCTTCTTCTTCCCTTTGTCTTAGCCTTTCTGATCTTTTATTTCTCCTGTTTCTCCCTTTTTGTCAAACTCATCAACCTTTTTTGATAAATTCCGCACATCTGAAGAGAGATTAGAAACTGCATTCGTTAGGATATCTTGCAGTAAATCCATTCGTTTTGAAACAGTACTTTCCAGATAGTCTAGACGTCTTGTCACTAATGCTTGCGTCTGGAAATGTGCTTCAGTTGAAACTCTATCTTCGCAGAGCTCTTCCATCGGAAAGAATAAAGAAGAGACATCCTTCTGGATTTGCTGTAGTTCACCCATGGTATTTTCCGTAATAGAATCAATCCTCATTGTGTGCAAGAATTGCGTTGATCGGATGTCAGAAATGGAAGTCATTATACCGACGAGGTTGGTCTGAATAGCTGTAATTTCTTTGAACATAGACTCAGTTTCTATTGTAATACTAGGAGACATGGCTCCGGAAGTTTCTGGTTGCTTTCTGTTCTCTTCATTAAAAATGACCAGTTCCCCGTCAGTTGGTTCAGTTGTAGTATTGACCATTTCTGAAATTTCTTCTGGTAAGACTTCAAGTTGTGCTTGAGGAGGAGAAGTTGGATCAGTAGCAGGGTCTGATGATGCTTCAAGTGTATGATAAGTTGAAACAGCAGTTATTTCTGGTATAGAATGCTCAACTGGTGTTTCAGTTGGCTGAACGATAGAAGGCTGATCAGCTGGCACTTCCTCAGTTGCAACTGTTGAGCCTCTTCAGTTGGTTCAAAAACTGCTTGTTCAGTCATGGTAACTGACTGAACTGGCTCTTTAGTTTTCAATAATTCTTGTTCAGTTGTGGAAGGCAACTAAACTGGTTCTTCAAGAGGTTGATCTGGGGCTTGAAAAAATAGTTCTTCAGTTGAGAACAACTCTTCAACTGCTTCAGTTGTGGATAGTTGAATGTCAGAGGCAATTGATTTGGTTATTTCATCAATGTTGGCCAATGATAATTCAGCATCTTTGTAGAGTGTAGCTTCAGCAGTTCAAGACTGATGAACATCAGTTGGCTGAGGTGCATCTTTAGAAAAAGAATCAGTCAATTGTTCAGCAGAGCCTGCACTTGGATCCTTGGATGGCTGATCTGCTTGAGCTGATTGATCAGCTAGCTCATCTGAAGAAAGATCTTGATAATTATATGGAATAATAAGCTCTTGATCCATTTGCCAATGCTTGATTTCCATTTGCAGAGCCAACAAGTTCAAGTTCAGTTGGTCATGAACTGCTTTATCATTAATAGCAGTTGGGCTTGTGGGATCGTAGTTCTGACGCAACTGGCCGAGCAACTGACACAGTTTCTTTGCCCGTATCTGATCCAAGAAATATTTCTTCCTCTCAAGTGCTTGAACCACCGTGGCAGCTTTGACCAATTTCAAAATAAGTGTTTCCAAGGCAATGAATTTCTTTAAAGCTGATTTCTTCCGTAATTTCCTGGCAAACACAACAGTTCTAAATTTTACCCATTATTCATAAGTTTTGAGTTTACCTTCAGAAAATTCATTGACTTCCTTCCAAATGTATTTAATGTGCGTCTGAATGGTATTGGTTCGTTCAGTTAGAACATGAGAAATGATCAGTTCTGATCTTGTCGCGTCCACCTGTTCTCGAATCACTACTCCTTTAGGTCTTGCCATCGGCAGAGGAGTTGGTCTGGTGATAGTGATAAGTGGAGCTTTAACTCCAGCAAGCTTCTTCTTTTCACCAGATTCAATGATAGACTTTTCGAGAACTGCAGACAGTGGTAACTGATCATCAGTTGACGGCTCAACAGGTACAGTTCTGAGTGGAGTAGCCTTGATTGGATGATCAGCTGCATAATGGATGGTCTTATTAGTTGGGATAGTGCTCACATTCATCACTGATATAGTCTTTTTGGTCCTGGGTTTCTTGGAAATTTTGGGAGATGGACTCTTCTCAGAATCACTTTCACTGAAAATCAGTTTGGGTTTAAGAATCTTTTTCTGAGTCTCCATCCGAGCTTTCTTAACTGATTTGGGAGCTCCTTCCATCCCAATCTCCTTCTTCACTTGAATAAACTTCTCAGGAGTCATGTCCAGTTTTTGCTTGGGTGGCTGGACATTTTTGGCATTGAAGATTTTCAATTTTGATGATTTCTCAGAATCATCAGTCACCATTCCCTTGACCTTCAGCAAATAGCTGAGCTGCACAGCAAAGCCCTTGGATTTCTTGGAAGATTGAAACATGTTCTTCAAGATGTTGAAAATAATATTCTTCCAGTTCGTCTTTCTTTCAGCCATGATTGCGGTAATAGCTTGAAATTTCTCCAGAGTAAGTGCAGCAAAGGATCATGCCTTTGCCAAGAGCCCCTTTGCTACAATATCTGCCAGCAGTTGTATTTCTGGCTTCAGTTCCTTCCTGGGATCCGAAACTTTGATTTTCCGACCATCAGCAGAGAGTAAGGTTTGCATCTCTTCAACATCAGATGCTTTGACTTCAGAAAGATTAACTAGCCCATCAGTAGGCAGTTGAAATAAATTGCAGAAGAAGTACTCTTCAATGATCAGCAACTGACCATTTACAGTAGTTGCGATACTGCCTTCTTTAGTGACATACCCGGTGGCATAGAGATCCTGGATATCCTTAGGATGAAATTCTTGAGAAGATAATCCCAGAAATTGTTTCAGTCCAGCTGCTTGCAGTTTCAGAAAAACGTTCTTGATTGAGTGAAATCTGCGAAAAAGAGTATGCTTGAGTAGAAATTTGCTCTGAATGTTGAATGTGCGCGTAAGAAGAAAAACTGAATTGGAGCGGGTATAGAACTGATGTAAGTGACTGTTCAAATTTTTGGACACATGTCAGTCTAGGAAAATTTGAATTTAAAACGTGTGTATGTGTGATAACAACATGTATAGAATATGAATGGATTATGTGGGTCCACGTTTCAAAATACTGTTCAATGAAAGACAACAATTAATGTTTCGACAAACAATCACATCATTTAATATAGAACTAGCATATCACCCGTGCGATGAACGGAACGTTGTTTTATATAATTAATGATTAAAATTAGAAAGAATTGATGTTTGAATAATTATTTACAATAATTAATATAATATAATGAATATATTAAAATTTTAAATATTATTATAAAAAGTTATCATATCAAAATATTTATGTCATTTGAGATTAGACGGTGGGCGCGGGTCGGTTTTCGGGTTCGGGTATCCGAAATTTCGGATACCCGACACCAACCCGATCATTAGTCGGGTACCCGAAATGATCGGGTATTTTCGTCTGGTACCCAAAAAAAAATATTTAATTTTTTAAATTTTTTTTGAAAAAATATATATATTTTTTTCACATATCAAAAAAAATCACGTCATTATATCGAGTTATGGCTAGTAAAGTTAAAAAAAAAACATGTATTTTTCACATTGCACAAAATATCATATCAATATATCATTTTATGATTAATCATTTTTCATTATATCGGGTCATGATTAGCCACAAAAAAATATATGTATTTTTTAAATGAATAGACATATAGGCCCAATATTTTTTTAAAAAATTTTCGAGTACCTGTTACCCGATCGGGTATCGGTGAAATACCCGAATCCGAACCCGAAAATTATTTTCGGGTATGAGGTAGCCGACAAACCCGATTTTAAAAAAAATACCCGACACGATCGGTTAAAACCCGATCGGGTCGGATCGGGTACCCGATACCCAAAAATAAACGCCCACCCCTACTTGAGATAACACTCAAATGATGATAACAATATTCTTTCATTAAATTGACTTATTTATTTTTTTTCGTGAAACTTTTATTAATAAATAAAAAAAAATATTTAAAAAATCATATATTATTTGTTTATCAAAATTTTAAATAATAAATAAATATTTTTTTGAAAATTAATTTTTATGTCACTTATTTAGATGAATAAATTTATTTAATTTTTGAAAATATTAAAAATATTTAAATTAAATTTTTATTAAGATACATATATTAAAATTCTATTAAGATATATAATAATAATAACATTTCAGAGGCAGTTAATATACTAAAAATTAATGGCATTTTTTAAAATAGTTGAAAAACTTAATATTATATTAAAACTTGATATTTTATTTAATATGATATAGAGTAATAAAAATAACACACAACTTAAAAACATAATTGAAATTAAATAGAATGATATAATCAATGCAAATACTTAAATGTAGTTTATTTTTCAAAGAACATCAAATTTAAATTTAAAATTTTAAAAATAAATTGAAAAAAAATCACATTTCATTACATATTCATTTCTTATTTATTTCAAATATTTAATATGATAGCTCAATATATTAATAATTATCAACTATTTTTTTTTATAGCATATTAGTGTTGGCGGAAACATTTTAAATAGACAAAAAACTATGTTTATATATATATGACATTATTTGAGAATATTTTTCACTCTTTTAATGATCGGACGCTTGATTATTTCATATATGTGTGAACCTCGTAAAATAAAGAAAATATAAATAATACATTTATATCAAAAAAATAAAATATACGGAAAGAAATTGTAGCTTCTTGGTAATGAAAATAATAAGTTACATTTAAATTGATATAAAAATAATAAAATTCAAATTTGAATTACTAAAAGGATTGATATAATCAATGCAAATAATAATTGAAGTTATCATTTATTGCAGTACACCTATTTCAAAATTTATTATATCTATATCTTTCTTTTTTTAGCATTGTCGTTTTGGCGGAAACTTGCTATTTTAAGCAAAACTATTCTTTTATATATATAGAATAGATATAGATATATAAATTGTAAAAAAATAATATAATTATAAAAAAAATAAGAAATTATTTTTCGCTATTTTTGAAAAAATTTCTTAAATATAAATGTATGTCGATTAATTTTGTTACTCTAAGGCAATGACATGGTTCTTATCGTGTTTAAAATATTAATGTCGACCACCAAACTAAATACATATTTAATTCTTTAATTTCTTAGAAACTATATATATTTTTTATTTTTTAACATATGATAAATAAAATATTTTTAAATCAAATATAATAAAATTAATGAGAAATACTTTTTTAAAATCATATCACAAATTAAATTGATTGATATAATCAATGCAAAAGCTTTAATGTAGTTTATGTTTTTAATAGAGTTTAGTTTCATTTTGAATAAAAAATAATAAAAGACATATAATACATAAATTATATTTGAATTTATATAAAAATGAATTAAATTTAAATTTGAACTAAATGAATTGATATAATCAATGCAAAAAATAAATAAATTTATCATTTATTTCAGTACACATATTTCAATATTCATGATATATATATCCTTTTTTAGAAATGACATTTTGGCGGGAAATTATTATTTTTGGCAAAAACTCTGCTTTTATATATATATAGATACTATTTGATTTATCAGTTAACATATTTGAGAAGATTAGTTGGGTCAGCAACTGAGTAACCAGTTGAAAACTTAGTCAGTTCAGTTGAAGACCAACTGACTATTGTCTTCTCAGTTAAATTTTTGCTCGATATTCCACCTTAATAAATGCAAATAAATAAGGGTAAGAGAAACTTAGTCTGAATCAGCTAAGTCCTGATGACTCTTTGTCTTCCTCCTGTTTCTTGTCTATAAATTAAGATCAGTGCCATTTGGTAATGACATCTGAACTCCAATGGATTGTGAAAGCAGCACACATGTCCCTCCTCCTTCATGGACGTCTCAACGAATTCAGAGGTTTAAAAGAGATGCTGAGGAATACGTCTTGACAAAGGTTATGTCCGTTTGGAATACTGCTCACTACATCCAATCAATCAATGATGGAGAATTCCCTGCTTCTGCTCAGCAGAGATCACTTGCAAGGAAGATTAAAAGGCGTGCTCAAGTCGATCATATATCTGATCTAGTCAAGGATGATGTGCTGATCCACATGATGCAGTTAAAGGAATGACACTTGCTTCAATGAATTGAAGATGCCGAAGCCTTGAAGAATATTAGGAGTCATGACTTGAATAACTGGTTGATGTTATGGCAAGATGCCGTAGGAAGTGGACTAAGTGATGTTGTATGGTATCAATTTTATTCGTAATAAAATCTTGATTTGTATCATTTCTGTTGTCTCTTTGCCTTTCTGCAAAACTTAACTTTCATCAGTTGATAAATAGTTAACAAACTGAATACAATAACTGATAAATGACTAACTGACATCAGTTGACAAACAGTTAACGAACTGAATATAATAACTGATAAATGACTAACTAACATCAGTTGAAAAGCATTTAAATGACAAACTGAATGAACAATTATTGACAAAGCAGCAATAAAACTGATATAATTAAGATAAATCAATTAAACCAAGTATTGCGAAATTGAGAAAACTCAGTCTCAGGCAATGGTTTGGTGAAGATGTCAGCAGCTTGTTGTTCAGTTGATACATATTCCAATCTGATGGCTTTCCTCAGAGCATGATCTTTGATGAAGTGATGCCTGACATCAATATGATTGGTCCATGAGTGAAGAACTGAATTATAAGTTATTGCAATCGTGCTTGTATTATCAGAAAATATGGGAGATTCTTTAGCATCAACTCCATAATCTTTCAGTTGTTGCTGAATCCAGAGCAGTTGGGCACAGCAGCTTCCAGCAGCAAGGTATTCTGCTTCAGTTGTGGAAGTATCTATGGATGTTTGCTTCTTACTGAACCATGATATCAGTCTGTGTCCTAGAAACTATCAAGATCCACTGGTGCTTTTACGATCTAGCTTACATCTTGCATAATCTGCATCTGAATATCAAACTAAATTGAAAGAGGAGTCTTTATCGTACCATAATCCCACATTTTGAGTGCCTTTTAGATATTTTAAAATTCTTCTGGCAACTATAAAATGCGATTACTTAGGATTTGCTTGAAATCTAGCACACATGCAAACAACAAATACAATATCAGGACGACTAGCAGTTAGGTACAATAATAAACCTATTATACCTCTGTAAATTTTTGTCTCAACTGATATTCCCCCTTGATCATTTTCCAGTTTGACTGATGAACTCATGGCAGTGCTTGCAGCTGAACATGTTTCCATGCCAAATTTCTTGAGCAATTCCTTCGTGTATTTGGTCTGACTGATAAAAATACAAGTTTCCAGTTGCTTCACTTGTAGTCCGAGAAAGAATGTAAGTTCACGCATCATACTCATCTCAAATTTGTCCTGCATTAACTTGGCAAATTTCTCACATAACTTGGGGTTATTTGATCCAAATATAATATCATCAACATATATTTTCATGAGTAAAATGTGATCATTCTTAGAAAATTTGAACAAAGTCTTGTCAACTGATCCAACAGTAAAATCATGATCAATTAATAATTTTCAAAGTGTCTCATACCAAGCTCTTGGATCTTGTTTAAGACCATATAAAGCTTTGTTCAAATGATAGACATGATCAGGAAAAGAGTGATTGATAAAACCTGGAGGTTGTCCAACATGAACTTCTTCTTGCAACCGACATTTCAAAAATGCACTTTTTACATCCATTTGATAGACTTTGAAGTTCTTGAATGATGCATAGGCAAGGAACATTCTGATTGCTTCCAGTCTTGCAACTGGTTCATACGTTTCATCATAGTCAATTTCTTCTTCCTTCCTATATCCTTGTGCAACAAGTCTTGCTTTCTTGCGTGCAACTGAACCATCTTCGTTCAGTTTATTTCTGAATACCAATTTTGTACCCATAATAGTTTTGCAAACTGGTCTTGGAACTAAGTTCTAGACATTGTTATGGGTAAACTGATTTAGCTCCTCTTGCATTGCATTTATCAAGTTAGGATCAGCAAGAGCTTCATCAGTTTTCTTTGGTTCTAGTTGTGAGATAAAAGTAGAATAAATGAACAAATTAAGCATTTGATTTCTTGTTCTTACCGGGTCAGATGGATTACCTATCACCAATTCTGGTGGATGAGATTTCTTCCATCTGAGCTCATTATGTGTTGCTTCCATTTCAGCAACTGCTTCTATTGGCAACTGAATGTTTTCAGTTTCAGTTGGAGCTGTATCAGTTGGTAACTGAATATCATCTGTCTGCTACACCAACTGATTATCAAGAGCAGGTTCAAGTTCATCTGATTGATCTAGTATTTCTCGTTCAGGTGTTTGAAGGATATTTCTATTGATATGATTTTCTTCTTCACTTTCATCCTCCAAATTGATATCTGTAAATCGATCAACTAGCTCAACTTGATCATTTGGCTTATCAGTTAGAACAGATTCATCAAAAACAACATGAATGGATTCTTCAACATTTAAAGAATTTTTATTATAAACTCTATATGATTTGCTAAATGAAGAATATCCAAGAAATATTCTCTCTGCAGATTTAGCATCAAAGGCTTTTAAATGATTTTTACCATTATCAAGGAAAAAACATCTGCAGCCAAACATCTTGAAATAAGAAATCACACTTTTTCTTCCATGCCAGATCTCATATACTGTTTTCACATGATTCTTATTAATCATTGATATGTTCTGAGTATAACATGCATTGTTCACTGCTTCAGCCCAAAACCTTTGAGAAATACCAGAATCAGCAAGCATTGTTCTAGACGCTTCTTTAAGGGTCCGATTTCTTCTCTCAGCTACACCATTTTGCTGAGGTGTTCTAGCTGCTGAGAGCACATGCTGGATTCTAGTGTTTTCTAAAAAAGTTGAAAGATTTTGATTGATGAATTCAGTCCCTCTGTCAGACCTTATTCGATCAATCCCAACTGATTTTTCATTTAAAAGTCTTTGGAAGAGCTTAATCAGTTATGCAGCAGTTTGGTCTTTTGATTTGAGAAAAATAACCCAAGTAAATCTTGAAAAGTCATCAACAACTACTAGGGTGTATTTCATTCCCCCTAAACTCACAACTGGTATTGGACCAAAAAGATCCATATGTAACAGTTCTAAGCATCGGAAATATGATTTACAACCTTTGTTTTTAAATGAAGATCTTACTTGTTTACCAAACTGACATGCTGAATAAACTTTGTCTTTTGAAAAATCTATTTTGGGCAAACCAGTTACAAGATCATGGTTACTCAGATATGCAATAGATTTAAAGTTTAAGTGGTTCAACCTCTTATGCCACAACCAGCTTGTAAAAGATTTGGAAGCAATGAAACAAACTGGTGCATAGGGTTGTTCAGTCCAACTGACTTTGTAAGTATTTCCACAACGATTTCCAGTTAGAATGACCTCATCAGTTGAGTCTCTAACTAAACAAGTGTGTCTGTCAAAACTGAACTGAGAAATTATTGTCGCATAACTGACTGATGCTTATCAAGTTATAGTTCAAATTCTCAATTAGCAAAACATCTTTAATTGTAAAGTTACCATGGATAAGCTTACCCTTACCCACAGTTTTACCTTTGGAGTTGTCTACAAAACTGATGTTTGGTCCAGTATATTTGATTAGTTGAGATAGCAAACTTGCATCTCCTGTCATATGTCGCAAACAACCACTGTCTAGATACCAAGTTGTTTCTTTGTTTGTACCTGTTACCTGCAATAACACAGTATATATAATTTTGGTACCCATATTCATTTGGGTCCTAAACTGATTAGTCCTTTAGGAACCCAGACTTGGACTAGTCTAACTGACTTCCCAGTTGTTGTGTTCCAAATGGTTTTTCTCAAATTCTTGGCAATATATGTGTGATGTGAGGATGAAACAGTATGATTTGTATCCTTTTTCAACTAACAATTCTTTTGATATCGTTTCTGAACTGGCTTACAGTTATAGTAATTGTAATAGTCATTCCTTGAGTACTGATTTTTGTGACTGAATCGTTTAGGTGACCTGTTTCTTGTATCAGTTGAACTCTCAGAGCTATATATTCCATACCGTTTGCCTTTGTTCTTACTTTCAGTCAATTTAACAGCTTGCTTACTAGGTTCTGAGAATTCATTTACCATGGTTGATTTTACAAAATTAATGTACTTTCCTTTGTTTTCATTCAACCTTGGTTGTGTATCACTTGCAGAATTTTCAACATGATTGTTAAAGCCTAAACCAGTTTTATCATCAACTGATTTTTGTGAATTCTGCAGTTCAGTCAGTGCAACTGAAGATTTGTTCCAAGCTTGAATCAGTTCAATATGTTTTGAAATTTCTGTTTTTAACTGACATATCAAAGCTTTTTGTTGTGCAATCTCCCTTTTTAGACTCAACAGTTCAACTTAATTATCAGTTTCTGTTTTGTTGTCATTGGGATCAGTTTGCTCAGTTATAACCTTCTGAAATGATTGAGAAAATTTGTGATACTCATCTACCATGTCATGCAATGTGGTAATAAGTCCCTCACGAGTGAAATCAGAAGAGCTGAAGTCAAATACATGTTCACTTGCTGACTCCAACTCAGCATCATCTGCCATTAAGCACTTGACTTCATCTTCATCTTCACTTGAACTGATTTGGCTTTTTGATTCTGACTCATCACTGTCAGTTTCAGCCCACTTAGATTTGCTCTCTTAAGCCAAAAGCACTTCATGTTTCTTTATGAAAGATTTCTTGTCATCCTTGGTCCTTCTCCTGTGCTCATAGGGCTTCTTTCCCTGTAATGCCCGAGATTTTATTACTGTAATCTGAGATTAATCTGAAATGATTTATTTATTAATCGAGATGATTATAAACGGAACGGATCAGACCGGGAGAACCGAAAGATGATTTGACATGAAGTACAAGAAGAGTCCTCGCGCCCATGCGCGACAGGTATCGGCGCACATGCGCGAAAATTACAGAAGCATCGGCGCACATGCGCGAGATAAGGCGCGCATATGCGCGACCCGTCCAGAAACTTTGGCGCATATGCGCGAGATGAAGCGCGCATATGCGCGAGTGGTTAAAAGCCGAGACCCGTAGGTCTCGCGCATATGCGCGGATTGTGTCGCGCATATGCACGAGACGTGTTATGTGAAGGAGTGAGCCACTTGCCTTGCATGCACGAGATATGTATTTATATATAAATACAATAACCGTCTTCTTCAGTAAAAAGATAAAAGAAAGAAAGGCTACGAGGAATGCTTAACGTGAGATTTTAGAATTCGATTTACGAGAAATCCGCCCGTCTGATTTTGAATCCGACTTCAATACTGTGTTCCTATCGACGCAGGCTACAACTGGACGTAAGTTTTGTTACGTTTAGACATGATTTGAATTTATGATATTGTCAGAATTGAATACGAATCAGATATGATGTTTCTGCTACAGTAGACATTGTATAATTGAAGTCAGATTAAAGAATAGACTGGTTATACAATTATTATGAATTTCAGAGTTGATTTAGTTGAGATTCTATATCAGAGTTGTGTTATTATTAAGATTATGAATTGTACTGATACTAATTATGAATTCTGATTTTATATCTGTGATGTTGAGATTGACGGGGTTATCAAGACTGTATTATTATGCCGTCGGAATATCAGTTGATTGATATTGATCAGATTCAGTATTAATTGAGATTGTATTGTTATGTCATTGACATTATTCAGATTGTGTTTGATTTGAGTATTGATCAGAACAGGTTTTGAACTGAGTTATATACTGATATTGTATTTATGCGATTGTCATTGCCAGACTGGGTATGGACAGATTGGAATACGAGATTTCATCTTCATCAGACCGAGAAGAGAAAGGTATAAATTGATGTTAATTGGGAGATCGACTTGAGTTAGATTTAACTCGAGTTTCCCTAAACCACATACTTGTATGGTATTGTTTTTATACCTTTGTATTTTAATGATTATGTTTATTCTATTGAATTAGAAGTAGAAAGCAGAGAGCTATTGAGTGAGAGTCACTGACAGAGGGATTAGATTTTGACAGTATAGTCACTGACCCATTGCACATTGTCAGACTAGGCTTAGTCTTTGTAGATACGCCAAGGCACTGGACGTTTGGTGTATCGATATGCTTAAGAAACAGACATTGTTCTTATTGTAGATTATTCGATACAGCTAGACCAAAGTCCAAAAATAAGAACATACCGCCACCGCGATTGGTAGTAGTAGGTGGGAGACTTGTTACGTTCTTATTCACCGGGATCCCTAGATTAGAATGAGAGAAGAGTCGATTCTTAGATATTGAGACTAGAATTTGATTTACAGATCCGTATTGATTTATGTTTCGTAGATTACGATTCATGTTTTATTTACAGACTGGTATTGATACATGTTGTTTGATTATGCTACATGTGATAAGATATAATTCATGCTTTTATGTTAATTCAGTTAACTGGATGTATACATTATTTATACTGGGATTTATTCTCACAAAAGTATCCGGCTGTTGTCTTGTTTTGTATGTGTGCATGACAACAGGTGGGACAGGATCGGGGTCAAGAAGATGATGAGAGAAGATGAGTTTAGAGTGGTGATTCCGGACTTATTGTAGATTTGGTTCAATAATTGAAATTTAGTAGTTGAACCTTAGACTAGTTTGATTAATTGTTTACATTATTGTACTTTTATACTGAGATGTATACTAGTTAAATTCCATTACGTTCCGCACTTACATTTTAAAAAGAAAAATTTTTAGATCCTGTTTATCTTAATTGATAATTAAATCCCAAAGATGATTAAGAAGATGATTAGCGTCCGGGTCCCCACAACAGGTGGTATCATAGCAATAGATCCTTTAGACTGAGATAGAAGAGAATGAGTGAGGTAGATTGAGTTTTCTTTCCTTGCATGTGATTGCTAGCATGAGAATTATTTTAATGTTGATTGACATTGCGTATGCTAGCATGACATTATGTTTTACTGCTTTGAAATACATGTTTACCTGATTATCTGATTTGAATTGGTATTATGTATTATTGAGTATGAATCAGATTTGATTCTTGATCAGCAGTAACATGATTAGAGAAAGATTGGAACAGATTTGTGGTATTTGGTTACTAATATTTTGATAAGCAGATATACCTCCTCGAAGAATTCCAGAAAGGGGTAGTACTTCGACTGAACAGATAGATATATCAGAAACTCCGAGGGAAATACGGTTGAAGAAATTTCAGTCGTTTCAACCGTCGATTTTGAGGTGTACTGAGATGTCTGAAGAGTGTCAGAATTGGTTAGATGACCTAGAACTGTTGTTTGATTTACTTAAGTACTTAGATGACCATAGAATTAAATTGGTGCCCAACCAGTTACGAGAGGCCGCCAGGAGTTGGTGGATTACAATCAAAGGAATATTAGAACAACGTAGTACTGCGATCACGTGGGAAGTTTTTAAAGCTGAATTCTATCAAAGATTTTTCTCAGTTTCATACCGAGAAGACAAAAGAGCAGAGTTTGAGAATTTGAGACAAGGCCAACTGAATATTGAAGAATATGTTGCGAAATTCTCTACTCTACCGCGTTTTCCCCTCAGATAGCTGGAAATGATGAAGCTGTAGCTGAGCAGTTCATCAAAGGATTGAATTCAGAGATAGTTGCATTGATAAATATGCAGCGACCTTACCATTTTGCTGATACTTTGAGTAGAGCAAAGAGAGCTGAAGTGAGTCTGATTCGACAACGAGAAAGGTTAGATGTGATTCCACTCCAAACACAACAACTCCCTCTTAGATTTGATAAAGGCAGTACGAGTGGAAAGCAAGATTTGCTGGAAGTTCAAAAGAAACAGTTTAAGAAGTTAGGGAGCGGACTGAGCGATTCATCTAGCTCCAGTGGTTCTAGCCCGAGTTATACTGGAGTATATTGCAGAACTTGCGGAGGGAGACATCCCACAGAGCAATGCCAGGGAGTGACTGGTAGTTGCCATATTTGTAGACAGCCGGGACATTTTGCTAGAGTTTGTCCTCACAGAAGTTCCCGAAGATTTTAGGGAGCAGAAGACCGAGGAACAGACACAGCACACACCTGATGATATAGTGGCAGGTACTGTTCTTTTATGATTATATTGCATAGGTATTGATATATACTAATGCATTTCCTACGATTATCTTTGACTGAATTGCATTGAGATATGATGTATCTGTGGAGTCTGTTTGTACTGTTGCAATGGCCCTCGAACTACTTGCTTGAAAATTTGCGGAAAATTAAAAATTTTCTTTTTAAAAGAACTTAAATGGCCTCATTCATAAAATCACTGGTGAATCAAGTTCAATATTTCAAAATATTGCAGCGGAAGAAAATCAAAGTTTTGCCAACAACAACGATTTAAAAATATCCAACAACTGATAAAAATTGTTTGCGAAGAAAATAACAACTGCTGCTCTGAGGTCCTCGGGTGCCACTACTGCCGACCCAAGTTGGCTCACTGGTCCCCGCCCTCGGCCCTGGCCTCATCAGTACCTACAACAATCAAGTCTAGTGAGCCTAAAGACTCAGCATGCATAAATCACAGGTAACGAGTAAAAATCTGAATTTAAAATATGCATGTGATAAAATATCCTGTCCTGAGGCATACTGAAAATAATCTGTACTGAGCAATTATAATACGTGCATAACTGAACTGGAAGTCACTGTAAAAATATTTGCTCCTTGGAGCCTGTACTGAAATAACTGATAAAATTTTCTGTTGAGATTATGTTTTACGCCTGTGGCCACTGCACTAAGCTGAACTGATCGGTAACTGGCTACCGGGGAGGCTGAAACTGAACTGAGCTGGCCGGTCACTGGCGACCGGGTGGTACCATACTGAACTGATCGGTCACTGGCGACCGTATAAAATAACACTCCCACATAGTGAATGAACCACAAGCCATATCGCATAAATCTCAAAAATAATCATTTTCTATTTAATGCACGTAAAATAATTAACTGGCATAATGAAAATTTCTGTAATTTTACCAACTGGAATGGATTGGATCGTTCCCAGGCTCGCTGCAACCTAACTGTGCCATGAAAAATATGCAATAGCTTAAACTTAACCAACTATGCAATTTACGTTCAAAAGATGCGACTATGACGCCTAATGACTTCGCATTTAATCATGACTCCGAGCCAACCTGAACCGACACTGAACCGACGTATAGTCATGATTAAAGTACGCTGAAAAATCATAAAATAATGTTCCTAAAATGATAGGGTCGAAATCTAGGTGGAATGGAGGCCAAAACACGAAACGCTCTTTCGAGAGTCAATTTGGCACATTGCACCGTAAATTCTCGTACGACCTCAAAAATGATCCAAATGACGAACGGTCAAAAACATGACCTTCCTAACTCAATGAGGCACTGTCCAGTCCAAGGCCATGGGCTAAAAGCCAACCAAGAACTCAAACGACGCTTCTGAACAGCAGCATACTTGCTGTCAAAAAAATACAGCAGCTGCGCACTACAAGACTTGCATTGGTTTCGAGACTATCGGCCATTAGGGGCGTGAACCACCGACCAGAGACTCTTACTAACATCCCAAGGAATGATTTGAACCATGGCTAAGGGCCCTAGGCCAGCCACAATCCGCATCACACCAAATCTTAACCGAAGGGTCCAACCGAGAGCAACGTGCATGCGTGTGTAGTGTTTATGCTATGATCGATGTCTTGCGTCGTTCCAGTGGCCATTTGATTGACCATGGCACGATCTAGACATCTAGGAGCATGATATGAACCGTGGCTAAGGGCCATAGGCCAACCAAGATCCACACCAAGCCACAAAAGAAACGAACCATATGCTGAAAAATGGAAGGGCCGAATGGGGAAAGGGGCTGTTCTTGTTGATTATTTAAAAACCGATGAGCCATGGACCAAGCCACCAAAAGGGCAACTTAGTCACGTCTTAGACATGCTAGGGAAGTGATCCAACCATGGCTAAAGGCCCTTGGGGCAGCCAAGATCAGATCCACAACCCTTGACACAAAACTGAAATTTCGAATCACATTTCTGCACTTATGGGGAACTTGCTGTCATTTCGGTTTTCCAGCAAGTATGGGGCTGGTTTGAATGGACCAACATGGTCCTAATGCATCCTACTACATGTATACAAGCCGCCTTGGGAGCCTGGAGTCGATCCAATACCTGAAACCATCAAAACTCAGAAAAACGTGAAGCTTGTCAAGGGAAGTCAAAAATTCTGCATGTGTGTTCCCAAAATATTTTGACATGTATCTCGGTTTTTGCTTGCTAAAACATGATCATGTACTGAAAAATAAATGATAATATGACTTGATTGAGGTTTGAAAGAAATCTAGACATGCCTGGTTTCGTTTCGAAAGAAAACGAACGAAACGACGACGACGCGGCACGGAGGAGATGGAGCGCTTCTTGTCTACCTTTCTTGCTCTCATTTTTTCTCCCTTTCTCCCTAGCTATTATTCACGTTTTTTCTACTGAAAAGGGGTCTGATTTCACTTTGAATTTTCGAAAAGGAGAGGGGGGAAAAATGGTTAGGAGGGTGAGGGAAGTGGGTGCAAGATATAAGGAAAGAATCAAGACCAAGTCTTCTCATTTTTGAATTTTGAATTATGGTTTGATATCAAATGAGTTGGTGGATGCTTCTAGGAGGTAGTGGCCGATTTTTGCTTATTTTCTAGTCTAGGATATGTCCATTTATTTAATTAAATTGTGCTCCCAAAAATCCTAAAATTATCCTACTAATTACATGCAAAGAATTGGTCAAAGTTGATGAGTTGGAAAATGAATCTTCTAGCACTAAGGGTGGCCGAAAAATGCATGATAAAATAAAGGGAAATGTTGATTATCTATTCAACTAATAATCTTTGAAAGCCTTACTAATCCTTTAAATAATTTAGTGAGCTAACCCCTTAATTTAATAACTTAAATGAGTTCATTTCTTAATCACCTCAAATAATTAAATTAAATCCTCAAACCTCCCTTTCTAACTTAAATGAACTTACTTGCTAGCTAAATTAACTTCTGGAAATATTTCTCGAATCTTAAATTCTATCTCAAAACTCTAACTCCGGTCCGGCCTCACTGAAAATGCTGAAATGCTAAAAATCATATTACTGAACTGAAATAATAAATAATTAACTTCAAATAAATGCATTTAAAATAATCATGCAATGAAGTCAATTAAAATTAAAAAAATCTAGAATTATGCATGGCTTATACGTCTACTGATTACGGGTTCTACAATCCTTCCCCCCTTAAATAAATTTCGTCCTCGAAATTAGAACTCACCGAATAACTCAGGGTATCGACTTCTCATCTCCGGCTCAGACTCCCACGTAGCTTCCTCCTCTGAATGGTTGAGCCATTTGACTTTGACTCGCTTAACCAACTTGTTCCGAAGTTTCTTCCCCTGTCTGTCTAAGATCTGCACGGGTCTCTCCTCATAAGATAAGTTCGGAGTAAGCTGTAACGGCTCGAAATTCAGCACATGCGAAGGATTTGCCATATACTTCCTCAGCATGGAGACGTGAAAGACATTGTGTACTCCGGCCAGATTCGGCGGAAGAGCCACACGATAAGCAAGCGTCCCAACTCTGTCAAGGATCTCAAACGGTCCAATGAATCTCGGACTGAGCTTCCCTTTCTTGCCAAATCTCATGACACCCTTCATAGGTGCCACTTTCACGAAGACATGATCGCCCACTGCAAACTCTAACTCTCTCCTCCGCTGATCGGCATAACTCTTCTGTCGGCTCTGGGCAGTCCTCATCCTATCACGGATCTTGACTACTACATCTGCTGCCTGCTGAACAATCTCTGGACCCAACTCTGCTCTCTCTCCTACTTCATCCCAATGAACAGGAGATCTACACTTGCGACCATACAGCGCTTTATACGGAGCCATACCTATAGACGACTGGAAACTGTTGTTATAGGTGAACTCTACCAATGGTAAGTTCGACTCCCAACTCCCAGAGAAATCAATGACGCAAGCGCGAAGAAGATCCTCCAAAATCTGAATAACTCGCTCTGACTGCCCATCCGTCTGCGGATGGAAAGCTGTGCTAAATAGCAACTTCGTACCCAAAGTCGAATGCAAGCTCTTCCAAAACATGAAGTGAATCTGGGATCTCTGTCGGATACGATAGAAACTGGAATACCATGGAGTCGGACTATCTCTCGGATATACAGCTCTGCATACTGAACCATGGTGAAAGTCGTCTTAATAGGCAAGAAGTGCGCTGATTTGGTAAGACGTTCTACAATCACCCAAATAGCATTCGATCCTCTGGCTGACCTCGGCAATCCGGTCACAAAGTCCATGGTAACATTCTCCCACTTCCACTCGGGAATAGGGAGAGGCTTGAGCAAACCTGCTGGTCTCTGGTGCTCGGCCTTCACTAACTGGCAAGTCAGGCACTCGGATACAAAACGCCTGATGTCCTTCTTCATTCCTGGCCACCAATACAATAGCTGCAGATCTTTGTACATCTTCGTACTCCCAGGGTGAATGGAGTACGGGGACGTATGGGCCTCTGATAAGATGTCTGCTCGGATAGAATCACTGCTGGGAACCCATATCCTATCTCGGTATCTCACAATACCGTCGCTGACTGAATACAAAACACTGCCCTTAGCTTCATCTCTCTTCTTCCACTGTGCCAACTGCTCATCTGCTGCCTGACCGCTGCGAATACGGTCAATAAGAGAGGACTGGATAGTCAAGGTAGATAAACGAGGAACTCTACCTCGAGGGTAAGTCTCAAGATCAAACCTCTGCATCTCGATCTGAAGAGGTTTCTGAATCGTCAAATGAGCCATCGCTGCGACTTTCCTGCTCAAAGCATCCGCAACTACATTAGCTTTACCCGGGTGGTAGCTAATGTCACAATCGTAGTCTTTCACAAGCTCCAACCAACGTCTCTGACGCATGTTCAGCTCCTTCTGCGTAAAGAAATACTTGAGGCTCTTATGGTCGGTAAAGATCTGACACTTCTCCCCATACAGATAGTGCCTCCAAATCTTCAAAGCAAAAACTACGGCCGCTAACTCCAGATCATGGGTAGGGTAATTCTTCTCGTGGATTTTCAGCTGTCGAGAAGCATACGCTATCACTCTCCCATGCTGCATCAAAACTGCACCTAAACCAAGCTTCGAAGCATCGGTATAAAGGACAAACTCACCAGATCCTGACGGTACAGCCAAAACAGGTGCTGAGATAAGAGCTTGCTTCAAAGTATCGAAGCTCTTCTGACACTCCTCGCTCCACACAAACTTCACATTTTTCTTTGTCAGTGCTGTGAGTGGAACGGCGATAGAGGAAAATCCTTGGATGAATTTTCTGTAATATCCTGCTAGCCCAAGGAAACTGCGGATCTCTGATGCATTCTGAGGCACAACCCAATCTCTGACTGCTACAACTTTCGCCGGGTCTACCTCAATGCCACTGCTAGAAACAATGTGGCCCAAGAACGCCACCTTCTCTAACAAAAATTCGCACTTACTGAACTTTGCGAATAGTTTATGTTTCTGCAATGTCTGCAACACTGTGGTCAGATGCCTGCTGTGCTCCTCCCGACACTTGGAGTAGACGAGAATGTCATCTATGAACACTATCACAAACTGGTCGAGGTACGGCTGAAATACGCGATTCATGAGATCCATGAAGATCGCTGGAGCATTCGTCAGACCGAACGGCATCACAAGGAACTCGTAGTGACCATAACGAGTCCTGAAAGCTGTCTTCGAGACATCAGCATCTCTCACCCTCAACTGGTGATAACCGGAACGCAAATCTATCTTTGAGAAAATCGAAGCTCCCTGCAACTGGTCAAACAGATCCTCAATCCTCGGCAGTGGGTATTTATTCTTCACTGTAACCCTGTTCAACTCCCGGTAGTCAATGCAAAGCCTCATCGAGCCATCCTTCTTTTTAACGAATAAGACTGGCGCACCCCATGGAGAAAAGCTCGGGCGAATGAACTCCTTGTCGAGAAGTTCCTGGATCTGCTTCTTAAGCTCTGCCATCTCTGTCGGTGCTAGTCGGTATGGCGCTTTGGATATCGGAGTCGTACCTGGCATAAGCTCAATGGAAAACTCCACCTCTCTCTCTGGTGGCATACCAGAGACGTCTTCGGGAAAAACGTCTAAGAAATCTCTAACAATCGGAACATCTGAGGCTGACTGGCTGGGTTCCTCGGGGACAGATAAAAAGGTTGCTAGAAATGCCCGACACCCTCTATGCATGAGCTTCCTAGCCTGAACATAAGGAATAATGCGCGGTAAGGAAAAGTACCTGTCCGGCTCAAATAAGAACTGCTCCATTCCAGGCGGTCGGACAAGAACGGATCTCCGCTGGAAGTCTATCAACACTCTGTTCCTCAATAGCCAGTCCATCCCTAGGATGATGTCAAATTCCGGCATCGGTAGCACAATCAGATCCGCATAAACAAGATTACCGTGCAGCTCAAGGTCTATATCTCGGATAACATTGGTGGCTGCCATCTCCTCGCCTGACGGCAACACTACTGAAAAGGCTGTATCTAGCCCAATGGTCTGGATCTTGAGAAAGTTTGCAAAGATCTCCGAAATAAACGAGTGAGTGGCCCCTGAATCTATCAAGGCCTTGGTAGCGGAACCAGATATAAAAAATTCTCCCTGAAAGAGCGGAGCTCTAAGTTGAATCCCACTACAAGATCTAAACTTATAGACATGCAAAGGTCTAGGTTCCTCTAGCTTAATTTCCCCGAAATAAATCTGAGTAGAGCATGCAATCCTATAACAGTTCTAAGTTCAAAATCTAAATCCCGATTCCCAAAATGCGGAAATTCAAATAATAACTTAAAGTTTAAAGGTACCTGTCAACAACATAGTCTCCGGGTTGGCTTCCGAGGCATGGAGAGCAAACACTCTGCCTTGGGTAGGCAGATTCCTCTGAGGACACTGCAGCAACATGTGGTCCGGACTGCCACACTTAAAACACTTTCCTGAGCCAGCCATACATGCTCCAGGATGGCGACGTGAGCACCTGGGACAGACTGGGTGCTCCTGAGTCCTCGGGGCTGGGCGTCCCCGCTGCTGCTGCTGCTGCTGCTGGCCTCTGTTCCTGGGCGGTCCATGAAAAGGCCTCTTATTCTGCTGCTGATGCTGATGAGGAGGAGGGCGGTGCGGTGCCTGGACTGGGCGCTTGCCCTGGCGATCCCTCTCGATATCCCGCAGATCCTGCTCTGCGGCTAAGGCCTTGGAGACGGCAATCTCATAAGTAGCAGGGTCAGATACCCTAACATCACGGCGCAAGATCGGCCGTAAACCCACCAGGAAGTGCATCAGCTTGGCTCTGGCATCATTCGCAATCAGGGGCACAAAGTGACAGCCCCTCTCGAACTTACGGATAAACTCCGTAACCGACATATCCCCCTGTCTCAGACTCATGAACTCGGTGGTCAGCCTGGTGCGAACCTCCTCAGCAAAATACTTGGAGTAGAAAACCTCCGTAAAGCGGGTCCAAGAAAGTGTAGCCAAGGTCAGGGCTACCGAAGCTCCTTCCCACCATAAGCGGGCGTCTCCAGTGAACAAGTAGGTGGCACATCGGACTCGGTCTGCATCTCCCAGCTCCATAAAATCGAAGATAACCTCGAGGGATTTGATCCATCCCTCGGCAACCATGGGGTCAGATGTCCCAGAGAATTCCTTCGGGCGCATCTTCATGAATCGCTCATAAACAGCCTCGGGCCCTGTCGGCCTGGCTGCGGCTGCGGCTACGGCTGCGGCATTGCCCCCCGCAAACTGTGCGAAGAACTGTGCCATCCCAGCTAACATCTGGGCACTCATGTCCGGTGGGGGCGGTGGAGGAGGTGGTAGGTCTCCCTCCGGTCTATGCTCCTCTCTGTCCTCTCGGCGAGGCTCCACCTCTCTGTTGCGCTCTAAAATGCGTCTAGGGGGCATACTGTTCCAACATAACCCATACGTAACTAACATGCATAATTCCATACTTTATTTTAAATGAACTCTGAAATACTGAAAATCTGGAAGCATGCTGACAAAATAATTCATGCTATAACTGAAATGCTGAACAAAATGCTGAACTGAAAAACTTACAGACCAAAGGCGTGGCTTCGTGAGCTTCTCGCGGTCAGTAGTAGTGAAACCCTATACAGAACCACCGCTCTGATACCAACTGCAATGGCCCTCGAACTACTTGCTTGAAAATTTGCGGAAAATTAAAAATTTTCTTTTTAAAAGAACTTAAATGGCCTCATTCATAAAATCACTGGTGAATCAAGTTCAATATTTCAAAATATTGCAGCGGAAGAAAATCAAAGTTTTGCCAACAACAACGATTTAAAAATATCCAACAACTGATAAAAATTGTTTGCGAAGAAAATAACAACTGCTGCTCTGAGGTCCTCGGGTGCCACTACTGCCGACCCAAGCTGGCTCACTGGTCCCCGCCGTCGGCCCTGGCTTCATCAGTACCTACAACAATCAAGTCTAGTGAGCCTAAAGACTCAGCATGCATAAATCACAGGTAACGAGTAAAAATCTGAATTTAAAATATGCATGTGATAAAATATCCTGTCCTGAGACATACTGAAAATAATCTGTACTGAGCAATTATAATACGTGCATAACTGAACTGGAAGTCACTGTAAAAATATTTGCTCCTTGGAGCCTGTACTGAAATAACTGATAAAATTTTCTGTTGAGATTATGTTTTACGCCTGTGGCCACTGCACTAAGCTGAACTGATCGGTAACTGGCTACCGGGGAAGCTGAAACTGAACTGAGCTGGCCGGTCACTGGCGACCGGGTGGTACCATACTGAACTGATCGGTCACTGGCGACCGTATAAAATAACACTCCCACATAGTGAATGAACCACAAGCCATATCGCATAAATCTCAAAAATAATCATTTTCTATTTAATGCACGTAAAATAATTAACTGGCATAATGAAAATTCCTGTAATTTTACCAACTGGATTGGATTGGATCGTTCCCAGGCTCGCTGCAACCTAACTGTGCCATGAAAAATATGCAATAGCTTAAACTTAACCAACTATGCAATTTACGTTCAAAAGATGCGACTATGACGCCTAATGACTTCGCATTTAATCATGACTCCGAGCCAACCTGAACCGACACTGAACCGACGTATAGTCATGATTAAAGTACGCTGAAAAATCATAAAATAATGTTCCTAAAATGATAGGGTCGAAATCTAGGTGGAATGGAGGCCAAAACACGAAACGCTCTTTCGAGAGTCAATTTGGCACATTGCACCGTAAATTCTCGTACGACCTCAAAAATGATCCAAATGACGAACGGTCAAAAACATGACCTTCCTAACTCAATGAGGCACTGTCCAGTCCAAGGCCATGGGCTAAAAGCCAACCAAGAACTCAAACGACGCTTCTGAACAGCAGCATACTTGCTGTCAAAAAAATACAGCAGCTGCGCACTACAAGACTTGCATTGGTTTCGAGACCATCGGCCATTAGGGGCATGAACCACCGACCAGAGACTCTTACCAACATCCCAAGGAATTATTTGAACCATGGCTAAGGGCCCTAGGCCAGCCACAATCTGCATCACACCAAATCTTAACCGAAGGGTCCAACCGAGAGCAACGTGCATGCGTGTGTAGTGTTTATGCTATGATCGATGTCTTGCATCGTTCCAGTGGCCATTTGATTGACCATGGCACAATCTAGACATCTAGGAGCATGATATGAACCGTGGCTAAGGGCCATAGGCCAACCAAGATCCACACCAAGCCACAAAAGAAACGAACCATATGCTGAAAAATGGAAGGGCCGAATGGGGAAAGGGGCTGTTCTTGTTGATTATTTAAAAACCGATGAGCCATGGACCAAGCCACCAAAAGGGCGACTTAGTCACGTCTTAGACATGCTAGGGAAGTGATCCAACCATGGATAAAGGCCCTTGGGGTAGCCAAGATCAGATCCACAACCCTTGACACAAAACTGAAATTTCGAATCACATTTCTGCACTTATGGGGAACTTGCTGTCATTTCGGTTTTCCAGCAAGTATGGGGCTGGTTTGAATGGACCAACATGGTCCTAATGCATCCTACTACATGTATACAAGCTGCCTTGGGAGCCTGGAGTCGATCCAATACCTGAAACCATCAAAACTCAGAAAAACGTGAAGCTTGTCAAGGGAAGTCGAAAATTCTGCATGTGTGTTCCCAAAATATTTTGACATGTATCTCGGTTTTTGCTTGCTAAAACATGATCATGTACTGAAAAATAAATGATAATATGACTTGATTGAGGTTTGAAAGAAATCTAGACATGCCTGGTTTCGTTTCGAAAGAAAACGAACGAAACGACGACGACGCGGCACGGAGGAGATGGAGCGCTTCTTGTCTACCTTTCTTGCTCTCGTTTTTTCTCCCTTTCTCCCTAGCTATTATTCACGTTTTTTCTACTGAAAAGGGGTCTGATTTCACTTTGAATTTTCGAAAAGGAGAGGGGGGAAAAATGGTTAGGAGGGTGAGGGAAGTGGGTGCAAGATATAAGGAAAGAATCAAGACCAAGTCTTCTCATTTTTGAATTTTGAATTATGGTTTGATATCAAATGAGTTGGTGGATGCTTCTAGGAGGTAGTGGCCGATTTTTGCTTATTTTCTAGTCTAGGATATGTCCATTTATTTAATTAAATTGTGCTCCCAAAAATCCTAAAATTATCCTACTAATTACATGCAAAGAATTGGTCAAAGTTGATGAGTTGGAAAATGAATCTTCTAGCACTAAGGGTGGCCGAAAAATGCATGATAAAATAAAGAGAAATGTTGATTATCTATTCAACTAATAATCTTTGAAAGCCTTACTAATCCTTTAAATAATTTAGTGAGCTAACCCCTTAATTTAATAACTTAAATGAGTTCATTTCTTAATCACCTCAAATAATTAAATTAAATCCTCAAACCTCCCTTTCTAACTTAAATGAACTTACTTGCTTGCTAAATTAACTTCTGGAAATATTTCTCGAATCTTAAATTCTATCTCAAAACTCTAACTCCGGTCCGGCCTCACTGAAAATGCTGAAATGCTAAAAATCATATTACTGAACTGAAATAATAAATAATTAACTTCAAATAAATGCATTTAAAATAATCATGCAATGAAGTCAATTAAAATTAAAAAAATCTAGAATTATGCATGGCTTATACGTCTACTGATTACGGGTTCTACAACTGTAGTATTGATTCCCTTACTTTTTGGAAAAGAAAGATTGATATCAGAGATTTTTGTGACATATTGTATAGTACAGTAAGAGAAGAATGAGATCGAGTTAGATTATGATGTACTTGTGTTTTCTGATTTGATTGCATTATTGATATTAATATGCTGAACAAGTACATAACTATTATAGATTCCTTTTAGGAGAGTATAAGATTCAGACCAGATATGACTAAGTGGAGATTCCACAGTAAGGATTCTAGATCCCGAATTCCTTTGATATTTATATCATCTATGACTCGATAGTTACAGAAAGGAACAGATGGTATCCTTATGTATTCAGTAGATATACTGAAATCGAGCCTAGCATTGGCAGATTTGCCAGTGATGTACGAGTTGGCTGATATTTGCCCAGATAAGATTTCAGATTTGCCTTGTATTAGAAAGATGAATTTCAGAATTGAATCGATACCAGGTATTGATTGTCGTTTTAGAATTCAGTACAGAATGATATTGAATGTACAAAATGACACTGAATGAATTGAAAGAATTGAAAGATCAATAGAAGAGTACCGACCAGGAGTTACATCTGATTTAGTGTTTCTCTTTGGCATGTTTCAGTATGTTCAGAGATATTCTGATGATTTCACGATCGTTGTATCTATGATATTTTGATATATTTGCAGCATCTGATTGATTGAATCGAATATCTGAAAATTGTATTGAATACTCTGAGAACTGTGATTATTGTATACAGAAATTATTCAGATATGAATCCTGCTTGAAACAGATTGTATTCAAAGTATGCGATATCTGAAGTTAGTATACTGATTGATTCTGACACAGTTGAGATTGTGATCAGTGACAGAGAACGATACCAATATCAGAACGATCAGAAATATCAGAAATTTCAGAAATGTCAGAAATTCATTTCGTCTGAGTTTAGTAGATTATCTTGTCCGATGGTTGTTTTGAACTGCTTGAAATTTTTTTTAGTTACTAGATCAGTATAGATTAGTGATATTTCGAATGTGATTCGATAGTATCGTGTTCTGAATTCGTATTTGATACAGATTATTTTGAACCGTTGAGATTATATACAGTTCAAACCGAATCAGAGCTGAATTCGAGAATTACGGCAGTTCAGAACGTGATCAGAGTGACAGATATGTGATTTTTACTGTATGAGAATGATTATCTTGTGATGTCTAATGCTTCAGAATTGTACAACAGAATTGATATCGATAGTCAGAACCGAATACCAGGTAGGTATTTTTCTTTAATTTATATTATTAACTGATTTGTTTGTACCAAATAGTTCGAATCTGAAATTGACAGATAGTGTCAGAAACACACAGTAGTGGATTCAGTTTTCATTTTGGTGACGGAGAATGCATAATATTCGGACAGACAGTTTTGATATAGACAGATTAAATCAGTTATGATAGAATTTGTACGGAAATGTTGGCAGGAATTGTACTGAAATGTCTAAATCGCCAATAAATGAAGACAGAAAGAAAGAAATCAGAAGATTTATTACAGAATTTGTATATTCTTGACTAGACATGGGGAGTATATTTCGATGAATTTCGTAATGAGACCACTACAATACTTTCCAGATTGTGATATGATATGATTGTGATTGACAGATTGTTCAATCTATATTTATTAGTTTGTACAGGATGACGTACAAACATGACTAGAGGACAAAGATCGATGTCAGAAAAGTGGTCAGAGTAACCAGAATACCGAAGTAGAGTATATCAGATTGTGATTTTCGCTTTATTTTGTACTTGTGGCAGAATATACCACAAACTCTTCTCTATACTATTCAGATCGGGGAAGTTATTTATAGAGCCGCATTGCTGGATGCTAGCACTGATTGATACGACATATGGTCGCTGTGTGAATTATTGTATTCAGATCACCAGATGGATAATGAGATATTTACAGATGACACATTGTACAGTGAGTACTGCAGAGTTCTTTGATATAAGAATAATATCTCGGAGATACATGAGATAGGGTCTGATACGGTCAGAGATATGACAAAAAAAAAGGTAGCTAATTCAGAAAAGAATGAAGATAGCTCAGACCAGACATACTTAATATACCAACGTCGGATGGTGATGATTGGTATTCGAGGCTGAAAATTTAATATATCCTTGAATAGGATAAACAGATTTGATAACAGCTGATGGTAGTGATTTGTTATGAGCTGTGGTTTGGTATATACGGATGTTATATAGCCAGTATTGCGAGATTGATTTTGTCAGAGCTATTTTGAGAGATAGAATCTAATATAAGATTGAGATTTCAGCATGGATTCATTAAGATGAGTTTCTGATTTAAACTCTGTATACATTCTTCTGATATATCTGAATTGAATACTTGCGAGTTCGAGGACGAACTCAGATCTAAGAGGGGGAGAAATGTAAAGCCCGAGATTTTATTACTGTAATTTGAGATTAATCGGAAATGATTTATTTATTAATCGAGATGATTATAAACGGAACGGATCAGACCGGGAGAACCGAAAGAAGATTTGACATGAAGTACAAGAAGAATCCCCGCGCCCATGCGCGACAGGTATCGGCGCACATGCGCAAAAATTAAAGAAGCATCGGCGCACATGCGCGAGATAAGGCGCGCATATGCGCGACCCGTCCAGAAACTTTGGCGCATATGCGCGAGATGAAGCGTGCATATGCGCGACCCGTCCAGAAACTTTGGCGCATATGCGCGAGATGAAGCGTGCATATGCGCGAGTGGTTAAAAGCCGAGACCCGTAGGTCTCGCGCATATGCGCGAGTGGTTAAAAGCAGAGACCCGTAGGTCTCGCGCATATGCGCGGATTGTGTCGCGCATATGCGCGAGACGTGTTATGTGAAGGAGTGAGCCACTTGCCTTGCATGCACGAGATATGTATGTATATATAAATACAATAACGGTCATCTTCAGTAAAAAGATAAAAGAAAGAAAGGCTCCGAGGAATGCTTCACGTGAGATTTTATAGAATTCGATTTACGAGAAATCCGCCCGTTTAATTTTGAATCCGACTTCAGTACTGTGTTCCTATCGACGCAGGCTACAACTGGACGTAAGTTTTGTTACGTTTAGACATGATTTGAATTTATGATATTGTCAGAATTGAATACGAATCAGATATGATGTTTCTGCTACAGTAGACATTGTATAATTGAAATCAGATTAAAAAATAGACTGGTTATACAATTATTATGAATTTCAGAGTTTATTTAGTTGAGATTCTATATCAGAGTTGTGTTATTATTCAGATTATGAATTGTACTGATACTGATTATGAATTCTGATATTATATCTGTGATGTTGAGATTGACGGGGTTATCAAGACTGTATTATTATGCCGTCGAAACATCAGTTGATTGATATTGATCATATTCAGTATTGATTGAGATTGTATTGTTATGTCATTGACAATAATCAGATTGTGTTTGATTTGAGTATTGATCAGAACATGTTTTGAACTGAGTTATATACTGATATTGTATTTATGCGATTGTCATTGCCAGACTGGGTATGGACAGATAGAATACGAGACTTCGTCTTCATCAGACCGAGAAGAGAAAGGTATAAATTGATGTTAATTGGGAGATCGACTTGAGTTAGATTTAACTCGAGTTTCCCTAAACCACATACTTGTATGGTATTGTTTTTATACCTTTGTATTTTAATGATTATGTTTATTCTATTTAATTAAAAGTAGAAAGAAGAGAGCTATTGAGTGAGATTCACTGACAAAGGGGTTAGATTTTGACAGTATAGTCACTGACCCATTGCACATTGTCAGACTAGACTTAGTCTTGGTAGATACGCCAAGGCACTGGACGTTTGGTGTATCGATATGCTTAAGATACAGACATTGTTCTTATTGTAGATTATTCGATACAGCTAGACCAAAGTTCAGAAATAAGAACGTACCGCCACCGCGACTGGTAGTAGTAGGTGGGAGACTTGTTACGTTCTTATTCACCGGGATCCCTAGATTAGAATGAGAGATGAGTCGAGTCTTAGATATTGAGACTAGAATTTGATTTACAGATCCGTATTGATTTATGTTTCAGAGATTACGATTCATGTTTTATTTACAGACTAGTATTGATACATGTTGTTTGATTATGCTACATGTGATAAGATATAATTCATGCTTTTATGTTAATTCAGTTAACTACATGTATACATTATTTATACTGGGATTTATTCTCACCGGAGTATCCGGCTGTTGTCTTGTTTTGTATGTGTGCATGACAACAGGTGCGACAGGATCGGGGTCAAGAAGATGATGAGAGAAGACGAGTTTAGAGTGGTGATTCCGGACTTATTGTAGATTTGGTTCAATACTTGAAATTTAGTAGTTGAACCTTAGACTAGTTTGACTAATTGTTGTACATTATTGTACTTTTATACTGAGATGTATACTAGTTAAATTCCATTACGTTCCGTACTTACATTTTAAAAAAGAAAAATTTTTAGACCCTGTTTATCTTAATTGATAATTAAATCTCAAAGATGATTAAGAAGATGATTAGCGTCCGGGTCCCCACATTCCCTTTTCAGTTGATACTCGATTGTCCTTCTTTGGCTTAGGACAGTCTGCTATGAAATGACCAGATTTTCCACAGTTGTAGCAAGCATAGGATTCTTCTTTGTACTGATTTTTCTGATACTGATTCTGGAAGTTTCCTTGATTCCTCGTCATAATAAACCTTCCAAATTTCTTCACAAATAATGACAGCATCATTTCTCAGTTGATCAACAGATTTTTCAACTGAACCAGTTGGTTCCAGTCTGACAGCAGTTAAAGCAGTTGTGGCAGCAGGTGTAGAATGTTCTCCTTCTCTAGTTTGTAGTTCAAACTTGTAAGCCTTTGGATCAGCAAACAAGTCATGAAGTTCGACCTTGTTCAGGTCCTTAGATTCTCTCATTGCCATGGTCTTGACATCTCATTCTTTGGGAAGACCTCTGACCACCTTCAGTGCCACTTCTTTGTTAGAATACACTTTCTAAGTGCATTCAGCTCATTGATAATACCACTGATCCTCTCATCATATTCGTGCAAGGATTCTCCAGCTTTCATCTTGATGTTATCAAATTTCTGAACAGCAACTGATAGCTTGTTCTCTTTTGTTTTCTCGTTTCCTTCACACAGCTGGATCAGTTTCTCCCATATTTATTTGCCAGTTTTGCACATCTTGATTTTGCTGAAAGTGACTTTATCCAGCGTTTTATATAAGATATCCTTAGCCACATTGTCTAGGTTGGCTTTCCTTTTATCCTCAGTTTTCCATTCATCTCTGGGCTTTTCTATGCGATGAGATGCCCCACCAGTAATGGCAACTGATGTATTTTCTTTTAGGATCTTCATGGGACCATCAGTAATGACATACCACATGTCGTCATCTTCTGCAGCTAAATGAGCCTGCATTATGATTTTCCAGTCGTCAAAATCTTCTTTGGAAAACATCGGTATTTTATTAAATGAATACATGTTGATCAGTTTTTTGAATAAGAGTATTCTGAGACAAGATTCAACTGCTCTGATACCACTTGTTAGGATCGGTTGAGATGTGTTTAGAAGGGGGGTTGAATAAACACTCACGATTTTTGAATCTTTTCGAATGAAGTGTCAGTTCTGTGACAAACTGAAACTAGGAATCTTGTCAGTCAATGACAATCAGTTTAACCGATAACAGTTGCGGAAATAAACTGACTGAAAGATAGAATAAATAACTGAAGTAATAACACGAAGGTTTATGGATGTTCGGAGATTGAAATAACTCCTACGTCACCCCTTCTATCACAAGGATAGGATATGCATTAAAAGACTTTGATCGATACAAAGATTGTACAGACCCACTTCAGTTTGGGCTTAACACTGCCAAAACTGAAACTCATAGTTTACTAAATATCTCATCGTTCTTCGACTGAACTTAGCACAACTGATCTAGATAAGATCAAATAAACAATAAAACTATTTGTGCTTTTAAGCTCGAAAGATGTCCTCAAATGCTACAGATAAATCAGATAAGTGTGAGCTTTTTTATTCTTGAGTAAAAGCTATGAATTCAACAGGGTATCAGCAAGTTGTAGAATAGATAAATCGATTCGTTGCTTGCTCAACTGATCTTGTCACCTATTTATAGGCTTCTCTTCAACAGTAAATTTAAATATAATTTGAATCAATATATCCGTTGATTGCCATGTCAATATTCTTCTGACATTTGTAAACTGTAAACTCTAAAATGCAGTATTCCACTACGAGTTGCAGTCTGCTTTGTACTATTGTCGGTTGAATGTCCTTTTCAACTGATGACATGCACAGCTGAATGATCAGCTGATAAGCTCACAACTTAGTTGTCTTCGTAAGTTTAGTTCAGCTGGTTTCAGTTGCCTTCGATAAACTGCGCATTAATCTTCAGTTAGGCAACTGTCAGTTGGTTTGTGTAGTTCAGTTACTACAAGTTACTTGATCAGTTAGTCCAATAAATTAATCACTTAGTTTGTCAAACAACCGAAATTAAGTTTCCAACAGATTTTATTAATGAAATTTAATAAGTTCATGCATTAGGGTTTTTAGGTGCATTTCATGCTCGAACGAGGAACGGAGACCGGAGAATTTTCAGGAAATTATTTTATTACATGATTAATTTTTACTAACTAATATAAGGTATTTTTAAGTATATTTTTCAAAAATAGGATTTTATTGGGTATTTTTATTCCCGCATGATTTTATTTTTAACGGTACGTAATTTTATCGAATCGGGGGATTTTTTGAGAATTCGGCTAATATTTTAAAAAATTTCCAACACAAAATATTTTTCGGGGTTAGGTTTGGACTTAATAGGGCTACATTTAAGCTTATTGGGCTTAAATAGCTTTTTAAACCTTTAATTAACAAATAAGGGCACATTAGTTAATTTTTTTAGCTATTTAAATAACACATAATTACCCCTAAAACTAAACCTAAGCTCCCCAACCAGCCGACACCCTCTCCCTCAGCCTTTTCCTCTAGATTTCAGCAAACACCAGCTGAATAGCATCGGTTTCCACTTGTTCTTGCAAAGAAAATCCTCCTGGTGTCTCCCTCGTCTCCTTTTTTATCATCAAACATCAAAGGCACGCATGTATTCTCTTTTATGTATCATTCATGCCATATTTATGTTAAATGTGTGATAAAACATGTAAAAGCTTTCGATCCAGCATCTACGCATGAAGAATTATCGTTTGTTTATGTTCCTTGCATTCCCACGATCGCCACTCACTTTGTCATGTATTTTTGTTCAAGGGGCTATGCGTTCGAGTTTTTAGGAGGCTGAAAACGTTTATGAGGTGTGGTTTTGGTGTTCGAATTTGAGTAGTGTTGCTGTAGGTGAACGGATCGGGGAGTGCTTTCGATGGTGTGTTGTGTGTGTGTGACAGATCGTGATGGGGGCGATGCCGGTGGTGCAAGGGTGGAACTTGGGCACGGACCAGACCTTGGTGGGTCTGAGTCACGTGCCATGGTGGCCAAACCACCGCTGGAACCATCGGTGTTAACGGCTACACGCGCGAAGGGGGGAAGAGCTCGGCGAGACATTTTGGTTTCTAGCGATCGTATTGGTTTTGTATACTGCATGGGGCAGGGTGTGCGGTTCTGGTAGGCTCCTTATGTTTTGGTCTAGGTCCTAGATGACTTGAGTCGCGGTTGATGCGAGTTGGTGTGAACCTAGGAGTTTGAAAGTGGGAGTTGTGCCTTCGGGTGTGGGTAAGGAAGTTGCATTTTTTCTGCAACTTTACAGCAGATGTAGGGGGCTGGTTTCGTGAGTTTAGGGGATGAAATCATTTGGTTTTAGGTCTTTTAAGTTTTTTTAAGATATGATAAAAATTTGGGAGAAATTTGGTCGAGTTTTGAGTCGATTCGGGATAAAACCAGATCCCTGGTCCAAGTTTTAAAATGAATCGATTAAGTTCTGTATGAGGCTCAAGTTTACGTCTAAGAATGCTTTTAAATAATTTTTAGTACATTTTAAGGAGTTTGGTAAGCTTCGAGCCAATTTCAGAGGTCCAGGGGTAAAATGGTAATTTTTGGGTTTCTAGGGGCAAAATGGTCATTTTGCACACTGGTGAAATTTTGGTCATGGCAGCGCCCTGAGCAAAAATTTATGACATTTTAAATGTTTATGCATCACGTTTGTGATTTTTACGTAATTACGATAAATACATTGCATGCTAGGTTTAAAGGAAAAATTACGTATATGGGTGCTTTTATTTAAGTGATGAATATGATGATACGTTTTGGAAGGAAGTGATTTAGTTGTGACTAACAGGATGACATGTAAGGTCGGGACTTAGTGGGCGGGTAATACTGTCGCTGATGTCCTCGCCACCGGGTATTGCGGTTACACGTAGATGGATCCATCGAGTGACATGATGATACGAAAGTCACAGCTAATGAACGGAATTCAAATTAAGAAAATTAACACGTATATGTTGATACGAGGATACATGCTATGATTGTTACCATGATTTGACAGGTCACGATTACGCATACGATTTTTACTGCCGTAATCAAATGTATGTTGATTATGCTATTTTTCAGAGCTGTGTGCTATGTATATGTACTCGTTATTCTTGGTACAGGTGTGTTGAGTCTTTAGACTCAATAGGCGTTTGTGATGCAGGTGAGTTTGTTGTTGAGGAGACTGGAGGTGGTGAACTTTGAGTAGGCAGCATTGGTGCGGTGACATGACCCGAGGACCGCGCGATTTTCCGCATATTGATTCGTGAGTTTTTGAGAGGAGTTAAACATTTTTATACGGTGGTGATATTACGATTTTTACTCGTTTTTGTATATGTTTGATATTGGATGATGTTGGTTATTTTTAAACCTCGCTACTTTTATTGTCAAATAAATATGATTATTTTAAATGTTATTTTGTAATTGCGAGCTTTAATAAAAAAAATATTTCCGCACTTTTAAAATGAGTTGACGTTACAGTTGGTATCAGAGCAAGAGTCATGTATAGGGGTATGCCACCGCCAGTTTCTGCCGCTCAATCTTCAAGGCTCAAGTCTGTAAGCTTTTAAGTTTTAAATGTTTAAAATGATTTACTGTTGTCACCTGCATGCTTTCACGATTACTTTACATGTTTAACTAGTTTTGCGCTTTAAGGTCTATTGTTTTAAAAACTAGATAAATTGCATGAGTGGTTACGTTTTAATTTGGACTATCAGATATGCCTCCGAGACGTGAGCCCAGGGCGGGCAGACAGGTTGATATCCTTGAGTGTGGCAGGGGCCCTGCACCACCACCAAAAGGGGATCCGGCTACCCGAGTACTTGAGGGGATAGCGAGGCTTGTGGAGCAGGCCCAGCAAGCGCCTCGCCAGCAGACTAATGTTTTTGAGCAGTTCCGTCGGCTCAACTCGAAGGAGTTCGGGGTACTACTGATCCGTTCATAGCTGAGGGGTGGATCAGATTGCTGGAGCTACACTTTGAGTATCTTCAGGTGATGGATGGCGACCGGGCCAGGTGCACCATCTATATGTTGAGAGACGATGCATCCTTGTGGTGGGAGGGAGCCGCCCATGGTGTGGACTTGGCCACCTTTACATGGGCCAGGTTCAAGGATTTGTTCTATGGGAAATAATTTCCAGCTGACGTCTGGGTCCGCCTGAGGAGAGAGTTCATGAGTCTCCACCAGGGGGACTTGTCTGTGGCGGAGTTCATCCGCAAGTTTCACAGAGGATGCCACTTCGTGCCGCTTATTGCCATAGATTCCGATCAGAAGCTGCGGCACTTTTTGGATGAACTGAGACCTACCCTTCTTCGGATGTGATGTTGATGAGGCCGGCGAGCTATGATGAGGTGACTGCCTGTTCTTTCTAGGCAAAGCAGGCGGTCCGAGACATAGATTTTTAGATGCAGTGGAAGCGGCATCAAGCCCAGTCCAGTTCTCAACCGCAGAAGAAATAGTTTACGGGGCCACCGAGACAGCAGGGGCAGCAGAAGCCCCAGGGAAAGCATAGGGGGCCAGGATAGCAGAGACCAGCCCAGGCACCAGGGGCTCCTAGGCAGGAGGGAGGACCGCCATGCAAGCAGTGCAACAAATATCACTATGGAAAATGCATGTGGGGCACTTATAGATGCTTCGTATGCAAACAGGGGGGGCACAAGGCGGCAGATTGCCCTCAGAACAAGGATCCCACTACCGGCAGGGCATATGTGATGCATTTCGAGGAGGGTAAGGCGAAGCCAGATTCTACTTTGATCACAGGTAACACTTATATCTAAGTTTTATATGTTTACCGCCTTGATTACATGGATTTAATGCTTGATTGAGAATTTATTTTTGGGATTGATAACATAGAAGGAATTATGATGCATGCTCTATCTAGTTAGGAGGAAGAATTTAATGGTTTAATTTAAGAAACTTTAGGGACCCATTTTATTAACTGGTAAATTGAGGACTTAATTGCTAAAAATCAAGATTTTTGGCACTATTTTCGAAAATTCTGTGAATTTTTGGGGGATTAAATTCCAAAATGGAAAGGGTTATATTGAAAATTTCGAATAAGAGAAGGACCATTGTGTAATTTTGAACTTTGAGGGGGTTAATTTGAAATTTCGATTTTTCCAAGGTTGAATTTCGAATTTTGGGGAATGATGTTTGGGTTAATTCCGTTATTGTTCGAGGATTTTGGGTTAACTGCCGAAAAAAGATCCCTTAAGTTCAACTCTATTAGATTTGATGGTATGTTTTGTCGCAGGGAGGATATACATTGCAGGTGTAGCCACGCATGCATTGCTAGATTCAGGGGCTACGCATTCGTTTATATCTGAATCTTTTGTGAAACGACTAGAAATTATACCAGTAGCGATGGATTCAGGGTTCAGAGTATCGATTCCATCCGGGGATCAGATGTTTACATCCCGGATAGTGAGAGGATTGGAGCTTAAATTGCAAAAGAAGGCAGTACAGGCAGATCTGATAGTACTACCGTTGCCAGAGATTGACATCAGATTGGGTATGGAATGGCTATCTTCTCACGATGCAGTCATAGATTTTCGACAGAGGTCAGTTTCTGTCAGACCGCCTAGTGGGAAGCCGTTTGTTTTTGAGGCAGATAGACATCAGCAGATGCCGCACGTCATTTCCTGCATGTGTGTGAGGAAGCTCATCATGAGATGCTGCCAGGCGTTCTTAGCCAGCATCGTGTGTGATAGAGCCAGTCAGTCAGAGGTTAGAAGATGTGAATGTAGTCAGTGAGTTCTCCAGTGTGTTTCCCGAAGATGTTTCAGGAATTCCACTAGACGGAGAGGTGAACTTCTCTATAGAGCTCATGCCAGTGACATTGCCGATATCTAAGGCACCCTACCGATTAGCGCCTGCAGAGATGAAAGAGCTCAAGGATCAGATTGAAGATCTACAGGATTAGGGTTTCATTTGCCCTATTTTTTCTCCTTGGGGTGCGCCAGTGCTATTTGTTAAGAAGAAGGATGGCAGCATGCGACTGTGCATTGACTACCGAGAGATGAATAGGGTCACCGTTAAGAATAAGTATCCGTTGACTAGGATCAAGGACTTATTTGATCAGCTCCAGGGAGCCTCGGTGTTCTCCAAGATAGACCTTCGATCCGGATACCATCAGCTAAAGATGAGAGAGTCAGATGTGCATAAGACATCTTTCCGGATGCGTTATGGGCACTATGAGTTTTTGGTGATGCCCTTTGGTTTGATGAATGCGCCAGCGATTTTCATGAATCGCGTGTTTTAGCCATTCTTGGATCAGTTCGTCATAGTCTTCATTGACGATATTCTGATCTATTCGAAGAGCAGGGAGGAGCACAGTCATCATCTGAGGACAATATTGCAGACTCTACAGGATAGATGACTGTATGCCAAGTTTAGCAAGTGTGAGTTCTGGCTCGACAGGGTGGCATTCTTGGGCCATATTGTATCTCAGGATGGCATAGAGGTCGTCCCTAGCAAAGTAGAGGCAGTCAGAGATTGGCCAGTTCTTAAGAGCGTGACAGAGATCCGTAACTTCTTGGAATTGGCAGGTTACTTCAGGAAGTTCATCCAGGGCTTCTCTTCTATTGCGGTACCTATGACCGCCTTGACGAAGAAGAACGCCAAGTTTATCTGGGGATCTGAGTGTCAGGAGAGCTTTGATAGATTTAATCAGGCTTTGACCACTGCACCAGTTCTAGCTATGTCATCAGAGCAAAGAGAGTTTGTGGTTTATACAGATGCATCTAAGCTTGGGTTGGGCATAGTTCTGATGCAGTTGGACATAGTGATAGCCTATGCGTCCAGACAGCTGAAGGTTCATGAGAAGAATTATCCGACTCATGACCTTGAGCTAGTAGCAGTGGTATTTTCCCTGAAGATCTGGAGACACTATCTGTATGGGGAGAAGTTCAGGATTTTCACAGATCATAAGAGCCTGAAGTACTTCTTCACATAGAAGGAAGTGAATATGCGACAGAGGAGGTGGCTTGAGCTGGATAAGGATTATGATTGCGACATTAGCTACCATCCAGGTAAGGCCAATGTGGTGGCAGACGCTCTGAGCAGGTAGCACACTGTGATTGCCCATTTGTCAGTGCAGAGACCGCTATAGGCTGAGATTTAGAGATTTGAGCTTGCAGTTTATGTCAGGGGCGAGGCCCCGAATCTCGTTACTCTGACAGTATAGCCGACTCTTTGAGACAGAATCCTAGGGGTGTCAAAATGCGACACAACCCGTCAACCCGACACGACCCAACACAAAAAAAATCAGGTTTGGGTTGGGGTTTTTCGGGTTCGGGTTGGGTTGATACGGGTTAGTGCCATGTTAGGCGGGTTTCGGGTTGGGTCGCGGGTTGACCCGCGAACTTTTTTTTTTTGAAAATATTACTTATATTTTTATATATTGTATGCTTGAACAAAATTTATTGTATATTTATATGATAAATTTTCATCATTTAATATTTATCTTGCATATTTTTATTTTTTTTAACAATTTGTTATTTGATTTAGTAAATATACTTTTAATTTTCTATAATTAAACTTTCAAATTTAAATCGAAAATTTTGTTATTATGTGTTTAAATTAAAATATTATTTTTTATTTTTTTGAATTTTTTTCATTAATTTTTTTTAAAAAATAAATAAAATTCGGGTTAGACGGGTTGAGTCGGGTTATACGGGTTCGTGTTCGGGTTGGGGGTTTTCGGGTTGCTTCGGGTTCGGGTTGGGAAAAATAAAAAAAATTTCGCGGGTTGACCCGAAACCCGACCCAACCCACCCGATTGACACCCCTACAGAATCCGGATAGGGCAGACTTTTGACGAGCAGTTACAGAAGTGGAGAAAGAGGGACAAGGCTAAGGGCCAGAGATTGTATACATTATGTGTTCCATGTCTCCATTCTGCAGAAGTACATGTCTAATCCCTCGCATCTGGTTAACTATGAGCCATTTCATCTGAAACCGCATCTGTCATTCGAGGAGAAACCCTGAAGGATCGAGTGTGCTAGTGCCTTCGAAGGCATTTCAAACACTAAATTCTCCAATGATCTGCAATAGCTCGTGTTCTAAGAACGTTAACACCCATGAATTAAATCGAGTTTTGTTTTAAAACCAAGCGGAAGAAACTCGAAGTAATCCTTCGTGAAGAAGACTGTTATATTAGAAAACATTTTAACTTATGTAAACTGAATAACTGAAAAAGGGTATATTAGTTTTTGGATTCATCAGTTCAGTTATGGTGACAACTAAACTGACGGATACTCTAACTGATCCAAACAAATTTAAAACAGAAGTTAATCAGTTAAATACACGAGATATGTTTATGGATGTTCGGAGACTTCAACTGCTCCTACGTCACCCCTTCTACTACCTCAGGTTGGATCCACTAGAAGACTTTGATTCATACAAATATTTGTACAAACCCACTCAGCTAAGGACTTACCCACTGCTTAACTGAAGTCCTAGTCTAGACTGAAGGCAGCACCTTCCAGCCAACACTTCTTTTACGTCTATGTGAGAAAGACTACATACACAAGTTTAACGTCTTTGTGTAAGACTGTATTTGAGTGTTGGTGAGAGTGTTTGTGTGTGTGAGAACTGAACAAATATGTTCTCACACAGTGAGGAAAATATGATTCTAATCTAATTTGATCTGATTGTGAAGAGTTTCCTCTGGGCTGATTGTTTCTGAAAGCTGATGTGCAATGTGAATGCCCTTTCTTTTTCCTCGTATTTGCATTGAAGCTTCTTGTCTCTTTATGTTGAGTCTTCATTAATCTTCTCTTTATGTAGGCGGGAAAATTGATCGTACAGTGAGACTCAATTATTGTATATGTTGCATCTTAAATTCGTTTCTTGGACTTTGTGTCTCGACTTTCCGATTGCCCTTCAGAAACGTTTTGTCTTTAATGCTCTGATTCAACGTCCATTATTGTCTTTTGACTGAACAATTACTTTGTACTTTCGTGTATAGCTGGAATCCTCATAAAGAGTTTGGCTTCATCTAGACCTGAAATATTCTGACCGATGCTTCGAACTAGTCAGCTGAACTGATCTTCAGTAGGGCTGGTGAAATCAGTTGACTCGTCAGTTGAGCTGATTTCACTCTCGTCTGGTTGAACTGATCAACTGGGTTTCTTAATCAGTTGAACACTCCTTCGGCTGGCCAGGCTTATGAGGTTCTCCTGCTAAGCTACCAATCAACTGGACAATCAGTTGTACTGCTTTATTGGCGTAACAGTTAGACTGATTCAGTTTATGCGACCAGTTGAGTCCTTAGTTTGCGATGTAAACAGCTCGTGACTGATCCTACCTTCTGCACACTAAGGTAGATTATTATTAACACAAATTAACAAGTTTTGTTAGCATCAAAATCAAGATTGCGAATTTAAAAAGTTCCAAGAATCTCCTTTTTTTTATTATTACAAAACTTGAGCAGTTAAGCACAATATATTCAATTTAAGGGTTAGTACATTCAAACATCGTTAAAAGCTCTCCCTCAAGAACTGAATTAAAGAAGTTTTGAAAAACATTTAGAGATAGAGGATAAAATAAAAACTCTCCCTCCAAAACTGAATTGAAAACCTCTTTGAAATATAAACAGAATTAAGAAAACACATTTCAGTTGATGAAAAAGGAAGAATTTTTCTCAACTGAATTTTAAAAACTGATTGGAAAAAAAATTTCAGTTTGAGGGTAAAAGAAAAACTCCCCCTCAGAGACTGAGTAAAGCTAGTATTTGAAAAATACTTATCTAATCATTCATTCAGAGGTTATAATCATTCAAACATCTCAGACAAGAAATCTGGAAATATCCATTCAGTCACAACGAAAGACAGCTGAATAAACATTATGTTTATTTAAATAGATTTCCTTGTTTTTATATCTGAGTACATACATCAATTGAAAAATAAAAATTGCTATAACAATAGCATATTTTAAACAACATCAGTTATCAGACGGTTTATGTGACAGAACTGGATATACCATCAACTGGTTGCTTGAAATGCTGCATCGATCATGAGTTCAATTTGATAGAGAAACAAGTTAAACTGCTTTGAACTTGACCCCTGTGCTTACCCAACTGGTCGAGCAGCCTCTGACTAGGCTCACGTGGAATTCAGCTGGTAATTAAATCGACCAACATCCCAACATGGATGAGTTTCGTCTGAAGAACAGCTGACCTGGTAGGCTTGAAATGAAATCTTGTTCATCGAGCAATTTAGCTGTACATCTTTGCAGATGATTCTCAGTCCCCTGCAGGCTGATTAAAACCCCAAAGCTAAGAATCTAGAGAAGTGGCTACAACGTTAGTTGAAGAACCAATCCTCTCAATTCTTTGCTAAAAAGCAACATATAAATATTTTGAAATAGTTTTGAAAATTGTATGAAATACTTTTAAATAGCTTTTAACAATATTTTAAAGTAATAAATTTTAAAACACAGTTTTCTTCAAATGTTCTTCTTAGAACAGCTAGCTCTGATACCAATTGAAGAATTGAGTGTGCTATTGCCTTCGAAGGCATTTCAAACACTACATTTTCCAATGAGCTGCAATGGCTCGTGTTCTAAAAATTTTAACACCGATGAATTAAATCGAGTTTGATTTTAAAACCAAGCGGAAGAAACTCGAAGTAATTCTTCGTGAAGAGGACTGCTGTATTAGAAAATATTTTAACTTATGTAAACTGAATAATAGAAAATGGTATATTAGTTTTTGCATTCATCAGTTCAGTTATGGTAACAACTGAGCTGACAGATACTCTAACTGATCCAAACAGTTTGAAAACAACAGTTAATCAGTTAAATACACAAGATATGTTTATGGATGTTCAGAGACTTTAACTGCTCCTAGGTCACCCCTTCTACCACCTCGGGTAGGATCCACTTGAAGACTTTAATTTATACAACTACTTGTACAAACCCACTCAGCTTAGGATTTACCCACTGCCTAACCGAAGTCCTAATCTAGACTGAAGGCAGCACCTTCCAGCCAACACTTCTTTTACATCTATGTGAGAAAGACTACGTATACAAGTTTAACGTCTTTGTGCAAGAATGTATTTGAGTGGTGGTGAGAGTGTTTGTGTGAGTGAGAACTGAACAAATATGTTCTTACATAGTGAGAGAAATAAGCTTTTAATCTAAGTTGATATGACTGTGAAGAGTTCCCTCTGGCTGATTGCTTCTGAAAGCTGATGTGCAATGTGTGTGCCTTTTCTTTTCTCTCGTATTTGCGTTGAAGTTTCTTGTCTCTGTTTGTTGAGTCTTCATTGATCTTCTCTTTATATAGGCGGGAAAATTTATCGTACAGTGAGACTCAATTATTGTATCTGTTGCATCTTGAATTCATTTCTTGGACTTTGTGTCTCGATTTTCCAACTGCCCTTCTGAAACATTTTGTCTTTAATGCTCTGATGCAACGTCCATTATTTTCCTTTGACTGGACAATTACTTTGTACCTTCGTGTATAGCTGGAATCCTCATAAAGAGTTTGTCTTCATCTACAACTGAAAGATTCTGACTGATGCTTTGAACTAGTCAGAGGAACTGATCTTTAGTTGGGCTGCTGAAATCAGTTGACTCGTCAGTTGAACTGATTTCACTCTCGTTCGGTTGAACTGATCAGCTGGGTTTCTTCATCAGTCGAACACTCCTTCGGCTAGCCATGCTTCTGAGGTTCTCCTGCTGAACTACCTATAAATTGGACAATAACCCGGACTGCTGAATTGACGTAACAGTTAGACTGATTCAGTTTGTGCAATCAGTTGAGTCCTCAGTTTGCGATGTAAATAGCTCGTGACTGATCCTAGCTTCTGCACACTAAGGTAGATTATTAGTAACACAAATTAACAAGTTTTGTTAACATCAAAATCAAGATTGTGAACTTGAAAAGTTACAAGAAACCCACTCGGATTTTGGATAGGCAGAAGAAGAGACTCCGGAACAAGGTGATCCAGATGGTCAAGGTCAAGTGGCTTAATCATTCTGAAGAGGAGGCTACTTGGAAGACCGAGACCGAGATGAGGAGTCGCTATTCGGTACGTCCTAATTTCGAGGACGAAATTTTGTTTAAGAGGGGAGAGTTTTAAGGTCCAGGAATTTAAATCACGCAATCTGAATGCATGCAATCTATGATTTTATTTTAAATTATGGGTATAATATTTGTATTCATTTTATGCATAATTCGTGCATGATAGGATTTAATTCATGAAATTTTATAAGTTCATGCGTTAGGGTTTCTAGGTGCATTTCATGCTCGAACGAGGAACGAAGACTGAAGAATTTTTAGGAAAATTATTTTATTACATGATTAATTTTTACTAACAAATATAAGGTTTTTTAAGGATATTTTTTTCAAAAATGGGATTTTGTTGGGCATTTTTACCCGCATGATTTAATTTTAACGGTACATAAATTTTATCGAATCGGGGGACTTTTTGAGGATTCAGAGAATATTTTCAAAAATATTCCAACATGAAATATTTTTTGGGGTTAATTTTAAGCTTATTGGGATTAAATATCCTTTTAAACCTTGAATTAACAAATAATGGCCCATTAGTTAAATTTTTAACTATTTAAATAACACATAATTACCCCTAAACCTAAACCTAAGCTCCCCAACCAGCCGACACCCTCTCCCTCAGCCTTTTCCTCTCGGTTTCAGCAAACACCAGCTGAGAAGCATCGGTTCCCACTTGTTCTTGCAAAGAAAATACTCCCGGTGTCTCCCTCATCTTGTTTTTTATCATCAAACATCAAAGACACGCATGTATTCACTTTTATGTATCATTCACGCCATATTTATGTTAAATGAGTGATAAAACATGTAAAAACTTTTGATCCAGCGTCTGCGCATGAAGAATTATCGTTTGTTTATGTTTCTTGCATTCCCACGATCACCACTCACGTTTTCATGTATTTCTGTGCAAGGGGCTGTGGGTTCGAGTTTTTATGAGGCTGAAAATGTTTCTGGGGTGTGGTCTTGGTGTTCGAATCTGAGTAGAGTTGCTGTATGTGGATAGATCGGGAAGTGCTTTCGGTGGTGTGTTGTGTGTGCGTGACAGATCATGATGTGCCGGTGGTGCAAGGGAGGAATTTGGGCACAGACCAAAACCTGGTTGGTCTGAGTCACGTCCCAGGGTGGCCCAACCACCTCTGGAACCGTCAGTGTTAACGGCTGCATCCGCGAAGGGGGGAAGATCTCGGGGAGACAAATTTTGTTCCTAGCGATCATGTTGGTGTTGTAGACTCCATGGTGCTGGGTGTGCTGTTCTGGTAGGCTCCTTAGGGTCTGGTCTAGGTCCTAGATGACTTGAGTCATGGTTGGTGCGAGTTGGTGTGTGTAACGTCCGAAAAACCTACGTACGTAAACCACATGCATGCAAAATTATTTTAATTGCTTAATTGTTTTATTTAATTGATTTTAAATGCTATCATGTTGTTTATTATATGAGTAAATATATAATGGCATGATTAAATGATAATATGACATGCTTGCATAAAATTAAGGAATTTTCTCGAACATTCGATAATAGGCAGGGGAAAGGAGACCGGGGACGACCAAGACAAGAATTTGTATTTTTAATCAAATAATGGCAAGGATTCCTAATATGATTTAATTTTCAAAAAAATGTTGGAGTTCGAATTATTTTACGAGTCGAGCTCTATTTTTCCCGGGTAGCCGGTTTTGGCAAACAAGAAGTTTTAAAAGATCAAAAATATTATTTTCGGAAAACTTATTTTTATAAACTTTTATGTTTTAATTAAATGAGTGTTATTGGGCCCAATTTAGGTAGGTCCTATAGGGTCTAAGGATGATGGGCAAGGGCCGTGCTAGGGGCTGGAGTGGCTAGGCTGGCCACTAGTTCAAGAGGGCGTGAAGAAGCACCAACGCGCAGGTTACTATCATGATGGTTCAGATAGGTTGCTACTCGCGTCCAGGGGCTTGGGATAGTCAGGGACGAGGCTGGCATGGTCTAGGGTCAGTAAGGGTCGAGAGGGGTCGATGGTTTAATAGCTGGAAGAGTCCTAGTCGGGCTAGGAGTCCTAGAGATGCAAGGAGTCCCACCCACACACACACATGCAGTTTTGGTCTCACTTTCCAGCAGGGTTTGAGCAAGCTAGGGATAGGTTCTATGGTCAAGGTCGATTAGGAGGGTGCCTAGGTGGGTTGGCTAGGGTTTGGCTTGAGGTGGCTTGAGCGTGGCTCGAGTAAATTGAGAGATGGCTAGGGTGGTTCGATTATATGTCAATTTCGAAAATTAAAAGGCGAAAATTGAATCCATGGGTCCACAGATGTGGCTCATGACTTCGAATGGTAGAATAAATACTAAAATTTTATATTTAAAATTATGGATCAAAATAATGAGTTTTTGATTTATCCGAGATTTAATCGCCTCTCAAAACGCTAATTAAAGAATTAATTGAAAAGCCGAGTTTTAAGCTTTATAAAATTATGAAAAATTATATTTAAGCTTAAATAATTATTTAGAATATTATCATGTCATTAAAACTAAGAAAAAGATTAAATCGAGAATTTTTACGTCCAGGGGTAAAATGGTAATTTTACACTTAAGAAAATACGAAAACGCTTGGCTGCGTCCCAAAGGATCATAACGCATGTTAAATGATATTATATGATTTAAAATGATGATTTTGATGATAATATATATTTTTATGATTTATGTTAAAGTTGTGCAATTTATACTGTTTAAAATGTTACTTTTGGAAAGCTTTCGTATTTTATAATTTTTAAAGAAAAGAAAAAATATTTTGAGGGATGTGAATTGAATGTGACAAAAGAAATGATTTATGATATATGATTTTGTGGGGATAACGTGGGGGGAAAAGGCCCCAGAGGAAATTTATTTACGGGAAAAGGCTTAGAGGGAACCCATGTTTGAGAAAAGACCCCCGAGGGAACCCGTCTATGGAAAAAGGCCTCCAAGGGAACCCCAATGATCGTATTTCCACGGTGGAGCCTAGTGCACACCCCCATGGACCATGTGGAGCTAAGACTGCAGTCGACCAAAGGATAAAAGCTAGTCACTTTCAAGGATCAAACTTCACCCAAAATGATATATGATTGAAAGCTTTACGATTTTAATAATTTTATGATATATGATTCATGATGATGATTAAAGCTATTTTTAAAATGATTTATTTATGCTCAAATCTTATTTTTAAATGATTTTTAAAGGATTTATTTATGCTTAATGTTATTTTAAAATGATTTTACGATTTATGATTTAATTATACTCAAATGATTTTAAATGGTTTATTTATGTTCAAAAGATTATTTTAAATAAAAATATGATTTTTAAATGCAAGTAGAGGTATATGTATTATTTGTTACCCATGTTTAGAATTTGTTGAGTCTTTAGACTCACTAGGTTTGTATGATGTAGGATTTGATGATTTTTTGAGGCGTTGACGATTGAGTCGATCGAGTGCAGCAGTACTCACCTGAGGACCTTTATGTTTCCGTACTAGCTTATTAGATTAAGGATTTTAAGATTTTGTTAATGATTTTTGTTAGAAATATTTTATGCTTTATTTTTATTGTTAGTGATCTTTTCAAAGGTCGATTTATGATTTTATTTTATGCATTTGAGATTTAAATTGTTAATTTATTATGACTCATGAATATGCAAAATTATTTAATTTAGTAATTTAGAATTTACGATTTAAGATTAGAAAAAAAAAATCGAGGTCGTTTCAGTTGGTATCAGAGCTAGGTTTTCCCAAAGGGTTGTTGCAATGCCCGAGAATTTTATCCTAGTAATTCGTAATTATTGATTTATAATTTGATGTGATTATGAGAGGATTAACCGAGACACGATTTGAGGTAACGTGTGATAATTTATGTGCGAGGACAGTGCCTCTCGCGCACGTGCGCGACGTGATGCGCGCCCATGCGCCAAATGGGCAGAAGACCTCGCGCATATGCGCGACATGAGTGCGCGCATATGCGCAAGCTGCACAGGTCGAGTCCAGAGAGCCTCGCGCATATGCGCGGAATTGAGGCGCGCATATGCGCGAGCGGCTGGGAAGACACGCGCCGAGACATACTGTCTCGCGCATATGCGCCGAGAAGGGTCGCGCATATGCGCGAGACGTGTTGCATGTAGGATGAGCCATTTGCTTTACATGCGTGAATGTATATATATATATACACAAAACGTACGAAAATCCTTGAGAATCAGAAAAGAATCGAGAAAAAGTCTATGTGAAGTTATAGAAAATCCTTACGCCTTTTTGGAGAAATTCGTCCGTCCGATTTTGAATCCGACTTCGATACTGTGTTCCTATCGACGCAGGCTACAATTGGACATTGAACATTGGTCGAGACTTCGATTGTATCAGAGCGACAGAATAATAGGTATAAATATATGTTGATTCGGGATTGCACAACTCGAGTTAGGTTTGACTCGAGTTTCCCAAAATCACATACTTTATTTTATTGCATTGATATTTGCAGATTATCAGATTGATATGTTTAGTCTATTGAATTATAGATGAGCCAGAGTTTGAGTCTAGGGCAGATCAGCCTATCTAGGGCACAACCGCCGAGTCTTTGTCAAAACCGCGGGGACTCTAGACTTACGGTGTATCGATGAGCTTAGATGTAGATCGACGTCTATTGTAGATATTCGATACAGCATACCAAAGTCTAAATTAGATCGGGATCCCTAGGTTAGAAATAAGTTGAGATAAGATAATAATTCATTGACTTAAATACAGATTCGTATTGGTTCATGTAGTCAGATTGGATACATGTTTTAATGATTGTTTATGCTTTTATATATGTTTTATATGATTGCATTGATACATTGTTTATACTGGGATATTTATATCTCACCGGAGTTATCCGGCTGTTGTCTTGTCTGTATGTGTGCATGGCAACAGGTGGGACAGGTTCAGGGTTACAGAGGTGAAGAAAGATCGAGTTAGAGTGGAGACTATGGACTTGGAGTACAGTTAGGGTTTAAACACTTGTTATATAGTTGTTAAACCTTAGTTGAGACTGATTGTATATAGTGCAAGATTTGTACTTTTAATACTGACGTTTATGTTAAGATGTATGCCATTACGTTCCGCAATTTAAAAAAAAATTTAGACCCTGTTTAGTATAATTAATTAAATTAGTCCCAATGACGATTAATAAGATGATTAGCGTCAAGGTCCCCACAGTTGTGTACTGTGACTTGGAGAAGCTCAAGAAGTCACGCCTCATAAATGTGAGTTTTATTGCTTTATATTTTTATATGCTTAAAATTCTTTTAAATGCTTTCATAATACATAATATCAAACGTTAGTTGCATACTTCATGTAAAACATTAATTGTATGCTGGGTATTGAATTGATTGGGATGTTGAAGAACATAGAAGAGAATAGGGTGCATGCACTAATTGAGCTGGATTTATAAATCGACTTAGGGAAATTTTGGGTAGAATTGCAATTTTCAAGATTTTGGGGACCGAATTAAAGAGTAAGATTTAAGTTAGATGTTAAGTTTGAGGTGGATAAGAGAATCTAAGCTTTACAATCATCAAGTCAAAAAAAATTTCGAGGACGAAATTCTATTTAAGCGGGGGGGGGGGGGGGGGGGGGGGGGGGGGGGTAATTTTAACAACACCAACCCTACGTAAACCACATGCATGCAAAATTATTTTAATTGCTTAATTGTTTTATTTGATTGATTTTAAATGCTAGCATGATATTTATTATATGATTAAATATATAATGACATGATTAAATGATAATATGACATGCTTGCATAAAATTAAGGATTTTTCTCGAACATTCGATAATAGGCAAGGGAAAAGAGACCGGAGACGACCAAGACAAGAATATGTATTTTTAATTAAATAATGGCAAGGCTTCCTAATATAATTTAAAAAAGATTTAATTTTCCTAAAAATGTTAGAGTTCGAATTATTTTACGAGTCGAGCTCGATTTTTCCCGAGAAGCCGGTTTTAGGCAAACAAGAAGTTTTAAAAGATCAAAAATATTATTTTTGGGAAACTTATTTTATAAACTTTTATGTTTTAATTAAATGAGTGTTATTGGGCCCAATTTAATTAATTTAAGTAGGCCCAATTACCCTTAAGCTTGCAAGCCTAAAACCAAAGCCCATTAATATGTTAATTAAATTATAAATAGTGTTTTAGGTCTTCAAAGCCTCATAATTCAGCCTCCAAAACAGCCGAGAACACCTTGCTCACACTCACAAGTATTTTTGAAAATTTGGGAAGAAAAGAAAGCTTGTGTTCTTCGTTGTCCGGTCGCCCAACATCGCACCCTCGCCGAAGATCGTATATTCGAGCGTTATAAACGCAAAGGCACGTTTCCTAAAATCTTTTAACATCATACAAATCATATTATGCATTATTTAATTGTTGATGCAAGAATAAAATAAGTATTCGATAATTTTTGCGGTAGAACGTTTATACGACGTTTTTATGTTTTTATGAAAAAATATTTTTAATCCAACGATACGCTGCCAAGGTATGATTATATATGATTGGAACATGGTCAAAACATGATAAAATAAAAGGAAGTATGATAGGATCGATTGACGTGTCAAAAGTGTTTGGAAGAAGGGGTTGAATAAACACTCTTAATTAATATTGGTCTTTTCGAATTTTTGAGTTCAGTTTAATGACAAACTGATTCTCAGAATCTTGTTGGTCAATATCAATCAGTTAAACTGAGGTAGTTGCGGAAGGTAACTGACTGACAGATAGAATACAGAACTGAAATAAAATACCCAAGGATTGTTTCTGGATGTTCGGAGAATTTAATTACTCCTACGTCACCCCTTCTATCACAAGGATAGGATTTCCACTAAAAGACTTTGATCCAATACAACACTTGTACAGACCCACTTCAGTTAGGACTTACCCACTGCCTAAACTGAAACTCTTAGTATTACAAAATGATCTCTGTGCGTAACTGATCTTAGCACTATTGAATTAACAAATATTACAGAGTGCTAGTTTGCTCAACTTGTAGCCTTGATTGCTACGAATAAATCAAATAAGAGTGAGCTGAGATTTTGACAGAGTAATGGCAAGTTTTGAATGATGTATCTGTTTTCTTCTTTTTCTTTTGCCATATTTATACTCTTCTTTTCCAACGGTAATCTTGAGATAAATTTGAATCTTTGTATCCGTTGGTTTGCACTTGATTATTCCTTCGATATTGTTTGTTTCATTCATTGTAATTCGGCGTCTTAATTGCTTTGTTCGGAATGCGTTGTTTTAAGTAGTCTTGGTTGTTGCGCGGTGCTCTTGTAATCTGTTATGTCTTCTTTGTTCTTTTTCGAGACATCTTCAGTTGAGAGACTTTGAGGCATTCAGCTGAATGTTTTAACTGATCAGTTCCAACTGATCAGTTTACTCTGTATCATTTTATCAGCTGATTTCAGTAGATACTTTCAGTTGCCAAATTTGCTTGCGCGTATCAGTTGATTCATATTTTGTTAATCGATTGATTCATGTTTTGTCAAGCTCCAGAATCTAGTTACCAACAATTTCCCCCTTTATGGTGTTTGACAAAACCAAGTGATTTAAGATCGAATAACTGAGCTCTTTGTAGATAATAGATTACGCAACTGAATCATAAAATAACTAGATTCCTTGTAGATAACATAAAATCTGAGAATATAATAACTGGATTCCTTGTAGATAACATAAAATCTGAGAATATTTTATCAGTTGATTCTAATAATCTGATTAATTCTTCTTCAGCTGCTGTTCTTCCCCCTTTTTGTCAAACAACTCCATTTTGTCTAATAACTTTCGAACGTCAATGGAAAGAAGTTTTACATCTGATTAGATACTTGAGGCAACAGTTGTGAGGGAGGTCTGTAGCAATTCTATTTTATTTGAAACAGAGGTTTCCAGTCGCTCAACTCTCTGACTGATTACATCCTGAGTTGTAAAGAGTGAGTTAACTAGCCCTTTCTTTATTTCATGCACAGTTCGGCTAAGAGAGTCCATGTTGGTTTTGTTCTTGCTCCTTTGATTCAGTGAGCAACTGACCTTCTACATGTTCAGCAGTTTCTTGTTCTGAGGGTTTTGCTTGTTCATCAGTTTGAATATCTTGTTCATCAGAAGTTTCTGGCTTAACTGGTGCTTCAGTTTGAGCTTTTTCCGATTCAGTTGTTTCTTTTTCTGAAGTTTGGTTTGACACTTCAGTTTGATCTTCAGTTTGAGCAGATATAAATTTTTCAGAAATAAGTGATTCAGCTGGTGCTTCAGATGATATCTTAATGTCTTGCTCTGGTTGTTCAGCTGAATGGGTAGTTGAGTCATACTGTATTTCCTCTAGCTGAGCTTCCAAGGTAACAGCTTGAATGATTTCATTAATGTTTGCCAAGGATAGTTCTGCTTCAGAATATAACTGATGTTCTGTCTGAGAGGATTGAGGTATTCCCTGAACTGGCTTTTCAGTTGCCTGTTGTGGAGATGGTTCTTTTTGTGAAAAGGAGGATAAATCTTTTTCTATATTTGAGTTTGGGGGTTTGTCATGAAGAACTAGTTCCTGATCTTCTTCCCAAAATCTGATTTCTCTCTGCAGACTACTAAGATCTATGTCCAGCTGAGTGAACACAGCTCTATCATTGTATGCAGTTGGACTTGTGGGATTGTAGTTGGACTTCAGCTTTGCTACCATTCTTGTTAGCTTTTTGACGCGAATCTGATTAAAGAAATATTTCTGTCTTTCTAATGCCTGTGGAATTGTAGCAGCTTTGACTACTTTCATCACAATTGCTTCTAGCTTGATGAACTTTTTCAGTTGAGATCTATGCTTCAGTTCTTTGGTAAAGATTTCTGTTCTGAAACTTTTCCAACAATCAAACGATTTTAATTGTGATGTGGCAAATTCATTGACCTGTTCCCAAACAAGGTCAATGTGTGTTTGAATGACATTGGATGGCCGGGGTTCTTCAACCAGCTTGCCTTTTCCTTTGTCAGTTGAGAGAATGTGAGGAAGATCCATTCCAGAATGTGTGGAATGCACTGGTTCCCTTAATATTACACCTTTAGATCTGGCTCTAGGCAGGATGGTAGGGCGATTTACAAGAGTCAAGGGAGCTCTTACCTTAGCTGGTGTCTTTGCTTTGGTAACTGAATCATCAGGTGAGACTACTTGCAAAGGGATAGCCTGAATGGGCTGTTGAGCAGCTGATTGAATAATTTTCTCAGGTGGAATGACTTCCACTGTGGTTATTGGTTTGGTTCTTTGAGTCCTTGGTCTCTTGACAAGCTTAGGGGAAGGAGTTTTCTCTGAATCTGATTCACTGAGAATCAGTTTCCTTTTTGCTGTTTTGGCCTTCTTGACTGGTGATGGCTCAACCTCTATTTTGGTTTTTGATGGCAAGGTGTTTTTGGCAGTAAATACCTTGAATTTTGATGATGTTTCAGCATTTTCAGCTACCAAACCCTTCAGTTTTAACAGATAACTGATTTGGATGGCGAAGCCACATGACTGTTTGGATGACTTGAGCATATTCTTCAAGATGTTAAAAAAAATATATCTCCAATTTGCTTTCTTTTTACCCATGATTATGGTCATTACCTGGAATTTTTCGAGTGTAAGAGCAGCATAAGAACCGGCTTTTGCTAATATTCCCTTTGCCACGATATCAGCTAAAAACTGAATTTCTGGTTTCAGTTCCTTCTTTGGATCGGAAACCTTGATTTTCCATCCATCAGCAGATAGTCGAGACTGCATTTCTTCAATGCATGAGTTTTTACTTCAGAAAAGCTGACATAACCATCAGTTGGCAAAGAGAAGATTTCTCCGAAAGCTTTTTCTGAAAGGAGTAGCAACTGATCATTGATAGTCACAGAGATATTGTCATTAGCAGTGATAAATCCATTCCGACAGAATTCATTTACCTCCTTGAGGTATATCTTCTGAGAAGATTGTCCCAAGAACATCCTGAGACCTGCCGTCTCAAGCTTTAGAAATACATTCTTAACGTCTGCTTCTTGGGTTGATAGAAACGAATTAAAATCGATGACCATCGCATTCAAGATATGGGCTGGGATCTGGTTTGCCATTTCAGAAAGTGTAGTGATCTGCAAATTGAAGAGAATAAGTTCTGAAATTTGTAAACTCTTAGAAACTGATTGTAATTGTGAGGAATAGAACTGAAGTGAAGCGGGAAAAATGCTTTTGTTCGTGACTGTTCAAATTCTGGACACGTGTCAGCCCGGAAAAATTTTGAATAAAAATGTGTGCAAGTGTGCTGTAATCATGTGTATATAATAATGAGCGGTTTTTAAAAAATATGCCACGTCATAAAAATTTAGTCACCTCATTTGTTTTGGAATATAATAAGTTTTTAATTGGTTAACTTATGTGAGAAGATTTGTAAAATTTTCAAGCTGAACGATTAGTTGGGAAACTGATTCAAGTCAGTTGAGAATTCACAAACGATTGTCTTCTAAGTTAACGTCTTAAAAACTGACATTCCCCCTAAATTGGTGCATATTAAAGTAGTGCTACAAAATAATTTTAAGAGTCAGAGAGGTTATTGGTTTTGCTGAAACGTTGACGACTCTTCAGCTTTCTTGATATTCTGCTATAAATAGAAATGGCTCAATTAGTTTTAGACATATCATCCAAAATATTGAAGAAAAAAAATGTTTGATACGAGTGACTCAAGTCTTTCTCCCTTTTCTGTGGAGGCCAGGAAGGCTGAGATAGAAGACAAAGTCTTCTATGAAAGTCTGCATTACTGGGAGCGATTGCAGGAGCTTGAGCTCTTATACAACTCTGGGGAGGCCACCACTCCTGAATTGGTGGCAGAACTGAATCAAGTGCGAAAGCACTTGAATATTGCTGTGTGGGTGGACATCTTCAAGGATGGTCACATGTATCAGCTGATGCTCCGTAAGGAATTGAAGATCCTGAGGCGCATAGCTCATTCTCACAGCTTTCTCATGACTGCTCCTTCTTCTCTATCTGTTTGGCTTAAATTTTGGATAATTGTTGTGGAGGAGAAGTATGATGATGTAATTCAGACCAACATTTATAAGTAATGAAATATTTATCTGGTTTTAATTCTGTTTTTCTGCAAATGATATATTTCATCAGCTGTGATATGTAAACAAATGAACTGATGAAAGACTAACTGTCATAAGTTGATCATGAACTGGGACTATTTAAACAACTATTAATAGAATTCAAACTGGTGTCAGTTGACAATGAACAACTGATAACTTAAAGTCCTTGGTAAATGTGAAAGACGCATTGAATGACTTGAGACTCTTCAGCTTCTCCAACATCATTTTCCTATAAATAAGATAATAATGATAAAAATGTGATGCAATATCAGTTCAAAAATATTTCAATATGTCTGATTCTGATGCATGCAGCAGCACTCATGTTCATGTTACTGAGCAGTCAACCCCTCGTTTAAAAGATATCAAGAGAAAGATGGAGATATATGTTTTTCAGAATGTGATGTTAACATGGGAAAAGATTCATGAGTTGAAGAGGCTGAGTGACAGTGGTGCTATTCCTACTCGTGCTCAGGAGGCAAGAGCACTGAAATACCTTGAACATTTTGAAGTGAGGCATGTTAGGGATTTGGTTGAAGACAAATGTCTTTTGGAGGCGATGCTATGGAAGGAGTGGCATGTTGTTGATAAGATTTCGAAATCTAGGGCTTTTGCTAGAGTTCGAATTTATGAGTTAAATGATTGGGTTAAGGCGTGGCTAGATTTAGTTGATTCCATGATATCTTTTGTAAAATGGGAACGTTGGTATTCTTAATGAAGTGTTATTTTCAATTTGTTGTGTTCTTATTTTCTGCATATAATTTTGTTAGTGAAGCAATATTACTAATAATTTCTAAGATAAATCAATTAAACCAAGAATATTTCGAAAGTGAGAAAACATAGCCTCGGGTAATGGTTTTGTGAAGATGTCAGCTGCTTGCTGTTCAGTTGAAATATATTCTAGTCGAATATCCTTCTTTAACGCATGATCCCTAATGAAGTGATGCCTGAAATCTATATGCTTGGTCCTTGAGTGAAGAACTAGATTATAAGTGATGGCAATTGTGCTGGTATTATCACAAAATATGGGCGATTCAGTTGACGTTACTCCATAATCCTTCAGTTGTTGCTGAATCCAGATCAGTTGTGCACAACAGCTACCAGCAGCAAGATATTCTGCTTCTGTTGTTGAGGTAGCTATGGATGTCTGCTTCTTGCTGAACCAAGAGATCAGCCTGTCTCCTAAAAACTGACAAGATCCACTTGTACTTTTGCGATCAAGCTTACATCCTGCATAATCTGCGTCTGAATATCCAACTAAATTGAAGGTGGAGTCTTTGGAATACCATAGCCCAACATTTTGCGTGTCCTTAAGATATCTCAGAATTCTTTTAGCAGCTGAGAAATGTGATTGCTTAGGATTTGCTTGAAATCTGGCACACATACAGACAGCAAAAACAATATCAGGTCGACTGGATGTTAGGTACAACAATGAACCTATTAATCCTCTATATAATGTCGCCTCTACTGATATTCCCCCTTCGTCAGTATCTAGTTTAACTGATGTGCTCATGGGAGTAGTTGCAGCTGAGCATGATTCCATACCAAATTTCTTTAGCAACTCCTTTGTATATTTTGTTTGACTAATGAATATACCAGTTTCCAGTTGCTTCACTTGCAGTCCAAGAAAAAATGTCAGTTCACCCATCATGCTCATTTCAAACTTTTCCTGCATTAACTTAGCAAACTTTTCGCACAATTTGGGGTTAGTTGACCCAAATATTATATCATCAACATAAATTTGAACTAATAGAATATGATTATTTTTAATAAATTTGAACAAGGTCTTATCAACTGATCCGACTGTAAAATCATGATCAGTTAGGAATTTTGAAAGAGTTTCGTACCAAGCCCTGGGAGCTTGTTTAAGACCATATAATGCTTTGTTCAAATAATATACATGATGAGGAAGTTTGTGATTTACAAAACCTGGAGGTTGTTCAACATACACTTCTTCTTGTAACTGACCGTTTAGGAATGCACTCTTCACATCCATCTGGTAAACTTTGAAGTTTTTGTGAGATGCATAAGCAAGAAATATTCTGATTGCTTCCAATCTTGCAACTGGAGCATACGTCTCATCGTAGTCAATTCCTTCTTCTTGCCTATATCCTTGTGCTACTAGTCTTGCTTTGTTGCGTATAACTGAACCGTCCTCATTTAGTTTATTCATGTACACCCATTTTGTACCTATAATGGTTTTTGAAGTTGGTCTTGGAACTAAGTTCCAGACATTATTGTGAGTGAACTGATTCAGCTCTTCTTGCATAGCATTTACCCAGTTAGGATCAGCAAGAGCTTCATCAGTTTTCTTTGTTTCTATTTGTGAGACAAAGGTTGAATGAATAAATAAATTTAACATTTGATTGCAAGTTCTTACTGGATCAGATGGATTTCCTATTACCAATTCTGGTGGATGTGATTTTCTCCATCTGTACTCAGCATTTGTTGCATCTGCAACTTCTTCAGTTGGTAACTGAATGCAGTTTTCAGCTTCAGTTGATGTCTCGTCAGCTGATATTTGAATATTATCATTTTCCTTTAATAACTGATTGTCAGCATTGACTTCCTGCTCATTTAATTGATCCAATATCTCTGGTTCTGGTGTTTGAAGGATGTTTTGATTATTATGATTTTCATCTTTGTCATCATCTTCCAAACTGATATCTGAAAATCGATCAGCTAGCTCAACTTGATCAGTTGGCTTATCAGTTAGTGCAGTTTCATCAAAATCAACATGCGCAGATTCTTCAACATTTAAAGTTTTCTAATTAAAGACTCTATAAGCTATACTAACTGATGAATATCCAAGGAAAATTCCTTCTGCAGATTTGGCATCGAATGCTTTTAAGTAATTTTTACCATTATCATGAATAAAACATCTACAGCCGAATATTTTGAAATAAGTGATTATACTTTTTCTTTCATGCCAGATCTCATATGGTGTTTTCATATGATTCTTATTAATCATTGATCTGTTCTGAGTATAACATGCAGTGTTTACTGCCTCTGCCCAAAATCTTTGAGAAATACTTAAGGGTTCAATTTCTTCTCTCAGCTACACCGTTTTGCTGAGGAGTTCTTGCTGCTGAGAGCTCATGCTTGATTCCAGCATTTTCTAGAAAGCTTGAAAGTGTTTGATTGATGAATTCAGTTCCTCGATCAGATCTGATTCGATCAATCCCAACTGATTTTTCATTTAAAAGTCTTTTAAAGAGTTTAATCAGTTGTGCAGCCGTATGGTCTTTGGATTTGAGAAAGATAACCCAAGTAAATCTTGAAAAATCATATACGACCACAAAGGTGTATTTCATTCTCCCTAAGCTCATGACTGGTATTGGACCGAAGAGATCCATGTGCAATAGTTCTAAGCATCGGGATGAAGACTTACAGCCCTTGTTTTTGAAAGAAGATCGTACTTGTTTTCCATACTGACATGCTGAGCAAAGTTTTTCTTTTGAAAATTTTTTTTTGGGCAAACCAGTTACAAGTTCAGTTTACTCAGATAGGCAATGGATTTAAAGTTTAAATGATTTAACCTTTTATGCCACAACCAGTTTTGAGATTATTTTGAAGCAATAAAGCAGACTGGTGCATGAGGCTGTTCATTCCAACTGACTTTATATATGTTTCCACATCGTTTGCCAGTTAGTATGATTTCATCAGTTGATGTTTTAACTGAGCATGAGTTTTTATCAAATTGTACCGAGAATCCATTGTCGCATAACTGACTGATGCTAATCAAGTTATACTTCAGATTCTATACTAATAAAACATCTTTAATAGTAAAGTTACCATGGATAAGCTTACCCTTACCCATGATTTTACCTTTGTAATTATCTCCGAAACTGATGTTTGGACCACTATATTTGGTCAGTTGAGATAGCATACTTGCATCTCCTGTCATATGTCGTGAGCAACCGCTGTCCAAATACCATATTGAATTTTTATCTGTACCTGTTACCTGCAAGCACACACATAATATGATTTGGTACCCATATCTATTTGGGTCCAGAACTTATTAGTCTCTTTAGAACCCATACTTGGATTAGTCTAACTGACTTTCCAGTAGCTATATTCCAAATGGTTTTTCTCGGATTTTGTGTGCTTGGTGAGTAGTGTACAGTTGATACAGTATGTGTTTTTGTCTTATTCAACTGATTGTTCAATCTGTATCTCTTCTGAACTGGCTTGCAGTTATAGTAATTGACATAGCTATTCGAATAGTTTTTGTGAAATCTTTTTGATGACCCGCTTTGTGAATCAGTTGAAAGCTTTTGGCTATAGCCAATCCCATATTTTCTAGCCTTGTTCAACTTCTCAGTAAGTTGTTCAATCAGTTTACTGGGCTCAATTTGTTTTTGTACCACTGCTGATTTGACAAAGTGAATGTACTTCCCTTTGTTCATTGTCCGCTTTGGTTGAGTATCATTTGAAAACGTTTCTCCTTGATTATTGAACCCTAAACCAGTTTTATCAGAAACTGATTTTTGTGAATTCTGCATCTCATTCAGTGCGGTAGATGACTTATTCCAAGATTGAATGAGTTCAGTCTGTTTTGAATTTTCAAGGATCAATTTCTGGATCAGTGACTGATCTTTCTTTCTCTCTGCTTTTAACTCAGCAATTTCCCTTTTTAGACTCAACCCATCAATTGATTCATCAGTTTTGGTTTTATTGTCCATGGGATCATTTTGCTTTGACTATATTTCCTCAAATGATGATGCAAGTTTCTGGTACTCATTTACCATTTCATGCAATGTTAAAATGAGTTCTTCTCGTGTAAAATCAGTTGAACTAAAATCAAATACCTGTTGACTTGTAGATTCTGCTTCAGTATCATTGGCCATTAGACATTTGACTTCCTCTTCATCACTTGAGCTATATGAGCTTTCTGGTTCTGATTCGTCACTATCAGTTTCTGCCCATTTGGATTTGTTCTCTTCAGCTAATAGAACCTCATGTTTCTTTTTGTAGGTTTTCTTATCATCTCTGGATCTTCTCTTATGCTCATATGATTTCTTTCTTCTGTCAGTTGATCCTTGACTGTCCTTTTTAGGTTTAGGATAGTCAGCAATATAATGACCTGTTTTGCCACAATTGTAGCAAGCATTTATTTCTACTTTGGAATTGTTTCTCTGGTATTGTTTCTGAAGGTTTCCTTGGTTCTTTCTCATGAATCTCCCAAACTTTTTGATGAATAATGACATAGCATCGTTGCTTAACTGATCGGCAGATTTCTCGACTGAACTGGTTGATTCAGTTCTTACAGCTGCTAGAGCAGTTGTAGCTGTAGGAGTAAATGGTTCTCCTTCTCTGCTCTGTAATTCAAATTCATAAGCCTTTAAATCAGCAAATAGTTCATGAAGTTCGATCTGGTTCAAGTCTTTAGATTCTCTCACAGCCATAGTTTTGACATCCCATTCTTATGGAAGACCTCTCATCACTTTTAGTGCAACCTCTTTGTTAGTATACACCTTTCCAAGTGCATTTAATTCATTTACAATACTGCTCACCCTTTCATCATACTCATTCATTGATTCTCCAACCTTCATTTTGATATTGTCAAATTTCTGAACAGCAACAGAGAGTTTATTTTCTTTTGTTTGGTCATTTCCTCCATATAACTGAATCAACTTTTCCCAAATTTCTTTTGCTGTTTTGCACATCTTTATTTTGTTGAATGTTGCTTTGTCCAGTGTTTTGTATAGAGTATCTTTGGCCACATTGTCAAGATTGGCTTTTCTTTTGTCCTCAGTTGTCCACTCTTCTCTGGGCTTTTGAATTCTCTGTGGTGCCCCTTCAGTTATGGCAATTGCTATATTTGCTTTTATAATCTTCATGGGTCCGTCTGTTATGACATACAACATGTTATCATCTTGTGCAGCTAAGTGAGCCTGCATTCTGATTTTCCAGTCATCGAAATCTTCTCTTGAGAACATAGGAATTTTATTGAATGAAGTCATGCTAACAGATTTATAGATCAGAAGTATTCAAGAACAAGATTCAACCGCTCTGATACCACTTGATAGGATCGATTGACGTGTCAAGAGTGTTTAGAAGGGGGGTTGAATAAACACTCTTTATTAATATTGGTCTTTTCGAATTTTTGAGTTCAGTTTGGTGACAAACTGATTCTCGGAATCTTGTTGGTCAATATCAATCAGTTAAACTGAGGTAGTTGCGGAAGGTAACTGACTGACAGATAGAATACAGAACTGAAATAAAATACACAAGGATTGTTTCTGGATGTTCGGAGAATTTAATTACTCCTACGTCACCCCTTCTATCACAAGGATAGGATTTCCACTAAAAGACTTTGATCCAATACAACACTTGTACAGACCCACTTCAGTTAGGACTTACCCACTGCCTAAACTGAAATTCTTAGTATTACAAAATGATCTATGTGCGTAACTGATCTTAGCACTATTGAATTAACAAATATTACAGAGTGCTAGTTTGCTCAACTTGTAGCCTTGATTGCTACGAATAAATCAAATAAGAGTGAGCTGAGATTTTGACAGAGTAATGGCAAGTTTTGAATGATGTATCTGTTTTCTTCTTTTTCTTCTGCCATATTTATACTCTTCTTTTCCAACGGTAATCTTGAGATAAATTTGAATCTTTGTATCCGTTGGTTTCCGCTTGATTATTCCTTCGATATTGTTTGCTTCATTCATTGTAATTCGGCGTCTTAATTGCTGTGTCCGGAATGCATTGTTTTAAGTAGTCTTGGTTGTTGTGCGGTGCTCTTGTAATCTGTTATGTCTTCTTTGTTCTTTCTCGAGACATCTTCAGTTGAGAGACTTTGAGGCATTCAGCTGAATGTTTTAACTGATAAGTTCCAACTGATCAGTTTACTCTGTATCATTTTATCAGCTGATTTCAGTTGATAAGTTCAGTTGCAGAATTTGCTTGCGCGTATCTGTTGATTCATATTTTGTTAATCGATTGATTCATGTTTTGTCAAACTCCAGAATCTAGTTACCAACAAAATACTAGGCTGGAAGTCGTAGGATTTAGTTTGAAGAAAAGAAGGGCCGAGAGTTTCTTTTTAAGAAAAAAGTGTGTGTATGCTTGTTGGGGTTCTAGTGGTTTGTTCCTTTTGCATGGGGCTTGGGGGCTGGCCAGGGCTGGTTGGGGGCTTGTCTAGGGTCAGGTTCAAAGGCTAGGTAGGGTCCTATGGCGGCTAGGGTTCGTGGTTCAGGCTGGGGAAGAGTCCACGGAAGCCAGGACTCTCCCCAAGCTCTTCTTGCGTTAGGCTACTGTACAGGGAGCTGCGGCTTGGTTTAGGGCTGGGCTAGGTGGTCTGGACGATGGCTTAGGGTGGTCCAGTGAGGGTTAGGAAGGGCTGGGTTCAGGGAAGTGGCTTGGTCCAGCGAAGGCAGAGCAAAAACTTGGGAGCACAGGGAAGGGGCGTGCGTAGCTCTTGTTTCTGTGCAGGGTTGCAGCGCGGTTCGGGGGCTCACTGCTGGGGCTTGGGTGAGTTAGGTAGGTCCTATAGGGTCTAAGGATGATGGGAAATGGTTGTGACAGGGGCTGGAGTGGCTGGCCTGGCCGCTGGTTCAAGAGTGCGTGAAGAATCACCAACGCGCAGGTTGCTGTCATGATGGTTCAGATAGGTTGTTGCTCGCATCCAGGGGCTTGGGCTGGTCTGGGACGAGGCTGGCGTGGTCTAGGGTCAGTACAGGTGGAGAGGGGTTGATGGTTTAATAGCTGGAAGAGTCCTAGTCGGGCTAGGAGTCCTAGAGATGCAAAGAGTCCCACCCACACACACATGCAATTTTGGTCTCACTTTCCAGCAGGGTTTGACCGAGCTAGGGCTAGGTTATATGGGTCAAGGTTGGTCAAGAGGGGGCCTAGGTGGGTTGGCTAGGGTTTGGCTCGAGGTGGCTCGAGTAAATTGGGAGATGGCTCGGGTGGTTCGATTATGTGTTAATTTCAAAAATGAAAAGGCTAAAATTGAATCCATGGGTCCACGGGTGTGGCTAAAGACTTGGAAGGGTAGAATAAATACTAAAAATTTTATATTTAAAATTTGAGATTAAAATAATGAGTTTTGGATTTATCCAGGTATTTAACCGCCTCTCAAAACGCTAATTAAAGAATTAATTGAAAAGCCTAGTTTTAAGCTTTATAAAATTATGAAAAATTATATTTAAACTTAAATAATTATTTAGAATATTATCATGTCATTAAAAATAAGAAAAAGATTAAATCAAGAATTTTTACGTCTAAGGGTAAAACGATAATTTTACACTTAAGAAAATATGAAAACGCTTGGCAGCGTCCTATGGATCATAACGCATGTTAAACGATATTATATGATTTAAAATGATAATTTTGATGATAATATGTATTTTTATGATTTATGTTAAAGCTGTACAATTTATACTGTTTAAATGCTATTTTTGGAAAGCTGTCGTATTTTATGATTTTTAATGAAAAGGAAAAATATTTTGATGGATGTGAATTGACTGTGACAATAGATATGATTTATGATATATGATTTTCTGGGGATAACATGAGAGAAAAAGGCCCAGAGGGAACCCATTTACGGGAAAAGGCCCCAGAGGGAACCCATGTTTTAGAAAAGGCCCCCGAGGGAACCCGCCTATCGAAAAAGGCCCCCGAGGGAACCCCAACGATCGTATTTCTATGGTGGAGCCTAGTGCACACCCATATGGACCATGTGGAGCTAAGACTGCAGTCGACCAAAGGATAAAAGCTAGTCACTTTCAAGGATCAAAATTCACCCAAAATTATATATGATTGAAAGCTTTACGATTTTAATGATTTTATGATATATGATTCATGATGATGATTAAAGCTATTTTTAAAATGATTTATTTATGCTTAAAGCTTATTTTTAATTTATTTTTGAAGGATTTATTTATGCTTAAGGTTATTTTAAAATGATTTTACGATTTATGATTTAATTATACTCAAATGATTTTTAATGGTTTATTTATGTTCAAAAGATTATTTTAAATAAAAATATGAATTTTAAATGGAAGTGGAGGTATATATATTATTTGTAACCCATGTTTAGAACGTGTTGAGTCTTTAGACTCACTAGGTTTGTATGATGCACGATTTGATGATTTTTGGAGGCGGTGACGATTGAGTCGATCGAGTGCAGCAGTACACACCCGAGGGCCTTTATGTTTCTGCACTAGCTTATTAGATTAAGGATTTAAAGATTTTGTTAATTATTTTTATTAGAGATATTTTATGCTTTATTTTTATTGTTAGTGATCTTTTCAAAGGTCGATTTAGGATTTTATTTTATGCACTTGATATTTAAATTGTTAATTTATTATGATTCATGAATATGCAAAATTATTTTATTTAGTAATTTATAATTTACGATTTAAGATTAAAAAAAATCGAGGTCGTTTCACTAGGAGTGTGAAAGTGCGAGTGGTACCTTCAGGTGTGGGTAGGGAAGTTGCATTTCTTTCCAGCAACATTCCAGCAGCTTTAGGGGGTTGGTTTCGTGAGTTTAGGGGCCTAAATCGTTGGGTTTTAGGACTTTTAAGTGTTTTCAAGATATGGTAAACTGTTAGGAGAAATTTGGTCGAGTTTCGAGTCGATTTGGGATAAAACCGGGACCCCAGTCCAAGTTTTAAAACGAATCGGTTAAGTTCTGTATGGGGCTGGAGATACGTCTAAGAATGCTTTTAAATATGTTTTGGGACATTTTTAGGAGTTTGGTAAGCTTCGGGTCAATTTTAGAGGTCCAGATGTAAAATGATAATTTTTGGGTTTCTAGGGGCAAAATGGTCATTTTGCACCCAGGGTGAGATTTTGGTCATGTCAGCGCCCTGAGCACAAATTTATGTCATTTTAAATTTTTATGCATCACATTTATGATTTTTTACGTAATTACGATAAATACGTTACATGCTTGGTTTAAAGGAAAAATTAAATATATGCATGCTTTTATGTAAGTAATGAATATGATGACAAGTTTTTGAAGAAAGTGATTTAGTTGTGACTAACACGATGAAACGATGACATGTAAGGCCGGGACTCAGTGGGCGGGTAATGCTGTCGCTAATGTCCTCGTCGCCGGGTACCGCGGTTACACGTAGATGGATCCATCGACTGACATGATGACACGAATGTCACAACTAATGAACGAAATTCAAATTAAGATGATACGAGGATACATGCTATGATTATTACCGTGATTTGACAGGTCATGATTACGCATACGATTTTTACTGCAGTCATGGAATGTATGTTGATTATGCTATTTTTCACTACTGTGTGCTATGTATATGTACTTGTTATTCCTGGTACAGGTGTGTTGAGTCTTTAGACTCACTAGGCGTGTGTGATGCAGGTGAGTTTGTTGCTGAGGAGACTTGAGGTGCTGAACTCTGAGTAGGCAGCACTGGTGCGGTGACATGAACCGAGGACCGCGCAATTTTCCGCATATTGATTCATGAGTTTTTGAGATAAGTTACGTTAAACATTTTTATACGTTGGTGATATTTTGATTTTTGCTCGTTTGTGTTTACGTTTGATCTCGGATTATGTTGGTTATTTTTAAACTGCGCTACTTTTATTGTCAAATAAATATGATTAATTTAAATGTTATTTTGTAATTGCGATCTTTTATAAAAAAAAATTATTTCCGCACTTTTAAAATGAGTAGACGTTATAGTTGCTGCTGAGGGGAGGGGCGGCTGTGAGTTGTGAGGGAGTGTAGGTAGGTTCATGGTTTTTAAAATGTAGTTTTAAGTTGCATATTTATGCATTAATGGCCTCTTAATAAAAATTAAAGGGGTTAAAAGGATTTTAGGTCTATTAAGCGATAAAATAATCACATAAAGCCAAATAACGCTCCTGAAAATATTTCGTTTAGTTACGTTTTTGAAAATATTGCCCGAACTCTCAAAAAGTCATCTCACTCGGCACCGGATAAAAATATGATCCCGCTAGTAAAAATACCCAACCAAGGAACAATTTTAAAAATCACACTTAATTACACTATATATTAAATAATTAAAAATAATTATGTAATAAAAATATTTTTTCTAAATATCTCTAGTCTCCTTTCCTCGTTCAAGTGCGAAATACTACTTAAAGCCCTAATGCACGAAACTTTAAATAAGCCATGACCAAAATCACATATCCATGAAATAATCATGTAATAAGATAATTAAACACATATTTTAGTAAAACCTTAGATTGCTTGCAGTCAGGTTACATAACTTGAATTTCTAGACATTACAATTCATCCCCCTTAAAAAGAATTTCGTTCTCGAAATTAAAAAGTACCTAATAACTCCGAGTAACGACTCATCAACTCGGCCTCAGTCTCCCAAGTATCCTTTTCCTTGGAATGATTCAACCACTTGACCTTGACCATGTGGATCACCTTGTTCCAGAGCCTCCTCTCCTGCCTGTCCAGTATCTGAGTGGGTCTATCCTCAAAAGACAGGTTCAGCGTTAGCTGCAGTGGCTCATAGTTCAGCACACGCGAAAGATTCGACATGTATTTCCACAGCATAGAGACATGGGACACGTTATGAACTCCTGCCAGATTCGACGGTAATGAGACTCTGTAAGCTAGTATCCCCACTCTCTTTAGGATCTCGAATGGTCCTATGAATCTAGGACTGAACTTGCCTGAAACAACCCACTCCCATGACATTAAAATTTAAAGAGATAACATATGCGGAAGCCTTTGCATGTTGAAAGGAAACATAACAATTTAATGATCATAATAACAAAAGTTTACTAACCATAAATTTAAAACATTCACAAATCTTTCAGACAACTATTTCTTATGTTTATCATCAAAATAAAATCCAACACTCCCACCAAAAGACATAATTTATTTGTTACCAAATACAAGATACCCATAACTATCAATGTTCATCACCCCAAAAATAAGTGATACAAGTCAAAGGTTTTCCCTTTATCATGCCATATGACTTCTCCCGCCTCGGACAATCCATTTCATTCTTTCTTGCCACGTGCATCACATGACATTAACTGGAATGAGATAAAACTCAGTAAGTAGAAAGCTATACATAACAAATAAATATGCGTATACTTGGCTTGGAACATGGCTATGGCAATGGCAATGGCAATGAAAACTGAAAAATACCATCTTCAATAAACAATAGATATCAAAACAATATAGATGGTATCTCGTGGCATGAATTAAAGTAAGGAATTGATAGTTCTGTGACCTATGACCTGTGGTAAGTATCTCTTTGATATATAAATATCAAAACTGTGATAGATACTCGTAATCATGAAATTGGCCAATGACATGTATGAATTATTATCAATCCTTAGCTTTAAATCATAGGAACTTCATTGGGGCAATTGAACAAACACTTGGTAGGCACAATGAATTACTAGCTCCTTTATCAATGAATTCAATGGAAACTCTTGATCAATGAATCTCTAACAACTATTATATCAAGAACATACCAATAAAAGGAGCTAGACATCAAAAAACATGGCTTTTATGCATATATATCATGTGAGCACAAAGGAAGCTTCTACTTACAACCCAACAAGCAAAAGATTTCTTAGATGATCTTGAAGGGAATCCTACAACAAAAAACATGAATTCAATCATTAATCATCCTCAATAATCAAAGAATTTAACCAAACCATCAATTACCTTTAACTTCTCAAACCCTTTAAACTCCAAAATATAGAAACCTTACCTTGAAACTTAAAATCTTAGTGGAAGAACCTAAGAAATATACTAAAATCCTTGAACTTGAGATAGAAGATGAAGGAGAGAAAATCTTTGAGCGAGAGAAGCTTAGAACCGAAGAGAAGTGTGGAGAAGTATCTAAAAATGGGTATATAAGCCTTCCAATCCATAAAAAACGTATTTTTTTTCATACAGGCTGCTGGGCGCATATGTGCGACTTTCCAGGCGCATATGCGCGCCCCCTTCTGCCCAAACATTAAACTTCAGCACGAGTTCTGGCGCATATGCGTGCCACGTTCTGCCAAAAAAATCATTTTTAACTTCCGAATTTGCAAAAGGGTTCAACATGACAGTTGTAGCCCTATGTGTTTTTTTGCATCTCCAATTGGCCTCATGTCATTTGAATAAATAGACAAATTATTATGCTTAAAACCTTAACAACTGCCATAATTTTCATACAATTTCTGCACTACAATCTTCTAAAAACTATAGTCATCAAAGTATCCACTCCAAAACTTCCACCAAACCCAACACCAACACAAACCATCCAACAACAATCAATGAACTCATTCCCCTCCATAACCATCAACAACTATAACACCAAAAATAATAACCATTATTTTACCATTCAAATAACCATAACCATAATCAATAACCATTCAACATAATCTCAACCATCAAACAATATAAAATAATACATTACCATAATAAACCATGAATATCCAATAACCATAATCACTAAACACCACAAACCATAGAATAAAACCATAAACAATATCATTATAAAAGGTCGGGATATAACATTGCCTTTCTTTCCGAATCTCATCACACCCTTCAGCGGTGCGACCTTCACGAAAACATGATCGCTCACCACAAACTCTAGATCCCTACGCCGCTAATATGCATAACTCTTATGTTGGATATGAGCGGTCTTCATCCTGTCCCGGATCTTGATCACTAACTCTGCATTCTGACTGACAATATCTGGCCCCAACTCTGCTCTCTCTCCTACCTCCTCGCAATAAACTGGTGACCTACAATATCACACGTAAAGTGCCTCATATGGAGCCATGACAATAGATGCCTGATAACTATTGTTGTACGTGAATTCCACGAGAGGTAACTTTGGCTCCCAGATGGCCTGGAAGTCGATCATGCAAGCTCTGAGTAGGTCCTCCAATATCTGAGTCACCTCTCTAATTGTCCGCCGTTCTGAGGATGGAAGACAGTATTGAATATCAGCTTAGTACGCAATGCCTGATGTAGACTCTTCCAGAATGCAGACGTGAACCTCATATCCCTGTCTGACACGATGGACACTAGAATCCCATGCAGTATGACTATCTCTCTGATATACAGCTCTGCGTAGTGAGTCATGGTGAAAGTCTTCCTGATCGGTAGAAATTGTGCTGACTTAGTGAGCCGATCAACTATCACATAAATGGCATTATATCCTCCAGCTGCCCTCGGTAGCCCTGTCACAACGTCCATGGTAATGCTCTCCCATTTCCACTCGGGAATAAGGAGTGGTCCCAACTTCCCTGTAGGTCTCTGATGCTCTGCCATGACCTACTAACATGTCAAACAATTGGAGACAAAACACATAATATCTCGATTCATGCCTGACCACCAATAAAGAGTCTGTAGATCCTTATACATCTTCGTACTCCATGGATGGATGGAGTACGGGGTGTTGTGGGTCTCACTCATGATATCTGCTCTAATAAACTCACTGTCAGGAACCCATAGACGGTCCCTATATCTCACTATGCTGTACACAACTGTGTACAGTCTCTGGCCCTTAGCCTCATCCCTCTGTCTCCATTTCTGCAACTGCTCGTCAGAAATATGCCCTGCTTGGATCATGTCGCTCACTATCGACTGCACTGTCAGGGTAGAAAGACTAGGGGCATCGCCCCTGGAATAAACTGCAAGCTCAAACATCTGAATTTATTTCTGCAACGGTCTCTGTACCAACAATTGAGAGTTCACTACATTCTTCTTGCTCAGGGCATCTGCAACCACATTAGCCTTACCCGGATGGTAGCTAATGTCGCAATCATAATTGTTCACTAGATCTAGCTACATCCGCTGTCTCATGTTCAGCTATTTCTGCGTGAAGAAGTAATTCAGGCTCTTGTGATCGGTGAAAATCCTGCACTTCTCCCCATACAGATAGTGCCTCCATATCTTCATGGAGAATACCACTGCTTCTTGCTCGAGGTCATGAGTCGGATAATTCTTCTCATGCACCTTCAACTGTCTGGACGTGTAAGCTTTAACCCTGTCATATTGCATTAGAACCGAGACCAAACCGAGCTTCAAAGCTTCTGTATAAAGCACAAACCTTCCTTGCCCTGATGGCATATCTATAACTGGTGTTGAAGTCAATTCCTACATCAGCATGTAAAAACTCTTCTGGCACTCTGATCCCCAGATGAATTTGGCATTCTTCTTTGCCAATGCGGTCATAGGCACTGCAATAGAAGAAAAGCCCTGAATAAACTTCCTGTAGTGCCCAGCCAATCCCAAGAAGCTGCGGATCTCCGTCACACTCTTAGGCACTGGCCAATCTTGGACTGCCTCCACTCCATCTCGGGATATGTTATGGCCCAAGAATGCCACTCTGTCTGGACATAACTAGCATTTACTGAACTTGGCCTACAACCGTCTATGCTGTAGGGTCTGCAGTACGGTCCTCGGATGCTGTTTGTGTTCCTCTCTGCTCTTCGAATAGATCATGATGTCTTCTATGAAAACTATGACGAACTGATCCAAATATAGATGAAACATGCGATTCATGAGATCCATGAAGTTCGCTTGCATTGTTCATCAGTCCTAAGGGCATTACCATAAACTCAAAGTGCCTATAACGCGTCTTGAAATCCATCTTATGCATGTCAGCCTCCCTAACCTTCAGCTGGTGGTATCCTGATCGAAGATTTATCTTTGAGAATACTGATGCTCCCTGAAACGGATCGAATAGATCCTCGATCCTGGGCAATAGATACATGTTCTTAACTATGACCCTGTTTAGCTCCCGATAATCAATGCAAAACCGCATGTTTCCGTCCTTCTTCGGTGTGTTCTAGGGTAGGACTCTTCTTTCTATTTAATGAAAATATTGACTGGGGTTTTAGGTTAATTAATCAAAGTTCAAATTACTAATTAGCCCTCCAACTTTTAAAATATGCCAAATTAAGAGTTCCTAAAATCCTAAAATCTACCCATAATTAAATACTAACTAGTTTAATTAATTAAGTCGTAAAAACAATTATTAAAATATTGTATTTTGAGTGAAAGATTTTAATTCCCTTACTATTCGAAATTTATTAATTCAAATGCTCGACGTTTCTATTTTTTTCGATAAATTAAACTTAGCCCTAAAATGCTAAAATTCATAATTCCTATAAAATAACTAATTTCACGACTTAAAATAAAAATGCAAAATTAAAATTTTATACATCAAACATCACTGGTCTCATTTCCCGGTCCGACGTTGAATATTCGTCTGAAAAACTAAAACTTGATAAACTTTTAATTTACATAAAAATAAATATATATTCATTTAAAATAATTTATCACATAGCATGCATTACCTTGATTATTAATTAAATAACTAAATTATTTGAATCATGCATGGAGTTTACGTGTTCTGGTTTTTGGGCATTACAGTTCTTATCCAGCGTCTTGTAAAGAATGTCCTTGGAAAAATTGTGTAAATTTCCTTCATTTTATCTTCTGCTTTCCACTCATCGCGTGTCTTCTTGATGCAATGAGGTGCGCCGCTAGTTAGAGCCATTGTAGTATTTGCCTTCATTCTTCTCATTGGTCCGCCAGTTATAACGTACCACATATCGTCGTCTTGTGAAGCTAGATGAGCCTTCATTTTGATTGTTCAATCATTTAATTCCACTATGGAAACATATGCATTTTGTTGAATGAAGACATGGTTATCAGATAAGTGTTTGAAAATATCCAAGACATTGTTAAAGTAAACGATGTGTCTAGAAAGGGGTTGAATAAACACTTTGGTTTTTGAAATCTTTTTGGATATTAATCAGTTTTTTTTAACGAAATTATTCGAAGATCTTTTGTGTCAATATCGATTAGTTAACTAATAGTAGCAATGAGCATAGATTGAATATTTGAGCTAAGATATCAATAAGATAATGAATAAAATGATGGACACAGAGTTTTATAGATGTTCTGAGACTTCAACTGCTCCTACGTCACTCCTTATATCTCAAGGATAAGAATTCACTAAAAGAATTTGAATGATTACAAAGAAATGTAATAACCCACTTCAGTTGGACTTACATGATACCAAACTGAAACTCTTAGTTTTCTTCTTATCACTTATCAGTTGTTAACTGAATAGCTGTAATGAGTAGCCTGAATGCTACGATTAAATCAATAAGATAAGAGCTAAATGTTGTGATTTGTAAACTGAATGTGTTCTTGCTTGAGTGTGCACTCTGCTTGTTTTATTGTTCGTCTGGGGATTAGTGCATTCATCTAGAGTTGGTGCTTATTTTTTTTAAAAAAATCAATTTAATTATATATCTTATTTGTAAGGTTGTGGAATTGGTGAGTTTCATTCCCGGCTGAGTGATTCCTGGATTGAGAGAAAATACAAAAGAAACAATCTCATGACAGTGTTGTAGTTAGTGATCTTTTCTCCTAGAGAGTGGTTCCCTAGTTGAGAATTGTTCCTAATTGGAAATTTTATATTAAATTTTTAATTTTTTTATATGAGAAAATACATGTTTTTCCCATTGTTTTTCTAGATTTAAAAAGTTTTTAAAGTCCCTATTGTTAAAAAACACTCTCAAAAACAACGATTTAAAATTGTGTTTCTTTTATGGCAAAGAAAGCGGTGAAAAACTATTGTCTTTGATCGTACCTTTTACAATAGGGGCTTTAAGAACATTTTTAAACTGACTACAACTACAGAGAAAAACAATTGTTGTTGGGCATTTTTCTCGTAGTTTTTCTCGTAGTGATCGAATCATGGTAATAGCGGTTAGTAGCATCGCCCCATGATTCCTTGTTATCACTTATAGTGCCTTCAATAAACAGCATGTTATGGTTTGCGTATAGTACAGTCCCTTAATCTCATATATACAGATAGAATATGCAACCATAGGCATATCGAGGATTGCATAAGACTTTGACATCGGTTTTTACATCTGTCGTAACTACACCCAACCTCGCCACCTTATGACCCTCGTGGAGCTGATAAACTAGTAAAAGTACAACACTAGAATGTATAGCCTCTATGTTGTCCTAAGTTTTAAGGACTAATGGTTTACAATCATAACCATATAATTATCCACTCGATAAATGATAATCACTTGTAAAGTTCGATGAGGGTTACTCTAGTGACTCACCGTATGAGTACTCACCATGTAAGATTGGACATCTTCATGTACCTACCAACAAAATGTGGTATACAACATCACAAATGATATTCTCGAAATAGATAAACATATATTCTTATTATAAGCGGATGAATCGATCAAGAACATGTTTAAAATATAGAGTATTCTAGCATGCAATAATAACTTACTTAACATGACCAACGTAATATCATAACATGCGGAAACTGATAATCAACAGAAAACAACATCAATGTATTCTCTGCAACCTGCGGGAAAAACCTAAATAAGTATGGTACAATGACATCGAAATTTGTATTTCAACTCAAGATTAAAATAATCTCAATCTCTTAACTCTACCGATGGCTCTCGCCTGCTCCTCCTGGCATGTCAAACCTAACATGAAAGCAAAAATGTTAGCGACAAATTGCACAGTACGTATAGTGTGAGTAAACAAAACTATATGTGCATGCCAAAATCATGGCTGGTGATCGGGGATCAAACTAGAAACACTTGCTCAGACAAGAAGGCACAAATAACATGCAACCCCATTGTGGATTACCCCCGAGGAGACTCAAATCTCTCAAAATTCTTGGACCTACAATGTCTTGGGTCACCATGGAATGCTTTTTCTTTGGAATTGATGCCAACTAGTTCATATCGTATACAAAGAAGGAATGATAGACCCTACTGAACTGTCTATCTCAAGGATACATTCTCGACATGACATGAAATTCTTCATAATATCATGACATAAAAATTTGATTTTCGATCAAAATATGGATTTTTTAAAAACTCGACTAATTTTTTCACAAACGTTTCTAAACAATATATTTTAAATATAAACTATTGGGCCTAACGAGCCTATAATGCCATGTTAATGGGCCTAAATTTGAACCATGTGTTTTATTAAAATAAAATCCAAGGAACCCTCCCCCATGCCTCACAATACGCGCCCCTCCCCTCTTAAATTTATTAGGACTCTCCCCTCCCCCAAACCACACACACACACGAGATTTTGAAAGGGAACTCACGCAATTTGAAGGAAAATTTCAGCAAGGGCCCATCTCCGCCAACGTTCCTCACATCGCCAATTTTTTTTAGCGCAATATACGCAAAGGTATGCCTTAATCTCTTTTTCTCATAATCACACCATATTATATGTTTGATGCATGGTTGCATGAAAAATATGACACCCTACTTTGTATTTTCGTTTTTATGCCATGGCTTTCCTAAAACTCATGTTTTTATGTTCTAAAACTTGTGTTAATGATGCATAAATGGGCTGCCATCATAGGGCTGTGGGAAGGGATGTTTTCCACATGTTTAAGGGCACTTAAGTGTGCGTTTAAGGGATGGACAAGATAGGGAAGGAATAAGAATGAAAATAGACTCCTTAAGGACTAGGACTCTTCGACTAGGAGTCTTCGAGGGTCACAGCTACAAGATGCTGATAGTGTGTGTCCAGGAGACCTAAAAGGGGCTATATGGTGGTTCAAGAGGGGCTGCACGATGCTAGGTGTGAAGGGCTGATGGCTCGAACCAGAAATCTTGGTTATGCATTTGTTAGGGTTCGGCTAGGGGGACGACTTGCTTCCTAGGTGCGTGCGGCTGTGAGCTACTGATAGGGGCACGTTCAAGGGTCCTAATAGAGGCTAATCAAGGTCATTGGCTGATCACATGGGGGCTGGAGTGAAGGCTAGGGAGGAACCACCCATGAGGAGAAGGCGCGCTTGGCTTGAAGTTACAGGTTTGTGGGCTGGCTTTGTATGGGCTATAGAGGCTGGTCTAGTAGGGTCCTAAGGGGTTCAATCTAGGTCCAAGGAGGATTGGTCAGGGTCTGGTCCACTCGGTTAGGGTCTAGGTTCGAAGGATTTGAGGATAGCTTTGGCTAGGGTTTGATCAACATAGGGGAGAATTTTTCAGTAGCTTACTAGGCTGGATCAAGGGTCCTAATTGGCTTGGTTTGATTTGAATATGGTTTATTTAGGTATTATTAAGCTTTGGTTAAAGTTTCGAATCAATACGAGTCAAAACCGTGATATACTTCTATGTTTAAAAACAAATCGAGGAAATTATCAAAAAGCTAAATTTTACATCTAAGGAATATTTAAGGGAATTATTTAAGGTAATAGGTTAACTTTGGAGTGATTTGGGACGTTGTTTAGAGGCCTACGGATAAATATGGAAAGTTATGCTTATAGGGGTAAAACAATCATTTTACACCTAGAATTGTTAGACGTCCTGTAAGTCCCCCAAATGCTGTAATATATGCTAAAATGTTTATTTTAAATGTATATAAAATTATATGATGAAATGTCAATGCTAAAAGAAATGTTGCATGCATGGTTTAAAAGAAAAATGATTTTTATACGCACTAAATTTTATAAGTGATGAAAATATGAAAAGTTGAAGGAGGTGAAGTGATTGTGACTAATACGATGATATGATTGGAGATATTGTGAGGGAAAAGGCCCTAGAGGGAGCCCAGTTACGGGAGAAGGCCCCAGATGGAGCCCGACGATCGTATTTCCATCAACATGATATGATTGGTCGACGTTTTACGATCTTTTGTTTTGAAATCACTTTCTTTTGGATTTTCAAATAATATTTGGTTGATTTATTTTTAAATGGTGTCAAATATATATATATATATATATATATATATATATATAGATATGTTACGGCCGATTAGTATATGAAGGGAAAAAAATTTCCTAATATATTTTGAAGAAAAACGAGTTGTTGACATTTCAGTTGTTATCAGAGCAACGTTCCTGCAAAGGGTTGTACCACCGCCAGTTCCGGAAAGCTCATTCGTCAAGCCTCAAATCTGAAAGTTTAAATGTTTTTAATCTTATCACCTGCATGTTCACATGGTTCTTACGTTCAAGCTACATGTTTAAACACTTTTGAAGTTAAATGACATTTATGTTTAAGTTTGGATGATAAATGATTGTTATGAATAAACCTGATTAGATGCTTTAGAATTTTTATGCATGTTACGATATGGAATAAAAAATTATATGATTTTAATGCATGATGGATTTGTGGTGGAACTTGACATGTCAATTGGATAATCCTCGAGGAAAGTAGGAAATTATTTTTGTTCAATCGTAATAATTTGAGGGCATGTATGGCATTTTTCGAAAACTTAGGGGCCAATTACAAAATTCAAAAACTTGGAGGGCCTAATTGTACTTGGCCGAGGTTTCAAGGACTAATATGAAATATTTAAAATTCGGAGACTAAATTTGCGAAAACCGAAATTTATAGGGTAAAATCTGGAATTTCCAAAAATTCAGGGAATACGTTGCAAAATTTAAAAATTCTAGGGGTTGTTTTTCAAATCTTAGGTAAATAAGAGCTGTTTTCGCAATTTCTGAAATTCTAGGGGTTAAAAAATTATTTCTGAAAGTTTAGGGTCTAAATTGATAGAATGCGAAATTCATGAGGCTAGTATACAAATCATCGGAACTATTGGGACTAAATGGTAAGAATTTGAAATCTTAGGGGATGGAAACACCATTTTCGAAAATTATGTAGGGTGAGATGGTAATTTTCGAGGAATATTAGGGCTAAGTATTAAATTTCGAGGATTTAGGATTGGAGGGGTATTTAGAACCTCGAGATATCTTGGTTATAATGCTGTAAGGAATGGTAATCAAGGGCCTTGTAGGATGAATCGATATTGGGTTTGAAAATCTAAGCGTTAGTGAAATAATTTTGTGGCAAATTAAAAATTTAAAGCAATGACAATTTATGATAAAGTTGACCAATAAGTCAAGTTATAGGATTTGACTTTAAGTTTACATATTTTCGGGAACTTAAGGTTTGATTTACATGTATCATAAGTTTTAATCATGATTTTAAGAGTTAAAATTATACCCTTGTTAGAGTTAAATTTTTGAGGAAGTTGGGTATCATTGATGGTTAGGTTACTTGGGAGACGTATGTAAGAGGTGAGATAGACATCTTGTCTTAAGGAAATTAAAAATATTTGTTATTAAAAGCCTAGTAATATCGTGATATTTGGAAGTAAGTACATATGGTATACTCATAGAAATTTGGATGTTATGCTTAATAAGAAATAAAGGCACTTGAGGAATTTTTGAAAGTCATTAAGAAACTTTGGATTAAGTAAAAATGTGTGTTGGAATTATGTTATCTAAGACTATTTGGCTAGAATTATAAGTTTATGAGATAGGTACTCATATAAAAATTTGGGTGAAATAAAAAAAAAATTAATTGCGTTCAACATAGGTTATTAATGAACAAATATTAAAATTTTTATCGAGTAAATAAATCTAAAATCTTGATATGTGGGTTCTAGACTTCTATGGATTGTAAGTGCAGTCGGATTATTAGAGCTAGTCTAGCATTAACATAGGATAACTTATTAAGTTTTATATGCTAATGTTAATCAAACATTAAGGATACAATAAAATACGACATTAGTTCTAATGAGAAAATTCCAAGTGTCTTAGGCCTCAACTAAATTGTAATTGGGAAGAAAATAGTTTAATCATGTTATGGATGCTAGAAGGGGTTTTATTATATAGGTAGAAGATCGATATCGAATAATTTGGGTTTAATGGATTAACATTACTCGAAAGTTAAGATTCACAACGATTTTATATTTGAGATGTATTAGTAAATTGTTAAGTTACGTTAGTCGGTGATGTAAGATAAAGATTCGATTCAAAGATCTTAAACTAATATTATTATGGGGTTGAAATAAGTGTTAACAATATTAGAGTAGGTGCACGTCGAGCCATGTATTGGTCGAGGGTTCATGTTGAAACTTTATGTACAAACAATCTTTATTTTAATAATATTTGAATTTTGTTTTGAAACATCTTTATCTGTATACCCCTGCTTGTTGCGTAGATAAAGTCCTTGAATATACAAATGGTAGAAAGAATATGAGATGCTCATATGATGAGTATCATGAAAGTCATATTTATGATACTGTATATTCTAAAAAGTTCCTAGTTGATTCCGCCGCCGCTAAGAAGGATAAATGCCGCTTGAGTTCGAGACTAGTATCTGCGATGTGAGTACCATGTTTCATTGGTAGGGGACTTGTGATGTCCGAGCATGCAGATAGGTGGTCGTTATAGAGTGCACTGAACAACCGTTCATAAAGGACTTTCCAAGTGGTTCTCACTTATCGAGTGGAAACATCCTAGTTTATGGTTGTACACCATTAATCCTTATGACCCGGGACAATATTGGGAATCCATATGCTAGCATTGCACTTTGACTTGTTAACGACTCTCATGGGGTCATAAGGTGGCAAGGTTGAGTGTTCTGTCGAAACATATAGGAGTCGATGCATTGTAGTCAGTGATTCATCGCTTACCTTCAGGTATAGATATCCTATGTGATCTCGTGTGTATGTAGTTTGAAATCTCTGATCAAAGTGTTGGTGGTAATTAAGAAAGGGGTTTCTTAGATTACACCATTGATGCAACTACGACATGACACATAGTATCGATTATTTGACAACTCTCGATTTACCAATAGTTGTCCGATCGGAATATATATGATGAATGGATCGTATTGTACGCTAACCATAATGAAATGGTTCTTGCAGGCACAATCATTTGATACCTAGGGAATCATGTAAGCGATTCTGCTAGGCGTTTAACATGATTGGTTGGGTACTATCAGCCTTGAGTTCTGACATTCTTATTATCAAGGATTTGATAATTAAGAATGGAGCAATTGAGGTATGCTCATATAAGGACATGTTTAGTCATGAATCACATTGAGATGTGAACCCACTGCTAGTCGTATCAATGAACCATTGAGGGCCAAACAAGTGCTAACTTTCTAGATCCCGTTGAGAGGTAAAAATAGTTCAATGTGTTGAACGATTTATAAATGAGTTTATAAGCGCAAAGAAAAATATAAGTATGACTTCTACAAGTGGATTATGGGGAATGAAACTTTTAATTTGTGGAAGTATTCCTAAATTAAAAGTTGGCACAAATAAATAATGTATTTGAAAATTTTGATTTTTATAAACATTATTATGGACTAAATTAAATTAATTCAAGTGTTGAATTAATTAAACACTAGTGGACCTAGTAGAGTTCAAATAATTAAATTAATTCAAGTGTTGAATTAATTAAATAACATTGGGCCTAGTAGAACTCATGTTGGTGACTTAATTTCGGTGGTTTGACAAACTAAGAGATTAAATCTATTGAACTAACTGATCACGAACTTACAGTTGCCTAATTGAAGATTGATGTGCATGTTATGAAAGGCAACTGAAGCAAGCCAAACTGAATCTACAAAGTTAACTGACTGATAAGTTGGAAACAGATCAGTTGAGATATTCAGTTGTGAGGTTACCAACGTCTACATACCAGCACGATTGCAATAACTTATAATCCAGTTTTTCACTCAAGGACAAAGCACATTGATGTCAGACATCACTTCATCAGAGATCATGCTCTGAAGAAAGCTATCAGACTGGAATATGTGTCAACTGAACAACAAGCTGTTGACATCTTCACCAAACCATTGGCAGAGACTAAGTTTTCTCACTTTCGCAATATACTTGATTTAATTGATTTATATTAATCAGTTTTATTGTTGTTTTGTCAGTTGTTTTTCATTTCGTTTTTCATTTATTATTTAAATGCTTATCAACTGATTTCAGTTAAGTCACTCATCAGTTCATATGTTCAGTTTTTTAACTATTTGTCAACTGACGCCAGTTAGTCATTTATCAGTTATAATATTAAGTTCGTTCACTGTTTGTCAACTGATATCAAATATTAATTAATCAGTTATTGTATTCAGTTGTTAATTATTTATCAACTGATGTAAGTGCAGTTTTTGCAGAAAGTAAAGAGACAACAATGATGCAAAACATGATTTTATTAAGCATGAAATCGAATCCATACAACATTATTCAGTTGCCTCCCTACAGCTTCCTGCCAATCATTTAACCAATTTACAAGTTCTTGGCTATGCAGTTCTCTGACATATTCAAAATTAGAGACCTTCTCAAGCTGATGTCATTCTCTCCACGACATCACATGCCACAGAACTATATCAGTGACAAGCTGTGAAATGTGTCGGACGTTAAATCGCCTGAAATAATTTCTGGCTACAGCTCTTTGTTGAGTAGTGGGAACTGAGCCGTGTCTCTGAATAGACTGAAGTTCTTGGACTTTAATCCAAGAAGACATCACCTTCAACCAGACGAACTCTTCGATGTCCTTCTTCACATCTTCCAGTTCTCGTGCCCTTTTAGCCAAAATGTGATGATTGCTGCTGCAAGCATCTGAAATGATTAAACTAGACTCACTGGACAAACCAGACACACTCGAAATATTGAATTGTTATATCTAACATTGTTTTCATCTTACTTAAAGACAGGTCTCATTTAATATTGAAGAAGTTGAAGAGACTCAAGTCAATTGAACTGTCTTTTGACTCATACAGAATGAGTTTTTCTTACCATTACTTTTATTTATATGCATTTATTAAGGGGGAATGTCGATTTGAAAAGTTAACTGAGAAGACAATAGTCAGTTGGTCCTCAACTGAACTAACTAAGTTCTCAACTGGTCATTCAGCTACTGACCTAACAGATCTTCTCCTTTATGTTAACTGATAAATCGAATAATATTCTATAATAAATGAAGTGATTGTTTTTTGAAGCATTAAATGCTGTCTTTCAATTAATAGTATTTTGAAACATAGACCCACTTAATCCATTCATATTCTATACACGTTTTTATCACACGTACACACGTTTTTAATTCAAAATTTATTGGACTGACACGTGTCCAATAATTTGAATAGTCACTTACATATGTACTATACCCCGTTTCATTTCAATTTTTCTTTTACGCGCACATTCAAGCAATCAAAGCAAATTCTCTACTCAAGCATACCTTCTCGCAGATTTAAAGGTACTCAAATGGCCAACCAAATTCCTACTCATGTGATGAACGCTATGGCGATTGATTTTTATTCTATCTCCACTGTGAAAGACGAAGAAGTCAAAAATGTCTTTCTGAAACTGGAAGCAGCTGGATTAAAACCATTCTTGGGATTATCTTCTCAAGAAATTTACACCAAAGAGATTCATGATATCTACTCCAGCGGCTATGTTACTCAAGAAGGCAGTATAGCATCTACTGTAAATGGTCAGTTGATGATCATTGAGGAGGAGTTCTTCTGCAACCTCTTCCAACTTCCTGCTGATGGGCTAATCAACCTTTTTGAAGCAAAGGCATCCGATATTGAGGAGATGCAAACTACCCTTTCTGCTGATGGTCGGAAAATCAAGGTTTCCGATCCAAAGAAGGAACTGAAGCCAGAGGTACAACTGCTGGCTGATATTGTAGCGAAGTGACATTTGGCAAAGGCTGGATCCATTGCTGCACTGACTTTGGAGAAGTTTCAGGCCATGACTGCTATCATGGCTGGCCGGAAGATGAACTGGAGAAACATCATATTCAACATCCTGATAAACATGTTCCAATCTTCCAAGCAGTCAAAAGGTTTTGCTGTATAGCTCAGCCATGTGCTTAAAGTTAAAGGCGTGGTAACTGATGATTCTGAGAAATCATCAAAACTGAAGATCTTCAATGCCAAAAATGTCCAGCCTCCGAAGCAAAAATTGGACATAACTCCTGAGAAGTTCATTCAAGTGAAAAAGGATATTGGCATAGAAGGAGCTCCAAAATAAGTTAAGAAAGCACAGAAGCAGACTCAGAAGAAGACAATCAAGCGCAAACTGAGTGTGAGTGAAACCGATCTGAGAGGACTTCATCTCCCAAAGTCGTGAAAAAGCCACGAACTTTGAAGACCAAGCCTGCTGCTGCTGTTGAGACCATTCCAACTGAAAGACTGTTGCAGTTAGGAGCCCAACAGCCTATCAAGGCAATACCACTAAAAGTTGTTCCAAATGAACCCTCAACTGAGGATCAATTGCCTCTATCTACAATTCTACCGAAGAAGAAGGTCACAAAATCTGGTGACAAGAAGACGCTTGCTGGAGTTAAGGTTCCATTGATTACTATTACTGACTACTCTTCTCTACCTCCCCCAGACCTAAGGGAATAGTGATAAGAGAAAAGATTGATGCAACAACAACAGGGTTGAGCATTCATCATGTCCTAACTGACCATAAGGGAAAAGGCAAAATGCACGAGGAACCCAGGCCAACCAATGCCATTCAAACTCACATTGATCTTATATGGAAAGAGATCAATGCATTTGCCGAGGCCAAGCTCAAAGCCTCCAATGAATTGGTGAAGTTCAGAACAGAAGTTTTTGCCAAACAGCTTCAGAATAAATCTAAACTGAAGAAATTTATTAATCTGGAGGTTGTTGTTCTGATAGTAGTCAAGGCTTCAACAATTGTTCAGGCTCTGGAGAGAAAGCATTACTTTTCAATCAACTGAGAGCCAAGAAGCTGCAAAAGATAGTTGCTGAACTGCGACAGAATTTTGATCCGACAAGTCCAACTGCATTCAATGATACAGCTGTGCATAATCAACTGGACTCGGATCTTATTTGTTTACAGATGCATATCAAAAACTTGGAAATGGATCAAGAACTGATCATTCCAGCGGCTTCACAAGATTTATAAAGTGCAGAAGAGCCAGGTGAACAGACAGTTGAAGAGCCACCCAAAGACTCAGCTGCTGAAGCTACTCAACATGCAACTGAACCTTCCACATCAGTTGTTCAACCATTATCATCTTTAGAACCTCAATCATCAACTGCTGATCCAACGCCATATTCTGAAGCTGAATTATCTTTGGCCAATCTCGATGAGGTCATCAAATCAGTAACCTCAGATATTCAAATGGACAATTCTAGATCAGTCGCAGATGTGGTTATGACTGAAGAACCAGCTGTTCAAGCGGTCAATTTTGAAGAACCGGCCGAAGTGCCTATTTTGAACAAACTGAAGAGCCAGTTCTATCAGAAGCTGTGACTGAACAGGCAATTTTTGATCAAACTGAACAGTCAGCTTCTCAACCAATTGAAGAGGCTCAGCTGCATTTAGTCTCAACTGAAGAAATGCCGGCTGAAGAGCCAGTTAACCGACCAACTGAAGAACTAGTTGTTGAACTAACCGAAGAACCTTCTTCTTCTTGTGTTCTTCCAACTGTCTCGTCTACTCCCCAGGACCCTACAACTAAAGATATTTCAGAAATAGCTGCACATGTAACAGAACCAACTGACGGTGCGATGGTTGTATTTACTCAACTGGAAAGGGAACAGATTCCAGAAACTTCCGGAGCCATGTCTCCTGGAATTTCAGCCACTGATGCCTTATTTGAAGAACTTCAAACCGTTCAGTCAGACCTCGTCACTATGATGAATGCTATTTCTGCAATACAGTCTAATCAGCTCGCACACACTTTGAAGCTCAACTCGACCAATGAGTTTACTGCGGACAGACTGAATCTACTCAATCAGAGTGTGACTTCTCTATACCTCCAGATGGAAAAAATAAAGAAAGACATAATGTCGACTGAATCCGGCTTCCAAACTCAAGCTTTAGTCGGCAGACGTTTTGACTTTCTGGAGAGTGCAGTCACTAAAAGAACTGATATGCTATAGAATATTGTGATGAATGACGTAGCAGATATTGCAGCAGATGTCCGTATATTAACAAAGAAAGTGGATGTGCTTGAGAAAAAAGGGAAATTATTAGAGAGACAGAAGAAGAGAAAGGGAAAAAGAAGATATGTAGATCAACTGACTGACTTCAGTTAAATGGTTAAAGATATGATGATTCTTTATTCTTTATTTTTTGTATGAATCTGTACATCAGATAATTATTTTAACTACAATGAAATCGATGATTATCTTAAGTACAGTTGATCAGTTCATACCTTAGAAGTTTTGTCAAACACTAAAAAGGGGGAAATTGTTGGAAACTTAATTTCGGTGGTTTGACAAACTAAGATATTAAATCTATTGAACTAACTGATCACGAACTGACAGTTGCCTAACTGAAGATTAATGAGAAGGTTATGAAAGGCAACTAAAACCAGCCGAACTGAATCTACAAAGTCAACTGACTGATCAGTTGGAAACAAATCAGTTGAGATATTCAGTTGTGAGGTTACCAGTGTCTACATATTAGCTGATCATTCAGCTGAACACGTCATCAGTTGAAAAGGACATTCAACTGAAAACAGTACAAAGCAGACTGCAACTCGTAGTGGAACGCCGCATTTCAGAACTTGCAGTGTACGAATGTCAGAGTATATTGACGTGGCAAGCAACGAATATAAAGATTCAAATATTATTTAACGTTACCGTTGAAGAGAAGCCTATAAATAGGCGAGAAGAGCAGTTGAGAAAATACATTCTTATCCATACGATTCATCTATTCTCTCAAGCTTGTTGTTAGTTACCCTGCTGAATTTATTACTCTCATTTGAGATTCAAAAAAATCACACTTATCATAATTATTCGTAGCATTTAAGGCTACCTTTCGAGCTTACTAGCACAAACCATTGTATTATTTATTTGATCAAAGCTAGTTCAGTTGTGCTAAATCCAGTCGAGAACTATGAGAAATTTAGTAAGCTAAGAGTTTCAGTTTTGGCAGTGTTAAGTCCAAACTGATGCGTGTCTGTACAAGTTTTGTATTGATCAAAGTTTTTTAGTGCATATCCTATCCTTGTGATAGAAGAGGTGACGTAGAAATTAATAAATCTCCGAACATCCATAAATCTTCGTGTTATTAATTCAGTCATTTATTCTATCTTTCAATCAGTTTATTTCTGCAACTGTAATCAGTTGAACTGATTGTCATCGACTGACAAGATTCCTAAGTTTCAGTTTATCACAAAACTAACACTTCATTCGAAAAGGTTATAAAAATAGTGAGTGTTTATTCAACCCCCACCCCCTTCTAAACAACTTTCAACCAATCAACCGATCCTAACAAGTGGTATCAGACTTGAGTTCTCACGTTCTTATTATCAAGGAGTTGATAATTAAGAATGAAGCAATTGAGGTATGCTCATATAAGGACATGTTTAGTCATGAATCACATTGAGATGTGAACCCACTGCTAGTTGTATCAGTGAACTATTGAGGGCAATACAAGTGCTAACTTTCCAGATCCCGTTGAGAGGGAAAAATAGTTCAATGTGTTGAACGACTTATAAATGAGTTTATAAGCGCAAAGAAAAATATAAGTATGACTTCTACAAGAGGATTATGGGGAGTGTAACTTTTAACTTTTGGAAGTATTCCTAAATTAAAAGTTGGCACAAATAAATAATGTATTTTAAAATTGTGATTTTCATAAACATTATTATGGATTAAATTAAATTAATTCAAGTGTTGAATTAATTAAATAACATTGAGCCTTGTAGAACTCAATTAGAAATAATTTTTCAACTAGTGGGCTTGAGTAATTCAAGTAAAATTTAATTGGTCTCAAATTTGTTTGAGACATTTAAATTAAAGTTCACGGACTTTGTAATTGTTACAAGCCCAAATTAAATTGCATGCTTGGGTGGTGAAGGGTTGGAGGCAACTTTTGACTTAATGACATGCATGCCTTTGGTATACACTTTAACTTTTTACACAACAAAGAAAAAGCCTTCCCTTCTCTCCTTGCACCCCATGTTGGCCGAAATATTCCACACATTTTTTCCTTCAATTTGCTTCTTCAATTGTTGAGGAAAGCTTATCATTCTCAAAGAAAATCCTCTAATTTTTCTAGTGCAAAATTAGAGAGGATCTTCCTTGTTAGTGGTGGGTTTGATTTTTGAGCAAGGAGTGCTAATATGAAGCTTGTTGATTGTCTACCCATTGAAGAGCTAAGTTGTTTAACAACTTAGTTGGAGCCATCATCAATCCTTTGTGATTGATAGGTAAAATTCTAAAACACTCTATGTTTAACATTTTTGTGTTTTTGGTATTTGCTACACACTAAAGGGGTTCTCGGTTTTCTTGCTATGAAAATATGTTTTTTGAAACTTCCGTTACGTATCCGGGAACCGTAACCGATCTGATTTCAAGTGGCATCATGAGCTATGGTTACTTTTTTGTGTAGCAAATACATGATATTATATTGAAGTCAATTTCTAACAGTATGAGATAATCGTCGCAACAAATCGAAGGCCAAATGGGGCTATTATTCGACTCCATGTTGCTGCCCATTTCGAGCAGCCCAAGCTGCCCGAAATGCCCCCCCATTTTAATTAAAAAAATTGGTGCACGTTTGTCGGAATCCAGCGACGGAGCTCCGGCAACGGTGATGACGACTAGGGTTTCCAAAATTGTTTTGGAATATCAAAGTGTCATGGGCCTTGAGTTGTTGGGCCATTAGATGGTCAACATAATTTGTGAAATTTATATGGACCAAAATGTTTTTGGTGAAAAATGTCTTATTGGACCCTTAAGTTTAAATCCACAAAATTTGTGTATATTTTCTCATAAAATAAATAATTGAAGTTGAACTTTATTTATTTATAGTAAATTGTGATTTACAAGAAATTCGGTTATAAATAAATTATTAGAAATTAAACAAAGGAGTTTGTTTACTTTGTTGATTTAGTTTATAATCGTGGCGGTTAGTGATTGGATCAAGATATATAATATTGGATCAATTGATTATTGTGATAATTAAATGATGGTGTATGATATGTGATTCTATGCATGAGAGATTATCAAAAGCCCCAGCCCAATTTTCTATGTGTAAGCTAGGATATTTTTGTGTTGAATGATTGTAATAATTATCAATTTATAATTGGGCTTGGTTTATGGCCCGTTCCCATCCCATGAGATGTATCCCAATTTGTCATGGATATTTATTTGTAAATATTAGTTTAGTGGAAGATCAAGATTGGAAGATGGTGGCCTTGATGATTATGAAAATCGAAGACATGTAAATATTGGAGGCTTATATAATTATGTATTTGTATCCCATGCAATCCCTTGGATTGGACCTAGGACTGTGTTTGGATCACACGGACCATTAGTGATTGGGGCAATTGATCATCCTTTTTTAGTTTACTGTCTATAATATATGCATGATATATTATAAATAATGAGTATGTTCGTTATTATTATGATAATAACAAAATTGCATGAATCCGGCAAACATACGATCAAACATGACGAGCTTTTAAATAAAATTATTGATGAGACCTTTCAAAAATTAAAAACCCTCATTTTGAATACGATTCAAAATTAAAATCAAGCCCAAAAAGGGGAATTATAAAGGTGTTTATAATTTTCACGTCTTCCATCGACAATGGATGCATGATGAACGCTGCCCGTGCTCTAGGCTCAGCTCATATTATTGGAGGAGCCCTGGACACCGGAAATTTGTGACATCCATTGACATGGTGATGTGAACTACGTGGAACTCCTATGATTTCGGTTCATATTGTTGAGGGAACTCATGGCGACCGTCCATTAAGGTTCAATATCAATGGGTAAGGCTTGACACGTAACGATGAACAACGTCATATTATTGGGTCCTAATCAAACGTGAGACAAAAGTTTACGTAAAGAGTTGGATGGAGATGCAATTGGAAACTGCCTTTCAAAAATTATGATTGGATGATATTATTCGAGATCATAATTTGCTAATTGGACCTTACGTACCTACTAAGGAAATGAGTTTCCCGTTTTCACTAGAGGGTAGTGAAAAATGTAAAAACAGTGGGAGCGAAAATTTATGAAGTTAAAGTCCATACTTTATATCTTACTAAATATTTTAAAACAGTCATTAACATTTACCTATTTACTTTTCAGTACAAATTTTGATAATGTCTTCGATTCGCAATCCGTTATCTGCAATACTCGACAAACACATTTTAACTGGACCTAATTACCTCAATTGGCTAAGAAACTTGAAAATCGTCTTGAATTTGGAAATGATAGCATATACACTTATTGAGTCGCCCCTTGTTGAGCCTCCGACTAGCTGCACTCATGAGGAATTGCAGACTTACAAGGATTTGTGTGACCATGACTTGCAAGCTAAGTGTTATATGCAGGCTTCTATGAATGATAAGCTGCAGGGGCGTTTTGAGGATACAAAGAGTGCTGCTGACATTCATTTGCATCTAAAGGTGCTCTTTGTGAGCAAAAAAGGCTTCTTAGGCATGCTATCGTCAAGGAGATGATCACTTTACGCATGCGATATGGGACCTCAGTCCATGAGCATGACTTAAAGATGATTGGGCTTGTGGACAAGCTCATTGGCATGGATCTTACGTTGCCTTCAGAGTTGACAACCGACGTGTTGCTCTTTTCACTGCCTAGCTCATTTGATCCTTTTGTGGTGAATTTCAACATGAACAAGCTAGAGCCTACCCTTGAGGAGTTGGTGAACATGCTTGTTACGTTTGACTCCACCATCAAGAAAGTTAAGCCGGTTCTTTATGTCGGTTCTTCATCTGGTACAAAGACTGGTCTACATGGGAAGGGAAAAAATTGTTCTTTCGAACAGCCCGAAAAAGAATGTGCCCTTGAAGAGGCAAGCTCCGAATCCCGTTGTGGCAGCCACACCAGTTAAGGCTGACAAGACTGCTGATATCTGTCATCACTGCAAGAAGCCTTGACATTTGAGGCGTAACTGCAGAGAATATCTTGCCCAGAAGGGTTCTGGAAACGGTATGTTCTATATTGAAGTAAACATTTGAATTGCCTCTATTTCTTGGGTATTGGATATCGGCTGTGTCTCACATCTCTGTAATGATTTGCAGGTGAAGGGTGATAAGCCCAAATCTTATAGAAATTTTAGGGATTTTATTTTATAATATTTGTGCTTATCTAGAATTATTATCCCTTATTTTGTGCTTATCTTAATTAATTTTATAATGATTGTAGATTTCAATAGAAGATGAAAAAATGCCTAAATTGGGAGATAAGATGATTTTATAAGATTTCAAAGGAAACGAAATATCAAAAGAAAGGAAATAAAAGATTCTCATTCCTTGATGATATTGAAAATTTAGAAAATTCTATGTAAATCTTGATAAATATCTTATCTACATTTTTTATACTTGACATGGGCTTAAAATATTTGAAAGAGGAGGCCCATTGAGAAGAATAAAAAAGGGCAGAAGCGTAACAGGAGAAGGAAGCGCAAAACAAAAGAAAAAATCAGTGCGGAAGGGATAGAACAGAGAAGAGAGAGGAGAATAGAGAAGCGTACAGAGGGAAGAGATAGAAGAAGGCATCGCAGAAGGAGAGGGAAAGAAGAGAACATAACAGAGGAGGAGGGCCGTAACATGAGAGAAGAGGAAGAAAGCACAGAACAAAAAAAAGCTACAGTGAAGTAGCGACAACGCGGAAGAAGAACATAAGGGGAGTAAGATTGGAGGACAGAAGCTGAAGAAATTCCTCACACACGCCTAAATCACAGAGAATTCATTTTATTTACTTTTTTCTTTTGTTTTCTTCTATGAAATTAAATCTGAGTTTGCACTTTTGTTTTGAATTCATGGAGTAATTTTATTTAGACTAAGACCACAATAGGGCCAAACAATACTTTATTTGATATTTATTTTATTTTCCTTATATTATTTTTCTAGATTTTAATTATTGATTGATGTTAGTTTCACATTTCTTGTTAATAGCATGATCAACTATTTACATGTCTGTTGATTAATCACGAATCGGAAGATGATTAGTAAAATATAGAAAAAAAGACGTCATCAACACATGGTTAAACATACTAGAAATAGTATTCGGTTTCAGTGTGCGGTTTTAGGTGAAAACTGAAATTTCACGAAGATTTAATGCATTTAGGTCTAATTAAATTCAATTATAAATAATTGAACTGTTAGATTTAAATAGGTTTATTAACTTTAGGAATCGTTTAATAAATAAATTTGGGGATTTCACCGTGATTGACAAGAATTAAATAATTAATTGAATTTTAACACGTGTCAACATAGTAATGTTTGGTACCGTTGTGTGTCTTAGTTATTTATTTGAATTTGAATCCCTCTTTGATATTTGAATCCCTCGTTTTTAATTGCAATTATTTTATTTAAAGTTTAGATTAATAATCGACATATCATCTTTTTGTTTATTTTGTCTAGCTTAAATTAAGTGATATAAATTCTAGTAATTAAATATTAGTCTCTGTGGGATCGATACTTGGACTCATCGTCCATTTACTATAACTTGATCTAGTCCTCTTGCTAGATTTATTCTCAACCGAAATCGTCGGTCAAGTTTTTGGCGCCGTTGCCGTGGACTAATTTATTTATTTTTTGAATAAATTGCTTTATTGAGACTAGACATTTTTTCCCAAAAAAAAAAAGATAAAAAAATCATCTGTTTTTTTTTTATTTATTTGTTTTATTGCGAGGTACTTCAAGATGGATCATCGGAGAGTGTTCACGAATTTTGCCCAACAATACTCGGAACCATTCTATGCTGCTTGGGGGAGATTCAATGATCTGGCAAACAACTTTCGGTTTCATGATTTGTCAAACTACACTCTTATTCAAATTTTCTATTTTGGTTTGGATGAGGCAACAAGAAGTTGGGTAAATTATGAAGCTTTGGCAACTGGTAGTCACTTATTTAATAGAGAATACAACAGTGCGATGCACTTGTTAGATGATATGGCAGATTTCGACTACCACTGGCATTGTGATCCTTCACTGCAGGGTTGGAGTCACCAATATCCTCCACAATTTTGCCCCAATTTTGTAAACCAACCATTTGAGCAACAAGAATAGTGTAGTGCACATTTAGATGAAATCATGGCCCAGTGGGGGAAGATGGTCAACTCTTTGTGTTTCATCGATGAACAGATTGAGCTTCTAATACAACCAGTGTCCGAAATCTACCAAGAGGACGAAGCGATTTTTGTCGATCAATTAATGACCAATCAGGTATAGTTGAATGATGACAACTCAAACAATAAAGGTTTGGACAGTGATTCAAATCATGTAGAAATTTCATCTGAATCTGATCTTCCACAAGTATTTGAGCTGAAGGAAGAAGAATTCTATGAGCAATCCCTATGCAAAGATGAGGCAGAAGTGAAGTTGGAAGATGTAGAGGAACAGAAGGCGAAGGATTTGAACTCAAATATGGTTTTAACATATATTCCACCAGCACATTCTTTACTTCTATCAATGCAAACTCAAGAATATTCATCATCTACGAGCTTTATCATGGATTGGATTGTTCTTCCCCTAATAATCAGTCTTTGCCGAGTGTTGTTGGAGCGACGAGCGTGCAATGTCAATATCATGCCAAGCTTGAGGGCACATATAATCAAGACCCATATTTAATATTGTATGATATTTACTATGGGCGGAAGCCGCTATTTGATGGATGCTTCTCCGTAGTCAAGCTATAGACAATGAATTTAGCGCTTGCTGGGAGGCAACCCAGTGATTTATTTTATTTCCTGTCGTTTTATCTTTATTTTTATTTTTTTCATTTTGTTAGTTTAATCGTCTGTGATTTTGGTGTGTGTAGGGAATATTGGAATGAAGCAAGATAATTTAGATTCTGGAAAAATGAAACTGTTGAAATAAAAGATTTCCAGCACTGAGGAATTCTGCCACCCCATGTAGCACTCCATTGAATTTAAAGCAACACTCTCAAGGAAGTGTTCTCTTACTATTCTGCATCCAAATTTTATATTCTTTTTGAATGACATGACACTGAGGACAGTGTAAATATAAAGTGTAGGGGGAATTTGTGTTTGGTTTCACGTCACAACACTTAGCATGTGCTTAAATGTTTAATCCTCGAGCACGGAATTTTTTTTTGTTATTCTTTGTGAAACTACACTTGTGATTACATGACATACCAATAGATTTTCTCTATTTTTGATAACTCAAGAGATTGAATCACACCTAGAACTGATTGAGATGAGCTGTAGTTGTAGCCGAAGAATTTGAGGACAAACTAGTTTTGTATCATATTTTGAGACATCATCTATGCACCTTAGGTCATACTTATATGAATTAATTTTGGATTGGCAAGAGGTGAGCTCATAAAAAAAATAGAAAAAAAAGAAAGAAAAAAAATAATCTAGAACTTGTCTGATTATCATTCGAGGCGAAAATACAGAAGAGAATGACTTAGGGATGATTTAGGTGATATTTGGACCGTTTGAGCCTTTCGAGCCTACCCAATGCATCATTAATAGCCCTAGTATCCCATTTTGAGCCTAAAAAAATCGAACAGAGTGTGTCAATGACATACAATTAGCCCCCATTCGTATTCCTTCAAAATTCCACATCAACTACCCAATTTTAGCTCATACATTATTCCTCTACCTTAATTTTGAGAGAAATAAACCTTTTAGCGCTTTAAAATTTCAATAACTCCCATGTGCTGAAATTGATAAGAAAAATTGAAGGAGTTTGGAAAAAAAAATCATGATGAAGGGAAGGGGATTTGTAATATATATATATATATATATATATATATATATATATATAAAGGAAAAGAGGGAGAAATATTGATGTGGTGATTGAAAAAGCTAAAAGGGAGTGTTGTTGAAGATTGAAAAAAGTGGGAGGAAGAAAAAAAGGGGGGAATATAAACGAAAGTACAAGGAATATGAAAAAATTAGATGGAAGATGATGAAACTCAATAAGGAGGAAGATAAGAGATGAAGGAATGCGCTGAAGGAATAATTGTTTATTTTCTCTCATTTTGAATATCCCTACCTTTATTGTAGCCGTGAGTCGTGGCCTAACATTATAAGCTTAAAAAGACCTATTGACCGGGTCATATTCCTCCAACATTTAGTGGAGAAAGGTATGATAGACAAGCTTATGGAGAGTTTCTTAAAAAAAATCAGAAAATATGAGCACTCTTTGTACTAAAACACCTTTGAGGAATATGAGTTTTGAGTTTCATACTACACACGTCTCATTATCTTGATCTTTTTTAGTGAATTCTTGAGTTTTTTAAAGTTGCAACGAAAGTGAATTTTATGATTTTTGAATTGTGATCTTTTGATTGAGTGTGACGGAATCTGGAAGGTTGAAAAGTGTTGATTGTATCAATTTTGTGGTGAATCATTGAATATTCCTCGGCTATATTTTTATTCTTTTATTTGTTCGAGGACGAACACAAGCTATGTGTGGGTGGATTGATAAGCCCAAATCTTATAGAAATTTCAAGTATTTTATTTTATAATATTTGTGCTTATCTAGAATTATTATCCCTAATTTTGTGCTTATCTTAATTAATTTTATAATTATTGTAGATTTGAATAGAAGATGAAAAAATGCCTAAATTGGGAGATAAGATGATTTTATAAGATTTCAAAGGAAACAAAATATCAAAAGAAAGGAAATAAAAGATTCTCATTCCTTGATGATATTAAAAATTTAGAAAAATCTATGTAAATCTTGATAAATATCTTATCTACATTTTTTATACTTGACATGGGCTTAAAATATTTGAAAGAGGAGGCCCATTGAGAAGAATAAAAAGGGGCAGAAGCGTAACAGGAGAAGGAAGCGCAAAACAAAAGAAAAAATCAGTGCGGAAGGGACAGAACAGAGAAGAGAGGAGAGAAGAGAGAAGCGTATAGAGGGAAGAGATAGAAGAAGGCATCGCAGAAGGAGAGGGAAGGAATATAGCATAACAGAGGAGGAGGGCCGTAACATGAGAGAAGAGGAAGAAAGCACAGAAGAAAAAAAAGCTACAGTGAAGTAGCGACAACGCGGAAGAAGAACATAAGGTATAATGGCCCGAAAATTCGTGTTTTAAAATTTGCGGAAAAATTTAAAATTTTCTTTTTAAAATAATGAAAATGCCGCATTCATAAACTAAACTGATAAATCAAGTTTAATTTTCAAAATAGCAGCGGAAGAAATTATTGTTTGCACTAATAACAGTTTAAAATAATCCAATGACGGGTAAAAGTGTTTGAGCAATAAATGATAAATGCTGAAAAATGAGGTCCTCGGGTTCCACTACTGCTGACCCAAGCTAGCTCAATGGTCCCCGCCCTCGGTTCCGACATCATCAGTACCTACAACAATCAAGTCTAGTGAGTCTAAAGAATCAGCATGCATATATCGTAAATAACAAGTAATAATAATAAAATCGCTTGCAAATGAAATATCATGTCATGAGGCATAACGTGAAAATATCATGAGTAATTATAATACGTGCATAACTGAACTGAAAATCATAAGTGAAATATTTGCTCAATTGAGCCCTGTCATAAAATAACATGTCATAATTTTGTTGAGAATATGTTCTACGCTAGTGGCCCATGAACTGAACTGAACTGAACTGAACTGAACTGAGTCGCCTGATCAGACTAAACCACAGTATACTGGGCGGTAGAGATCATCACAACCCTTGGACTGGATATCCGTACCAATAAGTGAACATGACCGGTAAGTGACCACCAGGTGAAGTAATAATCCCATGATAAGCTGCTATCCCATGAAGTACATTGGCCACAAGCAATATCGCATAAATCTCAAAATGATTATTTTCTATTTTATGCACTTAATATAATTAAATACATAATTAAATAGCCTGTATAAATTTTCCAATTTGGGTTGGATTGTTCCCAGGCTCCCTGCGGCATAAATCTAACATGAAAAATATGCAAATAATCTAACTTAACCAAACTTTGTAATTGAACTCAAAAACGAGACAATTAACGTCCAACGACTTCGTATTTAATCATGACTCCGTACCAACCCGAACAAACATCGAACCATCATTGTGTCATGATTAAAATACACCTAAGATGATGAAATAATGCTTCTAAAATTTCAGTGTTTCGAATTTTTTTGTGAATGGAGGCCAAAACATGAAACGCTCTTTCGAGAGTCACTTTGGCACATTGCACCGTAAATTCTCGTACGACCTCTAAACTTGACCAAATCACAAACATCCAAAAACATGACCTTCCTAACTCGATGAGGTGCTGTCCAGTCCAAGGCCATAGGCTGAAAGCCAACCAAGAACCGAAATGCAACCTCTGAACCGCAGCACACTTGCTGTCAAAAATACAGCATCTGTGAGTGCGTTTCCTTGCGTCGTTTGCAAGGCTAATGGCCATTGGGGCTTGAACCACCAACCAGAACCTCTCACCAACGTCCTAGGGAATGGTTTGAACCATGGCTAGGGGCCCTAGACCAGCCACAATCCAACCCACACCCGAAACATGACAGTACGCCCACCCGCGAGCACAATTCTGCACGCGTGGGACTTTGCTGTTGTTAGTTGTCATGGATCATTCCAGTGGCCATTTGGTTGACCATGGCATGATCAAGACATCAAGGGGAATGGTATGGACCATGGATAAGGGCTAAGAGCCAACCAAGATCCACCCAACCTCATAAAAACCGAACCACACACACACACAATCCAGAAATGAAAGCTGAGGGGCACTTGTTTTGTTTCTGTCCAAACGCCTTGGGGCATGGCTCAAGCCACTTAAGGCTTACTTGACCACGTCCCATGCTTGCTAGGAAAGGGTCCGAGACATGGCTACTGGCCCTAGGCCAGCCATGACCCGAACACTACTCCAATCAAGCCAATGACAGTAAATGAAAGCCCCACTGTGACACTTGTTTCTTGCTTGCTGATGGGAGCATCAACTCACGGTTTTGGGGCTTGCACCCTTGATCAACTTGATCATAATACATCCTAGAACATGACCACAAGAAGCCTTGGAAGCCTGGAATCGAACCACACCCTGAAATCCTCAAAAACATGCAAACTGTGAAGCATGAAGTGAACAAAAAAATTCTGTGCAGATTATTGTGAGATGGTGCTGTCATATTTCGTTTTTGCTGTCAAATTCATGAACATGATATGTTTAAAAATACTTATAGGACTTGGTTGAAGAGCAATGAACAACATAAAAATGCCTGGAAATTCGTTTAAAGAAGAACCCAAACTATACGACGGCACGGTGCGGCGGAGACGGAGCTTTTCTTTCTCACTTAATTCTCTTGCTGTTCACGATTTGGCTGCTGGTTTTCACTCGGTTCTTGTTGCTATTTTGTTCTGAGATTTCGAATGAGAGGAGGGGAAAGATACTAAGGAATGAAGGGGATGATACATGGAAAAATAAAGGAATCAAGGAGGGTATATAGATGGTAGATGCAAGAAATGAGTTGGATTGCAAATCAAATGATTTCTTTTCCTTCCAAGCTGCACGAGAATTATGGGATTGTGGATCTATGTGAGGGCCGAAATTAGCTTCTAGAATGCAAGGAAGAATATGGCTTAAATTATAAATTTTAGGTGATTTAAAGTGAGGGAATTAATATACTATGGAGAGCTAATGAGGGGTGACTAGAAGGGAGGGTTACCAAACTTAATTACATGGGTTGAGGGGTGGCCGAAACTTGCTATGGATTTGCAAGTAATTTGTTGATTAAATCTAGGAAACTTTAATCCTTAAGGCTTTAACAACCAATATATACTTTTAGTGAATTACTAATTTAAATTAGAATAATCATCTTGTATGGCATGGATAGGTATTAAAATAATTATAAAAATGTTATGTTATAGTTTCTTGAATATATTAGGCCTAGATAAATTTTTATCCCAATTAATGACACATTTTAAATTTAGGATTTAATTAACTTTTGAAGATAAAGATTTATTTACTACTCATCTCTAATTAATTAAATAATTCCTTAAACTTTCTTTTACATTAAATTAACTTATTATTTATCTTGAATAAATTTTTAGAATGTTTTCTTAATTTATTTATTTTTTTAAATTTATCTCTTTACTCCAACTCCAGTCCGGCCTCACTTAATTAACTGAAAAGCTAACAATTAACAACTGAATAAAATAATTAAATTTAAAGGAAAGAAATTAAATACTCATGCAAATAAAAAGATCATTTTAATTTAAATAATAGGAATTATGCATGACTTATACGTAGTTTAATTTACGGGTTCTACATAAAGGGAGTAAGATTGAAGGACAGAAGCTGAAGGAATTCCTCACACACGCCTAAATCACAGAGAATTCCTCTTATTTACTTCTTTCTTTTGTTTTCTTCTATGAAATTAAATCTGAGTTTGCACTTTTGTTTTGAATTCATGGAGTAATTTTATTTAGACTAAGACCACAATAGGGCCAAACAATACTTTATTTGATATTTGTTTTATTTTCATTATATTATTTTTCTAGATTTTAATTATTGATTGATGTTAGTTTCACATTTCTTGTTAATAGCCTGATCAACTATTTACATGTCTGTTAATTAATCACAAATCGGAAGATGATTGGTTAAATATAGCAACAAAGACGTCATCAACACATGGTTAAACTGACTAGAAATAGTATTCGGTTTCAGTATGCGGTTTTAGGTGAAAACTGAAATTTCACGAAGATTTAATGCTTTTAGATTTAATTAAATTCAATTATAAATAATTGGACTGTTAGATTTAAATAAGTTTATTGACTCGAGGAATCGTTTAATAAATAAATTTGGGGATTTAACCGTGATTGACAAGAATTAAATAATTAATTGAATTTTAACACGTGTCAACGTAGTAGAGTTTGGTACCGTTGTGTGTCTTAGTTATTTATTTGAATTTGAATCCCTCTTTGATATTTGAATTCCTTGTTTTTAATTGCAATTATTTTATTTAAAGTTTAGATTAATAATACACATATCATTTTTTTATTTATTTTGTCTAGCTTAAGTTAAGTGATATAAATTCTAGTAATTAAATATTAGTCTCTGTGGGATCGATACTTGGACCATCGTTCATTTACTATAACTTGACCTAGTCCGCTTGCTAGATTTATTACCAACCAAAATTGTCGGTCAAAGAGAAGAAGTAGGAGACTTAGGGAATGTGAGACCTTCTTGATGATGAGCAATAAAGCAAGAGTTGCTGCCAAGGCTATTGGAGATGTTTACTTTCTTTTGAACAATGATTTTAAGTTAATCTTAATAGATGTTTTGTTTGTACCAGATTTGGTTAAAAACGTTGTTTTCATTTCTATGATTGATAAATATGGATATTCTTGTTTATTTAGCAAAGTTGTTTGCAATATTTACAAGAATGAATGTTTGATTGGTACTGGAGAACTTGAAAACGATCTCTATAATTTAAAACTGAAAAATATTCCACTAAACAATGTTCAAGCAATAACAACAACAAACAAAAGAAAACAAGATACTCTAAATTCGGCACAATTATGGAATGCTCGATTAGGACATATTTCTCTAAGAAGTATGAACAAGCTAGTAGGAGTAGGCATGTTTGATATGTCTGATAATAATTCTCTCACGACTTGTGAATTCTGTCTGAAAGGAAAGATGACCAAAATTCCCTTTAAGGTGCCATGTGGAGCGAGCCAAAGGATTATTGGATTTGATTCATACCGATGTGTGCAGTCCGCTTAGAATCACCACTAACCATGGACATGCCTACTTCATCACCTTTACCGACGACTTTTCGAGGTATGGATATGTGTACTTGATAAAATACAAATCTAAAGCCTTTGAAAGGTTCAAAGAATTCAGAAGTTAAGTAGAGAAATAGTTGGGACGAAGCATCAAGTCACTTCGATCGGATCGAGGTAGTGAGTACTTGAGTGCCGAGATCCAAGAGTATCTTAGGGAGAATGAGATTCTCTCGCAGTGGACTTCTCCTGCTACACCGCACGTGAATGGTGTTTTGGAGAGTTGTAACCGGACTTTGATGGACATGGTTCGGTCTATGATGGGGTTCACGAAATTGCCGTCATCCTTTTCGGGATGTGCACTTGAGACAGCGGCACTGTTGTTGAGCAATGTCCATTTAAAGTCAGTTGATAAGACACCATATGAGATATGGATGGGTAAGCCTCCCAAATATTCTTATCTTAGAATATGGGGATGCCCTGCTTATGTGAAGCAGACAGTGGGAGATAAACTGGATAGTTGATCCATTTTATGTTGCTTTGTGGGATATCCAAGGAATTCAGTTGGATATTATTTCTATCATCCCCAAGAAACAAAGGTGTTTGTTTCTAAGAATGCAACTTTTTTTGAAAAGGAATTTCTATTGGATAGAAAAGGGGAGATGATAGAACTCGAAGAGGTTCGAGAGTCACCCACACCCGAAGAGCCAAGAGAGGAGATAAAAGCTCCTAGAAGATCCGAGAGAGTCTCGAGACCACCTATGAGGTAGGGTCTGTTTCTTGAAGAGGGCCATGATGAGCCTAACTGATGCAAATGTGGTTGATCAAGCACCAAAGAAAGCACGGGAGTCGTTGGAGTTGCCCGAAAGACCTATAACGAGGGGACGAAGCAAGAAGTTTAAAGATGCACTTCAAGGACTCATGATGAGCTATCAAGGAAGTCCTACAAGTTGGATGTCTAAATTAGAGGAGGTTGAGAATCATGGGAATAATATTGGAGGTTTTTGGAATGTTATTCAAGTGCAATTGCCGAAGGTACAGCGCACCCGCGCCAGTTCAGGGACTGCACCCGCGGTCCATAATAATCAAATTTAAGAGAATATTGCCGAAGCTATACCGCACCCGCGGTCCAAAGGCGAGCGCACCCGCGGAAGGCGAGCGCACCCGCGCTCCTAAAAGAACCGCACCCGCGGTCCTTTGCATCCGAACTTCGCCGAAGCGGCACCGCACCCGCGGTCCAGTCTGCAGCGCACCCGCGATCTTTTGTCAACTTCCGTGTCAAATTTGCTTGTTATCATAATTAAGCCTTTTTACACTACTTTTTCATACTTTATTTAATATATATTCAGTGTATCAGACCATGAACGAATTATGATGAATGATAGATAAAAGTTCTTGAGTTTTCTCTCAATTTGCAAAGCTTGTGCTTTGTGTTTATCAAAATCAAACTTATCAAAGATTGCATCTTTGTGGCGTTTGTCGATTGTTCTTCGCACGGATTGTCAAAACAAGTTCTTTGAAGGTTCGTTTGAAATTCAATTGTTTTATCGTTGATATTTGTTACTAAGTTATAATCTCTTAGAGGTGAATATCACAAAATCGTTACTTGTTTCAAAAGATCGGAACAACATAATCGTTCCTTGTTTGTTATTGAATTGAGGGTGCGATTTATATATTCGTGCTTGCCTTTCATTCGTACGAGGATTCGTATCATTTGGTATCAGAGCTTTGGCTCATTGAATTCAAGTAAGTATCGTTGTTGTTATTTTTCAGATCTGTCTCAAATTTCATTCTGTTTTCAGATCTGTGGTATTCTTTTTTTTCTATTGTCATATCTACCAAAAACAAAAACAAAAATTTGTTCTGTTTCAAGTTTGTGTTATCCTTTGTTCTATTTTTAGATTTGCGTTTTTTTTTTATATCATCTTTTGATAATCCAGAATTCCCGAAAAAAAAATTGTTCTGTGTTATTCTGTCGTTCTTGTTTTTGTGCAATCCATGTGAAACAGTTGCAAGTGTTCACAAGTTGAATCTTGTTAGTTTGATAAAAAAAAAATAATATATATATAAAGATTGAGCACACCTTTGAGACAACTATCAAATTCTAGTGAAAAAAAAAAAAAACTTTTGAGTGCGAGTGTTATTTCTTTGGAGTGATCGTGAGAATTTGGGTGAGGAAAATCTTTTATTTCTACTAACATTTTATTGCAGGTACAAAATCTGAAATTAAAATGGAGAGGGAAGTAGGAGAGAGTTCGAAACTAGGGTTATCTAAGGTTCAAATGGAGGCGTTATTTGGGCATTTTAGTAGAATGTTGAGGGCCGAGTTGGATCCTTTATATGAGAGGTTGGATAGGCTTGAAGTTAGTACGAGTGAAAATAAATCTAAGCTTAAAGGTTTGGGTAGAGTGGATGAAGAAGAGAATGATTATGATTTGGAAGGAGAAGAGGAGAGCCAAAACGAGAATTGGGGTAGAAGCGGAAGAGGTAGAGGATTTGGTAGGGGAAGAAGAGAAGCCTTACGTGGTAGGTACGATGATGGGAATAAGGAAGATAATAACATAGGCAGCATTAAGATGAAAATTTCGTCGTTCCATGGTAAGTCGGATCCAGAGGCTTATTTATAATGGGAAAAGCGAGTTGAATTTGTGTTTGATTGTCACCATTATTCCGAACAAAAGAAGGTTAGGTTGGTCGTGGTTGAATTTGTTGATTATGCACTTATTTGGTGGGATCAATTAGTGACCACTAAGAGAAGATGCAATGAGAGGCCTATAGAAACTTGGGCGGAGATGAAAAGCGTAATGAGGAAGAGGTTTGTACCAAATCACTACTATAGAGAAATGTTTAAGAAGTTACAAACTTTGAGACAAGGTGTGAAGAGTGTTGAGGACTACTATAAAGAATTGGAAGTAGTCATGATTAGAGCAAACATAGATGAGGATAGTGAGGCTACTATGGCTCGTTTTCTGTGTGGTTTGAACAGGGAAATTCAAGATCAAGTGGAGCTTAGACATTACTTAGATCTAGATGAAATGGTGCAAATGGCGATAAAAATGGAGCAACAACTCAAGAGGAGAGGAGTTGGTCGTACCACACAAACTGGGAATACATCAACACCTTGGCGTTCCAACGTTGTTAAACGTGAAGAAAGCAAAGTAGTGGTCAAGCCCAAAGTTGACATTAAACAGGAGGCGCCTAAGCAGGGAATGCAAGGTAAACCTGAAACTCCTATTAATCGTTCTAGAGATATTAAATATTTTAGGTGTCAAGGAGTTGGACATATTGCTAGCCAATGTCCCAATAAAAGGGTGATGGTGTTGAATAATTATGGGGAGTATGGATCTCATAGTGAGGGAGATGATGGAGAGGATGAAGATGAGATGCCAGCATTAGAGGATCCTGATGAGGGATATGAAGCAGTTGTGGGTGAGGCATTAGTGACTGGCGTATCATGAGTGCCCAAGTCAAAGAAGAGGAGACGAATCAGCGGGAAAACTTGTTCCATACTAGATGTTTTGTCAGTGGCAAATTTTGCAACGTTATTATAGATTGAGGAAGTTGTACCAATGTTGCTAGTCTTGAGATGGTTGAAAAATTGAGCTTGCCAACTTTGAAACATCCTCAACCATATAGGCTACAGTGGGTGAACGACTGTGCTGAAGTGAAGGTGAACAAACAAGTTTTGGTTGCATTTTCGATTGGGAAGTATGTTGATGAGGTATTGTGTGATGTGGTACCAATGCATGCTTATCATATTTTGTTAGGAAGACCATGGCAATATGATAGGCAAGTGACACATGATGGGTTTAGAAATAAATATTCTTTTATACTCAAGAAAGAACCCATTGTTTTACTTCCTTTGTCCCCAAAACAAGTGTTGGAGGACCAATTGAAAAAGAAGAAGAGAGATGAGGCCGAAAGAAAGAGTGAATTAAAAAGTGAGATGGCCTTTGAAAAGAAAAATGAAATGGCTAAAAACAAAAGTGATAAAAAAATTGAGATAGCCATACAAAAGAAAAATGAGGAAAAAGAAAATGAGAGGAAAGAGACCAAAAAGAAAATATATATGGTCCAAAAGAGTGACATGAAACAATTGCTGCACACACATGATACACTTTTGTTGATTCTTTACAAAGAGATTGTCTTTAACACAAGTGATATAGCCGAAAATCTTCCGAGCATTGTTGTTTCCCTTTTGCAGGAGTTTGATGATATATTTCCGGAGGAGCTACCTCAAGGAATACCACCATTGAGGGGGATTGAGCACCAAATTGATTTTGTGCCCGGAAGTGCATTACCAAATCGTCCAGCGTATAGAAGCAATCCGGAGGAGACCAAGGAGCTTCAACGGCAGGTAAGTGAATTATTAGATAGGGGTTTCGTGCGTGAGTCCATGTCTCCTTGTGCTGTACCTGTTTTATTAGTTCCTAAGAAAGATGGCTCATGGCGTATGTGTGTAGATTTTAGGGAAATCAATAACATAACCATTAAGTATAGGCATATCATACCTAGACTAGATGATATGTTAGATGAGTTGCATGGTGCTTGTATTTTTGGCAAGATTGATTTGAAAAGTGGATATCACCAAGTTAGGATGAGAGCAGGTGATGAGTGGAAAACGGCTTTTAAAACCAAGTACGGGTTATATGAGTGGATGGTCATGCCTTTTGGCTTAACTAACGCTCCTAGCACCTTTATGAGGTTAATGAACCATGTCTTGCGTGCATACATAGGAAAATTTGTTGTTGTTTACTTTGATGATATCCTAGTATATAGTAAAGACTTGGATGAGCATGTTAATCACTTGAGAATTGTGCTAATCACACTAAGGGCTGAAAATTTAAATGCTAATTTAAAGAAATGTGATTTTTGTACAAGCAAACTTGTCTTCCTTGGTTTTGTGGTAAGTTCGCAGGGGATACAAGTGGATGAGGACAAGGTAAGTGCTATTCGAGATTGGCCAACGCCTGCTTCTGTTGGTCAAGTTCGAAGCTTTCATAGTCTTGCAAGCTTCTATAGGAGGTTTGTAAAAGATTTTAGCACACTGGCGGCACCGATGACGGCGGTGATTAAGAAGAACGTTCCATTCCATTGGGGCGAGGAGCAAGAGAAGACTTTTAATATTATTAAACAAAAGTTAATTAATGCGCCTTTACTTGTTTTGCCTGATTTTTCTAATACTTTTGAAATTGAATGTGATGCATCAGGTGTAGGTATTGGTGGTGTTTTGATGCAAGGAGGACGACCAGTGGCGTATTTTAGTGAGAAACTCAATGGAGCAGCGCTGAACTATCCAACGTATGACAAGGAGTTGTACGCGCTTGTGAGGACTTTGGAGGTGTGGCAACACTACTTGAGGGCTAAAGAGTTTGTGATTCACACGGATCATGAGTCTCTTAAGTACCTTAAGAGGCAGCAGAAATTGAACAAGCGGCATGCCGAGTGGGTTGCATTCATAGGTACATTTCCCTACATTATCAAGTACAAACAAGGTAAGGAAAATGTAGTGGCTGACGCATTATCACGGAGGTATGTACTAATCTCTACTTTGGAGTCTAAAGTTTTGGGGTTTTAGTATGTGAAGGAATTATATGTGCTAGATGAGGATTTTAAGAATGTATTTGAAACATGTATGCATGGTCCACATGACAAATTTTATTTGCATCAGGGTTTCTTGTTTAAAAAAGATAGGTTGTGCGTCCCTAGATCATCCATTCGTGAATTACTTGTTAGGGAGGCACATGGGGGTGGCTTAATGGGGCATTTTGGTGTGGCTAAAACTTTAAGTGCATTGCATGAACATTTCTATTGGCCACACATGAAACGTGACGTTGAGCGTGTTTGTGATAAGTGCATTACTTGTAGACAAGCTAAATCTACACACAACCACATGGCTTGTATACACCACTTTCCGTCCCTAGTGAACCTTGGGTTGATATTTCTATGGACTTTGTTTTGGGGTTGCCTAGGACAAAGAAGGGGAGGGATTCTATATTTGTTGTTGTGGATAGATTTTCTAAGATGGCTCATTTTATTGCTTGTCACAAAACTGATGATGCATCTCACATTGCGGATCTATTCTTTAGAGAAGTTGTTAGGTTGCATGGCATGCCTAGGACTATTGTTTCGGACCGTGATGTTAAATTCTTGAGTTATTTTTGGAAAACGTTATGGGCTAAACTTGACACAAAATTGTTGTTTTCTACTACATGTCATCCTCAAACGGATGGGCAAACTGAAGTTGTCAATAGAACTTTAGGAACACTTTTGCGTGCTATTCTTGAAAAGAACTTAAAGAATTGGGAGGATTGTTTACCATTTGTTGAGTTTGCTTATAATCGTAGTGTGCATTCTACTACGAATTATTCACCATTTGAAATTGTATATGGTTTTAATCCTTTGACTTCGTTGGATTTGATGTCTTTACCTGTGAGTGAAAGGTTGAATATGGATGGCAAGAAGAAAGCTGAATTCGTTAGAAGTTTGCGTGAGAAGGTCAAGGATAACATCGAGAAGAAGAATTTACAATACACGAAGCAAGCCAACAAGGGAAGGAAAAAGATGGTTTTTTAAAAGGGAAATTGGGTGTGGTTGCACTTAAGGAAGGAAAGATTTCCACAAAAGCGACATTCAAAACTCTTACCTAGGGGTGACGGACCATTTCAAGTGCTTGAAAAGATCAACGACAATCCTTATAAATTAGACCTACCAGGTGAGTATAATGTCAGCTCTACTTTTAATGTTATTGATCTTTCGTTGTTTGATGTAGAAGATGATCAAGATTTGAGGACAAATCCTTTTCAAGAAGGGGAGAATGATGCAAATGTGGTTGATCAAGCACCAAAGAAAGCATGGGAGTCGTTGGAGTTGCCCGAAGGACCTATAACGAGGGGACGAAGCAAGAAGTTTAAAGATGCACTTCAAGGACTCATGATGAGCTATCAAGGAAGTCCTACAAGTTGGATGTCTAAATTAGAGGAGGTTGAGAATCATGGGAATAATATTGGAGGTTTTTGGAATGTTATTCAACTGCAATTGCTGAAGGTACAGCGCACCCGCGCCAGTTCAGGGACTGCACCCGCGGTCCATAATAATCAAATTTAAGAGAATATTGCCGAAGCTATACCGCACCCGCGGTCCGAAGGCGAGCGCACCCGCGGAAGGCGAGCGCACCCGCGCTCCTAAAAGGACCGCACCCGCGGTCCTTTGCATCCAAACTTCGCTGAAGCGGCACCGCACCCGCGGTCCAGTCTGCAGCGCACCCGCGGTCTTTTGTCAACTTCCGTGTCAAATTTGCTTGTTATCATAATTAAGCCTTTTTACACTACTTTTTCATACTTTATTTAATATATATTCAGTGTATCAGACCATGAACGAATTATGATGAATGATAGATAAAAGTTCTTGAGTTTTCTCTCAATTTGCAAAGCTTGTGCTTTGTGTTTATCAAAATCAAACTTATTAAAGAGTGCATCTTTGTGGCGTTTGTCGATTGTTCTTCGCACGGATTGTCAAAACAAGTTCTTTGAAGGTTCGTTTGAAATTCAATTGTTTTATCGTTGATATTTGTTGCTAAGTTATAATCGCTTAGAGGTGAATATCACAAAATCGTTACTTGTTTCAAAAGATCGGGACAACATAATCGTTCCTTGTTTGTTATTGAATTGAGGGTGCGATTTATATATTCGTGCTTGCCTTTCATTCGTACATGGATTCGTATCACTAACCATGGATGTTATCCAATGACCTTCAAGGTAGCGTTACCTGATGTCGATTATCCAAATGGCTTGAAGCTATGGAATCTAAGATGAATTACATGCATTCGAATCAAGTGTGGAATCTTGTGGATCCACCTGAGAGAACTATTCCCATAGGGTGTAAATGGATTTATGAGATTAAGCTTGGGGTGGATGGTAAGATATATATCTTAAAGGCGAGATTGGTGGCAAAATGATATACTCAAAGACAATGAGTTGACTTTGAGGAAACATTTTTTCCAGTTGCAATGTTCAAGTCTATAAAGATATTGCTAGCCATAGCTGCATGGTATGATTATGAGATATGTCAGATGGATGTCAAGACAGCCTTTCTTAATGCGGATATTAAGGAAGAGATTAGCATGTCTCAACCTGAAGGTTTTACATCTATCGAAAGTTAGCATATGGTATGAAAACTTCATAGATCTATTTATGGTCTAAAACAGGAATCTAGGAGTTGGAACCTCAGATTCGATAGTACAATCAAAGAGTTTGGTTTTACTAAGAATCCTAAGGAAGCATGTGTGTATAAGAAGGTCAGTGGAAGTGCTGTGACATTCCTGATGCTTTATGTTGATAACATTCTACTCATTGAGAATGATGTAGGGATTTTGCAATCAACTAAAATATGGTTAGCGAGTAAGTTCTCGATGCAGGACTTGGGTGAAGCATCTTTTGTATTGGGAATACAGATCTATAGAGATAGATCAAGAAGATTGCTTGGTCTCACCTAGTCCACATACATTGATACCATCGTTAAGCGGTTCTCGATGGATGAGTCAAAGAGAGGACATCTACCAATGTGTCATGGCGTGTCCCTATCCAAATCTATGTCTCCCAAGAATGATGCAGAGATAGCGGCGATGACGCATTACATATGTATAAGAAATTGGTAGTATCATGTATGAGATGATATCTACATGTCCTGACGTGGCTTTTGCCCTAAGTGTAATGAGTAGATATCAATCAAACCCTGGTCTTCCACACTGGAAAGCTGTGAAATACATCCTCAAGTATTTGAGAAAGACCAATAAGTTGTTCTTGGTCTATTGGGGTGGAAAACTGAAATTGGATGGCTATACCGACTCTAGCTTCCAAAGCAATATCGATGACTCAAAGTCAAACTCTGGGTTTGTATTCATGCACAATGGTGCTGCTGTCTGTTGGAAGAGTTCCAAGCAAGACAGTACTGCAGATTCCACCACTGAGGCCGAAAACATTGTTGCATCAGCTGCAGCAAAGGAGGCGGTTTGGTTAAGGAATTTCGTCCAAGAGTTAGGCGTCATTCCTAATGGAGTAGCTCATGTCCCGGTGTTTTGTGACAACACGGGAGACATTGCTCAAGCGAAACAGACAAGGTCTCATCAGAAATCAAAACATGTATTGAGAAAATACCACATCCTCTAAGAGATTGTGGAAAGAGGAAATGTCGATTGACAAAGTCGGCTCCGCAGATAATGTTGCTGATCCACTAACTAAGCCCTTACCTGGACCATTATTCGAGAAGCATCGCAAATCGATGGGTTTGAAGCATATGGGTAGTTGGCTCTAGTGCAAGTGGGAGATTGTTATAGTAGGTGCCCGTTGAGCCATGTGTTGGTCGAGGGTTCATGTTGAAACTCTATGTAAAAAAAATCTTTATTTTAATAATATTTGAATTATTGTTTTGGCACATCTTTATCTGTATACACATGCTTGTTGCATAGATTAAGTTCTTGAATATACAAATAATAGAAAGAATATGAGACGCTCATATGATGAGTATCATGAAACTCATATTTGCAATACTGTATATTCTAAAAGTTCCTAGTCAATTCAGCCGCCGGTAAGAAGGATAAAGGCCGCTTGAGTTTGAGACTAGTATCTTCGATGTGAGTACCATGTTTCATTGATAGGGGACATTTTGATGTCTGAGCATGCAAATAGGTGCTCCTTGTAGAGTGCACTGAACAACCCTTCATAAAGGACTTTTCAAGTAGTTCTCACTTATCGAGTGGAAACGTCCTAGTTTATGGTTGTACACCATTCATCCTTATGACCCGGGACAACATTGAGACTCTATATGCTAGCATTGCACTTTGTCTTGTTTACCGACTCTCATGGGTTCATCAGGTGGCATGGTTGAGTGTTCTGTCGAAACATATAGGAGTTGATGCATTGTAGTCACGGATTCACCGCTTAATTTCGGGTATAGATATCCTATGTAATCTAATGTGTATGTAGTTTGAAATCTCTAATCAGAGTGTTGGTGGTAATTATGAAATGAGTTTCTTAGATTACACCATTGATGCAACTACGACATGACACATAGTATCGATTCTTTGACAACTCTCGATTTACCAATAGTTGTCCGACCGGGATATATGAGATGAAGGGACCGTACTGTACGCTAACCATAATGAAATGGTTCTTGCAGGCACTATCATTTGATACCTAGGGAATCATGTAAGCGATGCTGCTAGGCGTTTAACATGATTGGTTGGGTACTATCATACTTGAGTTCTGACGTTCTTATTATCAAGGATTTGATAATTAAGAATGGAGCAATTGGGGTATGCTCATATAAGGACATGTTTAGCCATGAATCACATTGAGATGTGAACCCACTGCTAGTTGTATCAATAAACCATTGAGGGCTACACAAATGCTAATTTCTAGATCCCGTTGAGAGGAAAAAATAGTTCAATGTGTTGAACGGCTTATAAAGGAGTTTATAAGCGGAAAGAAAAATATAAGTATGACTTCTACAAGTGGATTATGGGGAATGCAAATTTTTATTCGTGAAAGTGTTCCTGAACTAAAAGTTGGCACAAATAAATAATGTATTTGAAAATTGTGATTTTTATAAACATTATTATCAACTAAGTTAAATAAATTAAAGTATTAAATTAATTAAACACTAGTGGACCTAGTAGAGTTCAAATAATTAAATTAATTCAAGTGTTGAATTAATTAAATAGCATTGGGCCTTGTAGAGCCCAATTAAAAATAATTATTCAACTAGTGGGCTTGAGTAAATTCAAGTAGAGTTTAATTGGTCTCAAATTTGTTTGAGACATTTAAAGTAAATTCCATGGACTTTGTAATTGTTACAAGCCCAAATTAAATTGCATGCTTGTGAGGTGAAGGATTATAGGCAACTTTTGAGTTAATGACATGCATGCCTTTGAGATACACTTTAACTTTTTACAAAACCAAAAAAAATCATTCCCTACTCTCCTTGCACCCCATATTGGCCGAAATATTCCACACATTTTTTCCTTCAATTTGCTTCTTCAATTGTTGAGGAAAGCTTATCTTTCTCAAAAAAAATCATCTAATTTTTCTAGTGCGAAATTAGAGGAGATCTTTCTTGTTGGTGGTGGGCTTGATTATTGAGCAAGAAGTGCTCATAGGAAGCTTAAAGATTGTCTACCCATTGAAGAGCTAAGTTGTTTAACAATTTAGTTGGAGCCATCATCAATCATTTATGATTGATAAGGAAAATTCTTTAACACTCTATGTATGAAATTTTTGTGTTTTTGGTATTCTCTACACACTAAAAAGGTGCTCGGTTTTCTTGCTATGAAAATATGTTTTTGAAACTTCCGTTGCATATCTAATCACCGTAACCGATCCGCTTTCAAACTATTAAGTGTATTACTCAAGATATAAGTCGATTAATAAATTTTGTTGCTAAGATCTCTTAAGTTAAACTGTGAAAATGTTAATATTTTGATTTAAAGCCTTATAATGCCTTGAGTTCAATAAATTTAAGAAACGGTGCTTTTGGGATTTTAATGTTGAAATAAAAGAGGTTGATGAACATCTTGAGTATAGTATAAGGAAAATAAGATACACTAAGTTTGGACCTCCATTTCTAAAATTTGAAATTAGGAGAAAAGTCAAAATTCGAGGTTATAATAAATAGAATTAAGTCACCATAGGTTTTTTTAATTCGTGATTCGCAAACGAGAATCTTGAAAACAAATTTAGTTAGGATTGATGAGACATAAGGACAGCCTAAAACATAGTTTATCAGAGTGGTGCAGGGGAAGCGTGGATTATTGGAATACTAGAATTAGGAGTCTAAACATTTTGATTATGGAGGATAAGCTAATTTCGAGGATGAAATTCAATTTAAGGGGGTTAGATTGTAACATCCCGAAAATTTGAAGGTCCACGTGAACTATATGCATGCAAGATTATCAAATTTCTTATGTATTTTAATTTAATTGTTTTAATTGCATCTAGTAATTATGGTAGGAATGTTTACATGTTTAAAATATAGTTTTCAACTAGTATGCATAAAATTGTGTTTCAAAGTTATTCGAGATGCGATCGAAGAACGGAGACCGTGAGCCATAAGAGGGAGAAATATATGCAAAGGAACGCCTTAATTTTTTTTTCTCATCTATCACACCATATTATATGTTTGATGCATGGTTGCATGAAAAATATGACACCCTACTTTGTATTTTCGTTTTTATGCCATGGATTGACTAAAACTCTTGTTTTTATTTTCTAAAACTTGTGTTTATGATGCATAAAGGGGTTGTCATCATAGGGCTGTGAGAAGGGATGTTTTCCACATGTTTAAGGGCACTTAAGTGTGCGTTTAAGGGCTGGACAAGATAGAGAATGAATAAGAACGAAAATAGACTCCTCAAGAGCTAGGACTCTTCGACTAGGAGTCTTCGGGGATCACGGATACCAGATGCTGATAGGGTGTGTCCAGGAGACTAAAAAGGGGCGGTAGGGTGGTTCAAGAGGGGCTGCACGATGCTAGGTGTCAAGGGCTGATGGCTCGAACCAAAAACGTTGGTTATGCATGAGTTAGGGTTTGGTTAGGGGTGGCTTCTACCTTGGTGCATGCAGCCGTGAGATGCTGTTAGGGGCACGTTCAAGGGTCCTAAGAGATTCTAGTCCAGGTCCTTGGCTGATCGCATGGGGGCTGGAATGAAAGCTAGGGAGGAACCGCGCATGAAGAGGGTGCGCGCTTGGCTTGAAGTTGCGGGTTTGGGGGCTAGATTTGTATGGGCTGTAGAGGCTGGTCCAGTAGGGTCCTAAGGGGTTCAATCTAGGTCATAGGATGGTTGGTCAGGGTCTGGTCCACTCGGTTAGGGGCTAGGTTCGAAGGTTTTGAGGATAGCTTGGGCTAGGGTTTGATCAACATAGGGCATAATTTTTCAGTAACTTACTAGGTTTGATCATGGGTCTTAATTAGCTTGTTTTGAGTTGAATATGGTTTATTTAGGTGTTATTAAGCTTTGGTTCAGGTTTGGTAAAGTTTCGAATCAGTACGAGTCAAAACTGGGATATACGTCTAAGTTTAAAAATGAATCGAGGAAATTGTCAAAAAGCTAAATTTTACGCCTAATGAATATTTAAGGGAGTGTTTATAGGTAATAGGTTAAGTTTGGAGTGATTTGGGACGTCGTTTCGAGGTGTAGGGATAAATATGAAAAGTTATGCTTCTAGGGGTGAAACGTTCATTTTACACATAGAATTAGTAGACGTCCTTGAAGTGCCCTTAATGCTGTAATATATGATAAAATTTTATTTTAAATGTTTATGAAATTACATGATGAAACGTTAATGATAAAAGACATGTTGCATGATTGGATTAAAAGAAAAGTGATTTCTATATGTATGGATTTTTATAAGTGATGAAATATAAAAAGTTGAAGAAGGTGAAATGATTGTGACTAATACGATGATACGATGATATGATTGGAGATATCGTAAAGGAAAAGGCCCATAGGGAGCCCAGTTACGGGAGAAGACCCCAGAGGGAGCCCGACGATCGTATTTCCATCGACATGATATGATAGGCCAAGCTAAGGCTCAGTTGACGGATGAGAGTATCGATGATGTCTCCATCGCCCAGTACTGTGGTTACACGTAGATAGATTCATCGAAATTTAGCTGAAACGAAAGTCACAATTAAAGATCCAAATTCAATAAAAGGAAAATGTATATGATATAAAGAAAAACTTATATGACGAAAGGAAAATTTGTTACTTTATTGATGTTCTTGAAAAGCTATTTTATTAAAAGTATTTTCACTGTTGCATGTGATTGTATATATATTACTTGTTATCATGTTTAAGGTTTGCTGAGTTAATAGACTCACGAGGTGTGATTGATGAAGGTGAACATGATGTTGATGTTAATGAGAGACTTGATGGTTGATCTTGCTGGACTGATGGTGCACACAACCCGAGGACCAGAGCTAGTTTTTCCGCACTTAGGTTTTATAACTTATTTTTATGACTTACACTAAATGATTTTTGTTATTTTTAAATATTTTTATGATTATGATGCTTTTGAGAGGTTTTGGGAGGATGATAGACTTAAGTTTATTTTTGAAACAATATTAGGATAGATTGGTCGACGTTTTACGATCTTATGTTTTGAAAAATCACTTTTTTTTGGATTTTCAAATAATAGTTGGCTGATTTATATATATATATGTATATATATTTATATATATATGTATATATATGTTACGGCCGATTAGTATAGGAAAGGAAAAAAATTTCCTAGTATATTTTATAGAAAAATGAGTAGTAGACGTTTCATTGTTGGAGTAGATATCCTTCGAGCCAACTTGTGACTTGAGCTTTATTGACTCTAATATAAAAAGATCTTTATTTTAATAATATTTTACTGTTTTATCCAATTAGGACATTTACTTTATTTATATACTCATGCAGGATATATAGATAAAGTACTTGAATATATAATAGATACCATGATGTCAGCCTCTCAACGTAAAAACATAAAACTCACTAAGAACCTTACCATATATTCCAAACAAGATCCTTGTCGAATCAGCCACCTAAAATAAGGAAAAATGTTGCTTGAGCATGATAATAACATCTGTGATGTAGACTCTTTTCATTGATAAGGGCATGAAGATGTCCATCCATGCAGATGGATGATCATTTGATGATTAACTGAAAAATAATCCTTCTAACTGTCCAATTAGTTATCATTTATCGAGTAGAATAGTCCATGGTTGTAAACTATTAGTTCTTTCACGCAATTATGGTTGTACACTATTAGTCATTTGACGCAAGACAACGTAGAGACTCTACGTACTAGCATGTTCTTTGATCCGTTTACTGAGTCCATTGAGGGTTATCAGGTGGCGAGGTTGGACGTAGTTTTAAAATATATTATAGTCAAGGATTCACCGTTTGCCTACTGGTGAATATATCCTATCTGACATGATGAAGTTAATAATGCTAGGAATATCTGGACAGAGTAAGACATGTGCATTTGGAAAGGTGTTTACTCAATTGCACATACCATGTCATTATTATTACCCAAAGATTCATCATATCATTATCGAATTCATATGAAACTCTCGATACACTAATGGTTGCAGATTCTATCGGGATATATGAGTTGAAGGGACCATATTGTACGCTGACCATAACTTTAAGTTCTTGCAGGCGTTATTAGCGATGACTAGGAGATCATGGAGCGATGCTACTAGACGCTCTTACCATGATTCGATGGTGCAATCAGATATGAGTTCTGACATTCTTGATCAAGGTGTTGAAAAAAAGAATGTGGCTAATTAAGGTAATCCCATATAAGAATAAATGCTATTATGAATCACATATGAAGCTACAGCTAGCTATATCCTTGAACCATTGAGGGTCACACAAATATCAGATTTTGTGTTCCCGTTGAGATAGTCAAAATTCAATGAATTGAATTTGGAGACTGTAGTTTGATGAAGATCAAACAAAATACTTATAAAAGAGTTTATAAGTTGATTCAATAGGATGAAACGAGTGGAAGTTAGCAGAACTGCTAATTGAGTAAGGAGAGCAGAACTGTTTTGGTGAAAGAGTTCACAAATTTGGCAGCTGACAAAAATATATCAGTTGAAATTTTGATTTTCGAAATTTTCAATTTTCATAAATGAACAAGATTTGTGTTCTTGATATGACTCTGCCAGATCGTTAATCAGAGTTATAATTATTTCAAAATTATTTATTTAGTGAATTTTAAATTTATTAATTAAATAATAGTATTAGAAATAGTAGCTACTAATATGTACAAAATTCTCATTAAAATATTTCAAAGGAGTTTAGAATTAATTAAGTGATAATTTAATCAAGAAAATTAAATAATGATTATTTAATTTTAAATAATATGTATATTGTCACTACAAGAAAATACACATTCAACAACGCACCAAAGACAACTGTTTTTATTAAAATCTTTGTGTTTTTTACTTTTAACAACAGATTTAACAAACACCGTTGTCGTAGCCTAAAAAAACCCGCTTATTGAAACCGCTGTCTTTAATGTGTCTACGACAACGGTTTTTTAAAAACCGTTGTCTATGAGCGTGTTTTTTTGGGCTACGAAAACGATTTTTAAACACCGTTGTCTAAGAGCATTTTTTTTGCTACAATAACGGTTTTAAGAACCGTTGTCTATGAGCGTTTTTGTTTAGGCTACAACAACGGTTTTTAAAAATTGTTGTCTATGTATAGCGCGGTAGAAATCGGCGCTAAATATAGCGCGGTTTTATACAACTGTCGCATTTTCAAAGTAGCGACGGTGAAAAAAAAACCGTTGTCTTTTGCCTTTTTTTGTGGTGTGTATGCATATTATGTATGTGCATGTATATATATATGTGTTATATATATATATATATAATATATATATATATATATATTATATGAAGATATAAAGGTGTGTATATAAATATATAATGAATTATCAAAAATTGATTAATAAATGATATAATTACATGAGAATTTAATTAATGAAAATTAAGAGTCCTAGATGAAAATTAAGAGTCCTAAGGACACTAGGATTAGGAATCCTGCTAATATAGGACTTGTGTATTAATAAATATGTTATCAAATGTTGATATCATAATTCCACACACGATACAAAATACACAACAAAAAGAAAATCTCTCCTCCATCTCCTAAGGACACTAGGATTAGGAATCCTGCTAATATAGGACTTGTGTATTAATAAATATGTTATCAAATGTTGATATCATAATTCCACACACGATACAAAATACACAACAAAAAGAAAATCTCTCCTCCATCTCAATACAACTGTTTCCCAAATCCTTTTCTTTGGAAAATTTATTTCGGCTGAGACCCTTTCCGCCTCCGCCGCCACGTTACTGCCGCACCGACTCCGGATTTCTTAAATTCGTGTGTCTTAGTGTAAATGCAGAAATTTTTTGAGATTTTAGTGCGATCTAAACATGGAATAAACTCTTTGATCGAGGACTTAAATTGACAATCAAAGGAGGGAGATCCATTCGAAAAGATAAACAAGAAGAACTATCTCCACTTAAAATCCGGAATTTGGAGCCAGCATTGAATACGTAAAGGTAACAATTCTAAACACCTTATGGATGTTTAAGTTCATACGATACCCAATGAACGTTTCGAAAGTCGAAATAAAATTTTTAAAATTCCGTTGCACGGGTGGCAGAAAACGATATCCCCACATAATATATGCCAAGATATGAAAAATTCAACAATATCCCATCACAGAACTTCGAGCTATACAACACACATCATGAATACAAATGGCAAAAGATAGCTCTTTGGACAAAATTAATGTGACCGTTGCTATATATTAAAGAAACTCAAGGCTTCATTAATTTTCCACCATATCTTTACAATATAGGCCGAAATTCGAGTACTAAAATTAAATAATTGCGGTGAATGATCATCTGTGAGAAACACATTTATAGTGGTATGCGCTGTTTATGGGATCGTTGCCTTCAACCGGAACCTGTTCGGCTCTGCACTTATATTTGCATCCTCTGCATTCATTGTAGGTGCAGGTTGGAGCTACCGATCCAATCAAATATCTTCTTGGATTGCCCTGCTGCGTAGTATCAGCCTGAGAATTGCACAACTCTTTTTTGCAATATTTTAAGAAATTGCAATTTTCGTTGTCTAACCTTGAAGTATAGTCTTCCTTCGTTTGCCGATTTTGAGATATAATAAGCTTTGCTCACGCCTGCATCATGTTATGAATCATATCATATCAACAAAAGGTATTACATTCGATTCATTCAACCATTTTGGATATTTATAAACAATTAATTTGTAAAAACTAAACATAGATTTCAAATCAATAATCCAATACGCTAAAGAAAAAGAGAAAATGTTGCAAAATATAATAACCATGTAGGGGTAGGAGCGATAATAATGCAGCACAAAACAACAGGAGGAAGAGCAAGTTATTGAAATGATATTTTGCATTTTCCATAATATTGACTTATTTGTATTATTATTTTTTATGAATGGAAGTTTAAAAGGAGAAAGGATATATATGAAGGAATGAACAACAAGAAGAGGGTTGTGGCTGAATTTTGACCATAAAGAGAGACTGGCTATAATATGTGCACTAGTGCTGAAAATAAAAAAGGAAACACAAGGAGGTCCCCAACTGACAGATTTTGAATTTTTTCGTCATGCCGAACGCTAGATTATTCTATTTTCCGTATTTATTTTTGCCTCATGTTCAGCAATATCTTACATTTTCGATATTTTTGTCCTCGTTTGCATGAGGTCGACAGCACCGATGACAGCTGATTAGGAGAGACTTCGTGACAAAATTAAATATTTTATGTAATTAAAAAAAAATATTTTAAAAACACGAAAATATACTAAATCCTGATCATGGATTAAACAAATTTTGGTATCACTATGAGGGATTAGCCACTATGAGGGATTAGCATAGAGTCAGTTGTAGAACTAGATTTTTGCAAAACTTTTTATTAAAAGTTAGACCTCAAAATTAAAAAAAATATTGTAATCTTGGACGACATGATTTTTGAAAAAGTAAAATGAGGCCTGTGTTTTTTTAGAAGAAAGAAAATATACAAGTTTATTTTTTTATTATCCTATTAGCATAAGGCCTACATGTCATTTATGTTGAACTCCTTTTTTCTCGCACTCAAAGTACAGCGGAAGTTTAAAATTTTTGTTTTCGACATTCGAAATTATTCATAGACGTCGTATGAATTTAAACATCCATAAGCTGTTTAGAATTATTACCTTAACATATATTACGCTTGACACCAAAGCAGTTCGAGATTAACGAAGTTGGTTCTTCTTGTAAATTTAATCGAACGGATCTCCCGTGTTTGATCTTTAAATTAAGTCCACAAATAGAGACTGTGTTCCTTGTTTGGATTGTGCTAGAAATTGCAAACAATTTTCTTCATTCAAAATAGGACACTCGAATTTCAGAAATAAAAAGTTAGTGCAACGGCGACGGGCTGAGGCGCAAGGAAGAACTCACGACGGAATTTTTTTTCCAAAAATTGATGATGCAAATTGTTGATGGGGAGAGGAGAGGATTTTTGTGTTCTGTGTTAACTTTTATGTGTTATCAACATTTGATAATATATTTAATTAAATATATAAATTCTATGTTACTAAGATTCTTATTCGTACTATCATAAAGACTCTTAATTGTCCATGTAAAATATACATATACATAAATTAATACATCTACACGTTCACAATTAATATATACATAGACACCTTAATTAAATTAAAACCCATTATTAAATTTCTTAAATAACTTATTAGTTAATTAATTCTAGACCCCTTTAAAATATATTTCGAGAATTTTGTACATATTAGTAGTCACTACTACTGATACTATTATTTAACTAGTAAACTGAAATTCATTAAATAAATAATTGTGAACTCATTATCACTCTTATTGACAATCCAACCGCACTGTTGTACAAATAATACAAATCTTATTCATGTAATGAAAATTAATAATTTTCAGAGATAAATTTTTTTGTTGTCCATATTTTGCAGCTGCCAGTTTTGTGAACTATATCACCAAAATAGGCAGTATCATTATCCTTGCTCAATTAGAAGTTAAACTAACTTTCATTTCTTCCATCTTATAATATCAACTAATAAAATCCTTTATAAGCATTCTGTTTTATCTACATCAAACTACAGTCGCAAAATTCGACTCCTTGAACTTTGACTTTCTCAACAAGAACACAGAATCCGATACTTCTGTGACCTCAACGGTTCCGGGATACAATTACTTGTGGGTTCACATCTCCATATGATTCACAATAACATTTTTTTTTTACTCGAATTTACCCTAATTAGCCTCATTTTTTCATCAACAACTTGATCAAGAATGTCATAACTCATTTCTGATTGCAGCCATCGGATCATTGTAGGAAATCTTGTAGCATCGCCCCATGATCCACTAGGTCTCACTGATTGTGCTTATAAGGACTTTAAGTCATGGGTAGCGTACAATAAGATCCCTTCAATTTATATATCCCGATTGAACCTACAACAATTGATATATTGAGAGTTGCATAAGAATTCGATAATGATGTGATGTATATTTGAGTACTAATAATGACTTAGTATGTGCTACCGAGAAAACATTTTTTCAAAATGCATACGTCTTACTCTGGTCAAATATTCATTGTACTATTAACTCATCGGATCACATATCATATCTTAAATTAGTAAAGAAACGGTGAATCCGTAATTACAATGCATTTTCTCTTACATATTTTGAAACTACACCCAACCTCGCCACCTGATGACTCTCAATGGAGTCGATAAACGGATCAAAGTGCATGCTAGTGGATAGAGCCTCTACATTATCCCGGGTCAAATTACTAATGTTTTACAACAATAATCGTGTATTATTCCACTTGATAAGTAATAACCACTTAGACAGTTTGAGGGAGAGTTGTTCAGTGAATCATCAAATGATCACTGTTCTGTATGAATGGACATCTCCAGGCCCTTACCATTGAAATGTGTCGTTTACATCACAGATGTTGGTCTCAAACTCAAGCGACTTTTATCCTTATTTTATGCGGCTGATTCGACTAGAAATCTATTTAGAATAAATGGTACACTTTCTAATGAGTCTCATGGTCTTACATTTAGAGGCAGACCTCTTGGTACCTACTATATATTCAAAAACTTTATCTATTCTACTTGAATGAGTATACAGATAAAGTAAATGTCAAAATTGGATAAAACGTAAAATATTTAAGACATGTATAAGATTGTATTTTTGAACTCTTGGTATTGTGTTAAAGAGAAATTCAAAAATATTAAAAAATTACATGATATTCAAAATTTTCAAGTCAATAAATAATGAAAATCGAAATCCTGCACAAGATATGAATTAATTTCGAATTCAAGGATGAGATATCTATCAAAATTGGAAGAGAATATTACATACAAGACAATTTTTCTCAACAAGGAAGGTCACAAATTTCAGTGCAGTCTAGGTATGTTATGAATCTGTACAAGAAAACAGTCTACATTCAACCTTCTAGTACAAAATCAAATTTCAAAAATTAAGGATACTTGGTGAAAATGTTTTTCCAAGTATGGTATGATATTGTGCATGGAAGAAGCATATCAACTTATGGAAGAATTATCTCAAAATTTTGGAAGAAATATAAACCGAATTATGGTAAGGTTTTCTCCTCATCACCAATAAATACCACCCTATGTCATTCGAAAATTCACACCCAAAATTTCAATAAAAATTTAAAAATTTGCTCTCAAAGTGCTTTCAAGATTTTGAGTTCTTCTTCCCAAATTATGTCTGAGTATCGAAATTCTGCTGCTGTCCAGCTCCAATGAGGATTCCAAAATATAACTTTGGTTATGCCTTATTTCATTTTTTTGAAAGCTTTCTGTAACGCCGATAATCAGTCCACGAAAATCACATAAATGAAAATTATTTAAATTTCTTATTAATTTTATTTAAATAATTTTAGATACTTAAATGATATATTTTATATTATTAAATGTTTAGTTGCATGATTTGGCATAATTTCATGAAATTAATGATTTTATCTGGATATTCGATATTCGGCCGAGGAAACTCGATTGGGGACGACCGAAATCAAAAGTTTTTTTTTATCAATGCTTTTAAGTCTCGATAATATGATTAAATAGGATTAAAATTTTCTAAAAATGCTTGAGTCCAAATTATTTCACGAATTGAGCCTTATTTTATCCGAGAAGCCGATTTTAGTCAAACGAACCCCTTTTAAGGGCCCGAAAATTTTTATTTTTAAAATTTTTCTGATAAAATTTTATTTTATAATTACATGTGCTTAATTCACCTAGAATGGCCGTGCCTAATTTTTCCTAAACCAAAAACCTAAAAACCCTAACTTCTAAAACCTTATTTTGGAAAATTATAAAGCCTAAACTAGGGTTCTAAGACTCCTAGCTGCAGCCGAAACACACAAACAAGAACACTCAAAATTTCGAAAATAGCAAGGGAATTTTGCGAAGGCAAAATCGCTTCCCGTTCGCTCCTCTTCGCAAACTGTGCCAATGGTTGAATATTCGAGTGTTTTTAACCCAAAGGCAGGTTTCTAAACTTTCTTTTTGAACTATTCAAATCATAATATCCGTGTTTTATGTTTTGAAGCATGAAAATTATTTAGATCAAAATATGCATTGTTTAAGGGTTTATTTTCAATGTTTTTTATGCTTTCTTGCTTGTTTGAGACGCTTTATGATTCATAAGGACACATTGTCAACGTGAGACGTTTATGGGTCGTAAAAAAGTTGTTTAACGAAGAAACGTAAGCTGGAAAAGTGCATGGCTAAGGAAATAAAAACTTAGGGTTTTATAGGGTCTCCCATGGTGTTTTGGGGACATGATGGTCTCGGCTAAGGGGAGGCAGCACCAGGGCTTGGACCAGGCCCTGTGTGGCTGCGGCTTGAGGGCTAGGAAGGGTCCAGAGAGGCGAGGCATGGGCTTGCTCAATGGGGCAAAGCCATGGAGCCCTAAGGGTTTGTTGAGGCGTGGCAGCCTCGGGATTTAGACAGGGAGAAGGACTTCGCTGAGGGCTCGACCAGAGTGGTTTATAGGGATCCCAGGAAGGAGAATGGTGGTTTGGTGCGGCCTGAGCGTGGCTGGGCGGAATAGGGGCTGAGGGCACACATGATCATGAAAGAAGTTGGGGACGGCGCGGCTTGGGGTTGGCTCAGGGCTGGTCAGTGCGAGTCCAGGGAGGTCCAAGAGGGTGGCTGGTGGTCTAGAAGTGGTTTGTCCAAGGTGGCTTTGGGGTGGCTTTAGAGTTTTGGCTACGATGAGTTATTGGGGGAAGAAGGGTTCAAATATGGCTAAGAAAAGATAAGGTGCTCGAACCGTGGTCCACGGGGTTTGGGTCATTTTTCACTAGGTAGTTTAGTAGAAAAAGTCTAATTTTAAAATGTGAGAAGAAAATATTAAGTTTTGAATTTATTCATGTTTTAAATGTTTCACGGTTTAGCTATTAAGCCATTAATTCGAAATGCTAGGGTTTACTTCTAAAAAAAATATTAGAAATCAATTTAAGCTTAGATGATGGTTCGGGATAGGATCGATTCAATAAAAGTAAGAAAAAATCAAAATTAGAAGTTCGAGGTCCAACAGTAAAATGATCATTTTAAGTCATGGGTAGTTCCAAAGGTCTGGCAGTGTCCCAAGGAAGCATAATACATGCTAAACGATGTTTTAAAATTTCTTACGATGAAAATATGATATTTTTACGATATATGGTGAGGCTAAACGATTTTCCCGAAAAATGCTATTTTACGATTTTCGTAGGAAAACGATATTTTATAAAAAAAAAAGGAGAGAAAAAATACTTTGAAGGATGCGAATTGACTGTGACACAGAGGACATGAACGATGAACTTACAAATTAGAATATTGTGAGGGAAAAGGCCTAGAGGGAGCCTGTTTACGGGAGAAGTCCCCAAAAGGAGCCAAACGATCGTATTTTCATATTTGGCCACGACCTACTGAAGAGATTTGCTGACGCCCCGTCCCCAAGTACTTGGTGTAAAGATTGATCAATAGACCAGAGGATGAATGATAAAGGATAATCATTTTCAAATATCAAACTTCACCCAAAATAATGTATGATGAAGAAATGATTTATGATGTTATATGCTAAAATGATTTACGTTGAGGAAGCTGAATGATACTACATGTTTAAATAATTTACGAAAATGATATATGCTTACGAGTTTTTACGCCATCTTAATTTAAATAAAAGTATGATTTTTAAATTCATGTGCATGTATATATTTTATTTGTTATTACGGTTTGGGCGTGCTGAGTCATTAAACTCACTACGTTTGAATGGTTACGTGTGATGATGATTTTGAGGGAGACGTTGACGTTTGAATGGATCGGACCCAACAGTACACTCCCGACAGACAAATATCTATTTTCCGCATTAGCTTAGTATTTAAGGTTTAAGAAAATTTTGAGGATTATTTTATGAAAATTTTAAGTCTGGTTTTGAAGCTCAAATTGTTGGATTATTTTAAGTCGACTTGCGTTTTATGATTAACTATTTACTGTTTTTTAAGAATTTTAAATTTTAAATGTTAAAGTATTTATAAGGTGGTGATGGTTTCGAATTTAAAAAAAAACATTCCCTAGTATTTATTTAAATTTTAAAATTAAAAGTAAGAGACATTTCTGTTGGTGTCAAAGCCAAAGATTACGAAAGGGTTGTGTTATTACCACTCCGAGAAGCTCAAGAAGTAAAACCTCAGGTGAAATGACCAAGACTTTTTTTTTTTTGATAAATCATAGACTTGAAAATACTAAATAATATAACTTAACATTTTCATAAATCATAATAATTTAACATTTAAAATCTCAAATGTATTAAAATATCCATAAATCAACAACTAACCAAAAATCATACGTCGACCTTTAAAATAATCAACTAAAATAAAATTAAAACATAAAAATCCCTAATAAAATCATTAACAAAGAACTTTAAATATTTTAACTATCAAGCTAGTGCTGAAAAAAGTCCCTCGGAAGTGTACTGCAGCACTCGATCAACTCAATCGTCAGCACCTCTCATAATATCATCAAATCCTGCATCATACAAACCTAGTGAATACAATGACTCAGCACGTTCTAAACATGAATAACAAATAATACATATACAATCACAAGCATTTAAAAATAATACTTTTATTTAAAATAGTTTTTTGAGCATAAATAAACCATTTAAAATAGCTTTAAGCATAAATAAATATTTTAAAATAGTTTTTGAGCATAAGTAAATCATATATCATAAAACAAATTTAATCGTAAAGCTTTCAATTCTTTATCATTTTTGGGTCAAGTTTGATCCTTGAAATTGACTAGCTTTTGTCATTTGGTCGACTGATCAATCTTCAACTCCACATGGCCCAAGGGGGTGGGCACTAGGCTCCATCATAAAAATACGATCGTCGGGGTCCCTCTGAGGCCTTTTCCCATAGACGGGGTCCTCTGGGGCCTTGGCCTGTAAACGAGGTCCCTCTGAGGCCTTTTCCCATAGACGGGGTCCTCTGGGGCCTTGGCCTGTAAACGAGGTCCCTCTGGGCCTTGGCCCGTATATTGGCTCCCTTTGGGGCCTTGGCCCTCACGACATCTACACAAAATTGTAAGTTCACCGTTACTTCTTAAATTTGATCTCCCACATATCATATATCATTTTTCACAGTCAATTCATATTCGTCAAAATATTTTTCCCTTTCTTTAAAAATCATTCATACCTTTCCAAAAATAGCATTTTAAACAGTAAAAATTGCACAGCTTTACCATAAATCATAAAAGATAATATTTTAATAAAAATCATCATTTAAAATCATAAAATATCATTAACATGCATTATGATCCTTCAGTACGCTGCCAAACTTTTACGTATTACCCAAGTATAAATGATTGTTTTGCCCCTAGACGTAAAATTCTCGATTTTATCTTTTTCTTACTTTTAATAACATGGGCTTATCCCAAATCATTATTTAAGCTTAAATCTAATTTTTCATAATTTTATTCAGAATAATTCGAGACTTTCAAATTAATTCTTTAATTAACTATTCGTGAGACGTTTAAATCCCGAAAAAATTCAAAACTTAATATTTTTTCCAAAAACTTAAACATAGACTCTTTATTACATAAACTATCCTTGTGAGCCATGAACCACCCACCTGGACCCAAGATTCAAATTTTAATCTTTAAATTCGAAATAATGACCCTTGGCTAAACACACCGAGCCATCTCCGTATTTACTCGAGCCACACCCAAGCCACCTCAAGCCAAACGTAAGCCAACCCATATAGGAGCCCTATTGACCAACCCTGACCCTTAGAACCTGAACCTAACTCACACCCAAGCCCTGCCCGAAGACACAAGGCCTGCACATGTACTTTCCCACCTTTATTAGGACTCTTAGCCAACTAGGACTCTCCTACCCAAGCCACCATCGAGCCCACTTGACCATTCAAACCCTGGACCATGGCCAGACCCAACCAACCCAGCCCCGACCCCTGAACCCACGTGCAAAGCCCTGCAACCAAAACAAGCTGCGCGCACAGTTCCAGCCACGTGAGTTGCTTTTTCCCACGTTTTTCTCGAGCCCACTCTAGCTACCCTGCCTAGCCCACAACCCGAACCCTGACCACCTTCCTTGGACCTTGACAAATCATCTTGGCTCGCCCCCAGGCCAGCCGCAAGCTTCCCTTCTCCCGAAACACCTCTTACATGCGTGGGGGAGGGTCCTAGTTCACAAGGACTCTTCCCAAGCCACTCCCTCCAACCCTAGCCGGCATAGGACCCAGCCTATCCCTAGACCGAGACCAACACGACCCCAGCACCAGCCCTTGACAAGCCCCAACAACCCATGCAAGCTAGCAGACCCTCAACTCTCCTAGTGCACATGGCATGCCTCAGACAACCTAGGACTCTCCTCCTGGTTTTTTTCCCCTTCGGTTCTAGCCTGTGTTTTCCTTTCAATTTGTTCACGTTTCATGCATATTTCATCTTATATTGGCAGCGTAACCCTCGGGAATAATAACGTTTCAAAACCAAGCATTAAATCATTGAAACTTTGAAAAAATTTGACAAAACATATAGCGATTAAAACTCCAATATTTTTCATGAAAAAATACATAAAACATTAATATAACAGTTTGGATGATTCATCAAAAAGGTTTAGTAAACGTTCATTTGCGTTTAAAACGCTCGAGTATTCAATCTTCGGCGAGGGTGCGAAGTTTGACGATCGGACGACGAAGAATCTTAGTTTTTCCTACCTACTTTTTTTTTGAAAATTAATGCATGTGTTCTGTGTGTTTTTTGGCTACAATAGGGATGAATTGTGGTGTTTTGAAAGCCTAGATAACATATTTATAGATTTAATTACAAGTTAATGGGCTTATGTTTTGGGCCTTCAAGTATATGAGCAATTGGGCCTTCTTAATTTTATTAAATTAGGCCCAATAACTCTTATTTAATTGAAACATAAAATTTTATAAAATTAGTTTCCCAAAATAATACTTTTGATCTTTTAAAAACTCCTCATTTGCCCAAAACCAGCTTCCTGGGAAAAATCGAGCTCGACTCGTTAAATAATTCGAACTCTAACATTTTTAGAAAAATTAAATCATTTTTAATCATATTAGGAAGCCTTGTAAATATTTAAAGAAAAATAAATATTCTTGTCTTGGTCGTCCCAGGTCTCTTTTCCCCTGCCTATTATCGAATATTCGGATAAAATCCTTCAATTTCATGAAATCATATCATATAATCATTTAATCATGCAATCATACATTTAATAATTGAATAAACATCATGCAAGCATTTAAAATCAATTAAATAAAACAATTAAGTAATTCCAGTAATTTTATTGCACGTGATTTACGTAAGTTCGGTTTTACGGACGTTACATCAATTCTGTGAGTTTTACTGCTTTAAATTTTATATGCTGAATTTTAAATGGTTTTATGATATATGAATTAGGAGGTTAGATGTATTTTTAAATTTAAGTGCATGCTGGTTACGTGACTTGGACAGTGTGTACAACGATGCCTCCTAGACGTATTATCCCGTGAATACTAAGGAGGATAGACGTGAGGAGATGCGTGAGGAGATACCTCGACCTCCCCCGAATGCTGCTACACGAGTGCTCGAGAGGATGGCTCGTTTATTGGAGAAGCATGTTGGGAATACTGCTCGGGATGACCTGATGATATCTACATGCAGTTTCGGAGGATGGACCAGAAGGATTTTTCTGGCACTAATGATCCATTCATCGCCAAGGGGAGGATCAAGTCCTTGGAGGCGATCTTCAGTAATATGAACATGGCGAACGGTGACAGGGACTGATACGTCATCTACCCGCTGAAGGATTACGCATCTCTATGGTGGGAGGGTGCAGAACGAGGGGTTAATCTGAAAACCCTGACCTGGGAAGAATTCAAAATAATATTTTACGAGAATTATTTCACCGTTGATGTGAGGTCCCGGCTGAAGCGGGAGTTCATGAGTCTCCGGCAGGGGGACTTGTCTGGAATTCGTCTAAGAAGTTCGATAGAGGTTGTCACTTTGTGCCCTGAATCGCTAATGATGCAGCTGAGAAGCTGAGAAATTTTCTGGACGGTCTCAGACCCACTGTTCATCGGGATGTGCTACTGGGAGACCCGACGAGTTATGTCACATCCCGACGAACTATGTGATGCCGTTACGAGGACTCTCATGGTAGAGTAGTCGTTGAAAGATATAGATTGGGAGCTGCGGAGGAAGAGGCCGACTCCACAACAACCGTAAAAATATAGAAAAGAGCCGTATCCGGGACACCAAAGCGACCAGGACATCAAAAACCACAGGGGCAGCCACAGAGAGCAGTTGTCCCGAAAACTGACGAGAAGCTGCTTTGTAAGGAATGCAATCGTCATCACTTTGGCAAGTGCATGTAGGGTATGTTAGAGTAGGTGCCCTGAAAGCCAACTCATGGCTCGGGATTTTATTAACTATAATGTAAAACAGTATTTAAATTAATAATATTTTATGATTTCATTCGATTATGGCACTATACTTTATCACTTTTAAGGTCTAGGAATTTAATTCACGTAACTTTAATGCATGCAATCTACGATTTTTATTTAAATTATGTGTTTAATATTTTTATGCATTTTATGCATAATTATTGCATGGTAGGATTTAATTCATGAAATTTTATAAAAGTTCATGCTTTAGGATTTCTAGGTGCATTTCACGCTCGAACGAGGAACGAAGACAAGAGAATTTTCAGGAAAATTATTTTTATTACACGATTAATTTTTATTAATTATTTTAAGATGTTTTTAAATGTATTTTTCAAAAATGGGATTTATTGGGTATTTTTACCCGCATGATTTTAATTTTTAACGGTACGTAAATTTTATTGAATCGGGGGACTTTTTGAGGGTTCAACTAATATTTTCCAAAACTTTCCAACACGAAATATTTTTCGGGAGTGTGTTTGGATTTAATGGGCCTATTTTAAGCTTATTGGGCTTCAATATTTTTTTAAACTTTTATTTAACAATTTAGGGCCCATTAGCTAGTTGATTACTAATTAATTAAATACCTAATCACCATTTAACCTAAACCGAAAGCTTGTACAAGCCGACACCCCTCAATTTCAGAATCTCCCTCTCGTTTTCAACACCCCCAGCAGCTAAATAGCATCGGTCACCCCTTCTTCAAGAGAAAAATCCTCCCGGTGTCTCCCTCGTCTCGTTTTTGTTCATCAAACATCAAGGCACGCCCCGTACTATTATTTTTGCATCACATGCGTTGTTTATTTGTTTTTTTATTTGTCTGTGTGTGTAAAAATCTCGATCCACCCCCCTTTCTTAGAGATCGAACGTTTGTGGTTGCATATTTATCATTTTCTTATCACCTACTCACGTTTTATAGTATGTTGTGTAAGGGGCTGCGGTTCCTGACTGGTAAGACACGGAACATGATGACAAGATGTGGTATTGAGGATTAGAAATCGTGGTGGGGGATGTAGGTTGTCAGATCGATAGATATCTTTCACGGGGGTGGCTCGGTTCTTGGAGTAGCAGCGCGCAAGGGTCTTCCAATACTTAGGGACCTAGATGAGCCTTATACCTGACCCTGGTGGGTCTGAGACATGGCTTGGAAGGGGCTCGGCATGTGCTGGGACCGCCAGAGCTAGTAGATCGCACGTGGGGAGGAGAAAGGCTTGGAGGTGGGAGCTTCAGGTTCTTGCGCTTGCTGTCGTCGTGTAGTCTGCACGGGCTGGTTGCGTGGGTTTGGTAGGTACCTTAGTGATCTAGGTCCTAAGTGGTTGGGCTCATGACAGGTGCGAGCTTAGGGCGGGTAGGGTTCGATTTACTGTACTAGTTTAACTGCCTTTGCGATTTAAATTTTATTATTTTAAAAACTAGAGAAATTGCTTGATGGGTTACATTTATAAATTGGACTGTATTCAGATCATGCCTCCCAGACACGACCCCAGCGTTGACAGACAGGATGATATTCCAGGAGGTGACAGAGGCCCACCACCACCACCGCCAGGGGCCCCAGCCACCCGAGTTCTGGAGGGTATGGCTAGGCTACTTGAGCAGGTACAGCAGGCTCATAGGCCTTAGACAGATGTTTTTGAGCAGTTTCGTAGGCTCAACCCGAAAGAGTTCGGGGGTACCACCGATCCATTCGTCTCAGAGGGATGGATTAGGTCTCTGGATTTACATTTTGAGTATCTGCAGATGAGGGATGACGATCGGCCAGGTGCACAATTTATATGCTGAGGGATGATGCGTCCCTATGGTGGGAGGGAGCTGCACATGCAGTGGATGTGGATGCTCTCACGTGGGCCAGATTCAGAGAGATGTTCTTCGGGAAGTATATCCCAACTGACGTCAGGGCCTCCTGACGAGGGAGTTCATGAGCCTCCGGTAGGGGGACTTATCTGTGGCGGAGTTTATCCGCAAATTTGACAGGGGATGTCACTTTGTGCCCATGATAGCAGGGGATGCCACCCAAAAGCTGAGTCATTTCCTAGATGGACTGAGACCCACTCTTCGCCAGGACGTCATGCTGATGAGGCCATCAGGTTATGATGAGGCCATTGCCTGTAATTTTCAGGCAAAGCAGGCACTGCGGGACATAGACTTGGAGATGCATAGGAAGTGGCAGCAGACTCAGTCCAGTTCACAACCGAAGAAAAGGCATTTTACTAGGCCGCCGAGGCAGCAGGGGCAGCAGAATCACCAAGGACAATTTAGGAGGCCACAACAGCAGCAGCTGAGAGATATCCTCAGGCGCTAGGGGTGCCTAAGCCAGATGACAGACAGTCGTGCCCCCAATGCAACAGGTTCCACTTCGGCGAGTGCGGGTGGGGATCCTTCAAATGCTTTGTGTGCGGACAGGAGGGCCATAAAGTAGTGGATTGCCCTCGTAACAAGGGCCGACTACCGGCCGAGCTTGTGTGATGCATTTCGAGGAGGCTGAGGTTGAGGCAGCACCAGACTCGACACTGATTACCGGTAACCCTTTGGTTTAAGATTTTAAATTACTGTACAATTTCTTGAGTTTTATGCTTGTATGAGGATTTAATTATTGGAATTGATGACTTAGAATGAATTATGATGCATGCTCTACCTAGTTGAGACTAAGAATGTAATTAATTGATTGAGAATAAAATTATCGACCAATGATTTTATGGGGTCAAATTGTAGTTTTCGAATAATTCAGGGACCAATGTGCTATTTTCAAAATTTTGAGGGATAATTTGCAATTTTCGATTTTCTGAGGTTGAATTTCGAATTTTGGGGATATATATTGCAGGTGTAGCCACGCATGCATTGCTAGATTCAGGGGCTACACATTCGTTTATATCCGAATCTTTCGTGAAGCGACTATGAATCATACAAGAAGCGATGGATCAGGGTTCAGAGTATCGATTCCATCCGGGGATCAGATGTTCACATCCCAGATTGTGAGATGATTGGAGCTCAGATTCCAACAGAAGGCAATACAGGCAGATCTGATAGTACTACCATTTCCAGAGTTTGACATCATATTGGGTATGGACTGGCTATCTTCACATGGCGCAGTCATAGATTTTCGACAGAGGTCAGTTTCTGTCAGACCACCCAGTGGAAAGCCATTTGTTTTTGAGGCAGTCTGACACCAGCATATCCCGCACGTCATTTCCTGCTTGTGTACGACGAAGCTTATCAAGAGAGGCTGCCAGGAATTCCTAGCCATCATCGTATCAGTTACAGAGCAAGTCAGTCTGGAGGACATTGATGTAGTCAGAGAGTTCTCCGGAGTTTTCCTTGACGATGTTGCAAGCATACCACCAGACAGAGAGGTGGACATTTAGATTGAGCTCATGACAGGGATAGTGCCGATATCTAAGGCACCCTACCGGTTAGAACCTACAGAGATAAAAGAGCTCAAAAATCAGATTCAGGATCTATTAGATAAGGGTTTCATTCGTCCTAGCTTTTCTCCATGGGGAGCACTAGTTCTTTTTGTTAAGAAAAAGGATGGCAGCATGCGACTGTGTATTGATTACAGAGCTGAACAGGGTCACAGTCAAGAATAAGTATCTGTTGCCGAGGATCGAGAATTTGTTTGATCGGCTTCAGGGAGCATCTGTGTTCTCCAAGATAGACCTTCGATCCAGATACCACCAGCTGAGAGTGAGTGTAGAACCCGTAAATCAGTAGACGTATAAGCCATGCATAATTCTAGATTTTTAAATTTAATTGACTTCATTGCATAATTATTTTAAATGCATTTGTTTGAAGTTAATTATTTCATTATTTCAGTTCAGCAGTTTGATTTTTAGCATTTCAGTATTTCCAGAAGTTAATTTAGCTAGCAACCAAGTTCATTTAAGTTAGAAAGGGAGGTTTGAGGATTTAATTTAATTATTTGAGGTGATTAAGAAATGAACTCATTTAAGTTATTAAATTAAGGGGTTAGCTCACTAAATTATTTAAAGGATTAGTAAGGCTTTCAAGGATTATTAGTTGACTAGATAATCAACATTTCCCTTTATTTTATCATGCATTTTTCGGCCACCCTTAGTGCTAGAAGATTCATTTTCCAACTCACCAACTTTGACCAATTCTTTGCATGTAATTAGTAGGATAATTCTAGGATTTTTGGGAGCACAATTTAATTAAATAAATGGACATATCCTAGTCTAGAATCAAGCTAAATTTCGGCCACCACCTCCTAGAAGCATCCACCAACTCATTTGATATCAATTCAAAATTCAAATTCAAAAGGGAAGTGGACTTGGTCTTGATATGATCCTATTTTTGTGCACCCTTCTCCTCACCTTCATAACCATCACTCCCCCCTCCACTTCCACCGAAAATAAGACCCCTTTTCAGTAGAAAAAACGTGGATAGCCGCTAGGGAGAAAGGGAGAAAAATCGAGAGCCAAGAAAGGTAGAGAAGCAAGCCACTCCGTCTCCTCCGCGCCGTCTCGTCTCTTCTTTTCGTTTTGTTTCGAAACGAAACCAGGCATGTCTAGATTTCTTTCAAACCTCAATCAAGTCATATTATCATTTATTTTTCAGTACATGATCATGTTTTAGCAAGCAAAAATCGAGATCCAAGTCAAAACATTTTGAAACCACACATGCAGAATTTTCGAATTCCTTGGCAAGCTTCACGATTTCTTTTGGTTTGTGAGTTTCAGGTATTGGATCGACTCCAGGCTCCCAAGGCAACTTGTATACATGTAGTAGGATGCATTAGGACCATGTTGGTCCATTCAAACCAGCCCCATACTTGCTGGAAAACCGAAATGACAGCAAGTTTCCCATAAGTGCAGAAATGTGATTCGAAATTTCAGTTTTGTGTCAAGGGTTGTGGATCTGATCTTGGCTGCCCCAAGGGCCTTTAGCCATGGTTGGATCACTTCCCTAGCATGTATAAGACGTGACTAAGTCGCCCTTTTGGTGGCTTGGTCCATGGCTCATCGGTTTTTAAATAATCAACAAGAACAGCCCCTTTCCCCATTCGGCCCTTCCATTTTTCAGCATATGGTTCGTTTCTTTTGTGGCTTGGTGTGGATCTTGGTTGGCCTATGGCCCTTAGCCACGGTTCATATCATGCTCCTAGATGTCTAGATCGTGCCATGGTCAATCAAATGGCCACTGGAACGACGCAAGACATCGATCATAGCATAAACACTACACATGCATGCACGTTGCTCTCGGTTGGACCCTTCGGTTAAGATTTGGTGTGATGCGGATTGTGGCTGGCCTAGGGCCCTTAGCCATGGTTCAAATCATTCCTTGGGACGTTGTGGAGAGGCTTTGGTCGGTGGTTCAAGCCCCAATGGCCAAAAGTCTCGCAAACGACGCGATGCAAGCTAGGTCGCAGCTGCTGGAAATTACAGCAAGTTGCTGTGTCGGTTCAGAGGCTCGTTCGAGTTCTTGGTTGGCTTTTAGCCCATGGCCTTGGACTGGACAGTGCCTCATTGAGTTAGGAAGGTCATGTTTTTGACCGTTCATCATTTGGATCATTTTTGAGGTCGTACGAGAATTTACGGTGCAATGTGCCAAATTGACTCTCGAAAGAGCGTTTCGTGTTTTGGCCTCCATTACACCTAGATTTCGACCCTATCATTTTAGGAACATTATTTTATGATTTTTTCAGCGTATTTTAATCATGACTATACGTCAGTTCAGTGTCGGTTCAGGTTGGCTCGGAGTCATGATTAAATGCGAAGTCATTAGGCGTCATAGTCGCATCTTTTGAACGTAAATTGCATAGTTGGTCATGTTTAAACTATTGCATATTTTTCATGGCACAGTTAGGTTGCAGCGAGCCTGGGAACGAACCAATCCAATCCAGTTGGTAAAATTACAGGAATTTTCATTACGCCAGTTAATTATTTTACGTGCATTAAACAGAAAATGATTATTTTTGAGATTTATGCGATATGGCTTGTGGTTCATTCACTATGTGGGAGTGTTATTTTTATACGGTCGCCAGTGACCGATCAGTTCAGTATGGTACCACCCGGTCGCCAGTGACCGGCCAGCTCAGTTCAGTTTCAGCCTCCCCGGTAGCTAGTTACCGATCAGTTCAGCTTAGTGCAGTGGCCACAGGCGTAAAACATAATCTCAACAGAAAATTTTACCAGATATTTCAGTACAGGCTCCAAGGAGCAAATATTTTTACAGTGATTTCCAGTTCAGTTATGCACGTATTATAATTGCTCAGTACAGATTATTTTCAGTATGCCTCAGGACAGGATATTTTATCCCATGCATATTTTAAATTCAGATTTTTACTCGTTACCTGCGATTTATGCATGCTGAGTCTTTAGGCTCACTAGACTTGATTGTTGTAGGTACTGATGAGGCCAGGGCCGAGGGCGGGGACCAGTGAGCCAGCTTGGGTCGGCAGTAGTGGCACCCGAGGACCTCAGTGCAGCAGTTGTTATGTTTTTCCGCAAACAATTTTTATCAGTTGATGGATATTTTTAAATTGTGATTTTTGGAAAACTTTATTTTCTTCCGCTGCAATTATTTTGAAATATTGAACTTGTTTCACCAGTGATTTTATGAGCGAGGCCATTAAGTTCTTTAAAAAAAAAAAAAATTTAATTTTCCGCAAATTTTCAAGCAAGTAGTTCGAGGGCCTTTGCAGTGAGGGAGTCATATGTGCATAAGACAGCCTTCCGGATGCGTTACGGGCACTATGAGTTCTTGTTGATGCCCTTAGGTCTGACGAATGCACCAGCGATCTTCATGGATCTCATGAATTGCATGTTTCAAGCATATTGTTAGAGTAGGTGCCTGTCGAGAAAAGTGTTGGCCAAGGGTTCACATTGAAACTCTATGTATAAACAATTTTTATTTTAATAATATTTGAAATTGTTGTTTTGGCACATCTTTATCTGTATACTCATGCTTGTTGCATAGATAAAGTCCATGAATATACAAATAGTAGAAAGAAAATGAGATGCTCATATGATGAGTATCATGAAACTCATATTTGGAATACTATATATTCTAAACAGTTCCTAGTCGATTCAGCCGCCACTAAGAAGGATAAAGGCCGCTCGAGTTTGAGAATAGTATCTGCGATGTGAGTAAAATGTTTCATTGGTAGGGGACATTGTGATGTCCGAGCATGCAGATAGGTGCTCCTTCTAGAGTGCACTGAACAACCCTCCATAAAGGACTTTCCAAGTGGTTCTCACTTATCGAGTGGAAACGTCCTAGTTTATTGTTGTACACCATTAATCCTTATGACCTGGGACAACATTGAGACTATATATGCTAGCATTAAACTTTGACTTGTTTACCGACTCTCATGGGGTCATCAGGTGGCAAGGTTGGGTGTTTTGTCGAACCATATAGAATTCGATGCATTGCAGTCGGGGATTCACCACTTACCTTCGGGTATGTATAACCTATGTGATCTCATGTGTATGTAGTTTGAAATCTCTATTCAGAGTGCTGGTGGTAATTATGAAATGGGTTTCGTAGATTACACCATCGATGCAACTACGAAGTGACACATAGTATCGATTCATTGACAGTTCTCAATATACCAATAGTTGTCCAATCGGTCGAGATATATTATATGAAGGGACCATACTATACGATAACCATAATAGAATGGTTCTTTCAGGCACTATCATTTGATACATAGGGAATCATGTATGCTATGCTGCTAGGAGTTTAACATGATTGGTTGGGTACTATCAGACTTGAGTTCTAACGTTCTTATTATCAATGAGTTGATAATTAAGAATGGAGCATTTGGGGTATGCTCATATATGGACATGTTTAGTCCCGAATCACATTGAGATGTGAACCCCCGGCTAGTTGTATCATTGAACCATTGAGGGCCACACAAGTACTAGCTTTCTAGATCTCGTTGAGAAGAAAAATAGTTCAATGTGTTGAACGGCTTATAAAAGAATTTATAAGCGCTAAAAAAATTGAAGTATGACTTCTATAAGAGGATTATGAGAATGTAATTTTTAATTTGTGGAAGAGTTCTTAAATTAAAAGTTGGCCAAATAAATAATTTATTTGAAAATTGTGGTTTTTATAAACATTATTATGGACTAAATTAAATTATTTCAAGTTTTGAATTAATTAAACACTAGTGGACCTAGTAGAGTCCAAATAATTAAATTAATTCAAGTATTGAATTAATTAAATAACATTGGGCCTTGTATAGCCTTTTTAGAAATAATTATTCATCTAGTGGTCTTGAGTAAAATCAAGTAAAGTTTAAATTGACTCAAATTTGTTTGAGATATTTAAATAAAAGTCCATGGAACTTGTAATTGTTACAAGCCCAAACAAATTGCATGCTTGAAAGTTGAAGGGTTGGAGGCAACTTTTGAGTCAATGACATGGCATGCACATGCAACTTTACACTTTAACTTTTTACACAACCAAGAAAATATCATCCCCTTCTCTCCACAAGCCTTGGCCGAAATTTTGAGGTAATTTCCCTTCAATTTTGCTTCTTCAATTGTTGAGGATAGCACACAACCTTCTCAAAAGAAAAATCCTCTAATTTTTCTAGTGCAAAATTAGAGGAGATCTTCCTAGTTGGTGGTGGGATTGATTTTTGAGCAAGGAGTGCTCAAATGAGTCTTGTAGATTTGTCTACCTTTCAAGAGCCAAAGTTGTTTACAACTTGGTTGGAGCCATCATCAATCATTTGTGATTGATAGGTAATTTTTTAAAAACCCTATGTATGACATTTTGTATTTTATGTTATTAGCTACACATCATCGTGAGGTGCTCGGTTTTCTTCATGAAAAATATTTAGAAACTTCCGTTGCGTATCAGGGCACCGTAACATATCCTCTTTCAAGTGGTATCATGAGCTAAGGTTACTATTTTGTGTAGCAAATACAAGATATTATTTGAGAACCTATTTCTAACCGCATGAGAAATTTGTCGCAACAAATCGAGGCCGATTTTGGAGGACAAGCTGCCCATTTCGGGCAGCAAGGGCAGCTGTTGGGGCAGCCCGAAACCCCCCTAAAAAAATAATAATTTGTGTGCATGTTGGCTGGAATCCGGCGACGGAGCTCTGGCAACGGCAATGACGACTAGGGTTTCCAAAAGTGTTTAGAATATCAAAATTTCATGGGCCTTGACTTGTTCGGTCATTAAATGACTAACACAATTTGTGAATTTAAATGGGCCAAAATTTTTGGTGAAAATTGTCTTATTTGGCTCTTAAGTTTAATTCCACAAAATTTGTATATATTTTCTCATAAAATAAATAATTGAAGTTGGACTTTAATTATTTATAGTAAATTCTGATTACAAGAAATTCGGTTATAAATAAATTAATTAGAAAGTAAACAAAGGAGTTTGTTTACTTTATTGATTTTGTTGATAATCGTGTCGATTAGTGATTGGATCAATATATATAACATTGGATCAATTGATTATTTTGATAATTAATTGATGGTGTATGATATGTGATATTATGCATGAAGGATGATCAAAAGCCCAAGCCCAATTTGCTAAATGTATGCAAGGATATTTTGTGTTGAATGATTGTAATAATTATCAATTTATAAGTGGACTTGGTTTATAGCCCGTTCCCACCCCATGAGATGTATCCCTATTTGCTATGAATATTTATTTGTAAATATTATATAGTGGAAGATCAAGATTGGAAGATGGTAACCTTGATGATTATGAAGATCGAAGACATGTAAATATTAGAAGCTTATGTAATTGTGTATTTGCATCCTATGCATTCCCTATGATTGGACCTAGGCCCGTGTTTGGCTCACACAGGCCATTAATTTTTGGGGCGATTGATCATCCTTGTTTAGTTTACTGTTTATAACATATGCATGATATATTATAAATAATGAGTATGTGCATTATTATTAAGATAATAACAAAGTTGCATGAATCCGGCAAACATACGATCAAACATGATGAGCTTTTAAAAAAAATTAATGATGAGACCTTTCAAATTTTAAAAACCGTCGTTTTGAATAAGATTAAAAATTAATATCAAGCCCGAAAATAGGAATTATAAAGGTTTTTATAATTTCCATGTCTTCCATCGACAATGGGTGCATGATGAATGCTACCCGTGCTCGGGGCTCGGCTCATATTATTGGGGGAGCTCTGGACACCAGAAAGCGGTGACATTCATTGACATGGTGATGTGAACTACGTGGAACTCCCATGATTTTGGCTAATATTATTGAGAGAACTCATGGCAACCGTCCATTAAGGTTCAATGTTGATGGGTAAGTCTTGACACGTAAAGATGAACGACCTCATATTATTGGGTCCTAATCAAACGTGAGACCAAAGTTTACGTAAAGAGTTGCATGGAGATGCAATTGGAAACTACCTTTTAGGAATTATGATTGACTGAAATTATTCAGGATCATAATTTTCTAATTGGACCTTACGTACCTACTGAGGTAAGGAGTTTCTATTTTTCACTAGAGGGTAGTGAAAAATGTCAAAACAGTGGGAGCGGAAATTTATAATTAAAATTCCATACTTTATATCTTATTAAATATTTTAAAATAGTCATTAACAATTATTTGATTTACTTTTCAGTACAAATTTTGACAATGTCTTCGATTTGCAACCCATTATCTACAATGCTCGACAAAAACGTTTTAACTGGACCTAATTGCCTCAACTGGCAAAGAAACCCAAAAATCGTCTTGAATTCGGAAAGGATAGCATATACACTTACTGAGTCGTCCCTTGTTGAGGCTCTGACTAGCTGCACTCCCGAGGAATTGCAGACTTACAAGGATTGGTGTGACCATGACTTACAAACTAAGTGTTATATGCAGGCTTCTATGAATGATGAGTAGCAGAAGCGTTTTGAGGATGCAAAGAGTGCTGCTGACATTCATTTGCATCTCAAGGAGCTCTTTGGTGAGTAGATTCAACCTCTTAGGCATGCTACCGTCAAGGAGCTGATCACTTTACTCATGCGAGATGGGGCCTCGGTCCATGAGCATGGCCTAAAGATGATTGGACTTGCTGACAAGCTCGTTGGGATGGATCTTACGTTGCTTTCGGAGTTGACAACCAAAGTTTTGTTCTTGTCACTGCCTAACTCATTTGATCCTTTTGTGGTGAATTTAAACACGATCAATCTAGAGCCTACCCTTGAGGAGTTGTTGAACATGCTTGTTAAGTTTGAGTCCACCATCAAGAAAGAGAAGCCGGTTCTTTATGTGGGCTCTTCATCTAGTATGAAGACTGGTCCACATGGGAAGGGAAAGAAGCGTTCTTTCCAACGCCCCAAAAAGAATGTGCCCTTGAAGAGGCATGCTCGGAATCCAATTGTGGCAGCCACACCAGTAAAGGCTGACAAGACTGCTGATATCTGTCATCACTGCAAGAAGCCTGGACATTGGAGGCGTAACTGCAGAGAATATCTTGCCAAGAAAGGTTCTGGAAATGGTATGTTCTATATTGAAGAAAAAATTTCAATTAACTCTACTTCTTGGGTATTGGATTTCGCCTGTGGCTCACATCTCTGTAATGATTTGCAGGTGATGGGAAGAAGTATTAGACTATGGGAATGTGAGACCTTCTTGAGGATGTGCAATGGGGCAAGAGTTGCTACCAAGGCTATTGGAGATGTTTACTTGCTTTTGAACAATGATTTTAATTTAATTTTAAGAGATGTTTTGTTTGCACCTGATTTGGTTAAAAACATTGTTTCCATTTCTATGCTTGAGAAAGAAGGATATTCTTGTTCATTTAGCAAAGGTGTTTGCAACATTTACAAGAATGAATGTTCAATTGGTACTGGAGAACGTGAAAACGATATCTATAACTTAAAATAGAAAGATATTGCCCTAAACAATGTCCAAGCAATAACAACAACAAATTAGGGAAAACAAGATACTCTAAATTTGGTACAATTATGGCATGCTCGATTAGGACATATTTCCCTAAGAAGGATTAACAATCTAGTGCGAGTAGTCATGTTTGATATGTCTGATATCAATTCTCTCACAACTTGTGAATCTTGTCTGAAAGGAAAGATGATCAAAATTCCCTTTAAGGGCCATGTGAAGCGAGCCAAAGGGTTATTAGATTTTATCCATACCGATGTGTGCGGTCCGCTTAGAATCACCACTAAGCATGGACATGCCTAATTCATCTCCTTTATCGATGACTTTTCGAGGTATGGTATGTGTATTTGATGAAATACAAATCTGAAGCATTTGAAAGGTTCAAAGAATTCAGAAGAAAAGTAGAGAAACAGTTGGGACGAAGCATCAAGTCACTTCGATCGGATCGAGGTGGTGAGTACTTGAGTGTCGAGTTCCAAGAGTATCTTAGGGAGAATGGGATTTTCTCGCAGTGGACACCGCCTGCTACACCGCAGTTGAATGGTTTTTCGGAACGCCGTAACAAGACTTTGATGGACATGGTTCGGTCTATGATGTGGTTCACAGAGTTGCTGCCATCCTTTTGAGAATATGCGCTTGAGACAGCGGCACTGTTGTTGAACAATTTCCATTCAAAGGCAGTTGATAAGACACCATATGAGATATGGATAGGTAAGCCTCCCAAATATTCTTATCTTAGAATATGGGGATGTCCTGCTTATGTGAAGCAAGCAGTGGGAGATAACTTGCATAGTCGATCCATTTTATGTTACTTTGTGGGATATCCAATGAATTCAGTTGGATACTATTTCTATCATCCTCAAGAAACAAAGGTGTTTGTTTCTAGGAATGAAACTTTTTTGAAAAAAGAATTTCTATTGGATAGAAAAAGGGAGATGATAGAACTCGAAGAGGTTCGAGAGACACCCACAATTGAAGATCCCACACCCGAGAGCCAAGAGATGAGATACAAGCTCCTAGAAAATCCGAGAGAGTCTCAAGACCACCTATGAGGTATATTTTGATTTTTGAAGAGGGCCATGATGAGCCTAACCATGGATGTGATCAATTAACCTTCAAGGAAGCGTTATCTGATGCCGATTCATCCAAGTGGCTTGAAAAAATGGATCTGAGATGAATTCCATGCATTCGAACCAAGTGTGGAATCTTGTGGATCCACCTGAGGAAAGTGTTCCAATATGGTGTAAGTGGATTTACAAGAGGAAACTTGGGGCGGATGGAAAGGTATTAACCTTCAAGGCGCGATTGGTAGCAAAAGGATATACTCGAAGACAATGAGTTGACTTTGAGGAAACTTTTTCTCCAGTTGCATTGTTCAAGTCTATAAGGATATTGCTAGCCAAAGCTGCATGGTATGACTATGAGATATGGTAGATGGATGTCAAGATAGCCTTTCTTAATGAGGATATTAAGGAAGAGATTTATTTGTCTCAACCTGAAGGGATTACATTTGTCGGAAGTGAGCATATGGTATGAAAACTTCAGATATCTATTTATGGTCTAAAGCAGGCATAGGAGTTGGAACCTCAGATTCGATAGTACAATCAAAGAGTTTGGTTTTACTAAGAATCCTGAGGAACCTGTGTGTATAAGAAGGTCAGTGGGAGTGCTGTGACATTCCCGGTGCTTTATGTTGGCGACATTCTACTCATTGAAATTATTGTGTTGGCACATCTTTATCTGTATACCCATGCTTGTTACATAGATAAAGTCCTAGAATAAACAAATAGTAGAAAGAATATGAGATGCTCATATGATGAGTATCATGAAACTCATATTTGGAATACTGTATATTCTAAACAGTTCCTAGTCCATTCAGCCGCCACTAAGAAGGATAAAGGCCGTTCGAGTTTGAGACTAGTATATGCGATGTGAGTACCATGTTTCATTGGTAGGGGACATTGTGATGTCCGAGCATGCAGATAGGTGCTCCTTGTAGAATGCACTAAACAACCCTCCATAAAGAACTTTCCAATTAGTTCTCACTTATCGAGTGGAAACTTCCTAGTTTATAGTTGTACACCATTAGTCTTTATGACCCGGGACAACATTGAGAATCTATATGCTAGCATTGCACTTTGACTTATTTACCGACTCTCAGGGGGTCATCAGGTGGCAAGTTTGGGTATTTTGTCGAACCATATAGGAGTCGATGCATTGTATTCGGGGATTCACCACTTACCTTCGAGTATGGATATCCTATGTGATCTCATGTGTATGTAGTTTGAAATCTCTGATCAGAGTGTTGGTGAAAATTATGAAAGGGGTTTCATAGATTACACCATCAATACAACTATGACGTGACACATAGTATCGATTCATTCACAGCTCTCGAATTACCAATAGTTGTCGAATCGGTCGGGATATATGAGATGAAGGGACCGTACTGTACGCTAACCATAATAGATTGTGTCTTTCAGGCACTATCATTTGATACCTAGGGATTCATGTAAACTATGCTGCTAGGCGTTTAACTTGATTGGTTGGGTACTATCAGACTTGAGTTTTGACGTTCTTATTATCAATGAGTTGATATGTAAGAATGGAGCATTTGGGGTATGCTCATATAAGGACATGTTTAGTCCCAAATCACATTGAGATGTGAACCCACGACTAGTTGTATCATTGAACCGTTGAGGACCACACAAGTACTAGCTTTCTTGATCCCGTTGAGAAAAAAATAGTTCAATGTGTTGAACGGCTTAAAAGGAGTTTTTAAGCTCTAAAAAAATAGAAGTAGGACTTCTATAAGAGGATTATGGGAATGTAACTTTTAATTTATGAAAGAGTTTCTAAATTAAAAGTTGGCAAAATAAATTATGTATTTGAAAATCGTGATTTTCATAAACATTATTATGGACTAAATTAAATTAATTCAAGTTTTGAATTAATTAAACACTAGTGGACCTAGTAGAGTCCAAATAATTAAATTAATTTAAAGTGTTAAATTAATTAAATAACATTGGGCCTTGTAGAACTTAATTAGAAATAATTTTTCAACTAGTGGGCTTAAGTAAAATCAAGTAAAGTTTAAATGGTCTCAAATATGTTAGAGATATTTAAATAAAATTCCATGGGCCTTGTAATTATTACAAGCCCAAACAAATTGCATGTCTGGAAGGTGAAGGGTTGGAGGCAACTTTTGAGTTAATGGCATGACATGCACATGCAACTTTACACTTTAACTTTTTACACAACCAAAAAAATATCCTCCCCTTCTCGCCACAAGCCTTTGCCGAAATTTTGATGTAATTTCCCTTCAATTTTGCTTCTTCAATTGTTGAAGATAGCACAACCTTCTCAAAAGAAAAATCCTCTAATTTTTCTAGTGCAAAATTAGAGGGGATCTTCCTAGTTGGTGGTGGGCTTGATATTTGAGCAAAGAGTGCTCAAAGGAGGCTTGTAGATTTGTCTACCTTTCAAGAGCCAAAGTTGTTTACAACTTGGTTGGAGCCATCATCAATCCTTTGTGATTGATAGGTAAATTTATAAACTCCTTTTGTATGACATTTTGTGTTTTATGTTATTTGCCACACATCATTGTGAGGTGTTCGGTTTTCTTCATGAAAAAATATTTTTGAAACTTCTATTGCTTATGCGGGCACTGTAACCGATCCGCTTTCACATATTTAGATCAGTTCGTCATAGTCTTCATTGAAGATATTTTGATCTATTAGAAGAGCAGGGAGGAGCATAGTCAGCATCTGAGGAGAGTGTTACAGACTCTACAAGATAGAAGACTGTATGCCAAGTTCAGCAAATGTGAGTTCTGGCTTGATAGATTGACATTTTTGGTCCACATTGTATCTCAGGATGGCATACAGGTCGACCCCAGCAAGGTAGAGGCAGTAAGAGATTGGCCAGATCCTAAGAGTGTGAGGGAGATCCGTAGTTTGTTGGGGTTGGCAGGTTACTACAGGAAGTTTATCCAAGGCTTTTCTTCGATAGTGGTGCCTATGACTGCCTTGACGAAGAAGAATGAAAAGTTTATCTGGGGACCTGAGTGTCAGGAGAGCTTTGACAGACTGAAGCTAGCATTGACCACTGCACCAGTACTAGCTATGCCATCAGGTCAAGGAGAGTTTTTGGTCTATACAGATGCATCTAAACTTGGGTTGGGCACAGTTCTGATACAGCAGGACAAAGAGATAGCTTATGCGTCCAGACTGCTGAAGGTCCATGAGAAGAACTATCCTACTCATGACCTCGAGCTAGCAGCAGTGGTATTTTCCCTGAAGATCTAGAGAAACTATCTGTATGGGGAGAAGTGCAGGATTTTTATAGATCATAAGAGCCTGAAGTACTTCTTCACATAGAAGGAGCTGAATATGTGACAGAGGAGGTAGCTGGAGCTGGTGAAGGATTATGATTGTGACATTAGCTAACATCCGGGTAAGGCTAAATGTAATGTCCGAGATTTAATTACTGTAATTAGACGTTGATTAATTGACAGAATTGAGGTTATAGGAACTCAAATGAAGAAGCGGGGCATCGTTACAGTATAAGCCAAGATGTTGGACCGAATATCGGGCGCCAAGATGTTGGACCTGCTGTGGGGACCCGGACGCTAATTCATGTCTTAAACATTATTAATGTCAAATATAACAATTAAGAAAAGTGGGACTAATTTTTTTTTTCTTTTTAAATTATAAATGCGGAAACGTAAAAGTAGTCTGTCAGATATATATGTCAAAGTAAAAGTACAATCATGTACTACATGTCTCTATCTCAACTAGGTACAACGACTATATATCTAGTGCTGAATCCTATTCTGCTTCTGGGCCCGGATATCCACGCTAACTAAAATCTCTCATCCTCTTCCTGATCCTGATCATGTCCTACCTGTTGTCATGCACACATACAAACAAGACAACAGCCGGATAACTCCGGTGAGAATTACATTCCAGTATAAATCATGTATACATGCATTTAATATAAACAAATATAACAGCATGAAACAGATATTCATAACATGTATCAAAATCAGAAACATGAATCAATATAAACTCTGAATAACACTCCGTGATTCTCAGACTCTGACTCGACTCATCCTAATCTAGGGATCTCGATCTGAATAAGAACGCAACGTTCTCCCATCTACTTTACCCCAGCTAGATGGTGGTACGTTCTTAGTCCCAGACTTTGGCTGTCTATATTGAAGATCTGCAATAGGAGTCGGTCCTCTCCTCAGTCTATCGGTATATATCCAAAAGTCCAGTGACTTGGCGGTTCTGCCAAAGACTCGGCGGATCTGTCCGACTCTAACTCATGCTTTGCTATAGACCAATAGACTAAGCATAATCAATATTAAGCATTGCAAATATCAAATGCAATAATCATTCATTATGTGATTTTGGGAAACTCAAGTCAAATCTAACTCGAGTTGTGCAATCCCGCATCAACATTAACTTATACATTTCGTTTCGTTCTATCACTCTGACTCTGTCGAAGTCTCGAACTCACTGCCTGTCAAATCAATCTGGCAATAAAAATATCGAATACACTGTATCAATGTATAACTCAATTTAAGACCTGTTCTGATCAATACTCAAATCAACATAATCTGATCCATATCATTGATATCATGATACAATCTTAATCAATACTGAATCTGATCAATATCAATCTAATGATGTTTCGACGGCATAAAAATACAATCTCAATAACCCCGTTAATCTCAACATCACAGATATAATAACACGGATCATAATCAATATCAGTACAACTCATAATCTCAACAATAAATAACAGATCATAATCTCAAATCTGTACAAGCTCGTAATACCGGCAATACAATATCAGTATATACAATTCAGCAACTCATCTGATCCAAATATGAATAATATCACTATACCCAGCGATACAGTATAAATCAGATATCAATTCCAACACTTCATAACCGATAAGAACATAATTCTGATATCACATCGGTCTAATCACAATCAAATTAACTCTGAAAATTCATAACAATTTCATACGGTATCAGTTCTTCGATCCGATTTCGATTATACGATGTCTAACATATCAAAAACACCATATATGAATCATATCTGATTCCTTTCAACATCATATTTTCAAATCCTATCAGAACATAAGAAAACTTACGTCCAGTTGAAGCCTGCGTCGATAGGAACTCAGTATTGAAGTCGGATTCAAAATCAGACGGGCGGATCGAAATCTAAAGGCGTAAGGATTTTCACAAGCCTTCCTCGTTCCTTTTCTTTGTTTTCCCGTATTTTTGAATGCAAGAACTCATATATATATCCTACTTTGCATGTCAAAGCAACGTGTCTACTTTTCCATATTTTGCAAGTGGCACTCGGGCGGTTGAAAATTACCGCTCGGGCGCGGCATGTTCTGCCCGAGATACTCAGCTGATCATCTCCTGGCGCTCGGGCGGTAATATTCTACCGTTCGGGCGCCAAACATTCTGTCCAAGAAGTAAACTCATGGTACATTGGCGCTCGGGCGGTTCTTTTCTACCGTTCAGGCGCCAGATGTTCGGTCCAACATCTTGGCTTGTAATGTAACGATGCTCTGCTTCTTCATTTGAGTTCCTATAACCTCAATTCTGTCAATTAATAAACATCTGATTACAGTAATTAAATCTCGGGCATTGAGATTCCCCTCCATATGTGGCCGAGAATGAAGAAGCTATTGTTGATCATTTCATCAATGGTTTGAACCCCGAGATCTTTACATTGGTGAACATAGGGCAACCGAATAATTTCACTGATGCCCTGAACCGAGACAAAGGAGCAGAAGCCGGTCTTATTAGACAGAAAGGAGCTTCCTATGTTCCTCCAGCACCGAGACCACAGCAACTACCTCCCAGATTTGAGGGTGGCAGCAGCAGTAGTGGTAAGAAGGACTTCTTGAAAGCTAGAGGAAAGCAATTCAAGATGGCAGGGAGCAGTTCATCTAGCTCTGGTGGTTCTCGACAGAGCCAGAGATATACTGGAGTGTACTGCAGAACTTTCGGAGGGAGACATCCGACTGAGCAATGCTAGGGAGTGACTGGTAGTTGCAACATCTGCAAACAACAGGGACAGTTTGCTAGGGTGTGTCCACAGAGAGGTTCCCAAAGATCCCAGGAAGCCGAATCATCTGGATCAGCGGCGCAAACTGATAGACGATCCGCTGCTGTTCATTCGTTCCAGCTAGCGCCAGCTCAGTCACAGCAGAGGCCCGGAGGTAGCCAGACAGTGAGCCAGCCTCCTAGACAGCAGGCCAGAGTATTTGCTTTGACAAATGTGCAGGCTCAGGAGGCACCATATGATTTTGTTGCAGGTAACTGTTTTATTTTTGGTTACCCTGCTTATGTATTGATTGATACCGGTGCTTCTCATACATTTATTTCTGAGAAATTTGCATTGAGTCATGCATTGCCTGTAGAGTCTTTATCTGCTGTAGTGTCTGTCTCTTCTCCGTTGGGGACAGGTTTGATATCAGTAAATTCTGTGAAACATTGTATACTACAGTATGACGGGCATGAGATTGAGTTAGATTGCATCGTACTTGGATTGTCTGATTTTCAATGTATTATCGGTATTGATATGCTGACCAAGTACAGAGCTACTGTTGATTGTTTCCACAAGATTGTGAGATTTAGACCAGATATGGCTGACGAGTGGAAATTCTACGGTAAGGGTTCTCGATCTAGAATTCCTTTGATATCCGTATTGTCTATGGCTCGATTGTTACAGAAAGGAGCAGAAGGATTACTTGTCTATTCAGTTGATTTACTGAAATCGAGTTCATCATTGGCGGATTTGCTAGTGGTATGTGAGTTTGCTGATGTCTTCCAAGATGAGATTCCTGGATTGCCTCCGATTCGAGAGATAGACTTCAGTATTGAGTTGATGCCAGGTACAGTTCCGATTTCGAGGGCTCCGTACAGAATGGCACCGATTGAATTGAAAGAGTTGAAAGAACAGTTGGAGGATCTATTGGCCAAGGGATATATCAGACCGAGTGTGTCGCCTTGGGGTGCTCCAGTACTGTTTGTGAGAAAGAAAGACGGTTCGATGAGACTCTGTATCGACTACTGGCAAATGAACAAGGCTATGGTAAAGAACAAATATCCTTTGCCTCTTATTGATGATTTATTTGATCATTTGCAGGGTTCTTCTGTATATTCCAAGATCGATTTGAGATCTGGATATCATCAACTGAGAGTCAGAGATTCTGATATCTCAAAGACAGCATTCAGAACCAGGTATGGACATTATGAGTTTATTGTCATGCCGTTTGGTTTGACGAATGCGCCAGGTGTATTTATGGGTCTGATGAACCGTATATTCCAGAAATATCTTGATGATTTCGTGATTATCTTTATTGATAATATTTTGATATATTCGAAAAATATGATTGAGCATGCTGATCATCTGAGAACTGTGTTGAAAATTCTGAGGGCTGAGAAATTATATGCTAAACTGTCGAAATGTGAGTTCTGGTTGAGACAGGTTGTATTTCTCGGCCATATCATATCCAGAGACGGTATTTCAGTTGATCTCAGTAAGGTTGAAGCCATGATTTCTTGGCCGAGACCGACCTCAGTGCCAGAGATTCTCAGTTTTATGGGTTTGGCAGGATATTATCGTCGATTTATTAAAGATTTCTCGAGTATTGCCAAGCCTATTACTCAGTTGACTCAAAAGAATGCTCCGTTTGTATGGTCTGAAGAATGTGAGACTAGTTTTCTTGAATTGAAGAAAAGACTGACCAGTGCACCGATACTGACTATTTTATCAGGTACTGGTGATTTTGTGGTTTACTGTGATGCATCACACCGAGGATTAGGTTGTGTGTTGATGCAGTGAAGGCATGTTATTGCTTATGCCTCAAGACAGCTGAAACCACACGAGACTCGTTATTCAATTCATGATCTTGAATTGGCAGCCATTGTCTTTGCATTAAAGATATGGCGACATTACTTTTATGGTGAAAAGTTTGAGATCTATTCTGATCACAAGAGCTTGAAGTATCTGTTTTCACAGTCCGAACTGAATATGAGGCAGCGAAGATGTCTTGATTTACTAAAGGATTTCGATTGTGAAATCAAGTATTATCCAGGGAAATCCAATGCAGCAGCAGATGCACTAAGTCGAAAGGTATGTTCTTTATCCTTATCGACAATTGGTGTTTCTAATTTGATAGAAGATTGCTGCTTGTCTGGATTAGCTTTTGAAACAGATCGTCAGCCTCTGAGATTGTGTGCTATTTGAGCTGAACCAGAACAAATATTAAGAATCAAAGAGGCATAGAAAGTTGATCAGAATGTGCAGAATTCGATTGCTATGGTCAGAACTGGACATCAATCAGAATATCAGGTTCGTGACGGTGTTTTGTATGTGAATAATCGTATTGTTGTGCCAAATGTTTCAGAATTAAGACAACGAATATTAGCAGAAGCACTCAGCAATCGATATAGCATTCATCCTGGTGGCAGAAAAATGTATAATGATTTGAAGACACAGTATTGGTGGAAACAAATGAAATCGGTTGTTACTGACTTTGTAGCCAAGTGTCTGAATTGCCAACAGTTGAAAGCAGAAAGAAAGAAACCAGGAGGATTGTTACAGAGTTTGTCCATTCCTGAATGGAAATGAGATCACATTTCAATGGATTTTGTGATGCAGTTACCACGTTCCTCCAGAGGTTGCGATGCGATTTGGGTCGTGATTGATCGATTGACCAAATCTGCGTGCTTTATTCCATACAAAATGACATATAGATATGACCAGATGGCCGATATTTATGTCAGAGAGGTGGTCAGATTGCACGGAGTGCCAAATTCGATTTTTTCAGACAGTGATCCTCGGTTTACTTTGCACTTCTGGCAGAGTTTGTAGCAGGCTCTAGGTACGAAGTTACATCTGAGTAACGCATATCATCCACAGACCGATGGACAGTCAGAGCGGACTATTCAGATACTGGAGGATATGCTGAGAGCCGTAGTGCTTGATTTTAGCACTAATTGGCAAGATGCATCGCCACTTTGTGAGTTTTCGTACAACAACAGCTATCAGACGAGTATTAAGATGGCACCATTTGAAGCGTTGTACGGAAAAAAGTGTCGATCCCCTTTGTATTGGGATGATATCTCTGAGATTCCTGAGATCGGACCTGATATGATCAGAGATATGACAGAGAAAGTGAAGCTGATACAGAAAATAAAGAAGGCAGCTCAGGATAGACAAGCCAAATATGCCAATGTGCGACGTAGACCGTTGCTATTTGAGGCAGGAGACCGAGTATTCCTGAAGATTTCACCTTTCCGAGGAGTTGTCAGATTTGGCAAGAAAGGGAAATTGTCTCCACGATACATTAGGCCGTATGAGATTCTCGAAAAGATAGGAGATCTTGCCTATCGACTAGCATTACCGCCTTCTTTATTTGGGATACATGATGTCTTTCATGTATCATTATTGAGGAAATATCTTTCTGATGCTTCACATATTATTCAGCCAGACGAGGCCGAACTGGATGAGACACTGAGTTACTTCGAGAAACCGATTCAGATTCTCGATCGAAAAGAGAAACAACTCAGAACGAAGACTATTCCGCTTGTGAAAATTCAGTGGAGCCGTCATGGCACTGAAGAAGCTACTTGGGAAACTGAGTCAGACATGAGACAGAGGTTCCCAGAATTGTTTCACTGATGTGAGTATTCTTATTTAGCTTCTATTCTCCATTCGTTATTGTATCTGATTTGATATTTGGTTGATTGCCTGTGATTTCGGGGATGAAATCATATAAAGGGGGAAATGTAATGCTTGAGATTTAATTACTATAATCAGAAGTTGATTAATTGACAGAATTGAGGTTATAGGAACTCAAGTGAAGAAGCAGGGCATCGTTACAGTATAAGCCAAGATGTTGGACCGAACATCTAGCGCCAAGATGTTGGACCGAACATCTGGCGCCCGAGCGGTAGAAAAGAACCGCCCGAGCGCCAATGCACCATGAGTTTACTTCTTGGACAGAATGTTTGGCGCCCAAGCGGTAGAATATTACCGCCCGAGCGCCAGGATATGATCAGCTGAGTATCTCGACAGAAACTTTCGCGCCCGAGCGGTAAAGATTAACCGCTCGAGCGCCGACCGAAATTGATGAAAAATAGACACGTTGCTTTTGCATGCAATTGGATATATATATACACATATCTTTCCTTCACTTCAAAAAGAAGGAACGGAGGAAAGAAGCTTCAGAGAAATAGCTTCGTGGGATTGTAAATCGTGATTTTGCAAGATCCGTCCGGTAGAATTTCAATCCGACTTCAGTACTGTGTTCCTATCGACGAGAGCTTCAACTGGACGTAAGTTTTGTTACATTTTGTTATCATTTGAAATTATGATACTGCCAGAATCCGATGTGATTCATATATGTTGTTCTTGCGAGATCAGACGTCGTATAATCGAAACTGGATTGAGAAACAGATACCGTATCGAATTGTTATGATTTTCAGAGTTGATTTGACCGAGATGTGATATCAGATTTGCATCGTTATTGTGTATGAGTTGTGGGAATTGATATCTGTTGATTTGTATTGCTGGGTATACTGAGATTATGCAGTTATGCCGTTGAAACAGAATTCGATTTAGTTCTGATTATAGCCAGTATCGATTGATTGGGATATTGATATTATATTCCTCGTTATTGTCATTGTCAGATTGACAGATTTGAGTTTGGGACTTTGAAAGAGTCAGATTGACAGAAAGAAAGGTATAAATAAATGTTGATACGTGATTGCACAACTCGAGTAGATTTGACTTGAGTTTCCCAAAATCACATACTGAATGATTATTGCATTTGATATTAGCAATGCTTGATATTGATATGCTTACTCTATTGAATTGTAGCAAAGCATGAGATAGAGTTGGGCAGATCCGCCTAGTCTTTGGTAGAACCGCCAAGTCACTGGACTTTTGGATATATATTGATAGACTGAGGAGAAGACCGACTCCTATTGCAGATCTTCAATATAGACAGCCAAAGTCCGGGACTAAGAACGTACCACCATCTAGCTGGGGTAAAGTATATGGGAGAACGTTGCGTTCTTATTCAGATCGGGATCCCTAAATTAGGATGAGTCGAGTCAGAGTTTAGGAGTCACAGAGTGTGATTCAGAGTTTGTATTGATACATATTGTTCAGATTTGATACTTGTTATTGATATGTGTTTCATTCTTTTATATATGCTTTTATATGACTGCATGTTTACATTGTTTATACTGGGATATATATATCTCACCGGAGTTATCCGGCTGTTGTCGTGTTTGTATGTGTGCATGGTAACAGGTGGGACAGGATCAGAGTCGAGGAAATGAAGATAGATCGTGACTAGAGTAGAGACTACGGACTTGGATTAGAGATAGGGTTTGGACACTTGACATTTAGTTGTTAAACCTTAGTTGAATGATTGTATATATATATACAAGATTTGTACTTTAATACATATATATTAGATTGAATCCCATTACATTCCACATGTTAAAAAAAAAAGAAAAAAAAATTAGACCCAGATTATTTACATTGATCTAATTATCCCAATAACGATTAAGAAGATGATTAGCGTCCGGGTCCCCACACTAATGTAGTTGCAGACGCTCTGAGCAGGAAGCACATAGTGATTGCTCATCTGTCAGTGCAGAGACCACTGCAGACTGAGATTCAGATATTTGAGCTTGCAGTTTATGCCAGGGGCGAGGTCCTGAATCTTGCTACTCTTACAGTACAACGGACTCTGAGAGACAAAATCCGGACATGGCAGAATTCAGACGAGCAATTATATAATTGGAGTCAGAGGGACGAGGCTAAGGGCCAGAGACTGTACACAGTAGTGGACGTCATAGTCAGATATCGGGACCGCCTATGGGTTCCTGACAGTAATTCCCTTCGAGCAGATATCTTTAGCGAGGCCCACAGCACCCCATACTCCATCCATATAGGGAGTACAAAGATGTATAAGGACCTACAGACTCTGTATTGGTGGCCGGGCATGAAGCGAGATATTCTGCGATTCCTCTCCGTGTGTTTGACTTGTCAGCAGGTTAAGGTAGAGAATCAGAGACCAGCAGGAAAACTGAGACCACTCCCTATTCCCGAGTGGAAATGGGTATGGACTTCATGATAGTGCTTCCGAGGACTACTAGAGGATTCAATGCCATTTGGCTGATTGTTGATTGGCTCACTAAATCAGCTCATTTCCTACCGATCAGGAAGACATTCAGCATGACTCAGTACGCAGAGCTGTACATCAGAGAGATTGTCAGATTGCATGAGATTCTAATGTCCATCGTGTCAGACAGGGACTTAAGATTCACGTCAAAATTCTGGAAGAGTATCCACCCGGCGCTAGGTACTAAGTTATTGTTCAGCACTGCCTTCCATCCTCAGACAGACAGTCAGTCATAGAGGGTGATTCAGATTCTGGAGGACCTACTCCGAGCTTGCATGATCAACTTCCAGGGCAGCTGCGAGCCAAAGTTACCTCTCTTGGAGTTCACATACAACAACAATTATCAGGAATCGATCGGTAAGGCTCCATACAGGGCACTGTACGGGAGAAAGTGTAGGTCGCCAGTTTATTGGGATGAGATAGGAGGGAGATAAGATGTGGACACCCGAATCTAATTCATCTTCTGGGATTAAGTGGATCAATTAATTAATCTGGGTCTAAATTTTTTTTTTAAAATACCTAAGTGCGGAACATAAGATAATCAATCTGATATACATATCAACAGTAAATTACAAGTCTTGTACAAAATATATTTATTTCAATCTAAGGTTCAACCACTATACATCAAGTGTTGAAAGTCAATTCTACTTCTAAGTCCGGATCTCCACGCTAATCTTGATCTCTCATCCTCTTCTTGACCTTGATCCTGTCCCACCTGTTGTCATGCACACATACAAATATAACAATAGTTGGATAACTCCGGTTAGAAATATATTCCCATTATAAACAACATATACATGCAATCATATAAACATATATAAAAGCATGAAACAGATATCAATAACATGTTTCATAATCTGAAAGACATGAATCGATATAAAGCTGTAAATCAAACTCTGGACTCATCATCTCAGACTCAACTCTTCTCTAATCTAGGGATCCCGGTTCCTGGACATTGGCATACTATATCGAATCTCAGCAAGAGAAGCCGATCTGCTCCTAAGCAACATCAATATAAACAAAACATCCAGTGTCTTGGCACATCCGCCAAAGACTTGGCACCTCAGCCAATGACTAGGCACATCCGCCCATGACTCAATATATGATTTGCTATAAATCAATAGACTAAGCATATCAATCTCATGAATTGCAAACATCAATGCAGTAAAATAAAGTATGTGGTTATGGAAAACTCAATTCAAATCAAACTCGAGTCGTATCTTCCCGGTTCAACATGGATTTATACATTTCTCTTGTCGATCTGACGAAATCGAAGTCTCGAATTCAAATCTGACAATATTCAATCATGGCAATGACAATATTGAGAAGTACAATATCAATATACAACCCAATCAATACTGGATATAATCAGAACTCAATCTAATTCTGTTTCAACGGCATAACTGCACAATCTCAATATACCCAGCAATACAATATCAACAGATACCAATCTCAACTCATAATCAATCAATAAACACAATCTGATATCAAATCTATATAATATCAATCAAATTCAATCTGAAAATGATAACAATTCCATACGGTATCTGTTCTTCAATCTGATTCCAATTATACAACGATAACAATCTCAGGAACAGATAATATCAGTCATATCAGGATTTCTTCCATATCATATTTTCAAATCATAGAAGAACATAATAAAACTTACTTCCATTTGAAGTCTTTGTCGATAGGAACACAGTACTGAAGTTGGATTAAAAATCGGACGGATGGATCTTTCACAACTCAAATTCTAAGATCAAGAATTTGAAAATCTCTCCAAGGTTTTCTCGGTTCTTCCCTTGCTAATTCTGAGGAAATTTAAGACTTAATATATATATATTGCATGGTAAAGGGGCAAGTGGCTTCATGTATGTACTGCACGTCTCGCGCATATGCGCGACCTTCTTCGGCGCATATGAGCTACTGGTCTCAGCAATCTTCCTTTCCTCTGCTCGCGCATATGCGCGCCCTCTCTTCGTGCATATGCACGAGGTTCTCTGCCATGTTCGCGCATATGCGCGGGTCCTGGTCGCGCATATGCGTGAGGTTCTCTGCCTACCTCATGCATATGCACCCTGCTCGGTCGCGCATATGCGCGAGGGGTTCAGTCCTCGCACATAATTCAAGTCTACTTTTGTCTTTCCCGGTCTGATCCTTTTCGTCTATAATCACATCAATTATCAATAAATCATTTCAAATTACAATAACAAAATTCTCGGACATTACATCAGAGTTGGTTCCGGATATTGTCAGATAGACAGCAGATTTAGTGGCAAGGATTAGAGACAGTATTAAGACTGCATAGAGCTGTCAAAAGAGTTATGTTGATCAGAGGCGGCGAGATCTCGAGTTCGTAGTAGGGGATCATGTTTTCATGAAAGTTGCACCGATGAAGGGTGTGATGAGGTTAGGGAAAAAGGGCAAGCTCAGCCTTAGATTCATGGGACCATTTGAGATCCTATAGAGATTTTGACACTCGCATACAAATATTTTTTACCGCCGAGTCTGGCAGGAGTTCATATTGTGTTCCACGTCTCCATGTTGCGGAATTACATGTCGAATCCTTCACATGTGCTTAACTATGAGCCATTTCAGCTGACACCGCATCTATCATCCGAGGAGAAACCCACTCAGATTTTGGACAGACAGGAGAGGAGGATCCGGAACAAGGTGATCCAGATGCTCAAGGTCAAGTACTTGAATCATTCTGAGGAGAAGGCTACTTGGGAGACCGAGACCGAGACTGAGACCGAGATGAGGAGTCGCTACCCGGAGTTATTCGGTACGTTCTAAATTTTGAGGATTAATTTTATTTAAGGGGGTAGAGTTGTAAGGTCCACGAATTTAATTCACGTAACCTGAATGCATGCAATCTAGGATTTTTATTTAAATTATTTGTTTAATTATTTTTATGCATTTAATGCATAATTATTGCATGGTAGGATTTAATTCATGAAATTTTAAAAAGTTCATGCATTAGGATTTTTAGGTGCATTTCACGCTCGAAGGAGGAACGAAGACCGGAGAATTTTCAGGAAAATTAATTTTATTACATGATTAATTTTTATTAATTATTTTAAGATTTTTTTAGTTTATTTTTCAAAATTGAGATTTATTGGGTATTTTTACCCGCATAATTTTAATTTCTAACGGTACGTAAATTTTATCGAATCGGGAGACTTTTTGAAGGTTCAGCTTATATTTTCAAAAACTTTCAAACACGAAATATTTTTCGTGAGTGTTTTTGGATTTAATGGGCCTAATTTTAAGCTTATTGGGCTTAAATAATTTTTTAAACCATTAATTAACCATTTAGGGCCCATTAGCTAGTTGACTACTAATTAATTAAATACCTAATCACCATTTAACCTAAACCTAAAGCTTGTACCAGCCGACACCCCTCAATTTCAGAATCTCCCTCTCGGTTTCAACACCCTAGCAGCTGAATAGCATCGGCCACCCCATTTCTTCAAGAGAAAAATCCTCCTGGTGTCTCCCTCGTCTCGTTTTTGTTCATCAAACATCAAGGCACGCCCCGTACAGTTATTTTTTGCATCACATGCATTGTATATTTGTTGTTTTATGTGTCTGTGTGTGTAAAAATCTCGATCCACCCCCCTTGCTTAGAGATAGAACGTTTGTGCTTGCATATTTATCATTTTCTTATCACCTACTCACGTTTTCTTGTATGTTGTGTAAGGGGCTGCGGTTCTTGACTGGTAAGATAAGGAACGTGATGAAAAGAGGTGGTATTGAGGATTAGGAATCGTGCTGGGGGATGTAGGTTGTCAGATAGAGAGATATGTTTCATGGGGGTGGTTCGGTTCTTGGAGTAGCAGCGCGCAAGGGTCTTCCAGCAATGCAGGGACCTAGAAGAGCCTTAGACCAGACCCTGGTGGGCCTGAGACATTGCTTTGAAGGGGCTCTGCATGTGCTGGGACCGCCTGAGCTAGTAGAACGCACGCGGGGAGGAGAAAGGCTCAGAGGTGGGAGCTTCGGGTTCTAGCGCTCGCTGTCGTCGTGTATGCTGCATGGGGCTGTTCGCTTGGTCTTGTAGGTCCCTTAGGGTCTGTCTAGGTCATAAGTAGCTGGTCTCGTGACAGGTACGAGCTAGTGCGAGCTTAGGGCTGGTAGAGTTCGGATGGTACAATGAGGGTTTGATTAGAGGATAGCTGAAACTCTCCAGCAACTTTTAGGTCCTTTCGGAAAGGTTTAGCGACTGAGTCTTGATGGTTTTAGAACTTTTAAGTGTTTATAAGTTGTGGTAAGAAGTTGAGAAAAATTTGGTTAAGTTTTGAGTCGATTCGGGTTAAAACCGGGACCCCGGTCCAAGTTTTAAAACGAATCGGTTAAGTTGTAATTTGGGCTCGAGTTTAAGTCTAGGAATTTTTTTAAATTTGTTTTGGGATATTTTAAGGAGTTTGGTAAACTTCGGGGCAATTTTAGAGGTCCAGGGGTAAAACGGTAATTTTTGGGTTTCTAGGGGAAAAATGGTCATTTTGCACCCGGGGGAGATTTTGTTCATTGCAGAGCCCTGAGTACAAATTTATGATATTTGAAATGTTTATGCATCATGTTCATGATTTTTATGGAATTACGATAAATACGTTGCATGTCTGGTTTAAAGAAAAAATTACGTATATGCATGTTTTTATTAAGTGGTGAATTTGATGACGTTTTAGAAGGATGTGTATTTGTTGTGACTGACAATGTATATGTATACAATGACATGAGATATGATGAGCTGAGGCCAAGGCTCAGTGGAGGGAATTTTGTCGCTGATGTCCCTGCAGCCCGGTACCATGGTTATACGTAGATGGATCAATCGATAGAGCTGATACGATAGAGCTGATACGAAAGTCACAACTAATGAACTGAATTCAACTAAATGAAAATATATACGTATATGATGACACGAGATGATTTGATTTGACATGATATGATTTTACACGACACGTTTATGTTATGCTTGTAAGTTAATGAAATATATGTTGAGTATGATATTTTTCACTGCTATGTGCCATGTATATATACATGTTATTCCTGGTACATGTGTGTTGAGTCTGTAGACTCACTAGGCGTGTGTGATGCAGGTGAGCTTGATGCTGAGGAGACTGGAGGCGCCGAACTCTGAGTAGGCAGCCCTGGGGCAGTTACACGACCTGAGGACCGCACGTTTTTCCGCACTTGGTTTATGAGTTTTTTAGAGGAGTTGAATATTTTTATACGTTGACGATATTACTATTTTTACTCGTATATGTTTACGTTTGATCTTGGATGATGTTGGTTCTTTTAAACTGCACTGTAGAACCCATAAATCAGTAGACGTATAAGCCATGCATAATTTTAGATTTCTAAATTTAATTGACTTCATTGCATAATTATTTTAAATCCATTTATTTGAAGTTAATTATTTATTATTTCAGTTCAGTAGTTTGATTTTTAGCATTTCAGTTATTTCAGTGAGGCCGGACCGGAGTCGGAGTTTTGAGGTAGAATTTAAGATTCGAGAAATATTTCCAGAAGTTAATTTAGCTAGCAAGTAAGTTCATTTAAGTTAGAAAGGGAGGTTTGAGGATTTAATTTAATTATTTGAGGTGATTAATAAATAAGCTCATTTAAGTTACTTAATTAAGGGGTTAGATCACTAAATTATTTAAAGGATTAGTAAGGCTTTCAAGGATTATTAGTTGACTAGATAACAATATTTCCCCTTCATTTTATTGCAATTTTCGGCCCCCATAGTTGCTAGACAATTTAATTGCCAACTCATCAACCTTTTGACCATTTCTTTGCATGTAAGTTGTAGGATAATTCTAGGATTTTTGAGAGCACAATTTAATTAAATTAATGGAGATATCCTAGACTAGAAAACAAGCAAAAATCGGCCACTACCTCTAGAAACATCCACCAACCCATTTGATATCAAACCATAATTCAAAATTCAAATTTGGGAAGACTTGGTCTTGATATGATCCTATTATTGTGCACCCTTCTCCTCACCTTCATAACCATCACTCCCCCTCCACCTCCACCGAAAATAAGACCCCTTTTCAGAGGTAAAAGTCGTGAGCCATAGCTAGGGAGTAAGGCAAGAAATCGAGAGCCAAGAAAGGTAGAGAAGCAAGCGCTCCGTCTCCTCCGCGCCGTCTCGTCTCTTTTTTTCGTTTTCATTTCAAACGATAACCAGGCATGTCTAGATTCTTTCTAAACCTAAATCAAGTCATATTATCATTTATTTTTCAGTACATGATCATGTTTATTCAAGTAAAAATCGAGATCCATGTCAAAATTTTGAAACAACACATGCAGAATTTTCGATTTTCCTTGGCAAGCTTCACGGTTTCTTTTGGTTTGTGAGTTTCAGGTATTGGATCGACTCCAGGCTCCCAAGGCAACTTATATATATGTAATAGGATGCATTAGGACCACATTTGTCCATCGGTTTCAGCCCATGCTCGCTGGAAAGCAAGAAATGACAGCAACACCATTTGTGTCCCTTTTTGAGTTCGAAAATTTCAGTTTTTATGTCAAGGGGTTTGGATCTGATCTTGGCTGCCCTAAGGGCTCTTAGCCATGGTTGGATTACTCCCCTAGCATGTCTAATACGTGACTAAGTTTCCCTTTTGGTGGCTTGGTCCATGTCCCCTCGGTTTTTAATCAAAACATCAAAATAGCCGCTTCCCCATTTCGGCTTCTCCTTTTTACTAGCTCGTATGGTTTCGGTTTGTGGTTGCTTGGTGTGGATCTTGGTTGGCCTATGGCCCTTAGCCACGGTTCATATCATGCTCCTAGATGTCTAGATCGTGTCATGGTCAATCAAATGGCCACTGGAACGACGCAAGACATCGATCTAAGCAAAACACTACACACGCATGCACGTTGCTCTCGGTTGGACCCTTCGGTTGAGTTTTGGGGTGATGCGGATTGTGGCTGGCCTAGGGCCCTTAGCCATAATTCAAATCATTCCTTGGGATGTTGGTAAGAGTCTCTGGTCGGTGGTTCACGCCTCTAATGGCCGATAGTCTCGAAACCAACGCAAGTCTTGTAGTTGCACAGCTGCTGGAAATTACAGCAAGTTGCTGTGTCGTTTAGAAGGCTCGTTTGAGTTCTTGGTTGGCTTTTAGCCCATGGCCTTGGACTGGACAGTGCCTCATTGAGTTGGTAAGGTCATGTTTTTGACCGTTCATCATTCGGATCATTTTCGAGGTCGTACGAGAATTTACGGTGCAATGTGCCAAATTGACTCTCGAAAGAGCGTTTCGTGTTTTGGCCTCCATTCCACCTAGATTTCGACCCTATCATTTTAGGAGCATTATTTTATGATTTTTCAGCGTATTTTAATCATGACTATACGTCGGTTCGGTGTCGGTTCAGGTTGGCTCGGAGTCATGATTAAATGCGAAGCCATTAGGCGTCATAGTCGCATCTTTTGAACGTAAATTGCATAGTTGTTCAAGTTTAAGCTATTGCATATTTTTCATGGCACAGTTAGGTTGCAGCGAGCCTGGGGACGATCCAATCCAATCCAGTTGGTAAAATTACAGGAATTTTCATTACGCCAGTTAATTATTTTACGTGCATTAAATAGAAAATGATTATTTTTGAGATTTATGCGATATGGCTTGTGGTTCATTCACTATGTGGGAGTGTTATTTTATACGGTCGCCAGTGACCGATCAGTTCAGTATGGTACCACCCGGTTGCCAGTGACCGGCCAGCTCAGTTCAGTTTCAGCCTCCCCGGTAGCCAGTTACCGATCAGTTCAGCTTAGTGCAGTGGCCACAGGCGTAAAACATAATCTCAACAGAAAATTTTACCAGTTATTTCAGTACAGGCTCCAAGGAGCAAACATTTTTACTGTGATTATCAGTTCAGTTATGCACGTATTATAATTGCTCAGTACAGATTATTTTCAGCATGCCTCAGGACATGATATTTTATCCCATGCATATTTTAATTCAGATTTTTACTCGTTACCTGCGATTTATGCATGCTGAGTCTTTAGGCTCACTAGACTTGATTGTTGTAGGTACTGATGTGGCCAGGGCCGAGGGCGAGGACCAGTGAGCCAGCTTGGGTCGGCAGTAGTGGCACCCGAGGACCTCAGAGCAGCAGTTGTTATTTTATTCCGCAAACATTTTATCAGTCGTTGGATATTTTTAAATTGTGATTTTTGGCAAACTTTATTTTCTTCCGCTGCGATTATTTTAGACATTTAACTTGATTCATCAGTCGATTTTATGAATGAGGCCATTTAAGTTCTTTTAAAAAGGAAAATTTTTAATTTTCCGCAAATTTTCAAGAAAGGAGTTTTAGGCCCTTTACAGTTGGTATCAGAGCGGTGGTTCTGTATAGGGTTTCACTACTACTGACCGCGAGAAGCTCACGAAGCCACGTCTTCGGTCTGTAAGTTTTTCAGTTCAGCATTTTGTTCAGCATTTTAGTTAAAGCATGAATTAGTTTGTCAGCATGCTTCCAGATTTTCAGTATTTCAGGGTTCATTTAAAGTAAATTATGGAATTATGCATGTTAGTTACGTATGGGTTATGTTGGAACAGTATGCCCCCTAGACGCATTTTAGAGCGCAACAGAGAGGTGGAGCCTCGCCGAGAGGACAAAGAGGAGCATAGACCGGAGGGAGACCTACCACATCCTCCACCGCCCCCACCGGACATGAGTGCCCAGATGTTAGCTGGGATGGCACAGTTCTTCGCACAGTTTGCGGGGGGCAATGCCGCAGCCGTAACCGCAGCCGCAGCCAGGCCGACAAGGCCCGAGGCTGTTTATGAGCGATTCATGAAGATGCGCCCGAAGGAATTCTCTGGGACATCTGACCCCATGGTTGCCCGAGGGATGGATCAAATCCCTCGAGGTCATCTTTGAGTTTATGGAGCTGGGAGACGAAGACCGAGTCCGGTGTGCCACCTACCTGTTCACTGGAGACGCCCGCTTATGGTGGGAAGGAGCTTCGGTAGCCCTGACCTTGGCTACACTTTCTTGGACCCGCTTTACGGAGGTTTTCTACTCCAAGTATTTTGCTGAGGAGGTTCGCACCAGGCTGACCACCGAGTTCATGAGCCTGAGACAGGGGGATGTGACGATTACGGAGTTTATCCGTAAGTTCGAGAGGGGCTGTCACTTTGTGCCCCTGATCGCGAATGATGCTAGAGCCAAGCTGATGCACTTCCTGGTGGGTTTACGGCCGATCTTGCGCCGGGATGTTAGGGTATCTGACCCTGCTACTTATGAGATTGCCGTCTCCAAGGCCTTAGCCGCAGAGCAGGATCTGCGGGATATCGAGAGGGATCGCCAGGGCAAGCGCCCAGTCCAGGCACCGCACCGCCCTCCTCCTCATCAGCATCAGCAGCAGAATAAGAGGCCTTTTCATGGACCGCCCAGGAACCGAGGCCAGCAGCAGCAGCAGCGGGGACGCCCAGCCCCGAGGACTCAGGAGCACCCATTTTGTCCCAGGTGCTCACGTCGCCATCCTGGAGCATGTATGGCTGGCTCAAAAAGTGTTTTAAGTGTGGCAGTCCAGACCACATGTTGCTGCAGTGCCCTCAGAGGAATCTGCCTACCCAAGGCAGAGTTTTTGCTCTCCATGCCGCGGAAGCCAACCCGGAGACTATGTTGTTGACAGGTACCTTTAAACTTTAAGTTATTATTTGAATTTCCGTGTTTTGGGAATCGGGATTTAGATTTTTGAACTTAGAACTGTTATAGGATTGCATGCTCTACTCAGATTTATTTCAGAGGAATTAAGCTAGAGGAACCTTGACCTTTGCATGTCTATAAGTTTAGATCTTGTAGTGGGATTCAACTTAGAGCTCCGCTCTTTCAGGAAGAATTTTTATATCTGGTTCCGCTACAAAGGCCTTGATAGATTCAGGGGCCACTCACTCGTTTATTTCGGAGGTCTTTGCAAACTTTCTCAAGATCCAGACCATTGGGCTAGATATTGCCTTTTCAGTAGTGTTGCCGTCAGGCGAGGAGATGGCAGCCACCAATGTTATCCGAGATATAGACCTTGAGCTGCACGGTAATCTTGTTTATGCGGATCTGATTGTGCTACCGATGCCGGAATTTGACATCATCCTAGGGATGGACTGGCTATTGAGGAACAGAGTGTTGATAGACTTCCAGAGGAGATCTGTTCTTGTCCGATCGCCTGGAATGGAGCAGTTCTTATTTGAGCCGGACAGGTACTTTCCTTTACCGCGCATTATTCCTTATGTTCAGGCTAGGAAACTCATGCATAGAGGGTGTCGGGCATTTCTAGCGACTTTTTTATCTGTCCCCAAGGAACCCAGCCTGTCAGCCTCAGATGTTCCGATTGTCAGAGATTTCTTAGACGTTTTTCCCGAAGACGTCTCTGGTATGCCACCCGAGAGAGAGGTGGAGTTTTCCATTGAGCTTATGCCAGGTACGGCTCCTATATCCAAAGCGCCATACCGACTAGCACCGACAGAGATGGCAGAGCTTAAGAAGCAGATTCAGGAACTTCTCGACAAGGAGTTCATTCGCCCGAGCTTTTCTCCATGGGGCGCGCCGGTCTTATTTGTGAAAAAGAAGGATGGCTCGATGAGGCTTTGCATTGACTACAGGGAGTTGAACAGGGTTACAGTGAAGAATAAATACCCACTGCCGAGGATTGAGGATCTGTTTGACCAGTTGCAGGGAGCTTCGATTTTCTCCAAGATAGATCTGCGTTCCGGTTATCACCAGTTGAGGGTGAGAGATGGTGATGTCTCGAAGACAGCTTTCAGGACTCGTTATGGCCACTACGAGTTCCTAGTGATGCCGTTCGGTCTGACGAATGCGCCAGCGATCTTCATGGATCTAATGAATCGCGTATTTCAGCCGTACCTCGACCAGTTTGTGATAGTGTTCATAGATGACATTCTCGTCTACTCCAAGAGTCGGGAGGAGCACAGCAGGCATCTGACCACAGTGTTGCAGACATTGCAGAAACACAAACTATTCGCAAAGTTCAGTAAGTGCGAATTCTTGTTAGAGAAGGTGGCGTTCTTGGGCCACATTGTTTCTAGCAGTGGCATTGAGGTAGACCCGGCGAAAGTTGCAGCAGTCAGAGATTGGGTTGTGCCTCAGAATGTATCGGAGATCCGCAGTTTTCTTGGGCTAGCAGGATATTACAGGAAGTTCATTCAGGGATTCTCATCCATTGCCGTTCCACTCACAGCACTGACAAAGAAAAATGTGAAGTTTGTGTGGAGTGAGGAGTGTCAGAAGAGCTTCGATACTTTGAAGCAAGCTCTTATCTCAGCACCCGTTTTGGCTGTACCGTCAGGATCCGGCGAGTTTGTCCTTTATACCGATGCTTCGAAGCTTGGTTTAGGTGCAGTTTTGATGCAGCATGGGAGAGTGATAGCGTATGCTTCTCGACAGCTGAAAATCCACGAGAAGAATTACCCTACCCATGATCTGGAGTTAGCGGCCGTAGTTTTTGCTTTGAAGATTTGGAGGCACTATCTGTATGAAGAGAAGTGTCAGATCTTTACCGACCACAAGAGCCTCAAGTATTTCTTTACGCAGAAGGAGCTGAACATGCGTCAGAGGCGTTGGTTGGAGCTTGTGAAAGACTACGATTGTGACATTAGCTACCACCCGGGTAAAGCTAATGTAGTTGCGGATGCTTTGAGCAGGAAAGTCGCAGTGATGGCTCACTTGACGATTCAGAAACCTCTTCAGATTGAGAGGCAGAAGTTCGATCTTGAGACTTATCCGCGAGGTAGAGTTCCTAGTTTATCTACCTTGACTATCCAGTCCTCTCTTATTGACCGTATTCGCAGCGGTCAGGCAGCAGATGAGCAGTTGGCATAGTGGAAGAAGAGAGATGAAGCCAAGGGCAGTGTTTTGTATACAGTCAGCGACGGTATTGTGAGATACCGAGATAGGATATGGGTTCCTAGCAGTGATTCTATCCGAGCAAACATCTTATCAGAGGCCCATACGTCCCCGTACTCCATTCACCCTGGGAGTACGAAGATGTACAAAGATCTGCAGCTATTGTATTGGTGGCCAGGGATGAAGAAGGACATCAGGCGTTTTGTATCCGAGTGCCTGACTTGCCAGTTAGTGAAGGCCGAGCATCAGAGACCAGCAGGTTTGCTCAAGCCTCTCCCTATTCCCGAGTGGAAGTGGGAGAATGTTACCATGGACTTTGTGACCGGATTGCCGAGGTCAGCCAGAGGATCGAATGCCATCTGGGTGATTGTAGATCGTCTTACCAAATCAGCGCACTTCTTGCCTATTAAGACGACTTTCACCATGATTCAGTATGCAGAGCTGTATATCCGAGAGATAGTCCGACTCCATGGTATTCCAGTTTCTATCGTATCCGACAGAGATCCCAGATTCACTTCCTCGTTTTGGAAGAGTTTGCATTCGACTTTGGGTACGAAGTTGCTGTTTAGCACAGCTTTCCATCCGCAGACAGATGGACAGTCGGAGCGAGTTATTCAGATCTTAGAGGATCTTCTCCGTGCTTGCGTCATTGATTTCTTTGGGAGTTGGGAGTCGAACTTACCATTGGTAGAGTTCACCTATAAAAACAGTTTCCAGTCGTCTATAGGTATGGCTCCGTATGAAGCGCTGTATGGCCGCAAGTGTAGATCTCCTGTTCATTGGGATGAAGTAGGAGAGAGAGCAGAGTTGGGTCCAGAGATTGTTCAGCAGGCAGCAGATGTAGTAGTCAAGATCCGTGATAGGATGAGGACTGCCCAGAGCCGACAGAAGAGTTATGCCGATCAGCGGAGGAGAGACTTAGAGTTTGCAGTGGGCGATCATGTTTTCGTGAAAGTGGCACCTATGAAGGGTGTCATGAGATTTGGGAAGAAATGGAAGCTCAGTCCGAGATTCATTGGACCGTTTGAGATCCTCGACAGAGTTGGGACTCTTGCTTATCGTGTGGCTCTTCCGCCGAATCTGGCCGGAGTACACAATGTCTTTCACATCTCCATGCTGAGAAAGTACATGGCAAATCCTTCGCATGTGCTGAATTTCGAGCCGTTGCAGCTTACTCCGAACTTATCTTATGAGGAGAGACCCGTGCAGATCCTAGACAGACAGGAGAAGAAACTTCGGAACAAGCTCGTTAAGCGAGTCAAAGTCAAATGGCTCAACCATTCAGAGGAGGAAGCTACGTGGGAGTCTGAGCCGGAGATGAGAAGTCGATACCCTGAGTTATTCGGTGAGTTCTAATTTCGAGGACGAAATTTCTTTTAAGGGGGGAAGGATTGTAGAACCCATAAATCAGTAGACGTATAAGCCATGCATAATTCTAGATTTCTAAATTTAATTGACTTCATTGCATAATTATTTTAAATCCATTTATTTGAAGTTAATTATTCATTATTTCAGTTCAGTAGTTTGATTTTTAGCATTTCAGTTATTTCAGTGAGGCCGGACCGGAGTCGGAGTTTTGAGGTAGAATTTAAGATTCGAGAAATATTTCCAGAAGTTAATTTAGCTAGCAAGTAAGTTCATTTAAGTTAGAAAGGGAGGTTTGAGGATTTAATTTAATTATTTGAGGTGATTAATAAATAAGCTCATTTAAGTTACTTAATTAAGGGGTTAGATCACTAAATTATTTAAAGGATTAGTAAGGCTTTCAAGGATTATTAGTTGACTAGATAACAATATTTCCCCTTCATTTTATTGCAATTTTCGGCCCCCATAGGTGCTAGACAATTTAATTGCCAACTCATCAACCTTTTGACCATTTCTTTGCATGTAAGTTGTAGGATAATTCTAGGATTTTTGAGAGCACAATTTAATTAAATTAATGGACATATCCTAGACTAGAAAACAAGCGAAAATTGGCCACTACCTCTAGAAACATCCACCAACCCATTTGATATCAAACCATAATTCAAAATTCAAATTTGGGAAGACTTGGTCTTGATATGATCCTATTATTGTGCACCCTTCTCCTCACCTTCATAACCATCATTCCCCCTCCACCTCCACCGAAAATAAGACCACTTTTCAGAGGTAAAAGTCGTGAGCCATAGCTAGGGAGTAAGGCAAGAAATCGAGAGCCAAGAAAGGTAGAGAAGCAAGCGCTCCGTCTCCTCCGCGCCGTCTCGTCTCTTTTTTTCGTTTTCATTTCAAACGATAACCAGGCATGTCTAGATTCTTTCTAAACCTCAATCAAGTCATATTATCATTTATTTTTCAGTACATGATCATGTTTATTCAAGTAAAAATCGAGATCCATGTCAAAACATTTTGAAACAACACATGCAGAATTTTCGATTTTCCTTGGCAAGCTTCACGGTTTCTTTTGGTTTGTGAGTTTCAGGTATTGGATCAACTCCAGGCTCCCAAGGCGACTTATATACATGTAATAGGATGCATTAGGACCACATTTGTCCATCAGTTTCAGCCCATACTCGCTGGAAAGCAAGAAATGACAGCAACACCATTTGTGTCCCTTTTTGAGTTCGAAAATTTCAGTTTTTATGTCAAGGGGTTTGGATCTGATCTTGGCTGCCCTAAGGGCTCTTAGCCATGGTTGGATCACTCCCCTAGCATGTCTAAGACGTGACTAAGTTGCCCTTTTGGTGGCTTGGTCCATGGCCCCTCGGTTTTTAATCAAAACATCAAAACAGCCCCTTCCCCATTTCGGCTTCTCCTTTTTACAGCTCGTATGGTTTCGGTTTGTGGTTGCTTGGTGTGGATCTTGGTTGGCCTATGGCCCTTAGCCATGGTTCATATCATGCTCCTAGATGTCTAGATCGTGCCATGGTCAATCAAATGGCCACTGGAACGACGCAAGACATCGATCTAAGCAAAACACTACACAAGCATGCACGTTCTCTCGGTTGGACCCTTCGGTTGAGTTTTGGGGTGATGCAGATTGTGGCTGGCCTAGGGCCCTTAGCCATGGTTCAAATCATTCCTTGGGATGTTGGTAAGAGTCTCTGGTCGGTGGTTCATGCCCCTAATGGCCGATAGTCTCGAAACCAACGCAAGTCTTGTAGTTGCGCAGCTGCTGGAATTTACAGCAAGTTGCTGTGTCGTTTAGAAGGCTCGTTTGAGTTCTTGGTTGGCTTTTAGCCCATGGCCTTAAACTGGACAGTGCCTCATTGAGTTGGGAAGGTCATGTTTTTGACCGTTTGTCATTCGGATTATTTTCGAGGTCGTACGAGAATTTACGGTGCAATGTGCCAAATTGACTCTCGAAAGAGCGTTTCGTGTTTTGGCCTCCATTCCACCTAGATTTCGACCCTATCATTTTAGGAGCATTATTTTATGATTTTTCAGCGTATTTTAATCATGAATATACGTCGGTTTGGTGTCGGTTCAGGTTGGCTCGGAGTCATGATTAAATGCGAAGCCATTAGGCGTCATAGTCGCATCTTTTGAACGTAAATTGCATAGTTGGTCAAGTTTAAGCTATTGCATATTTTTCATGGCACAGTTAGGTTGCAGCGAGCCTGGGGACGATCCAATCTAATCCAGTTGGTAAAATTACAGGAATTTTCATTACGATAGTTAATTATTTTACGTGCATTAAATAGAAAATGATTATTTTTGATATTTATGCGATATGGCTTGTGGTTCATTCACTATGTGAGAGTGTTATTTTATACGGTCGCCAGTGACCGATCAGTTCAGTATGGTACCACCCGGTCGCCAGTGACCGGCCAGCTCAGTTCAGTTTCAGCCTCCCCGGTAGCCAGTTACCGATCAGTTCAGCTTAGTGCAGTGGACCACAGGCGTAAAACATAATCTCAACAGAAAATTTTACCAGTTATTTCAGTACAGGCTCCAAGGAGCAAACATTTTTACTGGATTATCAGTTCAGTTATGCACGTATTATAATTGCTCAGTACAGATTATTTTCAGCATGCCTCAGGACATGATATTTTATCCTATGCATATTTTAATTAATATTTTTACTCGTTACCTGCGATTTATGCATGCTGAGTCTTTAGGCTCACTAAACTTGATTGTTGTAGGTACTGATGAGGCCAGGGCCGAGGGCGGGGACCAGTGAGCCAGCTTGGGTCGGCAGTAGTGGCACCCGAGGACCTCAGAGCAGCAGTTGTTATTTTATTCCGCAAACATTTTATCAGTCGTTGGATATTTTTAAATTGTGATTTTTGGCAAACTTTATTTTCTTCCGCTACGATTATTTTAAACATTGAACTTGATTCATCAGTCGATTTTATGAATGAGGCCATTTAAGTTCTTTTAAAAAGGAAAATTTTTAATTTTCCGCAAATTTTCAAGAAAGGAGTTTTAGGCCCTTTACATGCACTATTTTTATTGTTAAATAAATATGATTATTTTAAATGTTATTTTGTGACTACGAGCCTAAAATTATATATATACATATATATATATATATATATTCGCACTTTTAAATGAGTAGATGTTACATCTACATACCCATGCAAGGCGCATAAATAAAGTCCTTGAATATACAATAGTTACCATGAGGTCTGCATCGCAACGTAAGATCATGAAACTTATTAGGAATTGTACCTTATATTCTAAACAGGTTCTTAGTAGAATGAGTCGCCTAAAACAAGGATAAAGTTCACTCGAGCTTGAGACTAACATCTATGATTTAAACACCATGTTTCATCAGCAAGGGCATGGAGATGTCCATTCACACATATGGATGATCATATGATGATTAATTGAACAACCCTCCTTCGAACTGTCCAAGTGGTTATCACTTATCGAGTGAAATAGTCCGCAGTTATGGTTGTACATCATTAATCCTTTGACCCGGGACAATCTAGAAGCTATACGTACTAACATACACTTTGATCCGTTTACCGACTCCATGGAGGGTCATTAGGTGGCGAGGTTTGCTTAATTTCAAAATACGTAGGAGCAAATGCATTTAGCCGGGGATTCACAATTGGCCTACGGATGAAGATATCTTATGTGATATGATGAGTTAATTGTGCAAGGAATCTCTAGCCTGAGCAAGAAATGTGCTTGAGGGAAATTTATTTTCCTAGTTGCACATACCATGACACTATTAGGACTCAAAGATAAATCACATCGTTATCGAATTAATATGTAATTCTCAATATAATAATGGTTGCATACTCGATCGAGATATATGTGTTGATAGAAGCGTACTGTATGCTAATCATGATTAAAGGTTCGTGCAGGCACTATCAGCGATACCTAGGGGATCATGAGCTGATGCTACTAGATGCTCTTACCATGATCCGATGGGTGCAATCAGGAATTATTTATGAAATTCTTGATCAAGTCGATGAAAAGAATTAAGCTAACTAGGGTAATCCCGAATAAGAATAAATGTTATTTAGAATCACATGGAGATGTGAACTCACGGCTATCTATATCCTTGAACCATTGAGAGTCACAAAAATATCGGATTCTGTGATCCCGTTGAGATAGTCATATTTCAAGGAGTTGAAATTTGGTTACTATAGTTTGATGGAGATCAAACAGGAAGCTTATAATGGAGCTTATGAGGTGATTCCATAGGATGAAAGAAATGGAAGTTAGCATGATTGCTAAATAAGGAATTATAGTGGAACTGCCTGTTTTGTGAAGGAGTTCACTAAAACCGACAGCTGCCCAATATGGCAAGTGAAAATTTTGATCTTCAAAATTTTCGATTTTCATTGTATGAACAAGACTAGTATCATTGATACATCGGTGTTCTCGGATCGTCAATCGAGGTTATAATGAGTTCAGATTCATTTATTTAGTCATTTTGGAATTTACTAATTAAATGTTGGTTCTAGTAGTGGTACTACTAACATGCATATATATTATTAGAAATATATCATGTGTTATCAAAAGTAGACAAACACATAATATAATAAATAATAATAATTTAATATAGTGAAATTAGTAGAGTCCAAATACTATAAGGACTTAGAGTCTTTGTGGGAGAGGGACTCCTAATGGATTAGGAGTCAATCTCTAGATATACATCATAAGGGGGCCTGATGCGACTTTGATTGTTGCACTCACAAGAGCAGGCTGTCCACAAGTAGTATAATTCAGTGAGTCCGAATATCGTATCCAGAGGGAAGCTAAGGTTATTACAAGTCCACTACAATGTCTTTTTATTTTGTTTTTGTTTTTTTCTTTTAATTGTTTGAATCTTTAATTGTTAATTTTCAATTGTTCAAATTTTAATTTAAGCAGTTGAGATTAAAGGATCCACTCTTGGTATTTTAATAAAGTTAACATTAATGAATATTATTGAAATCCACTTAATAAAATGGTTCCAATATATTAAATAATCATAATTTTATTATGTTACATATTATTATCTTATAAGTATATATACCAAAACTTATAAATATTATCAAGTATTTATTGTGCTATATATATTTGTAAACACTAAATCAAGGTTCTCATTTTAAATGGTTGGTAAAACAAAACTAACATTTAAATAGGTACCAAGAAATTAAAATTATGGTATATTGATATATAATAAATCAAGACATCCATTTTAAATGGTTGGTAATACCAAACTAACATTTAAATGGTTCCAAGAATTTAGTTTAACATATAGCAACAATAAATCAAAACTCCCACTTATAAGTAGGGTATAATAATGCTTAAATAAATAAATAAAACATAAACAATAAATAATGATTAAATATCATAAAACATAGAATCTTGCATTTTAATAATCTTATTATCATGCCAAGAGTTTCACCTTTTCATCTCAACTTTGGAAAGTTCGCTACTCATTATTCAAAGTGTAAAACTTTGAATATGAAATTAACATGTTAATTATATTTAAATGAAGAAATAAAGGAAAAACAAATAGAGAAATATTATGAACTCAAAGGTTTTTTCATAAAATGAGGGATATCTCAATACATTACAATGCACCCCTATTTACAGCCAAATTTGGGGAGACAACCACAAATAAAATATTTTTTTTACACATAAGTCTTCATTGTTGTTCAAAGAATTTATGTCAACAAACACATCACTTTTGAAATATTTACATCCGTATTTTCTTTTCCACATAAAACAAAATATGTAGATAATTGAGTTGTTTGAATTGTGGTATTTTTTTCACCATTTGACCAAGTAATTTGAGAGATATGGTCAAAATGCTAGAGTATGGTAAAACTGTCACTCTTTTGATAAATTTATTTGTTGATTAATTTGATCCCAATTGTGAGCAGATTTTTATCTCATGCTAGTCACCAATATTGTAGATATTATCATCAACTTTTTACAAGTCCAAGAACCATCTTAATCTCATTCACAACACCGATGTTATTCTTGTTTTATCGAACCTTTAAAAATGGTAAAAACTTATAATTACACAACAACTTATTTTTTATACACTTTATTATAAAACATATAATATTTAAAAATTTAATAAAACAAAAATTATAAATTTCTATTATAAAATATTTAATTAATGTACAATTTTTATGTTTATCAGGGCCATAATTCCAAAGATTATATAATTTTGCACACAAAGTTTGCAAAATCCTCCCCTCCATCTCCATGAAGTTTCGGCCACCTTGAATTGTTCAAGGAAAATTTTGGCCACCTCCTTTTCTTCCACCGCCGTGCCGCCGTCGCTGCACTGTCTCTGGATTCTGGAAATTCGAAGATCTAAGTCTCAATGCACAAATCGCTTGCGATTTCTAATGCAATCCAAGCGAGGAACATAACTTTCGGTCATGGGTCTGATTAGACGATCAAATTTGAAGAGCTGTTCGTAGATATATACAAGAATGACAATTTATGCTTTAAAACCGGAATAGTTTGGAGTCTAGGGTTCAATACGCAAAGATATAACTCTAAACACCATACGTATGGTTTTAAACACACGACGCCCAAGCAAAAATTTTTAATTATGACGGTTAGTGATAATTTATGAGATAGACTGTAAGGTCAAGAAAATTCGAACGACGTAACCTGACTGCATGAAATCAAGCATTTTGCTAAAATATGTGTTTAATTATTTTTAATGCATTTAATGCATGATCATGACATGAATTTGTGTTTTATTTCTTGTTTCATTAAGATGGCATGCTATAGGGCTTTTAGTAGTATTTCACGCTCGAACGAGGAACGGAGATCGGGGACAGTTAAGGAAAAATATTTTTATTAAATAATTATTTAATATATGATGAATATATGTGAGATTTCCAGAAATGGGCTTTTGTAGGATATTTTTACTCTTCGAGTCATATTTTAACCGGTATACAAATTTTTGCAAGTTGGAGGACTTTTTGAGGGTTCAGGCAATATTTTAAAAAACGTACCTAAACGAAATATTTTACGGGGGTGTTTTTGGGCTTAATATTACTATTTTAATACATAATGGGCCAAAAATCCTATAATAAGGACCCATTATACTAATTATATTATACCTAAACTACCTCCCAAAAACATTAAACACCCACTGACAATCCGGCCGCCCCTCTCATAACCTCTAGCAGTTGCATTTTGAAAAGTTCAGCAGTTTTTCCTCTTGATTTCTCTGAAGCTTTTTCAAAGGAAATCATCTCCGTCCCTCCGGTGCCCGTTCTACACGATTATATAGAGGTTTTCGATCGTAATTATGCAAAGGCACGCCTAATACCTCGTTTTTCTCATCATTCACCTCAATATATTTTGATTTGTATGTTTCTGTATGAGAAAACTTCGATCTATCATGTTGTGTTGGTTTTATACTATTTTTGCACGAAAATTTGCATGCTCTTTGTCATGATGCTCACGTTTTCTCTTGTGTGTGCAAGGGGCTGCTAGAGCTAGGTTCCAAGGGAATGTAAACGTTGGGATCTAAGTAGACTAATGCTGAGAACACATCGGATCATGTCTAGACACGGGGCTGATCGGTTTGGCTCGTGTGGGTGCGTATCGGATAGATCGGAAAAAAGGAACGGCGCCGGTGCATGGAACGTTCCAGAGACATGGAGTAGACCATGGTGGATCTGGGACACGGCTTAGAGCAGCTCGTAGTAATCCGGAGACGTTTTCCTTGCCACAAACTTGTAAACATTCACCAAAATATTGTCGGTAGATGTGTAGAAGTGGAGGAGGGTACTTGGAGGCCAAACTCTTACTTTTCATGTTTTGTGTGTGTTCGCGTATTTTTGTTTGTGTGTTTTTTCTTTTTTCCTTTTTTTTAAAAAACTTTGAAAATTAAATAAATACTAACTAAACAAATTAATTAATTCATAAAATAATTAATAAAAAATTAAACATCATGCCTTAAAATAAAATCTCCTATTTATGAAAATTTTCTAATATTATTTTAAAATATTTTAATTCATCTAATAATTTAGATTTTACTTTAAAATGATAAAATTCATAAATAATTTATTAGCTTAAAAATGAAAATATAATATTTTAATTTTAGAAGCTTAATCGTCTTTGGCGTGTACTATCTCCAGCCAAGCATCGAATATTCGCTTGAAAATATTAAACTCGAGAAGTACAATTAAATCCCAATAAAATAAACATATAATATTTAAAATAAATTAAACATGTTAAATGCATCATTTAATCCATTTAATCATTTAAATAAAATGACATTTGGAGGCTACAATTCCTCTCCCCCTTAACAAAATTTTCGTCCTCGAAATTAGGACTTACCAAACAAGTCTGGATTGTGGCTCCTCATCTCGGCTTCGGTTTCCGAAGTAGCTTTCTCATCGGAATGATTCTGCAATTTAATCTTAACCATCTTTATGACTTTGTTCTGTAACCTCCTCTATTGTGTCCAGAATATGAATAGATTTATCCTCGAATGATAGGTTCGATGAAAGCTGCGACTGTTCAAAATTCAGTATATGTGAAGGATTCGCTATTACTTCCTCAGCATAGACACATGGAACACATTGGACACTCTTGCCAGATTCGACGATAGAGCTACACGATATATAGTGTTCCTACTCTGTCAGGGATTTCGAACGATCCTATGAATCTCGGACTCAATTTGAATTTCTTCTCGAATCTCATAACACCCTTCATAGGTGCTATCTTAACAAAGACAAGGTCTCCCACAGCAAATTCGAAGTCCCTTCTTCTCTTATCAGTGTAACTCTTATGACGACTATGGACAGTATTCATCTTGTCACAGGTTTTGATTACTACGTCAGCAGTCTGCTGAACAATCTCTAGACCAAGTTTTGATCTCTTGCCAACCTCGTCCCAATGAATATCTTTCTTCCATATAATGCCTCATAAGGAGCCATATCTATAGACGACTGAAACCTGTTGTCATAGGTGAACTCCAATAGAGGTAGTTTTGATTCCCAATTTCTTTGGAAATCGATAATACATGCACCCAATAAATCCTATAAAATTTGTATCACCCTCTCAGAATGGTCGTTTGTCTGAGGGTGGAAAGCAGTACTGAATAGCAACTTCGTCCCAATTGCGGAATGTAAACTTTTCCAAAAAGACGATGTGAATCTCGGGTCTCTATTAGACACGATCAAAGCTAGGATCCCGTACAATTTGACTATCTCCTGAATATAAAGTTCTGCGTATAAATCATAGAGAAGATCATCTTTATCAGCAAGAAGTGCTCTGACTTGGTAAGATGATCAAAGATCACCCAAATGGTGTTAGAGTCTCTTCCCGACCTCGGTAATCCAACCACAAAATACATAGTAATATTTTTCCATTTCCACTCGAGAATAGGAAGTGGTTTGAGCATCCTTACATGCCTCTAATGCTCAGCTTTCACATATTGGAAAGTTAGAAATTCAGATACAAAACATTGAATGGCTCGTTTCATGCCTTGCCACCAATAAAGTATCCACAAGTCTCTATAATCTTAGTACTCCCTGAATGAATGGAATATGGTGATGTACACTCCTCTGATAAGATATCTCCTCTAATCGGACAACACAAGGCACCCAAATTCTCTCTTTGTACCTCACAATTCCATCGAACACTTTATAAAGCTTACTACCCTTAGTCTCATCTCTCAGTATCCATTTCTGCATCTGATCATCAGACGACTGTCCACTATGGATACGGTCTATCAAGGAGGACTGTACTGACAGAGTGGATATCCTAGGAGCTCTACCACAAGAATAAATATCAAGATCAAACATCTGAATCTCTAACTGTTGAGATCTCTGTACAGACAGTTGTGCTACAACTGCTACTTTTCTACTCAAGGAATCTGCAACAACGTTAGCTTTTCCCGGATTCTAGCTAATGTCATAGTTTTAGTCTTTCACCAAATCTAACAACCGTCTATGTCGCATGTTTAACTCTTTTTGCATGAAATATTATTTGAGACTCTTGTTATCGGTAAATATCTTGCATTTCTTACCGTACAAGTAGTGTTTCTATAATTTCAAGGCAAAGACAACGGCTGGTAACTGAATATCATGAGTCAGGTAATTATTTTAATGCACCTTCAACTTCCCAGAGGCATACGAGATTACTCGATCATGCTGCATCAAAACGGTGACTAAACCGAACTTAGATGCATCGATATATAACAAAAATTCACCTTGCCCCGATGACATGGCTGAAATTGGCGTTGTTATAAGAGCTTGCTTCAAAGTATCAAAGCTCTTATGGCATTCATAACTCTACACAAACTTAGCATTCTTCTTCGTCAACGAGGTAAGTGGAACTGCAATCGAAGAGAATCCCTAAATGAATTTTCTGTAATAACCCGCCAAGCCTAGGAAACTATGAATCTCAAATGCGTTAATTGGTACAATCCATTCCTTCACAGCTTCTACTTTGGTCGGATCAACCTCAATACCACTGCTAGAGATACTGTGACCTAAAAATACCACTTTCTCCAACCAAAACTCACACTTGTTGAATTTTTCATACAACTTTCGGCTATGCAATACCTGCAATGCTGTATGAAAATGCTAGCTATGCTCTTTCTGGCTCTTCGAATAGATGAGGATTTCATCTATGAATACAATGACAAATTGATCAAAAAAAGCTGACTTACTCGATTTAAGAGATCTATGAAGATCATTAGAACATTTTTCAACTCGAAAGGCATTACTAAAAACTCGAAATGCCCATAGAAAGTTCTGAAATATGTCTTATGCACATCTGTGTCTTTGACCTTCAGCTGATGGTACCTAGAGCCAAGATCTATCTTGGAGAACAATGTCTCTCCCTGTAATTGATCGAATAAGTCCTTGATCCTCGGTAATGAGTACTTAATCTTCATTGTAACTCTATTCAATTCATGATAATCAAAACGAAGTCTTATCATTTCGTCCTTCATTTTCACAAATAGCATTGGTGCTCCCCAAGGTGAACAACTAGACGTATGAATAATTTATCTAGTACCTCATGTGTCTTGTATTTGAGCTCTTTCATTTCTACAGACGCTAACCGATATGGTGCCTTGGAGATTGGCACGGTACCTGGAATAAGTTCAATAGAAAAATCCACCTCACGCTCGGGTGGAATACCAGCAACGTCGTCAGGAAAGTCCCTGACCACTGGGACGTCTGGTATCGACTGACTGTGTTAGGATTGGTTGGATGTGATAAAGTGTTTAGACGGGGGGTTGAATAAAAACTTGACAATTTTCACAACTATTCGATAGATGAATCAGTTTAGTGATAAATTGATTTCAGGAATCTTGTTGTCAATGTCAGTCTGTTAACTTAATAAAAGTGCGGAAATAACTGAAAGATAGATAGAATATAAATGATAAGAAAGAACACAAGATTTGTGGATGTTCAGAGATTTCAATAACTCCTACGTCACTCCTTCTATCTCAAAGATTGGAAATTTACTAAAATACTTTGGTCTATACAATGATTTGTACAAACCCACTTCAGTATCACTAAAATTTGTATCAGTACTCAACTGATGTAATTTCTAAGCACAAATGATCTTACTAAGATTGAATAAAACAAAAATGAATGTTTGTGTTTGAAGCTCAAAGTATAGCCTAAAAGCTATGAATATGTATGATAAGTAGAGCTTTTGTAAAACTGAGCTTTGAAAGAATTTGAATAGAGTTCTAACTGAAGGCTTGATAATTGGATGACTCAATTAACTTCGTATGTGTTGTGTTATTCTTTCTGTATCGTTCTCATCGATCTTCTCGGCTATTTATAGGATTTGATTCGAACAGTAACAATGAATGCATTTGAATCTTTATATCTGTTGTATAGTCATGTCAACATTCTTCTGATAGTCGTACAATGTATCTTTTCTAAAATTCGGCGTTCTCACTGCTCCTATACAAAATTTTGGTCGTTGGCTACGTCCTTTACTGATGACGTGTAAAGCTGATAAAATCAGTTGACTTCTTTAGCCGATAGGATTATCTGATCATTATCAACTGATTGTAGTGTAACTAATCAGTCTCAACTGATTGATCAGTCTCAACTGATCGTTCAGTTGACAACATATTTCAGTCAGTTTCGCTCAGTTCAGTTGCCTAGAATTATATACACATTAATCTTCATTTTAGGAAACTATCAGTTTACGAATCTTCAGTTCAGTTACCTTAAGTTTTCTTGATCAGTTGTTCGATCTTTTCACGCTCAATTTTTCAAAATCCGAAATTTCGTTTCTAACAATTTCCCTAGTGTTTGGCAAAACATGGAATATATGAACTGATCAAACTGAGCTCTAGTAGATAAAATAATCATCTATTGATAATTCTTTCAATGTACAGACTTGTACCAAGAGTGAAAGAATAAAAAAATTTCTGAATAAAAGAATCTTCTTTCAGTGTACAGTTTACTACAAAGAATAAAAGAATAAGTGATTGAAAAATCTGCCAAAACTTTCAACTGAATAAAGATGTCGTCTTCTAACTGATATGGACTTCTTAATTTCGTTTCTCTTTTATCAGCTGGTCCTTGATCAGTTGGTTGACCAGATCTTTTATTAGATAGCTGATGATGTTCTTCCCCCTTTTTGTCAAACCCGTCAACCTTGCGGGATATTATACGGACTTCTAAGGTGACTATAGATATAGCATTCATCATCTGTTCATGCATCTGATCCAATCTCTTGGTCATGCTAGTTTGTATAAAATCCATTCTATTGATTAGCATGTCTTGAGTCTGGAAAAGTGCTTGAACTGTTACTCTATCCTTTTCAGTTGATCCAATTGGAGAAATAGGGAAGTGATATCCTTATTAACTTTGTGTAGGCTCTTTAAGGTATTCTCTTTGTGGAATCAATCTTCAAAGTATGCAACAATTGGGTTGACTTCATATAGGAGATAGTTGAAATTAAAATGTGCAGACTGGACTGAATATCTTATGTCATAGTATAAGTAGCAATTGGTATATGAGGAGACAAGGCTTCAGACGATTCTGGTTCTTGCTCCCTGTCTTCTTCATTGAAATTGACCAAGGCCCTACTTGGTGATTCAATCACATCTGTACCCATTTCTTGAATAATTTCTTCAACTACCTCATGTTGAGGTTCTTGAGATTCGGTGGAAGTCTGAGCGGCAGTAGAGCTGGTAGGCTCTTCAGTTGGTTTGTCAGCTGACATTTCAGTTGGCTCTTCAGTTGGCACTTATTCAATTGTTTTGGAGTGCAACTGAGCCATATCAGCTTCAGTTTGAACCACTTGTTCAGTTGTGGCAGGCAACTGAACTGACTTTGGATATTACAGCCTCTGAGGCTATTTGTTTAGTATTGACGAGGTCTTCAACTAGTTCATCAGTTCTAGCCTTCAGCTTTATGTCAGCGGCAAATGATTGTATTAATTCATCAACGTTTGCGAGTGACAACTCAGCATCAGTGAAAAGTTGAATACCTGCTGGAGGAGATGGAAGAGCAGAAGATGAAGGCTGAGTATCCTTGGAAGAAAGATCAGTTGCTCGCTCAGACTGTTCAGCAACTGCTTCTTGGGATGGCTTTGGCTGATGCGTCGAAGGTTCAGCCTGCTCTTCGGAAGATGGACATTGGGAAATAGCTGGAATAATCAATTCTTGTCCCATTTACCAATCTTTGATCTTCATCTGCAGTGATAAGAGATACGTGGCTAACTAATTAAAAACTTCTTTGTGATTGAAGGAAGTTGTACAGGTAGGATCATAACTCTTGCGTAGCTTAACTATGACTTGAGCCAGCTTTTGGCACGCATTAGATCAAAGTTCTAAGTCCTCCTCTCCAGCTCTTGAGTGATTGTGGCAGCTTTAACTACTTTAAGGACTATTGTTTCCAAAGCAATGAATTTTTCCAAAACTGATTTCTTTTGCAATCGCTTGGCAAACACTTCAGTCTTGAATCTAACCCATTCATTGTATGCTTTCATCTTTGATTCACAGAACTCATTTATTTCTTTCCATATCAAGTTAATATGAGTCTGAATCGGGTTCGTTGGTCTGGTCTCTTCAATCATCTTGCCCTTAGCTTTTGGGTCAGAGAGGGCATGAGTAATTTTCAGCCCAGAGACTGTTGAATCCACTTTCTCACGTATCACAACTCCTTTTGGTCTTGCAAAAGGTAGCGTAGTTGGACCGGTGATAGTGAACAGTGGTGCCTTCACTCCAACTTGTTTTTGTTTATTACCAGATTAGGTGATAGTCTTCTTTGAAGGAGCATTTGGATCAGGTTGCTGAGTATCAGTTGAGGGAGCAACTGGAACTGCCCTGATCGATATTGCACTTATGGGAACTTCAGCTCCAGTTGGCTTCAGTCTCTCAACTGGAATGGCTGCAATAGGCTTGGTTTTTGGGTCCTTGGCTTCTTCAAAATTTTCGGAGGAGTTTTCTGCGATTCAGTTTCACTGACAATCAATTTCCTCTTGATTTCCTTCTTTGACTTTGCCAAGTCCTTGGCCTTCTTTACTGACTTGGGAGCTTCCTGTGTCCTAATTTCCTTTTTGACTTTTAGAAAATGCTCGGGAGAAATGTCCAGCATGGTCTTCGGTGGCTGAACATTCTTAGCAGTGAAGACCTTGTATTTGGATGAATTCTCAGCCGAGTCATCTACCAATCCTTTGCTCTTCAAAAGGGAGCTGATAGGCACGGCATAGCCTTTGGATTTTATTGTCGACTGAACCATATTTTTTAGAGTGTTGAAAATAATGGACGACCAGTTTCGTTTCCGTCCATTTGTCACATCAGCCATAACTTGAAATTTCTCAAGGGTGAGGGCAGCAAAAGAGCCTGCCTTAGCCAAAACACCCTTGGCAACTATGTTTGCCAGCAACTGATATTCATACTTGAGCTCCTTCTTGGGATCATAAACTTTTATCTTCTTCCCATCAGCAGATAAAAGTGTTAGCATCTCCTCAACATCAGCAACGTTCACTTTAGAGAAGTGACACTACAACAAAAACGGCATACGACAACGGATTTTGTAGCCTTTTTAAAACTGTTGTAACTGAGGGTGTTGTTGAAAGTCTGCTCAACGACAACGGCTTTTACCCGTTGTGGTAGGTGGAATTTGCGACGGTTTTTAAAAACCATCGCTAATTAAATTAGCGACGGTTTTGTTTTAACCGTCGCTACTTAGCGACGGTTTATTATACCACCGCTAAAATGAGCGACGGTCAGCATAAAGCAACCGTCGCTAACATTAGCGACGGTCTTTATTCATGCTTTCCGTCGCTAAGTTGTTTCGAAAAATAAAAAAAATTCTTTTAATAATTTAATAAATACGAAAGAAACTAACAATCGAAACTAAAATTGTGTAAGAGAGAAAAATTTTAAATATTGTGAAGTAGTAAAATCGTGAAAGAGAGATAAATTTTAAGTGTTATGAAGTAGTAGTGAGAAAAATTTTATGTGTTATGAAGTAGTGAGAAAAATTTTAAGTGTTGTGTGAAGTGATAAAATTATGTAAGAGAAAAAATTTGAAGTGTTATGAAGTAGTGAGAAAATTTTTAAGTGTTGTGTGAAGTGAGAAAATTGTGTAAGAGAGAAAAAATTTTAAGTGTTGTGGAGGAAAATGGACAGAAAATTGAGATATTTATAGAGAGTTTGAGCGGTATTTTGTTAAATTGTCGCTAATTTTAAATTAGCGATGGTTGTCATAAATGCGTCGCCAAAGGTTGCGACGGTTTTACAAAACCCATCGCTAAATATAGCGGCGGTTTTTAAAAACCGTCGCATGTTTTAATTATGAGACGGTTTGGGTAAAAACTGTCGCTCCATGTAGCCACGGTTAGTACCACACTGTCGCTAAGTGTAGTGACGGGGTTTTGAAAAAGTCGCTAATTTTGAACATGCAACAGTTTCTTTAAGGTAATAAATAATCCGTCGCTAAATATGACAACAGTTTCCAAAACGTTGTTGTTTGTCCAAAAACCACGCCAATCGACAACGGTTTTAAAAAAACCGTTGTCGATTGTCTAAAAAACAAGCTAATAGACAAAGGTTTTTTAAAACTGTTGTCGTTTGTCAAAAAAACACGCTAATCGACAACGGTTTTCGAAAAACCGTTGTCGATTGTCCAAAAAAACACGCCAAAAACAACAGTTCATAGAACCGTTATCTTTTGCCCTAAAAAAAGGCTGAAAGACAACGGTTTTTAGAAAACCGTTGTTGTTGACACCCTAAAAGACAACGGTTTTAAGAAAACCATTGTCTTTGACCCTCTAAAAGACAACGGTTTTCACAAAACCGTTGTCAAAATGCAGCTACGACAACGGTTTTCACTAAAACCTTTGTTAAAAACTATACGACAACGGTTTTACGAAAAAACCATTGTCGTAGCTGCGTTGTCGTTGGACGTTTTTCTTGTAGTGTGAGAAAGACTATTCGAGGGCAGTTGGAAAAAGGTGCTGAATGTTTCTTCATCTAAGACCAGCAACTTATTGCCGACAGTGGTTCTGATTTTCCATTCAGCAGTGATGTAGCCGTTGTCATAGAAGTCTTGAATCTCTTTAGAGTAGATTTCCTAAGTAGATGACCCAAGAAACTTCTTCAATCCAGCTCCTTCTAGCTTCGGACACTTGGAATGGATTCATCCTCAACAGAGAGGACTGAATCAAAATCAATATCCATAGCATTGAGGATGTATGCAGGAGTTCGGCTTGCCATTTCTGAGTTGTTGGAGGATCGGCGTAAGAGAAAATGCTTTGGTAGTTTGTTTTTCTCTGTAAGTTGAAGTTCTTGTAAAGAAACTGAAATGAAGCGGGTTCACTTCTTATGTTGGTTACTGTTTGAATTTTTGGACACGTGTTAGTCCAAAATTAATTGATGTAAAAACATGTGTACATCGTGTGTAATCGTGAATAGAAAGTGCTTGGACTACGTGGGGCCACGTATTCAATTACTATTCAATGAAAGACATAATTAAGTGCGTAATTTTATCAGTCCCATTATTTAATATGGAAATTTAATCGCTAATTAGTCAACTTATGGATAAGATCAGTTAGGTCAATAAATGAGTGGTCATTTGAGAACTAAATCAGTTCAGTTGAAGACCAATTGAATATTGTCTTATCAGTTAACCAATTCATTATCGATATTACCCCTAAACAGATGCATATAAGTAAATAGAATAAGAGAATCTAATCCTCGATGAATTAATTGCATTTGTTTGACTGATGTCTCTTCATCTTCTTTAGTTTCTTCAATTAGAGTCTGTCTATAAATAAGATTAAATTTATCAGACATGAAACATTTTTATAGATAATATAAATCAATCGCAGATAAACAAAGCAAGCAGTTCCAAGAAATCTAATCCTTCAGGTTAGCTTTCATTCGTGGAAACATGGAAGATGAATATCAAAGAATTTGTCTTTGACAAAGTAATATCCACCTGGACGAAGGTTCATGATCTGCAGACTATTCAAAGAGATAGATTAGTAGCAACAGATGAACATAAGGCAACTGAAATCAAATATAAGCGCCGTCTGGACGTCATTCACACTTCTGACCTAGTAACTGATGAAGGTCTGTAAGACCTAATGCTCAGCAAAGAGTATAGGATTTTGGAAAAAATTGTTTTCACAGAGGATTTTAGTAAAATTTCAAAGGAAATGTCCAGCTGGTTATCCATTTGGTTAGATGCAGTAGAAATGGAATTAAATCGGGTAATAGCATAGAGATATTATCATAAAATTCTATTTCAGTTCATTGCTACTCATCAGTTTTACTGCTATGTTCTCTTTACAAGCTAACTAAAATCCAGTTGACTAACAATACTGACTTACATAAAATAATGTAAATAATATAAAGTTAAGTCAACAATTTTTCCTTAAAACATATCGTATAAATATAAGAGGATTCTTATGATTGGAAGCTAAATCGTCGGAGATCACAAGTGTGTCCCTTCAGATGACTCAAAGCTTATCTATAAATAAGAATGAAGTGATTATTCACCGTATTAGTTGATTATTTCAGCAAATAGTAAAAATTAACGCAACAGAAAATGGATGCTGCAGGTAGTTCAAAGCAACCAGATTTGACTGAGGAGAGTAAGTTATCCACTGAAACTGCTCGAAAGCTGAAGATGGAAGAACTTGTCTTTGAAAAGACATTGTCAACCTGGATAAAAATGTCTTTGAAAAGACATTGTCAACTTGGACAAAATCCAGGAGCTGCTGTCCTCCCGAGAGGAAGAACTGGTTGTTACTAGAGAGCGAGTGGAAACTAAAACTAATTATATGTGGCGTCTTGGCGCCACCGAGGCTTTAGACATCTTCACAGATGAAGGTGTCTTCCACCTGATGCTTCTCAAGGAGCATAATACTTTGAAAAACATTGCTTTTTCCCATGAGTTTACGAAGTCTGCCACTGGCAGGTTATCCGCATGGTTGACCTCCTGGCTAGATGCAATAGAGATTGAAATAAACAATGTAATAGCTAGCTGTTCTAATCAACTAGAGGTTTATTTCAGTTAATGTTTTTTTATTCTTTATTGCTTTAATTATTTTTGCATCCTAACTGATACTAACTGAGAAAAACAATTAAAAAACAACTGAATAACCACTGACTAACACCACTAGGTGACATAATAATGCAACTAATATTAAGATAAATCAATTAAACCAGGAATGTTATGAAAGTAAGAAAACTTAGTCTCGGGTAATGGTTTGGTGAAGATGTCAGATGCTTGTTGTTCAGTTGAAATATACTCCATCCTTACTGCCTTCTTTAGAGCATGGTCTCTGATGAAGTGATGTCTGACATCAATGTGTTCGTTCTAGAGTGGAGAACTGGATTGTATGTAATTACAATCGTGCTTGTATTATCACATAAGATTGGTGATTCTTCTACAATAACTCCATAATCCTTCAGTTGTTGCTGAATCCAGAGTAGTTGAGCACGACAGCTTCCAGCAGCTAGATATTCTGCTTCACTTGTGTAAGTTGCTATGGATGTTTACTTCTTGCTGAACCACAAAATCAACCCGTCTCCTAGAAACTTACATGATCCATTTGTGCTTTTACGATCAATCTTACATCTTGCATAATCTGCATCTGAATAGCCAACTAAATTGAAATATGAGTCTTTAGCATACCATAAGCCCACATTTTGTGTGCCTTTAAGATATTTCAATATGCAATTAGCAGCTGAGAAATGCGATTGTTTAGAATTTGCCTGAAATCTATCACATATGCAAACAACAAATACAATATCAGGACTGAAACTTCCACTACTCGTTTTCTTAAAAAGTACTAGAATTATTTTTTTTACTCCTTGCTCTCGGCAGAATGATAAGTGTATACATATATTGAAACATCCTGTCCTTTTTATTGCTTTAAAAGTACTAGAAATTTTTTTTTTAAACCTCACTTAGCATCGGCCGAACCATAAAATATTTTTGACATCATTTTAAAAATAACCATCCAATTGCTATTTAAAAATCCAAAGGAAAATATTTTAAAGCATAAAATTGTCAAACATTTTACCAAATCTAAAAAGCAATAATTTGAAAAGAATAGCTCATACTAAACTTCTCAAAAATCTCTCAAATGCATAAATAAATAAACTTAAAAATCTTTAACTTAAATCATAAAGCATAATGCGGAAAATGTAGCGCTGGTCCTCGGGTTATGTGCGCCTTCAGCCCAGTCAAATCACTCATCAAGTCCTCCCTCAATACCACCTGCATCCATCACACCTAGTGAGTCTAAAGACTCAACACACCATAATCTTGATAACGAGTAATACGTAATACAGTCAACATATAAAGGTGAAAAATACTTGTACTTAAAATATCGTTTTCATGAAGATGCATAATCATAAACATTTTCGTAAACATTTTCATGATGCATAAAACTTCAACATAAACATTTTCATAACATGCAAACATGAATTACCTTTCCTCAACATGACATGACATAAAACCTTAAACATAATCGTGAACATTTCCTTTTTTTCCTTTGTTGAATTCAGATATAATTGTGACTTTCCTCAACATGACATGAAAATCGATGGATCCATCTACATATAACCACAGTACTGGGCGGCGGAGACATCAGCGACACTCTCACCGGTCAACTGAGCCTTGGCCTATCATGATCGAATAGAAATACGATCGTCGGGGCTCCCTCTGGGGCCTTCTCCCATAAATGGACTCCCTCTGGGGCCTTCTCCACTCACGACATTCCCATTCTTACCTCAAACCTCATATTCTCATAACCTCATATTCGCAATAATGGAAACACGATCGTCGGGCTCCCACTGGGACCATCACCCTCACGACGTCGCCATCATTAACGAATTAGTCACAATCACTTCACTTCCTTCAACATTTACATTCTCACCACTTTATAAAAATCATGCATAACATAACATTTTGTTTTTGAAACCAAGCATGCAACATGTCTTTTAAATGTCTTCCTTAAATCATAAAAATCAAATAGACATTTTAAAATCATAATTTAATCATAAAAATTTCATAAATATTTAAAAATAATCATAATATCATAAAAACAGCATTTAGGACACTGCCATGACCTTTACTAATTTTTAGGTGTCAAAAGACCGTTTTACCCCTGGACTAAACATTTACGTTTTCGACTTTTTTCTTGATTTCATGACTCTAATATGTCCCAAATAATTATTTAAGCGTACATGAATTTTTTTATAATTTTATTTGGCTGAAAACTTAGACTTTTTCAATTAATCTTTAAATGTGACGTATTAATGCGTTTTAATCACGGATTAAACCAACCCTTAATATAAAATTCACAAATTAAAAACTTAGACTTATAATAATTATTTAAGCTTAAACCAAATTTTTCATAATTTTATTAAGCTTAAAAATAGGCATTTCAATTAACCCGTTAATTAGCGTTTCGTGCGGCGATTAAATTCCGAATAAATCCAAAACTCAATATTTTTATCCCATATTTTAAACATAACCTTTTTATGATTTATTCTACCCTTCCAAGTCATGAGCCACCCCCGTGGATCCTTGGATTCATTTTTAGTTCTTTAATTTCGAAATATGACACCTAAGTGAACCCACCGAGCCATCTCCCGATTTACTCGAGCCACGTCCGAGCAACCTTGAACCAAAACCTAGCCAACTCACCTAGGAACCCTACTGACCAAGCCCAGCCCGTGAAACCACCCATGGCTCGCTCAAAACTTGCTGGACAGAAGACCCATTTGCATGTGCTGTGTGTGCGTGAGTTCCTTCTAGCCTATCTTAGGACTCCTAGCCAGCTAGGACACCTCCAGCCCTTAGCCACTTGACCCCTCATGACCCTAACCTCCCCTGGAGCACGCCCAAACCCAGCCCAGACAAGCCCAACCCCTTAAACCCCTGCATCGAACCACTTGAAACCAGAAGACACAAGCTGCGCGCTTGTGCTTCTTCACGCAAACCTGAACCAGCGGCCAGCCCAACCACTCTAGCCCTTGGTCCGACCCCTGCCCATCATCCTAGGACCCTATAGGACCCTCCTGGTTCGCCCCAGCCCCAACAACGAGCCTTTATTTTTTTTTCTTTCCCTAACAGCTTCGTGAAGAGTCCCTTCTCGTGAGGACTCTTCTCCTCCAAACTTAGCGCGAGCCCAGGCCCCCCTAGGACTCTACCAGCACCTCACCCCTGACCCTACTCGAGCCCCAGCCAGCCCTGGCCAAAGCCCCAAGCCCCATGCATGGAAATCGAACCCATGAAGGCAACACAAACTCTCGGCCCTCTTCCCTTATCCCACGTTGGTTCCAGCTTATGTTTGTTTTCATGTGCAGCTTATTTGTGTGATTAGGACTCCTTAAAACATGTAGAAACCACCCTTAAACCTTACCTAATCATGGCAGCCCCTTAGGATCATGTTAAACAGAAATTTTGGATCAACATGCATGATTTAAAAACTCTTCTTGATGCAAAAACGAACATATTACCAAGGTTGTCTTATTTTTCATACAAACACAATTAAATAAATACTATGATGTGATAGATGTTTGAAGGAAAGAATATAGCTTGTCTTTGCATTTTAAATGCACGAATAATCGTTGACGATGAAGAACGGATCGAAACCTTTGGCTTGTTTCCCTTAGAACCTTTCGAAAACTCTACTGAATTTTTCCTTCAATATGGTGTGCGGTGTGTGATGTGGGTTGTGAGGAGAGTTTTCAGAAATAAAAATTGAGTGGCCGTGAGGTTTGATTTCAAGGTGAAGGGTTTTGTGTGCATTAGTATATTAAATACACTAATTAAATAGTTAATTAGGCTTTAGGCCTATTAAGGGGTTTAATTAGGCCCATTAGTCTTAATTAAAATATTAAAAATAATTTTGGTAAAATAACTTTGTGAATTTAATAGCCGGATTGCCAAGAAGTTCGTATTTTTGTTGAAAAACCAACACCGATAAAATTTACGTTCCGGCGTATAAAATCACCTCAAAACCCCTTATTTTCAAAAATATTAAAAATCATCAACCATATTTTAAATAATTAAAAATAATTATTTAATAAAAATATTTTCTATTCTTCAGCCCTCGGTCCTCCTTCCTCGATCGTCACTTGAATATTCCTTAAAAAATACAACTTTTATGCAATCATGTAGAAAAATATATTTTAAATATGCAAGTATGCAAAACATAATTAATTCATGCAATTAAAAAATTTAATTAAAATACAAAAGAATTTAATAATTGCATGTATGTGGTTTGCGTGGAATTTAAAATTTTCGGGGCGTTACAATCTTCCCCCTTAAATTGAATTTCGTCCTCGAAATTCGCTTATCCTTAATAACCCAAAGTTTAGACTTAGTTCTAGTATCCCAAAACTTCACGCTTCCGCTGCGCTTACTTTGATAAAACTTAAACTCTAGAATGTCCTTAAGTCTCTTTATCCCAATTAAATTTTCCTTCTTAAATCCTTATTTTCAAATCGCAACTTAAAAAGACCCAAATGACTTAGTGCTATTACTATTATAAACTCGAATTTCAATTTTTCTTACAATTCTCAATATTAAAACATGGATGACCATACTTATCGTCTATTACTTTTCTTATTTTATACCCAAAATATTCGTCGACTTATCAAATTTCAATCTTAAAATCCCAAACGCATCCGCTAAAGCTTAGATTTTTCAAGCCTAATATCGATTCATCCTTAAAAACCCCTGATTAAAATTCCTTATAACACTATATCTAAGATATCCCAAGGTTTAAAATATTCTTACAAGTCTAAATCCTCAAAATTCCTATCAATTAAACCATCAAATTATCGCTTATTGCTAAATTAGTCCCCAAATTCCTTAAAAATCTCAAAATTAATTCTTAATTTCCCCAAGAATTATCTTAATTGGTCTTTAATTTCAAAAATCCTATGATTAACCTATAAGTTTTTGGCATTCTTAATTTTCTTCTACAGGTTTCCCATAATATAATTTCAATAAATTTAAACTTATTTACCAAAAAAAAAACAATTCATATAACCAATCTTACTTTTCATCAACTTAAAATCCCAATTTATATATTTTCTTATTCTCAAAGTCGTTGTAATCCTCGAATAATTATTCCTTACGTCTAATTCCCAAATATTAATTCGACTAGTAACCATGAATCATAAATATTTTCTTAGAAAATCTACGTGTCCCAAAGCATTCATAATATTCATGATTAACTTATAGCTCAAAAAGTAGAACGTCAATTCTAAAACCCAAAAATCAACATCGTCAAATCCCACCACAAAACCAACATGCGTTAAAATCAAATAATTTCTTATTTCATATCATAACACGTATAAAAATTCAGAGCATATAGAACATATATTATCGTGAAGCTACTAAACATGTGATGTAAACATTTAATTCATGTACTTATGCAGGTAATATCATAAAATTATATAAAGCATGTAAACTTACAAATGAGGCTTGACGACTGATCTTCCCGGCACTGATGGTGGCACAACCCTTTACAGAACCATTGCTCTGATACCAACTGAAACGTCCTGTCCTTTTTATTGCTTTAAAAGTACTAGAATTTTTTTTTTTTAAACCTCACTTAGCATTGGCCGAACCATAAAATATTTTTGACAACATTTTAAAAATAACCATCCAATTGCTATTTAAAAATCCAAAGGAAAATATTTTAAAGCATAAAATTGTCAAACATTTTACCAAACCTAAAAAGCAATAATTTGAAAAGAATAGCCCATACTAAACCTCTCAAAAATCTCTCAAATGCATAAATAAATAAACTTAAAAATCTTTAACTTAAATCATAAAGCATAATGCGGAAAATGTAGCGCTGGTCCTCGGGTTGTGTGCGCCTTCAGCCCAGTCAAATCACTCATCAAGTCCTCCCTCAATACCACCTGCATCCATCACACCTAGTGAGTCTAAAGACTCAACACACCATAATCTTGATAACGAGTAATACGTAATACAGTCAACATATAAAGGTGAAAAATACTTGTACTTAAAATATCGTTTTCATGAAGATGCATAATCATAAACATTTTCGTAAACATTTTCATGATGCATAAAACTTCAACATAAACATTTTCATAACATGCAAACATGAATTTCCTTTTCCTCAACATGACATGACATAAAACCTTAAACATAATCGTGAACATTTCTTTTTTTTCCTTTGTTGAATCCAGATCGTTAATTGTGACTTTCCTCAACATGACATGAAAATCGATGGATCCATCTACATATAACCACAGTACTGGGCGGCGGAGACATCAGCGACACTCTCACCGGTCAACTGAGCCTTGGCCTATCATGATCGAATAGAAATACGATCGTCGGGGCTCCCTCTGAGGCCTTCTCCCATAAATGGGCTCCTTCTGGGGCCTTCTCCCCTCACGACATTCCCATGCTTACCTCAAACCTCATATCCTCATAACCTCATATTCGCAATAATGGAAACACGATCGTCGGGCTACCACTGAGACCATCACGCTCACGACGTCGCCATCATTAACGAATTAGTCACAATCACTTCACTTCCTTCAACATTTACATTCTCACCACTTTATAAAAATCATGCATAACATAACATTTTGTTTTTGAAACCAAGCATGCAACATGTCTTTTAAATGTCTTCCTTAAATCATAAAAATCAAATAGACATTTTAAAATCATAATTTAATCATAAACATTTCATAAACATTTAAAAATAATCATAATATCATAAAAACAGCATTTAGGGCACTGCCATGACCTTTACTAAGTTTTAGGTGTAAAAAGACCGTTTTACCCCCGGACTAAACATTTACGTTTTCGACTTTTTTCTTGATTTCATGACTCTAATATGTCCCAAATAATTATTTAAGCGTACATGAATTTTTTTATAATTTTATTTGGCTTAAAACTAAGACTTTTTCAATTAATCTTTATATGTGACGTATTAATACGTTTTAATCACGAATTAAACCAACTCTTAATATAAAATTCCCAAATTAAAAAAATAGACTCATAATAATTATTTAAGCTTAAACCTAATTTTTCATATTTTATTAAGCTTGAAACTAGGCGTTTCAATTAACCCGTTAATTAACGTTTCGTGCGGCGATTAAATTCCGAATAAATCCAAAACTCAATATTTTGATCCCAAATTTTAAACATAACCTTTTTATGATTTATTCTACCCTTTCAAATCATGAGCCACCCCCGTGGACCCTTGGATTCATTTTTAGTTCTTTAATTTCGAAATATGACACCTAAGTGAACCCACCGAGCGATCTCCCGATTTACTTGAGCCACGTCCGAGCAACCTTGAACCAAAACCTAGCCAACTCACCTAGGGACCCTAATGACCAAGCCCAGCCCGTGAAACCCCCCATGGCTCGCTCAAAACTTGCTGGACAGAAGACCCATTTGCATGTGCTGTGTGTGCGTGAGTTCCTTCTAGCCTATCTTAGGACTCCTTGCCAACTAGGACACCTCCAGCCCTTAGCCACTTGACCCCTCATGACCCTAACCTCCCCTGGAGCACGCCCAGATCCAGCCAGACCAGCCCAACCCCTTAAACTCCTGCATCGAACCACTTGAAACCAGAAGACACAAGCTGCGCGCTTGTGCTTCTTCACGCCAACCTGAACCAGCGGCCAGCCGAACCACTCCAGCCCTTGGCCCGACCCCTGCCCATCATCCTAGGACCGTATAGGACCCTCCTGGTTCGCCCCAGCCCCAACAACGAGCCTTTATTTTTTTTTCTTTTTCGAAAAGCTTCGTGAAGAGTCCCTTCTCGTGAGGACTCTTCTCCACCCAACTTAGCGCGAGCCCAGGCCTCCCTAGGACTCTACCAGCCCCTCACCCCTGACCCTACTCGAGCCCCAGCCAGCCCTGGCCAAAGCCCCAAACCCCATGCATGGAAATCGAACCCATGAAGGCAACACAAACTCTCGGCCCTCTTCCCTTATCCCACGTTGGTTCCAGCTTATGTTTGTTTTCATGTGCAGCTTATTTGTGTGATTAGGAATCCTTAAAACATGTAGAAACCACCCTTAAACCTTACCTAATCATGGCAGCCCCTTAGGATCATGTTAAACAGGAATTTCGGATCAACATGCATGATTTAAAAACTCTTCTTGATGCAAAAACGAACATATTACCAAGGTTGTCTTATTTTTCATACAAACACAATTAAATAAATACTATGATGTGATAGATGTTTGAAGAAAAGAATATAACGTGCCTTTGCGTTTTAAACGCACGAATAATCGTTGACGATGAAGAACGGATCGAAACCTTTGGCTTGTTTCCCTTAGAACCTTTCGAAAACTCTACTGAATTTTTCATTCAATATGGTGTGCCGTGTGTGATGTGGGTTGTGAGGAGAGTTTTCAGAAATAAAAATTGAGTGGCCGTGAGGTTTGATTGCAAGGTGAAGGGTTTTGTGTGCATTAGTATACTAAATACACTAATTAAATAGTTAATTAGGCTTTAGGACTATTAAGGGGTTTAATTAGGCCCATTAGTCTTAATTAAAATATTAAAAATAATTTTGGTAAAATAAGTTTGTGAATTTAATAGCCGGGTTGCCAAGAAGTTCGTATTTTTGTTGAAAAACCAACACCGATAAAATTTACGTCCCGGCGTATAAAATCACATCAAAACCCCTTATTTTCAAAAATATTAAAAACCATCAACCATATTTTAAATAATTAAAAATAATTATTTAATAAAATATTTTCTATTCTTCAGCCCTCGGTCTCCGTTCCTCGATCGTCACTTGAATATTCCTTAAAAAATACAACTTTTATGCAATCATGTAGAAAAATATATTTTAAATATGCAAGTATGCAAAACATAATTAATTCATGCAATTAAAACATTTAATTAAAATACAAAAGAATTTAATAATTGCATGTACGTGGTTTGCGTGGATTTTAAAATTTTCGGGGCGTTACATATATATACTTTAAAATACCTTGCACCATTTTAAATTAAAACAACCAACTATATTTGAAAATCCAAAGGAATAGTTTAAAAACATAAAATCGTCATACGTTTGCAAATCTTAACTCAGAAATAAAGCTAAAACTAAAAATCTCTCAACAACCACTCAAAATCATAATGAAAGTCGTAAAAATATTTTTAACATAAACTTAAAATCCTAAATCATAAAGATAAGTGCGGAAAACTACTAGTGTTGGTCATCGGGTTATGTGCACCTACAGTCCAGTCAGATCAACCATCAAGACCTCCACTACCATCAACATCATACTCACTTGCATCGATCACACTTAGTGAGTCTAAAGACTCAACACACCATATTTTTTATAACAAATAATACGTATACGGATCACATGCAACAGTGAAAATACTTTTATGTAAAATATCATATTCATAATCATGCATAAGCATAAACATTTTTCATATCATCATAAATATATTCATATTCATCATATATGTATATGTATTCCTTTTTCGTTGAATTCAGATCGTTAATTGTGACTTTCGAATTCGTATTAGAGGTCGATGGATCCATCAACATGTAACCACAGTACTAAGCGGCGGGGACATCAGCGACACTCCCACCCGTCAACTGAGCCTTGGTCTTACGTATTCACATATCATCGTGTAAGGATCGTGTACCATATTATCGTAAATCATACTTTGATTAGAGATAATTCATGAGATTATTATGTTGTTAGAGAAAATAAGTTTTTATAATGAATGATTGCATTAGCAATTGAATTTTATTTGAATAATATGCTAAACCGCAATAGAAAAATGACACATTTTACGGATTCTAGTATAATTATCTGAGTATTAGTCCAAATGAAATGAGACCAATTTTATTAGAAAGTTAATACATAGTACTAAAACTTTTATGTTGTAAGTTTTGTCCAAATCCATTTGTAAATAGGTGCAAAATTAGTCTGAAGTGTAACGTAAGGCATTTAAGTTCTTAGACTGACACATTGTTGGAGAATGAATATAACTCTCGCATCCAATATTCAAATCTAGTGAGGTCGGTGGCAAATGATAGATAAGACATAGACCTACAAAATTTGGACCCGAGAATGTTGGAAAAAACATCCCCTGCCCGAGAGAGAGATGTTACCGCCCCAGCGCTAGACCGAAATTGGCGAGGGATAAGAATGAATTGTTTCTTTTAATTTTTTAATTTCCTTTGATGTAGCTTTGAAAGAGAAAATAAGAAACTTGATTTCTATCGTCCGAATCTACCTTGAAACGTTATACAAACACGAAACAAATTATATATTTGGAATCCTCATGTCGAGAGCTTCCTTTTGACATAAGTTTCTTCTAGTTTCAGCACGTGTGAAGTCGAGATTTATATATGTAGTAAATAACTGACAATAAACTATGTTTTAAGTCAGAATTGAATTATGTTGTTATTTTGATTTGATATGAAATTTCAAAATTTCAAAAAATATTTGAAACTGATATCGTTGAATTTGAATAAAATTATTGATTGAATTGAATATGTTATTGATGTAGATAGATTTTTTTACTGATGTCTTCAAGCTACATCGACTGGAACGAAGAATTGAGGTATATTGCGACCAAGTAACATACGACATGTATCTGTATCATATGATATATGTGATTGATTTGATTGAAAATATATGTCTATATGCCTTATTTGCTGAGTTGATGTGGCATACATGACATACATGTTGAGCTATGATCCTTAGATACCTATTATGATTGGATTTGATTATGGGGTTTGTGAACATAATGCTATGTTTGGCATTATATGTTCCATAAAACATAGTCATTAGTGGCCCCGCTGATTGATTGAGATTTGGGATATGATAGTGTTTTTTGACGTTATGATACGAGGTATCCCTGATTGAGGTCGATGTGTTAGCTCGATCATTGATTTGATAGCGATTCGTTTCATTCTGACATGTTCTCAGTAGATGGGCATTTGACCTTATACCTACACGACATACATGCATTGCATATCATATATCATTGTTTAGATACTTGTGGCATATATTGTGGTTTTTTCAGACTGAGCTTTGCTCACTCTAGAGGGGTCTATTGTTGTCTTTGTATGTGGACAATGACAGGTACTCCAGGATATCAGGAGGCCGGAGAAGGTGCTTCTGGAGGGAGTCACAGTTTGAGCTGAGGTTTTATATTTTTCCCATTGTTTATATGTATCTATATACCAGGGTATGTCCCGAGGACATGAATTGTTTGTATGCAGTTGGTTTTGATTATGTTTGGGCATATTTTATGAGGTGAGATGAAATAATATTTATAGTATTCAAATAATGTATTTTGGGCTCATTGTTGAGAAAATTTAAACTCGTTTTCGCTGTAATTAATTAACCTTAATCAAATTGCATTGTAATCATAATTAGGAATTAAGGGCCCCACATTGTATGGTATCATAGCATAGCTGAGAATGCTCGATTGAGTCTTGTGTACACTTGAATAGGCACAAATGAATAGTGCGTTTGTGTTTGATTTATTTGTATTACCTGCTCATACTTCAATTAGTTTGAGTAAATTGTTGATGAGATGAGTGATATGATTTGATGATGATGTGTAATTGATATTCAATTGTGATATTCATATTATATTTTGTAGATAGATCTCATGAATGAAACTGTGAATAGTAGTACTGAGAGGATGATTGGACCATTCGAAGGAATGTCTATGGATCTAGTGATGAATTGATTCCAGGATTTTAAACCACCGAGGTTCTTTGGCACCGAGAGTGTAGAAAGAACAGAGGCCTGGTTGAAGGATGTCAAGCACTTGTTTAATATTGTTCTATGACTCGGCGAATGAAACTTGCCTTGTATCAATTGAAAGACCGAGGAAAATTGTGGGGACCCGGACGCTAACTCATTTTCTTAAATCATCGTTGGAATTAAATGGATCAATTTAATAAACTAGGTCGAATTTTTTTTTTAACTGTTGAACACTTAATACACAAATGTTCCAAATACGACAACAAGTTATGTTCCATCTCATTCGATTCACAAGATCAAGTTCAATATCTACAACATGACCAAAGGTACACAAATTGTTCAAAATCAAGTCATAACCAACTAGTGTTTATCAACACATGTCATGCGTTGAACAACAGCTCTATTTCTCAGCCCGGATCACCACTCTAATCTCGATCTATCATGCTCTTCTCGACCCTGATCCTGTCTCATCTGTTGTCATGCACACATACAAACACAACAACAGCCGGATAACTCCGGTGAGAAACATATTTCCCAGTATAAAAAATGTATACATGCATTTCATACAAGCATATACAAAAGCATATAACATTTGTCAAGCAACATGTATCATAGGCTAAGAAAACATAAATCGATACAAAGATTTGAATCAAACTCTTTAACTCTTACTCATTGACTCGACTCTTATCTAGGGATCCCGGTTTGAATAAGAACGTAACAAGTCTCCCACCTACTCTCCACTTCTAGATGGTGGTACGTTCTTATTCCCGGACTTCGGTACACTATATTGAATCTCTACAATAGGAGTCGATCCTCTCCTAAGCACATCGATATAAACCAAACGTCCAGTGACTTGGCACCTCTACCAAAGACTCATAATACATGCTTTGCTATAATTCAATACACTAAGCATAGTAATCTCAAGAATTGCACACACATCAAAGCAATAACAATTTAGTATGTGGTTTCTGGAAACTCAAGTTATCTCTTACTCGAGTTATCTCTCCCGGTTTAACATTGATTTATACCATTCTTTTTGTAGTTCCTGGTTTGATGCAACCAATCTCAATCTGGCTTTGTTGGTCTTTGAAGCCTTCAATACCAACTCTGGAATGACATTTTCGAGAAGTACAATATCAACAAACCCTCAAAGCAAGACATGATTTGATCAATACTCAATCTACTTAAATTTCAACGGCATATGTAATGCCCGAGATTTTGATTATGTTAATATAAGATTATTGATTATGAACTAATATGATTATAGACGGGTCATTCCGAGACCAGATTGGACAAAGCATATGAATGGTGCAATTGTTGGACAGAACTATTGGCGCCCGAGCGGTAGAAAATGACTGCCCGAGCGCCAATGTTCAGCAAAGATGGTTCTTGGACAGAGAGTCTGGCGCCCGAGCGGTAGTTTTTGACCGCCCAAGCGCCAGTGTTCAATAGAAATATGCTTCGGACAGAAGATGTGGCGCTCGGCCGGTAGTTTTTGACCGCCCGAGCGCCAATGATTAATTGTACGGACAGAACATTCTGCGCCCGGGCGGTAATTCTCGACCGCCCGAGCGCCGCCTGAAAGTTGTGAAAAAGGATGACACGTATCATTAGCATGCAACTGATATATATATATATTAGCATGCAACTGATATATATATATATATATGTATCATTCCTTCAAATTCAGAAAGAAAAAGGAACGAGAAAGGCTTGTGAAATCCTTACGCCTTTATATTTCGATCCGTCCGTCTGATTTTAAATCCGACTTCAGTACTGAGTTCCTATCGACGCAGGCTTCAACTGGACGTAAGTTTTGTTACGTTTTGTTATCATTTGAAATTATGATACTACCAGAATCAGATATGATTCATATATGTTGTTCTTGCGAGATCAGACATCGTATAATCAAAACCGGATTGAGAAACAGATATCGTATGAAATGGTGATGATTTTCAGAGTTGATTTGATTGATATTGATATCAGATTTGTATCGTTCGTGATTATAAGTTGTGGGAATTGATATCTGATTGAATTGTATTGCTGGGTATATTGAGATTGTACAGCTCTGCTGTTGAAACAGAATTTGATTCAGTTCTGATTATATCCAGTATTGATATGAGTTGGGTATTGATATTGTACTCTTTTTTATTGTCATTGCCAGATTGAGTATTGACAGATCTGAATTCTAGACTTCGACAGATTCAGATTGACAGAAAGAAAGGTATAAATCAATGTTGATTCGGGATTGCACAACTCGAGTTAGATTTGACTTGAGTTTCCCAAAATCACATACTGAATGATTATTGCATTGATATTTGCAATTCTTGATATTAATATGCTTAGTCTATTGATCTATAGCAAAGCATGAGTTAGAGTTGGGCAGATCCGCCAAGTCTTGGCAGAATCGCCATGGCAGAACCGCCAAGTCACTAGACTTTTGGATATATATCGATATACTGAGGAGAAGACCGACTCCTATTGTAGATCTTCGATATAGACAGCCAAAGTCTGGGACTAAGAACGTACCATCATCTAGCTGGGGTAAAGTAGATGGGAGAACGTTGTGTTCTTATTCAGATCGGGATCCCTAGATTAGATATAAGTCGAGTCTGAGATGACTAGTCTAGAGTTGATTTACAGTTTTATATCGATACATGTCTTTCAGATTTGATACATGCTATTTATATGTGTTTCATGCTTTTATATATATGTTTTTATATGACTGCATGTTTACATTGTTTATACTGGGATTGTATTTCTCACCGGAGTTATCCGGCTGTTCTCTTGTTTGTATGTGTGCATGACAACAGGTGGGGCAGGATCATGATCAGAAAGAGGATGAGAGATTACGATTAGCGTGGAGATCCAGACTTAGAGTAGAGTGATTTTCAGTACTTGATGTAGTGGCTGAACTCTAGTTGCGATAAACATATGTTGTAAATGATCTGTACTTTATGTTGATATTTATATAAGAGTGATTACTTTACGTTTCCGCATTTGCATTTAAAAAAAAAAAAATTTATGTCCCACATTTCTTAATTGTTATATTGATTCTTAATAATGATTAAGAAGACGAATTAGGTTCGGGTCCCCACAGCAGTTGGTATCAGAATAGTAGGTACCTTGGACTGAGATAGAAGCTAGTGAGTGGGGTAGAATGAGTTTTCTTTCCTTGCTTTTGATTGCTGGCATGACTTACTGCTTTAAAATACATGTTTACTTGACTATCTGATTTGATTTCGTAACGTGTATTATTGAGAATGAATCAGAACCGATTCTCGATCAGCAGTAAGATGATCAGAGGAGGATTGAAACAGGTTTGTTATATTTGGTTGCTAATCCTTTTGGTAATCAGATATGCCTCCTCGAAGAGTACCAGAAGAGGGTAGTATATCTGCAAATCCAATGGATGTGACAGCAACTCCGATGGAAACACTGTTGAAAAGGTTTCAGTCGTTTAAACCGCCAACCTTGAAGGGAACAGAGACTTCTGTTGACTGTGAGTGTTGGTTAGATGATATTGAAATGCTGTTTGATTCGTTGGATTACACAGATGAGCGTCGAGTCCGATTGATAGGACACCAGTTGCATGATATTGCAAAGAACTGGTGGATTACGACAAAGAGAGCATTGGAGCATCGAGGTACGACTATAACCTAGAATGTTTTTAAAGCTGAGTTTTATCAGAGATTTTTCCCAGTGTCGTACAGGAAAGACAAGGGGGCAGAGTTTGCCAATCTAAGACAGGGTTAGTTGAACATCGAGGAATTTGTGACCAAGTTCTCTACTTTGTTGAGATTTGCTCCACTTGTTGCTGAAAGCGAGGAAGCTACTGCTATTCAGTTCATCAATGGCTTGAACCTCGAGATATTTACATTGGTGAACACAGGGCGACCGAATAATTTTACTGATGCCCTGAATAGAGCCAAGGGAGCTGAGGCCGGTTTGATAAGACAGAAAAGAGCTTCGTTTGTTCCTCCAGCACCGAGACCACAACAACCTCCTCCCAGATTTGAGGGTGGCAGCAGCAGTGGTGGAAAGAAGGACTTCTTGAAAGCTAGAGGAAAGCAATTCAAGAAGTCAGGGAGCAGTTCTTCTAGCTCCGTTGGTGCCTGACAAAGCCTGAGCTATACTGGAGTGTATTGCAGGACTTGCGGAGGGAGACACCCGACTGAGCAATCCCAGGGAGTGACTGGTAGTTGCAACATCTGCAGACAGCAGGGACACTTTGCTAGGGTGTGTCCATAGAGAGGTTCCCAGAGATCTCAGGGAGCGGATTCATCTGGATCAGTGGCTCAGACAGGTGGACGATCATCAGCTGTTCATTCCTTTCAGCCACCATCGACTACTCCGTCACAGCAGAGGCCAGGAGGTATCTAGACCGTGAGCCAGCCTCCTAGACAGCAAGCCAGGGTATTTGCTTTGACAGAGGAGCAGGCTCAGGAAGCACCAGACGATGTTGTTGCAGATAACTGTTCTTTATGTGGTTATCCTGCTTATGTATTGATAGATACTGGTGCATCGCATACATTCATATCTGAGCGATTTGCATTGATGCATTCCTTGCCTATTGAGTCATTATCTGGTGTAGAGTCTGTCTCTTCTCCGTTGGGGACAGGTTTGATTTCAGTGAATTCTGTGAAACATGGTTTACTACAGTATGACGGGCATGAGATTGAGTTAGATTGCAACGTACTTGGGTTGTCTGATTTTAACTGTATTATCGGTATTGATATGCTGACCAAGTACAGAGCTAAAGTTGATTGCTTCCACAAGATTGTGAGATTCAGACCAGATATGGCTGATGAGTGGAAATTCTACGTTAAGGGTTCTAGATCTAGAATTCCTTTGATATCCGTATTGTCTATGACTCGATTGTTATAGAAAGGAGCAGAGGGATTCCTTGTCTATTCAGTTGATTTACTGAAATCGAGTCCATCCTTGGCTGAATTGCCAGTGGTTTGCGAGTTTGCTGATGTCTTCCCAGATGAGATTCCGGGTTTGCCTCCGATTAGAGAGATAAACTTTAGTATTGAGTTGATGCCAGGTACAGTTCCGATTTCTAGAGCTCCGTACAGAATGGCACCGATTGAGTTGAAAGAATTGAAAGAGCAATTGGAAGATTTACTGGCCAAGAGATACATTAGACCGAGTGTGTCGCCTTGGCGTGCTCCAGTATTATTTGTGAGGAAGAAAGACGGTTCTATGAGACTCTGTATTGACTACCGGCAACTGAACAAGGCTACGGTAAAGAACAAATACCCTTTGCCTCGTATTGATGATTTATTTGGTCAGTTGCAGGGTTTTTCTGTTTATTCCAAGATCGATCTGAGATCTGGATATCATCAGCTGAGAGTCAGAGATTCTGATATCTCGAAGACAACATTTAGAACCAGGTATGGACATTATAAGTTTATTGTCATGCGGTTCGGTTTGACTAATGCTCCAGCTGTATTTATGGGTCTGATGAACCGTGTATTTCAGAGATATCTGGATGATTTTGTGATTATTTTTATTGACGATATATTGATTTATTCGAAGAATATGATTGAGCATGCTAAGTATCTGAGAACTGTATTGAAAATTCTGAGGGCTGAGAAATTATATGCTAAACTGTCAAAATGTGAATTCTGGTTGAGACATGTGGTATTTTTGGGGCATATTATATCCGGAGACGGTATTTCTGTTGATCCCAGCAAGGTTGAAGCCGTGATTTCTTGGTCGAGACCGACATCAGTACCCGAGATTCGTATTTTTATGGGTTTGGCCGGATATTATCGTCTATTTATTAAAGATTTCTCGAGTATTGCCAAACCGATTACTCAGTTGACTCAGAAGAATGCTCCGTTTGTATGGTCTGAAGACTGTGAGTCCAGTTTTCTTGAGTTGAAAAAGAGACTGACCAGTGTTCCGATCTTGACGATTCCATCAGGTATTGGTGATTTTGTAGTATATTGTGACGCTTCTCACAGAAGGTTGGGATGTGTTCTGATGCAGCGAGGCCATGTCATCGCTTATGCTTCAAGACAACTGAAGCCACACGAGACTCGCTATCCAATTCATGATCTTGAATTGGCAGCCATCGTCTTTGCATTGAAGATATGGCGACACTATCTTTACGGTGAGAAGTTCGAGATTTATTCTGATCATAAAAGCTTGAAATATCTCTTTTCACAGTCAGAGTTGAATATGAGACAGCGAAGATGGCTTGATTTATTGAAAGACTTTGATTGTGAAATCAAGTACTATCCGGGGAAATCAATGCAGCAGCTGATGCACTAAGTTGAAAGGTATGTTCTTTATCCTTATCGACGATTGGTGTTTCGAATTTGATAGAAGATTGCTGTTTGTCTGGATTGGTATTTGAGACAGATAGTAGACCGCTGAGACTTTATGCTGTTCAAGTCGAACCAAAGCTGATTTTGGGAATTAAAATGGCTCAGAAAGGTGATTAGAATGTGCAGAATTCGATTTCGATGGTCAGAGCAGGGCATCGATCAGAGTATCAGGTACGGGATAGTGTATTGTATGTGAATAATCATCTTGTTGTGCCAAATGTTTCAGATTTGAAACGACATATCTTGTCAGAAGCGCATAGCAGTCGATTCAGTATTCATCCTGGTGGCAGAAAGATATATAATGATTTGAAAAGACAGTTTTGGGGAAACAGATGAAAGCTGATATTGCTGAGTTTGTATCAAAATGTCTGAATTTCCAGCAGGTGAAAACAGAAAGAAAGAAACCAGGAGGATTATTACAGAGTTTGTTCATTCCTGAATGGAAATGAGATCACATTTCATGGATTTTGTAACGAAGCTACCGATATCCTCCCGAGGTTGTGATGCGATTTGGGTTGTGATTGACAGATTGACCAAATCCGCATGCTTTATTCCGTACAAGATGACGTACAGACATGACCAAATGGCAAAGATCTATGTCAGAGAAGTGGTCAGATTGCACGGGGTGCCGAAGTCGATTGTTTCAGACCGTGATCCTCGATTTACTTCGCACTTCTGGTAGAGTTTGCAGCAGGCTCTAGGTACGAAGTTTCATCTAAGTACCGCATATCATCCACAGACTGACAGACAGTCAGAGCGGACTATCCAGACACTGGAAGATATGCTGAGAGCCATAGTACTTGATTTTAGCACTAATTGGCAAGATGCATTGCCACTTTGTGAGTTCTCGTACAACAACAGCTATCAGACGAGTTCTGAGATGGCTCCTTTTTAGGCGTTGTACGGAAAGAAATGCAGATCCCCTCTTTATTGGGATGATATCTCTGAGGTTCCTGAGATTGGACCTGATATGATCAGAGATATGACTGAGAAAGTAAAGCTGATACAGAAAAGAATGAAGGCAGCTCAGGACAGACAGGCCAAATATGCCAATGTTCGATGAAGACCGTTGGTATTTGAGACAGGAGACCGGGTATTCTTGAAGATTTCTCCTTTCAGAGGCATTGTCAGATTTGGCAAGAAAGGAAAACTGTCTCCACGATATATTGGGCCTTATGAGATTCTCGAGAAAATAGGATATCGTGCCTATCGACTTGCCTTACCGCCTTCTTTAGCTGGGATACATGATGTCTTTCATGTATCGTTATTGCGGAAATATCTTTCTGATGCTTCACATGTCATTCAGCCAGACGAGGCCAAATTGGACGAGACACTGAGTTACTTCGAGAAGCCGATTATGATTCTTGATCAGAAAGAAAAGCAGCTCAGGACGAAGACTATTCCGCTTGTGAAAATTCAGTGGAATCGTCATGGCATCGAAGAAGCTACCTGGGAAACTGAGGCAAACATGAGACAGAGGTTCCCAGATTTACTTCACTGATGTGAGTCTTCTATTCAGCTTCTGTTATAAATTTCTTTCTTATATGATTTGATTGCCTGTGATTTCGGGGACGAAATCAGATCTTAGGGGGGGGGGGGGGAGAAATGTAATGCCCGATATTTTGATTATGTTAATCTGAGATTATTGATTATGAACTGATATGATTATAGACGGGTCATTCCGAGACCAGATTGAACAAAGCATATGAATGGTGCAATTGTTGGACAGAACTATTGGCGCCCGAGCGGTAGAAAATGACCGCCCGAGCGCCAATGTTCAGCAAGGATGGTTATTGGACAGAGAGTCTGGCGCCCGAGCGGTAGTTTTTGACCGCCCGAGCGCCAGTGTTCAATAGAAATATGCTTCGGACAGAAGATGTGGCGCCCGGGCGGTAGTTTTTGACCGCCCGAGCGCCAATGATTAATTGTGCGGACAGAACATTCCGCGCCCGGGCGGTAATTCTCGACCGCTTGAGCGCCGCCTGAAAGTTGTGAAAAAGGATGACACGTATCATTAGCATGCAACTGATATATATATATATATATATATATATATATATATATATATGTATCATACCTTCAAATTCAGAAAGAAAGAAAGAAAAAGGAACGAGAAAGGCTTGTGAAATCCTTACGCCTTTATATTTCGATCCGTCCGTCTGATTTTAAATCCGACTTCAGTACTGAGTTCCTATCGATGCAGGCATTAACTGGACGTAAGTTTTGTTACATTTTGTTATCATTTGAAATTATGATACTACCAGAATCAGATATGATTAATATATGTTGTTCTTGCGAGATCAGACATCGTATAATCAAAACCGGATTGAGAAACAGATATTGTAACGCCCCGAAAATTTAAGAGTCCACGCGAACCACATGCATGCGAATTATTAAATTCTCCTGTATTTTAATTAAATGTTTTAATTTCATAAATTAATTATGTTGTGCATATTTACATGTTTAAAATATATTTTTCTACATTGTTGCATACAATTGTATTTTTAAGGAATATTCAAGTGACGATCGAGGAACGGGGACCGAGGGTTGATAATGTAAAATGTTTTTATTAAATAATTACTTTTAATTATTTAAATTATGGTTGATGCTTTTTAGTATTTTTGAAAATAAGAGGGTTTTGAGGTGATTTTATACGCCGGGACGTAAATTTTATCGAGGTTGGTTTTTCAACTAAAATACGAGTTTTTTGGCAACCCGGCTAATAAATTCACATATTTAATTAAACAAAAAGCTTGTTGATATTTTATTTAAATCCTAACTAATTTAATGGGCTTAATTTAGAGGCTTAATAGGCCTAAAAGCCTTGAGGTTGATTAATTAATATTTAAAGGGGTAAATTTATCAAAACCCTACACTTTGCACCAAGGAAAAATCGGCCACTCACTTTCAAATTCTGAAAACTCTCCCCCACCCCTCTCAAACCTCACGGCACACACGACACACTTTGGAGAAGGATTTTCGAAGGGTGCAAGCAAGAACAAAGCCAAGGTTGAGTCCCGTTCTTCGTCGTCAACGGATTTTCGTGCGTATATAATGCAAAGGCACGCCATACATCTCCTTTTCTCATCCATCATATCATATTATTGTTGAATTATTGTATGCACAAGGAACATGATTGATATTTTTCAGAATTTTCGGATATAGCATGCACACATGAGAAAACTTGAATTTTGATGCAAATTCATGACTGTCTTTATGATAAGGGGCTGCCATGATCATAGGTGATGAACAAGTGAAGCTTGAAAGCGAATTTAAGGTGTCCTAGGACCACTCAAACACTGCAACTCGAATGGGAACAAGCAAGAGCGATTCCTGCTGTCTTGTGGCTTAGGGGATCGGGTTTCTTGATCAAGGGGGGAGGGCTGGCCTTGGCTTGGGTTCGGGGCTAGTTAGGGTCTTGGTTGAGTCTAGAGTAGAGTCCTAGCCAAGCTAGGACTCGGGTTTGAGGGCTGGGAGGAGTCCTGATACACAAGGACTCCTACCCGAGAGCAAGCACAGATTTGTGCATGGAGTGCGCAGCTTGCTGGGAGGGAAGGGCTCGGTCCAAGGCTCAGGGGCTAGGCTAGGGCGAGTCCTAAGGGTCTTAGGGAAGTGCACAATGTGGTGGTTCAGGGGCTGGGCTCGTTGGGTAGGTCCTAGACGCGCATGAAACTAGACTCCTCGCTGTTGGGGACTCTCAGCAAGCATAGGGATCACTTGGGGCTGCTAGTTTTCGGGTTTTGCTTGGGTTCCTTAGTGGTCTAATGGTCCAGTAGGGTACTTTAGGATGTTGGTCAAGTTTTGGGTCAACATGGTTCAGGGGTAACTCGTGAAAATCGAAAGTTGGCTCGGGGTCGAAGTTTAGGTGTCAAGTTAGGTTCTTTAACTAAGAAAAAATTAGAAAATGGCTCACGGGGGTCGAGTCATGGTCCATAAGGGCTAAAATAATATAAAAAGACTAATTTAGAAGTTAGGAATTTTATCTTAAAGTTTGAGATTTTTCGAGATTAAAACACCGTCAAAACGATTAATTAATGATTAATTTAAAAAGCCTAGTTTTTAAGCTAAATAAAATTATGGCAATTTTAATTTAGGCTTAAATAATTATTTGGGACATGTTAGAGTCAATGAATTCAAGAAAATGTCAAAAACGGGAAATTTTACGTCTAGGGGTAAAACGGTCTTTTTGCATCTAGAAAATTAGTAAACGTCATGGCAGTGATCTGAATGCTGTTTGATGTGCTAATATGATTATTTTCTATAGTTATGGATGTTTATGGAAATTTTTTTATGTTAAAATGATATTTTAAATGTTTATGGGATTTTATATGTTAAATTTATATTTTAAATGTTTAGGGAATTTTATATGTTTATGATTTAATATGTCAAAATATTATTGTAAATGTTTTGAGGTTAAAATGTCATTTCAAATGTTTATGAAATGTTCATGATTAAATAATGATTTTTAAATGTCTATGGGATTTTTATGATTTAAGGTTGACATTTAAAAGAATGTTGCATGCTTGGTTTCAAAAATAAAAATATATGTTATGCACGATTTTATAAAGTGATGAGAATGTAAAATGTTGAAGGAAGTGAAGTGATTGTGACTAATTCGCTAATATTGGAGATATCGTGAGGGTGACGGTCCCAGTGGGAGCCTGACGATCGTGTTTCCATTATTGCGAATATGAGGTTATGAGGATATGAGGTTTGAGGTAAGAATGAGAATATCGTGAGGGGAGAAGGCCTCAGAGGGAGCCCATTTATGGGATAAGGCCCTAGAGGGAGCCCCAACGATCTTATTTCTATTCGATCATGATAGGCCAGGGCCCAGTTGACCGGTGAGAGTGTTGTTGGTGTCTCCCGCCGCCCAGTACTGTGGTTACATGTAGATGGATCCATCGACTTTTGAGGTTCGAGAAAAGTCACAATTAACGATCTGAATTCAACAAAGGAAAAGGAAAAATGTCTATGATCATGTTAAAAAGGTTTTATGTCATGTTGAGGAAAAAGGAAACGGTTAAGGTTTATGTTATGCATGTCATGAAAATATTTATGATTAAAGTTGATGCATCATTTTGAAAATGTTTCTATCTAAAGTTAATGCATAATAAAAGGTTTACAAAAATGTTCATGTTTGAAGTTTATGCATCTTCATGAAAACGATATTTTAAATACAAATATTTTTCACTGTTATATGTTGACTGTATTACGTATTACTTGCTATAAAGATGATGGTGTGTTGAGTCTTTAGACTCACTAGGTGTGATTGATGCATGTGAGTTTGAGGGAGGTCTTGACGGGTGATTTGACTGGACAAAAGGTGCACACAACCCGAGGACCAGCGCTATTTTATTCCGCATTTTGTTTTATGATTACTGATTTAAGTTAAAGTTATTTAAGACCATTTATTTACGCATTTGGAGAGATTTTTGAGAGGTTTAGTATGGGCTATACTTTTCAAACTTATTGCTTTATTTAGGTTTGGTAAAACAGTTGACGATTTCATTTTATGACTATTTCACTTGATTTTTAAAATGCTAGTTGGATGATGTTTTATTTTAAAGGATAAAATATTTTATAAAAATATTTTCATGAGTTTATGTGTATGGCCGAAAATTGAGTGTTTATAAAAAAAAAATTTCTTGTACTTTTAAAGCAATAAAAAGGGTAGGCGTTTCAGATATCGTATGACATGGTTATGAATTTTCGAGTTGATTTGATTGAGATTGATATCAGATTTGTATCGTTCGTGATTATGAGTTGTGGGAATTGATATCAATTAAATTGTATTGCTGGGTATATTGAGATTGTACAGCTCTGCTGTTGAAACAGAATTTGATTCAGTTCTGATTATATCCAGTATTGATATGAGTTGGGTATTGATATTGTACTCTTCGTTATTGTCATTGCAAGATTGAGTATTGACAGATTTGAATTCGAGACTTTGACAGATTCAGATTGACAGAAAGAAAGGTATAAATCAATGTTGATTCAGGATTGCACAACTCGAGTTAGATTTGACTTGAGTTTCCCAAAATCACATATTTAATGATTATTGCATTGATATTTGCAATTCTTGATATTAATATGCTTAGTCTATTGATCTATAGCAAAGCATGAGTTAGAGTTGGGCAGATCCGCCTAGTCTTTGGCAGAATCTCCATGGTAGAACCGCCAAGTCACTGGACTTTTGGATATATCGATATACTGAGGAGAAGACCGACTCCTATTGTAGATCTTCGATATAGACAGCCAAAGTCTGGGACTAAGAACGTACCACCATCTAGCTGGGGTAAAGTAGATGGGAGAACGTTGCGTTCTTATTCAGATCGGGATCCCTAGATTAGAGATGAGTCGAGTCTGAGATGACGAGTCTAGAGTTGATTTACAGTTTTATATCGATACATGTCTTTCAGATTTGATACATGCTATTTATATGTGTTTCATGCTTTTATATATATGTTTTTATATGACTGCATGTTTACATTGTTTATACTGGGATTGTATTTCTCACCGGAGTTATCCGGCTGTTGTCTTGTTTGTATGTGTGCATGACAACAGGTGGGGCAGGATCATGATCAGGAAGAGGATGAGAGATTACGATTAGCGTGGAGATCCGGACTTAGAGTAGAGTGATTTTCAGTACTTGATGTAGTGGCTGAACTCTAGTTGCGATAAACATATGTTGTAAATGATCTGTACTTTATGTTGATATTTATATAAGAGTGATTACTTTACGTTTCCGCATTTGCATTTAAAAAAAAAAAATTTATGTCCCACATTTCTTAATTGTTACATTTATTCTTAATAATGATTAAGAAGACGTATTTGGTTCGGGTCCCCACAGCATAACATCGCTATCTCGATATACCCGGCAACTCAAACCTCAAGAGATACAAATCACAACTCATTGTCACTAACAATTTCAACCCATGATTCCAAAATCTGCAAAACTCTATCCAACATAGGCTGGAAATTAATAACAATTGCATACGTTGTCTTTTCTTCGATCCGGTTTCGAGTATATGCTTATCATAATCTCAAGAACACATAATATCAATCAAATTAGGATTTCTCCAATACCAAAATTTTGAACCACACAGGAAAGTGATAAAACTTACATCCTTTTGAAGCTCTTGACAAGAGAAGCACGGAACTAAACTCGGATTGAAAATCTGATGGCTGGATCTTGTACAATCAAAATTCTAAAAGATAATGAAGCTTGAGGATTCTTCATGCCATGGTGGATTTCGATTCTTAGCTGTAACTTCAGAATTTGAATAAGGTTGGAGGGTTTATACGTGTTCCAGTGCATGGCAAGACAAGTGTCGCCTTTTCATCCATCACTGCTCGCGCATATGCGCGCTCGGTCCTCGCGCATATGCGCGAGACTTTCTGTCTCAGCGCTTTGCAAATCCATCTGGTCGTGCATATGCGCGAGACTCTCTGTCTCGGACATATGCGCGAGACTTACTGTCTCAGCATTTGCTGCTCGCGCATATGCGCGCCTCATCTCCGCGCATGTGGGAGAGGTCTGGTGGACTCCACACTCACAATATCCCATGCTCTCCAAATTCTTACTCGGAGTTTGTCCTTCCATAATCACATCAATTCATCAATTAAATAATTTCGGATTAAATAACATAATCACGGGCACTACAATTCTCCTCCTCTAAGACATGATTTCGTCCTCGAAGTCATAGGCAATCAAATCCTATAAGATAAGAATATATAACAGAAGTTGAATAAGAAACTCATATTAGTGAAACAACTCTGGAAATTTCTGTCTAATGTCTGATTCAGTCTCCCAAGTAGCTTTTTCAATACCATGACGACTCCACCGAATTTTCACAAGTGGAATAGTCTTCGTTCTAAGCTGTTATTCTTTACGATCTAGAATCTGCAGTGGTTTCTCAAAATAACCCAGAGTTTCATCGAGTTCGGCCTCATCAGGCTGAAGAACATGAGAAGCATCAGGAAGATATTTTCGCAGCATAGACACATGAAAGACGTCATGTATTCCAGATAGAGAAGGAGGAATAGCGAGTCGATAGGCACGATTACCTATCTTCTCAAGAATCTCATAAGGGCCAATATAACGTGGAGACAACTTCCCTCGTTTTCCAAATCTGACAATGCCTCTGAAAGGACAAATCTTCAGAATTACTCTGTCTCCTTGCTCAAATTCTAAAGGTTGACGTCGAATATTTGCATATTTGGCCTGTCTATCCTGAGCTGTCTTCATTCTCTGCTGAATCAGCTTTACTTTCTCAGTCATATCTCGAATCATGTCAGGTCCAAGTTCAGGTATCTCGGAGATATTATCCCAATAGAGAGAGGATCTGCACTTCTTGCCGTACAAAGCTTCAAACGGAGCCATTTCTATACTCATCTGATAGCTGTTGTTGTATGAAAATTCATAAAGTGGTAAGGAATCTTGCCAACTAGTACCAAAGTCTAGCACTACAGCTCTAAACATATCCTCCAATGTCTGGATTAGTCCTCTCTGATTGTTCGTCTGTCTTAGGATGATATGCAGTACTCAAATGTAATTTCGTACCTAGAGCTTGTTGCAAACTGTGCCAAAAGTGTGAAGTAAATCGAGGATCACGATCTGATACAATGGACTTTGGCACGCCATGCAATCTGACCACTTCTCTGACATAAATCTCTGCCATCTGGTCGTGTATGTATGTCATTCTGTAAGGAATAAAACACGCTGATTTGGTCAATCTGTCAATAACGACCCAAATCGCATCACAACCTCGGGAGGATCGTGGTAGTTTCGTAATAAAATCCATGGAAATGTGATCCCATTACCATTTTGGAATAGATAAACTATGCAACAGACCTCCTGGTTTCTTCCTTTCGGCTTTCACCTGTTGGAAATTCAAACATCTGGATACAAAATCTACAATATCTGATTTCGTCTATTTCCACCAAAACTGTTTCTTCATATCATTGTACATTTTTCTGCCACCAGGATGAACACTAAAACGACTACAGTGTGCTTCTGTCAAAATCTGTTGTCTCAAATCTTAAATATGTGGCACAACTAGAAGATTATTCACATATAATACATTATCACGAACCTGATATTCTAATTGATGTTCTGATATGACCATCGCAATCGAATTTTGAATATTCTGATGGGTTTTCTATGTTTCTTTGATCCTTAAAATCAGCTCTGGTTCAACTTGAATGGTACATAGTCTCAGAGGTTGATAATCTGTCTCAAATACTAGTCCAGAAAGACAGCAATCTTCAATCAAATTCAAAACACCAATCTTCGATAGGGATAAAGAACATACATTTCGACTCAGTGCATCAGCTGCTGCATTCGATTTTCCCGGATAATATTTGATTTCACAATCAAAATCTTTCAACAAATCAAGCCATCTACGTTGCCTCATATTCAGTTCTGACTGTGAAAATAGATATTTCAAACTTTTATGATCAGAATAAATTTCAAATTTCTCACCATATAGATAGTGTCGCCAGATCTTCAATGCAAATACGATGACAGCCAATTCAAGATCATGAATCGGGTAGCGAGTCTCATGTGGTTTCAATTGTCTTGAGGCATAAGCAATAACATGTCCTCGCTGCATCAAAACACAACCTAGTCCTCTTTGAGAAGCATCACAATAAACAACAAAATCACCAGTACCTGACGGGATAGTCAACACCGGAGCACTGGTTAATCTCTTTTTCAACTCTAGAAAACTGGATTCACACGCCTCTGACCAAAAAAAAGGGGCATTCTTCTAAGTCAGCTGAGTAATTGGCTTAGCAATACTAGAGAAATCTTTAATGAATCGACGATAGTATCCTGCTAAACCCATATAACTGCGTATCTCTGGTACTGATGTCGGTCTAGGCCTACTGATCACAGCCTCAACTTTGCTAGGATCCACAGAAATACCATCTCCAGATATATTGTGCCCCAAAAATACAACTTGTCTCAGCCAAAACTCACATTTCGATAGCTTTGCATACAGTTTCTCAGCTCTCAAAGTTTTCAATACAATTCTCAGATGCTCAACATGATCAATCAAATTTTTGAATAAATCAGAATATCGTCAATAAAGATAATCACAAAGTCATCAAGATATTTTTGAAATATATGGTTCATCAAATCCATAAATACAGCTGGAGCATTAGTTAAACCAAACGGCATGACTATAAATTCATAGTGGCTAGACCTAGTTCTGAAAGCTGTCTTCAATATATCAGAATCTCTGACTCTCAGCTGATGATATCCAGATCTCAGATCGATCTTGGAATAAACAGAAGAACCCTGCAACTGATCAAATAGATCGTCAATACGAGGCAAATGATATTTATTCTTTATCGTAGCCTTGTTCAATTGCCGATAATCAATGCAAAGTCTCATTGCACCGTTTTCTATCTGACAAACAGTACTGGAGCGCCCCAAGGATAAACACTCGGTCTGATGTAACCCTTGGCTAGTAAATCTTCTAGCTGATCTTTTAATTCTTTCAATTCAATTGGTGCCATTCTGTATGGAGTTTTAGAAATAGGTACTGTACCTGGTATCAATTCAATGCTGAAGTCTATTTCTCGGACTGGAGGCAAACCCGGAATCTCATCTGGAAAGACGTCAGCAAACTCACATACCACTGGCAAATCTGCCAATGAAGGGCTCGACTTAGTACATCTACTGAATACACAAGGAATCCCTCTGCTCCCTTCTGTAATAATCGAGTCATAGACAAAGCAGATATCAAAGGAATTCGAGCTCTGGAACCTGATAAGCACGAATTTTATAGCGTTTTAAAGACTTTATTATGTCGTATTCGTGCTTATCTTAATTCGTGTTATTATTGCTATTTGCAGGTTTGACCAAAAGATGATAAAAGCCAAAGAAAAGTCAAGCGTCGCAATGCCATGTCAAAAATACCCGGAAAAATAGGAAAATAGCACAAATAGAGCACTCGGACCTATGCACGGACCCCGTGTAAGGGTCCGTGTCCTAAAATCCCAAGGAAGGAAATTCACGAGCCCAGACGGACCACAAGACGGACCCCTACACAGGGTCCGTGTCCAGTAACATCCGAGAATGAAAAATTACCATACTAAGACGGACCTTATTCCGGACCCCTACAAGGGGTCCGTGTCCAGCATCAGCCTTGAGAAGAAAATTTGCGCACCTACCCGGACCTTTACCCGGACCCCTACACGAGGTCCGTGTCCAATGTTTAGGATAAAGAAAATTTAATCGAGCTTACACAGACCCCAATCCGGAGGCATACACGGGGTCCGTGTACCTGATATCGGATCCAAAAATGTGCGAAGATTCTGTGGAGATTTGAAAGATTTAAGAGACAAAATAAAGGATTGAGAGCGTTACTTTTTGGACGGGACTTTTCGAGCCGCCATCAGAGAGGAGAGAAAAGAAGAATTGGAGAGACTCTTTGATGGTGGCAACAGCTTGGGAGAAACGAGAGCAAACCGTGCACTTTACACGCAAGATCCGCGCACCATCGCTGAGATTTTCTCATCTCTTGTTTTCTTATTTTCATTCATGAATTTGAATATTATATTTTCTTCTAGTCTTGAATTTATGGAGTAGTTTTCTTGTGATTGGGACCACGATAGGGACAAACTGTTGATTATGTTCGTTCATTGGATTATTTGATTTATGAATGAATTTTATGTTATTGATTAATGTTTGCATAAATTTCGTCCTTTTAATTTTGTCAATTATTTGCATGTTTGTTGTTTGATCTTGACTCGAAAGAGAATAAATTGAATTTAGCTTCAAAAAATATTAATCAACACATGGTTAAATCGACTAGAAATAGTATTCCGTTTCAATGTGCGATTTTAGGCGACATCTGTGATTCTTTCAGTTGAATAATGCGTTTTTTTTAATTAAATTCAATTAGAAATAATTGGATTGTTAAATGAAAATAGGATTATAAATTATAGAAATAGATTTATAGTTAATTCATGGAATTTCATCGTGACATCGAATAATCTGTGATTAATTAATTCCAATTCATGACTATAATCAAAGTTTGGACCGTTGTGTGTTCCCGATCATTTTATTAAATTTGAAAATATCCCAAGTTTCAACCTGTCCTGCAAAGTCGAGCGTAGTTAATAATTTAACATAATTTAATTTAATTTAACTAGTTTAAATTATCATCAATTCATTTATTATTGTTTGCCTAGATTAAATCGAGTAATTTAAATCTTAGTACTTAAACAATAGTCTCTGTGGGATCGATACTTGGACTTATCGTCCATTTACTATAACTTGACCTAGTCCGCTTGCTAGATTTTTTCCCAACCGAAATCGTCGGTCAAGTTTTTGGCGCTGTTGCCGGGGACTATCTGTTTAATATTAGGATAAATTATTTATTTGAGACTAGGCATTTATTTATTAGTTTTTATTTTTTAATTTTTTTTATTTTGAGCATTTGAATTAATTTTGCTTCAGACTTTTGCATTCTTTTGGAACTTGAATTGTGCAATTAAATTTTTGATTTAAGGAGTCTAGCTCGTGTTATATGAGCCGTGCTCAAGGCTTCGAAAATCTAGTGCCACTTGATCTAGAGATTGAAAGCTTTCTCCGCCGCATCCGTAGAGCTCGAAGGAACAACAACGTGGCTCTTAAATTCGGATCTGAAGAGGAATCTGAATTAGACCTTAAACCAAAATCTGAAGATATGGCCGGGGAAGAGGATAATCATACTTTAATGGAGCTCCATCGACCAGCATTTGGAGGTTATGGTTCTAGTATTGTCCGCCCTACAATTCAAGCGAATACATTAGAACTGAAGCCAGCCGTCATCCAGATGATTCAACTCCAAGTCAAATTTGGAGGATCACCTTCTGAAGATCCCAATGCACATCTGGTGAATTTTCTGTCGATCTGTGATACAATCAAGTGCAATGGGGTGAGTACTGATGCCATTCGACTCAGACTCTTTCCATTCTCACTACAAGGAGAAGCTATGGAGTGGCTTCGAGACCTGCCAGCTGGTTCTATTACTACATGGGATGAGTTAGTCGAGGCCTTCATGCACAAGTATTTTTCCCCAACCAAGATTACACAGTTGAGAAATGAAATCACATCATTTAGAGAGAGAGATGGGGAATCGTTGAATTCAGCATGGGCAAGGTTTAAAAAGATGTTGAGAATGTGCCCGAGACATGGTTTTTCGATAGGCCAGCAGGTTGAGACGTTCTGCTATAGGGTGGATCCATCTGTGCAATCTATGCTTGATGCAGCAGCAAACGGTAGCCTATACAGGAAAATGCCAACCGCAGCGCTTGAAATCATATCTAATATGGCAGAGAGTAATGTAGGTTGGCAAGACAATCGATGGGAGAAGAAAGTTGGATTCCTTGAAATGGATGCCTTGACAGCGATCACAGCAAAGCTTGATGGATTGACATATCAGATGGCATAGTTACAAACGAATAGATCAATACCAGTCAAGCCAGTGAATCAAATTCAGGGAAATGCTGAGATAGTTGGTGGATCATCTAATGAAATGCCATTCATGCCAGATATATCTTGTGAAGGAATACAGTGTTTTGGAGGGGACTCAGTGAATTATGTGGGAAACCAGGGTCGACAACAATATAATCCATACAGTTTCTCATATAATCTGGGATGGAGGAATCATCCGAATTTTGGGTGGAGACAGCCAGACAACACTGTTGAGCAACCATATTTCAATCCTCCACAACATCCTACACAACAAAAACATCCTCAGCAACCACCTAAACCTCCGCAAGGTACTAGACCTTCTATACCACCCGGTTTCAAGCCACAAGATAGCAAGTCGAATTTTGAGGATATGCTAGCCAAGTACATAGCCGGGAACGAGATGAGATGGCAAAATCACGATGTCATGATGCAAAGAGTGGAGACTCAACTAGGGCAGTTGGCGACACAAATGGCTACAAGAGCCCCGGGTTCACTACCTAGTGACACGGAAAAGAATCCAAAGGGTGTCAATGCAGTCACAGTGACATCTCCCATGAAGCAAGAAGTAGTTGATGTTGAAGATGATGGAAAGAGAAGGGGTCTTCCAAGCTAAAGTCCGAGGACGTAAGGAAAGGAGGTAAGTCGCTAAACTCGAATCCCACTATTGATATTAATTCACTCCCGTTTCCCCAAAGAACAAAGCAACTGCAACTGGATACTCAATTTTCAAAATTTCTTGAGATCTTCAAAAAGTTGCACATAAATATCCCGTTTGCAGAGGATTTAGCTCAAATGCCCTCCTATGCAAAATTTCTTAAAGAAATTCTATTAAATAAGAGGAAACTAGTGGATTTTGAGACAGTGAAGCTTTCGGAGGAATGTTCTGCAATTTTACAAAATAAGTTGCCTCCAAAAGCTAAGGACCCAGGTAGCTTCTCTATTCCTTGTACCATAGGAACTTCATTTTTTGGTAAAGCTTTATGTGACTTAGGTGCATGCATTAATTTATTGCCTTATTCATGTTTTGAGAAGCTAGGAATTGGTGAAGTTAAACCTACTACAATTTCCCTACAATTGGCAGATAGATCTATTAAATACCCTAGGGGAGTAGTAGAGGATGTTTTAGTGAAGGTTGACAAGTTTATTTTTCCAGTGGACTTTGTTGTGTTAGATATGGAAGATGATCGTGAGATTCCTCTTATTTTAGGAAGACCGTTTTTAGCCACTGGGAAGGCTCTGATAGATGTACACAAGGGTGAGTTTGTTTTGAGATTGAATGATGAGAGTGTAGTGTTTAATGTTTTCCAATCTATCAAATATCCCAATGATACATCTGACTGTTTTAGAATTGATGCTACTGATGAGTTTGTTGAGTATGAGTTGCAGGAATTACTTGGTGAGGATCCTTTGGCGGTCTGTATGACCCATTCAAGCCCACAAGAATTGGGAAATCAAGAGCTAGACGAGTGTATTCATTATCTTGAAGGAGGCTGACCGATTTCAAATACGGTAAACTCTAGGATTGGGGAGCTGGGGCATGTCCCACGACCTTTAAAGTCATCCATCGAAGAAATCCCAATCCTAGAGATGAAACCTCTTCCTTCACATTTAAAATATCTATTTTTACTTGATAATGATAAATTGCCAGTGATAGTGTCCTCTACTTTGACAGGTACGGAAGAAGAAAAGCTGTTGCGAGTTCTGAGAGGTAATATCAAAGCCATAGGTTGGAGTATTGCAAACATCAAAGGGATCAGTTCATCCATGTGCATGCACAAAATTCTGATGGAGGCCGACCACAAGACATCTACCCAACCTCAAAGGCGTCTGAACCCAGCTATGCAAGAGGTGGTAAAGAAAGAGGTGATAAAGCTACTGAACGCAGGTATTATTTACCCGATTTCTGATAGTAGGTGGGTAAGTCCAGTGCAAGTTGTTCCGAAAAAGGGTGGGATCAGTGTAGTAAAAAATGAGAACAATGAATTAATTCCTACCAGAACTGTTACAGGGTGGCGTGTTTGCATCGATTATAGAAAACTTAATGACGCCACCCGTAAAGACCATTTCCCCCTCCCATTTATTTATCAAATGTTGGAAAGGTTAGATGGACATCCTTTCTATTGTTTCCTGGATGGTTATTCGGGTTATATGCAAATTCCTATTGAACCTGAAGATCAGGAGAAAACCACTTTTACATGTCCTTACGGGACATTTGCATATAAACGAATGTCATTCGGTCTATGTAATGCACCAGCGACTTTTCAACGCTGCATGATGGCAATATTTCACGACATGATTGAAGATTTTATCGAAATATTCATGGATGACTTTTCTGTCTTTGGCTCTTCATTTGATACTTGTTTGATTAATTTGTCTAAGGTCTTGGAGAGATGTGATGAGTCAAATCTGGTCTTAAATTGGGAAAAATTTCATTTCATGGTGAGAGAGGGAATAGTGTTGGGGTCCAAAATTTGTGAAACTGGGATTGAAGTTGATAAGGCTAAAATTGAAGTAATAGAAAAACTCCCAGCCCCAACAAACATCAGAGAAGTGCGTAGTTTTCTAGGACATGCAGGGTCCTATAGGCGCTTTATAAAAGATTTTTCTTGCATTGCTAAGCCGTTGACAAATTTGCTGATAAAAGATGTGCGCTTTAATTTTTCTGATGAGTGTGTGCAGGCATTTCAAATTTTGAAGGAGAAATTAATCACCGCACCTATGATGATAGCGCCTGACTGGGGGTCGCCATTTGAGGTGATGTGTGATGCAAGCGACACAGCTCTGGGGGCAGTGTTAGGGCAAAAGAGGAAAAAATGCATCCATGTCATCTACTATGCTAGTATGACACTGTCAACTGCCCAACTGAACTATGCCACTACAGAGAAGGAGCTTCTTGCTGTGGTTTTTGCTTTGGATAAATTTAGATCTTATTTAATATGGAGCAAAGTTATAGTGCACACCAATCATTCAGCCTTGAAATATTTGATGGCCAAAAAGGATGCAAAACCAAGACTAATTCGCTGGATTCCTCTGTTGCAGGAATTTGACTTGGAAATAATCGATAGGAAGGGAACAGAGAACCAAGTTGCTGACCATCTCACACGTCTGGAGAATCCAAGTTCAGGTAAGGATATTACTCGCGATGATTTCCCGGATGAACAACTTTTTGAGATCAACAGTTTACCCTGGTATGCCGATTTCGTTAATTATCTATCCAGTAAGTTCATTCCTCCCCATTTTACTTATCAGGAAAAGAAAAAAATTTTCTCAGATTTGAAATATTATTTGTGGGAGGATCCTTATTTGTTTAGAATATGTGCAGATTGCATAGTCCGTATATGTATTCCCCAGGAAGAGATAAGTGAAATTTTGTTTCATTGTCATGCTGGTCCGGCTGGAGGCCATTTTGGGGCAACTACAACTGCGTCAAAAGTCCTCCAGTCTTGTTTTTATTGGCCTACTCTGTTTAAGGACGCGCATGAATATGTTAAAAAATGTTCAAATTGTCAGCGCACAGTAATATTTCTAGGAGACATGAATCGCCTCCCGATAATATTTTGGTGTGTGAGATATTTGACGTATGGGGTATAGATTTCATGGGTCCGTTTCCAATTTCATTTTGGAACAAGTATATTTTTGTGGCTGTTGATTACGTGTCTAAGTGGGTGGAAGCACTTGCATGCAAAACTAATGATTCTAGGGTTGTCATTCAATTTCTCATGAAAAATATTTTCTCACGTTTTGGCACACCTAGAGCCATTATTAGCGATGGGGGTACTCACTTTTGTAATCGTCAGTTTGACAGTCTGTTGGCTAAGTATGGGGTCCGACATAAGGTGGCCACACCTTATCATCCCCAAACTAGTGGCCAAGTCGAGGTATCGAACAGAGAAATTAAACGCATTCTTGAGAAAACTGTCGGTGCTTCAAGGAAAGAATGGTCTAGAAAACTCGACGATGCACTTTGGGCTTACCGCACTGCATTTAAAACCCCCATTGGCATGTCCCCGTTTAGACTATTGTATGGGAAGTCGTGTCACCTACCTGTTGAACTTGAACATAAGGCTTATTGTGCTACTAAATTTTTGAACTTTGATGCTAAAGCCACTGGTGACGAGAGAGTGCTGCAACTGAATGAACTGGATGAGTTTAGGTTGGATGCGTATGAGAATGCCAAGCTTTACAAAGAGAAAACCAAACGCTGGCATGATCAGAACATCGTTCATCAAGAATTTGTGGTGGGACAACTGGTATTGTTATACAATTCTCGACTGAAGTTGATGACAGATAAGTTGCGTTCACGGTGGTCAGGACCATACACCATCACGCAAGTTTTCCCCTATGGGACAGTGGAGATCACTAGTGAAGCAACTGGAGCATTCAAGGTGAATGGGCGTAGGCTGAAGGTTTATCATGGTGGTACCATGCCCGATGAGCCGACCACTGTGGATCTGCAGGATCCAAACTGAATACAGGGAGTAAAGTCAGGCTATCGACTATAAATTTAGCGCTTGCTGGGAGGCAACCCAGTGTTTAGTTTTTATTTTTCTTTCATCTTTTATTTTAACTTTCTTTCTTTCTCTCTTTCTGTTTTATGCTTATCTCGTGAGCTAATCTCAGAAAATGGTGGTGTAGGTAATTTATTCACTGGCGGTGGGATGTCTCAAGTGTCGTGATTCTATTAGGACGACCAGATTCAGAACGTCAAATAGGCCAGGGAAGTTTCTGTACAATTCTTGCATCTTGTGTGCTTGATTGAGTTTCAATTTTGATGTGTAGATTTATAGAATTGTACATCCCTGGCTTAGCATATGTATTTTGGTTCGTCGTGCGTAGGGTAATTTTTTTTTTAAAAAAATAAATAATAAAAAAATAAAATTCGATTACCTGAGTGGACACGTACCCTCTCCCGGATCCCTGCACGGGGTCCGTGTCTTATTTCTTCCAAACTGCCCTTTTCCCGAGCCTACAAGCATCCTGCCCCGGACCCCTACTCGGGGTCCGTGTGTATCACTTTCAAAAATGCAAAATTCCAAGGGTACACGGACCTATACACGGACCCCTACACGGGGTCCGTGCTTTTTTTTTTGGACAGACAGATTAAAATCGCGACCTCTCCTTCTAAATCCCTAAACCCTTCTTTTAATTTCCCTACTCCCACCGCCGCCTCCAGTCAAAAACCGTCGCGCCGACGCGTCGCCTCCTCCCGAGCCGTCTACATATCACCACCAGTCGCCGCCACTTCCACCGCCGCTCATACCGCCACCTACTTTGAACCCGTGAACCCACTCCACCACCATAAATTCCTCCCTAAACACCTTAACAGTGTGCTCACGCCGACGCGCCGCCGCCTCGTCGTCGACCACCAACACTAAATCTCTCGTGGCCGGCCATTTCCCACCACCGTCGACAGTGAGTTATTATGCATTCTTTCAGATTCACGGTTCGGTGTTTGTTTCTCACTTGTTGGATTATTGGGCGTTATTGTTGGGTGTTGCTTTATCTTGGATTTAATTGTTACTGTGGTTTGTTCGGGATATTCTATTGTTGAGCACGTTGATGTTGGATTGATTAGCATTGTGTGTTGTAGTTCGGTTGATTGGGTATCGGCCTTTGTTTGTGCAAGAGTTTATTTGTTGCCATTTTTGCGGGAATCAGTTGTTGGGTTGCTCGGATTGAGTGGTTGGATTGTGGTGATTGATTTTTTTGGAGTGTTCGAATATAATTGCTTGAATCAAAATGCCTCCTCGAAAACAGAGCAGCAAGCGTGCACAAAGCGGTGCTTCCTCATCCTCCGGGTCCGCCAGGTTGCCATTTGATGTTTTAAGGTTCACCTGCCGAGAGAATTTCGATTGGTACTCGGAGCTTCATGGGAACTCCGTCATTGTGGAACGTTCTATTCATCCGCGGATTGACCACGAGGTACCACTCCGGGCAGAGTTTGATAAATTTGGATGGGGACCTATTCTGGACATCACCGGATCGTATTACCCTGACTTGGTATGGCAGTTTTACGCGAATGTGGAGGAAAAAGAGACGACCGGGCTGCCTCATTTGCGTACTTACGTCAAAGGAGTTCCTATTGAGTTGACCAGTGCCTACCTGGCCACTATTCTGAATGTCCCTAATGACGGGCCGCCGGTGGTCTTAAATCAGGTGGATATCTTCCTGTCGAACATCACTTTCCGGATCCCTGATGTCACGCCCCGTGTCCGAAGCGTCTATGACATCCGGCATTGTTTAACAATTACTTGAAAACAATTAAGCCTCGTATCGAAATGCCAAAACCAGTCTTTTTCATAAATAAAACATTGTCTTTACATTGACAATAGAATAAAAATACATCAGAGTTGCAAATGCGGAAACTGAACAAAAGGAAAATAAATTCTTGATTTCTTGTATGTTGCTCATCGGCTACCATCCCCAGAAGGCTTCTTGTTCCTCATCATTCAGTTGCTTTTCATTTTAATCTGAAATTTGTAAGGGGTGAGTGTTTTGGGAAACACTCAGCCAGTGGGGGTCGATCGATTTTCCAATGATACATATAGAACTTATTCTTTAAAACATTTCTTTAACAAACTTTCAAATCTTATTACTTTTAACTCATCATAACAGAAACGAAAAAAATATGAGACAGAGGTTATCAGACGATTCAGAGCAATTCAGAAACAGATCAGAACAATTCAGAACAGAACAGATCAGAACAGACAGAACACTGTTACTCATCTCATCTCCATGGTCAAATTGTCCCCAATATGTTAGTCCTCTAAGGGGTGAGTCCAGAACTCGGTTTTATACCCACCGATGGGGGCCAGACAGAACAGGGTTTTATACCCACCGATGGGGGCCAGAACAGAACATGGTTTTATACCCACCAATGGGGGCCAGACAGAATCACAATTCTCGTCCCATTTCAAATTCGAATCGTAACAGTGAAACACAGAATTCAGATTTACCAGACAGAACATATCAGAGTTTTCAGATATCAGAGTTCCAGACGGATTCAGCGGAACCAAAGAATTTCGAAGCATAGAAAAGAGCACATAATCGATCGAAATTTTAAAAGACGGACATCATGCCCTTTTTCAAAAATGAGGACACACTTTCATGCATGTCATAATTCAAATATTCAAGATTTAAAAATACAAAAAATATACATAACAAAAGCCCACTTACTGTATTTTGAGGATAGAACCAAAATTCGTAGATGTTGACACGAAGTTTCCTCTCGGATTTCGGGCAGCACTTTGACGTAACTTTGACAAATGAGGTCTTCGATCCAACAGCGATTTGTCGTATTTTCTGAGCACTTGAACTATACGAACTCCTTCTTGCCTTGGACGAAATTTTTGGGACGATTTTGAGGAGGGTGAGGGCCGAATTCTTCAAGGCTTTTTGGTGCACTTTTCATTCAACCTTGAGGTGGTATTTATAGGTGAAAGAAGGCTTTTCATCTTGCCATGGCCGAAATCTTGGGCTCCAAGGTTGCCATCAATGTGGTCAAAGCCATACCAAGCACCAAGAGTCATTTCCTGCGTCATAAATGTGTCCTAGTCTCATAGCTCCTCCCTTAGATCCTTAATGGTTTAACTCAAAGGTCATTTATTGCATACTAATTATGTCCAAACCCTTAGCTCCTCCCTTAGCTCCATCATTGGTTATTTCAATGGTCACTTCCTGCATAATAATTTTGTCCAATTCCTTGGCTCATCTTTTAGCTCCCTTGTTGGTCTTGTTAGGACAAGCTTTGTTGAGCTTCTTTGAGCTGAAAATCGAGTCCTTGAGCTGGGGTTTTACTCCTCCAGTGATAACACTTCAATGGATGCGGTTACTTGTAGCTTGGCCTTCCGTTGAGTCAATCTCCGAGCTTTGAAGCTACTTCTTCGAGTTAAGTTTACTGAAAATCTAAGTTCATATTTTGTTTTATAGTTAGAATGAAAGTTGTCGAGTTTAGTTTGAGCTAAATTTCAAGTTTGTATTTCTTACATGGTTAACTTCAGATCGGAAAATCCGGGTTCTCACATCCCTCCTTCCTTATTGAAAGTTTCGTCCTCGAAACTTGGATCAGCTCGATCTTTTAAATAGATGAGGGTATTGCGCGCGTATCTTCTCTTCTAATTCCCAAGTGGCCTCTCTTTCGGTATGATTTGACCACTGTACCTTGACATAAGGTATTGTCCGGTGTCTCAACACTTAATCTTTTGTGTCCACTATTCGAATAGGGACTTCTTACCTTCGTTTAGTAGCGATGCAACTTTAAGATTCTGAATTGGATCTGAGACATACTTCCTTAGCTGTGAGACGTGGAAGACGTTGTCAATCCTTGACATGCCTGGTGGTAAAGCCCGCTGATAAGCTAGGTTTCCCATTTTTCTCAGTATTTTCAAGGGTCTGACATATCTTGGAGTTATCTTTCTAGATTTGCTGAATCGAACCACTCCTTTTATAGGGGAAACTCTATCGTAAGCTTTCTCACTGATTTCAAACTCCAACGGTTTTCACTTTAAATCAGCCCAGCTCTTTTGTCGATCATGAGCTGCCTTGCGTTTTTCCTTGATAACAACTACTTTATCAACAATTCAAGTATCATGATAGCTTTCTCTCTGATTTCAATACTTCCATGATAATTATTGTTATCAGAAAATTCAATCAAGGGGGGTGTTTATTTAATTCCTCCGAGGTCCATGGCACACGTCCTAAAATATCTCTAATAGTTCGATCCACTGTCTTTGCCTCATGTTTAATTACTTTTGTGTGAACAGTATTTGAGGCTTTGATGATCGATAAATTTCACACATTTGCCACCAAAGAAATTGATTCTCTGGATCTTTGGCTCAAATATAATTGTGGCTAATTCACTATCATGTGTTGGATAATTTTTGCTCACATGGTTTTAATTTCATCGATGCATAGGCAATTACTTGCCCTCTTGAATGAGAACTATGATTGCCTCCACCTTATTGGTGATCCACTAATATGCCCATTTCAGAGATTATATGACCGAAGAATGTGACATTTTTTTTTAATCATAATTCACATTTCTTAAATTTAGTATTTATTTATTTTCCTCTGAGCATCAGTAGAGCAAGACGAAGATCTTCCTTGCGGTCTTACTAACTTGTTGAATATGCAAGAATGTCATCAATAAATGCTACCACAAACTTGTCGAGAAATTTTCTTGAACACTGTGTTCATGAGTTCTATGGCATTGGTCAGGCCAAAAGGTATTATCGTGAACTCATAGTGTCCATACCCTTTTCTTTTTAAGGCTGTTTTAGGAATATTTTCTGCCTTGACCTTCAATTGTGGTAGTCTGACCTTAGATAGAGCTTCGAAAAGATCTTAGCTCCTTTTAACTGATAGAAAAAGTCATCTATTCTTGAAAGATGACATTTGTTCTTGATCCTATTAAGTTCTTTATAGATCGACACACTATCTTGTGCTTTCACCATTCTTTTGTGTCAATAAGACTGAAGCTCCCCAAGGAGAGGCACTTAGTCTGATTTGTTTTTGAATAACAAATCTTGGAATTGATCTTTTAGCTTCTTGAGTTCAACTGAAGCCATTTGCTAGGGTTCCTTAGATTTTAGTGTAGCACGAGCTATCAAGTTACTTTCGAATTTTACTTCACAGTCTGAGATAATTCAAAGTAACCTTTCCGAAGCTTGCTACCACAGGAATATTTTATATCTTGAGCTTAATTCGTTCCTTTGCTTCTCTCATTATTGCTAGTTAGACTTCTTTGCCATACTCTATGCCTTTCTAGATCTGAGAAGCAGAAAGGAAGGAAATCTGTTCCTTATCCTTGCCATTGATTTATTCTTGGATTGGAGTTTGGCATTCTTACCCCGACCATCTACCATTGCATGATTCTTGTCCAACCAACCAATTCTCAGAATGACGTTGAAATTTACCATAGTACACTAAATAAAATCGGCACTGAAGATATGCGTATCCATACTTATTTTATTCTATCTTAAAATTATCACGATTAATATCTCAAAAATTAAAACCAATATATAATCTTAGAACTTAACTCCTTATCACCCTATTGACTTAAGTCCCAATAATTATAATCTAGTTAAAATTTCTTTCAACCTTGTACGGATGAATCTAATTATTCAAACAATTATTCTTTTACTAAATCTTTCTTTAATCAAGACTATGAGCCTAACATGCTTTATCACAAACAAGTTTCGTTGGATGTCTTTCTCCACAAATCTTTCCACTATTTTTGTTTTTACTATAAGAAGAGTCGGAATCTATTATGCATGCTATATTTCCCTCGATGTCCACCAATATCTCATAACTCTCTTTATTTACCTAAGGTAATGACCTTAATTTCTTAACTTAAGTTATTGTTTCTTACCTTTATTAAATATTCCAAAATCTTACATATTTAAATTTATCGCTTAGTATCCCAAATTTAAATGTCCATACCGTTAATTATTGACCTAAAATCAACTTTTATATCTGAATATCAAAACTTATATAATTCTTATCTCATATTTTCATAAATAATTTATTATCCCCGAATCAAACATTTCATCTTAAGTCGAAAGCTTATCTTCGATATGTAAATTCCCAAATGTAAGTCAACTTATATCAGAGTATTTGTATTCGCAAAAATATAAGTCAAATTATCTTTGATAGGTATGTTCCCAAAAATATAATTTAACTTATCTCTGTACATTCTCAAAGAAATGTTACACTTCTCTCTTTCATATCATTTAACCATAATACCAGTCCAGCCTACCTTATCATCTATTCATCATCATTGTTCTTTTTCCACTACTTCCATAGGTTCTTCTTCTTCTTTGTCTTCTTCTTCTTCCATGTTTTCCATGACAAGATGCATATAGTTATGTTGTTCTTGCATTCTATCCATATTACCATGAAGCTTGGAGATGTAACGTTCTTGCTTGCTAGAAAGGTCTTCAAGTTGATAAAGAGAGCGGTTATGAAGATCTTTCTCTGTTTCAATCTTTACTATCAACTTTTGATTAGGGGTCGTATCACGTGAGATGGGTTACGTAGTGTTGGGGCGAGCTGGCTCTTTGATCTATCAAGGCGATAGGTGAGACGTTGTATATCAGTTTGAAGTAGGTTCTTAATCTTTACGAGTTCTTGTTCTCTTGTTTTTCTATAGCGAGTTGATCCTTTAGGGTTGCAATCTCTCGTGTTTGGGTTTCAATGGTATGTTGACGCTTGCGAAGGACGGATTGAGCACGAGCACGAAGGCATCCGTTGAGGTAAAATTTAAGAATCGAATAAAGATTGGATTTTCGATACTAAGAATTTGCAGAACGATTGAAGGAAATAGATTTCAAATTTCTCAAAGAATTTGGGAAAAATGAGAGTTTGTTTTAGAATGTCCTAGGCTTTTGCCAAAATTTAACTTCTTCAAATTTTGTCTGTCAAAATCCCAGCGGGATTATGAACCTGGTGGCTCTGATACCACTTAAATGTCACGCCCCGTGTCCGAAGCGTCTATGACATCCGGCATTGTTTAACAATTACTTGAAAACAATTAAGCCTCGTATCGAAATGCCAAAACCAGTCTTTTTCATAAATAAAACATTATCTTTACATTGACAATAGAATAAAAATACATCAGAGTTGCAAATGCGGAAACTGAACAAAAGGAAAATAAAGTCTTGATTTCTTGTATGTTGCTCATCAGCTACCATCCCCAGAAGGCTTCTTGTTCCTCATCATTCAGTTGCTTTTCATTTTAATCTGAAATTTGTAAGGGGTGAGTGTTTTGGGAAACACTCAGCAAGTGGGGATCGATCGATTTTCCAATGATACATAGAGAACTTAATCTTTAAAACATTTCTTTAACAAACTTTCAAATCTTATTACTTTTAACTCATCATAACAGAAACGAAAAAAATATGAGACAGAGGTTATCAGACGATTCAGAGCAATTCAGAAACAGATCAGAACAATTCAGAACAGAACAGATCAGAACAGACAGAACACTGTTACTCATCTCATCTCCATGGTCAAATTGTCCCCAATATGTTAGTCCTCTAAGGGGTGAGTCCAGAACTCGGTTTTATACCCACCGATGGGGGCCAGACAGAACAGGGTTTTATACCCACCGATGGGGGCCAGAACAGAACATGGTTTTATACCCACCAATGGGGGCCAGACAGAATCACAATTCTCGTCCCATTTCAAATTCGAATCGTAACAGTGAAACACAGAATTCAGATTTACCAGACAGAACATATCAGAGTTTTCAGATATCAGAGTTCCAGACGGATTCAGCGGAACCAAAGAATTTCGAAGCATAGAAAAGAGCACATAATCGATCGAAATTTTAAAAGACGGACATCATGCCCTTTTTCAAAAATGAGGACACACTTTCATGCATGTCATAATTCAAATATTCAAGATTTAAAAATACAAAAAATATACATAACAAAAGCCCACTTACTGTATTTTGAGGATAGAACCAAAATTCGTAGATGTTGACACGAAGTTTCCTCTCGGATTTCGGGCAGCACTTTGACGTAACTTTGACAAATGAGGTCTTCGATCCAACAGCGATTTGTCGTATTTTCTGAGCACTTGAACTATACGAACTCCTTCTTGCCTTGGACGAAATTTTTGGGACGATTTTGAGGAGGGTGAGGGCCGAATTCTTCAAGGCTTTTTGGTGCACTTTTCATTCAACCTTGAGGTGGTATTTATAGGTGAAAGAAGGCTTTTCATCTTGCCATGGCCGAAATCTTGGGCTCCAAGGTTGCCATCAATGTGGTCAAAGCCATACCAAGCACCAAGAGTCATTTCCTGCGTCATAAATGTGTCCTAGTCTCATAGCTCCTCCCTTAGATCCTTAATGGTTTAACTCAAAGGTCATTTATTGCATACTAATTATGTCCAAACCCTTAGCTCCTCCCTTAGCTCCATCATTGGTTATTTCAATGGTCACTTCCTGCATAATAATTTTGTCCAATTCCTTGGCTCATCTTTTAGCTCCCTTGTTGGTCTTGTTAGGACAAGCTTTGTTGAGCTTCTTTGAGCTGAAAATCGAGTCCTTGAGCTGGGGTTTTACTCCTCCAGTGATAACACTTCAATGGATGCGGTTACTTGTAGCTTGGCCTTCCGTTGAGTCAATCTCCGAGCTTTGAAGCTACTTCTTCGAGTTAAGTTTACTGAAAATCTAAGTTCATATTTTGTTTTATAGTTAGAATGAAAGTTGTCGAGTTTAGTTTGAGCTAAATTTCAAGTTTGTATTTCTTACATGGTTAACTTCAGATCGGAAAATCCGGGTTCTCACATCCCTCCTTCCTTATTGAAAGTTTCGTCCTCGAAACTTGGATCAGCTCGATCTTTTAAATAGATGAGGGTATTGCGCGCGTATCTTCTCTTCTAATTCCCAAGTGGCCTCTCTTTCGGTATGATTTGACCACTGTACCTTGACATAAGGTATTGTCCGGTGTCTCAACACTTAATCTTTTGTGTCCACTATTCGAATAGGGACTTCTTACCTTCGTTTAGTAGCGATGCAACTTTAAGATTCTGAATTGGATCTGAGACATACTTCCTTAGCTGTGAGACGTGGAAGACGTTGTCAATCCTTGACATGCCTGGTGGTAAAGCCCGCTGATAAGCTAGGTTTCCCATTTTTCTCAGTATTTTCAAGGGTCTGACATATCTTGGAGTTATCTTTCTAGATTTGCTGAATCGAACCACTCCTTTTATAGGGGAAACTCTATCGTAAGCTTTCTCACCGATTTCAAACTCCAACGGTTTTCACTTTAAATCAGCCCAGCTCTTTTGTCGATCATGAGCTGCCTTGCGTTTTTCCTTGATAACAACTACTTTATCAACAATTCAAGTATCATGATAGCTTTCTCTCTGATTTCAATACTTCCATGATAATTATTGTTATCAGAAAATTCAATCAAGGGGGGTGTTTATTTAATTCCTCCGAGGTCCATGGCACACGTCCTAAAATATCTCTAATAGTTCGATCCACTATCTTTGCCTCATGTTTAATTACTTTTGTGTGAACAGTATTTGAGGCTTTGATGATCGATAAATTTCACACATTTGCCACCAAAGAAATTGATTCTCTGGATCTTTGGCTCAAATATAATTGTGGCTAATTCACTATCATGTGTTGGATAATTTTTGCTCACATGGTTTTAATTTCATCGATGCATAGGCAATTACTTGCCCTCTTGAATGAGAACTATGATTGCCTCCACCTTATTGGTGATCCACTAATATGCCCATTTCAGAGATTATATGACCGAAGAATGTGACATTTTTTTTTAATCATAATTCACATTTCTTAAATTTAGTATTTATTTATTTTCCTCTGAGCATCAGTAGAGCAAGACGAAGATCTTCCTTGCGGTCTTACTAACTTGTTGAATATGCAAGAATGTCATCAATAAATGCTACCACAAACTTGTCGAGAAATTTTCTTGAACACTGTGTTCATGAGTTCTATGGCATTGGTCAGGCCAAAAGGTATTATCGTGAACTCATAGTGTCCATACCCTTTTCTTTTTAAGGCTGTTTTAGGAATATTTTCTGCCTTGACCTTCAATTGTGGTAGTCTGACCTTAGATAGAGCTTCGAAAAGATCTTAGCTCCTTTTAACTGATAGAAAAAGTCATCTATTCTTGAAAGATGACATTTGTTCTTGATCCTATTAAGTTCTTTATAGATCGACACACTATCTTGTGCTTTCACCATTCTTTTGTGTCAATAAGACTGAAGCTCCCCAAGGAGAGGCACTTAGTCTGATTTGTTTTTGAATAACAAATCTTGGAATTGATCTTTTAGCTTCTTGAGTTCAACTGAAGCCATTTGCTAGGGTTCCTTAGATTTTAGTGTAGCACGAGCTATCAAGTTACTTTCGAATTTTACTTCACAGTCTGAGATAATTCAAAGTAACCTTTCCGAAGCTTGCTACCACAGGAATATTTTATATCTTGAGCTTAATTCGTTCCTTTGCTTCTCTCATTATTGCTAGTTAGACTTCTTTGCCATACTCTATGCCTTTCTAGATCTGAGAAGCAGAAAGGAAGGAAATCTGTTCCTTATCCTTGCCATTGATTTATTCTTGGATTGGAGTTTGGCATTCTTACCCCGACCATCTACCATTGCATGATTCTTGTCCAACCAACCAATTCTCAGAATGACGTTGAAATTTACCATAGTACACTAAATAAAATCGGCACTGAAGATATGCGTATCCATACTTATTTTATTCTATCTTAAAATTATCACGATTAATATCTCAAAAATTAAAACCAATATATAATCTTAGAACTTAACTCCTTATCACCCTATTGACTTAAGTCCCAATAATTATAATCTAGTTAAAATTTCTTTCAACCTTGTACGGATGAATCTAATTATTCAAACAATTATTCTTTTACTAAATCTTTCTTTAATCAAGACTATGAGCCTAACATGCTTTATCACAAACAAGTTTCGTTGGATGTCTTTCTCCACAAATCTTTCCACTATTTTTGTTTTTACTATAAGAAGAGTCGGAATCTATTATGCATGCTATATTTCCCTCGATGTCCACCAATATCTCATAACTCTCTTTATTTACCTAAGGTAATGACCTTAATTTCTTAACTTAAGTTATTGTTTCTTACCTTTATTAAATATTCCAAAATCTTACATATTTAAATTTATCGCTTAGTATCCCAAATTTAAATGTCCATACCGTTAATTATTGACCTAAAATCAACTTTTATATCTGAATATCAAAACTTATATAATTCTTATCTCATATTTTCATAAATAATTTATTATCCCCGAATCAAACATTTCATCTTAAGTCGAAAGCTTATCTTCGATATGTAAATTCCCAAATGTAAGTCAACTTATATCAGAGTATTTGTATTCGCAAAAATATAAGTCAAATTATCTTTGATAGGTATGTTCCCAAAAATATAATTTAACTTATCTCTGTACATTCTCAAAGAAATGTTACACTTCTCTCTTTCATATCATTTAACCATAATACCAGTCCAGCCTACCTTATCATCTATTCATCATCATTGTTCTTTTTCCACTACTTCCATAGGTTCTTCTTCTTCTTTGTCTTCTTCTTCTTCCATGTTTTCCATGACAAGATGCATATAGTTATGTTGTTCTTGCATTCTATCCATATTACCATGAAGCTTGGAGATGTAACGTTCTTGCTTGCTAGAAAGGTCTTCAAGTTGATAAAGAGAGCGGTTATGAAGATCTTTCTCTGTTTCAATCTTTACTATCAACTTTTGATTAGGGGTCGTATCACGTGAGATGGGTTACGTAGTGTTGGGGCGAGCTGGCTCTTTGATCTATCAAGGCGATAGGTGAGACGTTGTATATCAGTTTGAAGTAGGTTCTTAATCTTTACGAGTTCTTGTTCTCTTGTTTTTCTATAGCGAGTTGATCCTTTAGGGTTGCAATCTCTCGTGTTTGGGTTTCAATGGTATGTTGACGCTTGCGAAGGACGGATTGAGCACGAGCACGAAGGCATCCGTTGAGGTAAAATTTAAGAATCGAATAAAGATTGGATTTTCGATACTAAGAATTTGCAGAACGATTGAAGGAAATAGATTTCAAATTTCTCAAAGAATTTGGGAAAAATGAGAGTTTGTTTTAGAATGTCCTAGGCTTTTGCCAAAATTTAACTTCTTCAAATTTTGTCTGTCAAAATCCCAGCGGGATTATGAACCTGGTGGCTCTGATACCACTTAAATGTCACGCCCCGTGTCCGAAGCGTCTATGACATCCGGCATTGTTTAACAATTACTTGAAAACAATTAAGCCTCGTATCGAAATGCCAAAACCAGTCTTTTTCATAAATAAAACATTATCTTTACATTGACAATAGAATAAAAATACATCAGAGTTGCAAATGCGGAAACTGAACAAAAGGAAAATAAAGTCTTGATTTCTTGTATGTTGCTCATCAGCTACCATCCCCAGAAGGCTTCTTGTTCCTCATCATTCAGTTGCTTTTCATTTTAATCTGAAATTTGTAAGGGGTGAGTGTTTTGGGAAACACTCAGCAAGTGGGGATCGATCGATTTTCCAATGATACATAGAGAACTTAATCTTTAAAACATTTCTTTAACAAACTTTCAAATCTTATTACTTTTAACTCATCATAACAGAAACGAAAAAAATATGAGACAGATGTTATCAGACGATTTAGAGCAATTAAGAAACAGATAAGAACAATTCAGAACAGAACAGATCGGAACAGACAGAACACTGTTACTCATCTCATCTCCATGGTCAAATTGTTGCCAATATGTTAGTCCTCTAAGGGGTGAGGCCAGAACTCGGTTTTATACCCACCGATGGGGGGCAGAACAGAACATGGTTTTATACCCACCAATGGGGGCCAGACAGAATCACAATTCTCGTCCCATTTCAAATTCGAATCGTAACAATGAAACACAGAATTCAGATTTACCAGACAGAACGTTTCAGAGTTTTCAGATATCAGAGTTTAAGACGGATTCAGCGGAACCAAAGAATTTCGAAGCATAGAAAAGAACATATAATCGATCGAAATTTTAAAAGATGGACATCATGCCCTTTTTCGAAAATGAGGACACACTTTCATGCATGTCATAATTCATATATTAAAGATATAGAAATACAAAAAGTATACATAACAAAAGCCCACTTACTGTATTTTGAGGATAGAACCGAAATTCGTAGATGTTGACACAAAGTTTCCTCTCGGATTTCGGGCAGCACTTTGACGTAACTTTGACAAATGAGGTCTTCGATCCAACAGCGATTTGTCGTATTTTCTGTGCACTTGAACTATACGAACTCGTTCTTGCCTTGGACGAAATTTTTGGGACGATTTTCTGGAGGGTGAGGGCCGAATTCTTCAAGGCTTTTTGGTGCACTTTTCATTCAAATTTGAGGTGGTATTTATAGGTCAAGGAAGGCTTTTCATCTTGCCATGGCCAAAATCTTGGGCTCTAAGGTTGCCATCAATGTGGTCAAAGCCATACCAAGCACCAAGAGTCATTTCCTGCACCATAAATGTGTCTTAGTCTCATAGCTCCTCCCTTAGATCCTTAATGGTTTAACTCAAAGTTCATTTCTTGCATACTAATTATGTCCAAACTCTTAGCTCCTTCATTGGTTATCTCAATGGTCACTTCCTGCATAATAAGTTTGTCCAATTCCTTGGCTCATCTTTTAGCTCCCTTGTTGGTCTTGTTAGGACAAGCTTGGTTGAGCTTCTTTGAGCTGAAAGATCGAGTCCTTGAGCTGGGTTTTTACTCCTCCAGTGATAACACTTCAATGGATGCGATTACTTGCAGCTTGGCCTTCCGTTGAGTCAATCTTCGAGCTTTGAAGCTACTTCTTCGAGTTAAGTTTACTGAAAATCTAAGTTCATATTTGGTTTTATAGTTAGAATGAAAGTTGTCGAGTTTAGTTTGAGCTAAATTTCAAGTTTGTATTTCTTACATGATTAACTTCAGATCGGAAAATCCGGGTTCTCACACCTGAGGCTCGGCGCCGGCTCCAGTACCGCACATCTCCTACCGGCTCCCGCTCCAGTGTCCTCCCGATGTCCCTCCCGCTGCTGGATCGCCTCATCTGTTACTTCACGGAGGCGAATAACATTCCAAGGAAAGCCGGGAATAAAGAGGTCGCCATATGGATCTCTATATCATTGACAAAATGTTGAATGGCTTGGGGGCCATTCCTGTTATTCCAGTGGCGTCGATCATACTTTCCCGTATGCGCTTAGTCGCCCACATTGACCCCACGAAGAATAGGACACCTTATGCCCCCTTCTCTATCATCATTTCTAGGATCTTGGCGGCCCATGGCATCGAGCTCACTGGTGAGACCTCCCTCCTGCCCACCTCTACACAGATGCTAACCCCCCAGGCCATGCAGGGCATGTACTTCATTTTCAGACAGGGTGCTTGGTACCATAATCCACGGAGTCGACATATCAGTCCCCAACCCCGTGACCCACCAGTGCCTCCCCCTACCATTGATGAGCGAGCCTGGGAAGATCGTGTGGAAGAAGAAGCGGCATTGGATGCCCGAGCTGGACCTCAAACTTGTTTGCCCCCTTGACAGCGCGCCCCGAGAGGTACACGTCAGGTTTTCTCGTCCTTATTTGATTGTATGGACGACATACGCACTCGATTGGCTCGCATGGAGCACCATTCAGACGATGCCTATGCACCACCTTGGGACAGATCCGCACTCGATGGCTTGGAGGACTTGGAGCTGGGACCAGATGATGAGTAGTTAGCTTTATTTTGTTAGGACTTGTGATGGCTTTGATCATTTTTCTCGTTTGTTTATTTTACATTTCATTCAGATGTTGTTGTTGCTCTTAGGGGACTTCTTATTATTTATGATTATTCTCGTTTGGATTTTGTTTAAGTGCTTTAGTGTTTTTCCTATTCCTGTTTACGTTTCCTTGTGTATTCGATGTCGTTCTTTTCAGGTATTGATGCGTTCTACCCCATTGTCACCACCTACTCGACATTTTTTCAGGGAAGTGTGTTTGCTTTAACTGTCTTGTTAATTAATATTACATCGCTTTACACTGAGGGCAGTGTCGATTTCAAAGTGTGGGGGTAGGACAGTTTTGTTACACATCGTTGCACAACACTTACAAACACTTTTTATGTAGGATGAGACTATGTCTAGAGAAAGAACCCTTGTTTTACTTGATAACCGGATTAATTTGTTAGATTTTGGATCACCCGGGAAATCTTTCATGCCTAATATTGAATGAGAGGAGTCGTAGTTTCAAGGAGAGAGTCAGACATGAACCAGTTTTGTATTGACATTTCATTCCATGCACGTTGTCAGACTCTTGCTTGTTAATGGTAAATTGGTGCAAGGTGAACTAAAAAAAAAAGTGATAAAACACCCTAGAACTCATCTGATTAGCCCTCGAAGCAAAAATACGAACGATAGTGACTTAGGGATGATTTAGGCGATCTTTGGACCGTTTGAGCCTTTCAAGCCTACCTGATACATCATTTATTTTCTCTAGTAACCCTCTTGAGCCTGTAAAAATCGAATGGTGTGTGTCAATGACACACAATTAGACCCCATTCGTAATTTATTCAATGTCCCACATCAACTACAAAAATTTCAGCCTATACACTTTTATCCTACCCGAACTTTGAGAGAAATAAACCCTTTGAGCGCTTTGAAATGTTCCAACACTCACATGTGTAGAAAAGACATATTTGAAGGATTTGTTGAATTACCTTTGAATGAAAAGAAGTGGATTTATGATTGAAGAAAAAAAATGGTGTAAAGTGTATGGTTTTGAAGACACCCGAAAAATCTGTGGGTGAAAATTGAAGGACAATGAGAAAAGGAGATAATAGAGCTCTAAAGATGATAAAAGTACAGTGATTGGTAACGAGTTAAAAGTTGAATGAATGCGCTGCAGGAATATGTTTATTCCCTTTCACTTTTGATTCTCATACCTTCTATTGTAGCCGTGAGCCTTGGCCTTACGTTATAAGCTTAAAAAGACCTATTAACCAGGTCATTATCGTTCAATATTTAGTAGAGAGGGGTATGAAAGTCAAGCATATGGGGCATTTCTATTATTAAAAAAAAAATTTGAATATAAGTGATCCTTAAACCAAGTAGCTGTTGATGAGTATGAATTCTGACTTGCACACTACACACATCTCGTTCTGTTGATCTTTACTGGGTATTGTTTGAGTCTTAAATTGCGATGAACACGAATCTTGTGATATTCGAAGCATGATCTTTTGAACGGGAGTGAAGGAGTTTGACAAATTGAGAAATTTAGATTGTACTACTTGAGTTCTGAATCTAAAATATGTTTTATTTTATTTCTTGTCTGATTTGTTCGAGGACGAAAAAAGGTTAAGTGTGGGGGAGTTGATAAGCACGAATTTTATAGCATTTTAAAGACTTTAATTTGTCGTATTCGTGCTTATCTGGCGTTCTTATTCCGAGTTTTGCGCTTAATTCGTGTTATTATTGCTATTTGCAGGTTTGACTAAAAGATGATAAAAGCCAATGAAAAGAAAGAAAAGTCAAGCGTCACAATACCATGTCAGAAATACCCGGAAAAATACGAAAATAGCACAAGTAGAGCACCCGGACCTATGCACGGACCCCGTGTAAGGGTCCGTGTCCTAAAATCCCAAGGAAAGAAATTCACGAGCCCAGACAGACCACAAGACGGACCCCTACACGGGGTCCGTGTCCAGCAACATCCGAGAATGAAAAATTACCATACGAAGACGGACCTTATTCCGGACCCCTACACGGGGTCCGTGTCCAGCATCAGCCTTGAGAAGAAAATTTGCGCACCTACCTGGACCTTTACCCGTACCCCTACACGGAGTCCGTGTCAAATGTTTCCCAAAAAGAAAATTTAATCGAGCTTACACGGACCCCAATCCAGAGGCATACACGGGGTCCGTGTACCTGATATCGGATCCAAAAATGTGCGAAGATTCTGTGGAGATTTGAAAGATGTATTAGACAAAATAAAGGATTGAGTGCCTTACTTTTTGGACGGGACTTTTCGAGCCGCCATCAAAGAGGAGAGAAAAGAAGAATTGGAGAGACTCTTTGACGGCGGCAACAGCTTGGGAGAAACGAGAGCAAACCGCGCACTTTACACGCAAGACCCGCGCACCATCGCTGAGATTTTCTCCTCTCTTGTTTTCTTATTTTCATTCATGAATTCGAATATTAGATTTTCTTCTAGTCTTGAATTTATGGAGTAGTTTTCTTGTGATCGGGACCACGATAGGGACAAACTGTTGATTATGTTCGTTCAATGGATTATTTAATTTATGAATGAATTTTATGTTATAGATTAATGTTTGCATAAATTTCGTGCTTTTAATTTTGCCAATTATTTGCATGTTTGTTGTTTGATCATGACTCGAAAGAGAATAGATTGAATTTAGCTTCAAAAATATTAATCAACACATGGTTAAATCGACTAGAAATAGTATTCGGTTTCAATGTGCGATTTTAGGCGACAGCTGTGATTCCTTCGTTGAATAATGCGTTTTTTTTAATTAAATTCAATTAGAAATAATTGGATTGTTAAATGAAAATAGGATTATAAATTCTAGAAATAAATTTATAGTTAATTCAGGGAATTTCATCGTGACATCGAATAATCTGTGATTAATTAATTCCAATGCATGACTATAATCAAAGTTTGGACCGTTGTGTGTTCTCGATCATTTTATTAAATTTAAAAATATCACAAGTTTCAACCTGTCCTGCAAAGTCGAGCGTAGTTAATAATTTAGCATAATTTAATTTAATTTAACTAGTTTAAATTATCATCAATTCATTTATTATTGTTTGCTTAGATTAAATCGAGTAATTTAAATCTTAGTACTTAAACAATAGTATCTGTGGGATCGATACTTGGACTTGTCGTCCATTTACTATAACTTGACCTAGTCCGCTTGCTAAAATTTTTCCCAACCGAAATCGTCGGTCAGAACCCTTACCGTAAAATTTCCATTCATCAGCAATCTCAGGTTTGAATCTTACAATTTTCTGGAAACAATCTACGGTATCTCTGTACTTGGTCAGCATATCAATACCAATAATGCAGTAAAAATCAGACAAACCGAGTACAATAGAATCTAACTCTATCTCATTACCATCATACTGCAGCATACAATGTCTAACAGACTTCACTGATATAAGACCTCTCCCCAAAGGTGAAGAGACAGATACTACACCAGATAATGACTCAACAGGCAAATCATGTATCAATGCAAATCGCTCATAGATAAAAGTATGGGATGCACCCGTATCTATCAATACATAAGCAGGGTAACCACAAAGAGAACAGTTACCTGCAACCACATCATCAGGTGCTTCCTGGGCCTATTCCTCGGTCAATGCAAACACTCTGGCCTGCTGTCTCAGAGGCTGGCTAACAGTCTGGCTTCCTCCTGGCCTCGGCTGTGACTGAGTAGTAGGTGGCTGGAAAGAGTGAACAGAAGATGATCGTCTATCAGCCTGAGCCACTGATCCATATGATTCTGCTCCCTGGGATCGTTGAGATCCTCGCTATGGACAGACTCTGGCAAAATGTCCCGGCTGTCGACAGATATTGCAACTACCAAGCACTCCTTGGCATTGCTCTGTTCGGTGTCTTCCACCACATGTTCTGCAATAGACCCCTGTACAACTCTGGCAAAAACCTGTCTGTCGTGAGCCACTTGAGCTAGATGAACTACTTCCAGACTTTTACACTGTTTCCCTCGGGCTTTCAGATTATCTTTCTTCCCACTGCTGCTACTACCACTATCAAATCTGGGAGGTGGTTGGTAGAACTTGGCTGAAGGTTGTTGTTGTTTCTGTGTTGGAGCGACATACGAAGTTTCTCGCTGTCTGATCAAACCTGCTTCAGCTCCTTTTTCTCTATTCAGGGCATTAGCAAAATTATTTGGTCGCCTTGTATTTACCAGTGTAAAAATACCTGGATTCAACCCATTGATGAACTGATCCGCCACGGCTTCATCATTATCAGCAACATGAGGAGCAAAACATAGCAAGGTAGAGAATTTAGCCACATATTCTTCAATGTTCGGATGACCCTGTTTCAAGTTGGCAAGCTCTGCACTCTTGTCCTTTCTGTACGATACTGGGAAGAATCGTTGATAAAATTCAGCTTTAAAGATCTTCCAAGAAATCACCGTACCTCGATGCTCCAAAGCTCTCTTGGTTGTGAGCCACCAGCTTTTTGCAACCTCGTGTAACTGGTTCCCAATCAGTCAAACTCTACGTCATTTGTGTAGTCAAGTGACTCAAACAACATCTCAATATCATCAAGCCAGCTCTCGCAATCGATAGAATTCTCAGTGCCTTTCAAATTCGGCGGTTTGAATGACTAAAATCTCTTCAACAGTGTTTCTATGGGTGTCGCTGTTACATCAATCGGATTATTTGAAGTACTACCATGTTCTGGAGCTCTTCGAGGAGGCATATCTGATTATCAAAATGGTTAGTAATCAAATCTAACAAATCTGTCTCAGTCCTCCTCTGATCATCATACCTCTGATCAAGAATCGGTTCTGATTTATTTTCCAATATTACACGCTTCCAATCAAAATATTTCAACAAATCAAGCCATCTACGTTGCCTCATATTCAGTTTTGACTGTGAAAATAGATATTTCAAATTCTTATGATCAGAATAAATTTCAAATTTCTCACCATATAGATAGTGTCGCCAGATCTTCAATGCAAATACGATGGCAGCCAATTCAAGATCATGAATCGGGTAGCGAGTCTCATGTGGTTTCAATTGTCTTGAGACATAAGCAATAACATGTCCTCGCTGCATCAAAACACAACCTAGTCCTCTTTGAGAAGCATCACAATAAACAACAAAATCACCAGTACCTGACGGTATAGTCAACACCGGAGCACTGGTTAATCTCATGAAACTCATTATCTTGTTCATGATCTTTTCTCAATCTGATTTGAATATGAGACAACGCAGGTGAATGGATTTCTTGAATGATTTTGATTGTGAGATTCAGTATCACCCTGGATCGGTGAATGTTAGTGCGGATGCCCTTAGACGTAAAGTTCATTATTATGTTTTAGCTTATGTTAATGTCGCCAAAGTACATGAGGATATATGTACTTGTGGTTGGACTTTTCACTCGAATTGGAATTCTATCACTGTCTCAGCATTGCAAATTGAGCCTAATTTGATATCTAAAATACAGAAGGCTCAACAAAGCGATGCTCAGATTCAAAAGTCTAAAGAACTTGTATCTGCAGGACATCAGTTTGGATTTCAGATCTCTTCTGATGGTTCTTTACGACTCAACGGTCGATTAGTAGTTCCTGATGATTCCGATTTGAAATATGCCCTTCTTCACGAAGCACATTGTAGAAAATACAGTACTCACCCTGGAGGTCGAAAAATGTATTTGACATTAAGACCTCAATTCTGGTGGAAACGTAAGAAGGGCATTGCTGAATTTATTTCGAAATTCTTGTCTGCGAGCAAGTGAAAGCCAAGAGAATGAAACCGAGAGGATTATTCCATAGTCTCGAAATACCAAAATGGAATTGGGAACATATTGCTATGGATTTTGTGACTCATTTGGCTCGTTCGCCCAAGGGTTGTGATGCTATTTGGGTTATTATTGACCGGCTTTTGAAATCTGCACATTTCATTCCATATGAACGGACTTATCCTTATAAGAAAATGGCTCGTTTATACATCAAGAATATTGTGAGACTGCACGGTGTTCTAGTCTCGATTGTATCAGATCGTGATCCCAGATTTGCTTCTAAATTTTGGGGTAGTTTCCAAGAAGCTATGGGTACGCGTTTGGCTATGAGTACTGCTTATCATCATCAAACTTATGGCCAGACCGAGCATACCATTCAAACATTAAAAGATATGTTACGTGCTGTTGTAATGGATTTCAAAATAGGATGGCAAGATGCTTTACCATTAGTATAATTTTCTTATAATAATAGTTTCCAAACGAGTATTGGTATGACACCGTTTGAAGCCTTATATGCGAGACGATGTCGATCACCGTTATTCTTGGATGAAATTGGTGAAAGACAGTTGACTGGACCTGAAATGATACAAGAAATGAATGATAAGGTTCAATTGATTCGACAGCGGATAAAAGCCGCTCAGGATCGTCAAACGAGTTATGCGAATAAACGAAGACAACCCTTAGAATTCCAGAAAGATGATAATCTCACTTAGAATTATCTCCTCGATATGTTGGTTCATACGAGATCCTTGATCGAGTTGGTGATCTTGCTTATCGGTTGGCATTGTCACCAGTTTTATCTGGCATTCACGATTTGTTTCTTGTTTCTATGTTGAGGAATTATGAACCCGATCCATCACATGTGCTTCAACCTGATGAGTTTGAGCTTGACCCTTCTCTTTCATATGTCGAACAACCTGTTTGTATTATGGATCGGAAGGAAAAGATATTGCGTAATAAATCAATTCCACTATTTCGAGTACAATGGAAATGACATGGTGTTGAGGAATCCACGTGAGAATTGGAAAGCAAGATGAGAGAATCATATCCGCACTTATTTGATTCTATTCCACATGTTCCATTGTATTCAATATATAATGATCCTTGCTCTAGTTTTAGTTTTGATATGTACTATAACTGGTGACGTACTATATGTTTGCTCATGTTGTTTATATAGAGTTGCTTAAGATTTTGAGGACGAAATCTTTTAAGTAGGGGCGAAATATAAGGACCGTGTATCGTAAATCATACTTTGATTATCGATAATTAATTAGATTGTTTTATTGTTAGAGAAAATATGTTTTGCTAATGAATGATTGTAGTAGAAATTGAATTGTATTTGAATAATATTTTAAATCGCAATAGAAAAGTGACACATTTTATGGTTTCTAGCATAATTATATGAGTATTAGTCCAAATGAAAGAGACCAATTTCATTAGAAAGCTAATACATAGTACTAAAACTTTTAGGTTTTGAGTTTTGTCCAAATACATTTTGAAATTGGGGCAAAATCAGTCTGAAGTGTAACGTGTGCATTTCAGTTCCTACACTGACACATTTTGGGAGAATGAACATTACTCGCGGTCTTATATTAAAATTCAGTGAGGTCAATGGAAAAGGAAAGATAAGACATAGACCTACAAATTTCATGGTGACCACTTTCGTTAATTCGGACCCGAGAATGTTGGACTGAACATCCAGTGCCCGAGCGCGAAATGTTACCGGCCTAGCACGAGACCGACATTGGCAAGGGATAAGAATGAATTGTTGCTTTTAATTTTTTCATTTCCTTTGCCGCAGCTTTGAAAGAGAAAAGAAGAAACTTGATTTCTATCGTCCGAATCTACCTTGAAACTTTATACAAACAATAAACAAATTATATATTTGGAATCCTCGCGTCGAGAGCTTCCTTTTGACATAAGTTTCTTATAGTTTCAGCACCTTTATTTATCAAAGTGCTGGAATAGCATGTATTTGAAGTCTAGATTTATATAGGTAGTAGAATAACCGACAATAAACTAAGTTTTGAAGTCGGAATTGAATTATGTTATGATTTTGATTTGATATTAATTTTCAACATTTCAAAGGATATTTGAAACTTATATCATTGAATTTGAATGAAATTATCTATTGAAATGAATATGTTATTGATGTAGATAGATTTTTATAATGATATCTTCAAGCTACATCAATTGGAACGAAGAATTGAGGTATGTTGCGATCGAGTAACATACGACATGTATATGTATTATATGATATATGTTAGATTGATTTGATTGAAAATATATGTCTATATGCGTTATTTGTTGAGTTGATGTAGCATACATGACATACACGTTGAGCTATGATCCTTGGATACCAATTATGATTAGATTTAATTCTTGGGTTTGTGAACACAATGCTATGTTTGGCATTATATGGCCCTTAAAATATAGTCATTAGTTGCCCCACTGATTGATTCAGATTTTGTATTTGATAGCGCTTTGTCGATGTTATTATACGAGTATCCCTGATTGAGGCCGGTGTGCCAGCTCGAGCATTGATTTGATAGCGATTTGTTTGATTTTGACATGTGCTCAGTGGATGGGCATTTGATCTGATACCTCCACGACATACATGCATTGCATATCATATATCATTGTTTAGATATTTGTGGTATATAATGTGGTTGTTTTAGACTGAGCTTTGATCACCCAGAGGGGGCTGTTGTTGTCTTTGTATGTTGACAATGACAGGTACTACAAGATATCAGAATGACCGGAGAGGGTGCTTCTGGAGGGAGTCATAGTTTGAGCTGAGGTTTTATATTTTTCCCAGTATATATATGTATCTATATACCGAAGATGTCCCGAGGACATGATATGTTTGTATGTAGTTAGTTTTGATTATGTATGGGCATATTTCATGAAGTGAGATGAAATACTATTTTTCGTATTCAAATAATATATTTTGGGCTCATTGTAAATTAAATTTAAACTCTTTTTCCGCTGTAATTAATTAACCTTAATAAAATTACATTGTAATCACAATTAGGAATTAAGGGCCCCACACATCGTATTCGTATTAGTCACAATTACTTTACTTCCTTCAATATTTCATATTTTCATCACTTTATAAAATCCTTGCGTATAAATATCATTTTTCTTTTAAACCAAACATGCAACATATCTTTTAACGTTAACGTTTCTAGGTGTAAAATGATCTTTTTACCCCTAGACGTAAAATTCTTCGAATTTGACTTTTTCTTACTTTCATTGATTCTAGACCATCCCAAATAACTATTTAAGCTTAGATTAAATTTCTCATAATTTTATTTAGCTTAAATTCTAGGCTTTCCAATTTTTCTTTAATTATTAATTCACGGAGCGTTTAATTCCCAAATTAATTCAAAATTTCATATAAAATTTCCAAATTTGAAACTTAGACATTTTATATTTAATTAGCCCTTGTGAACCATGATTCAACCCTCCCGTTGAACCATGGTTGAAACCCTAACCAAGAAACCCTTAGTCTCGAACCAAGCACTAAAACCCTCGAGCCATGTCACGTTTTCAATGAGCCATGCCCGAACCTCCCTGAGCCATCTTCGGACCGGACCTCCCATGGACCCTCATGAAATCTTAGAACCCAGCCCTGGCCAACGGGGAAGCAACCTGCCCTAGACAGCAGTTGCGCGGGTTCCTAATAGCACTAGGACTCTTCGATTACTTGCTAGGACTCTAACCATCAAGCCAGCCCCTGACCCTGACCCTCGTGCACCATCTATGGACCCTAGATACCTAGCCTAGCCCAGCCCTAACCACGCTGGCCGAACGACAACTCCATGCGCACGCTGCACCGCACACGCGAAGGCTTGGGAAGGGTCCAAGATCGCTAGGACTCCTTCCCAGCCGATGTGCTCGAGTCCTAACGTGGCTAGGACTCCTTACCTGACCCAACCATGGCCTATTCCAGCCCAGCCCTGGTCGCACCCAAGCCGAGCCATGCACCACGGTTCCCCTAAAACCCAAATCTTGACACAAACATGCAATAATCAATTTCCTTCTTATTCGAGTTAACGTGTGGCCTATCTAGTGCTTTCTAAGACTCTATAACTCGTTTAAAAACAAGGCCTTATGATCCTATAACATGGAAGCCCCTTCATGTATGCATAAATCATGTTTTTGGATCAAATATCATGCTTCAAAACCCTTGTTTATGCATAAAACAAAAATAAATAAAAGAGTAACTTGTTTTTTCATGCAATTGATATTCAAATACTTTTTAGGGAGTGATAGATGAGAAAAATGAAAGAGATATGGTGTGCCTTTGCGTATTTAACGCACGAAAATTCGATGAGATGCGAAAAACAACGATGAACGAGGACCCTCGCTTGAAAACTTGAGAAGGCCGATGCTTTCCTCTTGAAATCTTGTGTGTGCCGTGAGTTTGGTGGTGGAGAAAAGATTTTGTGCAAATTGGGGGAGTGGGGCGTGTATTTATCAAAGGATGGGGTAGGGTTTGGGCTTTTCATTTTGCTAGAAAAATAAGTGTTCAAGCTTGGGCTCATTAGAAAGCTATACTAGGCCCAATAAGACAAATTGTGTATTTAAAAATTATTTTGTTTAGGAAATTTCGTGAAGTTATTAGCCGAGTTGTCAAAACGTTCATATTTTTTTAAAAAATCGAATACCCATAAAAATTACGTCCCGGCGTATAAAATCACCTGGAACTCCTTATTTTTTAAAAGTAATAAAAAGCATCAACCTTATTTTAAAAAATTAAAAACAATTATTCAATAAAAAATTTCCATTTTCTAACCATCGGTCTCCGTTCCTCGATCGCAACTCGAGTAATCTTTAAAAATACATTTTAATGCATTCACGTAGAAAACTACTTAAGAATCATAATAAAACATATCAGCATAATCAATTTAGTAATTAAAATCAATTAATTAGCTATTTTCCATTTTCCATAGATTTTCATGCAGTTGGATTATGTCGTCTTAATTTTGGACCTTACAATTACTCCCCCTCCTTAAATAAAATTTCGTCCTCAAAATTATAATTTACCGAATAGCTCCGGGTAGCGACTATTCAAGTCCCTCTAAGTTTTCCAAGTAGCTTCTTCCTCCGAGTGATTTAGGCACTTGACCTTGACCACTGGAATGACTTTGATTCGGAGTCTTCTTTCTTACCTACCCAAGATTTGTATAAGCCTTTCCTCATAAGTCATATTTGGAGTCAATTGCAGAGGTTCATTATTTAGTACATGTGAAAGGTATGACATGTACTTTCACAGCATCAGGATATGAAACACATTGTGTACTCTAGATTGCATTGGTGGCAATGAAACTCAATAGGCTAGTGTTCCAATCCTCTCCAAAATCTCAAACGGGCCTATGAATCTTGGACTAAGTTTGTTTTTCTTGCCAAATCGCATAACACCCTTCATAGGTGTTGTTTTCACAAATACGTGGTTTCCCACTGCAAACTCAAGCTCTCTACATCTCTTGTCGGCATAACTTTTCTGTCGGCTTTGTGCAGTCTTCATTTTCTCTCGAATTTTGATTACTAACTCGGTTGTCTGCTCGATCACGTCAGCACCAATTTCCCTTCTTTCGCCAACCTCGTCCAAATGAATATTCAATCTACATTTCCTTCCGTAGAGGGCCTCAAAAGGAGCCATCCCAATAGATGATTGATAGCTATTATTATAGGTAAACTCCGCTAGAGAGAATTTCGGTTCTCAACTTCCTTGGAAAATCGATCACACAAGCTCGAAGTAGATCCTCTAGAATTTGAATAACTCTTTCTGACTGACCATCGGTTTGAGGGTGGAATGCTGTACTGAACAATAATTTGGTCTCCATCGCTGCATGCAGACTCTTCCAGAAAGTCGATGTAAATCTTGGATCTCTGTCAGATACAATAGATACGGGAATCCCATGCAGACGAACTAACTTTCTAATATATAGATCATCATAATGTATCATGATGAATGTCATTTTGATAAGTAGAAAAAAGATCAACTATCACCCATGTAGCATTAAACCCCTTGATAGTTCTCGGCAATCCCACGACAAAGTCCATAGTAATATTTTCTCATTTCCACTTGGGGATAGAAAGTGGCTTAAGCTTAATTGCTAGCCTTTGATGGTCACTTTTACTTGTTGACATGTCAAACACTCGGTCACAATACGCATGATATCATGCTTCATCCCCAGACACCAATATAACAACTGAATGTCTTTGTACATCTTCGTGCTTCCAAGATGAATGGAATTTGGCATGTCATTAGCTTCCTTTATAATGACCTCCCTCAAAGAGTCGTCATTAGGAACCCATAAATGATCTCGATAGCGAACTATACCATCCACCTCAGAATTCAACTTCCGGCCTTTGGCTTCATCTCTAACTCTCCACTTTTGCAATTGCTCATCAATGGACTGTCCTTCGCGGATTCTATCTCTTAAAGTCGACTCTGTTGTCAAGATGGCAAGTTTAGGGGCCTCACCCCTAGCATATACTGTAAGTTCAAACCGCTGCATCTCGGAATGCAGTGGTCTTTGAAGAGATAATTGAGTAATAACTGCTTCTTTTCGACTCAATGCGTCCGCTACTTCATTAGCTTTTCTCACATTGTAGCTAATCTCACAGTCGTAGTCTTTCACAAACTCAAGTCATCTTCGCTGTCTCGTATTCAACTCTTTTTGGGTGAAAAAGTATTTCAAACTTTTATGGTCACCTCTAGCACTTCTTCCCATACAAGTAATGTCTCCAAATCTTCAATGCAAAAACTACTGCTACAAGCTCAAGATCATTAGTGGGGTAGTTTTTCTCATGAACATTCAACTGTCTTGACACATAGGCTATAACTCGGTCTTTTTGCATCAGAACTGCGCCCAAACAAATTCGATAAGCGTCGCTATAAAGTACATACTCTCCTTGCCCCAATGACAACACTAGCGCTGAAATCAATGCTTGCTTCAACTAGTCAAAAATATCTTGACACTCGGATCCCCAAACAAACTTTGCATTCTTCTTTGTCAAGGCAGTCATGGGTACCGAAATAGATGAGAATCCCTGAATGAACTTTCGATACTAGCTAGCTAGTCCCAAGAAACTACGAATCTCGGTTACGCTCTTCGGTACTAGCCAGTCTCTCATTGCCTCAACTTGGCTTGGATCAACATCAACTCCATCGCTAGAAATGATGTGGCCTAAGAATGCCACTCTATCAAGCCAAAACTCGCACTTGCTGAATTTTGCAAATAACTTCCTATCTTGCAGTACTTGCAGTGCTGTTTTCAAATGACGACTATGCTCCTCTGTATTCTTCGAATATATCAAAATATCATCAATGAAGACTATGACGAATTGATCCAGACACGACTGAAATACGCAATTCATGAGACCCATGAAGATCGTTGGTGCATTGGTCAACCCAAATTGCATGACCATAAACTCGTAGTGCCCATATCTAGAACGAAACGCTGTCTTGTGATCATTGGATTCTTTCACTTTCAACTGATGGTATCCAGAACGAAGATCAATCTTTGAGAATATCGATGCTCCTTGCAATGGATCAAATAAATATTCAATTCTTGGCAGAGGATACTTATTCTTGATGGTGACTCTATTCAACTCTCGATAATCGATACAGAGTCACATACTTCTTCTTCGCAAATAATACCAGTGCACCCCACGGAGAGTAACTAGGGCGAATAAAACCCTTGTCTAGCAATTCTTGAATTTGATCTTTTAGTTCTTTCATTTCAGCAGGTGCTAAACGATAAGGTTCTTTAGAAATGGGTACATTTCCCGACATCAACTCAATAGAAAATTTCACCTCGCGGTCAGGTGGAATGCCTGAAACGTCCTCAAGAAAGACACTAGGAAATTCTCTGACAATCTCAATAACCTCCACCTTCTGACTGATAGGAGCATGTGCGGTAGTGACACATGCTAGAAAGGTTTGGCATCCTCGTCTCATAAGCTTCCTCGCACATAGACAAGAGATAATGTGCGACATTTGCTTGTTCCTTTCCGCCTCAAAAACAAAAAATTTTCCACTAGGCGGTCGAATAGACATTGATCTCTAACAAAAATCTATCGAATCTCCATTTGCTGATAACCAATCAATGCCGAGTATGATGTCAAATTCAGGCATAGGGAGTACGATAAGATCTGCTCCAACCACATCTTTAAATAAACGAAGCTCCAGATTCGTCACAATACTAGACGTGATCATTTGGTCACCGGAAGGAATAGAAACTTTGAAATCCAATCCCATATCCTCAGGAATAATATTCAGTCGCTTGATGAAGGTTTTAGATATGAAAGAATGTGTAGCTCCCGAATCTAGCAGTGCATAGGCAGCTACACCTTGAATGATTATCCTCCCTGCGGCGAAAACGTCTGTTAAATCTTTTCATGTTGAAGTTTAAAGAATTTCTATCATTATTCTCCCAAACTTGTGAAGATTATGCGTTGAACCTTAGCATTTCTTGAAAAAATTTCATTTTAGCCATTAACTTTTTTTGAAATTTACATTTTAGTCCCTCAAAAATTTTCGGATATTGCAATTTGATCCTTAAATTTTCGGAATTTATGTTTTTGGTCTCTTAAATTTCTAAAATTTCACTTTTGGCCCTTATATTTTCGAAAAGTTTCAATCTTGGCCCAAAAGTTTGGGTAATTGCACAATGGTCCCTTAAAACTCGAAACTTCTTATTCAAGCCTTTAGTTATGATTTTCCTAAATTTTTTGCCATAAAACTTTTATTTGGAATTATTATATCCTTTACATAAATTAAGGCTCAAAAATCAATACCAATTTCTATATTTTCTAAAATCATTCCTTAATTCCAACTAAGGTAGAGCATGCAACCTAATTTTCACTAGGTTATCTAGATCCAATTCAATTCAAATAACCAATTTAACATTTCATGCAATAAAATCAATGTAAAAATGTTAAATAAGTAGGTTAAGGGTGATAAGAATCGTGCCTGGCGTCTCCTCGGCTTCCTCCGCATGCATGACATAAGCTCTGACCACAGTAGGTGCATTATTTTTTGGGCAATTAGCAGCCTTATGCCCCTCATCCTTGCATATGAAGCATCTAAAAGATCCCCACATTCACTTGCCGTAGTGTAAGCGATTGCACTCCTTGCATGGTTGCCCCTCTGCAGGATTTGGTGCTCTTGGAAGTGGTGGCTTTGGTGGTTCTTGCTTCTTTTGACCTTGAGACTTCTGCTGACCTTGAGGTCTAGGAGGCCTCATATATGGCTTCTTATTCGGTTGATTGTTCTCTTAGTGTTGTTGCCTTTTGCGCTGCATGTGTAGATCAAAGTCTTTCAAAGCTTGCTCGGCTTGAAATGCATAGGCAGTGGCAGCAGCATAATCTATGGGACGCATCATCGTCACGTCACGACATATAGCAGGTGGTAGACCATCTAGAAATTGTCTCATCTTCTCATCAGCGTCTCTAGCAATAAGGGGTACAAAGCGACAACCCCTATCAAACTTCCTCACAAACTCAGCGACCGAAGTATCTACCTGACGGAGAGTCATAAATTCCCTCTTCCATCACCCTCGAACATTAGCAGTAAAATACTTCTCATTGAATATTTCCTTGAATCGAGTCCACGTAAGAGTAACAATGTCAATACCATGCTCAGCTCCTTCCCACCATAAAGAAGCATTATCCCTATCATGTAAGTGGCACACCTCACATGGTTAGCATCTCCCATATTCAAGTAGCGAAAGTGCAGCTCAAGTGCACGAATCCAAGCCTCAGCAGCAAAGGGGTCGGTGGTGCCAGAAAATTCCATCGACGCTAGCCTCCGGAACTGATCACAAACATTGTGTTGTGGCCTAGGAGCCTGCTGAAACTGCTCAAAAAAATGTGCCATGCCCTCCAGTGCACGCGTAGCAGCATCCCCATTAGGAGGCGGGGGTGCATTAACATGACGATCCTCAACATTCTCGGCTTGCCCTTCGGAAACATGTGCGCGTGTAGGAAGCATAATATCTGAACATTTTCCAAATTCTAACGTAACCAACATGCATTTAAATCTAAGTTTTCTAATCATGCAACATATTCTAATACATTTTGAGCAATGTAAGCATATAAAGATATATTCTCAAAAAGCTACTACACATGTAAATATATAATTCATGTAATAATGCTTGTATCATCATAAAAATCATATAAAGCATATAAACTTACAAATTTGAGGATTGACGACTGAGCTTCCCGGCACTGATGGTGACACAACTCTTTACAGAAACATTGCTCTGATACCAATTGAAACGTCCACTTCTCGTTTTCTTAAAAAGTACTACAATTTTTTTTACTCCTTACTCTCGGCCGAATGATATATGTATACACATATATATATACATATATATATACTTTAAAATACCTTGCACCTTTTAAAATTGAAACAACCAACTATATTTCAAAATCCAAAGAAAATTTAAAAACATAAAATCTACATACTTTTGAAAATCCTAACTTAGCAATAAAGCTAAAACTAAAACCTCCCAAAAACCATTCAAAATCATAATGATAGTCGTAAAAATATCTTTAACATAAACTTAAAATCCGAAATTATAAACATAAGTACGGAAAACTACTAGCGTTGGTCCTCGGGTTATGTGCACCTTCAGTCCAGTCAGATCAACCATCAAGACCTTCACTACCATCAACATCATACTCACCTGCATCGATCACACCTAGTGAGTCTAAAGACTTAACACACCATATTCTTGATATCAAATAATACGTATACGGATCACATGCAACAGTGAAAATAGTTTTACGTAAAATATCATTTTCATAATCATGCATAAACATAAACATTTTTCATGTAAAGCCCAAAATCAGTACACGTAAAACCCATGCATTTATTTAATTGTTAAATCATTTATTTAAGTTTAAAATGATTTTAGTGAAGCATGTTTTATAAAACTTCATTATTTAAATTGTTTATGTTCACGTGATGCACGTTAAAATATTTTCTTGAGTTTCATGTTTCAGGCGATCATCCGATACGGGATCGAGGAAAAGAGATCGGCGACGAGTTTGGCATTTTTAAAACGTAGGATATTTTATTTTTAAGTTAAGGATGGGGCATTTTAAATAATTTATTAAGTTTTAGTATTCTAAATCCTAAAGTATTTATTTAGTGATTTTAAGATTTTAAAACTTTTAAAGTCTAGCACATGTACATTTTATTTTAATTAAGGGATATTAGTAAAATTAGTGCTTGACTACCATCTAATTAGTGGTTAATTTTTAATTAAGCAAAATTTTATTCCCTAAATTATTAAAACACACGCACACACACCACTAACACACACATATACACGCTAAACACACAGCACACACATACACATTTCAATTACAAAATTTTAATAGTAAAACTTAGGATTCTAAAAGGGAGAGCAGCCGCCCCATTCCCTCTAGCATTCCAGCAAATTTTCGTGAGTTTTATTTCAAGAAAATCGCGCCACGTTCGTTCCAGATCGTCTCCCGCATCCTTCCCGCTTTGGTGTCGTCGTTCGGTAACGTTAAAGATTTAAAGGCATGTATATTCTATTTTTCCTGCGTCGATCTAGTCATATTATGTGTTACGATGTTTTTATGCGAGAAAATCCATGTGTGATATAAATGGTTTGCGCAGAAAACTGTTTGATCAATCTATGCAACGTTTTTAGATCTCATAATTTTGTTTCTGCTGTTATTTTAAATACTGCGATTTTACGATCGCTTTTCTGGAAAAACTTTCAACATATGAAACGTAGAACTTTTTGATACCTTCGATTTGATATAAAATCCAAAATATTTGGATAAAAATTGAGTGCCTTATGGTGTTTTTCTTGGGACTGCTCAAACTGCGTTTTCTAAAAATTATGTTATTTATGCATTCTTGAAGTTTTTGAGTTGTAGGCTCCGTTAGGGATCAACGGGTGATCGCTGCTGCATTTAGACAGGTTGAGGATGATGTGGTAATTGTCTTTGGTGTGTCGGTTTGTAATGCCCGAGAATTTTATCCTAGTAATCCGTAATTATTGATTTATAATTTGATGTGATTATGAGAGGATTAACCGAGACACGATTTGAGGTAACGTGTGATAATTTATGTGCGAGGACAGTGCCTCTCGCGCACGTGCGCGACGTGATGCGCACCCATGCGCCAAATGAGCAGAAGACCTCGCGCATATGCGCGACATGATGGCGCGCATATGCGCGAGCTGCACAGGTCGAGTCCAGAGAGCCTCGCGCATATGCGCGGAATCAAGGCGCGCATATGCGCGAGCGGCTGGGAAGACACGCGCCGAGACATACTATCTCGCGCATATGCGCCGAGAAGGGTCGCGCATATATGCGAGACATGTTGCATGTAGGTTGAGCCATTTGCTTTACATGCGTGAATGTATATATATATATATATATACAAAACGTACGAAAATCCTTCAGAATCAGAAAAGAATCGAGAAAAAGTCTCTGTGAAGTTATAGAAAATCCTTACGCCTTTTGTGAGAAATTCATCCGTCCGATTTTGAATCCGACTTCGATACTGTGTTCCTATCGACGCAGGCTACAACTGGACGTAAGTTTTGCTACGTTTTGATATGTTTCGAAATTATGCTATTGTCAGAATTGAATGGAATTCATATATGATGTTCTTGACATGTTAGACATCATAGAATCGAAGTCAGATTAAGAAACGGACTGATTATGGAATTGTTATGATTTTCTGAGTATATTGATTTGAAATCGGACATATTTGGATTATGAATGAATTATAGATTATATCGGATATGAGTTATGATTTGTAATTGATGTCTGTTGATATGGTATCGACGGGGATACTGAGATTGTGCCGTTATGCCGTTGATTTGAATTAAATCCAGATTAATCAGATTCGGTGTTGAATTAAGAATAGAACATTGATATTATGATTCTCGATATGTCGTTTCAGATTTACAGAGACAGTCTTGAGTTCAGAACTGATATTGCTGCAGACCGAGACTACAAACGAAATGTATAAGTCAACGTGGTATTGGGAGATCGACTTGAGTCGGTTTAGACTTGAGTTTCCCTAAATCACATACTTTACTTTATTGCATTGATATTTGCATTGATTTGATTGATGTACTTGTTCTCTTGAATTATAGATAGCAGGTATTAGACGAGTAATCTTGTGACAGAAGTGCCTGATAGTGGTGGGATCGCCACGGGCACATTGCACGATGTCACAAGATAGTATAGGAATCTTGGGACAGATGTGCCTGATAGTGGCGGGATCGCCACGGGCACATTGCACGATGTCACAAGATAGGATATTGGCGATAGGGCCACAGTCCATGACGGTTAGGTCAGGACACTGGATGTTTGGTTATATCGACGTGGATAGAACTGAAGTCTTTTCTATTACTGTTGGTCGATATAGGAATACCCACATCTGGAAACCGGGATCCCTAGACTTGGATTGAGTCTAGTCTAAGTCGTGGAGTCACGAGCATTGTCGACAGTTTGATATTGATTATGTTTCAGCTTTTGATATATATTGCTATTATCTATCCATGCTTTTATGTTTATCATATGATTGCATGTTCGTTGATTTATACTGGGATTATATTCTCACCGGAATTATCCGGCTGTTGTCTTGTTTGTATGTGTACATGACAACAGGTGGGAGAGGATCAGGGTCCAGGAGATGAGGAGAGATCGTGATAGAGTGGAGACTTCGGACTTTGATGTATATAGGGTTTTGGCACTTGATAATTAGATGTTGAATATTAGTCTTTACTGATTTGTAGACGGTACAGGACTTGTACTTTTTTTTATATTGAGTTGTATATTAGTTTGATCTCACTACTTTTCGCATTAAAAAGAAAAAAAAAATTTTATGACCTTAATTACTTGATTAGTAAATTGATCCTGATGATGATTAAGAATTGATTGGCGTCCGGGTCCCCACAAGGTTAGTGTCGAGGGGCACTTGAATTCATTTAGAGTCGTTGGAAAAAATTTGGTATCAAAGTCCGTGTTCGTGAGTTGTTATGTGTCGTAGGGTGGACGTCGTTACTTTGGGGTGTTTGTACGAGTTTGGTTCAATGTCATAGCATCATAGGATGGGTCTCGAGGTGTCGGTTCATAGTCCGTACAATCGAGTTAGGGAGATTAAGCATCATGTGTATAGAATTTTGTTGGTTTGCACTCACATCATGTACACGAACCCCTTCCCAGACCTTGACACGGGGTCCGTGCTTGTGTTTCACTCGAGGTGTAGATTTCCAGTAAGTACACGGACCTTCACCCGACCACTACACGGGGTCCGTGCTCTTGTTTATTCCGAAGTGTCAAAATCAGTGTCTACACGGACCCCTACACAGACCCAGGCATGGGGTCCGTGCCTTCCCTTTCCTTCACACGCATTTTACAGTACCTACACGGACCCGCACCCGGACCCGGAGATGTACACTGGGTCCGTGTACTCTATTTTTGGGAAAACTTTTAGTGATTGTTTTGAGGTGTTATGTCATGGTTTAGTACGACAATTAAACGTGGTCAAGTCCCGAGTAATTTAGATTGTCATAAGCTATTTAATTGTTTCGGTGGTGAGCACAAATACCTACGACTAACTTAAGCAGATCAAGTATTTTAAGTTCATGTTAGTTTGTGCAGCAGTGGCCCCAAGCAAGATCCAACGAATCCCACAACGCCAAGTAAGTATGTTCGACGTGCAAATAAAATATTTCAATTTTTTGAGGTATACTAAATGTCTTGTGACCAAATTATGTATGAGATTGGAAGCGGTAAAGTATGACCAGGGACCAATGCACACCGTTAAATTATGTACGTGTTTAGATCAGGATTGGAAAGCAGTAAAGTATAACCAGGGACCAATCTACCCATTAAATTATGAGCGGGGATTTCATATATGTGGCAGTGGATCTTCCCTGTCAGCCCAGTACTGTTGTTTAGTCTGATCAGGCGTATTTACGTATGAGTTACTTGCTTTGAAACATGCCTCTACGCAAAATGTTGAAGTTTATGTATGTTCAAGTCTGTACGAATTAAGCATGTTTAAGAAAAGTTTTATGTTGATGGCACGTCTATGTATGTATGTACGTATGCTCAATCTTATTTATGCAAGTTCAAGTCCAGTATGTACGTTCTATTTTAAAGTTGTATGTGATATTATTATGTAGTACTCGTTACTTCCAGTTTATGCATGTTGAGTCTTTAGACTCACTAGACTTGATCGATGCAGGTGAGGATGAGTTTGAAGAGACGAGGGGTGAGGACCAGTGAGCTGGCTTGGACTGAGAGGAAGGCTAAACCCGAGGACCGCCATATTTTAAGTTTTATGAAATGTCCAAAATACTCTGATTTTACGTTTTTGTTTATGACCTTTAAACAAGTATTTTCCTTTACCAAATTTTATTGGCGATCTCTTTTAACACAAATTCGTTTGGTTGAACTATTGAATTACGAACATAAATTGAAAGTTCATTTAGTATTTAAGAAAATTTTTATTTTTCCGCAAAATTTCAAGTAGTTTAAAAGTACGGTACGTTACATTTCATATTATTATAAACATATTCATACTCATTATATACGTATACGTATTCCATTTTCGTTGAATTCAGATCGTTAATTGTGACTTTTGTATTCGTATTAGGGGTCAATTGAACCATCTACATGTAACCACAGTACTGGGCGATAGGGACATCAGCGACACTCTCACCCATCAACTGAGCCTTGGACTTACGTATTTACGTATCATCGTATTCGTATTAGTCACAATTACATCAGTTCCTTCAACATTTCATATTTTTATATCACTTTATAAAATCCATGAGTATAAATATCATTTTTCTTTTAAACCAAGCATACAACGTATCTTTTAACATTAACGTTTCATCATAAAATTACATAAACATTTAAAATAATCATATTAACATATAAAACAGCATTCAGATCATTTTCATGACGTTTACTGATTTTTAGGTGTAAAATGACTGTTTTACCCCTAGACGTAAACTTCCTCGAATTTGACTTTTTCTTACTTTCATTGACTCTAGACCATCCCAAATATTTATTAAAGATTAGATAAAATATTCCATAATTTTATTGTTCTTAAATTCTAGGCTTTACAATTTTTCTTTAATTATTAATTCGCGTAATGTTTAATTCCTGAATTAATTCAAAATTTCATATAAAATTACAAATTTTGAAACTTAGACTTTTTATATTTAATTAGCCCTCGTGAACTATGATTCGACCCCGCTTTAAACCATGTTTCAAACCCTAACCAAGAAACCCTAATTATCGAACCAAGCACTAAAATCCTCGAGCCATGTGACATTTTCCACGAGCCACGCCCGAACCACCCTGAGCCATCTTCAGACCGGACCTCCCCTGGACCCTCATGAACACTTAGATCCCAAACCTGGCCCGCAGCATAGCAACCTGCCTGAGACAGCAGCCGCGCAGGTTCCTAATAGCACTAGGACACTTCTATTACTTGCTGGGACTCTAACCATCGAGCCAGCCCCTGACCCTCATGCACCCCATCTAGACCCCAGATACCTAACCTAGCCCAGCCCTAACCACGCTGGCCGAACAACAACTCCATGCGCACACTGCACCGCACACGTGATGGCTTGGAAGGGTCCTAGCTGGCTAAGACTCTTTCCCAGCCGATGTTCACGCTAGGACTGAAAGGTAATCGTTTAAGGTGCTTGCTTGCGCAACGGAAGTTTCAAAAATATTTTTATACAAGAACCGAGCACCCTAAACATTATAGTGTGTAGCAAATACAATAAAACATAAAATGTCATACATAGGGCGTTTTAATGATATACCTATCAATCTTAAAAGATTGATGATGGCACCAACTTAGTTGTCAAACAACTAAGCTCTTCAATGGCAAGACAAATCTTCAAGGTTCCAATGAGCACACCTTGCTCATAAATTAAGCCCACCACCAACAAGGAAGATCCCCTCTAATTTTGCACTAGAAAAATTAGAGGATTTTTCTTTGAGAAGAGAGTGCAATCTTCAACAATTGAGAAACAAAAATGGAGGAGAATAAAAGCTACAAAATTTCGGCCATCTTAGGGGAGGAGAGAAGGAGGAGTGTTTTTCTTGGTGTATGAAAAAGTTAAAGTGAGCATGTGCATGCCATGCCTTGGATATTGAAAAAATAACCTCCAACCCTTCACCTCCCATTGCATGCTTTCTACTTGGGCTTGTAACAATTACAAGGCCCATGGACTTTTTAATTAAATGTCTCAAACACATTTGAGACCATTTAAACTTTACTTGATTTTACTCAAGCCCACTAGTTTAATAATTATCTCTAATTGGGCTCTACAAGACCCAATGTTATTTAATTAATTCAACACTTGAATTAATTTAATTATTTGGACACTACTAGGTCCACTAGTGTTTAATTAATTCAACACTTGAATTAATTTAATTTAGTCCATAATAATGTTTATGAAAATCACAATTTTCAAATACATTATTTATTTTGCCAACTTTTAATTTAGGAACACTTCCTCAAATTAAAAGTTACATTCTTCTTATAGAAGTCATACTTCTATTTTTATTTACGCTTACAAACTCCTTTATAAGTCGTTCAACACATTGAATTATTATAACTTCTCAACGAGATCTAGAAAGTTAGCACTTATGTGGCCCTCAAGAGTTCATTGATACAACTAGCCATGGGTTCACAGTTCCATGTGATTCAGTACTAAACATGTCCTTATATGAGCATACCCCAATTACTCCATTCTTACATATCAACTCCTTGATAATAAAAACGTCAGAACTCAAGTCTGATAGTACCCAACCAATCATGTTAAAGGCCTAGCAGCATCGCTTACATGATTCCCTAGGTATCAAATGATAGTGCCTGCAAAAACCATTCAATTATGGTTAGCGTACCGTACGGTCCCTTCAATTCATATATCCCGACCAATTCGACAGCTATTGGTATATCGAGAGCTGTCAAAAAATCGATACTATGAAACCCCTTTCATAATTACCACCATACTCTGATCAGAGATTTCATACTACATATACATGAGATCACATAGGATATGCATACCCGAAGGTAAGCGATGAATCTCCAACTACAATGCATCGACTCTTATATGTTTCGACAAAACACCCAACCTTGCCACCTGATGACCCCATGAGAGTCGATAAACAAGTCAAAGTGCAATGCTAGCACATAGAGTCTAAATGTTGTCTCGGGTCATAAGGACTAATGGTGTACAACCATAAACTAGGACGTTTCCACTCGATAAGTGAGAACCACTTGGAAAGTCCTATATGGAGGGTTGTTCAGTGCACTCTACCAGGAGCACCTATCTGCGTGCTCGGACATCACAATGTCCCCTACCAATGAAACATGGTACTCATATCGCAGATAGTAGTCTCAAACTCGAGCGGCATATATCCTTCTTCGCAGCGGCTGAATCGACTAGGAACTGTTTAGAATATACAGTATTGCAAATATGAGTTTCATGATACTCATTATATGAGCATCTCATATTCTTTATACTATTTGTATATTCAAGGACTTTATCTATGCAACTAGCATGGGTATACATATAAAGATGTGCCAAAACAATAATTTCAAATATTATTAAAATAAAGATTATTTATACATAGAGTTTCATTGTGAACACTCGGCCAACACTTGCCTCGACGGGCACCTACTCTAACAATCTCCCACTTGCACTAGAGCCAACTACCCATATGCTTCAAAGCAATCAATTCGCGATGCTTCTCGAATAATGGTCCAGGTAAATGCTTAGTTAGTGGATCATCAACATTATCTGCGGAGCCGACTTTGTCAATCGACACTTCTCCTCTTTCCACAATCTCTTGGAGGATGTAGTACTTTCTCAATACGTGTTTGGATTTCTGATGAGACCTTGTCTCCTTTGCTTGAGCTATAGCTCCTGTGTTGTCACAAAACACCGGGACAGGAGCAACTCCATTAGGAATTACGCCCAACTCTTGGACAAAATTCCTTATTCAAACAGCATCCTTTGCTGCAGCTGATGCAGCAATGTATTCGGCCTCAGTGGTGGAATCCGCATTATTGTTTTGCTTGGAACTCTTCCATGAGACAGCTGCACCATTGTGCATGAATACGAACCCAGAAGTTGACTTCGAGTCATCGATATTGCTTTGGAAGCTATAGTCGGTATAGCCTTCCAATTTAAGTTCTCCACCCCCATAAACCAAGAATAACTTATTGGTCCTTCTCAAATACTTGAGGATGTCTCTCACAGCTTTCCAGTGTGGAAGACCATGGTTCGATTGATATCTACTCACTACACTTAATGCATAAGCCACGTCAGGGCGCATAGATATCATCCCATACATGATACTACCAATTGCGGATGCATACGGAATGCGTGTCATCGTCGCTATCTCTGCGTCAGTCTTGGGAGACATAGACTTGGATAGGGACACGCCATGACACATTGGTAGATGTCCTCTCTTGGACTCATCCATCGAGAACCGCTTCACGATGGTATCAATGTATGTGGACTGGGTGAGACCAAGCAATCTTCTCAATCTATCTCTATAGATCTGTATTCCCAATACAAAAGATGCTTCACCCAAGTCCTCCATCGAGAACTTACTCGCTAACCATATTTTGGTTGATTGCAACATTCCTTCATCATTCTCAATGAGTAGAATGTCATTAACATAAAGCACCAGGATTGTCACAGCAGGGCATCCCCATATTCTAATATAAGAATTTTAGGATAAGCAGGGCATCCTCATATTCTTAGATAAGAATTTTTGGGAGGCTTACCCATCCATATCTCATTTGGTGTCTTATCAACTGCCTTTGAATGGACATTGTTTAACAACAGTGCCGCTGTCTCAAGCGCATATCCCCAAAAGGATGGCGGCATGTAGAGGCCCGAAATTCGTATTTGAAAATTTGCGGAATAATTTAAAATTTTCTTTTTTAATAAATAAAATGCATCATTCATAAAATATACTGATAAAAAGATTCAATGTTTAAAATAGCAGCGGAAGTAAATATCTGTTTCAAAACAACAACTTAAAATAGATCATCGTGATAAAAATGAGTTTGCATAAAAATGGTAAATAAACTAATAAATAAGGTCCTCGGGTTCCTACTACTGCCGACCCAAGATGGCTCACTGGTCCTCGCCCTCGGCCCCGACCTCATCAGTACCTATAACAATCAAGTCTAGTGAGTCTAATGACTCAGCATGCATATATCGTAGATAACAAGTAAAAATATCATAAAATTTAATGCCGTGTAACGATATCATATCGTAAAGCGTAACGTGAAAATATCTTGTCATGAGTAATTATAAATACGTGCATAACTGAACTGAAAGTCGTAAGTGAAATGTTTGCTCGATAGAGCCCTGTCATGAAAAATCATATAATAATTTTTTGTTGAGAATATGTTCTACGCAAGTGGCTCACAACGTGAAACGAATCGTCTGATCAGACTAAACCACAGTATACTGGACGGTAGAGATCATCACAGCCCTTGGACTTGATATCTGTACCCATACATGAACATGAACTGAACCGGTCAGTGTCCACCGGATGAAGTAATAATCCCATGATAAGCTGCAATCCCATGAACGTGAAGTGGCCACAAGCAATATCGCATATATCTCAAAAATGAACATTTTATATTTTTATGCACGTAATATAATTAAATGTCCTGTTTTATTTTACCGAAGGGGTTGGATCGTTCCCAGGATCGCTGCAACCTAATTCTAACATGAAAAATATGCAACTAAACTTATCTTTACTAACACTTCGAAATCGACCCAAAAACTAGACAATTACGCCCAACTAACTTAGTATTCAACCATGGCTTCGTACCAACCCGAACCAACATCAAACCATCATTTAGCCATGGTTAAAATACTCTTAAAATACTGGAAAACATAACCATAGGGCAGTAATATACAAAAATTGCGCAATGGAGGGTAAAATCATGAAACGCTCTTTCGAGAGTCACTTTGGCACATTGCACCGTAAATCCTCGTACGACCTCTAAACTTAACCGAATCACAAACGGACAAAAACATGACCTTCCTAACTGGATGAGGTACTGTCCAGTCCAAGGCCATAGGCTAAAAGCCAACCAAGAACTCAAAAGAGCCTCTGAACCGAAGCACCAACCTGCTGTACAAAAAATTACAGCAGCAGCGATAGCGCTTGCATGCGTTCTTTGCAAGGCTAATGGACATTGGGGCTTGAACCACCGACCAGAGACTCTTACCAATATCCTAAGGTGTGGCTTGAACCATGGCTAAGGGCCCTAGTCCAGCCAAAATCCAAGCAACACCCGAACCATCACCACGCTTCCAACCGAGAACAAAACTGCACGCGTGGGACGTCTCGCTTGTTCTTGCTGTCAAGGAAGGATCCAATGGTTATGAGGTTAATCATGGTCCATGCTAGACATGCTAAGGTGTCATATGAGTCATGGCCAAGGGCTAGAATCCAGCCACAACCCACTTGACACCCTAAAACCGAAGGACAACTCACGCAACCAAAACCAGAAAAATGAGACCGATGGGGGCTGTTGTTGTTTATTTTTAAAACCGATGGGAACATGAACCAAGCCATGAAAGAGCATCTTGGTCACGTCCTAGACATGTCAAAGAAGGGTTACAACCATGGTTACAGGCCCAAGAGCCAACCACGATTCGAACCTCCTTGTACAAACCGAAAACAAGAAATTTCGAAACACCAAATGACATGCTTGGGGAGTTGCTGTGAAACGCGATGCAAGGGGGGAAAGGGGGCTGAAACCAGTGGACATCTCCCTTCCTAACCCACCCTAATCATGTCTAAAAGCAGCCTTGAGCCCCTGGAAATCGGATCAACCCTGAAACAACAAAACAATCCAAAACCGTGAGGTGCACAAGTGAAGAGCCAAAAATCTATACAAGCTTTCGAAAGTAATATGGTCTTGATTTCGGTTCTGCCATAAAATCATGATCATGTAATGTTTAAAAATGTTATTATAACTTGATTGAAGAGCAAAGAAAGATATAGAAATGTCTTGGATTTGTTTTGAAAAAAAACAAATGAAAACAACGATGCGGCGCGGCGGAGACGAAGTGTTCTTCACTTTCTTGTTTTCTTTCTTGTTTCTCCCTAGGAACTCACGATTTTTCCTCTCTTAAACCTACTGAATTTCGGTGGAAATGGTGGGGAGGGAAGTCTAGGAAGATAAATGGGAGGTTGCAAGATAAATGGAAGGAAATGAATCTTTCTATCTTTCTAGTTTCTGAGATATGGAATGATATGTGATATGATTTGACTTGAGGGATAAATTGTGGGATGTGGGGCCGATTTCTTGCTCTCAAAATAAGGGAGGATATTGTTTAATTGTTAATTAGTGGTGAATAAAAGTGGAGGGAATCATCTATCATGTAAAGAATAAGGAAAGAGATTAAAAAGATGGAGAGTTCACAATATTTTTAAATTTCCTAATGGAGGTGGCCGATTTTATCATTTAAAATATGGGTAGGAAATTGCTTAATTAATAATTTTTATTGATTAAAAGGTGAGGGATTATCATATCAAGAATGGATTAAGGAAATGAATCAAGTGGTGAGTTGACTAACTAAATTCAAATCTTCTAAGTAATGGCCGAAAATTGCTTATTAAAATGGGGTGGAATATTGCTTAAATATTGTATTTTAAATCTTTAGTATTTTATCTACCCTTTAAATATTTTAGTGAATTAATAAATTAATTATGGAATAACATTATCTTGCATGCATGGCTAAATTACTTAAATAATTCCTTAAACCTTCTTTTACATTAAATTAACTTATTATTTATCTTAAATAAATTCTAAGAATGTTTTCTTAATATTAAATTTTATCTCAAAACTCCAACTCCAACTCCAGTCCGGCTTCACTTATTTAACTGAAACGATAAAACCATACTTATGCGATTAAAAATAAATAATCATGACTAACAACTTTAAAATGCTTTAAATAATAAAGAAATCATTTTTAATTTAAATACTAGAAATTATGCATGGCTTATACGTAGTCTAATTTAACGGGTTCTACAACTCTCCCCCCTTAAAAGAAATTTCGTCCTCGAAATTAAAACTTACCGAATAACTTGGGATACCGACTCCTCGTCTCTGGCTCAGATTCCCACGTAGCTTCCTCCTCTAAATGATTAAGCCATTTGACTTTCACTAGTTTAACCAGTTTATTCCGAAGCTTCTTCTCCTGTCTGTCTAAGATTTGCACTGGTCTCTTCATAAGACAGGTTCGGAGTGAGCTGCAACGGCTCGAAGTTCAAGACATGCGAAGAATTCGCCATATACTTACTTAGCATGGAGACGTGGAACATATTGTGTACTCCGGCCAGATTCGGCGGAAGAGCAACACGATAAGCTAACGTCCCAACCCAGTCGAGGATCTCAAAGGGTCCGATGAATCTCGGACTGAGCTTTCCTTTCTTTCCGAACCGCATGACACCTTTCATAGATGCCACCAATACAACAACTGCAGGTCTTTGTACATCTTCGTACTCCCAGGATAAATAGAGTACGGCGACATATGGGCCTCTGATAGAATATCTGCTCGAATAGAATCACTGCTAGGAACCCACATTCTGTCTCGGTATCTCACAATACCGTCGCTAACTGTATACAAAACACTTCCCTTGGCCTCATCTCTCTGCTTCCACTTTGCCAACTGCTCATCTGCTGACTGCCCACTGCGAATACGGTCTAGAAGAGAAGACTGAATCGTCAAAGTAGATAGACGGGGAACTTTACCTCGAGGATATGTCTCTAGATCAAACATCTGCATCTCAAACTGAAGAGGTCTCGAAATCGTTAAATGAGCCATCACTGTGACTTTCCTGCTCAGTGCATCCGCAACTACATTAGCTTCGCCCGGGTGGTAGCTAATGTCACAATCATAGTCCTTCACTAGCTTCAACCAACGCCTCTGACGCATATTTAGCTCTTTCTGCGTAAAGAAGTACTTGAGGCTCTTATGGTCGGTAAAGATCTGGCACTTCTCTCCATACAAATAATGCCTCCAAATCTTCAAGGCAAAAACTACAGCGGCCAACTCCAGATCATGGGTAGGGTAATTCTTCTCATGGATCTTCAACTGTCGAGAAGCATATGCTATCACTTTCCCATGCTGCGTCAACACTGCGCTTAGACCGAGCTTCAAAGCATCGGTATACAAAACAAAGTCTCCGGGCCCTGACGGCATGGCCAATACTGGTGATGAGATAAGAGCTTGCTTCAGAGTATCGAAGCTCTTCTGACACTCATCGCTCCACACAAATTTCGCATTATTCTTTGTCAATGATGTGAGTGGAACTGCGATGGAGGAGAATCCCTGAATAAACTTCTGATAATATCCTGCTAGGCCAAGGAAACTACGGATCTCTGATGCATTCTGCGGCACAACCAAATCTCTGACTGCTGCAACTTTCACTGGGTCTACCTCAATACCGCTGCTAGAAATGATGTGGCCTAAGAACGCCACCTTCTCTAACCAGAACTCGTATTTACTGAACTTGGCGAATAACTTGTGCTTTCGCAAGGTCTGCAAAACTATGGTCAGATATCTGCTGTGATCCTCATGATTCTTCGAGTAGACGAGAATGTCGTCTATGAACACTATCAGAAACTGGTCAAGATACGGCTGAAATATGCGATTCATGAGATCCATGAAGATCGCTAGCGCATTCTTCAAACCGAACGGCATCGCAAGGAACTCGTAGTGGCCATAACGAGTCCTAAAAGCAGTCTTGGAAACATCAACATCTTTCACTCTCAACTGATGATAACTGGAACGCAGATCAATCTTGGAGAATACCGAAGCTCCCTGCAACTGATCAAACAAGTCCTCAATCCGCGGAAGTGGGTACTTGTTCTTCATTGTAACCCTGTTCAACTCCCGGTAATCAATACAAAGCCTCATAGAACCATCCTTCTTCTTCACAAATAAGACTGGCGCGCCCCATGGTGAAAAACTCGGGCGGATAAACTCCTTGTCAACAAGTTCCTGAATCTGCTTCTTGAGTTCTGCCATTTCTGTCGGTGCTAGTCGGTACGGTGCTTTTGAGATCGGTACCGTACCTGGCATAAGCTCAATCGAAAACTCCACCTCTCTCTCGGGTGGTTTATCGGAGACGTCCTTAGGAAAAACGTCTAGAAAATCTCTAACAATGGGATCATCGGGGGCTGACTGACTGGGTGCCTCGGGAACGGATACAAAAGTCGCTAAAAACGCCCGACATCCTCTACGCATGAGCTTCCTAGCCTGGACACAAGGTATAATGCGCGGTAAAGGAAAGTACCTGTCTGGCTCGAATAAGGACTGCGCCATCCCAGGCGGTCGGACTAGAACAAATCTCCGCTGGAAGTAAATCAAAACTCTGTTTCGCAATAGCCAGTCCATCCCGAGAATGATTTCAAACTCTGGCATCGGCAGTACGATAAGATCCGCATAAACAAGATTGCCATGAAGCTCGAGGTCTATGTCTCGGATCACATTGGTAGCTGTCATCTCCTCTCCAGAAGGCAAAACTACTGAATACGCCATATCTAACCCAATGGTCTTGACCTTGAGAAAATTAGCAAAGGTCTCCGAAATGAACGAATGGGTAGCCCCTGAATCTATCAAGGCTTTCGTAGGTGACCCGGCTATAAAAATTCTCCCTGAAGGATTGGAACGTCAAGCTGAACCCAATAATCACAAGAACTAACCTATAGACAGGCGAAGGTCAAAGTTCTTCTAATCCTAATTCTCGAGAATAACTCTGATTAGAGCATGCAATCCTATAGAAATTCTAAGTTCAAAATCTTAACCCAGATTCCCAAAACACCGAATTTCAAATATAAACTTAAAGCTGTAAGATACCTGTCACTGAGCATGGTCTCCGTGTTCGTCTCTGCTGCATGTAGAGCGAAAACTTTGCCTTGGGTAGGCAGACTCCTCTGCGGGCACTGCTGCAGCAAGTGGTCTGGACTACCATACTTGTAACACTTCCCTGAACCACACATACACGCTCCAGCCTGGCAGCGTGTGCACCTAGGACAGACTGGGTGCTCAAAAGTACTCGGGGCTGCGCGTCCCCACTGCTTCTGCTATCCTCTGTTCCTGGGTGGGCCGTGGAAAGGCCTCTTATTCTGCGGCTGTTGCTGAGGAGGAGAGCGGTGTGGCACGGGGACTGGTCGCTTGCCCTGGCGATCCCTCTCAATGTCAATCTGATCTTGCTCTGCAGCAAGAGCTCTGGAAACAGCGACTTCAAAGGTAGTAGGGCCAGCCACCCGAACATCGCGGCGCAAGATCGGCCGTAAACCATCCAGAAAGTGCCTCAGCTTGGCACCGGCATCGTTCGCAATTAGGGGCACAAAATGGCAACCTCTCTCAAACTTACGGATGAACTCCGTAACGGTCAAGTCTCCCTGCCTCAGGGTCATGAACTCCCTGGTCAACCTGACACACACCTCATCAGTAAAATATTTCGAGTAGAATACCTCGGTGAAGCGCGTCCAGCTCAGAGTAGCCAAGTTCAGGGCTACGGATGCTCTTCCCACCATAAGCGGGCATCTCCTCCAAATAGATAGGTCGTACAATGGATCCTGTCCTCGTCTCTAAGCTCCTTGAACTCGAAGATAACCTTGAGGGACTTAATCCAGCCCTCGACGATCATGGGATCTGCAGTCTGAAAACTCCTTCGGTCTCATCTTCATGAACCGCTCATAGGTAGCCTCAAGCCCTGCCGGCCTGGTTGCCACAGCATTGTTCCCCGCAAACTGTGCGAAGAACTGAGTCATCCCAGCTAACATCTTGGCATTCATGTCCGGTGGAGGTGGAGGTGGTAAATCTCTCTCCGGCCTCTGATTCTCACCGTTCTCCTGGAGAGGCTCATCATCTCTCACGCGCTCAAGAACGCGTCTAGGAGGCATACTGTTCCATACATAACCCATACGTAACTAACATGCATAATCTCTACTATTTTTTTAAATTTAAATAAATACTGCGTAATCAAAATCTGAACGTAAAATATTTCATGAAAACAAGTTGTTAAAGTATTTCATTCTTTAAAAGAAATGCAAAAACGTAAAACTTATAGACCGAAGACGTGACTTTGTGAGCTTCTCGAGATCAGTAGTAGTACAACCCTTTACAAGAACATAGGCTCTGATACAAACTGTAGAGTCCCGAAATTCGTATTTGAAAATTTGCGGAATAATTTAAAACTTTCTTTTTAAATAAATAAAATGCATCATTCATAAAATATACTGATAAAAAGATTCAATGTTTAAAATAGCAGCGGAAGTAAATATCTGTTTCAAAACAACAACTTAAAATAGTTCATCGTGATAAAAATGAGTTTGCATAAAAATGGTAAATAAACTAATAAATGAGGTCCTCGGGATCCTACTACTGCCGACCCAAGATGGCTCACTGGTCCCCGCCCTCGGCCCCGATCTCATCAGTACCTACAACAATCAAGTCTAGTGAGTCTAAAGACTCAACATGCATATATCGTAGATAACAAGTAAAAATATCATAAAATTTCATGTCGTGTAACGATATCATATCGTAAAGCGTAACATGAAAATATCTTATCATGAGTAATTATAAATACGTGCATAACTGAACTGAAAGTCGAAAGTGAAATTTTTGCTCGATAGAGCCCTGTCATGAAATAGCATATAATTATTTTCTGTTGAGAATATGTTCTACGCAAGTGGCCCATAACGTGAAATGAATCGTCTAATCAGACTAAACCACAGTATACTGGGCGGTAGAGATCATCACAGCCCTTGGACTGGATATCTGTACCCATACATGAACATGAACTGAACCGGTCAGTGACCACCGGATGAAGTAATAATCCCATGATCAGCTGCAATCCCATGAACGTGAAGTGGCCACAAGCAATATCGCATATATCTCAAAAATGAACATTTTATATTTTTATGCACGTAATATAATTAAATGTCCTGTTTTATTTTACCGAAGGGGTTGGATCGTTCCAACGCTCGCTGCGACCTAATTCTAACATGAAAAATATGCAACTAAACTTATCTTGACTAACACTTCAAAATCGACCCAAAAACTAGACAATTACGCCCAACTAACTTAGTATTCATCCATGGCTTCGTACCAACCTGAACCAACATCAAACCATCATTTAGCCATGGTTAAAATACTCTTAAAATACTGGAAAACATAACCATAGGTTTGTAATATACGAAAATTGCGCAATGGAGGCCAAAATCATGAAACGCTCTTTCGAGAGTCACTTTGGCACATTGCACCGTAAATCCTCGTACGACCTCTAAACTTAACCGAATCACAAACGGCCAAAAACATGACCTTTCTAACTCAATGAGGTACTGTACATTCTAAGGAAATAGGCGAAAACCCAACCGAGAACTCAAACGAGCCTCTGAACCGAAGCACCAACCTGCTGTACAGAAAATTATAGCAGCAGCGATTGCGCTTGCATGCGTTCTTTGCAACGCTAATGGCCATTGGGGCTTGAACCACCGACCATAGCCTCTTACCAATATCCTAAGGTGTGGCTTGAACTATGGCTAAGGGCCCTAGTCCAGCAAAAATCCAAGCAACAACCGAACCATCACCACGCTTCCAACCGAGAACAAAACTGCACGCGTGGGACGTCTCGCTTGTTCTTGCTGTCAAGGAAGGATCCAATGGTTATCAGGTTAACCATGGTCCATGCTAGACATGCTAAGGTGTCATATGAGTCATGGCTAAGGGCTAGAAGCCAGCCACAACCAACATGAAACCCTAAAACCGAAGGACGACTCACGCAACCAAAACCAGAAAAATGAGACCGATGGGGGTTGTTCTTGTTTATTTTTAAAACCGATGGGAACATGAACCAAGCCATGAAAGGGCATCTTGGTCACGTCCTAGACATGTCAAAGAAGGGTTACAACCATGGTTACAGGCCCAAGAGCCAACCACGATTCGAACCTCCTTGTACAAACCGAAAACAAGAAATTTCGAAACACCAAATGACATGCTTGGGGAGTTGCTGTCAAACGCGATGCAAGGGGGAAAAGGGGGCTGAAACCAGTGGACATCTCCCTTCCTAACCCACCCTAATCATGTCTAAAAGCAGCCTTGAGCCCCTGGAAATCGGATCAACCCTGAAACAACAAAACAAGCCGAAACCGTGAGGTGCACAAGTGAAGAGCCAAAAATCTATACATGCTTTCGAAAGTAATATGGTCTTGATTTCGGTTTTTCCATAAAATCATGATCATGTAATGTTTAAAAATGTTATTATAACTTGATTGAAGAGCAAAGAAAGATATAGACATGTCTTGGATTTGTTTTGAAAGAAAAACAAATGAAAACAACGACGCGGCGCGGCGGAGACGAAGTGTTCTTCACTTTCTTGTTTTCTTACTTGTTTCTCCCTAGGAACTCACGATTTTTCCTCTCTGAAACCTATTGAATTTCGGTGGAAATGGTGGGGAGGGAAGTCTTGGAAGATAAATGGGAGGTTGCAAGATAAATGGAAGGAAATGAATCTTTCTATCTTTCTAGTTTCTGAGATATGGAATGATATGTGATATGATTTGACTTGAGGGATAAATTGTGGGATGAGGGGCCGATTTCTTGCTCACAAAATAAGGGAGGATATTGCTTAATTGTTAATTAGTGGTGAATAAAAGTGAAGGGAATCATCTACCATGTAAAGAATAAGGAAAGAGATTAAAAAGATGGAGAGTTCACAATATTTTTAAAATTCCTAATGGAGGTGGCTGATTTTATCATTTAAAATATGGGTAGGAAATTGCTTAATTAATAATTTTTATTGATTAAAAGGTGAGGGATTATCATATCAAGAATGGATTAATGAAATGAATCAAGTGGTGAGTTGACTAACTAAATTCAAACCTTCTATGTAATGGCCGAAAATTGCTTATTAAAATGGGGTGGAATATTGCTTAAATATTTTATTTTAAATCTTTAGTATTTTATCTACCCTTTAAATATTTTAGTGTATTAATAAATTAATTATGGAATAACATTATCTTGCATGCATGGCTAAATCTTTAAATTACTTAAATAATTCCTTAAACCTTCTTTTACATTAAATTAACTTATTATTTATCTTAAATAAATTCTAAGAATGTTTTCTTAATATTAAATTTTATCTCAAAATTCCAACTCCAGTCCGGCCTCACTTATTTAACTGAAATGATAAAACCATACTTATGCGATTAAAAATAAATAATCATGACTAACAACTTTAAAATGCTTTAAATAATAAAGAAATTATTTTTAATTTAAATACTATAAATTATGCATAGCTTATACGTAGTCTGATTTAACGGGTTCTATACGGAAACTCCGTGAACCCCATCATAGACCGAACCATGTCCATCAAAGTGTCGTTACGACGCTCCGAAATACTATTCAACTGCGGTGTAGCGGGCGAAGTCCACTGCGAGAGAATCTCATTCTCCCTCAGATATTCTTGGAACTCGGCACCCAAGTACTCCTCCGATCGAAGTGACTTGATGCTTCATCCCAACTGTTTCTCTACTTCACTTCTGAATTCTTTGAACCTTTCAAAGGCTTCAGATTCATCAAATACACATACCCATACCTCGAAAAATCATCGGTAAAGGTGATGAAGTAGGCATGTCCATGCTTAGTGGTGATGCTAAGCAGACCACACACATTGGTATGGATCAAATCCAATAACCCTTTGGCTCGCTTCACATGGCCCTTAAAGGGAATTTTCGTCATCTTTCCTTTTAGACATGATTCACAACTTGGGAGAGAATTAATATCAGACATATCAAACATGCCCACTCCCACTAGCTTGTTCATCTTTCTTAAGGAAATATCTCCTAATCGAGCATGCCATAATTGTGACGAATTAAGAGTATCTTGCTTTCGCTTGTTTGTTGTTATTTCTTGGACATTGTTTAGTGTAATATCTTTCAATTTTAAGTTATAGAGATCGTTTTCAAGTTCTCCAGTACCAATCAAACATTCATTCTTGTAAATGTTGCAAACACCTTTGCTAAATAAACAAGAATATCAATCTTTATCAAGCATAGAAATGGAAACAATGTTTTTAACCAAATCAGGTGCAAACAAAACATCTCTTAAAATCAACTTAAAATCATTGTTCAAAAGCAAGTAAACATCTCCTACGGCCTTGGCAACAACTCTTGCTCCATTGCCCATCCTTAAGAAGGTCTCACCTTCCCTAATTCTCCTACTTTTTCCCATCACCTGCAAATCATTACAGAGATGTGAGCCACAGCCGGTATCCAATAACCAAGAAGTAGAGTTAATTGAAATGTTTACTTTAATATAGAACATACCATTTCCAGAACCCTTCTGGGCAAGATATTCTCTGCAGTTACGCCTTCAATGTCCAGGCTTCTTGCAGTGATGACATATGTCAATAGTCTTGTCAGCTTTAACTGGTGTAGCTGCCACAGCGGGACTCGGAGCTTGCCTCTTCAAGGGCAAGTTCTTCTTCGAACATTGGAAAGAACGCTTCTTTCCCTTCCCAGGTGGACCGGTCTTCGTGCCAGATGAAGAGCCCACATAAAGAACTGGCTTCTCTTTCTTATTGGTGGACTCAAAGGTAACAAGCATATTCACCAACTCCTCAAGGGTTGGCTCCATCTTGTTCATATTGAAATTCACCACAAAAGGATCAAATGAGCTAGGCAGTGGCAAGAGAAACACGTCGGTGGTCAGCTCATTGACGGTAGCAGGCCTAAGAGGCCGTTTTTTCTCACCTAAGAGCTCCTTGAGATGCAAATGAATGTCAGCAGCACTCTTTGAATCCTCAAAACGCCTCTGCAGCTCATCATTCATAGAAGCTTGGGTATAACACTTAGCTCGCAAGTAATGGTCTCACCAATCCTTGTAAATCTGAAATTCCTCAGGAGTGCAGCAAGTCGGAGCCTCAACAGGGGGCTACTCAGTAAGTGTATGCGCTATCCTTTCCGAATTCAAGACGATTTTCAGATTTCCTATTGAATTGAGGTTATTAGGTCCGGTAAATACGTGTTTGACGAGTATTGCAGGTAGCGGATTGCGAATCGAAGACATTGTCAAAAAGTACTGAAAAGTAAAACAGATAAATGTTAATGACTATTTTAAAATATTTTTTAAGATATAAAATATGGGCTTTTACTTCATAAATTTTCGCTCCCACTGTTTTGACATGTTTCACTACCCTCTAGTGAAAACGGGAAACTCCTTTCCTTAGTAGGTACGTAAGGTCCAATTAGCAAATTATGATCCCGAATAATATCAGCCAATCATAATTCCTAGAAGGTAGTTTCCAATTGCATCACCATGCAACCCTTTACGTAAACTTTTGTCTCGCGTTTGATTAGGACCCAATAATATGACGTCGTTCATCTTTACGTGTCAAGCCTTACCCATCGATGTTGAACCTTAATGGACGGTCGAGATGAGCTCCCTCAATAATATCAGCCGAAATCATGGGAGTTCCACGTAGTTCACATCACCATGTCAATGGATGTCACAACTTTCTGGTGTCCAGGGCCCCCCAATAATATGAGCTGAGCCCTGAACACGGGTAGCATTCATCATGCACCCATTGTCGATGGAAGACATGGAAATTATAAACACCTTTATAATTCCCCTTTTTGGGCATGATATTAATTTTGAATCTTATTCAAAATGAGGGTTTTTAATTTTTGAAAGGTCTCATCATTAATTTTATTTAAAAGCTCGCCATGTTTGATCGTATGTTTGCCGGATTCATGCAACTTGTTATTATCATAATAATAACGCACATACTCATTATTTATAACATATCGTGCATATATTATAAACAGTAAACAAAACAAAGATGATCAATCGCCCCAACAACTAATGGCCCGTTTGAGCTAAGCACGGGCCTAGGTCCAATCCTAGGGAAATGCATGGGATTCAAATGCAACTTTTACATAAGCCTCCAATATTTATATGTCTTCGATCTTCATAATCATCAAGGCCACCATCTTCCAATCTTGATCTTCCACTATACTAATATTTACAAATAAATATCCATGGCAAATAGGGATACATCTCATGGGGTGGGAACGGGCCATAAACCAAGCCCACTTTATAAATTGATAATTATTACAATCATTCAACACAAAATATCCTAGCATACACCAAGCAAATTGGGCTTGGGCTTATGATCGTCATTAATGCATAATACCATATATCATACACCATCAATTAATTATCACAATAATCAATTGATCCAATATTATATATCTTGATCCTATCACTAACCGCCACGATTATAAACTAAATTAACAAAGTATACAAACTCCTTTGTCTACTTTCTAATTAATTTATTTATAACCGAATTTCTTGTAAATCACCATTTACTATAAATAATTAAAGTCCAACTTCAATTATTTATTTTATGACAAAATATGTACAATTTTTGTAAATTTAAACTTAAGAGCCAAAAAAATCATTTTTCACCAAAAACATTTTGGCTCATTTAAATTTCACAAAATATGTTAACCATCCAATAGCCCAACAACTCAAGGCCCATGAAACTTTGATATTCCAAAACACTTTTGAAAACCCTAGTCGTCATCGCCGTCTCCGGATTCCGGCCAACATGAACATAAAAAAAAAATTTGTTAAAAGCAAGGGGCTGATCGGGTAGCCCCTCGGGCAGCAACTTGCTGCCCAAAGCCGCCCCAAAAACCGGCCTATGATTTGTCGTTTTGATTGTTTCATGCGGTTAGAAATTGACCTCAATATAATATCATGTATATGCTATACAAAATAGTTACATAGCTCATGATACCACTTGAAAGGGCATCGTTTAAGGTGCTTGCTTGCGCAACGGAAGTTTCAAAAATATTTTCATACAAGAACCGAGCACCCTAAACACTATAGTGTGTAGCAAATACAATAAAACACAAAATATCATACATAGGATGTTTTAAAGATATACCTATCAATCTTTAAAGATTGATGATGGCTCCAACTTAGTTGTCAAACAACTAAGCTCTTCAATGGCAAGACAAATCTTCAAGCTTCCAATGAGCACAACTTGCTCAAAAATTAAGCCCACCACGAACAAGGAAGATCCCTTCTAATTTTGCACTAGAAAAATTAGAAGATTTTTCTTTGAGAAGAGAGTGCAATCTTCATCAATTGAAGAAGCAAAAATGAAGGAGAATAAAAGCTACAAAATTTCGGCCATCTTAGGGGAAGAGAGAAGGAGGAGTGTTTTTCTTGGTGTATGAAAAAGTAAAAGTGAGCATCTGCATGCCATGCCTTGGATATTGAAAAAGTAGCCTACACCCTTCACCTCCCTTGCATGCTTTTTACTTGGTCTTGTAACAATTACATTTGGGACCATTTAAACTTTACTTGATTTTACTCAAGCCCACTAGTTTAATAATTATCTCTAATTGGGCTCTGCAAGGCCCAATTTTATTTATTTAATTCAACACTTGAATTAATTTAATTATTTGGATACTATTAGGTCCACTAGTGTTTAATTAATTCAACACTTGGATTAATTTAATTTGGTCCATAATAATGTTTATGAAAATCACAATTTTCAAATACATTATTTATTTGACCAACTTTTAATTTAGGAACATTTTCTCAAATTAAATGTTACATTCTCCTTATAGAAGTCATACTTCTATTTTTATTTACGCTTATAAAATCTTTTATAAGCCGTTCAACACATTGAACTATTTTAACTTCTCAACGGGATCTAGAAAGTTAACACTTGTGTGGCCCTCAATGGTTCAATGATACAACTAACCGTGGGTTCCCATCTCCATGTGATTCGGGAATAAACATGTCCTTATATGAGCATACCCCAATTGCTCCATTCTTACTTATCAACTCCTTGATAATAAGAACGTCAGAACTCAAGTCTGATAGTACCCAACCAATCATGTTAAACGCCTAACAGCATCGCTTAAATGATTCCCTAGGTATCAAATGATAGTGCTTGCAAGAACCATTCAATTATGGTTAGCGTATAGTACGGTCCCTTCAACTCATATATCCCGACCAATTCGACAATTATTAGTATATCGAGAGCTGTCAAAGAATCGATACTCTGTGTCATGTCGTAGTTGCATCGATGGTGTAATTTATGAAACCCCTTTCATAATTACCACCATACTATGATCAGAGATTTCATACTACATATACATGAGATCACATAGGATATGCATACCCGAAGGTAAGCGGTGAATCTCCGACTACAATGCATCGACTCCTATATGTTTCGACAAAACACCCAACCTTGCCACCTGATGACCCCATGAGAGTCGGTAAACAAGTCAAAGTACAATGCTAGCACATAGAGTCTCAATGTTGTCCCGGGTCATAAGAACTAATGGTGTACAACCATAAACTAGGACGTTTCCACTCGATAAGTGAGAACCACTTGGAAAGTCCTATATGGAGGGCTGTTCAGTGCACTCTATCAGAAGCCCCTATCTACAAGCTCGGACATCACAATGTCCCCTACCAATGAAACATGGTACTCACATCGCAGATAGTAGTCTCAATCTCGAGCGGCCTATATCCTTCTTTGCAGCGGCTGAATAGATTAGAAACTGTTTAAAATATACAGTATTGCAAATATGAGTTTCATGATACTCATCATATGAACATTTCATATTCTTTTTACTATTTGTACATTCAAAGACTTTATCTATGCAACTAGCATGGGTATACAGATAAAGATGTGCCAAAACAATAATTTCAAATATTATTAAAATAAAGATTGTTTATACGCAGAGTTTCATTGTGAACACTCGGCCAACACTTGGCTCGGTGGGCACCTACTCTAACAAGGACTCCTTTCTGGACCCAACCATGACCCAGCCCTGGTCGCTCCAAAGCCGAGCCATGCACCATGGTCCCCCTAAAACCCAAACCTTGACACAAACGTGCAATAATTGGTTTCCTTCTTATTCCAATTCACGTGCGGCTTATCCAGCGCTTTCTAAGATTCCATAACTCGTGTAAAAACATAGCCCTATAATCCTGTAACATGGCAGCCCTTTCATGTATGCATAAATCATGTTTTTGGATCAAATATCATGCTTCAAAACCCTTGTTTATGCATAAAGCGAAAATAAATAAAATAGTAACTTGTTTTTCATGCAATTCATATTAAAATAATTATAAGGGTGTGATATATGAGAAAAGGAAGACATATGGTATGCCTTTGCGTATTTAACGCACGAAAATCCATTGAGATGCAAAGAACGACGACGAACGAGGACCCTTGCTTGAAAACTTGAGAAGGCCGATGCTTTCCTCTTGAAATCTTGTGTGTGTCGTGAGTTTGGTGGTGGAGAAAAGAGTTTGTGCAAATTGGATGAGTGGGACGTGTATTATGAAAGGATGGGGTAGGGTTTGGGCTTTTCATTTTGCTAGAAAAATAAGTGTGCAAGTTTGACCCATTAGAAAGCTATACTATGCCCAATAAGCCCAATTGTGCATTTAAAAATTATTTCGTTTAGAAAAGTTCGTGAAGTTATTAGCCAAGTTGTCAAACGTTCATATTTTTGTTGAAAATCGAATACCGATAAAATTTATGTATCGGCGTATAAAATCACCTCAAACTCCTTATTTTTTAAAATAATAAAAAGCATCAACCTTATTTTAAATTATTAAAAACAATTATTTAATAAAAACATTTTTAATTTTTCAGTCATCAGTTTCCGTTCCTCGATCGCAACTCGGTGGGGAGCCTTTCACATTTGAGGAGCTTGGAGTAGCCCTACGTCGTGCATTATCTCTTGTTTACGAGCAAGGAAGTTGATGATGTAAGGATGTCCAACTTTTATAGCCAGCGTTATTTCAAATTCTGGCGCTGCCCGCCAGGATATTGAGGAGGTGGAGATAGTTAGAGAATTCCTTGATATTTTTCCTGACGACTTAGCTGGTGTTCCACCTATGAGAGAGGTGGAGTTTTCTATCGAACTGATGCCTAGTGATTTGTCGATCTAAGAAACCGTATCGTCTTGCACGTACGGAGATGAAGGAGCAGAAAGATCAGATTGAGGAATTGCTAGACAAGGGTTTTATTCATCCGAGTTCATCCCCATGGGGTGCGCCTGTTCTCTTTGTTATGAGGCTCTTTACGGGAAAAAATGTAGGTAACTGATTTATTGGGATGAGGTCAGAGAGAGAGAGCTGAGATTGGACCGAATATTTTTCATCAAACTGTGGATTTGGTAGTCAAGATCCGAGATAGGATGAAGACGACACATAATAGACAGAAGAGTTATGCAGACAAGAGGAGTAGAGATCTCGAGTTTCCTGTTGGTGAACACATCTTTGTCAAGACAACACCCATGAAGGGAATTATGCGGTTCGGAAGAAGGGCAAGCACACTCCATGGTTTATTGGACCGTTCAAGATCTTGGAAAGTGTGGGAGCATTGGCATACAAGGTGACCTTACAACCTAATCTAGCTGAAGTCCACCCGACTCCCTCTTCCACTCGAGACCAGCTGCGGTGAGGCCTTCCCTAGACCTTGGTTGGACCCTCATGGGTCGTAACTTGGTCTGGTTTAGCCCGATTTCAGTCGAGTGTAATGTCCGAGATTTTGTTATTGTAATCTGAAACGATTTATTAATAATTGATGTGATTATAGACGGAAAGGATCGGACTGGGGAGGACCAAAAGAAGACATGTTATGTGCGAGGACTGAACCCCTCGCGCATATGCGCGACCAGGACCGCGCATATGCGCGAGTATCGCAGAGAACCTCGCGCATATGCGCCGGAAGGAGACGCGCATATGCGCGAGCTGAGGATGTGAAGGATGCCGAGACCAGTAGGTCTCGCGCATATGCACCGAGGAAGGTCGCGCATATGCGCGAGACGTGCTGCACAAGAGAGCCACGTAGCTTTGCCATGAAATTTAAAGGGTAAATCCTTCTTTCCTTGACATTTTCCAGCAGAAAATCGAGGGAAAAGCTTCAGAGAATCTTCAAGCTTCTTCGTAATTTGAATTGTGATTGTGCCAAATCCGGTTATCAGATTTTCGATCCGAACACATTTCTGAGATCCCCTCATCAAGAGCTACACTAGAACGTAAGTTTTCTTATGTTTTGATATGATTTGAAAATGTGATATGGAAGAAATCTGATATGACTGATATTATCTGTTCCTGAGGTTGTTATCGTGGTATAACCGGAATCAGATTGAAGAACGGATACTGTATGGAATTGTTATGATTTTTAGATTTGATTTGATTGAGATTATACAGATTTGATATCAGATTGTGTTTATTAATTTATTATGAGTTGTGATTGGTATCTATTGATATTTGTATTCCTGGGTGTATTGAGATTGTGCAGTTATGCCGTTGAAACAGAATTAGATTGAGTTCCGATTATATCCAGTATTGATTGGGTAGTATATTGATATTGTACTCCTCGATATTGTCATTGTCAGATTGAGTATTGACAGGCTTCGAATTCGAGACTTCGAGTTCGTCAGATCGAAAAGAGAAAGGTATAAATCAATGTTGAACCAGGAAGATACGACTCGAGTTTGATTTGACTTGAGTTTCCCAAAACCACATACCTTATTTTATTGCATTGATGTTTGTAATTCATGAGATTGATATGCTTAGTCTATTGATTTATAGCAAAGCATGTATTAAGTCATGGGAGGATGTGCCAAGACACTGGACTTTTGGTGTATCGATGTTGCTTAGAAGTAGATCGACTTCTATCGCGGAGATTCGATACAGAATGCCAAAGTCTGAGTTAGACTGGGATCCCTAGATTAGAAATAGAGTCGAGTCTGAGATGATGAGTCAAGATGTTAATTACAGCTTTATATCGGTTCATGTCTTTCAGATTATGATACATGTTATTGATATATGTTCATGCTTTTATATTTTTTTATATGATTGCATGTATACGTTGTTTATACTGGAATATATTTCTCACCGGAGTTATCCGGCAGTTTTTTTGTTTGTATGTGTGCATGACAACAGGTGGGACAGGATCAGGGTCACGAAGAGGATGAGAGATTCAAGATTAGCGTGGAGATCCGGACTTAGAAATAGAATTGGTTTCAGCACTGGATATGTAGTTGTTGAACCTTAGTTGAGATAAATGTATTTGGTACAAGACTTGTACTTTAATGTTGATATGTATATCAGATTGATTATTTTATGTTCCGCACTTATGTATTTTTAAAAAAAAAAATTTAGACCCAGATTAATTAATTGGTCCACTTAATCCCAGAAGATGAATTAGGTTTGGGTCCCCACAGCATGTGGTATCAGAGCAGTAGGTTCCTTAGATTGAGATAAAAGTTAGTGAGCGGGGTAGATTGAGTTTTCTCTCCTGCTTTTGCTGTGCGAGCATGTTTTACTGCTTTGAAATACATGTTTACCTGATTATCTGATTTGATTGGAAACATGTATGACTTGAGAATGAATCAGAACCGATTCTTGATCAGCAGTAAGATGATCAGAGGAGGACTGAAACAGATTTGTTATATTTTGTTACTAATCCTTTTGATAATCAGATATGCCTCCTCGAAGAATCCCATAACAGGGTAGTACCTCGACTAATCCGATGGATGTTACAGCAACTCCGATGGAAACACTACTGAAGAGGTTTCAGTCTTTTAAACCACCAACTTTGAAGGGTACAAAGAATTCTGTTGAGTGTGAGAGTTGGCTTGATGATATAGAGATGTTGTTTGATTCCTTGGATTACACAGATGAGCACAGAGTTAGATTGATTGGACACCAGTTGCATGATGTTGCGAAGAATTGTTGGCTCACGATGAAGAGGGTTTTGGAGCATTGAGGTACAGTGATTACTTGAAAAATCTTTAAGACTCAATTTTATCAAAGATTTTTCTCAGTGTCGTACAGGAAAGACATGGGAGCAGAGTTTGCTAATCTGAGACAAGGTCAGTTTAACATTGAAGAATATGTGGCCGAGTTCTCTCCCTTGCTACGATTTGCTCCACATGTTTCTGAGAATGATGAAGCTGTTGCTGATCAGTTTATCAATGGGCTGAATCCTGAGATCTTTTCAATGGTAAACACTGGGAGACCGAATAACTTTGCTGATGCCCTGAACAGAGCAAAAGGAGCTGAAACTGGCCTGATTAGGCAGAGAGGAGCTTCGTATGTTATTCCAGTACCGAGACAGCAACAAACTTCTACTCCATTCCAACAACCCCCTCCCAGATTTGAGAGTGGCAGTAGCAGCAGCGGAAAGAAAGACTATATGAAAGCCCAAGAAAAACAATTCAAAAAGCCAGGGAACAGTTCATCTAGCTCCAGTGGTTCCCGACAGAGCAAGAGTAGTGCAGGGGTCTATTGCAGAACTTGCGGAGGGAGACATTCCACAGATCAATGCCAAGGAGTACTTGGTAGTTGTCCCATTTGCGGACAACAGGGGCATTTTGCGAGAGTATGTGTGAGAACCCGGATTTTTCGAAGCAAAGCACCTCAAAAAGCTCGGGAAGTAGCTCAAAAAGAAGCCGAGGCAATGCAAAACCTTGAGAATTGAGGGTACGTAACTCGGAAGAGGAAACCCTTAACTCACAAGCTAAAACCCTCAGCTCAAGGAAGCTCCAAGATTCTTGGAAAAGAGACCCTCAGCTCAAGGAAGTTCATTCATTCTTGGGGAGAAAACCCCTAGCTCATGAGCTCGATCTTTCAGCTCGAAGAAGCTCAACCAAGCTTGTCCTAACAAGAATAAAAAGGGAGCTGTAAGTTGAGCTAAAGTTTGGACAAATTAAGTATGCTAGAAATGACCTTTAAGTAAACCCATAAAGGAGCTAAGGGAGGAGCTAAAGGGCTAGGACATATTGATGATGCAGGAAATGACCCTTTAGAAAACCAAGTAAACATTTAAAGAGTGCATGGTATTTTGGATCACAATAATGACTAGTCTTGGACTTGGAGGATACATGAGATTTTGGAACCACGTTGATGGCAACCTTGGAGCCCAAGAAATCGACCAAGGCAAGGTGGAAGGTCTTTTTTTCTATAAATACCAACTCAAGGATGATAGAAAAGTGCACCAAAAAGCCTTGAGAAAATTCGGCTCCCTCTTCCCCTCACTCTCCAAAAATTTGGCCAAGTCAAGCAAGGGAAGAGAAGGAAAGTTCGTGCAGTCCAGTACAATAACCCCGTACCGAAGTGTTCCCCGATCGAAGACAGTATTTGTGAAGTTGCGCCGAAGTGCTGCCAAAATTTCAAGAAAGAGCTTTGTATAAAAATTCATGTAAGTGGGTTTTTGATATGTATATTCGTTTGTATTTTTAAATCTTGAATATATAAGTTATGACATACATGAATGTGTGTCCTCATTTTCGAAAACAGCATGATGTCCGTCTTTTAAAATTTCGATCGATTATGTGTTTTCTTCTATGTTTTGAAATTCTTTGATTCCGCTGAATCCGTTGAAACTCTAACATCTGAAACTTTTGATAAGTTCTGTCTGATAATTTCTGTCTGTTAATTTTGAAATCTTTGTTACACTGTTACGATTCAATTTGAAATGGGACGAGAATTGTGATTCTGTCTGGCCCCCAATGGTGGGTATAAAACCATTTCTGTTTGGCCCCCAATGGTGGGTATAAAACCATTTCTGTCTGGCCCCCATCGGTGGGTATAAAATCGTGTTCTGGCCTCACCCCTTAAAGGACTAACATATTAGGGACAATTTGACCATGGAAATGAGATGAGTAACAGTGTTCTGTCTGTTCCGATCTGTTCTGTTCTGAATTTTTCTGATCTGTTTCTGAATTGCTCTGAATCGTCTGATAACATATGTCTCATATTTGTTTCGTTTCTGTTATGATGAGTTAAAAGTAATAAGATTTGAAAGTTTGTTAAAGAAATGTTTTAAAGATTAAGTTCTATATGTATCATTGAAAATCGATCGACCCCCACTTGCTGAGTGTTTCCCAAAACACTCACCCTTTACAAATTTCAGATAAAAACGAGGAGCAAATGAATGAGGAAGAGCAAGATGCTTTTTGGGGATGGTGAATCAAGGATCGAGATCAAGATTCAAGAATTTTATTTTTTCTTTGTTTTGTTCCGCATTTGCAACTCTGATGTATGTTATTCCATTGTCATTGTAAGACAATACTTTATTTATGAAAAAGACTGGTTTGATTTGATACGAGGCTTTATTGTTTTCAATTTAATTGTTAAACAATGCCGGATGTCACCGACGCTTCGGACTCGGGGCGTGACAGTATGTCCACAGAGAGGTTCCCAAAGATCCCAGGGAGCAGAATCATCTGGATCAGTGGCTCAGACTGATAGACGATCAGCTGTTCACTCTTTCCAGCCACCACCGACGACTACTCAGTCACAGCCCAGGCCAGGAGGAAGCCAGACTGTTAGCCAGCCTCCGAGACAGCAGGCCAGAGTATTTGCTTTGACTGAAGAAGAGGCTTAGGAAGCACCAGATGATGTTGTTGCAGGTAACTATTCTCTTTGTGGTTATCCTGCCTATGTATTGAATGATACGGGTGCATCCCATACATTTATTTCTGAGCGATTTGCATTGATTCATGCATTGCCTGTTGAGTCTTTATCTACTGTAGTATCTGTCTCTTCACCTTTGGGGAAAGGTCTTCTATCAGTGACGTCTGTTAGACATTGTATGCTACAGTATGACAGGCATGAGATTGAGTTAGATTGTATTGTACTTGGGTTATCTGATTTTGACTGCATTATTGGTATCGATATGGTGACCAAGTACAGAGCTACCGTATATTGTTTCTAGAAGATTGTGAGATTCAGACCTGATATGGCTGATGAGTGGAAATTTCACGGTAAGGGTTTTAGATCTAGAATTCCTTTGATATCTGCGTTATCCATGACTCGATTATTAGAGAAAGGAGCAGAGGGATTCCTTGTGTATTCAGTTGACGTACTGAAATCGAGCCCGTCATTGGCTGATTTGCCAGTAATATGCGAGTTTGCTGATGTCTTCCCATATGAGATTCCGGGTTTGCCTCCAGTTCGAGAGATAGACTTCAGCATTGAATTGGTACCAGGTACAGTTCCAATTTCTAGAACTCCGTACAGAATGGCACCGATTGAGTTGAAAAAATTGAAAGTGCAGTTAGAAGATTTACTGGCCAAGGGTTACATTAGACCAAGTGTTTCTCTTCGAAGTGCTCCAGTATTGTTTGTCAGAAAGAAAGACGGTTCAATGAGACTCTGCATTGACTACCGGCAACTGAACAAGGCTACGGTAAAGAACAAATACACTTTGCCTAGTATCGATGATTTATTTGATCAGTTGCAGGGTTCTTCTGTTTATTCCAAGATCGATATGAGATTTGGATATCATCAGCTAAGAATCAGAGATTCTGATATTTCGAAGACAGCTTTCAGAATAAGGTATGGCCATTATGAGTTTATAGTCATGCCGTTTGGTTTAACAAATGCTCCAACTGTATTTATGGGATTGATGAATCGTGTATTTCAGAAGTATCTTGATGATTTCATGATTATATTTATCGATGATATTCTGATATATTCGAAGAATATGATTGATCATGCTGAGCAATTGAGAACTGTGTTGAAAATTTTGAGGGCTGAGAAATTGTATGCCAAACTATAGAAATGTGAATTCTGGCTGAAACAAGTTGTATTTCTGGGACATATTATATCTGGAAATGGTATATCTGTTGATCGTAGCAAAGTTGAGACCGTGATCAGTTGGCCTAGACCGACATCTGTGCCAGAGATACGCTGTTTTATGGGTTTATCAGGCTATTATCGTCGATTCATTAAAGATTTTTCGAGTATTGCTAAGCCTATTACTCAGTTGACTCAGAAGAATGCACCATTTGTATGGTCTGAAGAGTGTGAATCTAGTTTTCTAGAATTGAAGAAGAGATTGATCAGTGCTTCAGTGTTGACTATTACATCAGGTGCTAGTGATTTTGTTGTTTATTACGATGCTTCTCACAGAGGATTAGGTTGTGTTTTGATGCAGCGAGGACATGTTATTGCCTATGCCTCAAGACAATTGAAGCCACATGAGTCTCGCTACCCAATTCATGATCTTGAATTGGCGGCCATCGTATTTGCATTGAAGATATGGCGACACTATCTATACGGTGAGAAGTTTGAAATCAATTCTGATCACAAGAGTCTGAAATATCTATTTTCACAGTCTGAATTGAATATGAGACAATGAAGATGGCTTGATTTACTGAAAGATTTTGATTGTGAAATCAAATACTATCCGGGGAAATCTAATGCAGCAGCTGATGCACTGAGTCGAAAGGTATGTTCTTTATCCTTATCGACGATTGGTGTTTCAAATTTGATTGAAGATTGTTGTTTGTCTGGATTAGCATTTGAAACAGATTGTAGACCATTGAGTGCGATTCAAGTCGAACCAGAGCTGATTTTGAGAATTAAAAAAGCTCAGAAAGTTGATCAGAATGTTCAGAATTCGATTTCGATGGTAAGATCAGGGAATCGATCAGAATATCAGGTATGTGATGATGTACTGTATATGAATAATCGTCTTGTTGTGCCGGATATTTCAGATTTGAAACGACAGATATTGTCGGAAGCGCACAGTAGTCGATTCAGTATTCATCCTGGTGACAGAAAGATGTATAATGATTTGAAAAGAAAGTTTTGGTGGAAACAGATGAAAGCAGATATTACAGAGTTTGTATCAAAATGTCTGAATTGCCAACAGGTGAAAGCAGAAAGAAAGAAACCAGGAGGTTTATTAAACAGCTTGTTTATTCCTGAATGGAAATGAGATCACATTTCTATGGATTTTGTGACGAAACTACCACGTTCCTCCAGAGGTTGTGATGCAATTTGGGTCGTGATTGATAGATTGAACAAATCATCATATTTTATTCCATACAAGATGACGTACAGACATGACCAGATGGCAGAGATTTATGTCAGAGAAGTGGTCAGATTGCACGGAGTGCCGAAGTCGATTGTATCAGACCGTGATCCTCGGTTTACTTCGCACTTTTGGCACACTTTTCTGCAAGCTCTAGGTACGAAGTTACATCTGGGTACCGCATATCATCCACAGACTGATAGACAGTCAGAGCGGACTATCCAGACATTGAAAGATATGCTTAGAGCTATAGTGCTGGAATTTGGCACTAGTTGGCAAGATTTTTTGCCTCTTTGTGAATTCTCGTACAACAACAGCTATCAGACGAGTATAGAGATGGCTCCATTTGAAGCGTTGTACGGCAAGAAGTGCAGATACCCTCTTTATTGGGATGATATTTCTGAGGTACCTGAGATTGGACCTGATATGATACAAGATATGACAGAGAAAGTGAAGCTGATTCGTCAGAGAATGAGAACAGCTCAAGACAGGCAGGCCAAATATGCCAATGTTCGTCGTCGACCGTTGGTATTTGAGGCAGGATATAGAGTATTTCTAAAGATTTCTCCTTTCGGAGGCGTTGTCAGATTTGGCAAGAAAGGAAAGTTGTCTCCACGTTATATTGGACCTTATGAGATTCTTGAAAAGATAGGAGATCGTGCCTATCGACTCGCCTTACCGCCTTCTCTATCTGGAATACATGATGTCTTTCATGTATCGTTATTGCGTAAATATCTTATTGATGCATCTCATATTCTTCAGCCAGACGAGGCCGAACTTGATGAGACACTGAGTTATTTTGAGAAGCAGATTCAGATTCTTGATCGGAAAGAAAAACAGCTCAGAACGAAGACTGTTCCGCTTGTGAAAGTTCAGTGGAGTCGTCATGGCATTGAAGAAGCTACCTGGGAGATTGAGTCAGACATGAGACAGAAGTTTCCAGAGTTATTTCATTGATGTGAGTCTCTTTATTTAGCTTCTGTATATCTCCTTCTTGTATCTGATTTGATTGCCTGTGATTTCGGGGACGAAATCAGATTTTAGAGGGGGAGAAATGTAATGCCCGAGATTTTGTTATTGTAATCTGAAATGATTTATTGATAATTGATGTGATTATAGACGGAAAGGATCGGACTGGGGAGGACCAAAAGAAGACATGTTATGTGCGAGGACTGAACCCCTCGCGCATATGCGCGACCGAGCAGGGCACATATGCGCGAGGTAGGCAGAGAACCTCGCGCATATGCACGACCAGGACTGCGCATATGCGCGAGTATTGCAGAGAACCTCGCGCATATGCGCCGGAAGGGGACACGCATATGCGCGAGCTGAGGATGTGAAGGATGCCGAGACCAGTAGGTCTCGCGCATATGCGCCGAGGAAGGTTGCGCATATGCGCGAGACGTACTGCACAAGAGATGAGCCACGTAGATTTTCCATGCAATTTAAAAGGTAAATCCTTCTTTCCTTGACATTTTCCAGCAGAAAACCGAGGGAAAAGCTTCAGAGAATCCTCAAGCTTCTTCGTAATTTGAATTGTGATTGTGCCAAATCCGGTTATCAGATTTTCGATCCGAACACAGTTCTGAGATCCCCTCATCAAGAGCTACACTAGAACGTAAGTTTTCTTATGTTCTGATATGATTTGAAAATATGATATGTAAGAAATCCTGATATGACTGATATTATCTGTTTCTGAGGTTGTTATCGTTGTATAATCGGAATCAGATTGAAGAACGGATACCGTATGGAATTGTTATGATTTTCAGATTTGATTTGATTGAGATTATACAGATTTGATATCAGATTGTGTTTATTGATTGATTATGAGTTGAGATTGGTATCTATTGATATTTGTATTGCTAGGTATATTGAGATTGTACAGTTATGCCGTTGAAACAGAATTAGATTGAGTTCTGATTATATCCAGTATTGATTGGGTTGTATATTGATATTGTACTCCTCGATATTGTCATTGCCAGATTGAGTATTGACAGGCTTCGAATTCGAGACTTCGACTTCGTCAGATCGAGAAGAGAAAGGTATAAATCAATGTTGAACCGGAAAGATACAACTCGAGTTTGATTTGACTTGAGTTTCCCAAAACCACATACCTTATTTTATTGCATTGATGTTTTCAATTCATGAGATTGATATGCTTAGTCTATTGATTTATAGCAAAGCATGTATTGAGTCATGGGCGGATGTGCCAAGTCTTTGGCGGATGTGCCAAGAAACTGGACTTTTGGTGTATCGACGTTCCTTAGAAGTAGATCGACTTCTATCGCGGAGATTCGATACAGAATGTCAAAGTCTGAGTTAGACCGGGATCCCTAGATTCGAAAAAGAGTCGAGTCTGAGATGACGAGTCAAGATGTTAATTACAGCTTTATATCGATTCATGTCTTTCAGATTATGATACATGTTATTGATATATGTTCATGATTTTATATTTATTTATATGATTGCATGTATACATTGTTTATACTGGGAATATATTTCTCACCGGAGTTATCCGACTATTGTTGTGTTTGTATGTGTGCATGACAACAAGTGGGACAGGATCAGGGTCACGAACAGTATGAGAGATTCAAGATTAGAGTGGAGATCCGGACTTAGAAATAAAATTGGTTTCAGCACTGGATATGTAGTTGTTGAACCTTAGTTGAGATAAATGTATTTGGTACAAGATTTGTACTTTACTGTTGATATGTATATCAGATTGATTATCTTATGTTCCGTACTTATGTATTTAAAAAAAATTAGATCCAGATTAATTAATTAATTAATCCACTTAATCCCAGAAGATGAATTAGGTTCGGGTCCTCGCATCGAGTCTACTCCACCTTGTCCCACAACTCCTCAAAACTCTAGCCGCTTATGAAACTAGCTCTCGGCCTTCACCATAAACCTAAACTCCATCGATTCCAGCCTATTGACAGCAATACCGTCGACCATAAAACCTTCAGTAACACCCCACGGCAGGCTTCTTTCAAAAAAATTCAAGAAAAACGTGAACAACCAACAAAATATGCAATATTTCTCATGTAATCCATCAACGAAACACACACATGCAGGGATCGAAAATGTTACATGATTTTACACAAATTTTACGCATAATATCAGCGTGTATGATGCAAAAGGGAAGAACATGCGTGCATTGATGAATTATGCTCGAAAAAACTAGGAGATTTGCGCGTCGGGGAGGCACCGAAAAAGGCGGGAAGGAGTTTTCTTGCAAGAAAAAATGCTTGGCCGATGGATGCTTGGAGTTGGCTGCTGAAAGCTGAGAGAAAAATGCTGAGTGGAGGGGTGTGGGGGGCTGGTGTATGGGGGAATTAGGTTTATGGTTGGGTTAATATATTATTTAAATGTTAAACATTGCACTTAAGGGGCCCTAACTTGGATTATAAAGAATTAAAATGGTTTTAAGCCAATTAGGAAATAAAACAAATCGAATAAGCCCCAAACACACTTTCGAAAAATATCTCATTTAGTTACGTTTTTGAAAATATTGCCTGAGATATGGGCATGGGCAAAGGCGAAAGAAACCACTTTCCAGGGGTGGGATATTATATGAGTGACGGTGTATGGGCATGGGCCGAGACCCATGCTGGACCATCCTAACGACCCATGACCAATAGTGGTGAATGGATATGGGCCGAGGCCCATGTTGGTTCAGCCTAATGGCCCATAATCATTACAAATAAGGTGTTAGGATTTTTATACCTACGTGTATAGAATTCTTGGCTCCAAACTATTCTGTTTTTAAGCGGAGATATCCCTTCTTGTATTTCTCTACGAACGGATCACCAGCTTTGATCATCTAATTAGGTCCACGATCGAATATTTTATTCCTTTCTTGGATTGCACTAAAAATTGCAAGCGAATTGTGCGTTGAAACTATAGTCGCGGAATTTCTAAAATCTGGAGACGGTGCAGCGACGGCGGAACGGCGGTGGAAAAAGTATGTCATGGCCGAAAAGTTTCTTCAAATGGCCGAGAGGTTTCTATTGAATTTGGGAAGGATTTTGTTGTGAATTTTGGGTGTAAAATTTCGGGTATGTTTCATGACCCTCATGGTGTATTTATAGCGCGTGACTTTTGATCTCATCATGAGTCCCTCTTTCACAAGGATTCTTAATCCTTGTCTCAATAAAAATCTATAATTTTAATATATTAAAATTCTCATATTATTAATATATATAATGTTTTATCAACTTTTGATAATATATGATATAAAATGTATATAATATATATTAATATATTTACACATACACTTTTAATACATGCATATAAATATGAACTAATTAAATTAAATAACCATTATTTAATTTATGTAATTAACTCATTAATTAATTTAATTCTAGACTCCACTAGAACATTTTTGAAAATTTGTAAATGTTAGTAATCATCACTACTAGTACCAACATTTAATCAGTAAATTCTCAATTCACTAAGTAAATGATTCCAAACTCGTTATAACCTCGATCGACGATCTGGGAGCGTCAATGTATGAAGGATATAGGTCTTGTTCATATAATGAAAAATAAAAATTTCGAAGATCAAAATTTTCATTTACCATATTGAAAATGTGTCATTTTTAGTGAACTCTTTCACCTAAAAGGGAGTTCCACTCTCGTTTCTTAATTAGCAATTAAGATAACTTCCATTTCTTCCATCCTATGGAATCAACTCATAAACTCCATTATAAGATTTCTTTTTTATCTCCATCAAACAATATGTAGTGCCCAAAAACCAGTACACGTAGACCACATGCATAATTTAACGAGTTAATAAATTTAAATGATTTAAATAGATTGAATGATGCATTCAAGATGTTTAATTTAGTTAAAATATTTATATTTTTATTTTCTTGAGATTTAATTGTATTTATCGAGTTTAAGATTTTCAGGAGAATATTCGGTGCTTGATGGGGGATAGAAGATCGGAGACGATTAAGGTGTAAAAATTAAATGCTATATTTTTATTTTAGCCAAGAAATTATTTATTTTAAATGATTTATGAATTTTAACATTTTAAAAGTCAAATTTAAATTATTAGATGAATTAAAATATTTTTAAGCATGATATTAGAAAATTTCCTTAAATAGGAGATTTTATTCTTGGGCATGATGTTTAATATTATATTAAATTATTTTAAGACTTAATAAATTTGTTTATTTAGTAATTAATTAATTTTCAAAGTTTTTTAAAAATAAAAAATAAATAAAACACACTCGTGGACATTCACTAAAACACACACAAAAAAGTGAGAAGCTAGGGTCTTGGCCTCCAAACAGCTTCCTATACTTCTCCACATCTACCTACAATATTTTTGGTGAATTTTCAAATGTTTTTGGCAAGGAAAACGTCTGGCAACCGTCCTCCGTTCATCCTCTAACGTTCTCTCACACCGGTATTCGTTTATTCAAGCGTTTAAACACATAGTATATTCTAAACCTTTCTTGACGCATCAATCTTGTTATATATTATTATTTTATGATAAATATGCATGAAAAACGTTTCGCTACATGGAAGATTTGAATCAAAATCGTTTATACACATGCTGAAAATTTTTGCACAAATTTCCATGAGTTTTTGATGCGTAGGGTCTGGACCATGGCTAGGGTCTGGACCATGTATTAAGGTGTTAAGGTGGGTCTGGTCTTAGTCATATAAGGCTGGTAGGGTAGGAAAGTCTCTTGAAACAAAAATGAACAACGCGCAAGGGCATGTCACGGCCGGTTGCTCCACGATGTCCATGTGTGACCTGAGTTCGTAAGGACCATATTAGTGGCTTGGTTAGGGTCTAAGGTAATGGTCTAGGACTTGGTTAAGGTATGGTTCGAGCCGTGGTAAGTATGGAACCATATAGAACCCGAACGTGTCAAAAAAGGGGCCAAATAGAGCCTAGAGTTTCTTGTCTTGTTTTGGGATGGTTTGGGCCTGTTCCAGAGGTGATTCTAAGGCTACGGACAGTGTATTAGGTTGCTGGTCAAGATTGAGTGGAGTCCCAAGTCGTGAGGGTAAGTCGCAAGTCGTTTTATTTTTTCTGGGAGTTGTACGGGTAAGATACAATTTTATGTGATGCTTTGAATTGTAAGTTTTAAGTTTTGGCAGTGATCTGACCAATGAGGTTCAGGGCGTTCTTAAATAAATATAACGTGCAAAAATATTTATTTGAGATATGTAAGTTTTCTTGTGGTCAAATTACGCATGTACGGGTTTGGAAACAGGAAAATGTGTCTGGAAACCTTTCCAACTTATCTTATGTTTAATAGTGGAAATTCAGTACAAGAGTTGTGGTGATCCTTGCCGGCCAAGCGCTGTGGTGTTATTTTGATCAAAAAATTTATGTTATAGTTCCACATTTCAATGAGCAGAACTCTACACAAAATGTTTAAGTTTACGCTATATCAAATGAAGCATATTTTATAAAAATATTTATGCAGGAAAGTCATGTCATATTTATTTATATCTATGTAATTTATGTATGTAATATGTTTAAATTGCATGAATTTTTATTATATCGTAGTCGTTATTCACGGTTTATGCATGCTGAGTCTTTAGATTCACTAGACTTGATTGATGCATATGACGTTGTTGAAGAGGCTGGAAGTGTTGACTAGTGAGCAAGCTTGGACCGTAGGCAGTAAACGCCCGATGGCCTTGTAGTTTATGAGCGTTGTGCATGTTAAAAATGAAAGCTTGGACCGTAGGCAGTAAACGCCCGATGGCCTTGTAGTTTATGAGCGTTATGCATGTTAAAAATGATTTAATACTCTGATTTATTTTATTGCATTTTGGTTGGGAAACAAATTATTTATTTGGGTGTCTTTAAATATTTTATGGATGTCGACGTGAATCATTTTTATGCCTCAAAATATTTGAAATTTTAATTATTTTTTTTAAAATAGTTTCGAATTTTAGGTTTATTTGTTTGGAATTTTCGAAAATGATGTGTAAGTTTATATTGAGTCTAAAAGTTAAGAGTTATGAATTTAATTAGATAGAAAAATTTTATTTTCCGTGTATTTTAAACAGTAAGCGAGGGTCGTTACGCTATAAGTAGCCAAATTCAACTCCTTGAATTTTGAATTTCTCAACTAGAACACAGAATCCGTTACTTGTGTGACCCTCAATAGTTCTGGGATACAGCTAGCCGTGAGTTCACATCTCTATGCGATTCAGAATAACAATTATTCTTATTTGGGCTTACCCCAGTTAGCCCCATTCTTTTCATCAACTCTTTGATCAAGAATGTGATAACTCATTTCTGATTACAATCATCGGATCATGGTAAGAGCGTATAGTAACAACGTCTCATGATCCCTTAGGTGTCACTGATAGTGCATGCAAGAACCTTAAGTCATGGTTAGCGTACAGTAAGGTCCCTTCAACACATATATCCCGATTGAATCTGTAACCATTGGTATGTGGAGAGTTGCATATGAATTCGATAACGATGTAATTAACTCATCATATCACATAGGATATCTTCACCCGTAGGCAAACGGTGAATCTCCGACTGAAAAGCATTTGCTATTATGTATTTCAAAACTACACCCAACCTCACCACCTGATGACCCTCAATAGAGTCGGTAAATAGATCAAAGTGCATGATAGTACGTATAGCCCCTACATTGTCCAGGGTCAAAGGACTAATGGTATACAACCATAACCGCGGACTATTCCACTCGGTAAGTGAGAATCACTTGGACAGCCTGAGGGAGGGTTGTTCAGTGCAGCGTCATATGATCACTCATCTGTATGAATAGACATCTTTATGCCTTGCCAATGAAACATAGCGTTAACATCCTAGATATTAGTCTCAAGTTTAAGCGACCTATATCCTTATTTTGGGCGGTTGATTCGACTAGAAAACTATTTAAAATATATGGTACACTTCTTAATGAGTTTCATGATCTTAAAATAAGAGGCAGACCTCATGGTACCTTTTGTATATTCAAAGAGTTTATCTATACGGCTTGCATGGGTATACATATAAAATATAATGTCATAATTGAATAAAATAGTAAAATATAATTAAAATAAATATTGTTTTACATTAGAATCAATAAAACACCAAGCCACAAGTTGGCTTGTTGGACACCTACTCTAACATAGCTTTCTTTCGTCGGACCACAACTATGGTCCACTAGGGCCGAGCTATTATCCGGAACCATCCTATGGTGATTACTTCAGTGATGAGAATCCAAACGGTTGCATGATTATGTGATATTGAGGTATTGCAAGCTTGTGAAAGCAATCGAATTTTTTGTTTTGAAGAACACGGTTTCTTTTTTAATCAATAATCTTATTTTTCATTCCTTTGACACTATTTATTTCCATTATGAGATTAATTAGTTTATTTATTTGTATCTTCATTGGTTATGACTCACGCGGGTATTTTTTTTTGTAGTGTCCAAAAATCAGTGCATGTAAACAACATGCATAATTTAATGAGTTAATTAATATAATGATTTCAATGGATTGAATTATGCATTCAACATGTTTAATTTAGTTTTAATATTTATATGTTTAATTTATTTTCTTTGAATTTAAATGTATTTGTCGAGTTTAAAATTTTCAGGAGAATATTCGATGATTGGCTAGGGATAGGAGATCGGAGACGATGAAGGTGTAAAAATTAAATGTTATATTTTTATTCTAAATTATTTATAAATTTTAGTATTTTAAAGTCAAATTTAAATTATTAGATGAATTAAAATATTTTTAAGCATTATATTAAAAAATTTCCATAAATAGATTATTCTTGAGCATGATGTTTAATATTTTATTAAATTTTTTTATGATTAATTAATTATTTTAATTAGTATATAATTAATTTTCAAAGTTGTTTTTTTTTAAAAAAAAAAGAATAAAACCTGACAACTCACACACACTAATGCATACACACGAGCACACACATAAAATTTTGTGAAAAACTAGTGTTTTGGCCTCCAAGTAGCTTCCTCTACTTTTCCACATCTATCTATAATATTTTGGGGAATTTTCACAAGTTTCTGGCAAGGAAAACATCTAGCAATCGTCCTCCGTTTATCATTTACGTTCCTGATGCCAATATTCGTTTATTCGAGCGTTTAAACGCAAAGGCTTGTTCTAAACATTTTTTATATGAATCAGTCTTGTTATATACTGTTATTTGATGATAAATATGCATGAAAAACGTTTTTCTACATGAAAGATTTGAATCAAAATCATTTATACACATGCTGAAATTTTTTGCACAAGTTTCAATGAGTTTTTTACGTGTACGCTTCGTTTGGATCGTCTGGACTATTGCTGCTGTGTATGGGCATGTATTAGGATATGTTTAAATGTACCATCCACCTCAAAATACAGTTTACAGCCCTTAGCTTCATCTCTCAATCTCCACTTTTGCAATTGTTCATCAGTAGACTGTCCCTCACAGATTCTATCTATCAAATTCGACTGTATTGTCATGGTGGCAAGATTAGGGGCCTCGCCTCTAGCATATATTGCCAGCTCAAATCGATTTATATCCGACTGTAGTGGTCTTTGAAGTGATAATTGAGTAATGACTGCTGTCTTCCTACTCAATGCGTCCGCTACTACTTTTGCTTTTCCCGGATGATAGCTAATATCACAGTCGTAGTCCTTTATCAACTCTAGCCATCTTCGTTGCTCATATTCAACTCCTTTTGGGTGAAGAATTACTTCCAACTTTTATGGTCGTTGAAAAATCTTGCACTTCTCCTCATATAAGTAATGTCTCCAAATCTTTAATTCGAATACTACTGCGGCGAGTTCAAGATCATGTGTGGGGTAATTTTTCTCGTGAACTTTCAACTGTCTAGATGCATAAGCTATAACTCGATCATTTTGCATCAAAACTGCGTCCAAACCCAGTTTTGAAGCGTCTGTATAAAGAACATACTCTCCTTGCCTCAATGGAATCGATAATACTGGTGCTGAAATCAAAGCTTGCTTCAACTTATCAAAACTTTCTTCGCACTCGGATCCACATATAAACTTTGCATTCTTATTTGTCAAGGCGGTCAAGGGTACCGCAATAAGAGAGAATCCTTGTATGAATTTTTCGGTAATAGCTAGATATTCCAAAGAAACTACGGATCTCGGTTACGCTCTTAGGTACAGGCCATTCTTTCACTACCTCAACTTTACTCGGATCCACCTCAACTTCATCCCTAGAAATGATGTGACCTAAGAACTCCACTCTCTCGAACCGGAACTCGCACTTGCTGAACTTAGCGTATAATTTCCTATCTTGCAGTATTTGCAGTCTTGTTCTCAAATGCTGATTATGCTCCTCTTTACTCTTCGAATAAATCAAAATATCATCGATGAAGACTAACACAAATTGATCCAAATACGGATAAAATACACAATTCGTTAGATCCATGAAGATCGCTGGTGCATTGGTCAACCCAAATGGCATGACCATAAACTCATAATGCCCATATCGAGTCCTAAACGATGTCTTATGAACATCTGACTCCTTAACCTTTAACTGATGGTATCAAGAATGAAGATCTATTTTCAAGAATATCGATGCTCCTTGTAATTGATCAAATAATTCTTCAATTCTAGGTAGAAGATACTTATTCTTAATGGTGACCCTATTCAGCTCTCTATAGTCGATGCAAAGTCGCATACTACCATCTTTTTCTTCATAAACAATATTGTCGCACCCCACGGAGAAAAACTAGGGCGAATAAAACCCTTGTCCAATAATTCTTGAATTTGATCTTTTAACTCTTTCATCTCGGCGAGTGCTAGACAATATGGTGCTTTAGAAATTGGAACAATGCCCGGCATCAACTCAATAGAAAATTCCACCTCACGGTCTGGTGGAATGCCAGAAACATCCTCAGGAAAGACGCAAGGAAAGTCTCTGACGACCTCAACATCCTCTAGCATCCGGCTGTCAGGGACATGTGCTAAAGTAACACATGCTAGAAAAGCTTGGCATCCACGTCTCATAATTTTCCTCGCACACATACATTTGCTTGTTCCTTGCTACCTCAAAGACAAAAGATTTCCCACTCGACAGTCGAATAAGCACTGACCTCTGCGGAAAATCTGTCTAAGCTCCATTCAATGATAGCCAATCCATTCCAAGTATGATGTCGAATTCAGGAATTGGGGGTACGATAAAATCTGCCCGAACAACATCTTTTTGCGAACGAAGCTCCAGATTCTTGACAATGCTCGAAGTGATCATTTGATCACCAGAAGGAATAGAAACTTTGAAGTCCAATCTCATATCCTCGGGTATAATATTTAGTCGCTTGACGAATGCCTCGGATATGAACGAGTGTGTAGCTCCCGAAACCAGCAATGCGTAGGTAGTTATACCTAGTATGAATATCCTTCCTGCTACGAATACACTGTCAAAACTATTTGTGTTGAGGCTTAAGGAATTTCTATCATTATTTTCTCAAAGTTTTTTTTTTAAGGTTTAATGCTTGGTTCCCAATATTCTCAAAAAAATTACATTTTAGCCCCTCAAATTTTTCGAGAATAGCTTTATCATCCAAAAAATTTTGGAATATAACAATTTAGCCCCCAAGATTTTCGAAAATTTTTATCCTTACCCTATTAATTTCAAATTTAATCATTTTGAGCCCTAAACTTTCGAAAAGCATGATTCGAACCCTTAGAAATTCAGAAATTTCAAAAATAGCCCCTAAATACTTAAAATTCAAAAACAGCCCCTGAACTTTCTAAATTTTGCAGTTTAGTCCCTGAATTTTTTGAAAATCCACTATTTCACCCTAGGACTTTTGGTTATCTTAATTTCAGACCTTGGACTCTTCAATAATTCAGATTAGCCCTTCGATTTTGGTTATGTGCAATTAAGTCCCTTAAGTTTGAGATTTTGCATTTTAGTCCTCAAAATTCCGAAAATTCCATGCACGATATTATTCTCGATTATTTCTCAATTTTAAGCCTTAAAATTGTTATTTGGATTTAATTATCTCTTTTGCATTATTAAGGCTCATATTTCATGCTCAATTTTCATAATTTCTAATATCATTCCTTACATTCATCTATTGTAGAGCATGCAACCTAATTTTTTCTAGGTTCTTTATCATCTCAGATCAATTCTCATAACCAATTTAACACTTCATGCAATAAAAGCAATATAAAAACGTTAAATAACTAGGTTACCAGTGATTAGAGTCGTGTCTGACTCCTCCTCAGCTTCCTCAGCATGCATAACATAAGTTCTCCCCACAGTTGGTGCTTTCTTCTTCGGGAAATCAGTGGCTTTATGCCCTTCCTACTTGCATATGAAGCACCTATATGTCCCCCACATGCACTTTCCAAAATGTGAGCGATTGCACTCTTTGCACAGTGGTCTCTCTACAGGTTTGGTGTTCCAGGTTGTGGTGCCTTCGGTGGTCCTGGATTCTTCACTTGCCCTTGGGGCTTCTGCTGCCCTTGAGCCCTAGGAGGTCCCATAAATTGCTTCTTATTCAGCTGAGAGTTCTGTTGGTGTTGCTGTCTCTTGCGCTGCATCTCATAATCGATATCTTTCAGAGCTTGATCAGCTTGGAATGCATAGGCAGTGGCAGCTGCAAAGTCCACTGGTCGCATCATCATCACATCACGGTGTATGGTAGGTCGAAGGTCATCCATGAAGGGCCTTAATTCTCCGCAACATCTCTAGCAATTAGGGGCACAAAGTGACAACCCCTATCAAACTTATTCACAAATTCAGCTATAGTCGTGTCCCCTGGCAGAGACTTGTGAACTCCCTCTTCAGGCGTCCTCGGACATCGGTAGTAAAGTAGTACTCGGACATCGGTAGTAAAGTAGTACTCACAGAATATTCCTTTGAATCGTGCCCAGGTAAGTGCAGCCAAATCAATCTCATCCTCCGCCCCTTCCCACCAAAGGGAAGCATCATCCCTAAGCATATAAGTAGCACACCTAACACGGTAAGCATCTCTCATATTCAAGTAACAAAAATGCACCTCAAGTGATCGAATCCAACCCTCAGCAGCAAATGGGTCGGTGGCGCCGGAAAATTCCTTAGGACCTAGCATGCAGAACTGATCATAAACTTCGTGATGTGGCCTTGGAGCCTGCTGAAACTGCTGCTCAAAGAAACATGTCATACCTTCCAGTGCATGAATAGCAGCATCCCCATTAAGAGATGGGGTGCACTCCCTTGACGATCCTCAATATTCTCAGCTTGCCTATCAGTACTAAGTGCGCGTCTGGGAGGCATTATATCTGAACGTTTTCCAAACTCTAAACGTAACCAACATGCATTTAAATCTATGTTTCTAATCATGCAACATGTACTAATCCCTTTATGAGCAACTTTTAAGCATATACATAATATTTAACTTCAAAAAGCTTTTAAACATGTAATGTAAGCATCAAACCATATAAACATGTAGGTATCATCATAAAAAGCATGTAAAGCAATTAAACTTACAGACTTGAGGCTCGACGAATGAGCTTTCCGGAACTAGCGGTGGCACAACCCTTTGCAGGAACATTGCTCAGATATCAACTGAAACGTCCACTACTCGTTTTTCTTAAAAATATTCTAAAATTTTTTTTTTATTTAAAAGTTTCGGCCGAACTATACCTATATATAAATACATTTTTAAAATCCTTTTGCATCATTTAAAAATAAATCAACCAACTATTATTTTAAGATCCAAAAGAAAATGATTCAACCATAAAGTCTTAAAACGTCAAGCATCCTAACTTTAATATTTTCACAATAACATAACTCTAACATCATTTCCAAAACCTCTCAAAATCATCATAATCCATAAAATCTAAAAAAACAACTTAAATCATTTAGCATAAGTCATAACTTAAGTCATAAATGTAATTTATTTGCGAAAAACTAGCGTTGGTCTTCAGTTTGTGTGCACCTTCAATCCAACAAGATCAACCATCAAGTCCCTCATTAACATCAACATCATGTTCACCTACAACGATCACACCTAATGAGTCTATTGACTCAGCAAACCTTTTAACCATAATAACAAGTAATACATATACATTCACAAGCAACAGTGAAAATACTTTAATTTAAAATAGCTTTTCATGAACATGCATAAACTTAAACATTTTTCCTTTCATCATATATATTTTCTTTTTCATTATACACATATATGTTTTTCTTTTATTGAATTCGGATCGTTAATTGTGACTTTTGTTTTAGCTGAAGGTCGATGAATCCATCTACGTGGAACCACAGTACTGAGTAGCGGGGACATCAACAACACTCTCACCCGTCAACTGAGTCTTGACCTTGCATATCATTATATCATCATATCATGTCGATGGAAATACGGTTGTCGGGTTCCCTCTGGGCCTTCTCCTGTAAATGGGCTCCCTCTGTGGCCTTTTCCCTTACAATATCTCCAATCATATCATCATATCATTGTATTAGTAACAATCACTTCACCTTCTCCAACGTTTCATATTTTCATCACTTAAAAAATTCTTGCATATATATATATAAATCATTTTTCTTTTAAACCAAGCATGCAACATGTCTTTTAGCATTAACGATTCAGCATAAAATTTCATAAATATTTAAAATAAACATATTAACATTATTTACAGCATTCAGGGCAGTGTCAGAACGTCTAACAATTTTTAGGTATAAAATGACTGTTTTACCCCTAGAAGCATAACTTTCCATATTTATCCCTAGACCTCGAAACGACATCCTAATCATTCCAAACTTAACCTGTAGAGGCACGAAATTCGTACTTGAAAATTTGCGGAAAAATTTAAAATTTTCTTTTAAAATAAGTAATATGCCTCATTCGTAAAATAAATTGATAAATAGAGTTTAATGTTCGAAATAGCACAGCGGAAATAATTATTGTTTGCAAAATAACAATTTAAAATAATTCAGCAACAGATAAAAACTGAGTTTGAAATAAAATAGTAATTGCTGAAAATGAGGTCCACGGGTTCCTACTACTGCCGACCCAAGATGACTCACTGGTCCCCGCCCTCGATCCCGACCTCATCAGTACCTACAACAATCAAGTCTAGTGAATCTAAAGACTCAGCATGCATATATCATAAATAACAATTAATAATAATAAAATTGCACGCATGGTAAAAATATCATGAGTCTGGCGCAACGTAAAATATCGTGTCATGAGTAATTATAATACGTGCATAACTGACTGAAAATCATAAGTGAAATGTTTGCTCAATCGAGCCCTGTCATAAAATAACATGTCATAATTTTATGTTGAGAATATGTTCTACGCAAGTGGCCCCTGAACTGAACTCAACTGGATCGCCTGATCAGACTAAACCACAGTATACTGGGCGGTAGAGATCATCACAGCCCTTGGACTGGATATCCGTACCAATAAATGAACTGAACTGAACCGGTAAGTGACCACCGGATGAAGTAATAATCACATGATAATGAAGTGGCCACAAGCAATATCGCATAAATCTCAAAAATGAATATTTTATATTTTTGCACGTAACATAATTAAATATCCTGTATTAATTTTACCGAATGGGTTGGATCGTTCCCAGGCTCGCTGCGACCTAAATCTTACATGAAAAATATGCAAATGATTTTAACTTGACCAAAACTTCGTAATTGAATCCAAACACGAGACAATTACGCCCAATGCCTTAGTATTTAATCATGACTCCGTGCCAACCCGAACCAACACCGAACCATCATTTAGTCATGATTAAAATACACCTAAAATGATGAAATAATGCCCCTAAAATTGTACAAGTCGAAATTTGGTGAATGGAGGCCAAAAACAAGAAACGCTCTTTCGAGAGTCATTTTGGCACATCGCACCGTAAATTCTCGTACGACCTCTAAACTTAACCGAATCACAAACGGCCAAAAACACGACCTTCCTAACTCAATGAGGTAATTTACAGTTCAAGGCCATAGGCTAAAAGCCAACCAAGGACTCAAACGAGCCTCCGAACCAAAGCACAAAGTTACTGTCAAACAAATACAGCAGCAGCGCTTGCGTTCCTTTGCGTTGTTTGCGAGGCTAATGGCCATTGGGGCTTGATCCACTGACCAGAACCTCTTCCCAACATCTTAAGGTATGGTTTGAACCATGGCTAAGGGCCCTAGGCCAGCCACAATCCAACCCACACCAGAAACGTGACCACACTCCCAACCGAGAGCAACAAACTGCACGTGAGGGACGTTGTTGTTGTTTGCTGTCATGGATCATTCCAATGGCCATTTGGTTGACCATGGCATGATCTAAACATCAAGGGGTATGGTATGGTATGGACCGTGGCTAAGGGCTAAAGAGCCAACCAAGACCCACACCACACCATGATTTCAAAAAACAACACACACACAACAACCAGAATTTTTCCAAAACCGAAGGGGCTGTTCTTGTTTATTTTTGAAACCGATTGGGACGTTAACCAAGCCATGAAAGGGCTTATTGGTCACGTCCTAGACATGTCAAGGAAGGGTTCTAACCATGGCTATAGCCCCTAGGGCAGCCAAGATCAGAATCATCCTCCTTTGACAGCAAACAAGAAAATCGAACACAAAGTGACACTAGGGATGAGTCGCTATCAATTTCTGAATTCCAGCATCCATGGGGCTTGAAATAATGGACCAACATGGTCCTAATACACCATAGTACATGTCTAGGTGCCACCTTGGGAGCCTAGTATCGAGCCACCCTCCTGAAACAACAAAACAGCCGAAACCGTGAAGCATGAAAGAAACCAGAAAATTTCGGTGAATGCATTTTCGAATGGTGCTGAAAAGATTTTCGGTTTTGATGATTAAAATCATAACAATTTGATGTAAAAATTTCAGTATATGGCTTGATTGAGGAGTGAATGAAAATATAAACATGCCTTGGTTCGTTTTGAAAGAAAAACGAACGAAACGACGACGCGGCGCGGAGGAGACGGAGTGCTCTTCACTTTCTTGCTTCTACTCGATTTTCTCTCTTATTTTTCCCTAGCTCATTCTCGATTTTTACTCTGAATTCTCTCTGAATTTTGGTGCAAGGGAGAGGGGGAAATGGTTAGGAGAAATGAAGGGGAGTTGCAATATAGAAGGGATTTAAATGGCATGACCAAGTCTTGCTCTCTTTGAATTTGTTAGATGAGGACTTGGTTTGATATCCAAAAGATTTTTTTGGAGGGATAATTGAGGGCATGACCGATTCTTCCATGTGAAAACAAGGCAAGGATAATGATTGATTATTAATGAATGGTGATTAAAAATGAAGGGGTTATCATTCTAAGAAATAATAAGGAAAGAGTCAAAGGTGGTGAGCTGCCAAAGAAATATTAAATCATCTATGAGGTGGCCGAAATTATACTATTAAGTGGAGAGTAAATATTGCTTAGTTAGTGTATTTTAAATCTTTAGAGTCTTATCTATCCATTAAATAATTTGTGAATTAACACATTAATTATGGAATCTAATTGAACTTATTTCCTACGTACCTCAAGTTACTTAAATAATTCCTTAAACATTCTTTTTCCTTAAATTAACTTTTTAGTTATCTAAAATAAATTCAGGGAATGTTTTCTTAATATTAAATTTTATCTCAAAACTCCAACTCCAGTCCGGCCTCACTTAATTAACTGAAAAGATAACAATTAAACTACTACATAAAATAATTAACTTTAAAGAAAAGAATTTAAACCCTCATGCATAAAATCATTTTAATTTAAATAATAATAATTATGCATGGCTTATATGTAGTCTGGTTTACGGGTTCAACAACTTTCCCCCCTTAAAAGAAATTTCGTCCTCGAAATTAAAACTTACCGAATAGCTCGAGGTAACTACTCCTCATCTCTGGCTCAAACTCCCATGTAGCTTCATCCTTTGAATGGTTAAGCCATTTGACTTTGACTCGCTTAACCAGCTTGTTCCGAAGCTTCTTTTCCTGTCTGTCTAAGATCTGCACTGGTCTCTCTTCATAAGACAGGTTCGGGGTAAGCTGCAACGGCTCAAAGTTCAAGACATGCGAAGGATTTTCCATATACTTCCTCAACATAGAGACGTGGAACACATTGTGTACTCCGGCCAGATTCGACGGAAGAGCAACACGATAAGCTAACGTCCCAACCCTGTCGAGAATCTCAAATGGTCCAATGAATCTCGGACTGAGCTTTCCTTTCTTTCCGAACCGCATGACACCCTTCATAGATGCTACCTTCACGAAAACATGGTCGCCAACGACAAACTCTAGATCTCTCCTCCTCTGATCTGCATAGCTTTTCTGTCGGCTCTGAGCAGTCCTCATCCTATCCCGGATCTTGACTACTACATCAGCAGCCTGCTGAATAATCTCCGGACCCAATTCTGCTCTTTCCCCTACTTCATCCCAATGAATAGGAGATCTACACTTACGACCATACAGTGCTTCAAACGGAGCCATACCAATAGACGACTGGAAACTGTTGTTATAGGTGAACTCCACTAATGGCAAGTTCGACTCCCAACTCCCAGAGATATCCATAACACAAGCGCGGAGGAGATCCTCCAAAATCTGAATAACTCGCTCTGACTGCCCATCTGTCTGAGGGTGGAAAGATGTGCTAAACAACAACTTCGTACCCATAGTCGAATGCAAACTCTTCCAAAATGAGGAAGTGAATCTAGGGTCTCTATCAGATACGATAGAAACTGGAATACCATGAAGTCGGACTATCTCCCGGATATACAACTCTGCATACTGAATCATGGTGAAAGTCGTCTTGATAGGCAAGAAGTGCGCTGATTTGGTAAGACGATCAACGATCACCCAGATAGCATTTGATCATCTAACTGACTTCGGCAAACCGATCACGAAGTCCATGGTGACATTCTCCCACTTCCACTCAGGAATGGGAAGAGGCTTGAGCATACCTGCTGGTCTCTGATGCTCTGCTTTCACAAGCTGACATGTCAGACACACGGATACAAACCGTCTGATGTCTTTCTTCATCCCCGGCCACCAATACAATAACTGCAGGTCTTTGTACATCTTCGTACTCTCAGGGTGAATAGAGTACGGCGACATAAGGGCCTCTGATAGAATATCTGCTCGAATAAAACCACTGCTAAGAACCCATATTCTGTCTCGATATCTCACAATACCGTCGCTGACTGTATACAGGACATTGCCCTTGGCCTCATCTCTCTGCTTCCACTTTGCCAATTGCTCATCTGCTGACTGCCCACTGCGAATACGGTCTAGAAGAGAGGACTTAATAGTCAAGGTAGATAAACGGGAAACTCTACCTCGAGGATAATTCTCTAGATCAAACCTCTGCATCTCAGACTGAAGAGGTCTCTGAATCGTCAAATGAGCCATCACTGCGACCTTCCTGCTCAATACATCCGCAACTAAATTAGCCTTGCCCGGGTGGTAGCTAATGTCACAGTCGTAATACTTCACTAACTCCAACCAACGTCTCTGACGCATATTCAGCTCTCTCTGCGTAAAGAAGTACTTGAGGCTCTTGTGGTCGGTAAAGATCTGGCACTTCACCCCATACAAATATTGCCTCCAAATCTTCAAGGCAAATACCACGGCGGCCAACTCTAGATCATGGGTAGGGTAATTCTTCTCATGGATTTTCAGCTGACGAGAAGCATACGCTATCACCTTCCCATGTTGCATCAATATTGTGCCCAAACTGAGCTTTGAAGCATCGGTATACAAAACAAAATCTCCGGGCCCTGACGGCATGGCCAAAACTAGCGCTGAGATAAGAGCTTGCTTCAAAGTATCGAAGCTCTTCTGACACTCCTCGCTCCACACAAATTTAACATTCTTCTTGGTCAATGATGTGAGTGGAACTGCGATGGAGGAGAATCCCCGAATAAACTTCCGATAATATCCTGCTAGCCCAAGGAAACTACGGATCTCGGATGCATTCTGCGGCACAACCCAATCTCTGACTGCGGCAACTTTCGATGGGTCTACCTCAATACCACTGCTAGAAACAATGTGTCCTAAGAACGCCACCTTCTCTAACCAGAATTCGCACTTACTAAACTTTGAGAATAACTTGTGCTTCTGCAAGGTCTGCAGCACTGTGGTCAGATGTCTGCTGTGATCCTCCTGATTCTTCGAGTAGACGAGAATGTCGTCTATGAATACTATCACAAACTGGTCAAGATACGGCTGAAATACGCGATTCATGAGATCCATGAAGATCGCTGGCGCATTCGTCAAACCGAACGGCATCACAAGGAACTCGTAGTGGCCGTAACGAGTCCTATAAACAGTCTTGAAAACATCAGCATCTTTCACCCTCAACTGATGATAACCGGAACGCAGGTCAATCTTTGAGAATACCGAAGCTCCCTGCAACTGATCAAATAAATCCTCAATCCGCGGAAGTGGGTACTTGTTCTTCACTGTAACCCGGTTCAACTCCCGGTAATCAATACAGAGCCTCATAGAACCATCCTTCTTCTTCACAAATAAGACTGGCGCGCCCCATGGAGAAAAACTCGGGCGAATGAACTCCTTGTCAAGAAGTTCCTGAATCTGCTTCTTAAGTTCTGCCATCTCTGTCGGTGCTAGTCGGTACGGTGCTTTTGAGATCGGAACCGTACCTGGCATAAGCTCAATGGAAAACTCTACCTCTCTCTTGGGTGGCATACTAGAGACGTCCTCAGGAAAAACGTCTAAGAAGTCTCTAACAATCGGAACATCTGAAGCTGACTGACTAGGTGCTTCGGGGACAGATATAAAAGTTGCTAAAAACGCCCGACACCCTCTATGCATGATCTTCCTAGCCTGGACACAAGGTATAATGCGCGGTAAAGTAAAGTACATGTCTGGCTCGAATAAGAACTGCGTCATCCCAGGCGGTCGGACTAGAACAGATCTCCGCTGGAAGTCAATCAAAACTATGTTCCACAATAGCCAATCCATCCCTAGAATGATGTCAAACTCTGGCATCGGCAGTACGATAAGATCCGCATAAACAAGATTGCCATGAAGCTCGAGGTCTATGTCTCGAATCACATTGGTAGCTGTCATCTCCTCTCCAGAAGGCAGTACTACTGAATACGCCACATCTAACCCAACGGTCTTGACCTTGAGGAAGTTAGCAAAGACCTCCGAAATAAACGAGTAAGTAGCCCCTGAATCTATCAAGGCTTTCGTAGCGGAACCGAATATAAAAATTCTCCCTAAAAGATCGGAACTCTAAGTTGAACCCAATAGTTACAAGAACTAAACTTATAGACATGCAAAGGCCAGAGTTCTCCTAAACTAAATTCCCGAAAATAACACTGATTAGAGCATGCAATCCTATCGTCAATTCTATGTTCAAAATATTAATCCAGATTCTCAAAACATCGAATTTCAAATATAAACTTAAAGCTGTAAGATACCTGTCATGAGCATGGTGTCTGGGTTCGTCTCCGCTGCATGGAGAACAAAGACTCTGCCTTGTGTAGACAGACTTCCCTGTGGGCATTGCGGTAGCAAGTGGTCTGGACTACCACACTTGTAACACTTCCCGGAACCATACATACATGCTCCATGATGACGGCGTGAGCACTTGGGACAGACTGGGTGCTCAAAGGTCCTTGGGACTGCACGTCCCTGTTGCTGCTGCCTCTCTTCTCTACTCTTGGGTGGGCCGTGGAAAGGCCTCTTGTTCTGATGCTGCTGCTGAGGAGGAGGAGGATGGTGTGGTATTGGAACCGGTCGCTTACCCTGACGATCCCTCTCAATGTCATGCTTGTCCTGCTCTGCACCTAGAGCTCTGGAGACGGTAAACATCATAAGTAGTAGGGCCAGCAACCCTAACATCGCGGCCGAAGATCGGCCGCAGACCATCCATAAAATGTCTCAGTTTGGCTCCAGCATCACTGGCGATCAGGGGCACAAAGTGGCAACCCCTCTCAAACTTACGGACGAACTCCGTAACAGTCAGATCTCCCTGCCTCAGGGTCATGAACTCCCTGGTCAACCTGGAACGCACCTCATCAGTAAAATATTTGGAGTAGAATACCTCCGTGAAGCGCGTCCAGCTGAGTGTAGCCAAGTTCAAAGCTACTGATGCTCCTTCCCACCATAGACGTGCATCTCCTCCGAATAGACAGGTGGCACAACGAACTCTGTCTGCATCTCCAAGCTCCATGAACTCGAAGATAACCTCGAGGGACTTAAGCCAGCCCTCGGCAATCATGGGATCAGACGTCCCTGAAAACTCCTTCGGACGCATCTTCATAAACCGCTCATAAGTAGCCTCGGGCCCTGTCGGCTTCGCTGCCACAGCATTGTTCCCCGCAAACTGTGCGAAGAACTGAGTCATCCCAGCTAGCATCAGGGCATTCATGTCAGGTGGAGGGGGTGGAGGTCCGTTCCTCTCCTGTCTCTGATCCTCCCTGTCCTCCTGGCGAGGCTCATCATCTCTCGCTCGCTCAAGAATGCGTCTAGGGGGCATACTGTTCCATACATAACCCATACGTAACTAACATGCATAATTTCCTTAATTTATTTAAAATTTTAAATAAATACTGAATAATCAAAATCTGAACATAAAATATTTCATGAGAACATGCTGTTAAAATAGTTCATGCTGTAAACGAAATGCGTAAATGTAAAACTTACGGATCGAAGAGATGACTTCGTGAGCTTCTCGTGGTCAGTAGTAGTACAACCCTTTACAAGAACATAGGCTCTGATACCAGCTGTAGAGGCCCGAAATTCGTACTTGAAAATTTGCGAAAAAATTTAAAATTTTCTTTTAAAATAAGTAATATGCCTCATTCGTAAAATAAACTGATAAATAGAGTTTAATGTTCAAAATAGCACATCGGAAATAATTATTGTTTGCAAAATAACAATTTAAAATAATTCAGCAACAGATAAAAACTGAGTTTGAAATAAAATAGTAATTGCTGAAAATGAGGTCCTCGGGTTCCTACTACTGCCGACGCAAGATGACTCACTGGTCCCCGCCCTCGGTCCCGACCTCATCAGTACCTACAACAATCAAGTCTAGTGAATCTAAAGACTCAGCATGCATATATCATAAATAACAAGTAATAATAATAAAATTGCACGCATGGTAAAAATATCATGAGTCTGGCGTAACGTAAAATATCGTGTCATGAGTAATTATAATACGTGCATAACTGACTGAAAATCATAAGTGAAATGTTTGCTAAATCGAGCCCTGTCGTAAAATAACATGTCATAATTTTATGTTGAGAATATGTTCTACGCAAGTGGCCCCTGAACTGAACTGAACTGGATCGCCTGATCAGACTAAACCACAGTGTACTGGATGGTAGAGATCATCACAGCCCTTGGACTGGATATCCGTACCAATAAATGAACTGAACTGAACCGGTAAGTGACCACCGGATGAAATAATAATCCCATGATAATGAAGTGGCCACAAGCAATATCGCATAAATCTCAAAAATGAATATTTTATATTTTTGCACGTAATATAATTAAATAACATAATTAAATATCCTGTATTAATTTTACCGAATGGGTTGGATCGTTCCCAGGCTCGCTGCGACCTAAATCTTACATGAAAAATATGCAAATGATTTTAACTTGACCAAAACTTCGTAATTGAATCCAAAAACGAGACAATTACGCCCAATGCCTTAGTATTTAATCATGACTCCGTGCCAACCCGAACCAACACCGAACCATCATTTAGTCATGATTAAAATACAACTAAAATGATGAAATAATGCTCCTAAAATTGTACAAGTCGAAATTTGGTGAATGGAGGCCAAAAACAAGAAACGCTCTTTCGAGAGTCATTTTGGCACATCGCACCGTAAATTCTCGTACGAACTCTAAACTTAACCGAATCACAAACGGCCAAAAACACGACCTTTCTAACTCAATGAGGTACTGTCCAGTCCAAGGCCATAGGCTAAAAGCCAACCAAGAACTAAAACGAGCCTTCGAACCGAAGCACAAAGTTGCTGTCAAACAAATACAGCAGCAGCGCTTGGTTTCCTTTGCGTTGTTTGCGAGTCTAATTGCCATTGGGGCTTGAAACACCGACCAGAGCCTCTTCCCAATATCTTAAGGTATGGTTTGAACCATGGCTAAGGGCCCTAGGCCAGCCACAATCCAACCCACACCAAAAACGTGACCACACTCCCAACCGAGAGCAACAAACTGCACGTGAGGGACGTTGATGTTGTTTGCTTTCATGGATCATTCCAATGTCCATTTGGTTGACCATGGCATGATCTAGATATTAATGGGTATGGTATGGACCTTGGCTAAGGGCTAAAGAGCCAACCAAGACCCACACCACACCATGATTTCGAAACACAACACACACACAACAACCAGAAATTTTCCAAAACCAAAGGGGCTGTTCTTGTTTATTTTTGAAACCGATTGGGGCGTGAACCAAGCCATGAAAGGGCATCTTCGTCATGTCCTAGACATTTCAAGGAAGGGTTTTAACCATGGCTATAGCCCCTAGGGCAGCCAAGATCAGAATCATCCTCCTTTGACAGCAAACAAAAAAATCGAACACAATGTGACACTAGGGATGAGTCGCTGTCAATTTCTGAGTTCCAGCATGCATGGGGCTTGAACTAATGGACCAACATGGTCCTAATACACCCTAGTACATGTCTAGGTGCCGCCTTGGGAGCCTAGGATCAAGCCACCCTCCTGAAATAACAAAACAGCCGAAACCGTGAAGCATGAAAGAAACCAGAAAATTCTGTGCATGCATTTTCGAATGGTGCTGAAAAGATTTTCGGTTTTGATGATTAAAATCATGAACATGTGATGTAAAAATTTCAATATATGGCTTGATTGAGGAGTGAATGAAAATATAAACATGCCTTGGTTCGTTTTGAAAGAAAAACGAACGAAACGACGACGCGACGCGGAGGAGACGTAGTGCTCTTCACTTTCTTGCTTCTACTCGATTTTCTCTCTTATTTTTCCCTAGCTCATTCCCGATTTTTACTCTGAATCCTCTCTGAATTTTGGTGCAAGGGAGAGGGGGAAATGGTTAGGAGAAATGAAGGGGAATTACAATATAGAAAGGATTTAAATGGCATGACCAAGTCTTGCTCTCTTTGAATTTGTCAGATGAGGACTTGGTTTAAAATCCAAAATATTTTTTTGGAGGGATAATTGATGGCATTACCGATTCTTCCACGTCAAAACAAGGCAAGAATAATGATTGATTATTAATTAATGGTTATTAAAAATGAAGGGGGTATCATTCTAAGAAATAATAAGGAAAGAGTCAAAGGTGGTGAGTTGCCAAAGAAATATTAAATCATCTATGAGGTGGCCGAAATTATGCTATTAAGTGGAGGGGAAATATTGTTTAGTTAGTGTATTTTAAATCTTTAGAGTATTATCTATCCATTAAATAATTTAGTTAATTAACACATTAATTATGGAACCTAAATGAACTTATTTCCTACTTACCTCAAGTTACTTAAATAATTCCTTAAACATTCTTTTACCTTAAATTAACTTATTAGTTAGCTAAAATAAATTCTGGGAATGTTTTCTTAATATTAAATTTTATCTCAAAACTCCAACTCCAGTCCGGCCTCACTTAATTAACTGAAAAGATAACAATTAAACTACTGCATAAAATAATTAACTTTAAAGAAAAGAATTTAAATCCTCATGCATAAAATCATTTTAATTTAAATAATAGTAATTGTGCATGGCTCATACGTAGTCTTGTTTACGGGTTCTACATAACCTATTACCTTAAAACCCTCCCTTAAAAATTCCTTAGGCTTAATATTTAAGTTTTTCATAATTTTCTCGATTCGTTTTTAACTTAGACGTACATCCCGGTTTTGACTCGTATTGACTCAAAACTTAACCAAAACTTACCAAATTTGAACCAAAGCTTAATAACACCTAAATAAACCATATTCAACCCAAACCAAGCAAATCCAGACCCTTGAACAAGCCTAGGAAGGTACTGAATTTTCCTACACAAGAGTCCTAGTTCTATTGTGATCCGTACCTATGCTATTTCGTCTCCGGCCCTTAAACAACTCGGTTCAGACCCTAGTCGACCCTCCTAGGACTCTAACCAAACCCTCTAGGTCCTATTAGACCAGCCCCAGGCCCATGCACGTAAACATGCAAGTTTCCTCCTAAGCTCTTGGCAGCAGCTAGGAAGAGTCCTAGCCGTGCGTGCCCCCCTTTTTCCTGCCATTCCAGCCATGCGTGGACCTGCTTGGCTCATGGCTAGGAACTGCACCAGTCTAGTCTTTCACCCTGAAAGAGTCCTGCGCAGCTGCCTTCCTTTATTCTTCAAAAGCCGCAGCTAGCCCTAGGAGTCCCCCCACCATGCGGTCCCTCTCATAGCTTGATTCCAGCCCCTGCACGGCCACCCTAGGACCCTCATACCATCCCCTTAAGTCTCATGGACGTGACCCTAACCACAGTGAAGTGCCGTGTTCCCCTAGGAAAGAAAATTTGAACCCTAGTCCTCAATGTATCTAATTTTCGTTCAGCCATGAACCCTCATGTCCAGCCTTTATGCCGACTCCTATGTGACTCCTAAATCCTCTGAAATTCATCCTTTTTGGTGTCCCTACCATGGCATCTTTAGATATCCTTAGCATGAGTTTTTGAATCATAAAACATGAATTTATGGCATAGCATGGCATAAAAACGAAAATAAATGCAAGGCAACGTATCTTTCATGAAAATATAATCAAATATACATAATATGGTGTGAAGGATATTGAAAGAAAATTTAGGTGTGCCTTGCGTTTATTACGCACGAAAACGAGTTGGCGATGTAAAGAACGACGACGTAGAAACTCTAGGCTGAATTCTTCCTCAAAACCGTGGCTCCCCTTCTTCAAAATCTTGTGTGTGCATGTGGTGAGGGGGAGGGAGAGTCTTTATATGATTATGAGGGGTGGGGTGTGGGTTTAACGGGGTTATGGATAGGGTTTTAGGCTTTTATTTTGATATAAAAAAAGTGGTGTAAGTTTAGGCCCATTAACATGGTATAATAGGCCCATTAATCCCATTAAGTAATTTTTAAAATATTTTATTTAGGAAAGTTCATGAAAATATTAGCCGAGTTCTTAAAAAATTCATATTTTCGTCGAAAATCGAATATCGTTTAAAAATACGACTCGGCGTATAAAAATACCTCAAAACACCCCACTTTCAAAAGTATCATATAGCTTTTCTCTTTTTCAGTCATCGATCTCCGTTCCTCGATCGCGTCTCGAATATGTTTTAAAACATATTTTATGAATTCGTGTCGAAATACGCATTTTAAACATGTAAGCATGAACCCTATATTTAATTCATGTAATTAAAACCATTTAATTTGATATTTTTCATTTTTCCTAGATTAGCATGCAGTTAGGTTACGTTATCGCATTTTGAACCTTACACAACTAATGATCTGAATTCAATAAAAGAAAATGAACATGTATATGTTGATATGACGAGATATGTTATGAATACGTTTATACTTTGACATGTTATGTTTAAGTTCATGCTTTTAAGATCATGAGTTGTATTTTTATTTGTTATCACGATTCGGGCGTGTTAAGTCTTTAGACTCACTAGGTGTGAATGATGCAGGTAAGCATGATGATGTGGAGACTGGAAATGCTGAAAACCGAGTAGGCAGAGTTGGGTGTGCGCACGTTAACCCGAGGAACATACTTTTTCCGCAAATTATATGTTTGTGAGTGAGGAGTAAAACATTATCTATTTTATACATTTTACATCTTTTAAACGTTGATGGTTTGACCGGGTTTTGAACACTACATTTGAGTTATTTTAAAACAGTAGTTTAGGAATTTGACGAGGTTAATTTATTTAATTGCAATACTTTTATTCAGTAGTTCAATGATTTTTTTTAAAATGCATGTGTTTGAGTAATTTTCGAAAATAGCTTTCAAAAAAAATTTATACTAGCATTTTAGTAATAGACGTTTCATCTACGTACTCTTTTCTTTGAGAGAACTATTTAATTTTCTCTTCTGAACTATTTTCTTATTGAGAAAGAGAATAAGGAATGTGATGTCACTCTATCTGAGGACCATGACTCATATATAGATAATGTCAATCTTTATCTTATGATATTTCTATTTTAGCTCATCATAAAAACAACGATTATACTTATGTCTCTATACATTCAATTCCTACAACCTATTAGATACATTAAAGTCCAATAGACAAAAATTTAACTGATTGTTTTAATTTTAGGTTTAACTTAATATACAACTTACAACGCATAATTATTCACATATAAGCTCATATAAATCAAATTGATCAAACACGGATGAGATTATTTTTCTTGGGCAATAACCCATGCGAAAAATATTTTGGGGAAATTTATATTGTATGGGAGATGGGATGGAGGAGAAAGAAATTGAAAGAAAAATTTTTAGGAAGTTGATTACCCGTGTAAAAAGAATTATTTATTTTTCATATACTAGTAATAATAATAACAATCCTTCCAGAGTCTATTATGATTAAGTTGATTGTCGAGGAAGGAAATTAAAAGAAAATATTAAGGATTGGATTTTCTTTTGATTTGTGGCGATGCTAAGATTAATCACGGACTCTGAGCGTTGGCTTTTGGGTCGATGCTGCTTTGACACTATTACGGATTTTGAGTGTTGACCTTCCGATCGGTGATTCTCTGCCAAATTACAGGCTCTAGGCGTTGGCCTTCTGGTCGGTGTTGTTCTGTTAAACTTGGATCTTTGTATGCTTGATCAAACGACTATAAGTGATGCCTTAAAGAAATTTCTTACTCAAGTTTCATAAAATTATTTTTGAGGATTCTTAATTGGAGATATGAGGTTGAGGAAGATTTAAGGAAAAATATTGACCATTTATGCTAATGGGGTTAAAATGATGGTATTTTTTGAGTATTATCATACATTTTTTGAAAATATGTATGTAATTGAGGGTTATTTTTGTAAGAGTAGATGCTCTGTAAGCCCAACTGTTAGCTGGATAATTTATTGACTCAAGTGTAATAAAAAATCATTATTTTAATATAGTTTATTTTTTAATTGTTTCGTTTTACTTTATCTGTATACTCATGCAATCAGCATAGATAAAGTCCTTGATTATGTTTTAATACAAATGAATCGTAATTCGATGTTGAAACTCATTTGTAAACACTGCATATTCTAAATTCGTTCCTAGTCGATTCAACCGTCTAAAATAAGGATAAAGGCCGCTTTAGCTCGAGACTAGCATCTGTGATGTTGTGTACTACGTTTCTTGGTAAGGACATAGATATGTCCAAACATGCATATGGATAGTCATATGATGATTATACCGAACAACCCTCCCTCAGACTTTCCAAGTGGTTATCATTCATCGAGAAGATAAGTCCGTGGTTATGATTGTACACTATTAGCCCTTACGATCCAGGACAACACTGATGCTCTATATGCTAGGACTGTGCTTTGACTCGTTTACCGGCTCCAGGAGAATCATCAGGTGGCGAAGTTGGGTACAGTTGCGACACATGTAGGAGCCAGTAAATTGTAGTCAGGAATTTACCGCTCACCTATAGGTGTGGATATCCTATGTGATCTGATGAAATAATACTGCGAGGAATCTCTGGCCAGAGTAAGAGATGTACGTTAGAGAAGGAGTTCTCCAATAGTACATGCGATGCCAGCTATTTATATGTATCACATAGTTATCAAATTATTAAGCAACCCTCGATAAATCAATGGTTGCAGATTCGATCGGGATATATGAGATGAAGGGACCGTACTGTACGCTAATCATAATCGACTGGTTCTTGTAGACACTATCAGTGATACCTAAGGAATCATGGGGGATGCTACTAGACGCTCTTACCATGTTTCGATGGGTTTAATCAGAAATATAATTTCTTACATTCTCATGATCAGTTGTTGATATATAGAATGAGGCAAATAAGGGTAAGCCCGAATAAAGGATTATGTCCTGAATCACAAAAAGTTGTGAATTCACGGCTAACTGTATCCCTGAACCATTGAGGGTCACACAAGCTTTGGATCGTTTGTTCCCATTGAGAGAATAAATTCAAGGAGTTTGTTCCCATTGAGAGAATAAATTCAAGGAGTTGAATTTATATTATGATATAGTAAATTCAATGAGTTGTATTTATGATAATTAAATTTTGAGAAAATAAATTCAAGAAATTGAATTTATGAGATAGTAAATTCAAGAAGTTGAATTTATGAATTTATAAAATTTGGGAGAATAAATTCGAGGAGTTGAATTTATAAAATCTAAGAATTTAATTTATTAAACTCAAAAATTGAGTTTATTAAATATTAAATTATGGAGGTGATAAAATTCAAGGAGTTGAATTTATAATTTAAATAATAAATTCAAATGTTGAATTTAGAATCGATTTAATTTATTAAGCTCAAAATTTGAGTTTATTAAATATTAAATTAATATTTATGGGAAGTATGTTTAATGGGCTTGTAGGAGTACAAGTCCAACATACTAAATAATTAAAGTTCTTAATGAACTTTGATTAATTAATTAAACTAGTTGGACTAGCCCAATTAATTAATCAAGCCCATAATATTAATTATGTGAATTAGATCATGGCTTAATTATAAAAGGTAATAATAAAGCCATAACCCTAGTCTCCGCCACAACAATTTTCGAAAATCACTCTTCTCCTCCTCTCCAAATTTCGGCCACTTCTCTTTGGGAAAAGTTTGAGTCGTCTCTCAAATTTAATCTCCAACGTAAAAATATCTTCTAAATTTCTAGTGCAATTTAGAAGAGTAACAAGTAATCCGGTCGTGGATCTGATTCGAAGATTGGATAAAGGAGATTCGAAGAAAGTTCGTAGGTAATTCATCAAGAGTTATCTCCGCTAACCCCAGAATAGTTAAAGCCGTGTGAATCGTTCACCAAAGATATAAAATTTCAGCACCCTATGAATATTTGATTTAATAAACTATACGAGTGCACGGTTGCGCGCGGAGCGTTCGCACAGCGCGCGGCAGCTGCGCGCTGTGCAAGCTGTGCGGAGTGTCAGTGCCGCGCGCGGCGTGCGGAACGTCCGCACGATGCGCGCACAGGGCCCCTGCCGCTGCCCGAAACGTTCGGGCAACGGGCGAGAAGCGCAGGCGGTTGCCCGAAAGTGTCTCGGGAACCGTGCTGGATAATGGGCTTGAATTGTTTGGGCCCAGGGTGCAATTTTCTGATTTTTCGAATTTTTGGGTAAAATTGGTTCAATTTTTCTTTTGGAAAATTAATAATTTTCTTGTAAAATAAATAATTAGAATATGATTTTAATTATTTATGGTAAAATGAGTTTTACAAGAAATCAATTATTTTTGATTTAATTGGAAATTAAATAAAGGTGTTTATTTAATTTACTAAATTTTTTAATAATTATAGTGGTTAGTGATAAAATTATTAGATATATGATTTGTCAGTTAATTAAATTTTTTTAATTAATTGATGTTAATATTTGATATTAAATGCATGAAGGATGATCGAGAGCCTTGACCAATGTGTTAGGTGTATGTTAGGATATTTTACTGTTTTATTCATTTTGTTAATATTTGATATTATTAAAGTGAGCTTGGTTTATGGCTCGTTCCCACCCCATGAGATGTATCCCTTATGTGCCATGGCTATTTAAATGTAATTATTAGAAATAGTGGAAGATCAAGACTGGAAGATGGTGGGCTTGATGAACAAGATGGAGACATGTAAAATATTGGAAGCTCTTGTAATAGTTGCATTTGCATCCCTTCATTCACCTAGGTTTTGGATCTGGATCCATGTTTGGCTCACATGGATCTAATAGTGTTGGCGATCGATCATCCTTATCTGTTGTCGAATGTCATATTATGATATATGCGATATATAATAATATGCATGTATGTATATTATTAAATAATATAGTTGCATGAATCCGGCAAACATACAAACATGGCATGCGATTTTTAAATTAAAATGATGAGACAATTTTAAAATTAAAATCCCTCATTTTGAATATGATTCAAAATTTATATCAAACCGAAAAAGTAAAAATTAAAAGAGTTTAATTTTTCTTTGCCTTCCATCAACCGTGGTTGCATGTTGATCGCTACCCGCGGACAGTGTCTGGCTCATATTATTGGGGAGGCCTGGACGCCGGAAAGCTGTTACTTCCATCGGACATATGATGTGAATTGAGTAGAACTCCCATGACTTCGGCTCATATTATTGGGGGAACTCATGGCGGCCTTCTACTACAATTCAATATTGATGGGTCGGTTTGACACGTGAAAAGAAACGGCGTCATATTATTAGGTCCTTGTTAAACATTATGAAAAACACGCGGAGGTTGCATAGGGATGCAATTGGATTCTACTTTTTAGAAGTTATAATTGGCCTGATACTATTCGGGATTATAATTGGCTAATTGAACTCTACGTGCCCATTAAGGAAATACGATTTCCCTTTTTCATCAGAGGGTGGTGAAAATGTCAAAATAGTGGGAGGGAATTTATAAAATAAAAATCCATATTTTATATCTTAAAATTATTTTAAAATTATAAGCAACAATTATTCTGTTTTTATATCAGTATATTTTCGATTTCGTCATGTAATCCATTTTTGTTATTAATAAGCTAACCAAATCTAATTTTCAAGACTGGTTGGAAAAATTGTTCTAAATTCGGAGAAAATGACATACACACTAATGTCAGTCTTGTTGAAATGACAATGCATGCAAGATGGTGGAACCATAGTATGCAAGCTAAAGTGTAATGTGCTCGCTTCTATGTCAAATGAACTGTAGAGACAGTTTGAGGAAATGGTGAATGCTGCTGACATTCAAATACACATGCAAGAGTTGCATGGTTCACGAAACTCGTACAATGATGCACATTAATTTCAAGGAGCCCATGACTACACGTATGCAAGATGGGTCTGTGGCCCATGAGCGTGGTGTACGTATGACTGGGCTTATTTAGAATGTGGTGGGACCCAAATATATGATTCATAACAAGTTACTAGATAACATCAATTTTTTGTCTTACTCTTCCTCATTTGACGGGGTTATGGTGAACTTCAATTTGAATAAGACAGATGATAGCCTTGAAGAGCTAGTCAATACGCTTATAACTTATGAGATCACCATAAAACAGGAAATTGTTGTTTTTCTAATGGGCCTATCGTCAGACGAAAAATGGCTCACAAGGTAAGTGAAAGAAATGTTCTGCCCCTCACAAGAAAAATAAACCCAATAAGAGGCAAACTCTGAAGGACACTTAAAAGACCTACAAAACTAGATAAGTCAGAACATATTTATTTCACTGCAAGAAGTCCGGACATAAGAAATTATATGTGCTAGAAATATTCTGGAAATGATAAGTGAATGTCCAAGTAAACATGATTTCAACAACAAACAAAAGAAAGTTAGATGATCCAAATCCCACACAAATATGGCACGCTAGACTATGTCATATTTCCCAAAGAAGGATGCACAAACTAGTCGGAGAAGACATGTTTGACTTGTCAGACATAAATTCTCTACCTACTGGTAAATTCTGTCTAAAAGAAAAAATGACAAAGACTCCATTCAATGGAAACGTGGAACGTGCGCATGGTCTATTGGATTTAATCCACACAGACATTTGTGACTCGATAAGTGTTAGCACAAAATATGGGCAATCCTACTTCATTATCCTTACTGATGACCATTCGAGGTATGAGTATGTTTATTTGATGAAACACAAATATGAAGTATTTGAAAGGTTCAAAGAATTCAGATCTGAAGTAGAAAATCAGCTAGAAAGAAGTATTAAGGCACTTCGACCTGATCGAGGTGGAGAATACTTAAGTGCTGAATTTTTGGGTTATCTAAAAGAGAATGGGATTCTCTCACAGTGGACTCCACCAGCAACACCACAATTGAATGGTGTTTCTGAACGTTGAGAACGAACCTTGATGGACATGGTACGATCTATGATGGGATTCACTGAATTTCCTATATCGTTTTGGAGTTTTGCGCTTGAAACTGCAACAATGTTATTGCATAATGTCCATACTAAAGCAGTGGATAAAACACTATATGTGATATGGATGGGAAAAACTCCCAAATATTTTTACATGAGAATATGGGGATGTCATGCTTACGTGAAGCAGACAGTGGGAGACAAATTAGATAGTAGATCTACTTTGTGCTACTTTGTAGAATATCCAAAGAATTCTGTTGGATATTATTTCTATCATCCCAATGAAGCAAAAGTGTTTGTTTCAAGAAATGCCACCTTTTTGAAAAAGAATTTCTATTAGATAGAAAAGGCAAGATGATAGAACTTGAAGAAATTCAAGATACTCCCTCAACTGTAGAAGTTGAATCTAATCCCCAACAACCAGTAATTGAAGTACAAGCTCTTAGAAGGTCTGATAGGGTTATTAGACCACCTGCAAGATATACGCTTCTTCATGAACAAGGCCGTGATGAGCATTGTGTTGGATGTGATCCAATGAATTTTAATGAAGCAATATCTGATACTGATTCAACCAAATGGTTTGAAGCCATGCAGTCTGAAATGGACTATATGTATTCAAACCAAGTCTGGACATTAGTGGATCCACATGAGGGAATCGTTCCCATACGATGCAAATGGATCTACAAAAGAAAGCTTGGGGCGGATGAGAAGGTAGTGACCTTCAAAGCAAGACTGCTTGCAAAATGTTATACTCAAAGGCAAGGATTGACTATGAGAAAATTTTTCACCAGTTGCTATGTTTAAGTCCATAGAATACTACTAGCCATAGCAGCATGGTATGACAATGAGATATTGCAAATTGATGTAAAGACTGCATTCCTCAACGGAGACATCAAAGAAGAAATTTATATGTCTCAACCTGAGGGATACACATCAGTGGGAAGTGAGCATAAGGTATGCAAACTTCAGAGATCCATATATGGTCTCAAGCAGGCGTCAAGGAGTTGGAACCTCAAATTTGATAGCACTATCAAAGAGTTTGGTTTTGCTAAGAATCCTGAGGAACCATGCGTGTACAAGAAAGTTAATGGGAGTGCAGTGACATTCCTAGTACTTTATGTTGATAACATCCTACTCATTGGGAATGATATAGGATTAGTACAATCAACTAAATTATGGTTATCAAGTAAATTCTCCATGATAGACATGGGTGAAATATCCTATGTATTGGGAATACAAATCTATGGAGATATATCAAAGAGGATGCTGAGGTTCACCCAAGCCACTTATATCGATACCATTTTGAAGCGATTCTCTATGGAAGAGTCCAAGAGATGAAACTTACCAATGTGTCATGGTGTTACTCTATCTAAAGCTTTGTGTCCCAAAACTGATGAAGAGTTAGAGATGATGACACGTATTCCATATGCGTCAGCCATTGGTAGTATCATGTATAGTATGATATAGACATGTCCTGATATTTCTTACGCTCTGAGTGTTACAAGCAGATATCAGGCGAACCCTGGTCCAATGTATTAGAAGGCCGTGAAAGATATTCTTAAGTACTTGAGAAGGACTAAAAACTTGTTCATGGTTTATGGGGGTAGAGAATTGAAATTGGAAGGCTACACTGATTCTAGCTTCCAATGTGACGTAGATGATTCGAAATCGACCTCTGGTTTTGTATTCATGCTAAATGGTGCGACTGTCTCTTGGAAAAGTTTCAAGCAATACACCGTTGCGGATTTCACCACTGTAGCTGAATACATTGTTGCATCTGCTGCAGCAAAAGAGGCAGTTTGGATGAGAAATTTTGTCCAAGAGTTGGGCGTTATTCCCAATGGAGTTAATCCAGTCCTGTTGCATTGGGACAACACTGGTGTCGTTGCGCAATCAAAGGAACCAAGGTCTCATCAGCGATCCAAACATGTACTGAGGAAGTTCCACATCATACGGGAGATAGTGGGAAGAGGAGACATATCAGTCGAAAGAGTCACCTCTGCTGATAATGTGTAAGGCCCGAGATTTGATATCGTGTTAAATTACGATTATTGATTTTAATCGAGACGATTAGGAGAGGGGCTAACCGAGGCATGAATTGAGATCGCGTGTGAAAATTAATGTGCGAGGGCAGTAGCATCGGCGCACATGCACGACCGGATGCGCGCACATGCGCCAACCAGGCAGAAGACCTCGCGCATATGCGCGGAAGATGTCGCGCATATGCGCGAGCCTGTGCAAGCGAAGTCCGCGAAGTCCAGAGGACTTCGCGCATATGCGCAGAAATGAGTCGCGCATATGCGCGAGCTGCCAAGGCCGAGACCCGTAGGTCTCGCGCATATGCGCCAGTAATGTCGCGCATATGCGCGAGACATGCAGATTGAGGAGTCGCCACGTTTCTTTGGCATGCAACATATGATATATATATATATATATATATATATAACAAACGTTAATCCTCAGAATTGAAAGAAGAGGAAACCGAAGGAAATTGATTTTGGTGCTTCAAATTACAATCGTTCAAAATCCGTCTGTCCTGAATTGTAATCCGACTTCAGTACTGTGTTCCTATTAACGCAGGCTACAACTGGACGTAACTTTTGTTACGTTTTGACATGTTCTGGAATTATGATGTTGTTGGAATTGAATACACGTCATATATGATGTTCTTGACATGTTAGACATCATAGAATCGAAATCAGATTAAGAAACGAACTGATTATGTAATTGTTATGATTTTTGGAAGTGATTAATTGAGATTCGATATCAGATTTGTATTGTTATTGAAATTATCAGTTACACGGATATTGAGTATGAGTTCTGGTATTATATATGTGGTGTTGGAATTGACGGGGTTATCGAGACTGTATTGTTATACCGTCGAAACATCTGTAAGTTGATATTGATCAGACTCGGTATTGATTTAGATGGTATTGTGGTATCGTATGTCGATTGGCATTGATCCGATTATGTTTTGATTTTAGTATTGATCATAACAGGTTTTGAAGTGAGTTATATACTGATATTGTATCTATTCGATTGTCATTATCAGATTGGGTATGAACATAGTTGACTTCAATACTTCGTCTTCGTCGGACCGAGAAGATAAAGGTATAAATTAATGTTGAGTTGGGATTGCACAACTCGAGTGAGGTTTGGCTCGAGTTTCCCTAAATCACATACTTTACCTTATTGTATTGATTTGATTGATGTACTTGTTCTCTTGATTTATAGACAGCAGGTATTAGGCGAGTAATCTCGTGACAGAAGTGCCTGATAGTGGTGGGATCGCCACAGGCACATTGCACGATGTCACAAGATAGTGTATTGGCGATAGTGCCAAAGTCTGTCACCGGATGATTGGCTATCGATGTGGATAGAAATGTGGCTTCTTCTATTACTGGTGATCGGTACTGTATCGATGTGGATAGAATGTACCTCTTCTATTACTGATGATCGATATCATATCGATGTGGATAGAATTGGAGTTTCTTCTATTACTGGTGATCGATACTATATCGATGTGGATAGAATCAGAGCTTCTTCTATTACTGGTGATCGATACCCTATCGACGTGGATAGAACTGGAGTCTTTTCTATTACTGTTGGACGATATGGGAATGCTAACTTCTGGGAACCGGGATCCCTAGACTAGGATTGAGTCTAGTCTAAAATGTGAAGTAATGAGTATAATTGACAGTTATATTGATTTATGTTGATTATGTTCCTGAATATGGTACATATTGATTTATGTTGATTATGTTCCTGAATATGGTACATATTGATTTATGTTCCTGATGATGGTACATGTTTAGAATAGGATTTATTCTTGATGTGGATTTATATTCTGATCTGAATACATGTTAGACATATCTCTTATATGCTTTTATATTGTTTTTATGATTGCATGTATACATGATTTATACTGAGAATATAATTCTCACCGGAGTTATCCGGCTGTTGTCTTGTTTATATGTGTGCATGACAACAGGTGGGATAGGATCAGGGTCAAGAAGAGAACGAGGCTGGACTAGATAGCGTGGAGATCCGGGCTTCGAAGCAACTTAGGATTCAGCACTGAGATATAGTTGAACCTAGTTGAATTCTTGTAGATAATACAAGATTTGTATATTTATGTTTAATATGTAATTTGAATTGAATTACATTACGTTTCCGCTTTGTATTTAAAAAAAATTAGACCCTGTTTATTATAATTGTTTGAATTATTCCTTAAGACGATTAAGGAATTAATTAGCGTCCGGGTCCCCACAACAGGTGGTATCAGAGCATTAGGTTCCAGAACCGTAGGTTCCAGAACCGTAGGTTCCAGAACCGTAGTTCTTGAGATTGAGATAGAAGAGAGTGAGCGGGATAGATTGAGTTTTCTTTCCTGCATGTGATTGCTAGCATGTGATCTACTTATAATGTTGACTTTCATTGTGTATGCTAGCATGATATTATGTTTACTGCTTTTAAATACATGTTACCTGAATACCTGAGTTGATTTTGTAATGTGTTTGATTTGAAAATGAATCAGAACCAATTCTTGATTAGAATGTAAGCTGATCAGGAAGGGACTGAGATTGATTTATCTCATGTGGTACTAACCCTTGTGGTAATCAGATATCCCTCCCAGAAGAATTCGAGAATTGGTTAGTACTTCGATTGATCAGATGGATGAGACAGAAACTTTGATGGAAATACAGATGAAGAGGTTTCAATCGTTTCAACCGCCGATTCTGAAGGGTAATGAGACATCAGTGGAGTGTGAGAATTGGTTAGATGATATAGAGATACTGTTTGATTCACTTGATTATCCAAATGAATGGATAATCAAACTGGTGCCCAATCAGTTACACGAGGTCGCTAGAAGTTGGTGGATTACAACCAAAAGAGTATTAGAACACCGGGATACGGTGATTACGTGGGAAGTCTTTAAAGCTGAATTTTATCGAAGATTCTTCTCAGGATCGTACCGAGAGGACAAGAGAGCAGAGTTTGAGAATTTGAGACAAGGCCAACTGAATATTGAAGAATATGTTGCTAAATTCTCTACTTTACTGCGTTTTGTTCCTCAGATAGCTGGGAATGATGAAGCTGTAGCTGATCAGTTCATCAATGGATTAAATTCTGAGATAATTGCCTTGATAAAGGTAGAACGACCCCACCATTTTGCTGATACTTTGAATAAAGCAAAAAGAGCTGAGGCGAGTCTGATTAGACAACAAGAAAGGTTGTGTGCAATGCAACCCCAGACACAACAATTGCCTCTCCGATTGGATAGTGGCAGTACGAGTGGGAAGCAAGATTTGCTGAAAGCTCGAAAGAAACAGTTCAAGAAGTTAGGGAGCGGTTCATCTAGCTCCAGTGGTTCTAGCACGAGTTATGCTGGAGTTTATTGTAGAACCTGTGGAGGGAGACATCCCATGGAGCAGTGCCAGGGAGTGACTGGTAGGTGCAATATCTGTAAACAGCAGGGACACTTTGCTAGAGTCTGTCCACATAGAGGTTTCCGAAGATTTCAGGGAGCAGAATCATCTAGTGGTAGTGATCGAGGAACAGACCCAGGACACACGTGATGATATAGTGGCAGGTAATAATCTTTTATGATTATGTTGCATATGTATTGATATATACTAATGCATTCCCTACGATTATCTTTGACTGAGTTGTATTGATACATGTTGTACCTGCTGGGTCTGTATTACTGTAGTATTGATCTTTGTACCTTTTGAGGAGAGGAATTGATATCAGTGAATTCTGTTATATATTGTGTACTGCAGTAAAAAGAGAATGAGAGTGAATTAGATTGTATTGTACTTGTGTTATCTTATTTTGATTACATTATTGATATTAATATACTAACAAGTACAGAACTATTATAGATTCTTGCCAGGAGATGGTAAGATTCGGACCTGAAATGGCCGATGAACGAATGATATACGGTAAGGATTCTCGATTTTGAATTCCTTGATATCCGTATTATGTATGATTCGATGATTATCGAAAAGAATGGAGTAATTCCTTATGTATTCAGTTGATTACTGAAGTTGAGCCTATCTAGAAATGATTTGTCAGTAGTAGGAGAGTTGCTATAGTCATTCCAGATGAAATTCCGGGTTTGTCTTATATCAGGGAGAGCGACTTCAGCCTTGATTTGATATCAGGTATGGATTTCATTTTAGACTTCTGTACAGAATGATATTGATTGAATTGAATGAATTGAAATGTTAGTGAGAAGATTTACTGCCTGAGAGTTAAAGTTACATTTGATTATGTGTTCCTCTGGGAAATACTTCAGTTCTGTGTATGGGTTGATAAATCATGTGTTCCGAAGTGTTCTGATGACCTTATGCTCGTTTTATCTATGATATTTTGATATATTCGCAGCGTATGATTGATTGAATCGAACAGTTGAAATTTGTATTGAATATTCTGGGAATTGAGATTGTTGTATACAGAATTGTTCGGCTATGAATTCAGATTGCAGCAGATTATATTCGGAGTCTGTGATATCTGAAGATAGTATTCTGATTGATTATATGAACTGTTGAGATTATATACAGTTCAAGCCGGCTCAGAGCTGATGTTGAAAATTACAGCAGTTCCGAAGTTTGATCGAATTGTTCAGAACTTGATTTCGATAGTCAGAACAGTGTGTCAATCAGAATACCAGGTAGGTAATGCTTTATTTTATATAATTAGCTGATTTGTCTGTGCCAGATACTTCGAATTGAAATAACAGGTATTGTCAGAGGCACACAGTAGTAGAGTCAGTATTATTTTGATAACACGAGATGTATGATAATTCGAACGGATAGTTTTGATGTAAATAACCGAGATCAGTTATGTCAGAGTTTGTATTGAAATGTCTAATTCGATGACAGATGAAGACAAGAAGATAGAAACCAGGAGATTAGTTATACAGATTATCGATTCCTAAACAGAAATAGGAGTATAATTCTATGGATCTGGTAATAGACTTACCGAGATGGTGCCAAGAATGTACCAGGATGTGGTTATGATTGAACGATTGTTCAAATCGGCATATGTTTATTGTACAGGATGACGTACAGATATGACAAGACGACTGAGAGGTATGTCAGAAAAGGGGTCAGATGGTATTGAATGCCAGAGTTAATTATATCATACCGTGATTTTTGGTTAATTTTAAACTTTTGGCAGAATGTATAACATGATGTTTTATCTATTGTTTATAGATTGACGGATAGTCGGAGCGAACTATCTAGATACTGGAGGATATCCAGGAACTGTAGTGCTGGATTTTAACACTAGTGACCTGATGTCTTGTCACTTTATGAATTATCGTACAATAATAGCTATTAGATGAATATTGAAATAGTTTTATTCGAGGCATTGTACAGTGAGTACTGCAGATTTCCGCTGAATGGGAATGATATTACGGTGATATCTGAGATTGCATTTGATAACAGCTGATGATATTGATTGGGTATGAGCTGTTGATTAGTATATACGGATGTTGTATAGCCAATATTTGCAATTAATTTTATCAGAATGGTTTGGTAGAATGAGTTGCTGAAGTAACCTTTAGTATACATTCCTTCTTTATCTGATTTGATTGCCTGTGATTTCGAGGACGAAATCATATCTTAGAGGGGGAGAAATGTAAGGCCCGAGATTTGATATCGTGTTAAATTACGATTATTGATTTTAATCGAGACGATTAGGAGAGGGGCTAACCGAGGCATGAATTGAGATCGCGTGTGAAAATTAATGTGCGAGGGCAGTAGCATCGGCGCACATGCGCGACCGGATGCGCGCACATGCGCCAACCAGGCAGAAGACCTCGCGTGTGAAGGGCCTAAAACTCTCGCGCACATGCGCCAACCAGGCAGAAGATCTCGCGTGTGAAGGGCCTAAAACTCCTTTCTTGAAAATTTGCGGAAAATTAAAAATTTTCTTTTTAAAAGAACTTAAATGGCCTCATTCATAAAATCACTGGTGAATCAAGTTCAATATTTCAAAATATTACAGCGGAAGAAAATTAAAGTTTTGCCAACAACAACGATTTAAAAATATCCAACGACTGATAAAATTGTTTGCGGAAAAAAATAACAACTGCTGCTCTGAGGTCCTCTGGTGCCACTACTGCCGACCTAAGCTGGCTCACTGGTCCCCGCCCTCGGCCCTGGCCTCATCAGTACCTACAACAATCAAGTCTAGTGAGCCTAAAGACTCAGCATGCATATATCACAGGTAACGAGTAAAAATCTGAATTAAAATATGCATGGGATAAAATATCATGTCCTGAGGCATGCTGAAAATAATCTGTACTGAGCAATTATAATACGTGCATAATTGAACTGGAAATCACTGTAAAAATATTTGCTCCTTGGAGCCTGTACTGAAATATCTGGTAAAATTTTCTGTTGAGATTATGTTTTACGCCTGTGGCCACTGCACTAAGCTGAACTGATCGGTAACTGGCTACCGGGGAGGCTGAAACTGAACTGAGCTGGCCGGTCACTGGCGACCGGGTGGTACCATACTGAACTGATCGGTCACTGGCGACCGTATAAAATAACACTCCCACATAGTGAATGAACCACAAGCCATATCGCATAAATTTCAAAAATAATCATTTTCTATTTAATGCACGTAAAATAATTAACTGGCATAATGAAAATGTCCCGTAATTTTACCAACTGGATTGGATTGGATCGTTCCTAGGCTCGCTGCAACCTAACTGTGCCATGAAAATTATGCAATAGCTTAAACTTGACCAACTATGCAATTTACGTTCAAAAGATGCGACTATGACGCCTAATGACTTCGCATTTAATCATGACTCCGAGCCAACCTGAACCGACACTGAACCGACATATATTCATGATTAAAATACGCTGAAAAATCATAAAATAATGTTCCTAAAATGATAGGGTCGAAATCTAGGTGGAATGGAGGCCAAAACACGAAACGCTCTTTCGAGAGTCAATTTGGCACATTGCACCGTAAATTCTCGTACGACCTCAAAAATGATCCAAATGACAAACGGTCAAAAACATGACCTTCCTAACTCAATGAGGCACTGTCCAGTCCAAGGCCATGGGCTAAAAGCCAACCAAGAACTCGAACGAGCCTCTGAACCGACACAGCAACTTGCTGTAATTTCCAGCAGCTGCGCAACTACAAGACTTGCGTTGGTTTCGAGACTATCGGCCATTAGGGGAGAGAACCACCGACCATAGACTCTTACCAACATCCCAAGGAATGATTTGAACCATGGCTAAGGGCCCTAGGCCAGCCACAATCCGCATCACACCATAACTCAACCGAAGGGTCCAACCGAGAGCATCTTGAATGCGTGTGTAGTGTTTATGCTATGATCGATGTCTTGCGTCATTCCAGTGGCCATTTGATTGACCATGGCACAATCTAGACATCTAGGAGCATGATATGAACCGTGGCTAAGGGCCATAGGCCAACCAAGATCCATACCAAGCAACAAAAGAACGAACCAAAAGCTGAACAAATGAAGAAGCCGAAGGGGTATAGGGGCTGTTTTGACGTTTTTAATAAAAACCGATGAACCATGGACCAAGCCACCAAAAGGGCAACTTAGTCACGTCTTAGACATGCTAGGGAAGTGATCCAATCATGGCTATAGGCCCTTGGGGCAGCCAAGATCAGATCCTTCCTCCATGACAAGAAACTGAATTTTTCGAACAACAAACTGCACTAATGGGGAGGTTGCTGTCATGTGCTCGTTCCAGCATGTATGGAACTGAAACTCACGATCTATCATGGCCCTAACATGTCCTAGTACATGTCTATATGAAGCCTCGAGCCCCTGGAACGATCCATCCCTGAAATCGAAACAAAACATACCAATCGTGAAGCATGGAAGTCGATAAAATCTGTGCAGAATTTTCTTTCTTGTTTTGCTGAAAATTTCGGTTTTTGAAATGATAAAATCTGATCATGTACTGAAAAATAATTAATAATATGACTTGATTGAGGTTTGAAAGAGATCTAGACATGCCTGGTTTCGTTTCGAAAGAAAACGAACGAAAGGACGACGACGCGGCACGGAGGAGGTGGAGCGCTTCTTGTCTACCTTTCTTGCTCTCGATTTCTCTCCCTTATTTTCCTACTGGATTCCCACGGTTCTCAGCTTAAAATTTCACTCAGATTTCGAAAGAAAAGAGAGGGGGAAAAATGGTTAGGAAGGTGAGGAGAAAGGGTGCAAGATATAAGGAATGAATCAAGACTAAGTCCACTCTCCTTTGAAATTTGAATTGTTGTTTGATATCAAGTCTACTTGGGGATGAGGTGGCCGAATATTAGCTTGTTTTCTAGTCTAGGATATGTCCATTAATTAATTAAATTGTGCTCCCAAAAATCCTAGAATTATCCTACTAATTACATGCAAAGAATTGGTCAAAGTTGATGAGTTGGAAAATGAATCTTCTAGCAACTAAGGGTGGCCGAAAAATGCATAATAAAATAAAGGGGAAATGTTGGTTATCTAGTCAACTAATAATCCTTGAAAGCCTTACTAATCTTTTAAATAATTTTAGTGAGCTAACCCCTTAATTTAATAACTTAAATGAGTTCATTTCTTAATCACCTCAAATAATTAAATTAAATCCTCAAACCTCCCTTTCTAACTTAAATGAACTTGGTTGCTAGCTAAATTAACTTCTGGAAATATTTCTCGAATCTTAAATTCTATCTCAAAACTCCAACTCCGGTCCGCCCTCACTGAAATAACTGAAATGCTAAAAATCAAACTACTGAACTGAAATAATAAAATAATTAACTTCAAATAAATGCATTTAAAATAATCATGCAATGAAGTCAATTAAATTTAAAAATCTAGAATTATGCACGGCTTATACGTCTACTGACTTACGGGTTCTACAATCCTTCCCCCCTTAAATAAATTTCGTCCTCGAAATTAGAACTCACCGAATAACTCAGGGTATCGACTTCTCATCTCCGGCTCAGACTCCCACGTAGCTTCCTCCTCTGAATGGTTGAGCCATTTGACTTTGACTCGCTTAACCAACTTGTTCCGAAGTTTCTTCTCCTGTCTGTCTAGGATCTGCACGGGTCTCTCCTCATAAGATAAGTTCGGAGTAAGCTGCAACGGCTCGAAATTCAGCACATGCGAAGGATTTGCCATATACTTCCTCAGCATGGAGACGTGAAAGACATTGTGTACTCCGGTCAGATTTGGCGGAAGAGCCACACGATAAGCAAGCGTCCCAACTCTGTCAAGGATCTCAAACGGTCCAATGAATCTCGGACTGAGCTTCCCTTTCTTGCCAAATCTCATGACACCCTTCATAGGTGCCACTTTCACGAAGACATGATCGCCCACTGCAAACTCTAACTCTCTCCTCCGCTGATCGGTATAACTCTTCTGTCGACTCTGAGCAGTCCTCATTCTATCACGGATCTTGACTACTACATCTGCTGCCTGCTGAACAATCTCTGGACCCAACTCTGCTCTCTCTCCTACTTCATCCCAATGAACAGGAGATCTACACTTGCGGCCATACAGCGCCTCATACGGAGCCATACCTATAGACGACTGGAAACTGTTGTTATAGGTGAACTCTACCAATGGTAAGTTCGACTCCCAACTCCCAGAGAAATCAATGACGCAAGCACGGAGAAGATCCTCTAAGATCTGAATAACTCGCTCTGACTGTCCATCTGTCTGCGGATGGAAATCTGTGCTAAACAGCAACTTCGTACCCATAGTCGAATGCAAACTCTTCCAAAACAAGGAAGTGAATCTGGGATCTCTGTCGGATACGATAGAAACTGGAATACCATGGAGTCGGACTATCTCTCGGATATACAGCTCTGCATACTGAACCATGGTGAAAGTCGTCTTAATAGGCAAGAAGTGCGCTGATTTGGTAAGACGATCTACAATCACCCAGATAGCATTCGATCCTCTAGCTGACCTCGGCAATCCGGTCACAAAGTCCATGGTAATGTTCTCCCACTTCCACTCGGGAATAGGAAGAGGCTTGAGCAAACCTGCTGGTCTCTGATGCTCGGCCTTCACTAACTGGCAAGTCAGGCACTCGGATACAAAACGCCTGATGTCCTTCTTCATTCCTGGCCACCAATACAATAGCTGCAGATCTTTGTACATCTTCGTATTCCCAGGGTGAATGGAGTACGGGGACGTATGGGCCTCTGATAAGATGTCTGCTCGGATAGAATCACTGCTAGGAACCCATATCCTATCTCGGTATCTCACAATACCGTCGCTGACTGAATACAAAACACTGCCCTTGGCTTCATCTCTCTTCTTCCACTGTGCCAACTGCTCATCTGCTGCCTGACCGCTGCGAATACGGTCAATAAGAGAGGACTGGATAGTCAAGGTAGATAAACGAGGAACTCTACCTCGAGGATAAGTCTCAATATCAAACCTCTGCATCTCAATCTGAAGAGGTTTCTGCATCGTCAAATGAGCCATCACTGCGACTTTCCTGCTCAAAGCATCCGCAACTACATTAGCTTTACCCGGGTGGTAGCTAATGTCACAATCGTAGTCTTTCACAAGCTCCAACCAACGCCTCTGACGCATGTTCAGCTCCTTCTGCGTAAAGAAATACTTGAGGCTCTTATGGTCGGTAAAGATCTGGCACTTCTCTGCATACAGATAGTGCCTCCAAATCTTCAAAGCAAAAACTACGGCCGCTAACTCCAGATCATGGGTAGGGTAATTCTTCTCGTGGATTTTCAGCTGTCGAGAAGCATACGCTATCACTCTCCCATGCTGCATCAAAACTGCGCCTAAACCAAGCTTCGAAGCATCGGTATAAAGGACAAACTCGCCGGGCCCTGATGGCATGGCCAAAACTGGTGCTGAAATAAGAGCTTGCTTCAAAGTATCGAAGCTCTTCTGACACTCCTCGCTCCACACAAACTTCACATTTTTCTTTGTCAGTGCTGTGAGTGGAACGGCGATAGAGGAAAATCCTTGGATGAATTTTCTGTAATATCCTCCTAGCCCAAGGAAACTGCGGATCTCGGATGCATTCTGAGGCACAACCCAATCTCTGACTGCTACAACTTTCGCCGGGTCTACCTCAATGCCACTGCTAGAAACAATGTGGCCCAAGAACGCCACCTTCTCTAACCAAAATTCGCACTTACTGAACTTTGCGAATAATTTGTGCTTCTACAATGTCTGCAACACTGTGGTCAGATGCCTGCTGTGCTCCTCCCGACTCTTGGAGTAGACGAGAATGTCATCTATGAACACTATCACAAACTGGTCGAGGTACGGCTGAAATACGCAATTCATGAGATCCATGAAGATCGCTGGCGCATTCGTCAGACCGAACGGCATCACAAGGAACTCGTAGTGACCATAACGAGTCCTGAAAGCTGTCTTCGAAACATCAGCACCTCTCACCCTCAACTGGTGATAACCAGAACGCAGATCTATCTTGGAGAAAATCGAAGCTCCCTGCAACTGGTCAAACAGATCCTCAATCCTCGGCAGTGGGTATTTATTCTTCACTGTAACCCTGTTCAACTCCCGGTAGTCAATGCAATGCCTCATCGTGCCATCCTTCTTTTTCACGAATAAGACTGGCGCGCCCCATGGAGAAAAGCTCGGGCGAATGAAATCCTTGTCGAGAAGTTCCTGGATCTGCTTCTTAAGCTCTGCCATCTCTGTCGGTGCTAGTCGGTACGGCGCTTTGGATATCGGAGCCGTACCTGGCATAAGCTCAATGGAAAACTCCACCTCTCTCTCTGGTGGCATACCAGAGACGTCTTCGGGAAAAACGTCTAAGAAATCTCTGACAACCGGAACATCTGAGGCTGACTGGCTGGGTTCCTCGGGGACAGATAAAAAGGTTGCTAGAAATGCCCGACACCCTCTATGCATGAGCTTCCTAGCCTGAACATAAGGAATAATGCGCGGTAAAGGAAAGTACATGTCCGGCTCAAATAAGAACTGCTCCATTCCAGGCGGTCGGACAAGAACAGATCTCCGCTGGAAGTCTATCAACACTCTGTTCCTCAATAGCCAGTCCATCCCTAGGATGATGTCAAATTCCGGCATCGGTAGCACAATCAGATCCGCATAAACAAGATTACCGTGCAACTCAAGGTCTATATCTCAGATAACATTGGTAGCTGCCATCTCCTCGCCTGACGGCAATACTACTGAAAAGGCTGTATCTAGCCCAATGGTCTGGATCTTGAGGAAGTTAGCAAAGACCTCCGAAATAAACGAGTGAGTGGCCCCTGAATCTATCAAGGCCTTGGTAGCGGAACCAGATATAAAAATTCTCCCTGTCAACAACATAGTCTCCGGGTTGGTTTCCGCGGCATGGAGAGCAAAAACTCTGCCTTGGGTAGGCAGATTCCTCTGAGGGCACTGCAGCAATATGTGGTCTGGACTGCCACACTTAAAACACTTTCCTGAGCCAGCCATACATGCTCCAGGATGGCGACGTGAGCACCTGGGACAGACTGGGTGCTCCTGAGTCCTCGGGGCTGGGCGTCCCCGCTGCTGCTGCTGCTGCTGCTGGCCTCGGTTCCTGGGCGGTCCATGAAAAGGCCTCTTATTCTACTGCTGATGCTGATGAGGAGGAGGGCGGTGCGGTGCCTGGACTGGGCGCTTGCCCTGGCGATCCCTCTCGATATCCCGCAGATCCTGCTCTGCGGCTAAGGCCTTGGAGACGGCAACCTCATAAGTAGCAGGGTCAGATACCCTAACATCCCGGCGCAAGATCGGCCGTAAGCCCACCAGGAAGTGCATCAGCTTGGCTCTGGCATCATTCGCTATCAGGGTCACAAAGTCATAGCCCCTCTCGAACTTACGGATAAACTCCGTAACCGACATATCCCCCTGTCTCAGACTCATGAACTCGGTGGTCAGCCTGGTGCGAACCTCCTCAGCAAAATACTTGGAGTAGAAAACCTCCGTAAAGCGGGTCCAAGAAAGTGTAGCCAATGTCAGGGCTACCGAAGCTCCTTCCCACCATAAGCGGGCGTCTCCAGTGAACAGGTAGGTGGCACATCGGACTCAGTCTGCGTCCCCCAGCTCCATAAAATCGAAGATAGCCTCGAGGGATTTGATCCATCCCTCGGCAACCATGGGGTCAGATGCCCCAGAGAATTCCTTCGGGCGCATCTTCATGAATCGCTCATACACAGCCTCGGGCCCTGTCGGCCTGGCTGCGGCTGCGGCTACGGCTGCGGCATTGCCCCCCGCAAACTGTGCGAAGAACTGTGCCATCCCAGCTAACATCTGGGCACTCATGTCCGGTGGGGGCGGTGGAGGAGGTGGTAGGTCTCCCTCTGGTCTACGCTCCTCCCTGTCTTCTCGGCGAGGCTCCTCCTCTCTGTTGCGCTCTAAAATGCGTCTAGGGGGCATACTGTTCCAACATAACCCATACGTAACTAACATGCATAATTCCATAATTTATTTTAAATGAACTCTGAAATACTGAAAATCTGGAAGCATGCTGACAAACTAATTCATGCTTTAACTAAAATGCTGAACAAAATGCTGAACTGAAAAACTTACAGACCAAAGGCGTGGCTTCGTGAGCTTCTCGCGGTCAGTAGTAATGAAACCCTATACAGAACCACCGCTCTGATACCAACTGTGAAGGGCCTAAAACTCCTTTCTTGAAAATTTGCAGAAAATTAAAAATTTTCTTTTTAAAAGAACTTAAATGGCCTCATTCATAAAATCACTGGTGAATCAAGTTCAATATTTCAAAATATTGCAGCGGAAGAAAATTAAAGTTTTGCCAACAACAACGATTTAAAAATATCCAACGACTGATAAAATTGTTTGCGGAAAAAAATAACAACTGCTGCTCTGAGGTCCTCGGGTGCCACTACTGCCGACCTAAGCTGGCTCACTGGTCCCCGCCCTCGGCCCTGGCCTCATCAGTACCTACAACAATCAAGTCTAGTGAGCCTAAAAACTCAGCATGCATATATCACAGGTAACGAGTAAAAATCTGAATTAAAATATGCATGGGATAAAATATCATGTCCTGAGGCATGCTGAAAATAATATGTACTGAGCAATTATAATACGTGCATAATTGAACTGGAAATCACTGTAAAAATATTTGCTCCTTGGAGCCTGTACTGAAATATCTGGTAAAATTTTCTGTTGAGATTATGTTTTACGCCTGTGGCCACTGCACTAAGCTGAACTGATCGGTAACTGGCTACCGGGGAGGCTGAAACTGAACTGAGCTGGCCAGTCACTGGCGACCGTGTGGTACCATACTGAACTGATCGGTCACTGGCGACCGTATAAAATAACACTCCCACATAGTGAATGAACCACAAGCCATATCGCATAAATCTCAAAAATAATCATTTTCTATTTAATGCACGTAAAATAATTAACTGGCATAATGAAAATGTCCCGTAATTTTACCAACTGGATTGGATTGGATCGTTCCCAGGCTCGCTGCAACCTAATTGTGCCATGAAAATTATGCAATAGCTTAAACTTGACCAACTATGCAATTTACATTCAAAAGATGCGACTATGACGCCTAATGACTTCGCATTTAATCATGACTCCGAGCCAACCTGAACCGACACTGAACTGACGTATAGTCATGATTAAAATACGCTGAAAAATCATAAAATAATGTTTCTAAAATGATAGGGTCGAAATCTAGGTGGAATGGAGGCCAAAACACGAAACGCTCTTTCGAGAGTCAATTTGGCACATTGCACCGTAAATTCTCGTACGACCTCAAAAATGATCCAAATGACGAACGGTCAAAAACATGACCTTCCTAACTCAATGAGGCACTGTCCAGTCCAAGGCCATGGGCTAAAAGCCAACCAAGAACTCGAACGAGCATCTGAACCGACACAGCAACACTCTGTAATTTCCAGCAGCTGCACAACTACAAGACTTGCATTGGTTTCGAGACTATCGGCCATTAGGGGAGAGAACCACCGACCAGAGACTTTTACCAACATCCCAAGGAATGATTTGAACCATGGTTAAGGGCCCTAGGCCAGCCACAATCCGCATCACACCATAACTCAACCGAAGGGTCCAACCGAGAGCATCTTGAATGCGTGTGTAGTGTTTATGCTATGATCGATGTCTTGCGTCATTCCAGTGGCCATTTGATTGACCATGGCACGATCTAGACATCTAGGAGCATGATATGAACCGTGGCTAAGGGCCATAGGCCAACCAAGATCCATACCAAGCAACAAAAGAACGAACCAAAAGCTGAACAAATGAAGAAGCCGAAGGGGTATAGGGGCTGTTTTGACGTTTTTATTAAAAACCGATGAACCATGGACCAAGCCACCAAAAGGGCAACTTAGTCACGTCTTAGACAGTCTAGGGAAGTGATCCAACCATGGCTATAGGCCCTTGGGGCAGCCAAGATCAGATCCTTCCTCCATGACAAGAAACTGAATTTTTCGAACAACATTCTGCACTAATGGGGAGGTTGCTGTCATGTGCTCGTTCCAGCATGTATGGAACTGAAACTCACGATCTATCATGGCCCTAACATGTCCTAGTACATGTCTATATGAAGCCTCGAGCCCCTGGAACGATCCATCCCTGAAATCGAAACAAAACATACCAATCGTGAAGCATGGAAGTCGATAAAAATCTGTGCAGAATTTTCTTTCTTGTTTTGCTGAAAATTTCGGTTTTTGAAATGATAAAATCTGATCATGTACTGAAAAATAATTAATAATATGACTTGATTGAGGTTTGAAAGAGATCTAGACATGCCTGGTTTCGTTTCGAAAGAAAACGAACGAAAGGACGACGACGCGGCACGGAGGAGGTGGAGCGCTTCTTGTCTACCTTTCTTGCTCTCGATTTCTCTCCCTTATTTTCCTACTGGATTCCCACGGTTCTCAGCTTAAAATTTCACTCAGATTTCGAAAGAAAAGAGAGGGGGAAAAATGGTTAGGAAGGTGAGGAGAAAGGGTGCAAGATATAAGGAATGAATCAAGACTAAGTCCACTCTCCTTTGAAATTTGAATTGTTGTTTGATATCAAGTCTACTTGGGGATGAGGTGGCCGAATATTAGCTTGTTTTCTAGTCTAGGATATGTCCATTAATTAATTAAATTGTGCTCTCAAAAATCCTAGAATTATCCTACTAATTACATGCAAAGAATTGGTCAAAGTTGATGAGTTGGAAAATGAATCTTCTAGCAACTAAGGGTGGCCGAAAAATGCATAATAAAATAAAGGGGAAATGTTGGTTATCTAGTCAACTAATAATCCTTGAAAGCCTTACTAATCCTTTAAATAATTTTAGTGAGCTAACCCCTTAATTTAATAACTTAAATGAGTTCATTTCTTAATCACCTCAAATAATTAAATTAAATCCTCAAACCTCCCTTTCTAACTTAAATGAACTTGGTTGCTAGCTAAATTAACTTCTGGAAATATTTCTCGAATCTTAAATTCTATCTCAAAACTCCAACTCCGGTCCGCCCTCACTGAAATAACTGAAATGCTAAAAATCAAACTACTGAACTGAAATAATAAAATAATTAACTTCAAATAAATGCATTTAAAATAATCATGCAATGAAGTCAATTAAATTTAAAAATCTAGAATTATGCACGGCTTATACGTCTACTGACTTACGGGTTCTACATCGCGCATATGCGCGGAAGATGTCGCGCATATGCGCGAGCCTGTGCAAGCGAAGTCCAGAGGACCTCGCGCATAAGCGCAGAAATGAGTCGCGCATATGCGCGAGCTGCCAAGGCCGAGACCCGTAGGTCTCGCGCATATGCGCCAGTAATGTCGCGCATATGCGCGAGACATGCAGATTGAGGAGTCGCCACGTTTCTTTGGCATGCAACATATGATATATATATATATATAACAAACTTTAATCCTCAGAATTGAAAGAAGAGGAAACCGAAGGAAATTGATTTTGGTGCTTCAAATTACAATCGTTCAAAATCCGTCTGTCCGAATTGTAATCCGACTTCAGTACTGTGTTCCTATTAACGCAGGCTACAACTGGACGTAACTTTTGTTACGTTTTGACATGTTCTGGAATTATGATATTGTTGGAATTGAATACACGTCATATATGATGTTCTTGACATGTTAGACATCATAGAATCGAAGTCAGATTAAGAAACGGACTGATTATGTAATTTTTATGATTTTTGGAAGTGATTAATTGAGATTCGATATCAGATTTGTATTGTTATTGAAATTATGAGTTACACCGATATTGATTATGAGTTCTGGTATTATATCTGTGGTGTTGGAATTGACGGGGTTATCGAGACTGTATTGTTATACCGTCGAAACATCCGTAAGTTGATATTGATCAGACTCGGTATTGATTTAGATGGTATTGTGGTATCGTATGTCGATTGGCATTGATCCGATTATGTTTTGATTTGAGTATTGATCATAACAGGTTTTGAAGTGAGTTATATACTGATATTGTATCTATTCAATTGTCATTATCAGATTGGGTATGAACAGAGTTGACTTCAATACTTCGTCTTCGTCGGACCGAGAAGATAAAGGTATAAATTAATGTTGAGTTGGGATTGCACAACTCGAGTGAGGTTTGGCTCGAGTTTCCCTAAATCACATACTTTACCTTATTGTATTGATTTGATTGATGTACTTGTTCTCTTGATTTATAGACAGCAGGTATTAGGCGAGTAATCTCGTGACAGAAGTGCCTGATAGTGGTGGGATCGCCACAGGCACATTGCACGATGTCACAAGATAGTGTATTGGCGATAGTGCCAAAGTCTGTCACCGGATGATTGGCTATCGATGTGGATAGAAATGTGGCTTCTTCTATTACTGGTGATCGGTACTGTATCGATGTGGATAGAATGTACCTCTTCTATTACTGATGATCGATATCATATCGATGTGGATAGAATTGGAGTTTCTTCTATTACTGGTGATCGATACTATATCGATGTGGATAGAATCAGAGCTTCTTCTATTACTGGTGATCGATACCCTATCGACGTGGATAGAACTGGAGTCTTTTCTATTACTGTTGGTCGATATGGGAATGCTAACTTCTGGGAACCGGGATCCCTAGACTAGGATTGAGTCTAGTCTAAAATGTGAAGTCATGAGTATAATTGACAGTTATATTGATTTATGTTGATTATGTTCCTGAATATGGTACATATTGATTTATGTTGATTATGTTCCTGAATATGGTACATATTGATTTATGTTCCTGATGATGGTACATGTTTAGAATAGGATTTATTCTTGATGTGGATTTATATTCTGATCTGAATACATGTTAGACATATCTGTTATATGCTTTTATATTGTTTTTATGATTGAATGTATACATGATTTATACTGAGAATATAATTCTCACCGGAGTTATCCGGCTGTTGTCTTGTTTATATGTGTGCATGACAACAGGTGGGATAGGATCAGGGTCAAGAAGAGAACGAGGCTGGACTAGATAGCGTGGAGATCCGGGCTTCGAAGCAACTTAGGATTCAGCACTGAGATATAGTTGAACCTAGTTGAATTCTTGTAGATAATACAAGATTTGTATATTTATGTTTAATATGTAATTTGAATTGAATTACATTACGTTTCCGCTTTGTATTTAAAAAAAAAAAATTAGACCCTGTTTATTATAATTGTTTGAATTATTCCTAAAGACGATTAAGGAATTAATTAGCGTCCGGGTCCCCACATAATGTTGCTGATCCACTTACACAGTCCTTGCCAGAACCGTTGTTTGAAAAGCATCGCGAAGAAATGGGATTAAAGTTTATGGGTAGTTGGCTCTAGGGCAAGTGGGAGATTGTTAGAGTAGATGCCCTGTAAACCAACTGTTGGCTGGGGAATTTATTAACTCAAGTTTAATAAACATTCTTTATTTTAATATAATTTATTTTTTAATGGTTTCGTTTTACTTTATCTGTATACCCATACAATCAACATAGATAAAGTCCTTGATTATGCCTTAATACAAATGAATCGTAATTCGATGTTGAAACTCATTTGTAAACACTGCATATTTTAAATTCGTTCCTAGTCGATTCAGTCGCCTAAAATAAGGATAAAGGCCGCTTGAGCTCGAGACTAGCATCTGTGATATTGTGTACTGTGTTTCTTGGTAAGGGCATAGAGATGTCCAAACATGCAGATGGGTAGTCATATGATTATTATACCGAACAACCCTCCCTCAGACTTTCCAAGTGGTTATCATTCATCGAGAGGATAAGTCCGTGGTTATGATTGTACACTATTAGCCCTTACGACCCAGGACAACACTGATGCTCTATATGCTAGGACTGTGCTTTGACTCTTTTACCGGCTCCAGGAGAGTCATCAGGTGGCGAGGTTGGGTACAGTTGCGACACATGTAGGAGCCAGTGAATTGTAGTCGGGAATTTACCGCTCACCTACGGGTGTGGATATCCTATGTGATCTGATGAAATAATAGTGCATGGAATCTCTGGCCAGAGTATAAGATGTACGTTAGAGAAGGAGTTCTCCAATAAAACATGTGATGCCACTATTTATATGTATCACATAGTTATCGAATTATTATGCAACCCTCGATGAACCAATGGTTGCAGATTCGATCGGGATATATGAGATTAAGGGACCGTACTGTACGCTAATCATAATTGACTGGTTCTTGCAGGCACTATCAGTGATACCTAGGGAATCATGGGGCGATGCTACTAGACGCTCTTACCATGATTCGATGGGTTTAATCAGAAATATAATTTCTGACATTCTCATGATCAATTGTTGATATATAGAATAGAGCAAATAAGGGTAAGCCCGAATAAAGGATTATGTCCTAAATCACAAAGAGTTGTGAGCTCATGGCTAGCTATATCCCTGAATCATTGAGGGTCACACAAGCACTAGATCGTTTGTTCCTGTAGACAGAATAAATTCAAGGAATTGAATTTATATTTTGATATAGTAAATTCAAGGAGTTGAATTTATGATAATTAAATTTTGAGAAAATAAATTCAAAGAATTGAATTTATGAGATAGTAAATTCAAGAAGTTGAATTTATGAATTTATAAAATTTGGGAGAATAAATTCGAGGAGTTGAATTTATAAAATCTGAGAATTTAATTAATTAAACTCAAAAGTTGGGTTTATTAAATATTAAATTATGGAGGTGATAAAATTCAAGGAGTTGAATTTATAATTTAAATAATAAATTCAAATGTTGAATTTATAATCGATTTAATTTATTAAGCTCAAAATTTGAGTTTATTAAATATTAAATTAAAATTGATGGAAAATATGTTTAATGGGCTTGTAGGAGAACAAGTCCAACATACTAAATAATTAAAGTTATTAATGGACTTTGATTAATTAATTAAACTAGTTGGAGCAGCCCAAATAATTAATCAAACCCATTAATGTTAATTATGTGAATTAGGTTATGGTTTAATTATAAAAGGTAATAATAAAGTCATAACCCAAGCCTCCACAACCACAATTTTCGAAAAATCACTCTTCTCCTCCTCTCCAAATTTCGGCCACTTCTCTTTGGGAAAATTTTGAGTCGTCTCTCAAATTTAATCTCCAACGTAAAATATCTTCTAAATTTCTAATGCAATTTAGAAGAGGAACAAGTAATCCGGTCGTGGACCTGATTCGAAGATTGAATAAAGGAGATTCGAAGAAAGTTCGTATAGAATTCATCAATAGCTATCTCCGCTAACCCCAGAATAGTTGGAGCCGTGTGAATCGTTCACCAAAGGTATAAAATTTCAACACCCTATGAATGTTTGATTTAATAAATCATACGAGTGCCCAAAACAAATATATTTTGAATGTCAAAATAAAATAAAAATTTTAAAACTTCCGCTGCGCGTTGGGCACGAGAAAACCGAGATCCAACAATTTTAATATAAAATAATAATTATATTTGATTATAAAAATTTGAGGTGAGAAAAAATGTATTTTTATCTGTTAAAGTTTTGAGAAAAAAATATTTAATGCATGCCTTATTTTTATTATCTGATAATTTTTTATTTTTAGAAGAACTTGCTTAGTCTCTGGACTCACTAATTTTCATCGTTTAACGTGAAGAAAATTGAGATGGTGTATGACTGGCGATGATGAACAGTTCGCAAAGTAGAGCACGTGCCCGAGCCATTTAATGTTTCTGCGAAATAACTAATTTTATTGATTTATTTAAATTAAGTTTATGAATTTTATTGAGAGGTTGTTGTCCGTATATTAGACTTTTATTTATTTATTGATTTGCATGAATTATTTTTACGCTGAAGTTTTAATGAGTATGGTTGGACGAACTTTGAGGATATGTCGAAAAAATATATTATTTTTGACTCGTGAACTATGATGTATATTTTTATGCTTGGAGAGATTTATTTTCAAATTATGTTACAGAAATTCTATGAAAAATTTTTATGTTTAAAGTCCTTGAGTTTAGGCCAAAGTGTATGTGCAAATAAAAAAAAAAATTCTAAGAAAAGTTCAGGACGTTTCATTTTTGTTGCAAGGCCAGTCTCTCTCTAAAAAAGAGTACTCTTTTTTCTCTAACATTTTTAAAATTTATTCAATTTATATGCAAATGAAGTAATATTATAAAAGTAAAATGTAATGAAAAGTCATACTTAAATTTAAAATTATTATATTTAAATTGAGTCATCAAAATTCTAAAAACTAACGATGGACTAAAACTGAGGACAAAGTAACAAACATGACATATTCATATGAAACATCAGAGTAACGCCAGGATTTGTTTGGGCACGTTGGAAAAGTCCATTTCTCCACCTCTTATCATGTGTAGGGGCCGACCGGATTGGGTCGTTCTAAATCATTTAATGGGCACTGACAAGGAAGAGGGACAAGTAGGAAGTACCAAACGGTTGCAAAATAAAATTCCTCAGTAAATGTGAAGTATCAAAATCAATCTCATCTCATTTCATCTACCATTGAAGGAAAAAAAACTATAATTAAAAGGAAGACAGTTACTACAAACACGTACGTAAACATAATCAACGCAACTCAAACTCCAAATATTTTGTTATTTCTTTAATTATCTGATACAAAAAAACAATTAAAAAGTAATCATCTTTCTGGCGTATATCTTTTTTTTCCTTATTTTATCAATCTTGAGCGATTTCTTGGGAGCTCAGAAATTTAGACTACTAATTCACCATATAAACTACATTCCTAATCATAAAATATATTTAATAATTTGCAATTAATACATGAAAGCATTTATATGCCGAGTACTCTAATGGGCATAAAACGTATACAGAAATCGTAGCCAAAAATTTCAACAACTCTTGCATACCATCATTTACATCAATTCGTGCATGCTAACTGTAACAAATTGCTATTCTTAATACCTTTTTTTGGGAAAGAAATTCCTAGTACTTTTCGATATAGTTACAAAGAAGAGTAGTATAAAATCACTGATGTGACGAAATATTGGCATTATAACTTAAATAAAAGAATACGACAGCCTTCGGTCACAACATTGATAGCTACCCCCACCAACATCAAAATGCATGACTGATATTTGCAGGGCAGATGAAGAATATACATATCCCCCACAATCAACAAGGAAAATGACAAGACCCGAAAGAAAAGGCAACGAAAGAGAGTTGAGAGACTGTACACCTACCTACGTATCTTTTCCGAAGATCTAGGGCTAATTCTCGATGCATCTGAAAATATTGACACTTCCAGTCTCTCTTTCATGGTTTAGGGAGAACTATCGTGCTCGGCAAACATGGCACGCGCTAATAAAACCATGAGTTCACTGAAGCAAATGTAATTCGTAGTTAGTACTCTCATTAGTTGCAAGTAAAGTTAAAAGTAATTTAAAAAAATGATGAACAGCTAAAATGAGTGATGAGATAAAATTGAAGATTGTGCTAGCAAATCGGAAATTTATTTTTAGCTTGTTGATGGTTAAGAATTTGACTTTCAGAAGGTAATGGAAACTGCTTCCTGAACCAACATCGGAACAAGGATAATCTAGGCAGAAAACTCGGTATGGAAACTACTACACAAAATGTTAATTGATATATAACTTGATTAATAAAGATGGCTCACCTGTACACTTCTGTCCCCAGAGTGAGTGGGGACCCAACATGGATAGGAACAATCAATTCGGCACCCTGTCAGTTGGTTTAGCTTCATTATATCCTGGTGTCACCGGGGCTACCATACAAATTGTTCTTCACTGTTTGGTGAAGCTGTGTTTGCAGCTGAGAATGGAGAGGAAGCAGTGGTTGCTGTTGCTGTCGCTGTAGTGGGGGATGCTGTGTCTGGGCTACTGGTGGCTGATACTGCTGCACATGTGAAGGCCGCTGATGCCAATGTGCACTAACATCATGCCTAAGAGGTGGCGAGCTTGCTGATGGTCTCTGGCAAAGCCCTTGGCCAGCCCGAGGCACTGGCTCGCTTGAATTTGTGACAGCTGACACCAAAGAAGCATTTGATTCCATTTTGGCCAGTCTATCCATCTCTGAAGGCCCGCTTGATTGGTGCTTACCAGTATCAAATTCATTGGCTTGTGGTTTAACTAATGGCTCAGAATTGATTGAGCGATTTGGTTGGGATACTCTTTGAAGAGTTGATTTAATTTGATTCACTGCGTTTCGAGGGGGCGGTACCTGTGGGTGGTTTAAACCAGCCACCGCCAACGATGAAACAGATTGCTGGACAGAAGGCAAACTGGTAGGAGCAACAGCTGAAACATGACCTTGACTGTTGGTATCAGAATGATAAGTCATTTGATGCGGATGTTTTGGCGATGAGGCGGCTCTACCAGAACACTCTTTTTTCTGAGGCAGGGACTGATTAGATGACTGAGAAGACATGTACTGCCTAGGTGGTTGCACAGAATTCTGTGTTGAACCAGTACATAAACCCTGACTTTGAACTAAAGGAGTAGCTGGTTCTCCTTTCTCCAAACACTCATTTCCCAGATTTGTTGAAAATCCATTCAACTGAGACTGGTCGATTGGGACGATTTGATGCAAAATCGGGTTCCCTCTCCCAACACCACTTAAGACCTTAGTTTGTTGTCGCAGCTGTCGCTGCTGAGGATGCTGCCTGTTAGCTAGTGAAAACTGCTGCTGCTGCCTTTGTCGTTGCTTGCTTATCTGATTGGTTAATCCAATGCCACCTGTTTGTGCATTGCCTCCACCTCCCTGAGTATGTGTGTGCTGTTTTTGTTGCTGCTGCGGCATTGAATTCGTTGAAGAAGTTGATGTCAAAGGGGAAACAGAAACTGATGGAGAACTCATTTCAGGCTGAACTTGGGGACTAGTTTGCACTGGAGATGATATTGGAAATTGCGGGCTCGAGTGTACATGTGGGATCAAAGAATTAGATGCCACCAATTGTAGTTGTTGCGGCTGCTGCTGTAGAAGGCGCTGTCGTGTCTGCCTCTCCTTAGCCAAGTGAATTGCATAGGCTTGCTGCTGTACATTGGATCTGGCAGATGCCTGAAAATGTGTACGAGGACTGATAACTGGAGGCTGTTGTGGAGATACTGGATGAGACTGCTGATTGTAGAGGGAGAATGATGACAATTGCGAAGAAGTCGTCTGGTTCGGAGAAGGGGAACTTAATCCACCAAAGTGAGGCATTCCTTGGCTTCCTGGAGACAATTGCATTTGAATGTCAGGAACCATCATTTGCCTCTGTGAACCCTGAACCATGCCAGGCTACAAAACCAGGTAATTACATGTAAGTTATTAGTACAAAGAGATGCAACAGAGAAATCTCGGAGTGAATCAGAAGACTAAATGGCACAAAGCAAACAAGTAAACTCTGCTGTTCAGGAATGGACGGTTAGTCATCTGGAAATATTCCAGCAACCACTGCAAAAGTGCTAAATATGTGATGGTAAATTAAAAAAAAAAAATCAAAGTATGATGGCTATTTCCTACACACATAGATTAAATAAAACCCACTAAGATTGGAGAGGACAGAACCAAACAGGTATCTGCCAGTTAACTATTAGTTCTATGGATCATTCTTTCTAATGCAATCTTGCAAAAGTTTAAGCTATTGCTCTAGCTCAAAGATGAAAATTTTGATGGAAGGACTACTGCATGACCATTGTGGGAACTTTTGGTTTATTTTTACTGTACAGAACAGATAGGATCTGTTATACTGAGTTAGAATGATTCCAGTAGCAACCTCGTGCCACACTTAAATCTTTAAACTGCTAAGTACAGATACACAATAATGAGACAATTTACATCTTTAGTGTAGAACCCGTTAAACCAGACTACGTATAAGCCATGCATAATTTCTAGTATTTAAATTAAAAATGATTTCTTTATTTTTTTAAGGCATTTTAAAGTTATTTAGTCTTGATTATTTATTTTAAATCGCATGAGTATAGTTTTATCTTTACAGTTAAATAAGCGAGGCCAGACTGAAGTTGGAGTAATGAGATAAATTTTAATAATGAGAAAATATTCCTAGACTTAATTTAAGATAAAGAATAATTTATTTTAATGTAAAAGAATGTATAGGGATTTAATTAATTAATTGAAGTTAGTAGTAAATAAGTCCTTTATGTCCAATAATTTAATTAAAAGCCTAAATTAAAATATGTGACCAATTGAGATAAGTTAATCTAGGCTTATTTTATTTAATAAATTATAACTTGACATGTTAGTAATTTACTTTAAGGAATTGGCCATGCATGCAAGATAATTACTATCCTAAACTAATTAATTATTTAATTCACTAAAATACTTAATGGGTAGATAAAACTTTAAAGATTTAAAATACAATATTTAAGCAATATTCCACCCCATTTTGATAAGCAAAATTCGGCCAACTAATTAATTATTTAATTCACTAAAATACTTAATGGGTAGATAAAACTTTAAAGATTTAAAATACAATATTTAAGCAATATTCCACCCCATTTTGATAAGCAAAATTCGGCCACCTCATAGAAGATTTGATAATTATTTGGCAACTCACCATTTTGATTCTTTCCTTATTCTTTTCTTGGTAGATAATTCTCTTACTTTTTAATCACCAAAGATTTATTAATTAAGCAATATTTCACCTCATATCTAGACTAGAATTCGGCCATCTCACATCTCCAAGTATCCCTCAAATCCTTTGATATCAAATCATTCCTTATCTCACAAATTCTAGGATAGAAAGATTGATCTTGCCATTTAATCTCCAATTATCTTGCAACCTTCCCATTTATTTTCCTAGCATTCTCCCCCACTCCATATTCTCGAAATTTCAGTCTCTTTCAGCAAGAAAAATCGTGAGAGGCTAGAGGAAAAATAAGAAAGAAAAACAAGCTAGAAAAGAGAACTCCGTCTCCGTCGCGCCGCGTCGTCGTATTGATTTGTTTTCGTTTCAAACAAATCCAAGGCATGTTTCTATCATTCTTTTCTCTTCAATCAAGTCATATTATTATTTTAAAACATCATATGTGCATGAAACTTGAAGCAAAAACCGAAATCATGTTAGCATTTTCGAAAAAACATAGTGCAGATTTTCGGCTTCCACCTATGCCCTCACAGTTTGGTTGTTTTTGTTGATTTACAGGTTGGCTCAATTCCTAGGCTCCCAAGGCTGCTTATGGTCATGTCCTAGGGTGTGTTAGGGTCAAGTTTGATAAAGGGTTCAAGCCCCAAAACCGTAAGTTAGGTGCCCAACTCAGTAAGCAAGAAACGAGTGTCATATTCGTGTTTCATTTGCTGTCATTGGCTTGCGTAGGATGGTGTTCGAGCCATGGCTGGCCTAGGGCCAGTAGCCATGGCTAGGACCCTCCCCTAGCATGCATAGGACGTGGTCAAGTCGGCCCTAAGTGGCTTGAGCCATGTCCCAAGTCGTTCGGACAGAAACAAGACAAGCAGCCCCTTCGGTTTCTATTTCCTTTCGTGTGAGTTGGTTCGGTTCTTTGAGGTTGGTGTGGATCTTGGTTGGCTTTTTAGCCCTTAGCCATGGTTCACACAACGCCTCATGATGTCTAGATCATGCCATGGTCGATCACATGGCCACTGGAATGATCCATGACGGCAAAAACAAGCAACACCCCCACGCGTGCCATGTGTGTTCTCGGGTGAAGCTTGGAATCGTCGTAGGTGTTGGCTTGGATTGTGGTTGGCCTAGGGCCCTTAGCCATGGTTCAGATCACGCCTTAAGATGTTGGTAAGAGGCTCTGGTCGGTGGTTCAAACCCCAATGGCCGATAGTCTCGAAAACGAAACACGAAAGCACAAGAGCTGCTGCTGTATTTTATTGGACAGCAGGTTTGGCTTCGGTTCAGAGGTGTCGTTTGAGTTCTCGGTCGGCGTTTAGCCTATGGCCTTGGACTGGACAGTACCTTATTGAGTTAGGAAGGTCATGTTTTTGGCCGTTCGTGATTTGGTTAAGTTTAGAGGTCGTACGAGAATTTACGGTGCGATTTGCCAAAGTGACTCTCGAAAGAACGTTTCATGATTTTGGCCTCCATGCACAATTTTCGTGTATTACAGCCCTTGGTATTTATTTTCCAGTATTTTAGGCGTATTTTAATCATGACTAAACGATGGTTCAATGTTGGTTCGGGTTGGTACGGAATCATGGTTAAATACTAAGTTGTTGGGCGTAATTGTCTCGTTTTCGGTTCGGTTATGATATGTTGGTCAAGTTAAGTTTATTTTCATGTTTCTCATGTTAGAATTAGGTCACAGCGAGCCTGGGAACGATCCAACCCATTTAGTAAAAATAAGACAGGATTTTTAATTATATTACGCGCATAAAATATAAACTGTTTATTTTGAGATATATGTGATATGTCTTGTGGGCACTTCAAACTTATGGGATTGCAGTCTATGGGATTATTACTTCACCCGGTGACTTACGACCGGTTCATGTTCATGTATGGGTACGGATATCCAGTCCAAAGGCTGTGATGATCTCTACCGCCCAGTATACTGTGGTTTAGTCTAATCAGACGAGCATGTTATATTATGTTACGTTATGGGCCACTTGCGTAGAACATTGTCTCAACAGAAAATTATGATATGCTATTTTATGACAGGGCTCTATCGAGCAAACATTTTACGTACGATTTTCAGTTATGCACGTATTTATAATTATTCATGACACGATTTTCACGTTACGCTTTACAATATGATATCCTTGCATGGCATGAAATTTTACGATATATTTACTTGTTATCTATGATATATGCATGCTGAGTCTTTAGACTCACTAGACTTGATTGTTGTAGATACTGAGGAGGTCGGGACCGAGGGCGGGGACCAGTGAGCCATCTTGGGTCGGCAGTAGTAGGAACCCGAGGACCTCATGCTTCAGTTCATTTATCATTTTATGCTCAATCTCATTTTTATCATGATGAATTATTTTAAGTTGTTGTTTTGAATCAGATATTTACTTCCGCTGCTATTTTAACATTTAAACCTTTTTATCAGTTTATTTTATGAATGAGGCAAGTTATTTACTTTTAAAGAAAAATCTTAAAGTATTCCGCAAACTTTCAAGTACGAAAACACGGCCTCTACATTTAGACTGCAATTACCGACGCGCAATAATGAAATAAATAACATGGTCAACCACTCAACTGAAGAACGACAGAAGGAACACTGTCTTTTACTGCATTTCAGTTCAGTAACATTTTTCATGAAGTAGAACAGGTCAACTACTTAAAAAATTCTAACCCTAAATTTCCCAGTACCAAATATTTGCTTCATTAAGATGAGAGAATTAAGAATGGTGAACCATGAACATAGAGATGGATACTTTATCGAGATATAATGCTAATTTTCTCACGGTTAATTATCGAAAATGCCGAATAATAAATATGAGGGTGCTTTCATGCACACGCAAATGAGTACACCATTTGAATTTGTAAGAAGGCTTAGATAAACGTATACAAAAATAATTTGAATGTACACCTTCTTGCTTTAAAAGTAGAGGGATTAGGAGTTAGTAATGTGTCGCTTTGTTGCTTGAACATAAAAGAATACACGAACTTTGCCATTTCAGAGACAAGAAAATTATTTACGAACATCCAAAAATAGAAAAATGATAATTTTAACAAGGTAGAGCTGGCAATAACAGTTTAAGGTGAAGTCCATGACCCCATCCAATGACATTTTAAAGTTCATTGTATTAGCTATTAAGTGGCTTGTACCAAAAATTTAACTAATGACAGGCAAGTGCGAAAAATAACTGGTACGCCTTTCAAATGCACGGAAAGGCACTTGAACAACATAAAAGGAAAACCAACATAAATAAATATATGATTTACCAACCAAAACTTACTCCAAATACCGTTACTGAAATACTTGATGTGCAGGAGAAGAAAAGGGAAATATGAGTTACTCGACAAAACATAACCATTTAGTTCCATTAGGGTGTTTTGTTTAGTGGAGGAGGTTGATATAATAAACAGGTAGAAACCCAGAATTCATCACTCCAAACCTAGGGAGAGGTGATAATAACATTCCAATTATCAATCTAATGTTGGCTGTCGCATTTCGTTATTCAATATTATGATATTATTTCAGAAGTCCCACACCTTTTATGAGTTCTAAACTTCTGAAAAAAAACCCAATTACCAGAAGAAGTGATGTTAATAAGGAATACTTGATTATGAAAGGCTTACCTGCATCATGTGCAAGGGGGGTTCACGAGGTCTCAGCAAAGAGCTTCCTTGACCAGAACCTACTACAGAAAGCACTTTTGCTGATGCCACGACAGGGGAGAGCATACTCCCCGAATTTAACATAGATGATGAAACAATTCCCTGGAGTCCTGGTCTAACCGTTGGCATGCTTTTATTAATGCCACTTATCATGCCCATCCCGTTACCACCAGAAAGAATACGAACATGATCAGTTACTGGAAGAGTTCCTGGAGCAAACGTATTGTGTTGGGAACTGTTTCTGCCGGATATAACTTGACTATATTGTTGCATCCTCTGTTGTTCATCAATCGATATTGATGCAGATCTAGGAACCCCATATCTACTATCCCTGCAACAAAGCAATCAAAAACTCATGTCCTTTCTATCAGAAATAGAGTCCAAACAGAAGTTTGAGCCCTCAACAGCTAATTACCTAACATTGGAACTAAGAGAGCCAGGTGATGATTGAAGACTAATGCCAAGCATCGTGGTTGAGGATCCATGGAAGGTAGAACTGGCACCAGATGCAGAAAGCATTGGGGCTACACTACCATGATTTGGATTAGTCAATACGCTAGAAAGTTGCCCTTGATTCCCAACAGCAAGCATATCTGGTCCAACTATGGTAGCATCATAGAAATCCAGAGGTCTTCAAAGACGCAAGGGAGTAGTATAATGAGAGAGAGAGGGAGGGTTCAATTAGCAAGATATAACACAAACAATCCAGCCTAAAAATGTAACACGTCAAAATCAGTAGTAATTCTTACGTTAAGACAGGCCCTCCACTCAGGTTATTTGGAGAAACTTGGGAAAGCAAAATTGCGTGAGATCTGTGAGGTTGCTGAAGTTGTTTAGGTTCCTGGTTATAATGCTTAAAATAAAGATGTTAGCAAAGAAAAATGATAATCAGGGTAGATAAAAAGTAAACAGAATGAAACAAAGAATAACCAAAGTTGTGAAGATTTAATTTTATTCTAATATTGTACAATTCATGTTTTCCCCACTTCCGAAACTTATTGTCTCGATCACCCAATTGTACAGTGATAATATCCAAGTCACTGTTAGTCTGGGATCTAAAGATGAGTTTATGCATCTGGATATTCATGTTTACACGAGGTATTTCATTTTGTTAAATTCAAATTTTATCTACTAGTCACATTGCAAACAAAGATTAGTTATCCATTAACAGTTTTTGTAACGACCCGAAAATCAGACTACGTATAAGCCATACATAATTATTACTATTTAAATTTAAAAATGATTTATATATATATATATATGAAGGGTCTAATTCATTTTGATATTTGACAAGTCATAACTATTTATTTTAAATGCAAAAGTTTAGTTTTATATTTTAAGTTAAATACGCGAAGACGGACCGGAGTTTGAAGATTAGAGATAAGATTAATAATAAAAAAGACATTCCTAAATTTAAGTTAAGTCAAAGAATAATTTAATTTAAAGAAAAAGAATATCCTTGGGATTTAATAAATTAATTAGAGTTAAGTTGGTAAATAAGTTCTTTTGGTTAATATTTAATTAAAGCTTAAAAAAAAATATGTAAATAAATGGAGGATTAATTAAGCTAGGTATAAAATAGTCAAGAAATTTAAACATAACATTTAAATACATAAATTTTAAGTCAAGCATGCCATGCAATGTTCTATTCTAAATTAAATTGTAATTCATTAAAAATATATATAATAAGTGTATTAAACCTTAAGAATTTAAAATGCAAGATTTAAAACACTATTATACCATGCAAGAAGTAGTAATAATATTTGGTTAAGACAATTCAAAAATTGTAGTAGACCTCATTCAAAGTTAACACTAAATGGTTTTATGGTACATTCACTTTCTACCTTTAAGCTCCATAGTTATGGGTAATTCAAACACCATAATTAACCTTAATCCTTCCTCAACAAGTTACAAGCAAACTCACGTGTAATGCAACAAAAACAAATGCAAGAATCCATCGGCAACAAGGAAGGAGGAAAATTTCAAACTATTCAACTTCTTGCACTTGTAACTCCCCACCTAAATGCATATTATGACCCCTTAACACCTCCTATATCATTCACCTTCATCCCTAACATCATCTACACTAATATGCTCGAAATTATCAGAAGAAACACAGCTGAAAATCGTGCATAGCAGCAGAAATAAAATAGGAAACAAAGCAAACACAACTCCGACTCCGTCGCTCGTATTCGTCGTATTGGTTTGTTTTCGTGTCAAAACAATTTCCAGGCATGTATATATTGTTTCTTTGCTCTTCAATCAAGTCATATTAGATAATTTTAAGCAGTATATGTTCATGAATCAAGTAGCATCACGAAAATGACAGCAACATTTAAGCAAAAATCTGCACAAAATTTCTTGGCTCTCTTGTTTTTCCACATCACGGTTTGGTGTGTTTTGGTTGCTTACAGGGAGTTGCTCAGTTCCAGGCACACATGGCTGCTACTAGGCATGAATTAGAGTGTGTTAGAGTGTTATTGGTTCATTGGTTTACATCCATACACACACCAACAAAGTAGTGACAGCAACTTTTCCTTAAGTGCAGAATTTGAGTCCAAGGTTTTATCATTTGGTGGTTTAAGGTGAAAGTTCGAATCATGGCTGTCCTATGGACTGTAGCCACGGTTAGAACCCTTCCATACCATGTCTAGGACGTGACCAAGGTGTCCTTTCAAGGTTTGGTTCAGGGTTCCCTCAAAATTTTTAAAACAACAACACAAGTGCATAGTTCGAATTTTCAATTTCCTGTATTAGTGTGTCTTCGGTTTTGGGGTGTGGTTTGGATTGTGGTTGGCTTTTAGCCCTTAGCCATGGTTCAAGCCATGCCTTAGGATGTTGGTAACAGTTCTTGGGAGGTGGTTCAAGCCATTGGTCAATAAATTTCAGAGTTTACACCACAAACGCACAAGTTGCCACTGCTGGTTTTTTTTTTGACAGCAACTTTCATCTTCGGTTTTGAGGTTGGTTTGAGTTCTTGGTTGGCTTTTAGCCCATGGCCTTGGACTGGACAATACCTTAATGAGTTAGAAAAGTCGTGTTTTTGGCCGTTCGTGATTTGGTCGAGTTTAGAGGTCGTACGAGAATTTACGGTGAAAGGTGCCAAAATGACTCTCGAAAGAGTGTTTTATGTTTTTGGATTCCTTTCACCTATTTTCGTGTTTTACAGTTATTATGCATATTTTTCAGTATGTTTGGTGTATTTTATTCATGGTTAAACGTCGGTTTAATGTTGGTTCGGGTTGGTACGAAGCCATGGTTAAAAATCAAGTTATTGGCTCTAATCGTCTCGTTTTTGGTTCTATTGTTAAGTTTTTTTTTGTCAAGTTAAGATTTATTGCATGTGTCACATATTAGTAGTAAGTCGCAGCAAGCCTGGGAGCGATCCAACTCATCCGGTAAAAATAAGGTTATAATTATATTATGTGCATAAAAATATAAAATGTTTATTTTTGAGATATATGCGATATGTCTTGTGGCCACCTTATGCTTATGGGTTTGGAAGTCGGTAGGAACAACCGAGGACCTCTCCGCCCGGTGACTTACGACCGGTTTATGATTATGTATGGGTACGGACATCCAGTCCAAGGGCTGTGACTGATCTCTACCGCCCAGTATACTGTGGTTTAGTCTGATCAGGCGCTTACGCTATGTTATGGGCCACTTGCTTAGAAACATTATCTCTACCAGAAAATTATGATATGTTATGACAGAGCTCTATTGAGCAAAGCTTTTACGTATGATTTTTAGATATGCACGTAGTTATAATTATTCATGATGCTATTTTCACCGTACGCTTTACGATACATTATTTTTACGTTGCATGCGATTTTATGATATATTTACTTGTTATTCACGATATATACATGTTGAGTCTTTAGACTCACTAGACTTGATTGTTGTAGGTGTTGATGAGGTCGAGACCGCGGGCGGAGACCAGTGAGCGATCTTGGGACAGCAGTAGTAAACCCGAGGACCTCATGATTTCATGATTTAATTTATGCACATTTTATTATTCAAACTCAGTTTTAATACGTTGGATTATTTTTAAGTTGATGTTTACGTTGGATTATTTTTAAATTGTTGGTTGAAAACAATATTTTCTTCCGCTGTTATTTTAAAGTTAAAATTATTTACATGTTTATTTTATAAATTGGACAAGTTATTTATTCATTTAATTATTCATTTAGAAAAATTTTAATAATTTCGCAAAATTATGAATACGAAATACGGGCCTTGACAGTTGGTATCAGAGCCTATGATCTTGTAAAGGGTTGTACTACTACTGACCTTGAGAAGCTCACGAAGTCACGCCTTCGGTCTGTAAGTTTTACATTTACGCACTTTGTTTAAAGCATGAAATATTTTAACAGCATTTTTCATGAAATATTTTACGTTCAGATTTTGATTATGCAGTATTTATTTAAATTTAAAGAAATAATGTAATTATGCATGTTGGTTACGTTTGGAATTGGAAATGTCTAAGAATTCGAATATTGGGCTTTAGGAGAAGTTGAAAATGATTTGACTATATTAATTTTTTTGGTCAGTAGTACTAATGTCCTCCTTATGGGTCATAAGTTAATCTTGAAAATTATGAATGCTTTTGAGACTTGTAGAATTTCTAAGAAATTATTAATGGTTTTTGGTTGCTAGTCGAGTAAATTTTTGAGGATTTCATATAAGCAATAGCGATTCGAAGACTACGACAATCTTTAGGATTATAAATGTACAATTTGAGGATTTTAAGTATCTATGAAAATGTAAGATTAATTATGAGAATTTATTTAGGATGCATACTCTACATAGTTGGATTTAAGGATTGAATTGCAGGAATTGAGAATTTTAAAGACCTAATTGTAATTACTAATAATTCGAGGACCTAAGTGCTTCGAATTTACAAAATTTTGGGGATTAAATTTCGAGTTTGAGAATCTAAAAGTTTAATGAGGTAAAAATGGAAAATTTTATGGGGACAATGATGCAAATTTCGAAGAGTTGTAGGGCCGAAATGTAAATTGGGAGAACTGTAAGGGTCAGGTTGCAATTTTCAAAATTTTAAGGATTAAATGCGAACTTTTGATGAACATTTGGGATTTTAAGTATTTATAGAAATGTAAGACGTGTTATGGGAATTAACTTTGGGTATAATAAACTTAAGACTATTGACCCTTATGATACGGGAAATCTATAAAATGAAATTGAGAATACTGAGGACTCATGGGTAATTGTGGAATTTTCGAGATTTGGGGAAAAAAATTGGATGATATTCGAGGAAAGTAAGAATTAAATTTAAAATTTTAAGAAATTCGAGAACTTATCTAGTAGTAAGTGAGAATTGAACGGTTTAAATGGTAGGAATTTTCGGTTATTTAGGCTCGAAGGAAATATAGAATATTTAGATATTTGGATTATAATGTTATAATGAATGGTAACCAAGGACATTGTAGGATGAATCAATCTTAGGCATGAAAATTTAAGCGTTAGTGAATCATGTTGTGGCTAATTAAGGATTTAAAGTGATGCCGATTTAAGGCAAAATTTGATCGGTTAGTTAAGTTATAAGGATAAACATTGAGTTAGAAATTTTTTTTGGGAATTTAAGTTTGATGTGTTGTAAGTTTTAACCAGGATCTTAACAGTTAGAATTATACCTTTGGGGGAATTTGATTTTTCTAGAAAGTTGAGTATGATGGATAGTTAGGTTACTCGATAGACGCATGTAAGAATTAAATTAGACACCTTATCTTGAGGAATTTTGAAAGTCATTAAGAAATTTGGGACTAAGAGGATATGTGGGCTGGAGTTATACTATCTAATATTATTTGGGTTGCATAAGCTTGAATTTCAAGATTTATAAGATAGGTGTTCATACATAAGTTTTGGGTGAAATAAAAAAAAAAAGAATTAGAGGCGTTCAACATAGAGTACCAATGAACTAACATTAAGATTTTAATTGAGTAAGAAATCCGAAATCTTGATATGGGAATTTTAGAACTCTATGGGTGATATGAGCGAAGTTGAATTATTAGAGTAAGTTTATCGCTAACATGAGATAACTTATTAAGTTTTATAGACTAGACTTAATTAAGCATTGATGATACTTAAGAATGCGACATTTGTTTCGATGAGGAAAGTCCAGAGTCTTATTGTAATTGGAAAGAAAATGGTTTAAGCATAAAATTGAGAATTGAAGGGCTTTAAAATATTGGTAGAAGGTCGAGTTTGTATAATTGGATTTTATGGATTAACGTTATTTGAGGTTTAAGATTTGCAACAATTTTATATTTGGGGTATACTCGTAAATAGTTAAGTTATATAAGTTTGGGCTGTAAGATAAAGATTCGATTCAAGGATCTTAGACTAATTTTGTTATGGAGCTGAGATAAGATTTAACTTTTAAGTGTATCACCGAGGATAGAAGTTGATCAGTAACCTTTGGTGCTAAGAGTCTTTAAGTTGAACTGCGTAAATGCTAATGTAATAGGTCGTTGAACATTACGGGTATAATATAAGGAAGGTAAGACATGATAAGTTTGAACCACCAATTCTAATATTGGGAACGATGAGAAAAGTCAGAATTCGAGGTCATAGTAAAGTAAAGCTAAGTTACCATAAGTCGTTTTAAGTTGCGATTCGCAAATGAGATTTTTGGTAGGCAATCTAATTAGGATTGAAGAAACGTAAGGACAGCCTATGACTTAATTTTTATCAGAGTAGCGCAGCGGTAGCGTGGTTGTTGGGATAATAGAATTAAGAATCTAAACTTATGGATTATCGAGGATTAGCGAATTTCGGGGACGAAATTCAATTTAAGGGGGGAAGATTGTAACAACCCGAAAATCAGACTACGTATAAGCCATGCATAATTATTACTATTTAAATTTAAAAATGATTTATATATATATATATATATATATATATATGAAGGGTCTAATTCATTTTGATATTTGACAAGTCATAACTATTTATTTTAAATGCAAAAGTTTAGTTATATCTTTTAAGTTAAATACGCGAGGACGGACCGGAGTTTGAAGATTAGAGATAAGATTAATAATAAGAAAGACATTCCTAAATTTAAGTTAAGTCAAAGAATAATTTAATTTAAAGAAAAAGAATGTCCTTGGGATTTAATAAATTAATTAGAGTTAAGTTGGTAAATAAGTTCTATTGGTTAATATTTAATTAAAGCTTAAAAAAAATATGTAAATAAATTGAGGATGAATTAAGCTAGGTATAAAATAGTCAAGAAATTTAAACATAACATTTAAATACATAAATTTTAAGTCAGGCATGCCATGCAATGTTCTATTCTAAATTAAATTGTAATTCATTAAAAATATATATAATAAGTGTATTAAACCTTAAGAATTTAAAATGCAAGATTTAAAACACTATTATACCATGCAAGAAGTAGTAATAATATTTGATTAAGACAATTCAAAAATTGTAGTAGACCTCATTCAAAGTTAACACTAAATGGTTTTATGGTGCATTCACTTTCTATCTTTAAGCTCCATAGTTATGGGTAATTCAAACACCATAATTAACCTTAATCCTTCCTCAACAAGTTACAAGCAAACTCACGTGTAATGCAACAAAAACAAATGCAAGAATCCATCGGCAACAAGGAAGGAGGAGAATTTCAAACTATTCAACTTCTTGCACTTGTAACTCCCCACCTAAATGCATATTATGACCCCTTAACACCTCCTATATCATTCACCTTCATCCCTAACATCATCTACACTAATATGCTCGAAATTATCAGAAATAGCAGCAGAAATAAAATAGGAAACAAAGCAAACACAACTCCGACTCCGTCGCTCGTATTCGTCGTATTGGTTTGTTTTCGTGTCAAAACAATTTCCAGGCATGTATATATTGTTTCTTTGCTCTTCAATCAAGTCATATTAGATAATTTTAAGCAGTATATGTTCATGAATCAAGTAGCATCACGAAAATGACAGCAACATTTAAGCAAAAATCTGCACAAAATTTCTTGGCTCTCTTGTTTTTCCACATCACGGTTTGGTGTGTTTTGGTTGCTTACAGGGAGTTGCTCGGTTCCAGGCACACATGGCTGCTACTAGGCATGAATTAGAGTGTGTTAGAGTGTTATTGGTTCATTGGTTTACATCCATACACACACCAACAAAGTAGTGACAGCAACTTTTCCTTAAGTGCAGAATTTGAGTCCAAGGTTTTATCATTTGGTGGTTTAAGGTGAAAGTTCGAATCATGGCTGTCCTAGGGACTGTAGCCACGGTTAGAACCCTTCCATACCATGTCTAGGACGTGACCAAGGTGTCCTTTCAAGGTTTGGTTCATGGTTCCCTCAAAATTTTTAAAACAACAACAAAAGTGCATAGTTCGAATTTTCCATTTCCTGTATTAGTGTGTCTTCGGTTTTGGGGTGTGGTTTGGATTGTGGTTGGCTTTTAGCCCTTAGCCATGGTTCAAGCCATGCCTTAGGATGTTGGTAACAGTTCTTGGGAGGTGGTTCAAGCCATTGGTCAATAAATTTCAGAGTTAACACCACAAACGCACAAGTTGCTACTGCTGGTTTTTTTTTTGACAGCAACTTTCATCTTCGGTTTTGAGGTTGGTTTGAGTTCTTGGTTGGCTTTTAGCCCATGGCCTTGGACTGGACAATACCTTAATGAGTTAGGAAAGTCGTGTTTTTGGCCGTTCGTGATTTGGTCGAGTTTAGAGGTTTTGACAGCAACTTTCATCTTCGGTTTTGAGGTTGGTTTGAGTTCTTGGTTGGCTTTTAGCCCATGGCCTTGGACTGGACAATACCTTAATGAGTTAGGAAAGTCGTGTTTTTGGCCGTTCGTGATTTAATCGAGTTTAGAGGTCGTACGAGAATTTACGGTGAAAGGTGCCAAAATGACTCTCGAAAGAGTGTTTTATGTTTTTGGATTCCTTTCACCTATTTTCGTGTTTTACAGTTATTATGCATATTTTTCAGTATGTTTGGTGTATTTTATTCATGGTTAAACGTCGGTTTAATGTTGGTTCGGGTTGGTACGAAGCCATGGTTAAAAATCAAGTTATTGGCTCTAATCGTCTCGTTTTTGGTTCTATTGTTAAGTTTTTTTTTGTCAAGTTAAGATTTATTGCATGTGTCACATATTAGTAGTAAGTCGCAGCAAGCCTGGGAGCGATCCAACTCATCCGGTAAAAATAAGGTTATAATTATATTATGTGCATAAAAATATAAAATGTTTATTTTTGAGATATATGCGATATGTCTTGTGGCCACCTTATGCTTATGGGTTTGGAAGTCGGTAGGAACAACCGAGGACCTCTCCGCCCGGTGACTTACGACCGGTTTATGATTATGTATGGGTACGGACATCCAGTCCAAGGGCTGTGATTGATCTCTACCGCCCAGTATACTGTGGTTTAGTCTGATCAGGCGCTTACGCTATGTTATGGGCCACCTGCTTAGAAACATTATCTCTACCAGAAAATTATGATATGTTATGACAGAGCTCTATTGAGCAAAGCTTTTACGTATGATTTTTAGATATGCACGTAGTTATAATTATTCATGATGCTATTTTCACCGTACGCTTTACGATACATTATTTTTACGTTGCATGCGATTTTATGATATATTTACTTGTTATTCACGATATATACATGTTGAGTCTTTAGACTCACTAGACTTGATTGTTGTAGGTGTTGATGAGGTCGAGACCGCGGGCGGAGACCAGTGAGCGATCTTGGGACAGCAGTAGTAAACCCGAGGACCTCATGATTTCATGATTTAATTTATGCACATTTTATTATTCAAACTCAGTTTTAATACGTTGGATTATTTTTAAGTTGATGTTTACGTTGGATTATTTTTAAATTGTTGGTTGAAAACAATATTTTCTTCCGCTGTTATTTTAAAGTTAAAATTATTTACATGTTTATTTTATAAATTGGACAAGTTATTTATTCATTTAATTATTCATTTAGAAAAATTTTAATAATTTCGCAAAATTATGAATACGAAATACGGGCCTTGACAGTTTTATTCACTCCACTTTTCCATAAAATCATAACATTATTTTCCATTTCTCAAAGAATTACAAGAAACTAATTTTATCACATCCATTGTCCAAAGACTTAAAACACACTATCCTGACCATCATTTGCAAAATCTCCAAAATTCATACCCCGGAAAATTCTAAATCAAAAGTGTTTAGCCAACCAAATGATTAAGTTTCAGTTCAGATTCCACTCTTATTTGTGTTAATATTACTTGTTTGTTATATTACACATTCTATATACTTCGAATGTACTTTTTACATGCTGATAGTCAGCATTTTCTACCCAATCACTGTGCATCCTCATTATCCATCTGCCCATTCTCAATTTGGCTCGTTAGTAATAGCCATCACTCTTTTACTGCTGAAGGCTGACCGTATCCTTGGCAGCAGGAACAGCCGAATTGCAGCATGTGCATAAATATAAAACAAACTGGTTTTGGGACCAAGTATACAGGCCCTGAGACAAGACAGTCAAAGTCCTGCGAACCAAACCACAACCTATCCAAGATATAATTCTAGAAATCGATGGTACGAACACAACAATTACTGACACTTAGTCCCAAATAAAACAGATCAAGGTGTCTGTATCCAAAGCAAAAACTCCAACATACTGAACAGAAAAGGCTTGCAAAAAATCTTAAGTAAATAGACAATACTTGACTGGAGTGTGTCCCTGAGCATTTCATAAAGTCAATAACTATACCTCAGTCTTACGATAATGTTGTTTCTGCCCAATCATGATGATCTTATCAAAGTGAGAGTTGAGAGTATCTTCTTCCATTGGCTCTCGCAAACGCTGAAACAATTGTCTGGCACTTCCCTATATGAAATGCAAGAGCAAAATATAGAAATCGGATGTCACATAGATGGTAAGAAAAATAGAAAATGCAAGTACAAAAAAAATGTTTCAGATGCAAATTTAATATAAAAGTATATATAAAAACTGATTTTCGTTAATTTGCATTTTACCCAAAAATAAAAGGCATTTTATTGCAGCAACAGCACTTACAATACATCATATGAGCTATTGTACATGATTTATATTTCAATTCAAAATGATAGAAATTTTATCATTATAAGATAACTGTTTGATTTTCATCGATTATATATGCAATACAAAATCCGGGAAGGTGGACAACCTATTTCTCTTGTGCCATATAAGTGACTAATATATTGTCTGTATGTTGATATTCACTACTTTGAATTTTACCCTAAAAAAGAAAAGCAGAAATGTTCAAATTTTCACTAAAACTGAAAAAACCGACTGAACAGAATATTAAGTTTTTTCAGTTATTTGACCAGTTTTTGTTTGAGTTCATAAAATTTCGGTTTTCAGTTTTAAGTATAAAAAAACGAAAATAAATAAATATTTATTTAAATTTTTTTTTTTTTTGTATATTACACCCAAATATGCTTGAGATCTACACTTTAATAAACAAGTATTTAGAGTTTTGAGAATCTGTTTCCATTCCACTCATTTCCCTTCTCTTTTACCATCATTTTTCTCGCTTTTCTCCTTTTTCAATCAGAAACAAACCCAACGTGCCACTTGCTACAAAAACGAAAATGTGCTGCTCTATGTCTAAAATTTTGTATTTTAATAAACGTACTTCTTCCAAATTTTTAAAATTTTGATTGATTCTTCTAGAGATTTCAAGGGAATTTTTAAATTTAATAAGCAATTAATGATTAGTGTTTCAAAAGAACAACCAGATTTTGAGATCAATTTATATCTCGGACTGCGGAACTGAAATACAACGGTTTGGATATCATATTAGGCATTTGTAAAACCGAACTGTCCGATGAACAACCCTAAAGAAAAGGAATTTTATGATCCATCAGCCCTTGTATTCCAAAACACAATATCAGATTTGATAATACAACAAATTGAAGTTTTGTCACTTTATTAATAACAACAAGATTTTACCAATAATATCAACAATGATGTGCATTTTTAGTCTAAGCTCTTTTAGCAAGGAAAGTATAGCTATACTAGAAGAGGACAGCATCGAAAACAAATAGTTAAGTTATGATACACATGCTCGCCAATATTGTTCTCATTCAATTCATGAACCATGCTCCTTCAGTTCTCTCTCTTTTATCTTACACATCGTTTAGAGATATCTCCTCCCTATTGGAGGACTACATCATTGCTTGTTATATGATGCTTTCTTTTTCGGTTCAACTTCAAATGAGTGTACAGGGTCCTCCCGATGTCAGATAGCATTTGGGTATGGTACGGCATATTCCTTTGTTACCTAGGATAATGGGAGGAGATACCCTCCCTTTCGGGTAAGGAAAGAAGACAGATAACTCCACTTCCTATAATTCACTCCCTAGCCCGCTACTAACCTCACCCCCGAAAATCCCACCAAAGGGTCGCAATGGTTGGGTTTGCTAGTACCCGATAACTTATCCATTAAGATTTTGAATGACTGATACCTGCCACAAGTCACAACCCATTTAATCCACCCCAACCCACACCTGATGTCCAAAAGGTTTGACCCATTAGATTGATTAGTCATACCCATCAGACACTTGTATTCATTATATTTTTCAACATCTTTCACTTCTAACCAGTACATTGATGACGAAAATTATATAAAAACAATTCCTAATTAATGGTTTTCTTATAACAAAATCAACACAATCAAGTTATATAGCTAGTAACTCTTGACTCGAGAGCATATTTTTTATAAAATTATCCTTCCCTGTCAATTATCGAACAAATTATAAATCATCATTGTACGAATAATTACCTACAGATAAACAAAGAACTATGTAAAATTTATTAAATAAAGTTTAATATATTCTCGTACATGTATAATGCATTGTATAGTTTCTTCAGGTACATTTAACATGCTTGTTAAAGAATATAACTTGATATATCTGTAAAACAGGACGGGTCCACCCGTTTTGCGACCCAAACCCCAAATAGGGCGGCTCCGACTCCTATCCGAACCCATTTCATCCCTAATCCAGCCCCTTTTGAGATTACTTTATACGGAACACCAAGATGTCGCCCATTGAAAAAAAAAAGATGTCAGCTCGTTGTTTCATCGAATTTTGGGTGTTTGGACGATCATAGTTCTCAAAAAATTCAGTTTTTGACTCCTACTCATCGGTCATCAATTGAGGTATACATAAAGAATTGATATGGATATACACCGACTGTCAAATGCAGCCAAGTACTGTATTTTTACACAAGTGAACAAGAAATAAATAGAAAATTCACCTTTGGAATGCCAGGTAATGTAGAACGATAAGGTTGTGACGACCCAGAATCTTCAGCACTATCAGGCCCATCCCCACTAGTCCCATCCATCAAAATGTGATGACGTTCCTTGCATACTTTGGGTTTACGAAATATGTACTGATCAAAACAAACAAAGTAATAAGATTTACTGAAAAAATGCATTTTAAATGAACAAAAGGATACTCACTCAAACAAGATCATACTAAAATTATGAAAAACTACAAGAATGATTTGTATGAAGTTCGACTCAGATTACCTTGAAATGCAAAGTACCACTAATAGCATCACTTATAAGCTCCCAATTTGGGCCCAAATCATGTACCAGCACCACAAGTGCCTATCAAACACAATACAAACCATTCATATGATCATACCTCCAAACGTATGAGACAATTACAACTCATGCACAAGAAATACCAATTTGTTTACAAATATAGCATATAAATACGATATCAACCTGATCCTCAAAAAGTGACCATGGACTTCCGGAACCTGGTTGTCCAGCAGGCATCTGATAAAAATCAAACCATAAAGTATAATAAGATGATAATAGGCAAAGAAATAGCACTCTGCAAAACATACCTTCATCGCTTTAGGTTTCCTCGCTCTATCATGTGCAACAATCACTTTAATAATTTTATTTGAATTGGACATGTTACTCATCTGAGAGGCTACTGGAGAAGTAACAGACCCCCCAACTGGTAAGATATCGTCAAAAGAGCTATTGTGCGGTTGCTGCATCTTCAGCATCTTCATCATGGGTTGAACCAAAAAACCTTGAAAAAAGAAATATAACTACGACAAAGATTGCATGCTTGGTATGATATACGACGACTGGCTCGATATTGACAAAACTATACCTTCAGCGCCATTAGATTCAATTTGATAACTGTCTGATTCGTTTTTCCAATGAACCCTCTGAAGCTATAAAGAGAAAATTCAGTGTTTGTCTCAATTGACAAACATAAAGAGTACAAGAATAATTTTTTCAAATGGAAAAAGATCCCTACAACTAAATCATAAATATAGATGCACGTTCTCATTCTTACCTAGAGCCAGTAAAGTAGATAGTCCGCAATTTATTTGCGATTTGATCAATTGGATGTAAATTTGTTTTAAGCAAGTGAAGGAACAGAGCATTCTGCAACAACTCTTTTAGGTATTCAAACAGGAAGTGTTGCATCCATGCGCAGCAACACAACATGAATGCCGATTTTAAGTGGTGAAATGTGTTTGCCCTTAATTTTGCTCTAACCAATTATCCTAAATTCAAGATTATTTCCCTAATTATTTAGCAGAATAAAAAGTGAATTATAAAGATTCCGCCATGGCAATCTAAGTTTGTCCAAAGTGTGATCTAAGTCTTCTTTTTAGTGATGCAAATTGATACGCCTACTCATTTTGAAAACTAGATTCAACCTGCCATCTTTGTGTGTTGGGCATCAAGTCAATAATATGACAAGCATAGAACCACAGTTTTTGAAAGTAAACCCAATCACCTACCAGATGCTTTGATCTCTTCTTAGATTTCGTTGATACTTCTGCAGTGTCCAATGGTAATTGCTTTCCATACTCCCCACCCAACTCAGATTCCAAACTATTTGGAACAAGTGATACACCATGCAGGGTATTGTGATCATCCTGAAATGAACTGGTATCACCACTTGAAGCTTCTGTTTTATTCGGTCGCAAAATACATCCAGATGTTCCTGCACTAAAAGGGCTCGTAACTCTCCTGTAAGCAGTTCGCACACGTTTTGTGGGTATTGAAACATTAAGACTGCTGCAAGGCCTTTTCACCATTAAAGAAGATGGCTGCCTCAGAACTTTATTATCAGTATACCGTACGGCCAATAGACTGGAATCTACATCAAAAGATCGAGCACCATAAGCATGTGTCAATTGTTTCCGCTTATTTTGGCAAAATCTTGCAGGCTTATTATTATCATAGGCCACTGCCATGTCATATGTACTCATTTCCTCCTCGTACATATTTTCTTGAAATGCAAAGTCTACAGCAAAAAGTGATCTTGTTAAAACAAGTAAATATCAAAGGCAGAACTACAAAAAGCAGCTGTTATAACATATATTTACCAGCTGCAGTATCACATGCAGATGTCTCCACCTCTTCCGGTGCGCTGGCTCCAATTCTCTGAGAAAGGATACAAATAACGTGATATAATCAAAGGTAAGTAAACGACGTCAGACGCAAAAGAAACCAAAGTAAAATGCAAAACTATCAACCCATTACATTTATGTCTCGTTCATCTATTTTCCTTGAAATTTAGCTTATTAACAATTATTTTCCTTGAAATTTAGCTTATCACAGTAAACACAGACCTTTTGGCTTGGAGGACAAAGGTAAAACAGCTGGCTTGTGTTTTCTTCCTCGAGGTAATTGTTAATAATGTGATAGGTAACCATTTCACTCTCAGAAAAACATTATATACATTATTTAATTATTAACAAAAAGACAAAACCCATAAAAGAGTTACACTTCATACCAATAATTTATAGCACCTTAGAATTAAACAAACCACTCTAGTTAGCACCAGACTCCAAAGTCAATAAACATCCAGTCGTCTTAATAATGAACATTAAATTGAAAAACTGTGGTTCAACTAAATGTTATACAAACACTCCAGTTCCTTAGATAAGGCTAACAAACAAACAGAAAAGTTGTCAACCCATAATCTGATGTATACAAACATAAAGGTCGTCCTTTATATATAAACTATAAAATGACAAACCAACAAAGATAGTTTGAAATCAAAGAAAGCCTTCAACCAAAATAAAATTTGACCTAAAATTTCGGATTCAAATGTGCCCTAACATAGCAATGAAATTTATCCCACCTAAATTTAGCCTAAACCTTGCAATTGAATAAATATTTTTAAAATTATCATTAAGTTGACACAAAATGCTATAACTGTACATAGCATGGACCTCCGTCAAAGACATGACATTCTTATCGCCTAAGAAGTATATCATGAGCCAGTTCAATACCCTGCCCCATAAACAAAGCCCCAATAAGACAATCTCTGAAACCTTAAAATATCTGGAAAAGGAAAACATTAACAGAGAAGGAAAGAGTACAAAAATTGAGACAAGAAAAAACAATGAACTATCAGGAAATCCACATAAGTTATAATGCACACAAACTGAGAACTGCATTTACCTTACACCGAGCCACATGAGATTCAATTGACTTTTTGTACATCTCAATAGCCCCAGGAGGTATGGTGTAAAAAAGGTATTCCTGAATGATAATGAAAAAATATACTAAATAAGTAAACCAAGAAAGTACAGAGCTTTTCACAATCATGCACCGCATGATAGAACATGCAAAATTTGATGGATCGTCTGGGAAGATAGATTTGGGTGGCAGAAGGAGAGAGGGGAAGGTGAGTATCATATAAACAATGGAGGATATTTGATTTCAATCATACATCTGTTAAATTTTCCTCCCATGACACATCCAGGGTCCTCAAGTCAGATGTTCTATCTGGTGTTGGTGGGAATTCTGCTCGATTGTTAAGAACATTTAAGGTGTTATACTTGAGAAATCTCACTGCATAAGCCAGAACAGAAAAGGCACCAGTCTTTTGACTTTGTTGATTATCAAGTTCCTTGCTTGACTCCTTCCAAAAACAATAACATTGCAAATTGTCATGATCAAAACATTGAAGTTCCCTGTTCTTTACAATCACAAAATGCAGGCATATCAATGATGGCAATAAATACTTAATTGAATTCACCCCATCCCCAGAGATACCTTATGCAGTACTCACTCCTCAATAACCCTCAATTGCAGATCTTAGAGCAAAAAAACAAAGAAATTTAACCCCTAAATAATTTCACACCTCTTGAGAGAAGGATCTTCAAATTCTACATCACTGTAGTAAGTTACCTCATCAAAAGCAAAAGAATTCCGGAAAAAAAAAACAATTTTATCAGTTATAAGATGCTAACATATCACGACACATTCTAGACAATGCTAGGAGCTTTATTGCAAACTAGAAGTCAACAATGAAAATTAAATGACAGATTACACACAATCTTAAGTCAGAACATGGTCAAACTCTTCTAGCCATGTTGCATGTATGTATGAGATACTTTTGGCGTTTATTCACATGTACTGCAGGTACAAAATTACTAATTGCTTTCAGCTCGAACATTTAAACATCATGCTGTAAATAAATCCGAACTGAAACACAATAAATCCGAAAAGAAGAAAAAGGCTTGAACCACAACCAATGGCACACAATACCAATTACCAGATGCACTAAAAACACATAAAGCATGTCCTTGCATCCATTAAAAATACAGTAATGTTACCTTAACAGAATGCCAGAACCCTATAACAGCTTTCGACAGTGTATGAGCGACCTTTTTAGCCTCCATGACAGAAATTTTTTCTTGTTTTCTCAATCGAGAACTAAAAGTAGCTCGATAACATAATTCAGATGCTGCAGCAATTTTCCAAATACGCTCCTACATATAGATAACCAAACGAGAAGAAATAGCATATATATTTCAAATAAATAAGGATTAAAAATTGCTCCAGAAGAACCGGTGGAACTACAAAGTAAGGCTCAAAGCATATACAAAGTCAAACCTGTGCAAAATCATTTGCCATCCATGCCATTTCTTCAAGCACAAAATCCCATTTGGATTTCACATGAATCTCTACAGGAAAAGGCTCAATCAATAACTCCATGATCCTCTTCCGTTTTTCCTGTCCATTAAATTATTAATAATATTAGATATTGTGCCCACCAACAAGTTACGTAAAATTTTCTTCAACCATAAACAAATGGAACAAAGCAAACAGAAAGCAAAAATATAAACCTCTATGATTTTTGCTTCTTTCAAAATCGAGTCTTCATCGTTTCCACTACCAAATTTTGGGACAGCGGGCCTTCTCCCTGATTCTGATCCATTGATCCGACTAGCTTCTCTGTCTTCACTGTTGAATTGGTTCCTCGCTTCATTTTTTAAAGTAGAAACGTTTTGATTTAGTTCTTCCTCAGGTTGGAGTGCAATACCATTTTGCTGGCTTTGACAGGCAAAGATAGTCTTTTCAACAAAAAGGGCAGAACTTTCAAAATTTTCGGTCTTTTTCTTTTCCGTTACAACTTCTTCGTTTTCTACAACTGCAACTCCATCAATTTCTATGACTGGGGCCACATCTAGGGTTTGATTTTTCAAGTTACCATTGGAATCAAACTTTCTCATCCTACATATTTCTTTTTCAGTTTTTGTATCAGCACATGGGTTGTTTTGAGTGCATGGTAAATAATAACCCATGCCATTTATGGTGCGTGAGGTATTGTTATGAGAATCGTATGCAATCTCATCCCTCTCAGTTTTGCTAAAATCATTCAACTGACAGGAACTAGATTGATTCACAAAAGCAATACTTGGCTGACACTCAATCACTCCAGAAGTTATTTCTTGCATCGGCTGGATCACGTCAGGTTGTTTTGAACCAATTTTTTTAGGGGTTTCTATAGCAACTGAGAGCGATTGTTGGTTATGTTGATCATTCAAAGGGTTACCAAAAGCCATAGTATAAGAGGCAGGATCGATTGAAATTCTTTCAACAAGGTCCTTGTCCAATTCGACGGCCTTCACATAATGAAACTCTGTATCCCTCTGACCTTCTGTCAATACCATCTTAGGATGGATATCACCTATAGGATTTACAGACTTTGAATTACAGTTAGATGTTGGATTCCGATACTTTGAATCAGCTACAAATTCTTTAATATCCCTAGGGCCATGGCAAAAAGGAAAAGAAGAGTTCAGACTGCCACATGAGGGATTTACATCCGTTGAACTGGACCTAGTTCTGTCACGACTTGTGTGAGACCTATACCGTCGCTTGTATGCTTTCCCAGCCAGGTCAAAAGCAGCTGAATCCCCAGGTTCCATGGTTTTATGACTCACATCCGTCTGGAATGACTGTTCAGATGGCACAACATGGCTATTACTAAGATGCAATGAGGACCGATCACTTCCAGACACCTCGCGTTCAATGGCAAATAACATGAGATTATCAGCACTACTGGCCTCACCATGAGGTGTCCCAGGTCTACCACTACTCTCTGCAGAGTCACCATGAGGCAACACGGTACCAGCAAAGCTAACTTTTGCTTCACTACATGATGTCAAAAGAAAAAAATAAAGTAGATATGAATACTTGAATACAAAATAAACAAATACCACAAGAATATGATGGAAACACCTGGTTTCAAATAGAACAGGATGTTGATCTGTACATGACATTGACTGAACACTCACTGAAGAAACATTCTCAAGCTTAAAATCTAAGGGATTTCCACCCTACAAACAAGAAGAATCAAGCATTGTAAATTGTTTGATATACGTCAAGAAAAACGAATAAAGGTAATAATATATACATTTTCAAGAAATTCCAGTTCTCTTCTCCTTTCATCACGAAAATCACACTCTTGCCTGTTTCAAAAGAAATATTTAGAGTCCATGTCAAAAAAATCTAAAGACAGTTAAGCATTTGGCATATAGAATCCAAGCAGCATCAGCATTACCTCAGCTCTACTTGAACCTTTTGAATTGCAGTTCTTCGTGGAGACGTTTTGTTTGGAATACCAACTCCACCTTCAACAATGTCTCCCATAGAATCAAACTCAGCATTGGCTAAACTCACAGATGTTGAAGTGAACAACATCCATACATTCCATACTTCATTAGTTGCAGATGATCCTCTCCATAAGATAAAGATCAAAAGTGACCACTGAAATACAAAGAACATAAAAACAATCAGAAAAGAAAAGAATTAAGAAAATATTGAAAGTAAATAACTGAAGCACATACTCCATAGACTAGAAGTTCAGTAAGAGATAACCAAAGAAATGAGATATGAATATCATATTCTTGCTACTATTATAATATAGATTTGAATCTTTGATGAAGCCCAAAAATATTAATTAATCAAAAAACAGGTGAATGGAACTCAAATAGAGACGAAAATAAGTGTTAAGTTGCATTGTACCTTCCGTCTTTTGTTTATGTAATTTATCAAAAGGTTCAAGTCATTTATCCATGAAATGACATTTAATTTATTTTTACAATTTTCCAATAAAAAATCTTCACACACCTGAGTCAACAATCACATACAAGCCTGAAATGCCAGGTGGAAATATAGAAGCCCAAGGACAGAGGCTAACACTTTGGGAGCTAAAACAAAAGAAATAGGGAAGTCAACATCCCAAGAAGCCGAAAATTCACAATGCCAAATTGTAGTGAAAATGAAAGTATATGCATAAAGGTGCACAACAAATTGACAAACCTAAAGTCATAGAAAAGCCACAACAGTTCCTAAAGTCGGAGAATATGTGAAGCTAAGAAAAACAATATGTAGAGAAATATTGCATACTGCATGCATTTCCCCTTATTTGTTTTCTAACAAGTAAAAACATTGTGCCCTATCAACATTAGATCCACCAGTGTTGCACATCATTTATTGGATGATTCAACAAAAACAAGTCACTGATTGCAGAGACAGGGTTACTTTATCTGAAAATTAGAGAAATATCTGCAAACATAGAAACTGTGAATACCCGACCCGGATATAAGAAATTGATGCTTCATGAACTCAACCTAAAAAAAGCTTAAAAACCCATTCATGTTACACGATGTGCCCAGACGCAGCTTGCATACTTTCGCAACTGAAAAACAATTAGAGAAACAATAATCCAAAAGCAGAACATAACATGTTCGAGATGACCAATCATTCAGAATTCCCGCAGGAATGAAACGTCAATCATCAGCAAAACTAGCCCACATGTAGCAAGACAGCTCAACACCACAAAGCGGTTATGCAAATCAACTAAAATAAGTTAAATGAACAACATAGTCAATTCCGCATCCACTCAACGAAAAAAAAGAAAGGAAACATATCAATAGATAATTCACGTGCTGACTTAAGCAGAGCTCCGTATTAGAGGTCTCCTGAGGTGGGAATTCGCATATATTACCTGAATTGCAATCAACCACTAATAGATTGCAACCTAGGGCTACGATATGCAGGGCCTTCCCAAATCTTTTTTCTGTACCTCAGCTCAAACCAAGGGGTAACATTTATGACCTTAAATACGCCAAATTATGAAATAAATCTCCCAAAGATACGAGAATTGGATATCTATATTTGAGCCAATGCGCGTTTGGAATAATAGTAATTAAGAAAAATGGGAGATTTCGGGTTGCTGTTCGTGCTCGTTGCTGCTTCCCCTTGGCTTCTATTCTAAAATGGCTCGCAAATTAATTTTCCGGATCTCTGGGATCACAGGGCTGGATTGGCAGATACATTGGGCTTCACTTAACGTTCGTTTTGGGTCTTTATTTTTCTTCATCCCTGTCAAACAAACTGTTTACTACGATTTTCCTTTTTTAAATTTATTTGTATTCACCGTCAACAATTAGTCTTGTAATAAGTTACCATCATATAAAATACATATAAAAACCAAAAACAACTCTACTTAACCCTACAAATTGGTTGCAACCTCTAAAATGGATCTTCCCTTGCAATTTGCTCAGCTTTGAGCCATCCTCCAAGGGTTATCTTGATTCTCCAGTTCGACAAAACATCCCGTTTTCTTTTTTGGGCGAAGGAATGTGTGATGCAAATTTTGTAAAAGTTACACATATTAAAAATAATAAAATAAAAAATGGATTATATCTAACAGACGTGAATTCCCGACTTGGTTGTTGGTTCTAGCATCCTCGAATTAAGATGCTAAAAAATAAACTAATTAAACAAAGGAAACGACAGAAAATTGATTCACAAATGGCATGAATTACTTCTCTAATTTCGAAAGACGTTGATTATATTTAAACACTGAAAATTAAAAAAACAAAGTAGAAGGATGATTATTACAACTAGAAATTTACAGAAATCCTACTTTATAAAAATACATGCATATATACATCATTTTTCTTTTAAATCAATCATGCAACATATTTTTTAGCATTAACGTTTGTAGGACTGAGCGCTTGTCGCTTTACCAAAAGCTATAGCTGGTGGTAATAGTGCAACTCAAATCTTTTAAACCGCATAGCAGCTCAAGCACCACGGTTTGATCACTCTACCAAGCAGGGACAATTATTGCATCCAACAATTTCCCTCCCAATAATTGCACTCCTTGCAATCAATGGGAATCGACCCGTGATCTTGGCTTTGATATAAATTGTAGGACCGAGCGCTTGGCGCTTTACCAAAAGCTATAGTTGGTGGCAATTGTGCAAGTCAAATATTTTAAACCGCATAGCAGCTCAAGCATCACAGTTCGATCGCTCTACAACGCAGGTAGGGGTGAGCAAGATTTCGGTTAAACTGAATTAACTGATCGAACCGAGCCAATTCGGAAATTCGGTTCGGTTATTTCGGAAATTCGATTTTCAAATTAAAAAAATTCGGTTAATTCGGTTCGGTTACGGTTTTAAAAATTTTGAAATCGGTTAACCGAATTAACCGATATAATAAATATTATTATTTAATAAATTTTTATTATTTATCAATTTTTATATAGTTTTTAATTTTAATTTTAAAATCGATATAATATGTATTAATTTTGTTCAAACAAAACTTATACATTTGTGATGTGTGTGATTTTATGTTTTATGCATTTGTATAGATTGTAGTGTTTAAGAAAAATTACAAATATAATTAAAGTTAAATCACAATTTTTTTTAAAACTAATCGGTTTATTCGGTCACCGACTGAATTAATCGATTTTAATTCGGTTCGGTTTTCATCGGTTATGAAAATTAATTCGGTCGGTTCGGTTATGGCTAAATATTTCGGTTCGGTTATGGTTAATTCGGTTCGGTCGGTAACCGAATTGACCGAATACTCACCCCTAAACGCAGGGACAATTATTGCACTCAACAATTCATCATAAATTACATTTGAAATAAAAAATTTGACATTTACGAAACGACCTTGAGTCTTTTTAAAAATAATTCATAAATTTTAAAATACTAAATAAAATAACTTAACATTTCTAACAATCCTTATAAATTAATAACTAAAATCTCGAGTGCATAAATTAAATCATAAATCATCAACTAACCAAAACTTTCTAAATCGACCTTTAAAAAGATCAACTAACAATAAAAATAAAGCATAAAAATATCTCTAATAAAATCATTAACAAAATCTTTAAATCTTTTATCTATCTAGCTAGTGCGGAAACATAAAGGCCATCAGGTGTGTACTGTTGCACTCGATCCACTCAATCATCAGCGCCTCCCATAAAATCATCAAATCCTGCATCATACAAACCTAGTGAGTCTAATAACTCAACACGTTCTAAACATGAGTAGCAAATAATACATATACAATGAAATGCATTTAAAAATCATACTTTTACTTAAAATAATTTTTGAACATAAATAAACCATTTAAAATCATTTAAGCATAATTAAATCATTTAAAAAGCTTTAAGCATAAATCATATATCATAAAATAATTTTAATCATAAGCTTTCAATCATATATCATTTTGGGTGAAGTTTGATCCTTGAAAGTGACTAGCATTTATCCTTCGCTCGACTGATTAATCTTCAGCTCCACATGATCCATGGGAGTGGGCACTATCCTCCACCATGAAAATATGATCGTTGGGGCTCCCTCGGGGGCCTTCTCCCATAGACAGGCTCCTTCTGGGGCCTTTTCCCATAAATAGGCTCCCTCTGGGCTTTCTACCGTAAATGGGCTTCTTTTGGGGCCTTTTTCCCTCATGACATCCCCACAAAATCATATATCATTTGTCACAGTCAATTCACATCCCTCAAAATATTTTTAATTTCCTTTTAAAAGCATACAATATCATAACTTTCCAAAAATAGCATTTTAGATAATGAAAATTGCACAACTTTTACCATAAATCATAAAATATCCATAAATAATAAAATATCATATTTTCATCAAAATCATCATTTTAAATCATAAAATATCATTTAACATGCATTATGATCTTTCGGGACGCTGTCAAACTTTTTCGTATTTTCCAAGTGTAAAATTACCGTTTTACACTTAGACGTAAAAATTTTCGATTTTATCTTTTTCTTACTTTTAATGATATGGGCTTATCCCAAATATTTATTTAAGTTTAAATATAAATTTTAATAATTTTATTTGGCTTAATTCGAGGCTTTTTAATTAATTCTATAATTAACTATTCGAGAGACGATTAAATCCTAGATAAACTCAAAACTTAATATTTTGATCCAAATTTTAAACATAACCTTTTTATTACCTAAACTACCCTTGTGAGTCATGAAAGACACTCGTGGACTCATGGTTCCAATTTTTGTTCTGATATTTTCGTTTTTGACCCCTAATGGAACATACCGAGCCATCTCCCAAATTACTCGAGCCATTGTCAAGCCACCTCGAGCCAAACCCGAGCCAACCCACCTAGGCACCCTCCTGACCAAGCCCAATACAAAGAACTAGACCCTAGCTCACTCAAAACCCTTCTGCCCCCCAACCAAGCCCAGCCCAGACCCTTAAACCCACATAGCGACCCCTCTGAATCAGGAGGCAGCAGCGTGCACCAAGGAGCCTCTCATGTTTTTCCACTTCCAGTCGAGCCAGGAGTGAACCCAGCCACACCAACCCATGGCTCGACCCATGCCCATCACCCTTGGACCCTGATGGACCAGCCTGGCTCGCACCCAGGCCAGCCACAAGCCCCTAGCCCTTGATTTCCCTTGAGCGTGCGTGGGGAAGGGTCCTTAATCAAGAGGACTCTTCCTTGGCTACTAAACTCGAGTCCTAGCCATGCTAGGACTCTTCCTAGCCCTGAAACAGATCCTAGCCAAATCCCACCAGCCCTGACCGAGCCCCAAGTGACCATGCACCCTAGCCAACCCTGAAACGTCCTGACCTTTTTTTTTTATAAACACTCGATTTTCGACCATGACATATAACTCATGAAAATATTTTTATAAAATATTTTTCCCTTTTTAAAATAAAACATCACCCAACTAGTATTTAAAAAAACAAGTGAAATAGTCATAAAACTGAAATCGTCTACTGTTTACCAAACCTAAAAAGCAATAATTTGAAAAGAATAGCCCATACTAAACCTCTCAAAAAATCTCTCAAATGCATAAATAAATAATCTTAAAAATCTTTAACTTAAATCAGTAATCATAAAACATAATGCGGAAAATAGTAGCGCTGGTCCTCGGGTTGTGTGCGCCTTCAGTCCAGTCAAATCATTCATCAAGTCCTCCCTCAATACCACCTGCATCCATCACACCTAGTGAGTCTAAAGACTCAACACACCATCATCTTTATATCAAATAATATATATAAACCGCATGAAACAGTGAAAATACTTGTAAGTTAAAATAACTTTTCATGACATGCAAACACGAATTCCCTTTTTCCTCAACATGACATGGCAGTAAAACCTTAAACATGATCATGAACATTTTCTTTTCCCTTTGTTGAATTCAGATCGTTAATTGTGACTTTCCTGACATGACATGAAAATCGATGGATCCATCTACGTGAAACCGGAGTACTGGGCGGCGGGGGACACCAGCAACACTCTCACCGGTCAACTGGGCCTGACCTATCATGATTGAATAGAAATACGATCGTCGAGGTTCCTCGGGGGCCTTTTCCCATAAATGGGTTCCCTCTGGGGTCTTTTCCCCTCACGATATTCCCATTCTTCCGTTACCACAAAACCGTTACCACATATTCGCAATGACGGAAACACGATCGTCGGGCTCTCACTGGGACCATAACCCTCACGATGTCGCCAACATTAACGAATTAGTCACAATCACTTCACTTCCTTCAACATTTACATTCTCATCACTTTATAAAAATCATGAATAACATTACATTTTGTTTTTGAAACCAAGCATGCAACATGTCTTTTAAATGTCTTCCTTAAATCATAAAATCTCTTAAACATTTAAAAATCATAATTTAATCATGAACATTTCATAAACATTTAAAAATAATCATAATATCATAAAAATAGCATTTAGGGCACTGCCATGACCTTTACTAATTTCTAGGTGTAAAAAGACCGTTTTACCCCTAGACTCGACATTTTCCGATTTCGACTATTTTCTTGATTTCATGACTCTAACATGTCCCAAATAATTATTTAAGCCTAATTTAATTTTCCCATAATTTTATTTGTCTTAAAACTTAGACTTTTTCATTTATCGTTAAATAATTATTTTAACGGTGTTTTAATCCCGAAAAATCCCAAACTTCAATATAAAATTCCTAAATTCTAAATTTAGATTTTTTGTATTATTTTAGCCCTTATGGACCAGTGACTAGACCCCCGTGAGCCGTTTTCCAATTTTTCATTATTTAAAACACCCTATTCGACACCTAAACTTCGACTCCGAGCCATCTCTTAATTTTATCGAGTTACCCTCGGACCATAACAAACCAGAACCTGCCCAACATGTTGGAGTACCCTACTGGACTCTAACCTCACCAAGAAACTAGCCCAAACCACAAAAACGACAGCTTCCTAAGTAACCCCATGCTGGCCGAGACTTTCAGCTTTCATGGACTCTACGATTTTGGTGTCTAGACCCTAAGCCGACGCCCCAGCCCCTGAACCAACTTATTGTGCACCACGCTAGGACCCTAGTGAGCCACCCTAGCCCAGCCTGTGACCCTGAGTTGAGCCCCTCATCCCCTGGACCTGTGCGTAAACCCTGCACCAACTTGTGCATGGTTCTCGGGTGGAGTCCTAGCATAGCTAGGACTCTTCCCCAGCCCTGACCGTGAGTCCTAGCTTGGCTAGGACTCCCTCCTTGACTCCCTCGTGACCTTGGCTAGCCCCTGGAACCAGCCAACCCAACCCCAACCCCCTGCAAAGAAAACCCGAACCCTCAAACTAAGAAAGCAACTCACGCTGCTTGGTGTTTTTGTTTCTGCCGTAACTTTTGGTGGTGATTAAGGTGAGTTGGTGTGATTCTAAAACAAGTATAAACCTTACCTAACCATACCTAGACATCATGGCAGCCCCTTATTATCGTAAAAACATGTTTCAACATCAACGGGTAGCATGAAAATCAAGCATATGAACAAAACGAGAGCAGCAAGGTTTCGGTGCTTCATGCTTCATACAAACCATCTTTAAAAATATAAATATGACATGATGGATGAGAAAAGGGAGATTAAGGTGTTCCTTTGCGTATTATACGCTCGAGTAACCGTTGACGACGAAGAACGGAGGGACGACTATGGCTTCTTCTGCTAATACCTTCGAAAATCCACCTTCCAAGTGATGTGTGTGCTGCCGTGAGTGTATGAGAGAGGGGAGAGTATTTTTCAGAAAATAACTCTAGGGTAGCCGATGGTTTTCTTACTAGAATAGGGTTTGTGATTTATTTAACACTTTAAATATTAGTTAATCACCTACAAGGCTAATCAGGCCTATTAAGCCATCTAATTAGGCCCAATAGTCTAATTAAGACATAATTAAAATCTTAACAAAGTTTTTCTTTTAATAAATATGTGAATTTATTAGCCGGGTTGCCAAAAGCTCGTATTTCAGTTGAAAAACCAACACCGATAAAATTTACGTCCCGGCGTATAAATTCACCTCAAAACCCTTTATTTTCAAAAATACTAAAAAGCATCGACCATATTTCGAATAATTGAAATTAATTATTTAATAAAAATATTTTACATTTTCAGCCCTTGGTCCCCGTTCCTCGGTCGTCACTTGAATATTCCTAAAAATATAATTTTATGCATTATGACAATAAAATCTCATTTAGCATATAAACAAGTATGTCACATAATTAATTAGCAAATAAAAATCAACTATTGTTTATTTTTCATAAATTCTTAGATTCGCATGCCGTTGGATTACGTCGTCTTAATTTTGGACCTTACAATTCCTCCCCCCCTTAAATAAAATTTCGCCCTCGAAATTAGAATAGAACTTACCGAATAAATCTGGATAGCGACTCTTCAAGTCTCTCTCGGTTTCCCAAGTAGCTTCCTCTTCCGAGTGATTCAGCCACTTGACCTTGACCATTGGAATGACTTTGTTACGCAATCGTCTTTCTTGTCTTGCCAAAATCTGGACAGGTCTTTCCTCATAGGTCATGTTTGGATTTAGTTGGAGTGGTTCATAATTAAGCACATGCGACGGATACGACATGTATTTCCGCAGCATTGAAATATGGAACACATTGTGAACTCCTGAAAGCGCTGGTGGCAACGCTACTCTATAGGCTAGTGTCCCAATTCTCTCCAAAATCTCGAATGGACCAATAAATCTTGGACTTAGCTTGCCCTTCTTGCCAAAGCGTATAACACCCTTCATGGGTGCTATCTTTACGAATACATGGTCGCCCACTGCAAACTCTAAGTCCCTACGCCTTTTGTCCGCATAACTCTTTTGTCGGCTTTGTGCAGTCTTCATTCTATCACGAATCTTGACTACAAGCTCAGCTGTCTCTTCAATCACATCTGGATCAATATCTCTTCTTTCCCCAACCTCGTCCCATTTCCACTCGGGAATAGGGAGTGGCTTCAATTTTCTCGCTGGTCTTTGATGCTCTGCTTTGACTTGCTGACAAGTCAAACACTCAGATACATATCTCAGAATGTCCCTCTTCATGCCTGGCCACCAATATAACAACTGCAAATCTCTATACATCTTTGTACTGCCTGGATGAATGGAATATGGTGTGTCGTGGGCTTCCTTCATAATAAGATCTCTCAAAGAATCGTCACTAGGAACCCATAGACGGTCTCGATAACGACAAAACCATCCACCACTGAATATAAATTCCGGCCCTTGGCTTCATCTCTTGCTCTCCACTTTTGCAACTGCTCATCAGTAGACTGCCCATCCCGAATTCTGTCTCTCAAAGTCGACTGCACTGATAATGTGGCAAGATTAGGGGCCTCGCCCCTAACATACACTGTAAGCTCAAATCGCTGTATCTCGGACTGCAACGGTCTTTGGAATGATAAATGCGTGATAACTGCCGCTTTTCTACTCAATGCGTCTGCCACTACATTAGCTTTCCCTGGATGGTAGTTAATGTCACAATCATAGTCCTTTACCAATTCAAGCCATCTGCGCTGTCTCATATTCAACTCTTTTTGGGTGAAGAAGTATTTCAAGCTTTTATGATCAGTGAATATTTTGCAGTTCTCCCCATAAATGTAGTGTCTCCAAATTTTTAGTGCAAAGACTACTGCTGCAAGCTCAAGATCATGAGTAGGGTAGTTCTTTTCATGAATTTTCAACTGTCTTGACGCATAGGCGATAACTCGGTCGTTTTGCATCAGAACTGCGCCCAAATCAAGTTTAGAAGCGTCGGTATAAAGAACATACTCCCCTTGCCCTGATGGCATAGATAACACTGGTGCTGATATCAAGGCTTGCTTCAACTTGTCAAAACTGTCTTGACACTCGGATCCCCAAATAAACTTAGCATTTTTCTTCGTCAAAGATGTCAAAGGCACTGCAATAGATGAGAACCCCTTGATGAATTTGCGATAATAGCCAGCTAGTCCCAAGAAACTACGAATCTCGGTGACGCTTTTCGGTATTGGCCACTCTTTCACTGCTTCCACTTTACTTGGATCAACTTCCACTCCACTACTGAAATGATGTAGCCTAAAAATGCCACTCTATCAAGCCAAAACTCGCACTTACTGAATTTTGCATAAAGTTTTTTGTCTTGCAGTACTTGCAGTGCGGTCCTCAAATGACGGCTATGCTCCTCTCTTCTCTTGGAATAGATCAAAATGTCATCAATGAAGACAATAATAAACTGATCCAGATACGGCTGAAATACGCGATTCATGAGATCCATGAAGATCGCTGGTGCATTGGTCAACCCAAATGGCATGACCATGAATTCATAGTGCCCATATCTCGTGCGAAATGCCGTCTTATGCACATCAGACTCCTTAACTTTCAACTGATGGTATCCAGATCGCAGATCGATCTTAGAAAATATCGATGCTCCTTGCAACTGATCAAACAAATCTTCAATTCTTGGCAGTGGATACTTATTTTTGATAGTAACCCGATTAAGCTCACGATAATCGATGCAAAGACGCATACTACCATCTTTCTATTTCACAAATAATACCGGAGCGCCCCATGGAGAGTAACTAGGGCGAATGAAACCCTTGTCTAGCAATTCTTGAATTTGATCCTTCAATTCTTTCATTTCTGCAGGTGCTAGACGATATGGTGCTTTTGATATAGGAACAGTGCCCGGCATAAGATCAATAGAGAACTCCACTTCACGATCGGGTGGAATGCCAGAAACGTCGTCAGGAAAAACGCTAGGAAAATCTCTCACAATATCAACATCTTCTAACTTCTGACTGATGGATTCATGTGTAGTAGTGACACATGCTAGATAAGCTTGACATCCACGCTCAATAAGCTTCCTCGCACATAGACAAGAGATAATGTGCGGCATTTGCTTGTTTCTTGCCGCCTCAAAGACAAAATATTTACCACTAGGTGGCCTAATAGATACTGATCGCTGACGAAAATCAATCGATGCTCCATTCGCTGATAACCAATCCATCCCAAGTATAATATCGAATTCAGGCATAGGAAGCACAATAAGATCTGCCCGAACAACATCTTTGAATAACCGAAGCTCCAGATTCTTGACTATCTTAGACGTAAGCATCTGATCACCAGATGGAATAGAAACTTTGAAACCCAAACCCATGTCTTGAGGAGTAATATTCAGTCTTTTGATGAAGGTTTCTGATATGAAAGAATGTGTAGCTCCTGAATCTAGCAAAGCATAGGTAGCTACACCTAGAATGATGATCCTCCCTGCGATGAAAATTGTCTTATATATCTTTTCGCGTTGAATCTTAAGGATTTACTATCGTTAATTCCCAAAGTTATAAGAAGATTGCTGCGTTGAACTTAAACATTTCTTTGAAAAAAATTGCACCTTAGTCCCTCAATTCTTGAAATTTGTAAAATTGACCCCAAAATTTTCGAATTATTGCAATTAAGTCCTTATATTATTCGGAATTCTGATTTAGCCCTTCATGTTTCGAAAATTGCATTTTTGATCCTTAAGATTTCAGAAATTTCACTTAGGTCCCTTATTTTTGAATTATTGCATTATAGTCCCTTTAATTTTTTCGAAATTGCACAATAGACCTCAAAGTTTCGAAAATTGCACAATAACCCCCAAAATAAATCTCCCTAAATTATGATTTTCTTTAATTTTGGCCCTAAAACTTTTTATTTGGAATCATTCCATCCTTCACATAAAACAAGGCACAAAATTCAAATCATTTTCTATGGTTTCTAAAACCATCACTTAAATCCAACTAGGTAGAACATGCAATCTAATTTATTCTAGGTTGAAACTTGATCCCAAATCAATTCTAATAACCAATTTAACACTTCATGCATTAATAAGCAATATAAAAATGTTAAATGACTAGGTTACCCGTGATGAGTGTAGTGTCTGCCTCTTCCTCAGCTTCCTCGGCATTCATAACATAAGCTCGGGCCGTGGTAGCTGCTTTCTTCTTTGGACACTCGATAGCTTTGTGTCCATCCTCCTTGCAGTAAAAACATTTAAATGATCCCCATTCACATTTGCCAAGATGTGTACGGTTGCACTGTTTGCATGGTTGTCTCTCAGCAGGCTTTGGTGCTCCAGGATTTTGTGGCTTTGGTGGCGCTGACTTCTTGACTTGACCTTGGGGCTTTTGAGGCCCTTGAGGTCTAGGAGGACCCGTATTTGGCTTCTTATTCGGCTGATTGTTATTCTGATAGTTCTGTCTCTTGCGCTGAATCTCAAACTCAATGTCCTTCAAGGACTGCTCAGCCTGATACGCATAAGTAACTGCCATAGCATAGTTCTCAGGACGCATCATCATAACTTTATCCCGAATGGTAGGTCGTAGGCCATCCATGAAATGCCTAAGCTTTTCTTCCGCATCTCCAGCAATAAGGGGTACAAAGTGGCAACCCCTATCAAACTTCTTCACAAAATCAGCAACAGATATGTCTACCTGACGGAGAGTCATAAATTCCCTCTTTATCCAGCTTCTGACGTCAGCAGTAAAGTATTTCTCATAGAATTTCGTCTTGAACTGTGCCCAAGTGAGTGTAGCAAGGTCAACACCATGCTCGACTCCTTCCCACCATAAAGAAGCGTCGTCCCTAAGCAGATAAGTGGTGCACATCACACGGTCGGCATCTCCCATGTCTAGATAGCGAAAATGTACCTCAAGTGAACGGATCCAACTCTCAGCAGCAAATGGATCGGTGGTGCCAGAAAATTCCTTCGCCCTAGCCTCCGGAACAGCTCATAGATATCCTCCTGCAGCCTAGGTGGCTGCTGTAGCTGCTGCTGCTGCATCTGCTGTAACTGCAGCTGTAACTGCTGCTATTGTAACTGCTGCTGCTGTAATTGTTGCTCGAAGAGACGAGCCATACCCTCTAATGCACGAGTAGCAGGATCCCCTGGAGGAGGAGGTGGTGGTGGTGCATTTCTTTGACTATTCCCTCGGCGATTAACACTGTTCTCTTCCTGATTCTCGATAACAGGTACACGTCTAGGAGGCATTTTATCTGAATGTTTTCCAAATTCTAACGTAACTAACATGCAATTAAATCTAAGTTTTCTAATCATGTGACATGTCCTAATTCATTTTATCAATTTAAGCATGCAAAGCATAAATACTCAAAAAGCTAATAAACATGCATCATAAACATAATATTCATATCATCATGCAGGTAACATCATACTAAATCGTATAAAGCATGTAAACTTACAAATTGAGGCTTGACGACTGATCTTCCCGGCGCTGTTGGTTGCACAACCCTTTACAGGACCTTTGCTCTGATACCAACTGAAACGTCCTGACCTTTTTTTTTTTATATAAACACTCGATTTTCGACCATGACATATAACTCATGAAAATATTTTTATAAAATATTTTTCCCTTTTTAAAATAAAACATCACCCAACTAATATTTAAAAAAACAAGTGAAATAGTCATAAAACTGAAGTCGTCTACTGTTTACCAAACCTAAAAATCAAAAATTTGAAAAGAATAGCACATACTAAACCTCTCAAGAAATCTCTCAAATGCATAAATAAATAATCTTAAAAATCTTTAACTTAAATCAGTAATCATAAAACATAATGCGGAAAATAGTAGCGCTGGTCCTCGGGTTGTGTGCGCCTTCAGTCCAGTCAAATCATTCATCAAGTCCTCCCTCAATACCACCTGCATCCATCACACCTAGTGAGTCTAAAGACTCAACACACCATCATCTTTACATCAAATAATATATATAAAACCACATGCAACAGTGAAAATACTTGTAAGTAAAAATAACTTTTCATGACATGCAAACACGAATTCCCTTTTTCCTCAACATGACATGGCATAAAACCTTAAACATGATCATGAACATTTTCTTTTCCATTTGTTGAATTCAGATCGTTAATTGTGACTTTCCTGACATGACATGAAAATCGATGGATCCATCTACGTGAAACCGTAGTACTGGGCGGCGGGGGACACCAGCAACACTCTCACCGGTCAACTGGGCCCTGGCCTATCATGATTGAATAGAAATACGATCGTCGAGGTTCCCTCGGGGGCCTTTTCCCATAAATGGGTTCCCTCTGGGGTCTTTTCCCCTCACGATATTCCCATTCTTCCGTTACCACAAACCCGTTACCACATATTCGCAATGACGGAAACACGATCGTCGGGCTCCCACTGGGACCATAACCCTCACGATGTCGCCAACATTAACGAATTAGTCACAATCACTTCACTTCCTTCAACATTTACATTCTCATCACTTTATAAAAATCATGAATAACATTACATTTTGTTTTTGAAACCAAGCATGCAACATGTCTTTTAAATGTCTTCCTTAAATTATAAAATCCCTTAAACATTTAAAAATCATAATTTAATCATGAACATTTCATAAACATTTAAAAATAATCATAATATCATAAAAACAGCATTTAGGGCACTGCCATGACCTTTACTAATTTCTAGGTGTAAAAAGACCGTTTTACCCCTAGACTCGACATTTTCCGATTTCGACTATTTTCTTGATTTCATGACTCTAACATGTCCCAAATAATTATTTAAGCCTAATTTAATTTTCCCATAATTTTATTTGTCTTAAAACTTAGACTTTTTCATTTATCGTTAAATAATTGTTTTAACGGTGTTTTAATCCCGAAAAATCCCAAACTTCAATATAAAATTCCTAAATTCTAAATTTAGACTTTTTATATTATTTTAGCCCTTATGGACCATGACTAGACCCCCGTGAGCCGTTTTCAAATTTTTCATTATTTAAAACACCCTATTCGACACCTAAACTTCGACTCCGAGCCATCTCTTAATTTTATCGAGTTACCCTCGGACCATAACAAACCAGAACCTGCCCAACATGTTGAAGTACCCTACTGGACTCTAACCTCACCAAGAAACCATGCCCAAACCACAAAAACGACAGCTTTCTAAGTAACCCCATGCTGGCCGAGACTTTCAGCTTTCATGGACTCTACGATTTTGGCGTCTAGACCCTAAGCCGACGCCCCTAGCCCCTGAACCAACTTATTGTGCACCACGCTAGGACCCTAGTGAGCCACACTAGCCCAGCCCGTGACCCTGAGTTGAGCCCCTCATCCCCTGGACCTGTGCGTAAACCCTGCACCAACTTGTGCATGGTTCTCGGGTGGAGTCCTAGCATAGCTAGGACTCTTCCCCAGCCCTGACCGTGAGTCCTAGCTTGGCTAGGACTCCCTCATTGACTCCCTCGTGACCTTGGATAGCCCCTGGAACCAGCCAACCCAACCCCAACCCCCTGCAATGAAAACCCGAACCCTCAACCCAAGACAGCAACTCGCGCTGCTTGGTGTTTTTGTTTCTGCCGTAACTTTTGGTGGTGATTAAGGTGAGTTGGTGTGATTCTAAAACAAGTATAAACCTTACCTAACCATACCTAGACATCATGGCAGCCCCGTATATCGTAAAAACATGTTTCAACATCAACGGGTAGCATGAAAATCAAGCATATGAACAAAACGAGAGCAGCAAGGTTTCGGTGCTTCATGCTTCATACAAACCATCTTTAAAAATATAAATATGACATGATGGATGAGAAAAGGGAGATTAAGGTGTGCCTTTGCGTATTATACACTCGAGTAACCGTTGACGACGAAGAACGGAGGGACGACTATGGCTTCTTCTTGCTAATACCTTCGAAAATCCACCTTCCAAGTGATGTGTGTGCTGCCGTGAGTGTATGAGAGAGGGGAGAGTATTTTTCAGAAAATAACTCTAGGGTAGCCGATGGTTTTCTTACTAGAATAGGGTTTGTGATTTATTTAACACTTTAAATATTAGTTAATCACCTACAAGGCTAATCAGGCCTATTAAGCCATCTAATTAGGCCCAATAGTCTGACATAATTAAAATCTTAACAAAGTTTTTCTTTTAATAAATATATGTATTTATTAGCCGGGTTGCCAAAAGCTCGTATTTCAGTTGAAAAACCAACACCGATAAAATTTACGTCCCGGCATATAAATTCACCTCAAAACCCTTTATTTTCAAAAATACTAAAAAGCATCGACCATATTTCAAATAATTGAAATTAATTATTTAATAAAAATATTTTACATTTTCAGCCCTCGGTCCCCGTTCCTCGGTCGTCACTTGAATATTCCTAAAAATATAATTTTATGCATGATGACAATAAAATCTCATTTAGCATATAAACAAGTATGTCACATAATTAATTAGCAAATAAAAATCAACTATTGTTTATTTTTCATAAATTCCTAGATTCGCATGCCGTTGGATTACGTCGTCTTAATTTTGGACCTTACAAACCCCATGACTCAAGTGCAACCCCAAGCAAACCTTCGGTTCTTCCCCTTGGCAATACCTACGTTTCCAACTTGTTTTCTATTGAATTTTTTTATCATGTTTCAGTCACAATTCATTCATATTTTATCATGTATTGGCAGCGTGTCCGTTGGGTTCATAACGTTATTCATATAAACGTAAAATTGTCGTGTTTTTGAAAATATACGATCTACCGTAAAAATAATCGAACTCCTATATTGTTTTCATGCATAATCAATTAAACACACGTATTATGATTTCTATGATGTTTTTAAGAGTTTAGGAACATGACTTTGCGTTTATAACGTTCGAATATACGATTGTTGGCGAGGGTGCGACGTTTGGACTGACCGGACGACGAAGAACACTAGCCTTTTCCTTCCTTGATATTTTCGAAAATTGTGTTTGTGCTTGAGGTGTATTTTGGCTGCTAGGAAGGTAAAAATATGGTGTTTTGAAAGCCTAGGTAAATTATTTAAAGATTTAAACAACATGCTAATGAGCTTGAGTTTTGGCCTTACAAGCTTAAGGTAATTGAGCCTACTTAAATTAATTAAATTGGGCTCAATAACACTTATTTAATTAAAACATAAAAGTTTATAAAATTAGTTTCCCAAAAATAATATTTTTATCTTTTAAAACTCATTGTTTGCCCAAAACCGGCTTCTCGTGAAAAATCGAGCTCGACTCGTAAAATAAATTCAAACTCCAACATTTTTAGAAAAATTAAATCATTTTTAATCATATTAGGAAGCTTTGCACATATTTAAAGAAAAATACATGTTTTTGTCTTGGTCGTCCCCGGTTTCCTTTCACCTGCCTATCATCGAATATTCAGGTAAAATCCTTAAATTTCATATAATCATGTCATATTATCATTTAATCATGCAATCATACATTTAATGTGGGGCCCCGGGTCCGACATCTAATATTAATTAAAATTAATAATTATAAATATAACAGACCAAATGATTGAGTAAAATACATGATTTATGGTTCACAAATCCACATAAACATCGTCAAAATAATTTAAATGTCTCAAATGTTTGAATATAATTTTCAACATGCCAAAATAAAGTAGTGAACCAAAGTAATCCAAACATCATCAAATAGCTCCTAAGACCCGAGAATCCCACTCTAACTCGTATCTCCTCGCCTGGAGCTAGACTCTGGCATCCCAAGCCTCGCCTCACCTACCGTCAAGCACATGAAAACAAGAGGTAGCCGACGTGCCTGTGAGTATAAACCCAGTATGATACAAACAATAACATATGAGAATTTAAAATAACAAATAGTTCATTTAAATTCATAAAAATGCAATATAATGCAATGTATGATCAGAAGCTGTGGGCTATCAATAAATCTCAAGATCAAGTGAATCATCTGGTTATAGGGTACCCAAGGAAAGAGAATCCCCCAGCAACATCCACCGACTCATCCGCTCGGGGTGGGTTGCTGTGTTCTACAATCCCCAGGACTATGGTGCACCTATAGAGAGTGTTCAGGCCATAGCAGCGACCTCTGCATACACTATGCCAACTCAACTATAGCCCCATACGTCCAACAAATCAATAAACCAAGGCGACCTCCGCCATATCAAATCTGAATCGAAAAGTGGCTCAATATGCAATGCAATGATGCATTTTAATCTCATCAAATCAATATCATAATAAGCTCATCTCAAAAGATCAATCATCAACAAATCACAAGTAATTCATCAAGCCAATGAATTTTTAATTTAAAATAAAAATGATATTTTTACCTCGTATGTTACCGACCATAATATGCCTTTCGAATATTACAACAAAGAGATCAAAATATATGGTTGAGAAGTCTTGAACCCTCGCTGTCTACTCGATTCTCTATCAACCAACTTAAAGTAAATAATCTTGAGCCAACCCAAGTCAATACTTCATTCGAATCTTCAATACATAAATCAAGAACTCGGATTACTTATCAACGTAGAGCAATTTTCGTACAAAATTCATAATTAATCCGATACTACTTCAAATCAAGATCTGTAAACTGGATATGCAAGAAAACTTAATGCCCAACAATTCTTTTTCACAAACTTTTGTCAAATAAAGTTATTTACTCAGTCGTTCATAATCTGAAATATAGAACATAAGTTTCGAAATTCTGCATCAGTACAAATCTGGCATAGTTTAGTATTTCGAGCATAACTCCCTCAATACTCAATGGAATCAAGCCCATTTTATATCATTTCGAAGACAAGACAATGTGCGATAATTTTCATTTGAACATCAAATCCAGATTCCTAACCAATCAATCCCAGACTTCGAATAAACAGAAGGCATGTACACAAACTCGGGATTCTAGACCAGTTTTAGTAAATATAGCATATCTCTTTCATTTCTTTATGGAATTGAGTGATTTTTGAACCAAATTGAAGCTAACTCGATTGTCTATAAGTTTGATGAAGACCATAACTCAAAAATCCGAACACAACTGTCCCATATACTCAAAATACCGAAGGTATAAAAACCGATTTTGCACAAAAACAAGAAACCATGCTCATATCCATTTTAAATTTAAACCAACTCAAATACAACATCTTCAACATCTTAATATATTAATATCAACTCAAATATCAATTCTAAACTTCAACCTATTTCCAAACTTGAACAAAAATCGGAAAAACTTACATCCTTGTGAAGCCCGTGATGAGATAATCACAAATCTACCTTCATTTCATAATTTTCTTGAGCATATCTCCCATAAAATTAGAAATAAGTTTGTAAATAGAGAGGAAATGGATGAGGGTTTGCGTGGAGGAGGAGAAATGATTGGAGGATGAATGGTGGAAGTCAAAGTGAGCTTAAAAAATCAGTTTTCGCATCTGTTAGCACCGCAGCGCCACTTTCTAGCGCCTCAGCGCCAAACTTTCGCAAAACTAGCGCCTAGGCGCTACTATTCTAGCGCCGCAGCGCTTGAATAGTAACCTCGTGAACAGTAAATTTTTTTTTTAATTCGGGCATTACATTTAATCATATAATAAATATCATGCTAGCATTTAAAATCAATTAAATAAAATAATTAAGCAATTAAAACAATTTTGCATGCATGTGATTTACGTACGTTGATTTTTTTTTCGGACGTTACAATTTATTACAGCATTCAGGGCATTGTCAGGACGTCTAACATTTTTCATGTGTAAAATGACCGTTTTGCCCCTGGAATTCTAACTTCCGCGATGTATTCTTAGACCTTAAAACAATTACCCAAACATTCCAAACATAACATACGACCTTAAAATACACCCATAAACATTTCTTAGACGTAAACTTAAGCTCCTCGACTAATTTCTCAATTCATTTTTAAACTTAGACGTACATCACGATTTTGACTTGTATTGACTCGAAACTTAACCAAACTTTACGCAACTTGAACCATAGATAAATAACACCTAGTTATATCATATATAACAAAAATCAAGCCAATCAAGACCCATGACCAAGCCTAAATCAGCTACTGAATTTTGTTGTTCCAATATGGAACCATAGCCTTATGCGGTTCGATCCTTAGCATGCCTCGGCTCCAGCCCCTTAGCCACCATGTCCAAACCGTAGTTGCCCCTCCTACGACCTAGACCGACCGTTCAGGATCCCCATAGGCCAGTGATGAAACTTAAAATTAATAATTTATTATATGTTAAAACCTATATTTTAAAATTTAAGTTTCATTAAAATTAGAAAATTATTTTATTTTAATATTGCTTGGTTATATTTAAATATCTTACTAAAATATTTTATTTTTCAGGTTTTTTATATGTTGGTAAAATAATGATAACTCAAGCTACAAAATTCAAATTGAGGTGATTCAAACACAACTTTGCAGAAGACATGAATGCTTAAAAATTTCATTAAGATGATCAAATTGTGCAAATATCAAAAGGATGACATATTTACTTTTACTATGACCAGCTTATAATAAAAAAATCATAACTATTTCAATATTTAACCAAATATGGTGAACCAAAAAACCAAATTCATCTACAGACAATCCCCTATATGTTTGATGTTTTGAGCAAAGCCAAATTCGGAGATTAAAGTCGTGGATCATAGTATTCAAAGAAGGGCCATGGAATTGAATTTGGAGGAGATAAAAACTACTATCACAACTACATGGCATTAATTTTTGACATTTCTCTCATTTGGCCTATAAATAGAGGTCTTGTGTTAGATTGAGGAGTATATTATCTCATTGTAAAATAAAGTGTGCGTGTGTGTGTATTAGTGTGGAAATAAATGTTTTAAATTTCAATATATTTTCTTACACTTTTCCAACTATGAGTGGTGATTTTAGTGTTGATCAAAAGTAAGCTCATGGCAAGCTAAATCTGATATGTCAAAGTGAAGATGATGAATTCTTGGTGAAGTAAGATTGTTTATATTTTGTATATTCTTTCTATATTTCTTTTCATTTATCTAACTTCTTTTTATTGTAGGTATAAAAATGAATTATTTGTTGTTATCAATTTACATCAAATGTTTGATACCATTGAAGTGGTTATCTTGATTTGTTGTTTAATTTTGATATAATACATATTTCATTAATTATTGTTATTATTATTATATATATAATTAAAACATTTATTTCATTTAGACGATAACATGGCTCTGCTGGTTGTTCTAAATACAATATTATGATTTAATACTAACATCTAACAACTAACATTTACTTTATTGCAATTAACATTTACCTTTTCGCAACTAACTTTTATTTTCCTGCAACTAACATTTATTTTTCACATCTAACTTTTTTTTCCCGCAACTAACTTATTATTTTTTGCATGTAACTTTTACTTTATCACAACAAACTTATTAAATCATATATTTCATTTAAGCAATAGCGCGGCTCTGTCGGTTGTTCTAAATGAAAGATAATGATTTAATTTAACATTTACTTTATTAAATTTTATATTTATACAGTCATATTTATAATCATATGTACCATATATAAAATATCGATTAATTATATATTTTATAGTGTGAACTATATTATATCATGTATGTGTTTAATATTTAATTTTTTTTTCTTGGAACCATTATTTATGGTATTTTCTTTTGTTTTACTTTTAGTTAAACAATATTACATAAACCAATAATAAATCCTTGAGCCTTGACAAAATTTATAATTTGTAAACTTCATTCTTGCATTTGGTAATTTATACATTAATAAATTTAAACTTAAAATAACTTCTCTGTGGATCGATCTCGTACTTACGAAATATATTACTTGCAGACAACCTACACTTGGGTGAATTATAAATTAAGTAGTAGCAAGTTTTGGCGCCGTTGCCGATGAGGTATAAATTAAGTTTATATTTGTTATTTATGTTTTATTTATAAGTATTGTGTTTTTTTTACTTGTATGAGTATTTGGAGTCGTAAAAAAGTGGTAGACTTATTCGATAATTTGAAAATAATTTAAATATGGATGAAACAAATAATAATAATAATAATAATAATAATAATAATAATAATAATAAAGAACATGATCAATTAAGAATACTTAAGCACCATATGGACCCTATTAGAACTAGAGCTACATCTTGTTTAGTTTTTCCTCCTGATGCATCTAATTTCAACTTTAGACATCAAATTATTCAACTTTTATCAAATTTTCATGGTTTATATTCTGAAAATCCATATTTTCATCTAAGAGAATTTGAGAAAATTTATAACACTTATAATGATCAAAATTGTAGCATCGATATAATTCGATTTAAGCTTTTCCCTTTTTTTTAAAGATAAAGCTAAAACATGGCTACAAAATTTGAGATCGAGTTCAATAAGGTCATGAGAAGAAATGCAACAACAATTTCCCAAAAAAAATTTCCCTTCCCATAGAACAAACTCTTTTAAAAGACGAATTACAACTTTTTTCTCAAACACAAGGAGAAACATTTTATCAATATTGGGATAGATATAAAGAATTACTTAATACATGCCCACATCATAGTTTTGAAATATGGAGAATACTTTCTCACTTTTATGAAGGTCTAATACCTAAAGATTGGCAAATGATAGAATTCATGTGTAATGGAACTTTTGAAGATAAAAACCCAAATGAAGCTATGAAGTATTTGGATTTATTAGCATAAAATGCTCAAAATTGGGATAATATAGGTATTATAGAACCACCAATAACTAAAATCAATAATTCAACAAATGAGGGTGATATCTAAAATCTTAAAGATGATATAGTTATTCAAGCTAAACTTTGCATTTTTAACAAGAAAAATTGAGTTATTGGAAAGAAAAAGAGTGGTCAATTAAAAAGTATTCAAGATATTGTTTTTCATATAAGTTATACACATGATCATTCTACAAAAGATTGTCCAACATTACCTTCATTTAAAGAATATCTCCATGAACAAGAAAATTATGTTAAAAATTATAAAAAACCAATATTATATCATTTTTCACAATCATATAATTCTGGATGGAAAAAACATCCTAATTTTAGTTGAAGGAATGATAATAATGCACAATCTTCACAAAAATATTTTCAAAATAACCAAAATCATCAAGTTTATATTCCCTATGTTACACCTCCAAAAAACAACTTCGAAGACGTAATTCATGCATTTATCCAAAAGCAAGATTCTATCAATATTCAAAACAATCAATCTATGAGTGATTTGAAAGAAACTCTTGCAAAATTTGCATCTACACTTAATATTCATGAAAAAAGAAAATTTTCATCTCAACCTCAGCCTAATTGTAAAAATCAAAATCAAGAATTAAATAATAATAAAATTGGTCAAATAAAATCCGTTATTACCATTAGAAGTGGTAAAATAGTTAATGATCCATATAGTAATGAAAACAAAGATAATTTAAATTTAAAGAGTAAGGATGATAATTTTGATACTTTTGAGAATGATGATACCTTAAATTTTAAGAATAATATGGTGAATGATAAATCATTTGGAATAGTAAATGAGTCAAATAAACCTCCACCATTTCCTCATGTATAAACAAATAATAAAAAACAAAAAAATGATTATGATATCTATGAAATTTTTAAACAAGTAAAGATAAATATTACATTATTAGATGCTATTAAACAAGAACCTTTCTATGCAAATTTTTTAAAGGACTTATATACTATGAAGAGAAAATTGTATGTGAAGTAGAAAGCATTATTGACCGAACAAGTAAGTTCTATTCTTCAAAATAATTATAGTTTAAAATATAAAGATCCTGGTTGTCCAAAAATGTCATGTATTATTGGAGAAAATAAAATTAAAAAAGATTTGTTAGATTTGGGAGCAAGTATAAATTTACTTCCTTATTCAGTTTATGAAAAACTTAATTTAGGAGAATTAAAACTCATTTTTGTTACTCTCTTACTAGCGGATAGGCCAGTCAAAATACCTAGAGGTGTTGTAGAAGATGTATTGGTTCAAGTTGATAAATTCATATATCCTTTAGATTTTATTGTTTTGGATACACAAACAATAGAAGTACATAATGAAATTTCAGTAATTTTGGGACGATCATTTCTAGCAACTTCAAATGCTTTAATTAGTTACCAAAATGGAATAATTAAATTGTCTTTTGGAAGTATGAATCTAGACCCTAAGGTGTTCAATTTATGTAAACAACCAAGTATTAATGAAAATGAAATAGAAACAATTGTGGAAAAAAATATACAAGAACAAGACTTAAATAAAAAATCTGAAGTTTTTTCAATGGAAAGTTTTGAGTTTGAAAATAATTTTAAAGAAGATGATAATACAAACCTGAATTAAAAGTTTTACCATTAGAATTGAAATATATATTTCTTGGTGAAAATAAAATATTCCATGTTGTAATTTGAAACGACCTCGATTATTATTTATTTTTAAAAAAATCATAAATTCGAAAATACTAATTAAAATAACTTAACATTTTCATATATCACAATAATTTAATATTTAAACCTCAAGTGTATCAAAATATCCCTAAATCATCTATTAACCAAAAATCCTAGGTCGACATTTAAAAAGATCAACTAACATAAAATTAAAGCATAAAAATTATCTATAATAAAATCATTAACATAAATCTTTTAAATCTTATATCTAACAATCTAGTGCGGAAACATAAAGGTCCATCGGGAGTGTACTACTGCACTCGATCCACTCAATCGTCACCGTCTCCCATAAAATCATCAAATCCTACGTCACACAAACCTAATGAGTCTAATGACTCAGCACTTTCTAACAATGAGTAACAAATAATACATATACAATCACATGCATTTATAAAGCATACTTTAATTTAAAATAGCTTTTGAACAATAATAAACTATTTAAAATCATTTTAAATTCATTTAAGAATAAAAAAATCATTTTAAAAAATTGATTTTAATCATATATCGTAAAATCATTATAATCATAAAGCTTTCAATCATTTATCATTTTGGGTGAAGTTTGATCCTCGAAAGTGACTAGCATTTATCCTTTGATCGACTGATCAGGCTTCAGATCCACATGGTCCATGAGGGTGGGCGCTAGGCTCTACCGTGGAAATACGATCGTCGGGGTCCCTCTGGGGCCTTGTCCCGTAAACGGGGTCCCTCTGGGGCCTTGGCCCTCAAGATATCCCCACAAAATCATATATCATACATCATATCTTTTGTCACAGTCAATTCACATCCCTCAAAATATTATTTTCCTTTTCTTTTAAAATCATAACATATCACAGCTTTCCAAAAATAACATTTTAAACAATATAAATTGCACCGCTTTACCATAAATCATAGAATATCATACTTTCATAAAAATATTATTGTAAATCATAAAATATCATTTAACATGCATTATGATCCTTCGGGACGCTGCCAAGCTTCTACGTATTTTCTAAGTGTAAAATTACCGTTTTACCCCTAGATGTAAAAATTCTCGATTTTATCTTTTCTTGCTTTTAATGATATGGGTTTATTCCAAATAATTATTTAAGCTTAAATATAATTTTTCATAATTTTATTCGGCTTAATTCGAGGCTTTTCAATTAATTCTTTAATTAACTATTCGAGAGGCGATTAAATTCCGGATAAATTCAAAACTCATTATTTTGATCCCAAATTTTAAACATAACCTTTTTATTATCTAATCCACCATTGTGAGCCATGAACCACACCCGTGGACCCATGGTTCCAATTTTAGTTCCTTAAATTCGAAATATGACCCTCACTCGAACACACCAAGCCATCTCCTTATTTACTCGAGCCATGGTCAAGCCACCTCAAGCCAAACCCGAGCCAACCCATCTAGGCACCCTCCTGACCAGCCTTGACCCAAAGAACCAGAACCTAGCTCGCTCAAACACTCCTGGACCCAGACACCTAGCTGCGCACCTTGAAGCTATCCACGTTCAAAGACTCCTAGCCAACCTATGACACTTCCAGTCGAGCCACCACCGAGCCCACCTTACCCTAGCCAACCTTGGACCACCCCAAGACCCAGCCAAGCCCAGCCCAGACCCCTGAACCCCTGCAGCGAACCACTTGAATCCAGAACAACAGCCTGTGCGCTACTGCTCTCCATGGTGCTATGAGTTCCTACTTTGGCCAGGACTCTTAGCTCGAGCCACCCTCGAGTCCCAACCTTCCTAACCTACTCTGGAACACCCTGAGCCACCTCCTAGATGACCTATCCTAGCCCTTAAACCCTCTCTGCACCAGCTTCTCGGCTGAACCAAACCCACGCATGGGAAGAGTCCTACCCCCTTTTGGACTCTTCACCAGCTAATACCCACGAGTCCTAGCCTTGCTAGGACTCTATCAGGCCCTCACCAATGACCCCCTCAAGCCCCAGCTAGCCCTGGCTGAGCCCACTTGCATCCATGCATAGTAACCGACCCATGAACCATATGCAAACCACAACAAAAACCCTCGGTTCCCTTCTTCACTTGTCACACCTATGGTTCCAGCTTGTTTCATAATCGATTTTATTCATATTTCATCCTAATTTGGCAGCCCATCACTTGGAATCATAAAGTTTTTCAAAATGAGCGTAAAATCATCGTATTGTTGAAAATAAACGTTCTACTGTAAAATTATTCAAACACCTATTTTTTTCATGCATAAACAATTAAATCATGTCTGTTATGAATTGTATGATGTTTTAAAAGAGTTTAGAAACACGTTCCTTTGCATTTACAACGCTCGAATAAACGATCATTGGCGAGTGTGCGACGTTGGACGACCGGACGACGAAGAATCCTATCTTTTCTTCCTCCCCTAAATTTCAAAATTAATGTGTGTGATGGAGTGTGTATTTCGGCTGAATAAGGTGTTGAATTGTGGTATTTTCAAAGCCTAAGTAACCTATTTATAAATTAATCAACATGTTCATGGGCTTTGGTTTTGGGCTTGCAAGCTTAAGGAAAATTGGGCCTAATAAAATTATTTAATTAAATAATAAAAGTTTATAAAAATTACTTTTAAAAAATAATCCCTTTGATATTTTAGAAGTCCTTTGTTTGCCCGAAACCGGCATCCCGGGAAATATCGAGCTCGAATCGTAAATTAATTCGAACTACAACATTTCTAGAAAAATTAGATCATTTTAATCATATTAGGAGGCCTTGAAATTATTTAGAGAAAAATAAATATTCTTGTCTTGGTCTTCCCCGGTCTCCTTTCCCCTGCCTATTATCGAATATTCGTGTAAAATCTTTCAATTTCATGAAATCATGGCATATAATCATTTAATCATGCAATCATACCCTTAATCATTTAATAAAAATCATGCAAGTATTTAAAATCAATTTAAAAAAATTAAGCAATTAAAATAATTTTGCATGCATATGCTTTACATAGGTTTGGTTTTTCGGACATTACAAATCTCCCCCCTTAAAAGAACTTTTTCCTCGAAATTTTTCATTGTCTTGATAATTTAAGCTTAGGATCCCTCATCCACCTCAACTTAATTCTCAAATCTTGAAAATTGTAATTCTATCCCAAAATTTCCTGATGTTGACTCCTAAATCCAGCTCAAGTAGTGCATGCACCCTATTATCTTCTAAGTTCTTCGTTATCCCAATTAATTCCCATAACCCAATTTTAACATTTCATGCAATAAAAGCATAAAAAATGTTAAACAGCTAGGTTACATAGAAATCAGAGTCGTGTCGGCTCTGTCTCAACCTCCTCAACTTGCATCACATAGACCCTTCCAGCAGTGGGTTGCTGAAACTTTGGGCAAACATTAGCCTTGTGTCCCAAATCTCCGCATTTGAAGAACTTGTAGGTGCCCCACATGCATTTGCCAAAATGTTGACGATTGCACTCTTAGCACAGTAGTTTCTCATCAGCTTTCGGAACATTCCCTCTAGGTGGTTGTCCTTGAGGTTTTGGTGGTCCTGGTTGCTTAGGTGGTCCCGCATAAGGCTTCTTGACTTGCTGACTAGCTTGCTGAGCACAGTTCCTCTTTCGCTGCATCTCCCAATCAATATCTTTGAGTGACTGTTCGGCTCTAAAAGCTTTGGAAACGATAGTAGTATAATCAGTAGGATCGCTAAGTGTAGAACCCAAAAATCAGTACACGTAAAACCCGTTCATTTATTTAAATTGTTAAATTGTTTATTTAAGTTAGAATGATTTTTAACGATGCATGATTTATGAATTGACATTATTTTAAATTTTATATGTTTAGTTGATGCACGTTAAAATATTTTCTTGAGTTTCACGTTTGAGGCGAATATTCGATGCAGGATCGGGGAAAGGAGATCAGCGACGATTTGGAAGATCTGCAAAATTTGGTATTTTATTGCAAGTCAAAAATTTGATATTTTAAATTATTTTACGAAGTTTTAAGTATTTTAAACCCTAATTTAATTATTATGTGATTTTATGATTTTAAACTTTTAAAGTGGTCACTCGTGCATTTCACTTTAAATTTAGGAGATTTTATTAAAGGTAGGGGGTTAATATTTTAATTAACTTGTTAATTTAGTAATCAAACAATTATATTCCCTTAAATTATTAAAAACAAACGCACACACATTTATACACACACACACGTTTCACCTACACACTCACACTCTCATTTCAGAAATTTTTTGAGAAAACTAAGGTTTTTAGTTCTTTTTCCAGCAACTGCCCTCCCCTTCAAATTATTTCAGAAACCACATGTCGATTTATCAGCACAATCGTGTCTCAAGTCGCCCGGATCGCTTCCCGCACCGCGTCTCTTCGTTAATTGTTTTGATGTTTATTGTATGAAAAATCCATATATGTTATGCAAGAGGTTGAGCAAAAATGGTTGGATTGAATTTGAAACTATTTTTAGATCTCAAAAATCGTATCTGCTGTAATTTTGATTACTGTGAAATTTCGGTTGATTTTCTGGAAAAAATTTCAACATATAAAACGTAGTAATTTTTGATACCTTCAATTTGACAGTAAATTCGTAATTCTTGGACAGGAAACGAGTGAGTTATGATTATTTTCGCGGGACTGATAAAACTATGTCGTTTTTAAAATATGTTCTTCATGTGTTCTTGAGAATTATTTGTTGCAGACTTCGTTGGGACCACCAAGTGATCACTGTTGCATTTAGGTATATTTTGTATGCTATTCAGATATAATTTGGTGCTTCGTTTTGTGTTGTTAGGCACTTGGTTGCATTAGAAGTCGTAGGAAGCGTTTTGGTGTAAAAAATTTGTGTTTATGGGTTTTGTTGTGTTGTATGTTGTGCATCGTTGTTTTGGGGCGTTTGTGTGAGTTTGAAACAATGCCATAGCATCCTAGGATGAGTCTCCTTGCATCGGTTCGAGTCGGTTGGGCATGGCATAGAAATTTCATCAAAATGTGTTCATTGTGTTTGTTGTGCGCAGGGTTAGCACCACAGCGCTCACCAAGGAGCGCCGCAGCGCCCGCTTTGCGTAGCACTAGCGCTGTGGTGTTGCCCTTGTGGCACCACAGCACTAAGATTGCGGCCTTGCTAGCGCCGCAGCGCAGCAATGCCCAGCGCCTAGGCGTTTGTCCATGATTTTTAAACCACTATTTTAGGTCCATGTCTTCCATGTTTGAGAAAATGTTCACACTTCATATAGATATTGTTTCGAGTTTCGATGTCATGGTTTAGTATGATAATTAAACGAGGTCAAGTCCCAAATGATTTAGAACGTCATAAGTCAATTGTTTATTTCGTTGGTGAGCACGACTATTACGTCTAAGTTATGGAAATTAAGTGCATGAAATTGTGTTAGTATGTGTAGCAGTGGCCCCAGGCGAGATCCAAAGAATCTTTCAACGCCATGTAAGTATCTTCGACATGCAAAAAAATGTTTATGTTTTTTAGGTATGCTAAATGTCTTGTGACCAATTATGAACGGGTTTGGAAGCCGGTGAAAGTGGCTGGGGACCTTTCCAACCCAATAAAGCATGATCGGGTTTAGATCAGGATTGGAAAGCGGTAAAGCATGATCAGGGACCAATCCACCCGGTGAAGAATGACAGGGGATCTCATGTATGTGGTAGTGAACATCCCTGCAAGCCCAGTACTGTGGTTTAGTCTGATGAGGCGCATTTATGTATGGGTCACCCGCTTTGAAACATATCTCTACGCAAAATGATGTAATGCATGTTGAAGTATGTATGATGCAAGTATGTTTATGAAAATTTTTATGAAATGATGGCACATCTATTCTTATGTAAGTACGTTCAAGTTTAAGTATGTATGGTCTACTTTAAAATGCATGTGGTTTTATTATGTATTACTTGTTATTCTAAGTTTAAACATGTTGGGTCTTTAGACTTACTAGACTTGATCGATGTAGGTGAGGACGAGTTTGAGGAGACGAGGGATGAGGACCAATGAGTCGGCTCGGACTGCGCGGAAGCTAAAATTGAGAACCGCCTACGTTTTTATGACTTTATGCATGATTCAAATATTCTTATTTTCATGAGATTGTTTACGATGTTTAAACGATTACTTTTTGCAAACTTTTTTTGTAAATATTTTTATTTAAAAATTTTTAGACAAGCAGATTATTTTATCGCAATTTGAAAGATTATTATTACTTTAAGAAGATTTTTATTTTTCCACTAATTTTAAGTAGTTCAAAATACGGTAAGTTATAGTAGGCATCAGAATGGTGTTCTTGTAAAGAGTTATGCCTACTGCCAGTTGCGAGAAGCTCACAAAGTCACACCTCAAGTCCGTAAGTTTTAAATTCTTTCATGTAGTAAGCATCATGTCATAATTTCAGCATGTACATGTTTAAGTTCAAATTACGTGCATCTTATGATATTGATATTATGTTATTGCATGTTGGTTTACGTGTGGGTAAATTTTGGAACAATATGCCTCCTAGACGTAGGATTGTGCGTGGAGCAGACGATGAGGATAGAGAGGCTCAGGATGGGGAGAGGGCCACTCCTACTCGTCCACCGCCAGATATGCAGGCTCAGATGCTTGCAGGGATGACTCAGTTATTCGGACAGTTTGAACAATGCTGAAGTGGAAACAGGGGAGAGGCCCAGACAAGAAGCGGTTTATGTGAGGTTCAGGAGGAATGGATTAAGTCCATTCCTGCTGACAGGAGATGCAAGCTCATCGAGGTAATGGATTACTGATCCGATGATAGCTGAGGAATGGATTAAGTCCATCGAGGTAATTTTTGCTTTCATGGAGCTGCAGGATGCAGACAGGGTCAGGTGTGCCACGTTTCTGCTGACAGGAGATACAAGACTATGGTGGGAGAGCGCATCTGTGTCAGTAAACTTGCAAACACTGACTTGGGATGGTTTTAAGGAGGTCTTCTACTCCAAATACTTCACTGGGGAAGTACGCTCCCGCCTGACCAGGGAGTTTCTGACGTTGCGATGGGGAGACACCAGCGTGGCAGAATTTGTCAGGAAGTTTGAGATTGGGTATCACTTTGTACCCCTAATTGCGAATGATGCCCGGGAGAAGCTGAGGCATTTTATTGATGGGTTACGGCCGATCTTGCGCCGTGACTTGAGAGTTGCTGGTCCTACTACTTATACGATCGACGTGTCGAGAGCCTTGATGGCAGAGCAGGACCAGAGAGATAATGAGAACGACAGGCAGGGCAAGAGGCCCTATCAGGCACCTCAGTAGCAGCAACAACCTCAGTTTAAGAGGCCTTTCCAGGGACAAGAGGGGAAGAGGCCATTACGGAGACCGCCGAAAGGCAATGGTCCTATGACACAAAAGAAGGCTCCTCAGAAGCCTGGTGAGTACCCAGTGTGCCAAAAATGCAACCGTCATCACGTGGGACAGTGCTTATGGGGCTCGGGCAAATGCTTCAATTTGGAGCCAGTGATAATATGCTGAGGGATTCCCGCAGTGGAGGCAACCAACCCAGGGGAGAGTGTTCGCCATGTAGGCCGAGGAGGCAAACCCAGACACGACTCTTCTGACTGGTAACCTATTTAATTCATCACCGTATTATTTTTGCTATACATGTTTCGAGTTTGATTTTGGATTATTAGTGTGTTGTTTCGTATTTTTGGTGACTTGGGATAGAATTTCCAATTATGCTCGAGGTGAAGATTAGTATTTTGGGATATAAGTTTTCTGTGTTGTGCCAACGCCTCTCAGGAAATATTTTCATAAAGAGAGTCGCCACGAAGGCCTTGATAGATTCCGGGGCCACTCACTATTTTATCTCAGAGACGTTCGCTAATCATCTGGACGTCAAGTCTATTGGACTCGACACGAACAATTCAGTGGCAGTCCCGTCAGGGGAAGAGTTATCAGCTACTTGCGTGGTTAGAGACATCGATCTTGAACTATAGGGCCATCTATTGTATGCCGATCGTATTGTTTTGCCGATGCCAGAGTTTGACATTATTTTGGGAATGGACTAGCTAACGAAGAACATAGTTCTTATCGACTTTCAGAAAAGATCACTGTTGGTAAAACCGTGAGTTACATGCAAGAATGTGCATATTCCTCATGCAAACACACACACATCATCATAAAATAATGTGAATGACGAGAATAAAGGATTTATGGAGTGCCTTTGCGAGTATACGCTCAAAACCTTTGCGTAGAACGTACCGGAGAGACGGGGAGAGGTTTCTTTGAAAGCTTTGAGAGAATTTCGAAGGAGGAGCTGATGAATAAATTCTAAAAGCTGCTGCTGCTGAGGGGAGGGGCGGGCGTGAGTTGTGAGGGAGTGTAGGTAGGATTAGGGCTTTTAAAATGTAGTGTTCAAGTTTCATAATTATGCACTAATGGGCTCATAATAAAAATTAAAAGGGTTAAAAGGATTTTAGGCCAATTAAGCAATAAAATAATCCCATGAAGCCCAATAACACTCTTGAAAAATATTTCGTTAAGGTACACTTTTGAAAATATTGTCTGAACCCTCAAAAAGTCCTTCGACTCACTAAAATTTGCATACGAGTTAAAAATATGATCCGTCGAGTAAAAATATCTAACCAAAGCCTATTTTCGAAAATCACACTTAATTACACCATATATTAAATAATTAAAAATAATTATTTAATAAAAATATTTTTCCTAAATATCCCCGGTCTCTGTTTCTCGTTCGAGCGCAAAATAAAACTTAAAGCCCTAATGCATGAAATTTTAAATAAATCATGACCTAAACCACATATCCATGCAAGAATCATGCAATAAAATAATTAAAAACATTTTTTAGTAAAACCCTAGATTGCATGCAGTCAGGTTACGTAGCTAAACCACATATCCATGCAATAATCATTCAATAAAATAATTAAACACATTTTTTAATAAAACCCTAGATTGCATGCAGTCAGATTACGTAGCTTTACAACACCCTTCAAGGAAACCCAAACCGAAACCCTAGCCCTCTACAACCCAATTTATCATTCAACCCTAGCTGGCCTTGCTTCAACCAGCCTGAACCGTGTCCCCTAAGGACCCTTAAACACACCGAACTTCATCCCTTCCCATAGACCTATCATGGGAGCCCCTTTGTACCTCATAATCATGCATTTGAAAACATAAAAACTCAAGTTTTGCCATAAAAACGAAAATAAAAGTAAGTGAATCGTGTTTCCATGTACACATGTATCAACACATTTAATATGGTATGAAAGATGAGTGAAGGAAGATTAAGGCTTGCTTTTGTGTATTTTACACACGAAAAACAATCCTTGATGCGAGCGACGTTGGCGGAGAGACGGGGGAGAAGACCTTGCTGAAATTCCTTTAAATTCATGTGAATAGCTTTTAAAAAACGTGTGGTGTGTGTTTGTGTGATGATGGTAGAAAAAGCGCTAGGTTTCTAGTGTTTTAAACAGGTGGTTTGAAGTGTTTTGGATTTAGGAAACTCTATCTTTTGATATAAATAATTGGATAGAAAGTTAGGCCCAATAACCTTATTATAATAGACTCGTTAGGTACATAATAGTGTGGGTAAAATATTTTGTTTAGCAAAGTTTTTGAAAATATTATCTGAGTTAACAAGAAGTCCTTATTTTCGTCAAAAATCGATTACCGGTTTAAAATACAACTCCACGTGTAAAAGCATCTCAAAAAGCACCATTTTCGAGATTCTCATTTAAAATATATCATATATTAAATAAATAAAAACAATCATTTAATAAAAACAATTTTCTTTTATGGTCTCCAGTCTCAATTCTTCGATTGCGTCTCGAATAACCTTTAAAACAATTTAATTAAGCATTTTCATTTTTCCTAAATTTGCATGCAGTTGGATTACGTTATCAAATTTTGGACCTTAAAAGACTAGTTTAACTTCTGATCAGATAGCCACTTCATCAATTACAAGTTTGAATCTCAGCAGACAAATTGACACTCTGTACCTAAGCAGAACAGACGAAGCATAACAGTCTGATACATCGTACATTTTCAAAAAAGGATGTCTACATAGACTAAATGATGATTCAACAGATATTATTCAATAAATGCATTCAATGTGACCATTGGAATCGAATAGTATATAAAGTTAAGGAGTTCAGTTGTGGAAAGAGGTTAACATTTTTACGAACAACAATAAAAACTAGCACAATCAGTTATGAGTTAGTTGCGATTCATTCTTAAGTTTATATTCAGATTTTAAATCGCAATCTTTAGATCAAACTTCACTTAATTATTCGTAGCAATCCAGATACTTATTTGAGCTATCCAGTTATCAACTGATAAGTGTATGAAAAGCTAAGACTTTTAGTTTGGCAGTATTTAAGTTTAATGAAACATCTACTACTTAAAAAAATGATAATAATTTTTTTTATAAGCTCACTCTCGAATATTCATAAATTATGCATGCATGCAAACTGCCGAAAATTTCACACTTCAAAAATAATAGTAACCATCTAACGAATGAAAATACTTCAATTTAAAAAAAATAAAACAAATAGGAACAAGTAAAAATCCTGATAACCAATAACATAATAAAATGAATGAGTAAAAATATTCATGTCCACTCCTATCTCATAAACGTGATGTGAAGAAGAAATAAGATCCTCGGGTTTACGTGCGCACATCCAACTCCGCCTTCTCAGTCTTCGGTACCTCCAATCTCTTGATCAATTTGTTCACCTGCATCATTCACATATAGTGAGTCTAAAAATTCAACACACCTTTAACATTATAATGAATACATATACATAACAAGCAACAATGAAAAGTACTATAATAAAAATACGTTTCATGATCTTAAAAGCGTAAACGTAAATATATCATAAAAGCATAACATGTTAAAACATCTCATTATACCATCATATACTTGTTCATTTTCTTTAAACAAATTTAGTTCGTTAGTTGTGACTTTCGTATCAGCTCTATTCGATGGATCCATCTACATATAACCGTGGTACCCGGCGGCGAGGACATCAACGACAATATTGCCCATTCATTGAGCCTTGGCCTTACAGCTCATCGTATACATATATTGTCATTCACAACCAACTATCATCCTTCAAAAACATTATCATTTCCATTACTTATCAAAGTCATGCATATACATAATTTTCCTTAAAATCAAGCATGCAACGTAGTTTTCATAATTTCTTAAAAATTCATATTCAAGATAAGGCAAAAATTTAAAACATGTCAAAATCATGTTTAGGGCGCTGCCAGGACTAAAAGCTCGACTCACGTGCAAAATGACCATTTTGCCCCTGGAAACCCTAATCGACCATTTTATCCGTGGACCTCAAAATTTCGACCCGATGCCAACCAAACACCTTAAAAAACCTCAAAAAATATTATTAATCATTTACTAGATGTAAACTCGAGCCCGTTTCACAAATTGTACGATTCTTTTTAAAACTTGGACCGAGGTCCGGATTTTAATCCGAATCAACCCGAAACTGAATCAAATTTTCCCAAACTTGAAATATGACTTAAACCTACATGTCCAGCCCCTAAACCACACGTTACAGACCACATATGACCTCAATCCATGCCCAAAGGTTGTTGGAAATTTCCAGCGTCTCACGAACTTCAACCCTAGTCCACCAAACGTGCTACCCTTCGACCATAGGCCTTACCAGCTCCTTCCAGCCTTGGACAAACCCTTCCTAGCCCACCTTAGTACCATCCTGCACCAATCTAATCTAAGCTCACAGCCCCATGCACACCACACGAGCGCACGACCGCTAGCCATCCACAATGCACAATTCAGACCGACCCTAGCACCAATCGTTCAAGGGGCCTCTTCACTAAATCCAGCCATGTTAGAGCCACCCTAGGACACGGATCAGACCCACCAGGATCTGGTACACGGCTAGGGCCAACCCTTTCATAGTCGACACACACAAATTTTCCGATCTAGCCATGAAGCCCTAGTTCCTTCACCCAAAACCAATTGGCCCTCCCTCTAGCTGACCATGACTCGACTCCATCTCTTTTCACCTTCATTCTCGACCTATGCAGCCCCCTAGAAACGTATATAAGCAGCCCCTTTCACAACAATTCAAGAAAACGTGAGTTTGTAACAAAAGGAAGCACTTTTCATGTCAAAAGTTTATAAAAATGAAACCACATGATAGATTAAGGGATTCCTCAAGAAAGTACATATATAAGCATATAATTGATGTAAATGATGAGAAAAAGAGATACATGGCGTGCCTTAACGTTTATATGCTCAAAAACGCGAAGATACACGTGTAGGATTTGAACCGGAGAGGCGGGGAAGAAGCTTTCTTTGAAGCCACAGGGAAAAAAAAAGTGGCTGCTAATTTTTTTTTTGAAAAAATGATGCTGCTGAAGGGGAGGGATGGCTGCTGCTGAAGGGTACGTTTAGGGCTTCACAAATTAGGGTTTAGGTTAATATAATTATGCACTAATGAGCCAATAATAATACTTAAAGGAGTTAAAATGGTTTTGGGCCCATTAGGCTCTAGGATAAACCCATCAAGTCCGCTAACATTACCAAAAATATTTCGTTTAGTTACATTCTAGAAATATTGCCCGAACCCTCGAAAGTCCCCCGATTCGATAAATTTTGCGTACCTGTTAAAAATATGCCCCGGCGAGTCAACATACCCACCAAAGCCCATTTTTCGAAAAATGGGCTTAAAAACACCTCATATTAAATAATTAAAAATACTTATTCCATAAAAATATTTTTTCTGATTATCCCCGGTTTCCGTTCCTCGTTCGAGCGCGAAATGCAACTTAAAATCATAATGCATGAAACTTTAAAATACCCATGCAATAACATCTAACCATGCAATATTCATGCATTATATACATAAAAATCATTAAACACATATTTTAAGTAAAACCTTAGACTGCATGCAGTCGGGTCACATAGTTCGAATTTAATATACCTTATATTTAAATTGAAGTGAGTTACGACACCAGTTGTAATCAATCAAAGTCTTTTAGTGAAAACCTATCTTTGAGATATAATGTCACGCCCCGAAACCGAAGCGTCGGTGACATCCGGCATTGTTTAACAATTACCTGAAAACAACAAGCCTCATATCGAAAAGCCAATAAACCAGTCTTTTTCATAAATATAACATTGTCTTTACAATGACAATAGAAAATAATTACATCAGAGTTTTGCGGAAACAAAACATAAGAAAAGAATAAAAATCTCGATTCTTGAACTTGTCTTTCGATCACCATCCCCAAAACGCTTCCTGCGCCTCCTCATTCAGTTGTTCTTCATTTTTATCTGAAATTTGTAAGGGGTGAGTGTTTTAGAAAAAAACTCAGCAAGTGGGGGTCGATCGATTTCCAAAGATACATATAGAACTTAATTTTTCTCGAAACATATTTTTAACAATCTTTCAAAACTTATTACTTTTAGCGTAACATAACAGAATCGAATCAATTATGAGACAAGGTTTATCAAACGAATTAGAGCAATTCAGAAGCAAATCAAAACAATTCAGAACACAACACTGTTACTCATCTCATTTCAATGGTCAAATTGTCCCCAATATGTTAGTTCTATAAGTGGTGAGGCCAGAACACGGTTTTATACCAACCGATGGGAGACAGACAGAACACGGTTTTATACCCACTGATGGGGGCCAGACATAATCACAATTCTCGTCCCATAGACAATTTGATTCGTAATAGTGCAACATAGAATTTAGATTTTTATCGAACATATCTTATCAGAATTTCAGACGAATATAGCGGAGTCAAAGAATATCGAAAACTGGAAGAACATAACATCGATCAATATTTTAAACAAATAGACATCAGATTTTCAAAAATGAAGACACGCATACATGCATGTCATGATACAAATATTCAAGTTTAAAATTAGAAACGAATACTTAGCAAAAACCCACTTACAGTGTTCTTGAAGTTAGGGTTCGAATATGTAGGACTTGATCGAACGAACTTGCTGGATTTTGGCCGAGTGATGACCAAATTTTCGGACAAGATATTCACGACAGTATAAACAAAAAATCACTACACAAAGTGGCCGAACCACCTTCCTTCTTCTTCTTCAATAGCGTTGGCCGAGAGGATGATTGTAGGGGGAAAGGACCGATTTTCTTGTGGTGTTTTTGGGTGTGCTTTTCTTCAGCAAGGATGTCCTATTTATAGGTGCCAAAATGGCTCTTCTCCTACCCCAAATGAATGCCCCCTTGGTGCCAAAGGAAGGGAATAAATGTGGTAAAGGTTATCTCAAGCACTAAAGGTCATTTCCTACAACATAAATATGTCATAACCTCTTAGCTCCTCCCTTAGCTCCTTCATTGGTTTTCTCAATGGTCATTTCTTGCATAATAAGTTTGTCTAAACCTTTAGCTCTTCCCTTAGCTCTCTCATTGGTTATCTCAAGGGTCATTTCTTGCACAATGAGTTTGTCCAAACCTTTAACTCCTCCTTTAGCTTTCTTTTTGGTCCTTTTAGGACAAGCATGGTTGAGCTTCTTTGAGCTGAAAGATCAAGTCCTTGAGCTGGGGTTTTACTCTTCCAGTGACGACTCTTTGATGGATGCGGTTACTTGCAGATTGGCTTCCCGTTGAGCTAATCCCCGAGCTTTGGAGCTACTTCCTCGAGTCAAGTTAGCTGAAAATTTATGTTCATATTTGAGTTTTATTGTTAGAATGAAAGTTTTGAGCTTAGTTTCAAGTTTTTATTTCTTACAGGATTTGCGTTGGAAATTCCGGGTTATCACATATAAGGGGTGATGTAGGAGCATTTGAAGTATCTGAACATCCATAAAAATTCGTGTGTTCATTTTTCCTTACATTTAGTTATTACAGTACCCTAGCCAAACTATTAAAATCTAGCCTTCAGTTTATTTCTGCATTATTTTAGTCAACTGATAGATATTGACATACAAGATTTCGAGATAATTTCCTCAAAGAACTGACTCATGTTTAAAAAAGAATTCAAAAGGCCAAAGTGTTTATGAAACATCCACTACTCGTTTTTCTTTAAAATGTATTAGAATTTTTTTTTTCCATCCATACTTTCGGCCAAAACACTATACATACATATATATATTTGCTATTCAAATACCAACCAACTTACTATTTAAAAATCCCAAAAGAATACAATTCAAAACATGAAATCGTAAATGTCAACCAAACCTAAACTAACATTTTTCAAAATAAAACATAAACATCCTAATCTCACAAAATCCCTCAAAAGCATAAAAGTCACAAAATCTTTAACGTGAACTTAAATTATAAACATAATTTTTGCGGAAAACTAGCGACGATCCTCGGGTTGTGTGCATCTTAAGTCCAGCTAGTTCAACCATCAAGGCCTCGATCAATATCAACATCATGTTCACCTGCGTCGATCACACCTAGTGAGTCTATTGACTCAGCAAACCTTAATTATGATAGCAAGTAATACATATACATTCACATGCAACAGTGAAAATATTTTTAAGAAATAGATTTTCATGAACATGCATAAACTTAAATATTTTCCTCTCATCATGAATTTTTTCCTTTTCATCATATACATATATGTTCCCTTTTATTCAATTCAGATCCTCAATTTTGACTTTCGTATTAGTTGTAGGTTTATGGATCCATCTATATATTACCATGGTACCGGGCGGCGGGGAGATCAACGACACTTTCACCCGTCAATTGAGCCTTGACCTTACATATCATCGTATTAGTCACAACTGAAACGTCCACTACTTTCAAACCTTAAATTCCTACTAATTTTTTTCTTTTATAATCATAAATTCGAATCATTCATTTAAAATCAGTCAACATTAAAAAGTTTCTATTGTATAAAAATCCATAAATCGTCAAACACCAAAATCATACGTCAACCTTTAAAATATTCCAAAATTTAAACTTCAAAATAAAGCATGAAAATCTCTAAATACTTTTAACAAAATCTTTAAAACTTTGACGCTCAAGCTAATGCAGAAAATAATGTCCCTCGGGAGTATACTACCGTACTATATCCACTCAAGTGTCAGCGCCTCCCTCAATCTCATCCTCACCTGGAACATTCAAACCTAGTGAGTCTATTGACTCAGCACGTTATAAACATTAGTAACAAATAATACATATACAAGCACATGCATTAAAAATCATTCTTTTATTCAAAATAAGCAAGCATAAATTTGTAGGCATAATTTAAATCCCAAATCGTCAAATCATAAAGCTTTCCATCATTTATCGTTTTGGGTGAAGTTTGATCCTTGAAAGTGACTAGCTGTATCATGTTATCGATTGATCAGTCTTAGCTCACCATTGCGCATGGGGACGGGCACTAGGCACCGACGTAAAATGAAAATATGATCGTTGGGCTCTCTCTGTGACCTTCTCCCGTAAACGGGCTCCTTCTGAGGTCTTCTCCCTCACAAATTTCTCATTAATCATATATCATATCATTTTTGTATTAGTCAATTCACATCTTTCAAAATATTTTTTGTTTTCTTTTTAATCATAAAATGTCGTGTCCTTTCCACATTAGAAAGAAGCATTTTAACTATAAAAATTGCATAGCTTTATCGTAAATTATAAAATCTCATATTTTCATCACAAACGTTTTAAAATATCATTTAGCATGCATTATGATTCTTCAGGACAGTGCCAACCCATTTTGTACTACCGATGTATAAAATTTTTGTTTTGCCCTTGGACTCACAATTTCCCGATTTTGAATTTTTCTTACTTTTGTTGACTCGAGACTATCTCAAATAATTATACAAGCTTAAATTTGACTTCTGATATTTTTCTTTGACGTAAAAAGAGTCTTTCGATTAATTGACTTAATTACTAAATCGTGAAGCGTTTTAATCCCGAATAAATTCCAAACTTAATATTTTCTTCCCAAATTTTGAACTTAAGCTTTTTATCCCTAAAATAACCTCGTGAGCCATGAGTCAACCCCCATGAACCATGGTTTGAGACACTTTCCTTCCTAGCCCCAAAAATGAGTCCTAAATTTCCTAGAACCCCTCATCCTCACCCAGACCATGAGCCACTACCGAGCCACCCTTGACCAGACCTGAACCTGACCCTTCTGGACCCTCCTGGACTCACCCTGTCCCACGTACCTCTCCCCTAGTTCTAGCAGCCAGCCGCGTGAGTTCCCTCATATCATCAAAGTCGCGGCCCATGCTACCCAATCCACCTCGAACCGCTGCTGCACCGAACCCTCCCCTGACACCGAGCCCTATTCCCTAGACCCTACTGGACCAGCCTAGACCCCTAGACCAGCCGCAAGCCTCCCATCTCCTGGGCCTAGCCACGCGCGTGCATAGGGAGAGTCCTAGGGTTTGTGGACTCTCCAATCTCCTGTGGCAGCCTGGTCCAGCCATCCATGAACATTTCCACGATTGCACCAAACCCTGATGAGCCAGCCCTGACCAGCCCTAGCCCTTACGCACAGCCCCTCGCTCGAACCCCCCTGGCCGAGCCTTGTATCCCAAGGAAACCTTAGGTTTGTCCTTCCTTTGCAAATCTCGATTCCATCCTACGTTCCCCCCTTAAATGACTCTATTTCCATATCTTAGACACCTTGTATTGGCAACATGTCCCTTAGAATCCATAGTGTTCACAAACGAATCGTAAAATTATCAAACTTTTAAAAATAATCATCAAAACGTTAAGCGATTCGTATTCAAATATTTTTCATGCTAAAATATGTAAAACATGCATATTATGATTTGAATGGTGCATCAAAAGAGTTTAGAAGCGTGCCTTTGCGTTTTAGAACGCTCAAATATGCGATCGTTGGCGTGGGTTGCGAAGCGAGACGAACGGGCGACGAAAACTCCTTGATTATTCCTCTCCAAATTTTCAAAAATATTGTGAGTTGTGTGTATGATTTCGGCTGAATGTTGTTCTAGGAGTCCTAGAATTTTTTTTTAATGCTTTTCAAAAGTTCTAAGTATAATGAGTTAAGGTTTTGGGCTTTTTAGTTTAGGGGTAATTGGGTCCTACAATCGTAGGTAAATTAGGCCCAGTAATACCTATTTAATTGTAAAATAAAAGTTATAAAAATTTGTTTTCAAAAATAATACTTTTTGTTGGAATTATAATTTCAGAGTTTGACAAATAAAACTTTTTGATAGATCGGTTCGGGCACCTTTGAAGGTGATTCAAAGACAATATTCTCAATGAGCTAAAATAGCTTGTTTTCTAAGAATGTAAACACCGATGAATTAAATCGAGTTTGGTTATAAACCAAGTGAAAAATACTCGAAATAATCCTTCGTTAAGAAAACTAATGTTATTATATCTTTTGCAACTGAATAGCTGAAAATTACATGAGATCAGTTCTGGCTTATATCAGTTCAATTATGAACAGAACTGAACTGATATCAATTGAACTGATCAAATCAGTTAAGAACAAAAACAAGTAGTTAAACAGAAATAACACAAGATATGTTTATTGATGTTCGAAGACTTCAACTGCTCTTACGTCACCTCTTCTACCTCCTCGGGTAGAATACACTAGAAGACTTTGATTTATACAACACCTTGTACAAACCCACTCAGCTTAGAACTTAATCTATTGCCTAACTGAACTCCTAGTCTAGACTGAAGCCAACACCTTCCAGCCAACACTTGTATAACGTCTTGTTTTTCCACACTTTCTTGTTATTTTTAATGGTCTTGATCTATATTTAAAGCAGCAATGCGACTATACATCAAGAATCATCACATGTGATCGTTGTAGTTTGAATGCATTCCTTGAAATTTGTGTCTCGACTTTTCCGATAGCCAATCTGGAACATTTTTCTTTAAGCTCTTCATCTGCTGGCCAGGCTTCTGAAGGTCTTCTGCTGAACCATCTATCAGCTGGACAATCATTTGAACTGGTTTACGATTTATTAGTTGAACTGGTTCAGTTCGATTAATCAGTTGGTACTTTTACTTTGCATTCTTCGATAGCTTCAATTACGTTCAGCTAACTGTACACTTAGGTAAGTTCATTAGTAACAAAATAACAAGTTTTGTTAACATCAAAATAAAGTAAGATTCGAACATGAAATGTTTCAACAATCTCCCTCTTTTTGATGATCACAGAACTTGATCAGTTAAAGCGATTAAAAATTTTTCAATTTTAAAACTGATTCTTCCTCCTTTGTGAGAATCAAAAACATATAAAACAATTTAAAAAAATTTCAGTTCGAGGGAAAGAAAGCTCCACCGCGCTAACAAAATTAAAAACGAGTTTTAAAAACATTTTTCAGTTTGAGGGAAAGAAAGCTCCCCCTCACTAACTGAATTAAAAACTCATCTTTAAAAATAATTATTTACGCCAAAATTTAGTAGTTTTAATCATTCAAGTATTTTAGACAAGAAATCTGGAGGTATCAGTTTAATCACATAAAAAAATAATTGGATAAACATGATATTTATTTAATCAAATAGATCTCTATTTTATTATACGTTTAAGTACACCATCAGTTACAAGGGAAAATTGCTACTACAATAGCATATTTTAAATAACATCAAATATCAATCATTTTATGTCATGACAGAATATACCAAAAACTGGTTACCTTGAACTCTTGAAGAGATTGCAACGATATGGAGTCTCTTTTCCAGACAAACAGCTAGCTGCCTTGGACGTGATCTCTATGTTGCCAAACTGGTTGGGCTGACTCGAACTGGACTCAGCTGATGTTGAACCGCATTGATCATCTACTTGATCTGATAGGGCAGTTAAGCGGCAGTATACTGCTAATGATTAAGCTCCACTTTAATCATCCAACATCTCAACATAGCTGGGCTTTGTCTGTTGATCAGCTTCAATTGGTAGGCTGGGATTTGAAATCTTGTCTTCCGATCAGTTTTGATGAATAGCCAACAGGTAGGACTCATACCCCTGTAGGCTGATTAAAGCCCCAAAGCTCTGAGTAGAGTGAAGTGGCTACAATGTTAATTGCAGAACCAATCCTCTCTACTCTTCGCAATGAGCGTTAGATAAATATTTTCAAATAATTTTGAAAATAATATAAAGTAATTCTAAATAGCATTTAAAACTATTTTAAAGTAAAATAATTTTAGTCAGTTTTCAAATGTCCTTCTTAGAATAATAAGCTCTGATACCAATTGATGGATCGGTTCGAGCACCTTTGAAGGTGCTTCAAACATAATATTCTCAATGAGCTCAAATATCTCGTTTTCTAAGAATGTAAACACCGATGAATTAAATTAAGTTTGGTTATAAATCAAGCGAAAAATACTCGAAATAATCATTCGTTAAGAAAACTAATATGTTCTATATCTTGTGCAACTGAATAGCTCTTGTGCAACTGAATAGCTGAAAATTACATGGGATCAGTTTTGGCTTATATTTGTTCAGTTATGGCCATAACTGAACTGATATCAGCTGAACTGATCAAATCAGTTAAGAACAAAAACAAGCAGTTAAACAGAAATAACATAAGATATGTTTATGGATGTTCGGAGGCTTCAATTGATCCTTTGTCACCTCTTCTACCTCCTCGGGTAGGATACACTAGAAGGCTTTGATCTATAAAACACCTTGTATAAACCCACTCAGCTCAGGACTTACTTTACTGCCTAACTGAACTCCTAGTCTAGACTAAAGGAAACACCTTCCAGCCAACACTTGTTTAATGTCTGTGTGTCAAAAACTACATACACAAGTTTTACGTCTTTGTGCAAGACTGTATTTGAGTGTGGTGTGAGTGTGTGTGTGAGAACTAATCTCTGAAAACAACCTGAAAGGTGTTCTCACACACTGAGGGAAATAAGCTTCTACACTAAGCTGATATAACTTGAAGTGTTCCCTCAACTGGGATTATTGCTTCTTTGTAAGCTGATATGCAATAAGGGTGCCCTTTCTTGTTTTTCCACACTTCCTTGTTATTGTTGATGGTCTTGATATGTATTTATAGTAGCAATGCGACCGTACATCAAGACTCATCACATGTGATTGTTGCAGTTTGAATGCGTTCGTTGAAATTTGTGTCTCGAATTTTCCGACAGCCATTCTGAAACATTTGTCTTTAAGCTTTGCTGCAACGTCCATTAATGTCCTTTGACCGGACAATTGCTTTTGTACCTTTGTGTACAGCTGGATTCCATTGAATAAGCTTGTCGTGTTCTGCAACTGATTGGTTCTAACTGATGCTCCGAACTGGTCATCTGTACTGATCTTCAGTTGGGCTGCTGAAATCAATTGACTCGTCAGTTGAACTGATTTCACTCTTTCAGTTGAACTGGTCAAATGGGCTCTTCATCAGTTGAGCTCTTCATCAGCTGCCAGGCTTCTGAAGGTCTTCTGCTGAAGCACCTATCAGCTGGACAATCAGTTGAACTGGTTCAATTTGATTAATCAGTTTGTACTTTCAGTTTGCATTCTTCGATAGCTTTAGTTACGTTCAGTTAACTGCACACTTAGGTAAGTTCATTAGCAACAAAATAACAAGTTTTGTTAACATCAAATTAAGTAAGATTGCGAACATGAAATGTTCCAACAATTTTGAAGATTGCAGAACTGATAGGCTCAACTTAATTAATTCGATATTAAACTGAAGTTGCCCGAACTGATAATTAATGCGCTTAATAATCGAAGACAATCAAACTGATCAAAGCTTACTGAATCTGTATAGATGTTGCGTGTTTTCTTAATTACTCGCAAGCGCACGACGTTAAGTTATAGTAAAATGTATTTTTGAGTACAAGTGTCGATCCCACGAGGAATGTGTATATAAATGTATATTAGTACTTGTAATTAAAATAGTCTAAATTTTATTTAGAAAAATCAATTAAAAGATTTGTTCACAAGAATAGCTATATGGAAAATGGATTAAATAAAATATAACACCAAACTTTAGCAAATAATTTTAGCAAATAACAATGAGATAAAAGATCGAAAGGTCCGATTTCACGCAAGTATCCACCATGTGTAATTCTTAATAGCTTTGTTATAAAAGTCCTTTTTATTCATTAGCAAAAAATCCTATTATTATCTACTCCCTCTTCCAAGTAATAAGTAGATATTTGTTATCTAAAAATGAATTGTGACATTCCCATCAACAATTTACAATTAAATAACACAACAAGCACTAGATTCTCTATAGGCTTCGATAGCATTATAGGCCTTCCGAACTCTATAAATACCATTGATGTATTTGATCTTTTTCTTGTTTATAATTTCCTCTTCCGAGTGATAAATTGTAAACATATAAATCATTCAAAATATGGCCAATAAATTGAAAGCATTAAGATTAGAACAATACAAATGAACAATATGAAGAACTTAAATAACTTAATTTATAACTTCTAACACATGGTTTCTAGTTTTGTTCCATCATTCCTCTAGAATTAAAACTTAGTTCATAATAAAAAAATCAAAACAACAAAACATGGTTTTAAAATAAGACATATCAAATGAAAAACAAAGGAAAGAAGAACTTAGAACAAGAGCTGATTCCGTTCCCGGAGTTGTACAAAAGATTTCTTCCAAACTGGATGAATTTGATCTTCAATCTAGTAGTAGCCTCCTTCACTCTTTCCTTGGCTCCACAATACCCTTGATAGTAGCCAATGATGTCTTATTGTAGTCCAGACAAGATAGAAGTCGTAGCACACAAAATTCTCAAACTTCCACGCGTAGCAGACAAAGTTACAAAATTTCCAGATTCTGCTTTTCGAAGACCGCGAGTGCGGTGAAGAACAGACCGCGGGTGCGGTCCTCTTTTTGGTGTATGAGCGCAGGTGCGCTGCCTATTTCAGTGCGAGAGCACTAGCTTACCGCGTGTACAGTACATGAATAAGCGCGGGTGCGCTGCAGCTACTGTATTTTTTTATATTTGTGCACTTTCCAATTCAACACTTTTAATACTTCACACTCTTATTCTATACTTCCAAACTATAACAACAAAAACAACAACAAATCAAATAAACTGCTTAAGAATCACATAATTCTAAGTTAAAAACAAGTAATAAAAGTGAAATAAAGTACATTTATCAAACTCCCACAAACTTAGGATTTTGCCTAGTCCCGAGCAAAATAAAAACACACAAACAAACAAGTCATGAAATTTTTTTAAAAGAACATGGCCTCAAGATAATTTAACTAAATCTTCATGCAATCACAAGTTAAATCAATCCAACCAATTTTTCATCCGGATATAATCATGAAATCGGTTAATTTTCTTAACTTCTAATCTCTTCAACTCATGTTTCAAAACATTCTCAATCAATTTCAATTTTTACAAACACAAATCAAGAGGTCTTTTCCGGTAAAAATTGGGTTCAAAGCAATATTCAAGAAGGAGTACCCAATAAATATTTAATGCAATGAGGTGTGTGTAAAATTGATCAAAATTCATATTCAATGTAAGTGTTTATCGATTGTCCATAGGCTTGATCCTCCCAATCCCTCTCCACTAGTATATTGGACAACTATGACTAGGTTAATAGGATTTTCAATGGTTGTAATGTTAGGCCTTGGTTTATAGCTATAAATGTAGATTAGGAATTCAAATAAGGGAGTAAATTGAATTTTTATCTCTTTTGCATACTCCACTTTTTCTTTTATCTCTATTTTTTATTCAATTCATCTCTTTTTCTCCCATTTTTCTCCAACTTCTTCAATCAAACATCATTCATCATTTTTTTTTCTTTTCTTTTGTAGGAGAATATCACTTTCTTTAATCTTTTGAATTCTTACTCCCTTGAGAAGGTAGGAAATAATTGTATAAGATATTCAAAGGGTTGGTAAATGTGGGCTACTTGAAAGGATATCGAATGTTGTCTTTTACAAATATTAACGTGTTCCATTCGAATTCATATAAGCTACAAAGAGGTGACAAATGATAAAAATTTTATTTGGTAGCTTGAAAGGCTCAATCGATCCAAAAAATCACCTAAATCATTCTTAAATCATAGTTTTTCCGTATTTCGCCTCGAGTGTTGTTTGGATAGTTCTAGACAAAATCTCAATTCACCAACACAAAATAGAATCTAATCATCGTGAAAAAATGGTGTCTCAATGCATCAACCAAATACATATATATATTCAAAAGAAAAGTGCTTGGCTTCCAAGAAATTTCAAGAACACAATTCTTTTCTCATATAGGCTCAAGATGGCTTCAAATGAATATTTATGAACAATATAAATAGGCCTAAATAAAATCAAAGATTGCCTCAATCATATATGTGTTTGCAAAAATTTATTTCAATATCAAATGAAAATCGCAGAGTTGTTTAGAATTTATAAGTCTCAAATTTACCAAATCTCATGATTGTTCTCTAAATTTTTCAAATTGATTGATGATCATGAATGAAATACATGACATTTCTTCCAATACACAAATTTTGTTCATCGTTGGCCATTTCAAAAATTTTCATGACTATGACACTACAAACACAAGCAAATATATCTCAAAAGTAAATGAAACACCCAAATAAAACTAAATGACACTACAAACACACAAGCAAATATATCTCCTCCAAACTTAAATATGTGCATCGCCCTCGATGTAAATGATCATGAAAGTTAGAGGAATACACATACCTCGGACAATGACCGTCAGTGGTCATTTTCATCCTCATCATCTGTTCCTTCTTGTGGTGGGTGGTACTCAGGAAATGTAGCGCGGGTGCGGTGTAAATTACACCGCGGGTGCGGTATGGCTACTGGACTTTTATGTTTTTTTCTTTAACAAGAACTGCGGGTGCGCTCCAAAAGAGACCGCGAGTGCGGTGTAGGTACTGGAAAATTTTATTTTTTCTTTCATCAACTACCGCAGGTGCGGTGTTTTTCCAGCTTGGGTGCACTATCAGAAATGGTTCTCTCCTCAAATTTTAATCCTGAAAAACACAATTGAGTTCATAAGATTTTGGGAAGATAAAAGAACACATTATATCAAAAATACACATCCTAAAATAAGAATACAAGAATAAAAAAAAACAAAACTGAAAAAAAAATGCAATAGAGAAACAAAAATTTGGGTTGCCTCCCAATAAGCGCTTGGTTTAACGTCTTCAGCCCGACTATACCAATTTTGTTCATGGTGGTTCGCTCAACCCAATGATGTCGATATTCCTTACTTCGGTGGTATGGCTTAATCCACTTTCCATTCACCTTGAAAGTTCTTCCATCATTACACTTTATCTCGATAGCCCCATGAGGATACACTGTTTCCACAACAAATGGCCCTGACCAACGCGACTTCAACTTACCAGGAAACAACTTCAGACGAGAATTGAATAATAATACTTGTTGCCCCGGTTTGAGCTCCCTTCGAACAATGATTTTGTAATGCCACTTCTTAGTCTGCTCTTTGTAGATCTTGGCATTCTCATATGCGTCATTTTGGAATTCTTCCATTTCATTTAGTTGCAATTTTTTGACATCGCCAGATGCTTTTAAGTCAAAGTTCAACTTCTTAATTGCCCAGAATGCTCGGTGCTCCAACTCAAGTGGCAAGTGACATGCTTCCAAATACGAGCCTATAGGGAGACATCCCAATAGGTGTTTTGAATGCGGTTCGGTATGCCCATTGTGGATCATCCAACTTGAGTGCCCAATCCTTCCGGTTAATGTTGACTGTCTTCTCCAATATTTGTTTAATTTCCCGGTTGGATATTTCAGCTTGTCCATTCGATTGGGGGTGATACGTCAGTGCCACTTTATGCTTCACACTGTATTTAGCCAAAAGTGAGTTGAAAATGTTATTGCAAAAATGCGTACCTTCGTCACTTATAATGGCTCTCGGTGTTCCGAACCTCGTGAAGATGTTCCTGTGAACAAACTTAGCAACCACTCGAGCATCATTAGTATTGGTGGCAATTGCTTCCACCCATTTTGAAACGTAATCCACAGCAAGCAAAATATAAGATTGACCAAAAGAAGCATGGGAATGGTTCCATGAAGTCAATACCCCAAACATCAAAAAGTTCCACTTCCAAAATATTGGTCAATGGGAACTCATGGCGTCCAGAAATATTTCCAACCCTTTGACATCTATCACATGACTTTGCTAAGGTATAACTTGTTAGAGTAGGTGCCCGTCGAGCCAAGTGTTGGCCGAGTGTTCACAATGAAACTCTATGTATAAGCAATCTTTATTTTAATAATATTTGAAATTATTGTTTTGGCAAATCTTTATCTGTATACCCATGCTAGTTGCATAGATAAAGCCCTTGAATATACATATAGTAGAAAGAATATGAGATGCTCATATGATGAGTATCATGAAACTCATATTTGGAATACTGTATATTCTAAACAGTTCCTAGTCGATTCAGCCGCCGCTAAGAAGGATATAGGCCGCTAGAGTTCGAGACTAATATCTGTGATGTGAGTACCATGTTTCATTGGTAGGGGACATTGTGATGTCCGAGCATGCAGATAGGTGCTCCTGGTAGAGTGCACTGAACAACCCTCCATAAAGGACTTTCCAAGTGGTTCTCACTTATCGAGTGGAAAAGTCCTAGTTTATGGTTGTACACCAATAGTCCTTATGACCCGGGACAACATTGAGACTCTATGTGCTAGAATTACACTTTGACTTGTTTACCGACTCTCATGGGGTCATCAGGTGGCAAGGTTGGGTGTTCTGTCGAAACATATAGGAGTCGATGCATTGTAGTCGGGGATTCACCGCTTACCTTCGGGTATGGATATCCTATGTATTCTCATGTGTATGTAGGTTGAAATATCTGATCAGAGTATGGTGGTAATTATGAAAGGGGTTTCATAGATTACACCATCGATGCAACTACGACATGACACATAGTATCGATTCATTGACAACCTCGATAAACCAATGGTTGTCGAATCGGTCGGGATATATGAGTTGAAGGGACCGTACTGTACGCTAACTATAATTGAATGGTTCTTGCAGGCACTATCATTTGATACCTAGGGAATCATGTAAGCGATGCTGCTAGGCGTTTAACATGATTGGTTGGGTACTATCAGACTTGAGTTCTGACGTTCTTGTTATCAAGGAGTTGATAAGTAAGAATGGAGCAATTGGGGTATGCTCATATAAGGACATGTTTAGTCCGAATCACATGGAGATGTGAACCCACGGCTAGTTGTATCAATGAACCATTGAGGGCCACACAAGTAATAGCTTTCTAGATCCCGTTGAGAAGTAAAAATAGTTCAATGTGTTGAACGACTTATAAAGGAGTTTATAAGCGTAAGGAAAATTAGAAGTATGACTTCTATAAAGGAGAAATAGTTCAATGTGTTGAACGGCTTATAAATGAGTTTATAAGCGTAAAGAAAAATAGAAGTATGACTTCTATGAGAGAAATGTAAATTTTAATTTATGAATGTGTTTCTAAATTAAAAGTTGGCCAAGTGAATAATGTATTTGAAAATTGTGATTTTCATAAACATTATTATGGACTAAATTAAATTAATTCAAGTGTTGAATTAATTAAACAATAGTGGACCTAGTAGAGTCCAAATAATTAAATTAGTTCAAGTGTTGAATAAATTAAATTATATTGAGTCTTGTAGAGCTCAATTTAAATAAATTATTTAACTACTGGACTTGAGTAAATTCAAGTAATGTTTAATTAATCTCAAAATGTTTGAGATAATTAAATTTAGTCAATGGTTTTTTAATTGTTAAAAACACCATATAATATTGCATGCATGGGAGGTGAAGAGTTGGAGACAACTTTTTCAAATATCAAGGCTTGGCATGCTACTTTTGCCTTTTGCTTTTTGGCAAGACCAAGACAAGTCTCCCTTCCCACTCATTCCATCTCTCTTGGCCGAAATATCGAAGAAATTCTCTTCAAAATTTTTCTCCATTTTTCTTCTTCAAGTGTTGAGAAAGAAATATACTTCTCTTTGAAAAATCCTCTTAATTTTCTAGTACAAATTAAGAGGGGATCTACCTAGTTGGTGGTGGACTTAATAGTTGAGCAAGGAGTGCTCAAAGGAAGCTTGAAGATAGTTTCTACCATTGAAGAGCTAAGGTGTTTACACCTTAGTTGGAGCCATACATCAATCCTTATGATTGATAGGTAAAATTCTAAACACACAATGAATGTCATTTTTGTGTTTTATTGTGTTTACTACACATTATAAGGGGTGGCCGAAAATTTTGATGCAAAATTTTGATTTTTAAACTTCCGTTGCGCTTCCAGTCACCGTAACCGATCCCCTTTCAAGTGGTATCCGAGCTATGGTTACGATTTTGTGTAGCAATTACAAGATATTATGTTGAGATCGATTTCTAACCGCATGAGAACAAAATTTTGCATCGAATCAAGGCCGGTTTCGGGGAATTTTGGGCAGCTAGTTGCTGCCCATTTCGGGCTGCCCGAAACGGGCATCTAGGGCAGCCCAAGGGGCTGCCCGAACAGCCCCATGTTTTTAATAAAAAAAAAAAAATTTTTTGGTAAGTTGGCCGGAATCCGGCGACGGAGCTCTGGCGACGGCGATGACGACTAGGGTTTCCAAAAGTGTTTTGGATAATCAAAGTGTCATGGGCCTTGATGTTGTTGGGCCATTAGATGGTTAACATATTTGTGAATTTTAAATGGGCCAAAATTTTTTTGGTGAAAAATGAGTTTTTGGGCCCTTAAGTTTAAAATTACAAAAGTTGCAAATATTTTCTCATGAAATAAATATTTTAAGTTGGACTTTAAATATTTATAGTAAATGGTGATTTACAAGAAATTCGGTTATAAATAAATTAATTTGAAAGTAGACAAAGGTGTTTGTATACTTTGTTAATTTAGTTTATAATCGTGGCGGTTAGTGATTGGATCAAGATATATAATATTGGATCAATTAATTATTGAGATAATTAATTGATGGTGTATGATATGTGATATTATGCATGAAGGATGATCAAAAGCCCAAGCCCAATTTGCTAGGTGTATGCTAGGATATTTTGTGTTGAATGATTGTAATAATTATCAATTTATAAAGTGAGCTTGGTTTATGGCCCGTTCCCACCCCATGTGATGTATCCCTATTTGCCATGGATATTTATTTGTAAATATTAGTATAGTGGATGATCAAGATTGGAAGATGGTGGCCATGATGATTATGAAGATCAAAGACATGTAAATATTGGAAGCTTATGTAATAGTTGCATTTGCATCCCGTTCATTTCCCTAGGATTGGACCTAGGCCCGTGTTTAGCTCACACGGTCCGTTAGTATTGGGGCAATTGATCATCCTTGTTTGTTTACTGTTTATAATATATGCATGATATGTTATAAATAATGAGTATGTGCGTTATTATTATGATAATAACAAAGTTGCATGAATCCGGCAAACATACGATCAAACATGGCGAGCTTTTAAAATAAAATTAATGATGAGACCTTTCGAAATTAAAAACCCTCATTTTGAATAAGATTCAAAATTAATATCAAGCCCGAAAAGGGGAATTATAAATTTGTTTATAATTTCCTTGTCTTCCATCGACAATGGGTGCATGATGAACGCTACCCGTACTCGGGGCTCGGCTCATATTATTGGGGGAGCTCCGGGTGCCGGAAAGCTGTGACATCCATTGACATGGTGATGTGAACTACGTGGAACTCCCATGATTTCGGCTCATATTATTGGGGGAACTCATGGCGACCGTCCATTAAGGTTCAACATCGATGGGTAAGGCTTGACACGTGAAGATGAACGACGTCATATTATTGGGTCCTAATCAAACGTGAGACAAAAGTTTACGTAGAGGGTTGCATTGTGATGCAATTGGAAACTACCTTTTAGGAATTGTGATTGGCTGATATTATTCGGGATCATAATTCGCTAATTGGACCTTGCGTACCTACTGAGGAAAGGAGTTTTTCGTTTTCACTAGAGGGTAGTGAAAGATGTCAAAACAGTGGGAGCAAATATTTATGAAGTAAAAGTCCAAACTTCATATCTTACTAAATATTTTAAAATAGTCATCAACATTTATCTGTTTTTACTTTTCAGTACAAGTTGACAATGTCTTCGATTCGCAATCCGATATCCGTAATACTCGACAAACACATATTAACTTGACCTAATTACCACACTTGGCTAAGAAACCTAAAAATCGTCTTGAATTCGGAAAGGGTAGCATATACACTGACTGAGTCGCCCCCTGTTGAGGCTCCGACTGACTGCACTCCTGAGGAATTGCAGGCTTACAAGGAATGGTGTGACTATGACTTGATAGCCAGGTGTTATATGCTGACTTCTATGAATGATGAGCTGCAGAGGCGTTTTGAGGATGCAAAGAGTGCTGCTGACATTCATTTGCATCTCAAGGAGCTCTTTGGTGAGCAAACACGGCCTCTTAGGCATGCTACCGTCAAGGAGCTGATCACTTTGCGCATGCGAGATGGGGCCTCGGTCCATGAGCATGGCCTGAAGTTGATTGGGCTCGTGGACAAGCTCGTTGGCATGGATCTGATCTTGCCTTCGGAGTTGACCACCGACGTGTTGCTGTTATCATTGCCTAGCTTATTTGATCCTTTTGTGGTGAACTTCAACATGAACAAGATGGAGCCGACCCTTGAGGAGTTGGTGAATATGCTTGTTACGTTTGAATCAACCATCAAGAAAGAGAAATTGGTTCTTTATATGGGTTCTTCATCTGGTACGAAGATTGATCCACATGGAAATGGAAAGAAGCGTTCTTTCCAACGTCCCAAGAAGAACGTGCCCTTGATGAGGCAATCTCCGAATCCCGTTGAGGCAGCCAGATCAGTTAAGGCTGACAAGACTGATGATGTATGTCATCACTGCAAGAAGCCTGGACATTGGAGGCGTAACTGCAGGGAATATCTTGCCCAGAAGAGTTCTGGAAATGGTATTTCTAAATTGAAGTAAACATTTCAATTAACTCTACTTCTTGGGTATTAGATACCGGTTGTGGTTCACATCTCTGTAATGAGTTACAGGTGATGGGAAGAAGTAGAAAGCTTAGGGAAGGTGTGACCTTCTTGAGGATGGACAATGGAGCAAGAGTTGCTGCCAAAGCTGTTGAAGATGTTTACTTATTGTTCAACAATAGTTTTAAGTTAATTTTATGAGATGTTTTGTTTGTACCTAATTTTGTGAAAAACATTGTTTCCATTTATATGTTGATAAAAATGGATATTCTTGTTTATTTTGCAAAGGTGTTTGCAACATTTACAAGAATGAATGTTTAATTGGTACTGGAGAACTTGAAAACGATCTCTAAAACTTAAAATTGAAAGATATTCCACTAAATGTCCATTCAAAGGCAGAAACCATATGAGATATGGATGGGTAAGCCTCCCAAATATTCTTATCTTAGAATATGGGGAGCCCTGCTTATGTAAAGCAGGTAGTGGGAGATAAATTGGATAGTCGATCCATTTTATGTTACTTTGTGGGATATCCAAAGAATTCGGTTGGATACTACTTCTATCATCCCCAAGAAACAAAGGTGTTTGTTTCTAGGAATGCAACCTTTTTTGAAAAGGAATTTCTATTGGATAGAAAAGGGGAGATGATAGAACTCGAAGAGGTTCGAGAGACACCCACAATTGTAGAACCCACACCCGAAGAGCCAAGAGAGAAGATACAAGCTCCTAGAAGATCCGAGAGAGTCTCGAGACCACCTATGAGGTATGGTCTGCTTCTTGAAGAGGGCCATGATGAGCCTATCCATGGATGTGATCCAAGGACCTTCAAGGAAGCGTTATATGATGCCGATTCATCCAAATGGCTTGAAGCTATGGAATCTGAGATGAATTTCATGCATTCGAACCAAGTGTGGAATCTCGTGGATCCACCTGAGGGAATTGTTCCCATAGGGTGTAAATGGATTTACAAGAGGAAACTTGAGGCGGATGGGAAGGTATTGACCTTCAAGGCGCGATTGGTGGCAAAAGGATATACTCAAAGACAAGGAGTTGACTTTGAGGAAACCTTTTCTCCAGTTGCACTGTTCAAGTACATAAGGATATTGCTAGCCATAGCTGCATGATATGACTATGAGATATGGCAGATGGATGTCAAGACAGCCTTTCTTAATGGGGATATTAAGGAAGAGATTTACATGTCTCAACCCGAAGGGTTTACATCTATCGGAAGTGAGCATATTGTATGCAAACTTCAAAGATCTATTTATGGTCTAAAGCAGGCATCTAGGAGTTGGAACCTCAGATTCGACAGTACAATCAAAGAGTTTGGTTTTGCTAAGAATCCTGAGGAACCCTGTGTGTATAAGAAGGTCAGTGGGAGTGTTGTGACATTCCTGGTGTTTTATGTTGATGACATTCTAATCATTGGGAATGATGTAGGAATATTGCAATCAACTAAAATATGGTTAGCAAGTAAGTTCTCGATACAGGACTTGGGTGAAGCATCTTTTGTATTGGGAATACAGATCTATAGAGATAGATCAAAAAGGATTGCTTGGTCTCACCCAGTCCACATACATTGATACCATCGTGAAGCGGTTCTCGATGGATGAGTCCAAGAGAGGACATCTACCAATGTGTCATGGCGTGTCCCTATCCAAGTCTGTCTTCCAAGACTAATGCAGAGATAGCGGCGATGACAAGCATTCCTTATGCATCTACGATTGGTAGCATCATGTATGGGATGATATCTACACGTCCTGACGTGGCTTTCGCACTAAGTGTAGTGAGTAGATATCAATCGAACCCTTGTCTTCCACACTGGAAAGCTGTGAAAAACATCCTCAAGTAGTTGAGAAGAACCAATAAATTGTTCTTGGTCTATGGGGTGGAGAACTGAAATTGGAAGGCTATACCGACTCTAGCTTCCAAAGCGATATCGATGACTCGAAGTCAACCTCTGGGTTTGTATTCATGCTCAATGGTGCTGCTGTCTCTTGGAAGAGTTCCAAGCAAGACAATACTGCGGATTCCAGGACAGAGGCCGAATACATTGCTGCATCAGATGCAGCAAGGGAGGCTGTTTGGATAAGAAATTTCGTCTAAGAGTTGGACGTCATTCCTAATGGAGTTGCTCCTCACACGGTGTTGTGTGACAACACAGGAGCTTTAGCTCAAGCAAAGGAGCCAAGGTCTCATCAGAAGTCCAAACATGTATTGAGAAATACCACATCCTCGGACAGATTGTGGAAAGAGGAAGAAGTGTCTTTTGACATAGTCGGCTCCGCAGATAATGTTGTTGATCCACTAGCTAAGCCTTTACCTGGACCATTATTCGAGATGCATCGCGAATCAATGGGTTTGAAGCATATGGGTAGTTGGCTCTAGTGCAAGTGGGAGATTGTTAGAGTAGGTGCCCGTCGAGCCAAGTGTTGGCCGAGTGTTCACAATGAAACTCTATGTATAAGCAATCTTTATTTTAATAATATTTGAAATTATTGTTTTGGCAAATCTTTATCTGTATACCCATGCTAGTTGCATAGATAAAGCCCTTGAATATACATATAGTAGAAAGAATATGAGATGCTCATATGATGAGTATCATGAAACTCATATTTGGAATATTGTATATTCTAAACAGTTCCTAGTCGATTCAGCCGCCGCTAAGAAGGATATAGGCCGCTAGAGTTCGAGACTAGTATCTGCGATGTGAGTACCATGTTTCATTGGTAGGGGACATTGTGATGTCCGAGCATGCAGATAGGTGCTCCTGGTAGAGTGCACTGAACAACCCTCCATAAAGGACTTTCCAAGTGGTTCTCACTTATCGAGTGGAAAAGTCCCAGTTTATGGTTGTACACCATTAGTCCTTATGACCCGGGACAACATTGAGACTCTATGTGCTAGAATTACACTTTGACTTGTTTACCGACTCTCATGGGGTCATCAGGTGGCAAGGTTGGGTGTTCTGTAGAAATATATAGGAGTCGATGCATTGTAGTCGGGGATTCACCGCTTACCTTCGGGTATGGATATCCTATGTGTTCTCATGTGTATGTAGGTTGAAATCTCTGATCAGAGTATGGTGGTAATTATGAAAGGGGTTTCATAGATTACACCATCGATGCACTACGACATGACACATAGTATCGATTCATTGACAACTCTCGATAAACCAATGGTTGTCGAATCGGTCGGGATATATGAGTTGAAGGGACCGTACTGTACGCTAACTATAATTGAATGGTTCTTGCAGGCACTATCATTTGATACCTAGGGAATCATGTAAGCGATGCTTCTAGGCGTTTAACATGATTGGTTGGGTACTATCAGACTTGAGTTCTGACGTTCTTGTTATCAAGGAGTTGATAAATAAGAATGGAGCAATTGGGGTATGCTCATATAAGGACATGTTTAGTCCGAATCACATGGAGATGTGAACCCACGGCTAGTTGTATCAATGAACCATTGAGGGCCACACAAGTAATAGCTTTCTAGATCCCGTTGAGAAGTAAAAATAGTTCAATGTGTTGAACGGCTTAAAAAGGAGTTTATAAGCATAAGGAAAATTAGAAGTATGACTTCTATAAAGGAGAAATAGTTCGATGTGTTGAACGGCTTATAAATGAGTTTATAAGCGTAAAGAAAAATAGAAGTATGACTTCTATGAGAGAAATGTAAATTTTAATTTATGAATGTGTTTCTAAATTAAAAGTTGGCCAAGTGAATAATGTATTTTAAAATTGTGATTTTCATAAACATTATTATGGACTAAATTAAATTAATTCAAGTGTTGAATTAATTAAACACTAGTGGACCTAGTAGAGTCCAAATAATTAAATTAGTTCAAGTGTTGAATTAATTAAATTATATTGAGTCTTGTAGAGCTCAATTTAAATAAATTATTTAACTACTGGACTTGAGTAAATTCAAGTAATGTTTAATTAATCTCAAAATGTTTGAGATAATTAAATTTAGTCAATGGTTTTTTAATTGTTAAAAACACCATATAATATTGCATGCATGGGAGGTGAAGAGTTGGAGACAACTTTTTCAAATATCAAGGCTTGGCATGCTACTTTTGCCTATTGCTTTTTGGCAAGACCAAGACAAGTCTCCCTTCCCCCTCATTCCATCTCTCTTGGCCGAAATATCGAAGAAATTCTCTCCAAAATTTTTCTCCATTTTTCTTCTTCAAGTGTTGAGGAAGAAATATACTTCTCTTTGAAAAATCTTCTTAATTTTCTAGTGCAAATTAAGAGGGGATCTACCTAGTTGGTGGTGGGCTTAATAGTTGAGCAAGGAGTGCTCAAAGGAAGCTTGAAGATAGTTTCTACCATTGAAGAGCTAAGGTGTTTACACCTTAGTTGGAGCCATACATCAATCCTTGTGATTGATAGGTAAAATTCTAAACACACTATGAATGTCATTTTTGTGTTTTATTGTATTTGCTACACATTATAAGGGGTGGCCGAAAATTTTGATGCAAAATTTCGATTTTTAAACTTCCGTTGCTCTTCCGGTCACCGTAACCGATCCCCTTTCATAACTATCTTTGAACAAAGTAAGCCAATAAAAACCAGACTGTAATACCTTTGCTGCTGTTCTTGATGCTCCAAAGTGTCCACCATATGGCGAAGAGTGGCATTGTTCAAGAATAACTTTCGCTTCTTCCTCCGCTACGCATCTTCTAATCATCTGATCAGCACATCTATTGAAGACATATGGATCATCCCATAGGTAAAACTTTGCATTGTGAAAGAATTTCTTCTTTTGATGATAAGTCAAATCTGGAGGAAGAGCACCACAAGACAAGAAATTAGCTATATCAGCAAACCAAGGGAGTATAGAATTTACCTCAAACAATTGTTCATCTGGAAATTCTTCTTTGATGATTCCTTCCTCTTTTTTCTCTTCAAGTTCGAGCCGTGACAAGTGGTCGGCTACTTGATTTTCACACCCCTTCCTATCCTTAATTTCAAAATCAAACTCTTGGAGCAATAAAATCCACCTTATCAAGAATGGTTTTGCATCCTTCTTGGCAAATAGGCATCGAAAAGCTGCATGGTCAGTGAAAATTAATACTTTTGTTCCGACCAAGTAGGGTCTAAACTTGTCAAATGCAAACACTACTGCAAGCATCTTCTTTTCAGTAGTTGTGTAATTTTGTTGTGCATCATCCATGGTTCGACTTGCATAGTAGATTGATCTAAAAAATTTATCACGCCTTTGTCCCAACACCACACCTACTGCATAATCACTAGCATCGCACCTCAACTCGAAAGGCTCCTTCCAATCTGGTACTATCATGATTGGTGCTGTCATCAATGCCTTCTTGATCTTCTCAAATGCCCGCAGACAATCATCATCAAAAATAAAAGTGGATTCTTTTTCAAGAAAATTACACAAAGGTTTAGTAATCTTAGAAAAATCTTTAATAAATCTACGATAAAACCCGGCGTGTCCTAAGAAACTCCTTATCCCTTTGATGTTCTTCGGTGGTGGAAGCTTTTCGATTGCAACTACTTTGGCTCTGTCTACCTCTAATCCCTTTGAAGACACTTTATGTCCAAGAACAATGCCCTCTTGGACCATAAAATGACAATTTTCCCAATTAAGAACTAAGTTCTTTTCTTGACATCTCTGCAAAACAAGGGAAATGTTATGTAAACAGTGATCAAATGAAGAGCCAAATACCGAGAAATCATCCATGAAAACTTCCATGATGTCTTCCACCATGTCTGCAAATATGGCCATCATACACCTCTGAAAAGTAGCAGGTGCATTACATAACCCAAAAGGCGTCCTCCTAAAAGCAAACGTGCCATAGTTGTCTTCTCTTGATCCTCCGGTGCTATAGCAATCTGGTTATAACCTGAATAACCATCTAAAAAATAGTAGTGATAATAACCAGCAAGTCTATCAAGCATTTGATCAATAAAAGGTAATAGAAAATGATCTTTCCGTGTGGCATTGTTCAACTTCCTATAATCAATACATACTCACCATCCAGTTACAGTACGAGTAGATATTAGTTCATCATTTTCATTCTTTACTACAGTCATTCCACCCTTTTTAGGCACTACTTGCACATGAGACACCCAACTGCTGTCAGAAATAGCATATATAACTCCAGCATTTAACAATTTCAACACTTCATTTTTCACTACCTCTTTCATGGCTAGATTTAACCTTCTCTGATGATTCACATAAGGAGCGTATGACTCCTCCATTAAAATCCTATGCATGCATATGGTGGGACTAATCCCCTTGATATCAGAAATCGACCACCCAAATGCAGTTTTGAATTTCCTCAACACTCTCAACAATTTCTCTTTTTCATCTAAAGTAAGAAAGGAAGAGATAATTACCGGATATGTCGACTTCTCACCCAAGAAAGTATAGCAAAGATGACTTGGCAATTCCTTCAAAACAGGGGATGAATGTATAATCTCTGAACACTTTTCTTCATCCAACTTCTCCTTTGCGGCTTCCTTCACTTTGGCAACTCCTCAAGAGCCAAAAGTTGCTCTCTCAATTCCCAATCATCATCATCAACTCTACCAACAGTACTAGAAAGGCATCTTTCTAATGGATCTTTTACTGTATGACTTATACCAATCTCAGCAACACAAGAGTCAATTATATCAATGCTTTTACAAGTACTCGCCTCGTCATTACCTTTAATAGCCTTATAGATGTTGAATATCACAGCTTCCCCACCAACTCTCAAGGTGAGTTCTCCTTTGTGCACATCTATCAATGCTTTTCCAGTGGCTAAGAAGGGTCGCCCAAAAATCAATGGAGAATCTTGATCTTCCTCCATATCAAGTATTACAAAATCAGCGGGGAAGATAAACTTGTCAACTTTTACCAAAACATCTTCAACAATTCCACGAGGATAGGTGAGTGACCTATCTGCAAGTTGCAAAGTTATAGTGGTTGGTTTTACCTCCCCAAGCTTCAAGTCCCTGTAAATAGAAAATGGCATAAGATTAATACTTGCTCCAAGATCACATAAAGTTTTATTAACATGATTACTACCAATAATGCAAGGAATAGTAAAACTCCCTGGATCTTTTAGATTTTGTGGTAACTTCTTTTGGAGAATGGCGCTACACTCTTCGGTCAACTTCACTGTCTCGAACTCTTGCAGCTTCCTCTTCTTTGACATCACATCTTTTATGAACTTTGCATAGTTTGGCATTTGCTCTAAAGCATCAGCAAATGGAATGTTGATGTGAATCTTCTTGAAAATTTCCAAAAATTTTGCAAATTGATCATCAATAATCTTCTTCCTAAATCTCTGTGGGTATGGAAGAGTCGGCTTAAATACTGGAGGTTGTTCAACTTCAACTTCAGCTTTGGATCCCTTGGTTTCAACTTCTTCAACTGTCTTCTCGCTTTCCTCATTCTCTTTGGATTTTTTAACCTCAAGTTCTCTTCCACTTCTCAAAGTTACAGCTTTGCATTGCTCCTTTGGATTCACTTCAGTATTACTTGGGAATTGACCTCTATTTTGATCTCTCAATGCATTAGCCAACTGTCCAATCTGTGTCTCCAATGATTTCATTATGGCACCCATATTTCCCATGTGAGTTTCCATGCCATCAAGACGAGATTCAGTCGTAGCCATCCTTTTACTAGATTCAGCAACAAATGTCCCAACTAGATCCTCAAGTGAAGGTTTTCCTTCCCCCTTTGATGTATTAAACCCCGGTGGAGGATTCAACACATTCTTATTATTAGCATATGAAAAATTCTCATGATTTCTCAAACCAGGATGATAAGTATTAGGAGGAGGGTTACCTCGATATCCTCCGTATCCACCAAAATTCCTATTGTTGATATAATGAGCCTCATCAGGAATTTGAGGTTCATTAGTAACAACCGATGCATTTTCAACCTCTGGTGTACTAGCTTTATTCATAGCTGCAATTTGAGTTGTTAAAGCTGAAACTTGTGCGGTCAGTGATGTAATAGGATCTACGGCATAAATTCCAGCTGTCTTTTTTACTCCTGACCTCTCAGACGGCCACTGATAACTGTTAATGGTCATCTGTTCAAGAAAATCATATGCTTGATCAGGTGATTTTGCAAATATCGTGCCACCAGCTGCTGCATCCACAGTGCCTCTTGTTTGTCCATTCAAACCATTGTAAAACAATTCAATCTGTACCCAATCTTCAAAACCATAGTTTGGACACCTCCTCAACAACTCCTTATACCGTTCCCATGCCTCATATAATTGCTCAAAGTCAGTCTGCCTAAAAGTACTTATCTCAATTTTCAACTGTGCAGACTTTGCAGGTGGAAAATATTTAGCAAGGAACTTGGTTGCTAACTCCTACCATGTAGTGATACTCCCCAAAGGAAGCGATTGGAGCCATCCTCTTGCTTGGTCCCTAAGAGAAAAAGAAAACAAACGCAATCGAATTATATCATCAGAAACACCATTTATTTTTACCGTGTCAGTGATTTCAAGGAATGTTCTGAGATGTAGATGAGGATCTGCGGTAGCTGCTCCCCCAAACTGATTCTGTTGAACCATGTTTATTAATGCAGGCTTGAGTTCAAAGTTGTTTGGATTAATAGTCCCTCGTGCTATTCCTGAATAATGAGCATTTAGTACTGGCCTAAAATGATCTCTGATGGGTATTGCAGGGGGTGGATTTTCATTATCTCTGTTGTCAACCATTGCTTGAATCTCTTCTCTTCTTGCCTTTCTTAATCTTCTTGCGGTTCTTTCGATCTCAGGATCAAAGATAAGCAAGTCAAGATTTTGCGATCTTCGCATGCACTGTCAAACAAGGATAAGAAACAAATCAATGTTTAATGTAATACAATAAAAACAACTCTAAATTAAAATCAAGACTAATTGGTAACAATACTAATATAAATTTAAAATAAACACTCCCCGGCAACGGCGCCAAAAACTTGTTGCGTGTTTTCTTAATTGCTCGCAAGCGCACGACGTCAAGTTATAGTAAAATATATTTTTGAGTACAAGTGTCGTTCCCACGAGGAATGTGTATATAAATGTATATTAGTACTTGTAATTAAAATAGTCTAAACTTTATTTAGAAAAATCAATTAAAAGATTTGTTCACAAGAATAGCTATATTGAAAATGGATTAAATAAAATATAACACCAAACTTTAGCAAATAACAATGAGATAAAAGATCTAGAGGTCCGATTTCACACAACTATCCACCATGTGTAATTCTTATTGTTATAAAAGTCCTTTTTATTCATTAGCAAAAAATCCTATTATTATCTACTCCCTCTTCCAAGTAATAAGTTGATATTTGTTATCTAAAAATGAATTGTGACATTCCCATCAACAATTTACAATTAAATAACACAACAAGCACTAGATTCTCTATAGGCTTCGATAGCATTATAGGCCTTCCGAACTCTATAAATACCATTGATGTATTTGATCTTTTACTTGTTTATAATTTCCTCTTCCGAGTGATAAATTGTAAACATATAAATCATTCAAAATATGGCCAATAAATTGAAAGTATTAAGATTAGAACAATACAAATGAACAATATTAAGAACTTAAATAACTTAATTTATAACTTCTAACACATGGTTTCTAGTTTTGTTCCATCATTCCTCTAGAATAAAACTTAGTTCATAATAAAAAAATCAAAACAACAAAACGTGGTTTTAAAATAAGACATAAAAAATGAAAAACAAAGGAAAGAAGAACTTAGAACAACAGTTTGAAGAGCTGATTCCGTTCCCGGAGTTGTACAAAAGATTTCTTCCAAACTTGACGAATTTGATCTTCAATCTAGTAGTAGCCTCCTTCACTCTTTCCTTGGCTCCCCAATACCCTAGATAGTAGCCAATGATGTCTTATTATAGTCCAGACAAGATAGAAATCGTAGCACACAAAATTCTCAAACTTTCACGCGCATCACACAAAGTTACAGAATTTCCGGATTCTGCTTTTCGAAGACCGCGGGTGCGGTGAAGAACAGACCGCGGGTGCGGTCCTCTTTCTGGTGTATGAGAGCATGTGCGCTTCCTATTTTAGTGCGGGAGCACTAGCTTACTGCGGGTGCGGTACATGAATAAGCGCGGGTGCGCTGCAGCTACTGTATTTTTTTATCTTTTTGCACTTTCCAATTCAACACTTTTAATACTTCACACTCTTATTCTATACTTCCAAACTATAACAACAAAAACAACAACAAATCAAATAAACTGCTCAAGAATCACATAATTATAAGTTAAAAACAAGTAATAAAAGTGAAATAAATTACACTTATCAATAGATAACTGGACTATCAGTTAGTACTGATCAGTTATACAATCAGCTCAACTGATCGGCTATATGGGCAACTAATAATCAGTCTGACACGTCATCAGTTAAGAGCGCAGCCGACAACCAAAAAATTGTACATAAGAAGACTGTAACTCTTAGTGGGAGCGTCGCATATCATAATGTCACAGTGTACTATTTTTCAGTAGGATGTTGACACGGTCAGAAAGGACAAACCAACGGATATGAGTCATTTAACACACTCAATGTTACCGTTGGAAGCAAAGCCTATAAATAGCCGTGGAGTTCAGCTGAGACAATGTAATGCCCGAGATTTTGATTATTGTAATCTGAAATGATTTGTTGATAAATTGATGTGATTATAGATAGAACGGATCAGACCGGGAAAGACGAGCGAAGACACGAATTATGTGCGAGGACTGAACCCCTCGCGCATATGCACGATCGGATAGGGCCCATATGCGCGAGGTAGGAAGAGAACCTCGCGCATATGCGCGACAAGGACCGGCGCATATGAGCGAGGATGGCAGAGAGTTGAAAAGAACCTCGCGCATATGCACCGAGTGAGGGCGCGCATATGCACGAGTTACTGTGATGCTACGCGCCGAGACATAGTGTCTCGCGCATATGCGCCGAAGGAGGTCGCACATATGCGCGAGACGTGCAGTGCATAGATTAAGCCACTTGCCCTCACCATGCATTGATATATATATATATATATATATATATATATATATATATAATGTTTCATTCCTTCACAATTCAGCAAGAGGAAACGAGAAAAGGCCGAGGAAAGTTTGCCAGAAATCCTTACGCCTTTTATTTTAGGAATTTGAAGTTTGTGCAAGATCCGCCGGTTAGAATTTCAATCCGACTTCAGTACCGTGTTTCTATCGACAAGAGCTTCAACTGGACGTAAGTTTTACTACGTTTTGTTATGTTTTGAAAATACGATATTGAAGGAATCGGTTATGATTCATATATGGTGTTCTTGACATAGTAGACATCGTATAATCGAAACCGGATTGAAGAACATATACCATATGAAATTGTTATCATTTTCAGAATTGAATTGATTGAGATGTGATATCAGATTTGTATTGTTATTGATTATGAGTTGTGGATTCGTATATACATATTTTGTATTACCGGGATATATCGAAATTGTACTGTTATGCCGTCAGAATTTGATAAGAAAGAGATGTCTAGAGTTGAGTTATATATTGATACAGTATATTCAATTGTCATTGCCAGATTGAGTAGTGACAGCGGAGACTTCAAAACTTCGTCAGATCAACAAAAAGAAAGGTATAAATCAGTGTTAACCGGGAGATCGACCCGAGTCAGATTGGACTCGAGTTTCCCATAAAAACCACATACTTTATTTTATTGCATTGATGTTTGCAATTGAATGAAATTGATATGCTTAGTCTATTGATTTATAGCAAAGCGTTTATTAAGTCATGGGCGGAGATGCCTAGTCATTGTCGGATATGCCAAGTCTATGGCGGATATGCCAAGACACTGGATGATTGAATTATATCGATGTTGCTTAGGAGTAGATCAACTCCTATCGCTGAGATTCGATATATGAGACAATGTCAAGAACCGGGATCCCTAGATTAGAAATGAGTCGAGTTTGAGATGACGAGTCACGAGTTTATTTACAGTGTTACATTATTCATGTTTTCGGATTGGATACATGTTATTGATAACTGTTATATGCTTTTATATATGTTTTTTTATGATTGCATGTTTACATTGTTTATACTGGGATTATATTCTCACCGGAGTTATCCGGCTGTTGTCTTGTTTGTATGTGTGCATGACAGCAGGTGGGACAGGATCAGGGTCAAGAAGAGAATGAGAGGACAAGTTAGCGTGGAGATCCGGATCAGAAGTAGATAGGCTTCAGCACTTGATATATAGTAGTTCAACCCTAGCTTGAGTTTGATGTATTGAGTACAAGACATGTACTTTACTTTTGATATGTATATCAGATCGATTACATTACGTTTCCGCATTTGTATTTTAAAAAAAAATTTAGACCCTATTTATTTAATTGAACTAATTATTCCCAAAGATGATTAAGAAATTAATTAGCGTCCGGGTCTCCACAGACAAGAACTTTGCACAATTATTCTGAGTGAATTTTGAATTCAAGCATACAAGTTCAGTTACGATATTCATACAAAAAAGCTCACAATTAACAAAGATATTTCATAGCTTTCAGGCTATCATATGAGCTAAAGCACTAGCACATTACATTGTTATATGTGATCTCTAAAGATCAGTTGTGCTAAGAAAAGAAAATAAGTTGTATATTGATAAATTGTAAAGATACTAAGAGTTTCAGTGTGACAGTGTTTAAGACAAACTAAAGTGGGTTATTACAGCCTCTGTATTTAATCAAAGTTTTTTAGTGAAAATCCTATCCTTGTGATAGAAGGGGTGACGTAGGAGAATTTCAAGTCTCCGAACATCCATAAAATCTTTGTGTTCTTTACTTCAGTTATTCGTTGAGTATTCAATCTATTAGATGGTTTATTTCCGCACTTAAACTACTTAATTGACTTATATCGATAACAAGATTCTTGGATTCAGTTTATCACTAAACTGATTCACCTTCATAAAAAAGAGTCAAATATCTTAAAGTGTTTATTCAACCCCCCCTTCTAAACACTTCGATCGTTCAAACTGATCGTAACAAGTGGTATCAGAGTTGTTTAATATTGTTCTTGAATACTCTATATTCATATGCCTGATCACCATGTCTTCCTTCAACAAAATTCCTATGTTCTCAAGAGAGGAATTCGATGATTGAAAAATCAGAATGCAGGCTCACTTAGCTGCACAAGATGACGACATGTGGTACGCTATAACGGACGGACCAATGAAGATTATGAAAGCTAACACAACTGTTGTTCTAACTGATGGAGCACCTCATTGTATCGAAAAACCACGTGAAGAGTGGACAGTTGAAGACAAAGAATGCAAACTTGGATAATGTTTCCAAGGATACTTTATATAAAAAATTGGACAAAAATACTTTCAGCAAAATAAAGATGTGCAAAACTGACAAAGAAATTTGGGAAAAGTTGATTCAGTTGTGCGAGGGCAATGAGTAGACAAAGGAAAATAAACTCTCAGTCTCAATACAAAAGTTTGATAACATCAAAATGAAGACCGGAGAATCAATGAACGAGTCAGCAGCATCATAAATGAATTGAACGCACTAGGGAAGATGTATTCAAATAAAGAAGTTGCATTGAAAGTTGCTCGTGGAATTCCCAAAGAATGAGATGTGTAGACAATGGAAATGAGAGAATCCAAAGATCTCAACAAAATGGAATTACACGATCTATTTGCAGATCTCAAGGCATACGATTTTGAACTACAGATGAGAGTAGGAGAACCATCGACTCCACCACTTACAACTGCTATCAACGCCTTAAAATCTGAACCAATTGGTTCAATCAAAAAGTCTGCAAAATAGCTGAGCAATGATTCCATTCCATTGTTCATCAAGAAGTTTGGAATATTCATGAGAAGGAATCAAGGTTCATCTCAAAGACAATATCACAAGAACATATCTAAAGAAGAACCAAATGATTGCTACAACTGTGACAAAAATGGACCCTTCACTGATGATTGTCCTAAGCCAAAGAAGGATAGTTGACGTTGAAACTTCCACTACTCATTTTCTTAAAAAGTATTAGAATTTTTTTTTTACACTCACACATTCGGCCGAACCCATACAAAATAAATGAAATATTTTTGACACCATTTTTAAAAAAAACAACCAATTATTTTTTGAAAACAAAAGGAAATAATCCAAACTTAAAATCATCCAACATTTTACCAAGCCTAAAAGTATTATTTGAAAAGTATAGCTCATACTATCAACCTCTCATATACCTCTCAAAAGTATAAATAACTAGTCGTAAAAATCTTTAACATAAAGCATAATCATAAGTGTGGAAAAATAGAAGCGCTGGTCCTCGGGTCATGTGCACCTTCAGTCCAGTCAGATTATCCATCAAGACCTCCACTACCCTCAACGTCAAACTCACCTGCATCGATCACACTTAGTGAGTCTAAAGTCTCAACACTCTATAATCTTGATAACAACATAATATGTATAAAAATAACATATAACAGTGAAAAATACTTGTACGTAAAATAACATTTTCATGAAGATTCATAAACTTTAAACATAAGCATTTTCATATCAAAATATTCATATTCATATTCATATTCATCATAAACATATTCATATTCATGCATATTCATCATAAACATTCATCATAAACATATTCATATTCATCTTCATATTCATTGAATTCAGATCGTTGATTGTGACTTTCGTATTCGTATCCGTATTCGTATTGGGCGATGGATCCATCTACATGTAATCACAGTACTGGGCGGCGGGAACATCAGCGACACTCTCAACCGTCAAATGAGCGTTGGTCTTACGTATTAACATATCATTGTATTAGTCACAACCCCTTCACATCCTTCAATATTTCGTATTTCCATCGCTTTATAAAAACATGCATATAAATATTATTTTTCTTTTAAACCAAGCATGCAACATATCTTTTAATATCAATATTAAATCATAAAAATACATAAACATTTAAAATAACATTTTAACATATAAAACAGCAATCAGAGCACTGCCATGACGTTTACTATTTTCTATGTATAAAATTACCGTTTTACCCCTAGATGTAAAAATCCTCGAATTTGACTTTTTCTTAATTCCATTGACTCTAACATAACCCAAATAATTATTTAAGCTTAAATAAAATTTACCATAATTTTATTTAACTTAAATTCTAGACTTTTCAGTTAATCCTTAATTATTTGTTTTTAATGCGTTTTAATCCCGAATTAATTCCGAATTTAACCTAAATTAAAAACTTAGACTTTTTATATATGTTTTAGCCCTCGTGAACCATGACTCGTCCCCCGTGAGCCATGTTTTGAATTTAATTCCAAGATGAAAACCCTAACCGAGCTTATGCAATACACCTCGAGCCATATTCAATTTTCATCAAGCCATGCTCGAGCCATGCTGGACCAACTTCAAGCCAGACCCCCTATGGACCTTACTGGACCCTTAGCACCCAAAGAACCTGACCCTAGCACCAAAACCAAAGCCCCCAAGTGAAGAAACCTAAAATTAATAATTTATTATATGTTAAAACCTATATTTTAAAATTCAAGCTTCATTAAAATTATAAAATTATGTTATTTTAGTATTGTTTGTTTATATTTAATTGTCTTATTAAATATGTTTTATTTTCAGGTTTTCTATGTGTTGGTAAAATAATGATAACTCAAGCTACAAAATTCAAATGGAGGTGATTCAAACATGTTTGAAATCCTTGAGATATTATCTACAAATTTGCAGAAGACATGAATGCATAAAAAGTTCACTAAGATGATCAAATTGTGCAAATATCAAAAAGAGGACATATTTACTTTTACTATGACCAGCATATAGTAAAACAATCATAACTATTCTAATATATAACCAAATGAGGTAAACCAAAAGGCCAAATTCATCTACAAACAATTCCCCACATGTTTGTTGTTTTGGGCAAAGTCCAATTCGGAGACTAAAGTCGTTGAACATAGCATTCAAAGAAGAGCCAATGAATTGAAGTTTGTAACGCCCCGGAAATTTAAAGGTCCATGCGAACCACATGCATTCGAATTATTAAATTCTCCTGTATTTTAATTAAATATTTTAGTTACATGAATTAATTATGTTGTGCATATTTGCATTTTTAAAATATACTTTTCTACATGATTGCATTAAAATATATTTTTAAAAGGTTATTCGAGTTGCGATCGAGGAACGGACACTGATGGCTGTAAAATAGAAAATGATTTTAATAAATAATTGTTTTTAATTATTTAAAATAAGGGTGAGGCTTTTTAGTATTTTTTGAAAATAAAGGGTTTTGAGGTGATTTTATACGCAGGGACGTAAATTTTATCGGGGTTGGTTTTTCAACTAAAATACGAACTTTTTGGCAACCCGGCTAATAAATTCACATGTTTAATTAAACAAAACTTTGGTTAAATTTTATTAAATCCTAATGAGTACTAGTGGGCTTAATTTAGGGGCTTAATAGGCCTAAAGCCTATTTAGTTTTTTAATTAGTATTTAAAAAGGCTAGAAACCCTTTTCCTGGCACCCACTTGCACGCCGCACAATAAAAAAAAAATTCAGAAACTCTCCACCACCACTCTCAACCTCACGGCATTGCACACACAAATTTTAGAAGGGTTTATTCGAAGGTTCAAGAGAGTACAAGCCTTGGTTTCGATCCGTTCTTCGACGTCAACGATATTTTGTGCGTATATTACGCAAAGGCACGCCTAAATCTTCCTTTTCTCATCCATCATATCATATTATGGTTTGAATTATTGTATGCATGAAAAACATGAAAAAAAAACAAGTGACACCTTGATGTATTTTCGTTTTTAAGTATTGGATGAATGTTTAAACAAAGTTTTTGATTCCTAAATCATGTTTATGTATTTTGTAAAGGGCTGGGTCAGGGTGCGTCCTAGGGTCCTAGTCGAGTGCTGGAGAGGCTGGTTAGAGAGCCAAGCCATGGGTTAGAGTTCTAGGCACCGAAAACGTGAGGGTCATGCACATGAAGCTCTCGGCCAGTACATGGTGGGACTTGGGGGACTTGGGTTGTTATGTTCGGGTGTTTTCCGTGGGTTCTGTTGGTCCAGTAGGGTACTCTAGCATGTTGGGCAGGTTCTGGTTCGTTATGGTTCGAGGGTAACTTGATAAAATTAAGAGATGGCTCGGGGTAAAAGTTTAGGTGTCAAATAGGGTGTTTTAAATATTGAAAAATTGGAAAATGGCTCACGGGGGTCGAGTCGTGGTCCATAAGGGCTAAAATAATATAAAAAGACTAAATTTAGAATTTAGGAATTTTATATTAAAGTTTGGGATTTTTCGGGGTTAAAACACCGATAAAACAATTAATTGAAGATAAATGAAAAAATCTAACATTTAAGCTAAATAAAATTATGAAAAAATTCCTGTAAGCTTAAATAATTATTTGGGACATGTTAGAGTCATAAAATCAAGAAAAAAGTCAAAAACGTGAAATGTCGAGTCTAGGGGTAAAACGGTCTTTTTACACCTAGAAATTAGTTAAGGTCATGGCAGTGCCCTAGATGCTGTTTTATGGAAATATGATTATTTTAAATGTTTATGAATTTTTCATGATTAAATTATGATTTTTAAATGTCTAAGGTATTTTTATGATTTTAAGAAGACATTTAAAATACACGTTGCATGCTTGGTTTCGAAAATGAAAAATGTAAATATTATTCATGATTTTTCTAAGTGATGTGAACGAAAAATGTTGAAGGATGTGAAGTGATTGTGATTAATTCGTTAATGGTGGCGATGTCGTGAGGGTTATGGTCCCAGTGGGAGCCCGACGATCGTGTTTCCATCATTACAAATATGTGGTAACGATTATGTGGTAACAGTTTTGTGGTAACGGTAAGAATGAGAATATCGTGAGGGAAAAAGACCCCAGAGGGAACCCATTTATGGGAAAAGGCCCCCGAGGGAACCCCGACGATCGTATTTCTATTCGATCATGATAGGCCAAGGCTCAGTTGACCGGTGAGAGTGTCGCTGATGTCCCCGCCGCCCAGTACTGTGGTTATATGTAGATGGATCCATCGATTTTCATGTCATGTTGAGGAAAGTCACAATTAACGATCTGAATTCAACAAAGAAAAAAGAAAAATTGTTTTATGTCATGTCATGAGGAAAAAGGAAAATGGTTAAGGTTTATGAAGTGCATCATGAAAATATTTATGAAAATGTTTATGTTCAAGTTTATGCATCTTCATGAAAACGATATTTTAAGTACAAGTATTTTTCGCCGTTATATGTTGACTGTATTACGTATTACTTGTTATAAAGATTATGGTGTGTTGAGTCTTTAGACTCACTAGGTGTGATGGATGCAGGTGAGGTTGAGGGAGGACTTGACAGATGATTTGACTGGACTGATAGGGCACACAACCCGAGGACCAGCGCTAGGTGTGATGGATGCAGGTGAGGTTGAGGGAGGACTTGACAGATGATTTGACTGGACTGATAGTGCACACAACCCGAGGACCAGCGCTTCTACTTTTTCCACAATTATGATTGATGATTCATGATTTACGACTATTTATTTATGCTTTTTGAGAGGCTTTTGAGAGGTTTAGTATGGGCTATACTTTTCAAATAATGTTTTTAGGTTGGTAAAATGTTTGACGATTTTATGCTTTAAAATATTTTCATTTGAATTTTTAAATAGCAGTTGGATGTTTATTTTTAAAATGATGTCAAAAATATTTTATGGTTCCGATAATGCTAAGTGAGGTTTAAAAAAAAAATTTCTTGTACTTTTAAAGCAATAAAAATGGCAGGACGTTTCAGTTGGTATCAGAGCAAAGGTCCTGTAAAGGGTTGTGCCACCATCAGCGCCGGAAAGATCAGTCGTCCAGCCTCAATTTGTAAGTTTACATGCTTTATATGATTTTATAATGTTACCTGCATAAGTATATGGCTTATATGTTCACGTCACATGTTTAATAGCATTATGAGGATATATATTTTATATGCATTAGAATTTTTATACGTGTTACGATATGAAATAAGAAATTATTTTGTTTCAACGCATGTTGGTTTTGTGGTGCAATTGGACTATGTTGACTTTTTGGGTTTTAGCATTGACGTTCTATTTTTGGGCTATAAGTTAATCGTGAATATTACGAATGCTTTGGGACACGTGGATTTTCTAAGAAAATATTTATGATTCATGGTTACTAGTCGAATTAATTTTTGGAATTACTCGTAAGTAATAATTATTCGAGGACTGCGATTATCTTGGGAAGTAAGAAAATATATAAATTGGGATTTTAAGTTTGATGAAAGGTAAGATTGGTTTTGACTTTTGGGTAAATAAGTGTAAATTTTTGAAATTTTGCTATGGGAAACCTATAGAAGGAAATTAAGAATGCCAAGAATTTATGGGCTAATCATAGGATTTTTGAAAAATAGGGACCAATTAGGATGATTTTTGAGGAAATTAAGAATTAATTTTGTAAATATTAGGGAATTTGGGGACTAGTTTAGCATTAAGCGATAATTAAATGGTTTAAACGATAAGAATTTTGAGGATTTAGACTTTTAAGAATATTTAGAACCTTGGGATATCTTGTGTTATAATGTTATAAGGAATGTTAATCAAGGGTTTTAAAGAATGAATCGATAATAGGCTTGAAAATCTAAGCATTAACGGATGCGTTTGGGATTTTAAGGTTGAAATTTGATAAGTCGATGAATATTTTGGGTATAAAATAAGGAAAATAATATACGATAAGTATGGCACTCCATCTTTTAATATTGAGAATTGTAAGAAAAAAAATTGAAATTCGAGGTTTTAATAGTATAGTACTAAGTCATTTGGGTCTCTTTAAGTTGCGATTTGAAAATAAGGATTTAGAAGGAAAAATTAATTGGGATCAAGGAGACGTAAGGACATTCTAGAACTTAAGTTTGATCCAAGTAGCGCAGCGGAAGCGTTGATTTTTGGGATACTAGAACTAAGTCTAAAATTTTGATTATCGAGGATAAGGGAATTTCGAGGACGAAATTCAATTTAAGGGGAGGAGATTGTAACGCCCCGGAAATTTAAAGGTCCACGCGAACTACATGCATTCGAATTATTAAATTCTCCTGTATTTTAATTAAATGTTTTAATTACATGAATTAATTATGTTGTGCATATTTGCATGTTTAAAATATACTTTTCTACATGATCGCATTAAAATATATTTTTAAAAGGTTATTCGAGTTGCGATCGAGGAACGGACACTGATGGCTGTAAAATAGAAAATGATTTTAATAAATAATTGTTTTTAATTATTTAAAATAAGGGTGAGGCTTTTTAGTATTTTTTGAAAATAAAGGGTTTTGAGGTGATTTTATACGCAGGGACGTAAATTTTATCGGGGTTGGTTTTTCAACTAAAATACGAACTTTTTGGCAACCCGGCTAATAAATTCACATGTTTAATTAAACAAAACTTTGGTTAAATTTTATTAAATCCTAATGAGTACTAGTGGGCTTAATTTAGGGGCTTAATAGGCCTAAAGCCTATTTAGTTGTTTAATTAGTATTTAAAAAGGCTAGAAACCCTTTTCCTGGCACCCACTTGCACGCCGCACAATAAAAAAAAAATTCAGAAACTCTCCACCACCACTCTCAACCTCACGGCATTGCACACACAAATTTTAGAAGGGTTTATTCGAAGGTTCAAGAGAGTACAAGCCTTGGTTTCGATCCGTTCTTCGACGTCAACGATATTTCATGCGTATATTACGCAAAGGCACGCCTAAATCTTCCTTTTCTCATCCATCATATCATATTATGGTTTGAATTATTGTATGCATGAAAAACATGAAAAAAAAACAAGTGACACCTTGATGTATTTTCGTTTTTAAGTATTGCATGAATGTTTAAACAAAGTTTTTGATTCCTAAATCATGTTTATGTATTTTGTAAAGGGCTGGGTCAGGGTGCGTCCTAGGGTCCTAGTCGAGTGCTGGAGAGGCTGGTTAGAGAGCCAAGCCATGGGTTAGAGTTCTAGGCACCGAAAACGTGAGGGTCATGCACATGAAGCTCTCGGCCAGTACATGGCGGGACTTGGGGGACTTGGGTTGTTATGTTCGGGTGTTTTCCGTGGGTTCTGTTGGTCCAGTAGGGTACTCTAGCATGTTGGGCAGGTTCTGGTTCGTTATGGTTCGAGGGTAACTTGATAAAATTAAGAGATGGCTCGGGGTAAAAGTTTAGGTGTCAAATAGGGTGTTTTAAATATTGAAAAATTGGAAAATGGCTCACGGGGGTCGAGTCGTGGTCCATATGGGCTAAAATAATATAAAAAGACTAAATTTAGAATTTAGGAATTTTATATTAAAGTTTGGGATTTTTCGGGGTTAAAACACCGATAAAACAATTAATTGAAGATAAATGAAAAAATCTAACATTTAAGCTAAATAAAATTATGAAAAAATTCCTGTAAGCTTAAATAATTATTTGGGACATGTTAGAGTCATAACATCAAGAAAAAAGTCAAAAACGTGAAATGTCGAGTCTAGGGGTAAAACGGTCTTTTTACACCTAGAAATTAGTTAAGGTCATGGCAGTGCCCTAGATGCTGTTTTATGGAAATATGATTATTTTAAATGTTTATGAATTTTTCATGATTAAATTATGATTTTTAAATGTCTAAGGTATTTTTATGATTTTAAGAAGACATTTAAAATACACGTTGCATGCTTGGTTTCGAAAATGAAAAATGTAAATATTATTCATGATTTTTCTAAGTGATGTGAACGAAAAATGTTGAAGGATGTGAAGTGATTGTGATTAATTCGTTAATGGTGGCGATGTCGTGAGGGTTATGGTCCCAGTGGGAGCCCGACGATCGTGTTTCCATCATTACAAATATGTGGTAACGATTATGTGGTAACAGTTTTGTGGTAACGGTAAGAATGAGAATATCGTGAGGGAAAAAGACCCCAGAGGGAACCCATTTATGGGAAAAGGCCCCCGAGGGAACCCCGACGATCGTATTTCTATTCGATCATGATAGGCCAAGGCTCAGTTGACCGGTGAGAGTGTCGCTGATGTCCCCGCCGCCCAGTACTGTGGTTATATGTAGATGGATCCATCGATTTTCATGTCATGTTGAGGAAAGTCACAATTAACGATCTGAATTCAACAAAGGAAAAAGAAAAATTGTTTTATGTCATGTCATGAGGAAAAAGGAAAATGGTTAAGGTTTATGAAGTGCATCATGAAAATATTTATGAAAATGTTTATGTTCAAGTTTATGCATCTTCATGAAAACGATATTTTAAGTACAAGTATTTTTCGCCGTTATATGTTGACTGTATTACGTATTACTTGTTATAAAGATTATGGTGTGTTGAGTCTTTAGACTCACTAGGTGTGATGGATGCAGGTGAGGTTGAGGGAGGACTTGACAGATGATTTGACTGGACTGATAGGGCACACAACCCGAGGACCAGCGCTAGGTGTGATGGATGCAGGTGAGGTTGAGGGAGGACTTGACAGATGATTTGACTGGACTGATAGTGCACACAACCCGAGGACCAGCGCTTCTACTTTTTCCACAATTATGATTGATGATTCATGATTTACGACTATTTATTTATGCTTTTTGAGAGGCTTTTGAGAGGTTTAGTATGGGCTATACTTTTCAAATAATGTTTTTAGGTTGGTAAAATGTTTGACGATTTTATGCTTTAAAATATTTTCATTTGAATTTTTAAATAGCAGTTGGATGTTTATTTTTAAAATGATGTCAAAAATATTTTATGGTTCCGATAATGCTAAGTGAGGTTTAAAAAAAAAATTTCTTGTACTTTTAAAGCAATAAAAATGGCAGGACGTTTCAGTTGGTATCAGAGCAAAGGTCCTGTAAAGGGTTGTGCCACCATCAGCGCCGGAAAGATCAGTCGTCCAGCCTCAATTTGTAAGTTTACATGCTTTATATGATTTTATAATGTTACCTGCATAAGTATATGGCTTATATGTTCACGTCACATGTTTAATAGCATTATGAGGATATATATTTTATATGCATTAGAATTTTTATACGTGTTACGATATGAAATAAGAAATTATTTTGTTTCAACGCATGTTGGTTTTGTGGTGCAATTGGACTATGTTGACTTTTTGGGTTTTAGCATTGACGTTCTATTTTTGGGCTATAAGTTAATCGTGAATATTACGAATGCTTTGGGACACGTGGATTTTCTAAGAAAATATTTATGATTCATGGTTACTAGTCGAATTAATTTTTGGAATTACTCGTAAGTAATAATTATTCGAGGACTGCGATTATCTTGGGAAGTAAGAAAATATATAAATTGGGATTTTAAGTTTGATGAAAGGTAAGATTGGTTTTGACTTTTGGGTAAATAAGTGTAAATTTTTGAAATTTTGCTATGGGAAACCTATAGAAGGAAATTAAGAATGCCAAGAATTTATGGGCTAATCATAGGATTTTTGAAAAATAGGGACCAATTAGGATGATTTTTGAGGAAATTAAGAATTAATTTTGTAAATATTAGGGAATTTGGGGACTAGTTTAGCATTAAGCGATAATTAAATGGTTTAAACGATAAGAATTTTGAGGATTTAGACTTTTAAGAATATTTAGAACCTTGGGATATCTTGTGTTATAATGTTATAAGGAATGTTAATCAAGGGTTTTAAAGAATGAATCGATAATAGGCTTGAAAATCTAAGCGTTAACGGATGCGTTTGGGATTTTAAGGTTGAAATTTGATAAGTCGATGAATATTTTGGGTATAAAATAAGGAAAATAATATACGATAAGTATGGCACTCCATCTTTTAATATTGAGAATTGTAAGAAAAAAATTGAAATTCGAGGTTTTAATAGTATAGTACTAAGTCATTTGGGTCTCTTTAAGTTGCGATTTGAAAATAAGGATTTAGAAGGAAAAATTAATTGGGATCAAGGAGACGTAAGGACATTCTAGAACTTAAGTTTGATCCAAGTAGCGCAGCGGAAGCGTTGATTTTTGGGATACTAGAACTAAGTCTAAAATTTTGATTATCGAGGATAAGGGAATTTCGAGGACGAAATTCAATTTAAGGGGAGGAGATTGTAACGCCCCGGAAATTTAAAGGTCCACGCGAACTACATGCATTCGAATTATTAAATTCTCCTGTATTTTAATTAAATGTTTTAATTACATGAATTAATTATGTTGTGCATATTTGCATGTTTAAAATATACTTTTCTACATGATCGCATTAAAATATATTTTTAAAAGGTTATTCGAGTTGCGATCGAGGAACGGACACTGATGGCTGTAAAATAGAAAATGATTTTAATAAATAATTGTTTTTAATTATTTAAAATAAGGGTGAGGCTTTTTAGTATTTTTTGAAAATAAAGGGTTTTGAGGTGATTTTATACGCAGGGACGTAAATTTTATCGGGGTTGGTTTTTCAACTAAAATACGAACTTTTTGGCAACCCGGCTAATAAATTCACATGTTTAATTAAACAAAACTTTGGTTAAATTTTATTAAATCCTAATGAGTACTAGTGGGCTTAATTTAGGGGCTTAATAGGCCTAAAGCCTATTTAGTTGTTTAATTAGTATTTAAAAAGGCTAGAAACCCTTTTCCTGGCACCCACTTGCACGCCGCACAATAAAAAAAAAATTCAGAAACTCTCCACCACCACTCTCAACCTCACGGCATTGCACACACAAATTTTAGAAGGGTTTATTCGAAGGTTCAAGAGAGTACAAGCCTTGGTTTCGATCCGTTCTTCGACGTCAACGATATTTCATGCGTATATTACGCAAAGGCACGCCTAAATCTTCCTTTTCTCATCCATCATATCATATTATGGTTTGAATTATTGTATGCATGAAAAACATGAAAAAAAAACAAGTGACACCTTGATGTATTTTCGTTTTTAAGTATTGCATGAATGTTTAAACAAAGTTTTTGATTCCTAAATCATGTTTATGTATTTTGTAAAGGGCTGGGTCAGGGTGTGTCCTAGGGTCCTAGTCGAGTGCTGGAGAGGCTGGTTAGAGAGCCAAGCCATGGGTTAGAGTTCTAGGCACCGAAAACGTGAGGGTCATGCACATGAAGCTCTCGGCCAGTACATGGTGGGACTTGGGGGACTTGGGTTGTTATGTTCGGGTGTTTTCCGTGGGTTCTGTTGGTCCAGTAGGGTACTCTAGCATGTTGGGCAGGTTCTGGTTCGTTATGGTTCGAGGGTAACTTGATAAAATTAAGAGATGGCTCGGGGTAAAAGTTTAGGTGTCAAATAGGGTGTTTTAAATATTGAAAAATTGGAAAATGGCTCACGGGGGTCGAGTCGTGGTCCATATGGGCTAAAATAATATAAAAAGACTAAATTTAGAATTTAGGAATTTTATATTAAAGTTTGGGATTTTTCGGGGTTAAAACACCGATAAAACAATTAATTGAAGATAAATGAAAAAATCTAACATTTAAGCTAAATAAAATTATGAAAAAATTCCTGTAAGCTTAAATAATTATTTGGGACATGTTAGAGTCATAACATCAAGAAAAAAGTCAAAAACGTGAAATGTCGAGTCTAGGGGTAAAACGGTCTTTTTACACCTAGAAATTAGTTAAGGTCATGGCAGTGCCCTAGATGCTGTTTTATGGAAATATGATTATTTTAAATGTTTATGAATTTTTCATGATTAAATTATGATTTTTAAATGTCTAAGGTATTTTTATGATTTTAAGAAGACATTTAAAATACACGTTGCATGCTTGGTTTCGAAAATGAAAAATGTAAATATTATTCATGATTTTTCTAAGTGATGTGAACGAAAAATGTTGAAGGATGTGAAGTGATTGTGATTAATTCGTTAATGGTGGCGATGTCGTGAGGGTTATGGTCCCAGTGGGAGCCCGACGATCGTGTTTCCATCATTACAAATATGTGGTAACGATTATGTGGTAACAGTTTTGTGGTAACGGTAAGAATGAGAATATCGTGAGGGAAAAAGACCCCAGAGGGAACCCATTTATGGGAAAAGGCCCCCGAGGGAACCCCGACGATCGTATTTCTATTCGATCATGATAGGCCAAGGCTCAGTTGACCGGTGAGAGTGTCGCTGATGTCCCCGCCGCCCAGTACTGTGGTTATATGTAGATGGATCCATCGATTTTCATGTCATGTTGAGGAAAGTCACAATTAACGATCTGAATTCAACAAAGGAAAAAGAAAAATTGTTTTATGTCATGTCATGTTGAGGAAAAAGGAAAAAGGTTAAGGTTTATGAAGTGCATCATGAAAATATTTATGAAAATGTTTATGTTCAAGTTTATGCATCTTCGTACAAGTATTTTTCGCCGTTATATGTTGACTGTATTACGTATTACTTGTTATAAAGATTATGGTGTGTTGAGTCTTTAGACTCACTAGGTGTGATGGATGCAGGTGAGGTTGAGGGAGGACTTGACAGATGATTTGACTGGACTGATAGCGCACACAACCCGAGGACCAGCGCTTCTACTTTTTCCACAATTATGATTGATGACTCATGATTTACGACTATTTATTTATGCTTTTTGAGAGGTTTAGTATGGGCTATACTTTTCAAATAATGTTTTTAGGTTGGTAAAATGTTTGACGATTTTATGTTTTAAAATATTTTCATTTGGATTTTTAAATAGCAGTTGGATGTTTATTTTTAAAATGATGTCAAAAATATTTTATGGTTCCGATGATGCTAAGTGAGGTTTAAAAAAAAAAATTTCTAGTGCTTTTAAAGCAATAAAAAGAGCAGGATGTTTCAAAGTTAGAGGAGACAAAAACTACTATTACAACCACATGACAATAACGGAATTTTTTACCTTTCCTCTCATTTGGCCTATAAATAGAGGTCTTGTGCTAGCTTGAGAATCATCCCATTATAAAATATAGTTTGTGTGTATAAAAGTTCTAGGTTTAATATATTTTATTTTCCAACTATGAGTGAGGATTTTAGTGTGAATCAAAAGCAAGCTCATGGCAAGCAAAATCTACTATGTCAAGATGAAGAGGATGAATTCTTGGTGAAGTAAGATTGTTTATATTTTGTATATTATTTCTATTTTTTCATTTAGCTAACTTTTTTTTATGGTAGGTGTAAAAATGAATTATTTGTTGTTATCAATTTACAACAAATGCTTGATACTATTGAAGTGGTTATCTTGATTTGTTGTTTAATTTTGATACAATAAATATTTCGACAATTATTATTATTGTTAATATATATATATATATATATATAATTATATCATATATTTCATTTAGACGATAACGTGGCTCTGCCGGTTGTTCTAAATGAAATATTATGATTTAATACTAACATTTACTTTCCTGCATCTAACTTTTACTTTTCCGCAACTAACGTTTACTTTCCCGCATCTAACTTTTACTTTTCCGCAACTAACTTTTATTTTACCGCATCTTACTTATTAAATCATATATTTCATTTAGGCAATAGCGTGGCTCTGCCGGTTGTTTTAAATGAAATATAATGATTTAATTTAACATTTATTTTATGCAATTTTATATTTATACAGTTATATATATAATCATAGGTACCATATATAAAATATCGATTAACTTGATATTTTTTATAGTGGGAACTATATTATATTATGTATGTGTTTAAATATTTAATTTTCTTTTTCATGGAACCATTAATTATGGTGGTTTTCTTTGTCTACTTTTATTTAAACAATATTACATAAAACCAAAAATAAATCCTCGAGCCTTGACAAAATTTATAATTTGTAAACTTCATTCTTGCATTTGGTAATTCATAAATTAATAAATTTAAACTTAAAATAACCTCTGTGTGGATCGATCTCGTACTTACGAAATATATTACTTGTAGACAGCCTACACTTGGGTGAATTATAATTTAAGTAGTATCAAGTTTTTGGCGCCGTTGCCGGGGAGGTATAAATTAAGTTTATATTTGTTATTTATGTTATATTTATAAGTATTGTGTTGTTTTTACTTGTATGTGTATTTGGAGTCGAAAAAAGTGGTAGACTTATTCGAGTATCTGAAAATAATTTAAACATGGATGATAATTTAAATAATCAAGATAATGATAATAATAATAATAATAATAATAATAATAATAATAATCAAGAACATGATCAATTAAGAACACTTAGGCACCATATGAACCCTATTAGAACTAGTGCCACATCTTGTTTAGTTTTTCCTCCTGATGCATCTAATTTCAACTTTAAATCTCAAATTATTCTACTTTTACCAAATTTTTATGGCTTAGATTCTGAAAATCCATATTTACATCTAAGAGAATTTGAGGAAGTTTGTAACACTTATAATGATCAAAATTGTAGCATGGATATAGTTCGATTAAAGCTTTTCCATTTTTCATGAAAAGATAAAGCTAGAACATGGCTACAAAATTTGAGATCGAGTTCAATAAGGTCATGGGAACAAAGGCAACAACAATTTCTTAAAAATTTTTTCCCTTCCCATAGAACAAACTCTTTTAAAAGACAAATTACTACTTTTTCTCAAAAACAAGGAGAAACATTTTATCAATGTTGGGATAGATATAAAGAATTACTTAATACATGCCTACATCATGGTTTTGAAACGTGGAGAATAGTTTCTCACTTTTGTGAAGGTCTAATACCTAAAGATAGTCAAATGATAGAATTCATGTGTAATGGAACTTTTGAAGATAAAAACCCAAATGAAGCTATGGAGTATTTGGATTCATTAGCAGAAAATGCTCAAAATTGGGATAATATAGGTACAATAAACCACCAACAACTAAAATCAATAATTCAACAAATGAGGGTGGTATCTAAAATCTTATAGATCATATAGATATTCAAGCTAAACTTGTATCTTTAGCAAGAAAAATTGAGTAATTAGAAATGAAAAAGAGTGGTCAATTAAAAAGTATTCAAGAAATTGTTTGTCATATATGTGATATACATGATCATGCTACAAAAGATTGTCCAACATTACTTTCATTTAAAGAATGTCTCCAAGAACAAGCAAATTATGTTAACAATAATAAAAAACCAATACTAGATCCTTTTTCACAGTCATTTAATCCTGGATGTAAAAATCATCCTAATTTTAGTTGGAGGAATGATAATAATGCACAACCTTCACAACAATATTTTCAAAATAACCAAAATCATCAAGGTTATATTTCCTATGTTGCACCTCCAAGAAATAACTTTGAAGACGTAATTCATGCATTTATCCAAAGCAAGATTCTATCAATATTCAAAACAATCAATCTATAAGTGATTTGAAAGAAACTCTTGCAAAATTTTCATCTACACTTAATATTCATGAAAAAAGAAAATTTTCATCTCAACCTCAGCCTAATCCTAAAAATCAAAATCAAGAATTAAATAATAATAAAATTGATCAAATAAAATCTGTTATTATCCTTAGAAGCAGTAAAATAGTTAATGATCTATACAACAATGAAAACAAGGATCATTTAAAATCAAAGAGTAAGGATGATAATCCTGATACTTTTGAGAATGATGATACCTTAAATTCTAAGAATATGGTGAATGATAAATCATCTGAAATAGTTAATGAGTCAAATAAACCTCCACCATTTCCTCATGCATTAACAAATCATAAAAAACAAAAAAGTGATTCTGATATCTATGATGTTTTTAAACAAGTAAAGATAAATATTCCATTATTAGATGCCATTAAATAAGTACCTTCCTATGCAAAATTTTTAAAAGACTTATGTACTATGAAGAGAAAATTGTATGTGAAGAAGAAAGCATTCTTGGCTGAACAAGTAAGTTCTATTCTTCAAAACAATTCTAGTTTAAAATATAAAGATCCTGGTTGTCCAACAATTTCATGTATTATTGGAGAAAATAAAATTAAAAAAGCTTGGTTAGATTTGGGAGCAAGTGTGAATTTACTTCCTTATTCAGTTTATGAAAAACTTAATTTAAGAGAATTAAAACCCACTTCTGTTACTCTTTTACTAGCGGATAGGTCAATCAAAATACCTAGAGGTATTGTAGAAAATGTGTTGGTTCAAGTTGATAAATTTATGTATCCTGTAGATTTTATTGTTTTGGATACACAACCAATAGAAGTACATAATAAAATTCCAGTAATATTGGGACGACCAATTCTAGCAACTTCAAATGTTTTAATTAATTGTCAAAATGGAATATTGAAATTGTCTTTGGGAAATATGACTCTAGAACTTAATGTGTTCAATTTATGTAAACAACCAAGTATTAATGAAAATGAATATGATAATGAAATTGAAACAATTGTGTAAGAAAATATACAAGAAGAAAACTTAAATCAACAATCTGAAGTTTTTTCAATAGAAAGTTCTGAGTCTGAAAATAATTTTAAAGAAGATGATAATACAAAACTTGAATTAAAAGTTTTACCATTAGAATTGAAATATGTATTTCTTGGTAAAAATAAAACATTCACTGTTTTAATTTCTTCAACTCTTTTACCAAATCAAGAAGAAAATTTAATTAAATTACTTTAAAAATATAAAAATGCAATTGGATGGATTTTGAAAGATATAAAAGGTGTAATCTTTTAATTTGCACACATAGAATTCACTTGGAAGAAAATGCTAAAACATATCAACAACCACACAAATAAGGTTAAATCCACATATGAAGAAAGTTGTTAAGAATGAAGTATTAAAACTATTAGACGCTGGAATTATTTATCCAATCTTAGATAGTAAATGGGTAAGTCCAACACAAGTAGTACCTAAAAAGTCCGGCATCACTGTTATAAAAAATAAAAAGGGAGAGTTATTACTAGCTAGAATTCCATCTAGTTGGCGTATGTGTATTGATTGTAGAAAATTAAATGATGCAACTAGAAAAGATCATTTCCCACTACCACTTTTAGATCAAATTTTAGAAAAAGTAGCAGGTAATTCTTATTACTGTTTTCTTGATGGGTATTCGGGGTATTATCAAATACCTATATCATTAGAAGATCAAGAAAAAACTACTTTCACTTGTCCTTTTGGAACTTTTGCATTTAAAAGAATGCCATTTGGTTTATGTAATGCTCCGGCTACTTTTCAAAGATGTATGTTAAGTATTTTCAGTGATATGATTGAAGAATTTGTAGAAGTTTTTATAGATGATATAATTATTTTTGGAAACTCATTTGAAAATTGTCTTAAAAACCTATAAGAAGTATTAAAAAGATGTGAAGAAAAAAATCTTACTTTTAATTGGGAAAAGTGTCATTATATGGTTAAATCTGGGACTGTTTTAGGGCATGTGATATCTGAAAAAGGAATTGAAGTTGATAAAGTCAAAGTTGATGTTATAGCTAATTTAACATCACCAAAAACGGTCAAAGAAGTTCGATCATTCTTGGGTCATGCAGGATTTCATAGAAAGTTTATAAAAAATTTCAACATAATATCTAAACCAATTTCAAATTTTTTAACAAAAGATACACAATTTGAATAAACTAAAAAATGTGAAAATGCTTTTAAAAAAATAATTAATCTTTTAATTACATCACCTATTTTACAACCTCCAGATTGGTCTTTACCATTTGAATTAATGTGTGATGCAAGTGATTATGCTATAGGAGTTGTATTAGGACAAAGAAAAGAAGAAAAACCTTATGCAATCTATTATGCTTGTAGAACTTTAAATAGCGCCTAAATAAATTATTCAACTACTGAAAAAGAATTACTTTCAGTAGTATTTGCATTAGATAAATATCGGTCTTATTAAATTGGTTCTACTACTATTGTTTACACTGATCATTCTGCCATAAAATATTTGTCAAATAAACAAGATGCTAAACCCAGATTAATATGGTTGATTTTATTGTTACAAAATTTGATATTATAATTAAAGATAAAAAAGGAAAAAAAAATATTGTAGCCGATCATTTATATAGAATAATGACTGAATCATCTCATAATGAAAAACCAATAAATGAAAATTTTCCATATGATCAGTTGTTTTGTGCTACTATTATGCCATGGTTTTCTAACATTGTAAATTTTCTTGTGACAAATAAAATGCATTCTCATTGGAATTCACAGGAAAAGAATAAATTCTTGATAGAAGTTAAAAACATTTTATTGGGATGATCCTTACTTGTTAAGTATTGTCCTGACCAAATTTTTCGACGATGCATACCCGACAATGAATTAAGTAATGTAATTAAATTTTGTCATTATGAAGCATGTGGAGGTCATTTTTCATCCAATAAAACAGCTACAAAAATCTTACAATGTGGATTTTATTGGCCGTCTTTATTCAAAGATACGCATTTATTTTGCAAATCTTGTGAAAACTGTTAGAAGATGGGATCAATTTCAAAACGAAACATGAAGCTTTTAAATCCAATCATAATTATTGAAATATTTGATAGTTGGGGGGGTAGATGTGGGGTCCCGGGTCCGACATCTAATACTAATAATTATAAATGTAACAAACCAAACGATTTAGTAAAATATATAATTTGTTGTTCACAAACTGACATAAACATCGTCAAAATAATTTAAATGTCTCAAATTTTGAATATAAGTTTCAACATGCAAAAATAAACTAGTGGCCAAATTAATCCAAAAATCATCAAATAGCTCCTAAGACCCAAGAATCCCACTCTAACTCGTATCTCCTCGCCTGGAGCTGGACTCTGGCATCCCAAGCCTCGCCTCACCTACCATCAAGCACATGAAAACAAGAGGTAGCCGACGTGCCGGTGAGTATAAACCCAGTATGATACAATCAATAACATATGAGAATTAAATTTTCAAATAGTTCATATAAATTCAGAAATATGCAATATAATACAATGTATGATCAGAAGCTGTGGGCTGTCAATAAATCTCAAGATCAAGTGAATCATCTGGTCATAGGGTACCCAAGGAAAGAGAATCCCCCAGCAACATCCACCGACTCATCCGCTCTGTAATGCCCGAATTTTGAAAAAAATAAAATTGTGATGGTTTATGGTTTTACGTTATGGTATGAATGGTAATGAATGTTATAGAATTGAATTGATAATGGATGGGTAGAATCAAAGGTTGAATTTGAGCTAAATAGGTAATGGAAGTGCAAAAACGGTATGAAAAATGTGGCAGTAGTTGTGGTTTTTAGCATAATGTTTTGTATATTGATCCAATTGATGTGAGGCCACTTTCATTAGAAAGATAAGACATAAGGCTATAACTTTTTTATTTTGAGTTTTGGTAAAATCATTAGGGAAGACGAGCCAAAAGCGCCCCGAAATGTGTCGTGCGTATCGTCGTTCCTACAATGACACATGTTGGAAGATTGAGCATAACATTTTACTCAGACCTCTAAATGACATGATGCCAATTGGAGATGCAAGCCAAGACAGTAGGGCTACCACTTTCTTGTTTACCTACTTTCGCAAATTCTGAAGTTAAAAATGCTTTTTGGACAGAATACGGCGCGCCCCTGCGCCAGATCCCGCGCGATGGCGCGTCCATTGCTGAAATTTTTGTGTTTGGGCAGTATGGTGAGCACCCCTACGCCAAAACACGCGCCATGGCGCCTAGAACTTGTACAAAAAATATGTTTTGAGGTTTGGATGGTATATATTAGATTGGGGAATGATTTTTGTTTCATTTCTTCTCATCCTCATTTCTCTCCATCGGTTTAGAGCTAGGGTTCCTCATTTCTCCTTCAATCCAATTTCTTCCAAGACATTAATCTTTGATTGAAGCCTTAATCTTTGCTTGGAGATTAGAAGTTCTTCTCCTCTAGAGTTTAGAAGCAAGGTAAGAAATTTTATTTCCTTGGGTTAGTGATTGAAGGGAAAACAATGGGTTGTTTGGTTTGAGTGTTGAGGTAAAGTTGTAAATATAATGATTGATGGTATTGTATGTATTGATATTTTGGAAAAGAAATGGAATTGTAGAGGAGCTAACTCTTTAGCACGCACGTCACGTGTTTGACAAAATGATTCAATGAATGTTTTTATGTCATATTACGGTTAAAAAATGATATGGATTCCTTCTTTACACAATTGTTGGGATTTGAGTTTTCTTGAATATCCAAATTGCGGATCTTGATTCGAAGCAATATTGAATTAATTATGAATTTTGTACAGAAATTGCTCTGTTTTGATAAATGATCCGAGTTCTTGAGTTATAGTAGAATTCAGAGGTTCAAGACTTCTCACCTACACATTTCGATCTTCTTTTGGTAATATTTGAAAGGTATGTTACGGTCGGTAACATACGAGGTAAAAGTATCATTTTTATTTTAAATTGAAAATTCTATGACTTGATGAAATACTTGTGATTTTTGATGATTGATCTTTTGAGATGAGCTTATTATGAATTTGACTTGATGAGATTGAAATGCATCATTGCATTGCATATTGAGCCACTTTTCGATTCAGATTTGATATGGCGGAGGTCGCCTTGATATATTAATTTGTTGGACGTATGGGGCTATAGTTGAGTTGGCATAGTGTATGCGGAGGTCACTGCTATGGCATGAACACTGTCTATAGGCGCACCATAGTCCTGGGATTGTAGAACACAGCACCCCACCTCGAGCGGATGAGTCGGTGGATGTTGCTAGGGGATTCTCTTTCCTTGGGTACCCTATGACCAGATGATTCACTTGATCTTGAAATTTATTGATAGCCCACAGCTTCTGATCATGCATTGCATTATATTGCATCTTTATAGAGTTATATGAACTATTTTGAAAATTAAATTCTCATATGTTATTGATTGTATCATACTGGGTTTATACTCACCGGCACGACGGCTACCTCTTGTTTTCATGTGCTTGACGGTAGGTGAGGCGAGGCTTGGGATGCCAGAGTCCAGTTCCAGGCGAGGAGATACGAGTTAGAGTGGGATTCTCGGGTCTTAAGAGCTATTTGATGATGTTTGGATTACTTTTGTTCACTAGGTATTTTGACATGTTGAAAATTATATTTCAAACATTTGAGACATTTAAATTATTATGACGATTTTTATGTCAGTTTGTGAACAAGAAATTATATATTTTATTAAATCGTTTGGTTTGATACATTTAAAATTATTAGTATTAGATATCGGACCCGGGGCCCGACATTAGGTGGTATCAGAGCGTATGATATTTGGGAACAAGGTAGATCGAGTCAGTTCGAATTGCTTGATCATGTGATATATTTTCTAGCATTTTCACTGTGCCGTAATGTGAAAAACATGATCATAATTGAGATACTCTATTGTTGAGCTATATTCGAGATTTTTGAGATTATTGAGTCTCGAGAGCCAGAGATGATTGATACAAGATTGAGATGATTATGATATTGTGATTTATCTATGTTTGATCTGTTGTATATCAGACATGGCTACTCGTGGTAGAGGTCGTGGTAGACCTAGACAGAACATAAAAGTGGCACAAGATCAGGGTAATGCTACTCATACTCAGATGGATATAACTCCGACTCCGATGGAGATATTGTTAGCCAGATTTCAGTCTTTGCACCCACCGATGTTGAAGGGTACCGAGAATGCATTAGAGTGTGAGAACTGGTTGGAGAATATGGATCAATTATTTGAATCTCTTGAGTATCCAGATGATCGTAGAATCAAATTAGTTGTTCATCAGTTATTGGATGTTGCTAAGAGTTGGTGGATCATGACAAAGAAAGCTTTAGAGGGTCGATGTACGATTGTTACCTGGGATATTTTTAAATATGAATTTTATCAGCGTTTCTTTCCTACCTCTTACAGGAAAGATAGGGGAGCCGAGTTTGCAAATTTAAGGCAGGGAAATCTGAATATTGAGGACTATGTTACTAAGTTCTCGAATTTACTGAGATTTGCTCCTCATGTAGCATCCGATGAAGAAGCCAAGGCTGATCACTTCATAAATGGTCTTAATCCTGATAACTTTACCCTGGTTAATACTGGAAGGCCTAACACTTTTGCTGAGGCTCTTGATAGAGCAAAGGGAGCTGAAACCGGAATCAATAGGCAGAGAGGTTCTCAGTATTCGCAACGACCCCAACAGCCACAGTTCCGACAGCAGTTCAGACAGGGTAATAGTGGCAACATAAAAGAGCAGTTTAGGGCTAGAGGGAAGCAATTTAAGAGGCATGGCAGTAATTTTTCGAATTCTAGTGGATCGAGACAGTCTGGTTCAGTTCAGAGCACTGGTTATTCAGGCACAACTTGTGGTCAGTGTGGTGGTAGACATTATACTGATCAGTGTAGAGGAATCTCAGGAGCTTGCCACTTGTGTAACCAGGTGGGACACTATGCTCGAGTGTGTCCTAATCGTGGCAGTGAAATATCTCAGAGTGGGGGATCATCGAGACAGACACCTCACCAGAATCGTCAGACCCCTACAGTTCATTCTTATCAGCAATCAAACCGGTCAGATCAGAACAAACAGAGTGGTGGCCACAGGGCAGGACATCCACCTAGACAGCAGGCTCGAGTTTTTGCACTCACTGAGGATGAGGCACATCATGCTCCAGATAATGTCATTGCATGTAATTGTTTTCTCTCAGGTTATCCTGCTTATGTTTTGATGGATACGGGTGCATCACATACTTTCATATCTGAGCACTTTGTCACATTGCATTCGTTGCATTCTATACCATTATCATCTACCTTATCTATTTCTACTCCACTGGGCAAAGTGATGAGGTCAGCTTAAATGATAAGTGGTTGTGAATTTCGTTATTAGGATAATATCATTGAGCTTGATTGTATTATATTGGAGATGCCTGATTTTGACTGCATAGTTGGTATTGACATGTTGACAAGATACAGGGCTACTGTAGATTGTTTTCAGAAAATTGTTAAGTTTAGGCCTGATATGACAGATCACTGGACATTCTATGGTAAAGGTTCTCGAGCTAAGATTCCTTTGATATCTGTTTTGTCCATGACTCGTTTATTGCAGAAAGGAGCCGAATGTTTCTTGGTTTATGCGATTGATATTTCAAGGTCAGTACCTAAATTGGCAGATATTACAATTGTTAGTGAATTTTCAGATGTATTTCCAGATGAAATTCCAGGATTTCCTCCAGTCCGAGAGGTTGAGTTCAACATTGAGTTGATGCCAGGTACACAGCCTATTTCTAGAGCTCCTTAAAGGATGGCGCCAATGGAACTGAAGGAACTAAAGGAACAACTTGAGGATCTATTGGCTAAAGGATATATAAGACCAAGTGTTTCACCTTGGGGTGCTCCGTTTATATTCGTGAAGAAGAAAGATGGGTCTATGAGGCTTTGTGTCGATTATAGACAGTTGAATAAAGCCACAGTAAAGAATAAGTATCATTTGCCAAGGATTGATGATCTCTTTGACCAGTTGCAGGGTTCTTCAGTATATTCTAAGTTTGATTTAAGATCCGGATATCGTCAATTAAGAGTTAGAGAGACAGATGTGCCTAAGACTGCTTTTCGTACCAAGTATGGGCATTTTGAATTTTTGGTTATGCCTTTTGGGTTGACCAATGCACCTGCGGTATTTATGGATTTGATGAACCGTGTGTTTCAACGGTATATAGATCAATTTGTTGTGATCTTCATTGATGATATTCTTATTTATTCAAAATCTGAAATTGAGCATGCCGAGCACTTGAGAGCTGTTTTGCAAATTTTGAGAACTGAAAAGTTGTATGCTAAATTATCCAAATGCGAGTTTTGGTTGGATAGAGTGGTATTCCTTGGACATGTGATTTCGAGTGCTGGTATATCAGTTGATCCGAGTAAAGTTGAGGCAGTCATCAATTGGTCTAGACCGACAACAGTTCATGAGGTACGTAGTTTTATGGGTTTGGCAGGCTATTATCGCAGATTTATTGAAGGATTCTCACAGGTTGCGAGGCCAATTACCCAGCTGACACAAAAGAATATACCATTTATTTGGTCGCAAGCATGTGAGGCTAGTTTTGTTGAACTTAAGCAGAGATTGACTAGTGCTACAGTTCTGACTATTCCATCAGGTGTAGGAGGATTTACAGTGCACACTGATGCTTCACATCAAGGACTGGGTTGTGTATTAATGCAGTATGGCCGTGTGGGTGCCTATGCTTCACGACAGTTGAAGCCACATGAGTCTAGATACCCAGTGCATGACTTGGAACTAGCAGCAGTGGTTTTTGCCTTAAAGATTTGGCGTCACTACTTGTATGGGGAGAAATTTGAGATATTCACTGATCATAAGAGTTTGAAATATCTCTTTTCACAAGTAGAGTTGAACATGAGACAGAGGCGTTGGTTAGATTTGTTGAAAGACTATGATTGCGAAATAAAATATTATCCAGGAAAGTCTAATGCAGCAGCCGATGCTTTGAGCAGAAAAGTATGTAATATGTCCTTGATCACTAGTAGTGTATCTGATTTAGTAGAAGAATGTTGTCTTTCTGGTTTAAATTTTGTGGTAGATACTCAACTTGTAAGAGTATTTATGATTCAGGCAGAACCCGAGTTGTTTGTCAAAATTAGAGAGGCCCAAAAGTTAGATCAAAGCATTCAGAAATCAGTTGGACTTGTCAAATCAGGACATCAATCAGAATTTCAGGTCAATAATGAGGGTATTTTGTTTGTGAATGATCATATTGTAGTTCCTAATATTTCAGAGTTGAGGATACAGATTTTGCGTGATGCTTATTGCAGTAAGTTCAGTGTACACCCTGGAAGTAAAAAGATGTACAATGATTTGAAGAAACAATTTTGGTGGAAAAGAATGAAATCTGACATAGCAGAATTTGTATCTCATTGTTTGAATTGTCAACATGTGAAAGCAGAAAGAAAGCGACCAGGAGGTCTTTTGAATAGCCTTAAATTTCCAGAATGGAAGTGGGATCATATCACCATGGACTTTGTCACGAAATTGCCGAGGTCGTCGAGGGGTTGCGATGCAATTTGGGTTATCGTTGATAGATTAACCAAGTCTTCATGTTTTATTCCTTATCAGATGACATATAGGCATGATCAGATGGTCAGATTGTACATCAAAGAAGTTTTGAGATTGCATGGTGTGCCTAAGTCAATTGTATCAGATCATGATCCAAGATTTTCTTCTCATTTTTGGCAGAGTTTACAAGAGGCCCTTGGTACTCGTTTGCATTTGAGTACAGCATATCATCCTCAGACAGACGGACAGTCAGAGCATAATATTCAGACATTAGAGGATATGCTGAGAGCTGTAGTGATGGATTTTGGTATTGGTTGGCAGGATTCGTTACCACTTGTCGAGTTTTCTTATAACAATAGTTATCAAGTGAGCCTTGGAATGTCACCATTTGAAGCACTATATGGCAGGAAGTGTCGATCTCCTCTGTATTGGGACGATTTATCTGAAGCACCAATTGTAGGACCTGACATGATAAGAGATATGACAGGGAAGGTGAAATTGATTCAGAGTCGTATGAGAGCTGCTTAGGATAGACAGGCTAAGTATGCGAACATCCGGAGACGGCTGTTGACTTTTGAGAAAGGTGATTGAGTTTTTCTGAAAATATCTCCTTTTCGTGGTACAGTTAGATTTGGAAAGAAGGGTAAATTATCACCGAGATTCATAGGTCCGTATGAGATTTTGGAACGTGTTGGTGATTTGGCTTATAGATTAGCTCTTCCTCCTGCGTTATCAGGTGTTCATGATGTTTTTCATGTGTCCATGTTGAGAAAATATCATCCAGATCCTTCTCATGTACTTCCACCCGATGAAGTTGAGTTAGATCAGAATTTGAGCTACATTGAGAGACCGATTAAAATTCTAGATAGAAAAGATAAGCAACTCAGAAATAAATTGATACCGTTGATTAAAGTACAGTGGAACAGACATGGTGTCGAAGATGCAACTTGGGAATTAGAAGATAAAATGAGACATAAATATCCAGAGTTATTCAAATGAAGTACGCTTCTATTCTCGGTTTTATTTTCAGTATTGATCATTACATCTTAGACTTGAAAGAGATGATTGATTTCGAGGACGAAATCTATTTTTAGAGGGGAGGAATTGTAATGCCCGAATTTTGAAAAAAATAAAATTGTGATGGTTTATGGCTTTATGTTATGGTATGAATGGTAATGAATGTTATAGAATTGAATAGATAATGGATGGGTAGAATCAAAGGTTGAATTTGAGCTAAATAGGTAATGGAAGTGCAGAAACGGTATGAAAAATGTGGCAGTAGTTGTGGTTTTTAGCATAATGTTTTGTATATTGATCCAATTGATGTGAGGCTACTTTCATTAGAAAGATAAGACATAAGGCTATAACTTTGGTATTTTGAGTTTTGGTCAAATCACTATGGAAGACGAGCTAAAAGCGTCCCGAAGTGTGTCGTGCGTATCGTCGTTCCTACAATGACACATGTTGGGAGATTGAGCATAACTTTTTACTCAGATCTCCAAATGACATGAGGCTAATAGGAGATGCAAGCCAAGACATAGGGCTACAACTTTCTAGTTTACCACTTTCGCAAATTCTGAAGTTAAAAATGCGTTTTGGACAAAATACAGCGCGTCCCTGCGCTAGATCCATTGCTGAAATTTTGGTGTTTGGGCTGTATGGTGCGCGCCCCTGCGCCAAAAAACGCGCCATGGCGCCCAGCACTTGTACAAAAAATGTGTTTTGAGGTTTGGATGATATATATTAGATAGGGGAATGATTTTTGTATCATTTCTTCTCATCCTCATTTCTCTCCATCGGTTTAGAGCTAGGGTTCCTCATTTCTCCTTCAATCCAATTTCTTCCAAGACATTAATCTTTGATTGAAGCCTTAATATTTGCTGGGAGATTAGAAGTTCTTCTCCTCAAGAGTTTAGAAGCAAGGTAAGAAAGTTTATTTCCTTGGGTTAGTGATTGAAGGGAAAACAATGGATTGTTTGGTTTGAGTGTTGAGGTAAAGTTGTTAATATAATGATTGATGGTGTTGTATGTATTGATATTTTGGAAAAGAAATGTAATTGTCGAGGAGCTAACTCTTTAGCACGCACGTCACGTGTTTGACAAAATGATTCAATGAATGTTTTTATGTCATATTACGGTTAAGAAATGATATGGATTCATTCTTTACACAATTGTTGGGATTTGAGTTTTCTTGAATATCCAAATTGCGGATCTTGATTCGAAGCATTATTGAATTAATTATGAATTTTGTACAGAAATTGCTCTGTTTTGATAAATGATCCGAGTTCTTGAGTTATAGTAGAATTCAGAGGTTCAAGACTTCTCACCTACACATTTCGATCTTCTTTTGGTAATATTTGGAAGGTATGTTACGGTCGGTAACATACGAGGTAAAAGTATCATTTTTATTTTAAATTGAAAATTCTATGGCTTGATGAAATACTTGTGATTTTTGATGATTGATCTTTTGAGATGAGCTTATTATGATATTGACTTGATGAGATTGAAATGCATCATTGCATTGCATATTGAGCCACTTTTTGATTCAGATTTGATATGGCGGAGGTCGCCTTGATATATTGATTTTTTGGACGTATGTGGCTATAGTTGAGTTGGCATAGTGTATGCGGAGGTCGCTGCTATGGCATGAACACTGTCTATAGGCGCACCATAGTCCTGGGATTGTAGAACACAGCACCCCACCTCGAGTGGATGAGTCGGTGGATGTTGCTAGGGGATTCTCTTTCCTTGGGTACCCTATGACCAAATGATTCACTTGATCTTGAAATTTATTGATAGCACAGCTTCTGATCATGCATTGCATTATATTGCATCTTTATAGATTTATATGAACTATTTTGAAAATTAAATTCTCATATGTTATTGATTGTATCATACTGGGTTTATACTCACTGGCACGACGGCTACCTCTTGTTTTCATGTGCTTGACGGTAGGTGAGGCGAGGCTTGGGATGCCAGAGTCCAGTTCCAGGCGAGGAGATACGATTTAGAGTGGGATTCTCGGGTCTTAGGAGCTATTTGATGATGTTTGGATTACTTTTGTTCACTAGGTATTTTGACATGTTGAAAATTATATTTCAAACATTTGAGACATTTAAATTATTCTGACGATGTTTATGTCAGTTTGTGAACAAGAAATTATATATTTTATTAAATCGTTTGGTTTGATACATTTAAAATTATTAGTATTAGATATCGGACCCGGGGCCCCACACGCTCGGGGTGGATTGCTGTGTTCTACAATCCCAGGACTATGGTGCGCCTATAGAGAGTGTTCAGGCCATAGCAGCGACCTCTGCATACACTATGCCAACTCAACTGTAGAACCCGTAACATAGACTACGTATAAGTCATGCATAATTCTGGTATTTAAATTAAAATTATTTTATTGCATGAGTATTTAAATGCTTTTCTTTAAAGTTAATTATTTTTTGCAGTCGTTTAAATTTTTATCTTTTCGGTAATTCAGTGAGGCCGGACTGGAGTTGGAGTTTCGAGATAAAATTTAAGATTCAGAAAACATTTCCAGAATTTATTTTAGCTAGGAAATAAGTTAATTTAAGTTAAAAGGAGGTTTAGGGATTTATTTAAGCAACTTGAGGTGAGTAGAAAATAAATTCATTTAAGTTCCATAATTAAGGGATTAATTCACTAAATTATTTAAAGGATAGGTAAGGTTTTCAAGGGTTATAAATTTATTTAATAAACAACATTTTTCCTTTATTTTATGTCTAATTTTCGGCCACCCCTTAGTGGATTAAGCAATGTTATGCCAACTCACCTTTGACCATTTCCTTGCCATCCCTTAACTTGATAATCTTTTCATTTAATAATCACCCTTAATTAATTAATATTAGATCATAATCAACCTACATCTAACATGTAAAAATCGGCCACTCATTCTAGATCCATCCAAGAAGCCATTTGATACCAACCAATTCAAATTTCAAAAAGAGGAGACTTGGTCATACCTTGGTATCCCTTTATTATTGGATCTCCCTCACCCTCCTAACCATTTCCCCTCCCCCACCACCGAATATTTGAGAGAATTTCAGAGCTTGATCGTGGGTTTAGTGAGGAAAAATCGATAGCTCCTTAAGAAAAAAAAAATCGAGTGAAGAACAAGGAAGCAAGATCACTCCACCTCATCCGCGCCGAATCGTCTCATTCTTTCGTTTTTCTTTCAAACGAAACCAGGCATGCATATGTTCTTCCTTGACTCTTCAATCAAGTCCTATTATCATTATTTAACATTACATGATCATCATTTTCATGCAAAAACCGAAACACATCAAGGAATTTTCAGAAAAATAATCATGCAGAATTTTCGGTTTCCACGACAAGCTTCACGGGTTCTCTTGTTTTGTTGTTTCAGTTGGATGGTTTGACTCCAGGCTCACTAGGCTACATCCAGACATGTAATAGGATGCATTAAGACCATGTTGGTCCATTCAAACAAGCCCCATGCGTGATAGAAACCGAAAATGACAGCAACTCCCCATTTGTGTCCATTTGAGTTTTGAAAATTCAGTTTGCTGTCAAAGGGAAAAGTTTCTGATCATGGCTGCCCAAAAGGCCTATAGCCATGGTTAGAACACTTCACTAGCATGTCTAAGACGTGACTAAGTCACCCTTTTGGAGGCTTGGTCCATGGTTAATCGGTTTTTACAAAATAACACAAGAACAGCCCCTCCCCATTTCGGCTTCCTCATGTTTACAGCTTATATGTTTCGAATATGGTGGAATGGTGTGGATCTTGGTTGGCCTATGGCCCTTAGCCACGGTTCATACCATACCCCAAGATGTCTAGATCGTGCCATGGTCAATCAAATGGCCACTGGAATGATGCGAGATAGCAAACGAAGCACGACACCACACACGCATACAAGGTGTTCTCGGGTGAAACTTTCGGGTTACTTCTGGAATGGTGCAAATTGTGGCTGGCCTATGGCCCTTATCCATGGTTCAAATCATTCTTTGGGATGTTGGTAAGAGTCTCTGGTCAGTTGTTCAAGCCCCAATGGCCGGTAGTCTCGAAAACGACACAAGAAATTCGATTGCACAGCTGCTGTAATTTGACAGCAAGAGGTGCTGTTGTTCTCAGGCGTGTTTTGAGTTCTTGGTTGGCTTTTAACCTATGGCCTTGGACTGGACAGTGCCTCATCGAGTTAGGAAGGTCATGTTTTTGGCCGTTCGTGATTCGGATCATTTTTGAGGTCGTACGAGAATTTACGGTGCGATGTGCCAAATTGACTCTCGAAAGAGCGTTTCATGTTTTGGCCTCCATCCACCTAGATTTCGACCCTCAACATTTTAGGGGTATTACTTCATCATTTTAGGCATATTTTAATCATGACTACTTGATGGTTCGGTATTGGTTCGGGTTGGTGCAGAGTCATGATTAAATACGAAGTCGTAGGCGCAATTGTCTCAGTTTTCGGATTTAATTGCATAGTTTGGTCAAGTAAAAGCTATTGCATATTTTTCATGGCATATGTAGGTTGCAGCGAGCCTGGGAGCGATCTAATCTATTCAGTAAAATTATTGCAGGATATTTAATTATGTTGATTAATTATATTACGTGCAAAAATATTCATTTTGAGATTTATGCGATATTGCTTGTGGTCACTTTACTATCATGATTAAACCCGGTCGCCAGTTACCGGTCAGTTCAGTTGTTTCACCCAGTATACTGTGGCAGTAGTCTGATCAGACGTACATTATTAAACCCGGTCGCCAGTTACCGGTCCGGTCGCCAGTTACCGGTCAACTCAGTTCAGTTCAGTTCAAGGACCACTTGCGTAGACCATAATCTCACCAGAAAATTATTACATGCTATTTCAGTACAGGGCTCCAAGGAGCAAATATTTTTACTATGATTTTAAGTTCAGTTATGCACGTATTATAATTGCTCATGAAAAGTTATTTTCACATTATGCCTCATAACATGATATTTTTATCCAATGCAAAATTTTACTATTTATTTACTTGTTATTTACGATTTATGCATGTTGAGTCTTTAGACTCACTAGACTTGATTGTTGTAGGTACTGATGATGTCGGGACCGAGGGCGGGGACCAGTGAGCCAGCTCGAGTCGGCAGTAGTAGGACCCGAGGACCTCAGTTCAGCATTTATTATTATTTGATTGCTCAAACATTTTGATTGTCGTTGGATAAACCTTTACTGTTATTTCGAAAATGTTAATTTCTTCCGTTGTCATTTTGAACATCAAAATTTATTTATCAGTTCATTTATGAATGAGGCAATTTTAAAAAAAAATTTTTTAAATTTTTTCGCAAATTTTCAAACACGGATTTTTAGGCCTCTACATCAACTATAGCCCCATACGTCCAACAAATCAATAAATCAAGGCGACCTCCGCCATATCAAATCTGAATAGAAAAGTGGCTCAATATGCAATGTAATGATGCATTTCAATCTCATCAAGTCAATATCATAATAAGCTCATCTCAAAAGATCAATCATCAACAAATCACAAGTAATTCATCAAGCCATCGAATTTCAATTTAACATAAAAATGATACTTTTACCTCGTATGTTACCGACTATAACATACCTTTCAAATATTACCAAAAAGAGATCGAAATGTGTAGTTGATAAGTCTTGAACTTCTGAATTCTATTATAACTCAAGAACTTTGATCATATATCAAAACAAAGTAGTTTCTGTTCAAAATTCATAATTAATTCAATACTACTTCAAATCAAGATCCGCAAATTAGATATTCAAGAAAACTCAAATCCCAACAATTGTGTAAAGAAGTAATCCGTATCATTTCTTAACCGTAATATGCCATAAAAACATTCATTGAATCATTTTGTCAAACACGTGGCGTGCGTGCTAAAGAGTTAGCTCCTTTACTTTGCCCTTGTCTTCAATTCCATTTCTTTTTAAAATATCAATATATACAATATACATAATCAATAATTTAAAGGAGCTAAAATCAATTGAATCTTCATTTATCATATACATAGCTCATAAGATGCATTCAAAGGAAGAATCTACTTACAACCACTTGAAGATTTGATAATCTTAACACCTTGACAATAATCCTATAACAAAATAACAATAATAATACCATCAATCATTATATTAACAACTTTACCGCAACACTCAAACCAAACAACCCATTGTTTTCCCTTCAATCACTAAACCAAGGAAATAAGCTTTCTTACCTTGCTTCTAAACTCTTGAGGAGAAGAACTTCTAATCTCCAAGCAAAGATTAAGGCTTCAATCAAAGATTAATGTCTTGGAAGAAATTGGATTGAAAGAGAAATGAGGAACCCTAGCTCTAAAAAGATGGAGAGAAATGAGGATTAGAAGAAATGATACAAAAATCATTCCCCAATCTAATATATACCATTGAAACCTCAAAACACGTTTTTTGTACATGTTTTGGGCGCCATGGGGCATGTTTTGGCGCAGCCGCGCGCCCCTTGCTGCCAAAACACCAAAAATTTCAGCAACCGGCGCGCTAGGGCGCCGGATCCTGCGCGATGGCGCGCGGAATTCTGCCAAAAACGCATTTTTAATCTCCGAATTTGCAAAAGTGATCAACATGAAAGTTGTAGCCCTATGTCTTGGCTTACATCTTCAATTGGTCTGATGTCATTTGGAGGTCTGAGCAAAAATTTATGCTCAATCTCCCAACATGTGTCAGTGCAGTAATGACGATACACACGACACACTTCGGGCCACTTTTGTCTCGTCTTCCCTAATGATTTGACCAAAACTCAAAACATGAAAGTTATAGCCTCATGTCTTATCTTTCTAATGGAAGTGGCCTTACATCTATTGGATCAATATACAAAATATTATGCTAAAAACCACAACTTTTGCCACATTTTTCATACCGTTTCTGCACTTCCATTACCTATTTAGCTCAAATTCAACCATTGATTCTACCCATCCATTATCTATTCCATTCTATAACATTCATTACCATTCATACCTTAACGTAAATCCATAAACCATCACAACTACTGCCACAATTTTATTTTTTTCAAAATTCGGGCATTACAATAGATTTTATGGGTCCATTTCCATTATCTTTTGGATTTACTTACATTTCAGTCGCTGTTGATTATGTTTCAAAATGGATTGAAGCAATTGCATGTAGAAGTAATGATCATAAATTTGTTTTAAAATTTTTAAAAGAAAATATTTTTAGCCGATTTGGAATACCTTGATCAATAATTAGTGATGGGGGAAGTCATTTTATAAATAAGTCATTTTCTTCTTTGTTAAGAAAATATGACATTACACATAAAGATTCTACTCGATATCATCCTCAAAGTAATGGTCAAGTTGAACTTGCAAATAGAGAAATAAAACAAATTTTAGAAAAAACACTTAATCCAAATCGAAAAGATTGGTCTTTAAGATTAATTGATGCTTTATGGACATATAAAACTGCATTTAAAATATCATTAGGGATATAACCATATATGTTAGTTTTTTGTAAACATTGTCATTTACTGGTTGAACTTGAACATAAAGCTTATTGGAAATTAAAGCATTTAATATTAATTTAGATGATGCATCTAAATTAAGAAAATTTCAATTAAATGAACTTGAAGAATTAAGAAATGATGCATATGAAAATTCAAAAATTTATAAAGATAAAACTAAAGCCTTTCATGATAAAAATTGATAAGTGCAATTTATTGTAATTTTATTACTTGTTTTTAACTTGGAATTTTGCGATTTTTGAGCAGGTTTTATGTGATTTGTTGTTGTAGTTTGGAAGCTTAGAATGAGAGTTTGGAGTAGTAAAGTGTTGAATTTGAAAGTGCAAAAGATAAAAAATGGCCGAAGCTCGAGCGCACCCGTGGTCTACATTGCAGCGCACCCGCGGTTATGAAGATCAATTTCAGAAATTTCTGCCGAAAGCACACCGCACCCGCGGTAACATTTCAAGCGCACCCGCGGTCTTCGTAGTTCGAAAATGAAAGTTTCCCCGAAACAACACCGCACCCACGGTCTGTGTTGTAGCGCACCTGCGGTCCTTCGCAAAATAGAGTCCGAAAAATCTGTAACTTCGTGGACTTTTAATAAAAGTCTATGAAAATGGTGTGCTGCGTGGGGAAGCTTGTGTGGACTATAAAAAGGCATCTTTTACTTACCATCTGAGGTATTGGAGAGCTAAGGAAGGAGTGGAGGCTGCTGAAGAAAGATTGAAGATCAAGTTCATCAAATTCTTGAGAATTCTTTTGCACAAATCCGGGGATGGAATCAGCAATTCAACATCTTGTTCTAAGTCTTCTTTCTTTTATTTTTCATTTGATATGTCTTGTTTTAAAACCATGTTTTGTTGTGTTGTTTTTATTATTATGAACTAATTTTTATTTCTATAGGAATGATGGAACAAAACTAGAAACCATGTGTTGAGATTTATGAATTATGCTATATAAGTTTTCCTTATTGTTCATTTGTATTTTTCCAATCTTAATGCTTTCATTTTACTGGCCATATCTTGAATGATTCTTATGTTTATAATTTATCACTTGGAAAAGGGAATTTATAAACAAGAAAGGGAAAAATACATCGATGGTATTTATATAGTTCGGGATGACATATATTGCTATTGAAGCCATTAAAAGAAGTTATTGCTTATTGTGTTATTTAATTATAGATTGTTGACGGGGACGTTACAATCTTTTTTAGATAATTAGTATCTACTTAGCACTCGGGAGAGGGAGTAGATAATTATAGAATTCTTGGCTAATGAATAAGAAGGACATTTATAATCTAGCTACACAAAATAACACATGGTGGATAGTTGCATGAAATCGGACCCCTAGATCTTTTATTCCATTGTTGTCTACTACTATTTGGTACTATAATTAAACTTATTTCCAATCTAGTTATTGGTGCAAACAAATCTGTCAATTGATTATTCTAAATAAAGTCGAGACTATTTCAATTACAAGCACTAATATAAGTTTAGAAATACATTCCTCGTGGGATCGACACTTGTACTCAAAATTACATTTTACTATAACTTGACGTCGTGCACTTGCGAGCAATCAAGAAAACATGCACCAAGTTTTTGGCGCCGTTGCCGGGGAGTGTTTATTATAAATTTATATTAGTATTGTTACCAATTAGTCTAGATTTTAATTTAGAGCTGTTTTTGCTGTTTTACATTAAACATTGATTTGTTTCTTATCTTTGTTTAACAGTGCATGCAAAGATCGCAAAATCTTGACTTGCTTATCTTTGATCCTGAGATCGAAAGAACCGTAAGAAGATTAAGAAAGGAAAGAAGAGAAGAGATTCAAGCAATGGCTGACAACAGAGATAATGAAAATCCACCCCCTGCAATACCCATCAGAGATCATTTTAGGCCGGTACTGAATGCTCATTACTCAGGCATAGCACGAGGGACTATCAATGCAAACAACTTTGAGCTCAAACCCGCATTGATAAACATGGTTCAACAGAACCAGTTTGGGGGAGCCGCTACTGCAGATCCTCATCTACATCATAGAACATTCCTTGAAATCACTGACACGGTAAAAATAAATGGTGTTTCTGATGATATAATTCGATTGCGCTTGTTTCCTTTTTCTCTTAGGGATCAAGCAAGAGGATGGCTCCAATCGCTTCCTCTGGGAAGTATCACTACATGGCAGGAATTAGCAACCAAGTTTCTTGATAAATATTTTCCACCTGCGAAGTCTGCACAGTTGAAAATTGAGATATGTACTTTTAGGCAGACTGACTTTGAGCAATTATATGAGGCATGGGAACGGTATAAGGAGTTGTTGAGGAGGTGTCCAAACCATGGTTTTGAAGATTGGGTACAGATTGAATTGTTTTATAATGGTTTGAATGGACAAACAAGAGGCACTGTGAATGCAGCAGCTGGAGGCACGATATTTGCAAAATCACCTGATCAAGCATATGATTTGCTTGAATAGATGACCATTAACAGTTATCAGTGGCCGTCTGAGAGGTCAAGAGTAAAGAAGCAACCTGGAATTTATGCCATAGATCCTATTACATCACTCACCGCTCAAGTTTCAGCTTTAACAACTCAAATTGCAGCTATGAATAAGGCTAGTACATCAGAGGTTGAAAATGCATCGGTTGTTACTGAAGAACCACATATTCCTGATGAGGCTCATTATATCAACAATATGAATTTTGGTGGCTACGGAGGATATCGAGGTAACCCTCCCCCTAACACTTATCATCCTGGTTTGAGAAATCATGAGAATTTTTCATATGCTAATAATAAGAATGTGTTGAATCCTCCACCGGGGTTCAATACATCAAAGGGGGAAGGAAAACCTTCACTTGAGGATCTAGTTGGGACATTTGTTGCTGAATCTAGTAAAAGGATGGCTAGGACTGAATCTCGTCTTGATGGCATGGAAACTCACATGAGAAATATGGGTGCCACAATGAAATCATTGGAGACACAGATTGGACAATTGACTAATGCATTGAGAGATCAAAATAAAGGTCAATTCCCAAGTAATACTGAAGTGAATTCAAAGGAGCAATGCAAAGCTGTAACTTTGAGAAGTGGAAGAGAACTAGAGGTTAAAAATTCCAAAGAGAAGGAGGAAAATGAGATGACAGTTGAAGAAGTTGAAACTGAGGGATCCAAAGCTGAGGTTGAAGTTGAACAACCTCCAATATTTAAGCCGACTCTTCCATATCTGCAGAGGTTCAAAAAGAAGAAATTGGATGATCAATTTGCAAAATTTTTGGAGATTTTCAAGAAGATTCACATCAACATTCCATTTGCTGATGCTTTAGAGCAAATGCCAAACTATGCAAAGTTCATAAAAGATGTGATGTCAAAGAAGAGGAAGCTGCAAGAGTTCGAGACAGTGAAGTTGACCGAAGAGTGTAGCGCCATACTCCAAAGGAAACTACCACAGAAACTCAAAAATCCAGGGAGTTTTACTATTTCTTTTGTTATTGGTGGTTCTAGAATAAATAAAGCTTTATGTGATTTAGGTGTCAGTATTAATTTAATGCATTTTTCTATTTACAGGACTTTGGAGCTTGGCGAGGTGAAGCCTAGCACTATTACCCTGCAGCTGGCGGACAGATCACTTACATATCCACGGGGGATAGTGGAGGATGTTCTGGTAAAGGTAGACAAATTTATATTTCCTGCTGATTTTTTCATTCTGGATATGGAAGAAGATCAGGAGACTCCGCTTATCTTTGGAAGGCCATTCTTGGCCACTGGAAAAGCTTTGATTGATGTGCACAAGGGCGAGCTCACATTGAGAGTAGGTGGAGAAGAAGTCATGTTCAACATCTACAACACAATCAAAGAACCAAATGATGTAAGTACTTGTAATAGTATTGATGTAATTGATTCATGTGTATCTCATGTTGGTGCAGGTAGGATGACGAAAGATTCCTTAGAGAGATGTTTGTTGGAATCGGCGTCTACACTGGATGAAGATGATTGGGATGTGCAAGAGGAGTTACTTGCTCTCAATACACTGCCTAAAGAAAAGAGTGATGTGCATCATGTAGAGCTACTTGAAGATGCAAGTAAAGAGGTACCAAAAGCATCCCCTGAATTGAAGGAACTGCCAAGCCACCTTTGTTATGCATTTTTAGGTGAAAATTCGACATATCCGGTAATCATCTCTTCCTTTCTTACTTGTACTGAAAAAGAGAAATTGTTGAGAGTGTTGAGGAAATTTAAATCTGCTTTGGGATGGACAATTGCTGATATAAAGGGGATTAACCCTACTATTTGTATGCATAAAATCTTGATGCAGGAGTCATATTCACCCTATGTTGATCATCAGAGAAGGCTTAATCCAGCAATGAAAGAGGTTGTGAGGGCTGAGGTATTAAAATTGTTAAATGCTGGTGTTATTTATGCTATATCTGATAGCTCGTGGGTTTCACCAGTACAAGTAGTGCCTAAGAAGGGAGGAATAACTGTAGTGAGAAATGAGAATAATGAATTGATTTCAACTCGTCCAGTGACTGGTTGGCGAGTATGCATAGACTACAGGAAATTGAATGATGCGACTAGGAAAGAACACTTCCCTCTTCCCTTTATTGACCAGATGCTTGATAGAGTAGGTGGTTATCATTATTATTGCTTTCTAGATGGTTATTCAGGTTACAATCAGATTGTCATAGCACCGGAGGATCAGGAGAAGACTACCTTCACTTGCCCCTACGGTACATTTGCTTTCAGGAGAATGCCATTTGGTATATGCAATGCACCTGCTACTTTTCAGAGGTGTATGATGGCCATATTTTCTGACATGGTCGAGGAAATAATGGAAGTTTTTATGGATGATATCTCTGTGTTTGGTTCATCTTTTGATCACTGTTTGCAAAATCTAATCCTTGTTTTGCAGAGATGTCAGGCGAAGAATTTAGTTTTGAATTGGGAAAAATGTCACTTCATGGTTCCAGAAGGTATTGTGCTTGGGCATAAAATTTCGGCTAAAGGAATAGAAGTTGACAGAGCCAAAGTTGTGGCAATTGAAAATCTCCCACCACCGAAGAATGTGAAAGGGATCAGAAGTTTCTTGGGACATGCCGGGTTCTATCGTCGTTAAATCAAAGATTTCTCTAAAATTACTAGACCATTATGTAATTTGTTAGAGAAAGATTCGACATTTATTTTTGACGATGATTGTTTGCAGGCGTTTAACAGGATCAAGAAAGCACTGATTTATGCTCCCATTATGATAGTGCCTGATTGGAAGGAGCCCTTTGAGCTCATGTGCGATGCTAGCGACTATGCTGTGGGAGCAGCATTGGGACAGAGGTGAGACAAAATTTTCAAGGCTATATACTATGCAAGTCGTACACTTAATGCAGCCCAACAGAACTATACAACTACTGAGAAAGAGATGCTTGCAGTGGTGTTTGCATTTGACAAGTTCAGAACATATCTCATTGGCACCAAGGTAACTGTTTTCACTGACCATGCAGCTCTTCGCTACTTGTTTGCCAAAAAAGATGCCAAGCCCAGGTTGATACGATGGATACTCCTACTTCAAGAATTAGACTTTGAAGTAAAAGACAAGAAAGGTTGTGAAAACCAGGTGGCAGATCACTTGTCACGACTAGAGCTGGAAGAAAGAACTGAAGGTGGAGTTATCAATGAGTCGTTCCCAGACGAACAACTGTTTGAGGTAAATTCTAAACTCCTTTGGTTTGCTGATATAGCTAACTTCTTGTCTTGTGGTACTCTTCCTCCAGATCTGAATCACCATCAGAAAAAGAAGTTCTTCCATGATATCAAATTTTTCTTCTGGGATGATCCTTGTGTGTATAAGAGATGTGCTGACCTAGTGATTAGGAGATGTGTTAATGGCGACGATGCAAACAAAATTCTGGAACAATGTCATTCATCACCTTATGGTGGACATTTTGGAGCAACACGAACAGCAGCTAAGGTATTGCAATCAGGTTTTTTCTGGCCTACTTTGTTTAAGGATAGCTATACCTTAGTAAAGTCATGTGATATATGCCAGAGGTTAGGAAACATATCTAGGCGTCATGAATTACCACTGACAAATGTTTTGGAAGTGGAACTTTTTGATGTTTGGGGCATAGATTTCATGGGACCCTTCCCTCCTTCTTTTGGTAATTCTTATATTTTATTAGCTGTTTATTATGTGTCGAAATGGGTGGAAGCAATCGCCACCAATACTAATGGCTCTCATGTTGTAGCAAAATTTGTGCATAAGAACATCTTCACCAGGTTTGGAACACCGAGAGCCATCATAAGTGACGATGGTACGCATTTTTGAAATAGAATTTTCAACTCACTGTTGGCTAAATACAATGTGAAGCACAAAGTGGCACTAGCATATCATCCTCAGTCGAATGGAAAAGCTGAAGTATCAAACCGGGAAATTAAGCAAATACTGGAAAAGACTGTCAATACCAACCGGAGAGATTGGGCTATGAAATTGGATGATGCGTTATTGGCTTATCGGACTGCATTCAAGACGCCTATTGGGATGTCTCCCTATAGGCTAGTGTTTGGGAAAGCATGTCATCTCCCATTGGAGTTGGAGCATAGAGCATTTTGGGTTGTGAAGAAATTAAATTTTGATTTGAAAGCTTCTGGTGACGTTAGAAAACTGCAGTTGACCGACATGGATGAATTCCGAAACGACGCATATGAGAATGCCAAGATCTACAAAGAGCAAACTAAGAAGTGGCATGACAAAATCATTGTAAGAAGGGAGCTCAAACCAGGACAACAAGTACTACTGTTCAACTCTCATCTGAAGTTGTTCCCTGGTAAGCTAAAGTCGCGTTGGTCAGGGCCGTTTGTTGTGGAAACGGTGTCACCTTATGGGGCTATCGAGTTAAAGTGCAGTGATGAGAGAACCTTCAAGGTCAATGGACAGCGGATTAAGCCGTACTATGGGACTGAAGTAAGGAATATCGACAATGTCAAGCTGAGCGAACCAACCTAATCAGACTAGTGAAAGTCGGGCTGAAGACATTAAACCAAGCGCTTATTGGGAGGCAACCCAAATTTTTGTTTCTCTTTTGCATTTTGTTTTCGGTTTTGCTTTTATTTTTGTATCATGATTATTTTTGGTTGTGTACTTTTAGTATAGTTTGTGCTTATCTATTCCCAAATCTAATGAATCTCAATTGTTTTTTTTTCAGGACTAAAAATTGGAGAAGAAAAAATTTTCCCAAAGGAAAACCGCATCCGCGGTACAGTTTGAAGCGCCCCCGCGGTAGCTTTGTAACAAAAAAATAAAATTTACCGAAGGTACAACGCACCCGCGGTCCCATGCACACAGCACCCGTGGTCTATGAATTAACATTTTGAAAAGAATTGCCGAGACCATACCGCACCCGCGATCTTTGATCTACCGCACCCGCGGTCCTGGAATATTGAGTATCAAAAATAATTGAAACCATACCACACCCGCGGTCCTTCTTGCACCGCACCCGCGGTCGATGGTTTTAAAAACTGAATCGGGCAGAATTTAGACATAAACGAAGAACATATCTCAAATTTTCCTCCTCCACTTCGAAAAACTCCACTCAAAATACATTCCACACTCACATTTTGATCTTTCAAGCACAAAAATACACTCCACACCTACATAACTTCACAAATTCCACTCAAATTTCCATCTACATTTCATACAATCAACACTAAACCTAGGGTTTCAAAGGGGCTCGAAAATTTCTTCAAGAATTGAATGGAGCTTTGATTTTGTTCTTCAAGAAATATTTCAACACACTCAAGGTGAGCAAATCCATTGTATATTTGTTGAAAATTTGAAATTTTGGTGCTCTTGGATATGGAAGATAATTAAATTTTTGTGGAGTATATTTGTGACATTGTTATTTGGATTGGTGTGTATAATTGTTGAGGTGTGGATATTGTGAGTATTAAGTTTGGGGGAGTGCAAGAATCATTAAATTTTGTGAATTAGATTGAGGAGAAATTGGTGATTGAAAGGTGTTCGATAAAATGCTTCTAAGAAAAAAACAATCCAAGGGTGCATCATCATCTGCAAATTTTGATGCAAACAGGTTTTGGGACGAGAATGCGGAGGAAAACTATGAAAAAATTTTGAACAAGAGCATTATAAAAGAAAGGGGATTTGATCTTAGTTTCCCTCGAACTGAAATTGGATTAATGCTTACTGCTCGGCATTGGGAGGAGTTTGGCAGGCAGCCACAAGATGCTGTCATTTCGTTGGTGAGAGAATTTTATGCTAACCTCAAGGTTAGGCATGATCAATTGAAGGTGTTGGTGCGAGGAAAATTGGTAGCCTTTGATGCACATACGATCAATACGTTATATGGTATCCCTCATGTAATGCACGATGAATATGAAGAATACAGGACTGAGCAATGTTGATTATAATAATATTCTTCAAACAATTTGCATAGAGGGAGCGGAGTGGAGAATGAGGGATGATGTGCATGTCAGCCTAGCTAAATCTGATCTGAAAAGAGTTGCCAAAGATTGGTATTCCTTTATTTCTGCTAGGATTAAGCCTACCGAGCATACCACCACAGTCATCAAGGAGAGGGCTATTCTTACTTTTTGCATTATGACGGGGAAGACAATTGATTTAGGTCAATTGCTTCAGAGTTCGATGCTTGATTATGCAAGGGGTAACTCTCCTAGTGGACTCCTCCACCCTTCTCTTATCACTGCATTATGCCAGAATGCGGGAGTGACTTGGGCAGTGAATGAAGAATTGTTAAAGCCGAAAAATCCTATTGTGGTAGTTCAACCACATAGGGTAGTGAGAGGTGAACAAGCGGCGACACGTCGAGCTGAAAGGGAATTTAACAGACGAGCTGCAGAGAGACGTGCCCAGGCTCAAGCTCAAGAACCACAACCACAACCGCAACAACGAAATAGGAGAGATAGGTTGACCATTTTGGAAGAAGAAATACGAAATCAACGCCAACACATGGATGAGTTTCGGTTTAGGACCGATATATTTATGGGATATATGATGGATTTTACATCTGTCTTGGCTCAGCAATTTCCATCGGCTTCAACCTCTGGCAATCCATTTCCACCTCCTCCACAGTGGCCACCCATATACCACCCGCCGGAGTTCCATCCACCCCATGATGACGCAGATGATGAGGATGGCGATGACCACTGACGGTCGTTGCCCGAGGTATGTGTATTCCTCTAATTTTCATGCTTATTTACATCGAGGACGATGCACATGTTTTAGTTTGGGGGAGATGTTGTTTATTTATTTTATTTTATTTTATTTTATTTTGTGTGTTTATTTATTTATTTAGTGTAATTTGAGTGTTTTAATTACTTTTGAGTTTTTTTTTGTTTGCTTGTGTGTTTTAGTGCTTTAGTCATGAAATATTTTTTTTTTATATATGGCCAATGATGAGAAAAGAAAAATGTTGCAATAAGAAGAAAAGTCATGCATTACATTCATGTTAATCGATCAATTTGAAAAATTTAGAGAACAATCATGAGATTTGGTAAGTTTGAGACTTATAGTTTCTATACAACTCTGTGATGTTCATTTGACATCGAAATAAATTTTTGCAAACACATATATGATTGAGGCAATCTTTGACTTTATTTGGACCTATTTATATTGTTCATAAATATTCATTTGAAGCCCTCTTGAGCCTATATGAGAAAAGAATTGTGTTCTTGAAATTTCTTGGAAGCCAAGCACTTTTCTTTTGAATATATATGTATTTGGTTGATGAATTGAGACAACATTTTTCACGATGATTAGATTCTACTTTGTGTTGGTGAATTGAGATTTTGTCTAGAACTATCCAAACATCACTCGAGGCGAAATACGGACAAATTATGATTTAGGAATGATTTAGGTGATTTTTGGATCGATTGAGCCGTTCAAGCCACCAAATAAAATTAATTTATCATTTGTCACCTCTTTGAGCTTATATGAATTTGAATGGCACACGTAAATATGTGTAAAAGACCCCATTCGAATATTCTTTCAATTACCTTATCAAAGGAGTAAGAATTCAAAAGATTAAAGAAAGTGATATTCTCCTACAAAAGAAAAGAAAAGAAAAGAAAAATTGATGAATGATGTGTGATTGAAGAAGTTGGAGAAAAAGGGGAGAAAAAGAGATGAAATGAATAAAAAATAGAGATAAAAGAAAAAGTGGAGTTTGCAAAAGAGATAAAATTCAACTTACTCCCTTATTTGAACTCCTAATTTTTATTTGTAGCCATGAGCCAATGCCTAACATTACAACCATTGAAAATCCTATTAACCTAGTCATAGTTGTCCAATATACTAGTGGAGAGTGATTGGGAGGATCTAGCTTATGGACAATCGATAAACACTTTCATTGAGTACGAATCTTGATCAATTTTACACACATCTCATTGCATCAAATATTTATTGGGTATTCCTTTCTTGAATGAATATTGCTTTGAACCCAATTTTTAACCGGAAAAGACCTCTTGATTTGTGTTTGTAAAAATTGAAATCGATTGAGAATGTTTTGAAACATGAGTTGAAGAGATTAGAAGTTAAGAAAATTAACCGATTGCATGATTATATCCGGATGAAAAATTGGTTGAATTGATTTGAATTGTGAATGCATGAAGAGTTAGTTACAATATCTTGAGGCCAAGTTCTTTAAAGTATTTCATGATTTGTTTGTTTATGTTGTTTTGTTTTGCTCGGGACTAGCAAAATCTTAAGTTTGGGGGAGTTTGATAAGTGCAATTTATTGTATTTTTATTACTTGTTTTTAACTTGGAATTTTGTGATTTTTGAGCAGGTTTTATGTGATTTGTTGTTGTTTTTGTTGTTGTAGTTTGGAAGCTTAGAATGAGAGTTTGGAGTAGTAAAGTGTTGAATTGGAAAGTGCAAAAGATAAAAAATGGCCGAAGCTCCAGCGCACCCGCGGTCTACATTGCAGCGCACCCGCGGTTATGAAGATCAATTTCAGAAATTTCTGCCGTAAGCACACCGCACCCGCGGTAACATTTCAAGCGCACCCGCGGTCTTCGTAGTTCGAAAATGAAAGTTTCCCCGAAACAACACCGCACCCGCGGTCTGTGTTGTAGCGCACCCGCCGTCCTTCGCAAAACAGAGTCCGAAAAATCTGTAACTTTGTGGACTTCGAATAAAAGTCTATGAAAATGGTGTGCTGCGTGGGGAAGCTTGTCTGGACTATAAAAAGGCATCTTTTACTTACCATCTGAGGTATTGGAGAGCTAAGGAAGGAGTGGAGGCTGCTGAAGAAAGATTAAAGATCAAGTTCATCAAGTTCTTGAGAATTCTTTTGCACAAATCCGGGGACGCAATCAGCACTTCAACATCTTGTTCTAAGTCTTCTTTCTTTTATTTTTCATTTGATATGTCTTGTTTTAAAACCATGTTTTGTTGTGTTGTTTTTATTATTATGAACTAATTTTTATTTCTAGAGGAATGATGGAACAAAACTCGAAACCATGTGTTGGGATTTATGAATTATGCTATATAAGTTTTCCTTATTGTTCATTTGTATTTTTCCAATCTTAATGTAACGCCCCGAAAATTTAAAGGGCCACGCGAACTACATGCATATAAATTATTAAATTCTTTGTATTTTGATTAAAATGTTTTAATTGCATTAATTAATTATGTGGTGCATATTTGCGTGTTTAAAATATATTTTTCTACATGTTTGCATTAAAATGTATTTTTAAAGGTTATTCGAATTGCAATCGAGGAACGGAGTCCGAGGGCTGAAAAATTAGAAAATGTTTTTATTAAATAATTATTTTTAATTATTTAAAATATGGTTGATGGTTTTTCATATTTTTGAAAATAAGGGGTTTTGAGGTGATTTTATACGCCGGGACGTAAATTTTATCGGTGTTGGTTTTCAACAAAATTACGAACTTTTTGGCAACCCGACTATTAAATTCATAAACTTATGTTACCAAAACTATTTTTATATTTTTATTAAAACTTAATTAAGCTCTAATGGGCCTAATTAACCTCTTTAATGGGCCTAAGCTTGCTTAAGTGATTAATTAACTATATTTAAAACTAAAAACCTACCCTAAACCTCATAAAATCCCACGCCCCTCACCCCTCTTCAATTAGGACTCTTTCAATCAATTATCACACGGCACACACACAATTTTAGAGGAGAAAATTAGAAACAAGCCTTCAAGGAAAAATCAAATCCAAGGTCGATCGTGTCGCCGTTTTTCGTAATCGTCGACGTAAATTCGTGCGTAAATTACACAAAGGCACGCCATACATCTCCTTTTCTCATCTATCACATCGTATTATAGTTTAAATATCGTGTGCATGAAAAGCATGAAGTTTTTGTGATTATTTTCGGATTATTGTGCATACATGTATTGGAATCATGAATTTTGATCCAAAAATCATGTTTTATGTTGTTCAAGGGGCTGCCATGGTCAGGGTATGGATTAAGAATGTTTTTACACGAGTTAGGGTCCAAATAACACAACCAAAACGTTGCAAAATTAAAAAGAACAAAGCTGGAACAAGGGAAGAGGCAACCGTGAGTTTGTTTGGATTTTGTAAGTTGCAAGGTTCGGTGGTGGTGCATGGGGCAAGAGGGCTCGACCAGGTCCGAAGGTTGGGTCCTAGAGGTCACGGTTAGGTCCTAGGTAGAGTCCCAGGAGGGCTGGGTTGGGTCCTAGGATGGCTAGGGTTCAAGTTCTAGGCTTGGGGAAGGAGTCCACCCGAAGGTGGACTCCTCCCATATTCACGTGTAGAATCGGTTCGGGAGAGAAGAGAGAGTTTCAGCTCGGTCTGGGGGCAAGCTAGGTGGTTCATCAGGGTCCAAGGGTCATGGGCAGGGGTCGGGCTAGGGGCTGGTGCGGCTGGCTCGCTGCTGGCTCGACAAAAACATGGAAACCGTGAGGGTTGCATCATAGAGCCACTCACAGGCTGTTTCCTCCTTCAGCTGGCTTGTGCGCTGGTCCAGGGGCCTGGGCTTGTTCTGGACGTTGTCCAGGGGTAGTTAGGGTCGGCTGGGCTCGGGGGTGGCTCGGCTGGAGGTGACCTAGGAGGACTAGGAGTCTTCTAGCGTGAGTTCAAGGGGAGTGCAAAATTGGTTCAAGTTCAGTAGGCTTTTTGAGTGGGTTAGGTTCATGTTTTTGGGCTGGGCTTGCACAGTAGGGTCCTAGGTGGACTGGCTAGGTTTTGGTTCGAGGTGGCTCGGGCGTGGCTCGAGTATTTTGGGAGATGGCTCGGGTGGTTCCCTTAGGTGTCATATATCGAAATTAAAGAACTAAAAATGAATCCAAGGGTCCACGGGGGTGGCTCATGACTTGGAAGGGTATAATAAATCATAAAAAGGTTATGTTAAAAATTTGGGATCAAAATAACGAGTTTTGGAATTATTCGAAATTTAATCGTCGCACGAAACACTAATTAACGTATTAATTGAAACGCCTAGTTTTATGCTTTATAAAATTATGAAAAATTATGTTTAAGTTTAAATAATTATTATAAGTCTAAGTTTTTAATTTGAGAATTTTATATTAAGATTTGGTTTAATTCGGGATTAAAACGTGTTAATACGTCTTATTTAAAAATTAAATCAAAAGTCCTCGATTTAAGCTAAGTAAAAATATGGGAAAATTCATGTAGGCTTAAATAATTATTTGGGACATGTTAGAGTCAAAGAAGTTAAGAAAAAGTCAAAAAGGGGAAATTATACGTCCAGGGGTAAAACGGTCATTTTACACCTAGAAATTAGTAAACGTCATGGCAGTGCCCTGAATGTTGTTTTATGTGCTAATATGATTATTTTCTATAGTTATGGATGTTTATGGAATTTTTTTTATGTTAAAATGATATTTTAAATGTTTAAGGAATTCTATTTAATATGTAAAAATGTTATTTTACATGTTTTGAGGGTAAAATGTCATTTTAAATGTTTATGAAATGTTCATGATTAAATTATGATTTTTAAATGTCTAATGGATTTTTATGATTTAAGGAAGACATTTAAAAGACATGTTGCATGATTGGTTTCAAAAACAAAATGTTATGTTATGCATGACTTTTATAAAGTGATGACAATGTAAATGTTGAAGGAAGTGAAGTGATTGTGACTAATTCGTTAATGATGGTGATGTCGTGAGGGTGATGGTCCCAGTGGGAGCCCGACGATCGTGTTTCCATTATTACGAATATGAGGTTATGAGGTTTGAGGTAAGAATGGGAATATCGTGAGGGGAGAAGGCCCCAGAGGGAGCCCATTTATGGGAAAAGGCTCCAGAGGGAGCCCCGACGATCGTATTTCTATTCGATCCTGATAGGCCAGGGCCCAGTTGACCGGTGAGAGTGTTGCTGGTGTCCCCCGCCGCCCAGTACTGAGGTTTCACGTAGATGGATCCATCGTCATGTCATGTCATGTCAGGAAAGTCACAATTAACGATCTGAATTCAACAAAGGAAAAAAAAGAAATGTTCATGATTATGTTTAAGGTTTTATGTCATGTCATGTTGAGGAAAAGGAAATTCATGTTTGCATGTTATGAAAATGTTTATGTTTAAAGTTTTATGCATCATGAAAATGTTTACGAAAATGTTTGAATTTTATGCATCTTCATGAAAACGATATTTTAAGTTCAAATATTTTTCACTCTTATATGTTGACTGTATTACGTATTACTTGCTATAAAGATGATGGTGCGTTGAGTCTTTAGACTCACTAGGTGTGATGGATGCAGGTGAGTTTGAGGGAGGACTTGACGGGTGATTTGACTGGACTGAAGGCGTACACAACCCGAGGACCAGCGCTTCTACTTTTTCCGCATTATGACTTTTGACTCATGCTTTATGATTAAAGATTTTAAGACAATTATTTATGCTTTTTGGAGAGATTTTTGGGAGGTTTAGTATGGGCTATACTTTTCAAATGTTAGTTGGTTGATCTATTTTAAAATGGTTCCAAAATATTTTATGATTCGGCCGAATGCTATGTGAGGTTTTAAAAAGAAAAAAAAATTCTAGTACTTTTAAAGCAATAAAAAGGGCAGGACGTTTCACTTAATGCTTTCATTTTACTGGCCATATCTTGAATGATTCTTGTGTTTATAATTTATCACTTGGAAAAGGGAATTTATAAACAAGAAAGGGAAAAATACATCGATGGTATTTATATAGTTCGGGATGACATATATTGCTATTGAAGCCATTAAAAGAAGTTATTGCTTATTGTGTTATTTAATTATAGATTGTTGACGGGGACGTTACAATCTTTTGTTAGATAATTAGTATCTACTTAGCACTCGGGAGAGGGAGTAGATAATTATAGAATTCTTGGCTAATGAATAAGAATGACATTTATAATATAGCTACACAAAATAACACATGGTGGATAGTTGCGTGAAATCGGACCTCTAGATCTTTTATTCCATTGTTGTTTACTACTATTTGGTACTATAATTAAACTTATTTCCAATCTAGTTATTGGTGCAAACAAATCTGTCAATTGATTATTCTAAATAAAGTCGAGACTATTTCAATTATAAGCACTAATATAAGTTTAGAAATACATTCCTCGTGGGATCGACACTTGTACTCAAAATTACATTTTACTATAACTTGACGTCGTGCACTTGCGAGCAATCAAGAAAACACGCACCAAACATATTATGAGAAAGTCATTTGAAATTGGACCAAAAGTTTTACTTTATAATTCTCGTTTGCATTTATTTCCAGGAAAACAAAGATCGAGATGGTCAGGACCATTTATAGTTAAATTTGTTTATCCTCATGGTGCTGTTGATATTGAAAATCCTAAAAATAATGACGTGTTTTAAGTTAATGAGCAAAGACTTAAGCCTTTTATAGAAAATAAAATTCTTAATGATGATTTTATATGATCCACAACAGTTGTTTGATATTTTCATTTTGTTTTTGCAGATTCTAGTTCATTTCCTGGTTAAGTGTCGGATAAAGGTACTCCGTGACTGTTTAAGTCGGTTTCTTCAGTTTCCCCAAAATAATTGAAATAATAATAATAATAATAATAATAATAATAATAATATGGATGCTTATATTGTGAATCTTCGTAAATATTTTGCTTGTTTACCTGATAATGTGTTGAAAAAAATTTATAAAGCTAGATGTGAGGGACTAAGGTTGATGATGTTATATGGCACACCGAATGATGTCCGTTTGATAATTTAAGCAAAAGTCCGATTGGTTGGGGAAGCAAGTGAAATAATAATAAGACATATGCCATGATTTGGTAAAAGCACCTATGCCAAAAAGCGAAGAGCTAAACGTATAGGTGGATGTCATAAATGTGCAAGGTGGACTTGTAAGGGGAAATGAAAAAATGTTGGAATGACATCAATGAATAGAGAAGATAAAATTTTATTCATTAAGAATGGTCTGAGTAAAGAGCCTTTGGATACTTTTCTAGAGGTTCTTGATACGCATTCTAGTGGGTACGTGCAAAATGAACTTCTTAAACTATGGTGGCAATTTCAACATGAGGAATATCAATATGGACGGTGGAATCAGCCTTACAAAGATCCTACTGTAGTAACACATATCTGTTTATGATAAGTAAATATATATATAGAATTTCTTCTTGAGAATCTGACGTTAAAAGACCCTGTTTGCCAATTTATAAGAAAATTGGATGGGAAGCATATCCTTGACTCATAGAAGGCATTGAAGCCGTTACTGAACGTAAAATCAGAGGAAGATGTGAGCCACAATCACAACTACGCTGTATATATGTATTTTAATTTTAACATTTTTATTTTCATTTAACTAATAATTTCCTGTTCAAATATTGACTTTTGGCATGTTACGCTTATAAATTCATATGTTGTGATCTAACAATTACAGAAAACATATTTCTTAACATGTCCACATCCACGGTAAGTAAAATAAAAAATATTTGTGTATTTTGTGGATCTAGTGCAGGAAAAGATTCAATTTATGAAGAAGTTGCAAAAAAGCTTGGCATAACACTTGCTAAAAAAAAAGATTCATTTGGTATATGGTGGTGGTGAAGTTGGTCTAATGGGAAAAATTGCAAAAGTTGCGCATGCAGGTGGAAGTGAAGTCTTAGGCATTATTCCGATTACCTTAGCCAGTCTTACTGGACCAACAATAGGAGAAGAAATGAAAGTGGACAAGATGTATGAACGAATTACTCAAATGATCGAACATTCAGATGCTTTCATTGATTTGCCAGGAGGTTTCGGTACTTTGGAGGAAATATTTTATACTGTTTGTAGGGCACAATTAAATATACAAAATAAGCCAATTGGTTTGTTAAATCTCAACAATTATTATGATAAACTGTTATCGTTTCTTGATGATGTTGTGGAACAATGATTTATTTCATTAGCTTCACGAAGGATGTTAGTTTCTGCTACAAGTGAAGGTGAACTTATTGATTTACTGAAAGGATTTAGTCATGAACCAGATCCATTCATATCTCAACTTAATTGGCCAACATCCAAGAGTAAGGGAAGAAAATTCATGTGATGCTAAACTTGTGATTCAACGGTATGTTTTAATGTTTTTTTAAGATATGAATAATCTACTCTTTTTCTTCTCTTAGTTTTTTTTATTATATGAAAATAAAAATATATACATATATATAGTAATAACAATAATAATAATTTTTAGTTCAATGTCGAGTAAGGTGTCAGTAAAATGCACCTGAGACACATAAGTTAATAATTATTAAAAAATCACAATACGCTAGATTTTAATATTCATTATATTCAAATTAAAGATTAAAAGAAAAATTAGTTTTTCATATGTACCAATTTATATATATTTTTTTGATCAATTAATATAAAACGTATAATATATGTGTTTATTTATTTATATAGATATATAATTGTGTGTGTTTTCAAATAAAATAATTTCTAAAATTTTTATGAGAATATAGTTAAAAGGTATGGTTTGTATGGTTGTTAACATGTATAATTGAAAGAATTCTTTTTGTAAAAGTATAATATATACTCACACATCTTTTGTGAGTAAGTGATGAGAAATGAGAAAACAATTAATAAACTTTTATTGATTATTAAAAAATGGTTAATTACAACAATATAACCTTGCTAAAAAAATATATTTATTGAAAAAAAAGAGAAGTAAATAAATAACGCACTGCAAAGTACTTTATTCATTGTAATTTTTTTTCTAGATTTGATTGATGTACTATCGATGTGTTCTAAAAAACATCAATCAATGTAATATAAAAAAACAAAAAACAAAACAGAAAAAGAAAAAAAAACAAAAAGATTTGTTTGTGTTGGATAATTTTTAAAGGTAGTCGGAGGTATCCGATTTATGTTATTGTAAAACTTTGCAGTCACGTTAAAATAAAAGAAAAAGAAAAAAAGGGATTTTATTCTTTGTCAATTTTCCTATTTTGTTTTCAATATTATTTTATTTAATTGTCTGCTTTAATAATTAGCCTTTTTCAATGAGAGTTAATATTCATTCCAACTCCATGAGTGTAAATCAGCTATTCATTAAATAGTTTAACCTGAAAGAATATGGAGTTGAGGTTTTTACGAAAATATTCTTGATATTATACATGTTATGCTATGTGGTGTGAATTATCTTTTTGATTATATTACCATAAAAAAATTTAGAAATTAAAAAAATATATATATTGTTACTTTATATATTAAGTGAAAATAAAAAAAAATAAAAACACATCTAATTATATATTATTAAATTAAATGAATATATATATATATATATATATAAATATAAATATATCGGTATATGACTTTGTTTTTAAAATGAATATGTTGGTTAATTTGAATATATAAAAGGAATAAAAAATTTAGGTTGTGATTTTTCGATAAATTTTATTACTAAGGGAGTAGTAATAAGATAGCGTGGGGTGTGATGAAACTTAAAATTAATAATTTATTATATGTTAAAACCTATATTTTAAAATTTAAGCTTAATTAAAATTATAAAATTATGTTTTTAGTAATGTTTGTTTATATTTAATTGTCTTACTAAATATGTTTTATTTTCAGGTTTTCTATGTATTGGTAAAATAATGATAACTCTATGTGTTGGTAAAATAATGATAACTCAATCTACAAAATTCAAATGGAGGTAATTCAAACATGTTTGGAATCTTTGAGAAATTATCTACAACTTTGCAGAAGACATGGATGTCTAAAAAGTTCATTAAGATGATCAAATTGTGCAAATATCAAAAAGAGGACATATTTACTTTTACTATAACCAGCATATATAAAAAAATCATAAATATTCCAATATTTAAACAAATGAGGTGAACCAAAAGACCAAATTCATCTACAGACAATTCCCCACATGTTTGCTATTTTGAGCAAAATCCAATTCGGAGATTAAAGTCGTGGAACATAGCATTCAAAGAAGGGCCAAGGAATTGAAGTTGGAGGAGACAAAAACTACTATTACAAATACATGGCAATAGCGTGGCTCTGCCGGTTGTTCTAACTTATTAAATCATATATTTCATTTAGGCAATAGCGTGGCTCTGCCGGTTGTTTTCAATGAAATATAATGATTTAATTTAACATTTATTTTATGCAATTTTATATTTATACAGTTATATATATAATCATAGGTACCATATATAAAATATCGATTAATTCAATATTTTTTATAGTGGGAACTATATTATATTATGTATGTGTTTAAATATTTAATTTTCTTTTTCATAAAACCATTAATTATGGTGGTTTCCTTTGTTATACTTTTAGTTAAACAATATTACATAAACCAAGAATAAATCCTCGAGCCTTGACAAAATTTATAATTTGTAAACTTCATTCTTGTATTTGGTAATTTTTAAATTATTAAATTTAAACTTTAAATAACCTATCTGTGGATCGATCTCGTACTTACGAAATATATTACTTGTAGACAACCTACACTTGGGTGAAATATAATTTAAGTAGTAGCACCAACCCAGCACAAAACCGGCCGAGAACTCCTAGCTTGATAGGACTCTACGTTTCATGCCTAGGACCTAGCCAGGACCCTAATGAGTACCCTATCCCAGTTTGAAGCCCCCTGGCTGAGCCATATTCTCCCTGCACGGCTGCACATCAAGCGCGCCTGCATGTGCTTCTCGGGTTGGAGTCCTAACTTTCTAGGACTCCTTCCCAGCCCTAGTGCTCGAGTCCTAGCCATGCTAGGACTCTCTCCCTGACCCATCGTGGACCCTAGCTAGTCCTGTTCCTAGACAAAACCAAGCCAAGCCACAATTCCCATAAACCGAGCTCTATGATCATCAAACACATGTTTTCGGTTTCCAACTTGTTTGGTTCATGTTTGCAGCATTTTGTGTGTGTTATTAGGACCCTAAAACTCATGTAAAACATTCTTTGTCAATAACCTAATCATGGAAGCCCCTTAACCCATAATAAACATGTTTTTGAATCATAAACCATGTTTTAAAAATCACATATGACAGAAAAACAAAAATATTTCATGATGCATTTCTTTTTCATAAAAAATCATTTTTAAATAATTACTATGGTGTGATAGATGAGTAAAATAGAAGAGTATGGCGTGTCTTTTCATAATTTACGCAAAAAAAAAAAACATTTGGCGATGCGACGAATTTTGACGTGTGAGACCCTGCGACGAATTCTCTTCAAAGCTCACGAGTTTCCCTTCAATTCTACGTGTGGTGTGTGCGCTTTAGGGCTGCTAGGAGTTTTCGAGTGTGTGGAGTGTGTGTGAGGCGTGAGTTTTTTAAGAATAATGGGGAGGGTTTGTGCTTATTTATTTGTCCAATAATTAAGTAAAGAAGCCTAGGCCCATTAACATGATCAAATGGGCCCATTAAGCCCATTAACAATTATTAAATATTTTGTTTAGGAAAGTTCGTGAAATTATTAGTCGAGTTATCAAAACTTTCGTGTTTTTGTTGAAAATCGAATACTGATAAAAATTATGTCCCGGCGTATAAAATCACCTCAAAACTCCTTATTTTCAAAAACAAGAAAAAAAAACATCAATCATATTTTAAATGATTTTAAAAAATTATTTAATAAAAAATTTTCCATTTTTCATCCCTCGATCTCCGTTCCTCGATCGCAACTCGAATATCCTTTAAAAATTCATTTGTATGTTTTCAAGTAGAAAATCACTTAAAAATCGTATAAACATATCAACATAATTAATTTAGAAATTAAAATCAATTAATTAACTATTTTCTATATTCCCTAGATTTGCATGCAGTTGAATTACATCGTCTTTTTGACCTTACAGACGTTTAGCTACAAAAGGAAAGAAGCCTTTGAGCATAGGAGAAGAGATAAGAATGACAAGAAATCATTCAAAAAGAAGAATGAAGTCTTGTTAGCTGAAGAAAGCAATTCCAAATGGGCAGAAACTAATAGTGATAAATCAGATTCTGAGAGCTTGAGCAGATCCAATGACGAAGATGAAGCAAAGTGTTCGATGGCTGATGACATAGAACTGGAGTCAAAAAGTGAACATGTTTTTTGTGGGGACCCGGACGCTAATTAATTTCTTAATCGTCTTTAGGAATAATTCAAACAATTATAATAAACATGGTCTATTTTTTTTTTAAAATACAAAGAGGAAACGTAATGTAATTCAATTCAAATTATATATTAAACATAATTATACAAATCTTGTATTATCTACAAGAATTCAACTAGGTTCAACTATATATCAGTGTTGAATCCTAAGTTGCTTCGAAGCCCGGATCTCCACGCTATCTAGTCCAGCCTCGTTCTATTCTTGACCCTGATCCTATCCCACCTGTTGTCATGCACACATACAAACAAGACAACAGCTGGATAACTACGGTGAGAATTACATTCTCAGTATAAATCATGTATACATGCAATCATAAAAATAATATAAAAGCATATAACAGATATGTCTAACATGTATTCAGATCAGAATATAAATCCATATAGAGAATAAATCCTATTCTAAACATGTACCATCATCAGGAACATAAATCGATATGTACCACACTCAGGAACATAATCAACATAAATCAATATACACTATCAATTAGACTCATGACGTCACATTTAAGACTAGACTCAATCCTAGTCTAGGGATCCCGGTTTCCAGAAGTTAGCATTCCCATATCGACCAACAATAATAGAAAAGACTCCAGTTCTATCCACGTCGATAGGGTATCGATCACCAGTAATAGAAGAAGCTTTGATTCTATCCACATCGATAAAGTATCGATCACCAGTAATAGAAGAAACTCCAATTCTATCCACATCGATATGATATCGATCATCAGTAATAGAAGAGTTACATTCTATCCACATCAATACAGTACCGATCACCAGTAATAGAAGAAGCCACATTTCTATCCACATCGATAGCCAATCATCCGGTGACAGACTTTGGCACTATCGCCAATACACTATCTTGTGACATCGTGCAATGTGCCCGTGGCAATCCTACCACTATCAGGCACTTCTGTCACAAGATTACTCGTCTAATACCTGCTATCTATAAATCAAGAGAACAAGTACGTCAATCACATCAATGCAAATATCAATGCAATAAAGTAAAGTATGTGATTTAGGGAAACTCGAGCCCAAACCTCACTCGAGTTGTGCAATCCCAACTCAACATTAATTTATTCATTTATCTTCTCGGTCCGACGAAGACGAAGTATTGAAGTCAACTCTGTCCATACCCAAATCTGATAATGACAATCGAATAGATACAATATCAGTATATAACTCAGTTCAAAACCTGTTATGATTAATACTCAAATCAAAACATAATCTGATCAATGCCCATCGACCTAGATATCACAATACCATCTCAATCAATACCGAATCTGATCAATATCAATCAACTGATGTTTCGACGGCATAACAATACAGTCTCGATAACCCCGTCAATTCCAACACCACAGATATAATACCAGAACTCATAATCAATATCGGTGCAATCCATAATTTCAATAACAACACCAATCTGATATCGAATCTCATTTAATCAATTCCAAAAATCATAACAATTCCATAATCAGTCCGTTTCTTAATCTGACTTCGATTCTATGATGTCTAACATGTCAAGAACATCATATATGAATTCCTATTCAATTCTGACAACATCATAATTTCAAATCATATCTAAACGTAACAAAACTTACGTCCAGTGGTAGCCTGCGTTGATAGGAACACAGTACTGAAGTCAGATTCAAAATCAGACGGACGGTTCGCTCGTAAATCAATTTCGAAAATCACGGACGGAGAAAGCTTCCTCGGATAACTGAATGTAAATATTTCGTCCATTTACATATATATATTTATACACATGCATGAATCAAAAAACGTGGCGACTCCTCAATCTGCATGTCTCGCGCATATGCGCGACTCCGAATGGCGCATATGCGCGAGACCTACTGGTCTCAATGCTCGGCTTCGCAACTACTGGCGCATATGCATGCCTCAATTCGGCGCATATGCATGCCTCAATTCGGCGCATATGCGCCAAAGCTTCTGTTTCAAACGTTGGCTACTGGACTGCTCGCGCATATGCGCGACATCACTCAGCGCATATGCGCGAGACACCATTTCTCGGCGCGTGTGTCTTGGCATCTCTCGCGCATATGCGCGCCTCACTTCGGCGCATATGTGCGAGGTTCTCTGGACAAAGCCTACTACAGCTCACGCATATGCGCGTAATCACTCCGCGCATATGCGCGAGATCTTCTGCCCAACTCGCGCATTACGTCGCGCATGTGCGCGAGTGGCACCTCCCTCGCACCTAATTCGTGTCTTTTCTCGTCTGTCCCGGTCTGATCTGTTCCGTCTTTAATCCCCTCAATTAATCAAGAAATCATCCCAGATTAATCTCAGATTACGGTAAATATACCCAAATCATTTCAGATTACGATAATCAAATTCTCGGGCCTTACATTTCTCCCCCTCTTAGATATGATTTCGTCCTCGAAATCACAGGCAATCAAATCAGATAAAGAAGGAATGTATATTCAAGGTTACTTCAGAAAATTCATTCTATCAAACCATTCTGATAAATTACTTGCAAATACTGTTCATACAACACCCGTATATACCAATCAACAGCTCATATCAAATCAATATCATCAGCTGTTATCAAATTCAATCTCAAATATCACCGTAATATCATTCCCATTCAGAGGAAATCCATAGTACTCACTGTACAATGTCTCGTCTGTAGCTATCTCGATATTCATCTAATAGCTATTATTGTACAATAATTCATAAAGTGATAAGATCTCAGGTCACTAATGCTAAAATCCAGCACTACAGTTCCTGGATATCCTCCAATATCTAGATTGTTCACTCCAACTATCCGTCAATCTATAATCCATAGATAAAACATCATGTTATACATTCTGTCAAGAATCTAAAATCAACCAAAAATCACGGTATGATATAATTAACTCTAGCATTCAATACTATCTGACCCCTTTTCTGACATACCTCTCAGTCGTCTTTTCATATATGTACGTCATCTTGTACAATATAACATCCGCAGATTTGAACAATCGTTCAATAGTAATCACATCATATCACCGTCATAGCAAGATTTTCGATAGTTTCATCACGAAATTCATAGAAATCTACCCCAATTTCTATTCAAGAATCGATAATCTGTATAACCAATTTCCTGGTTTCTATCTTCCTGTCTTCATCTGTCAGCGATTTAGACATTTCAATACAACTCTGACATAACTGATTTCGTTTATTTACATCAAAACTGTCCGTTCGTATTATCACACATTTCTTGTTGCTAGAATAATACGGAATCTACTACCGTGTGCCTCTGACAATACCTGTCATTTCAAATTCAAAATATCTAGCACAAACAATTCAGCTAATTATATAAAATAAAGCATTACCTACCTGGTATTCTGATTGACACATTGTTCTGACTATCGAAATCAAGTTCTGAACAATATGATAAAACTTCGGAACTGCTGTAATTGTCAACATCAGCTCTGAGCCGGCTTGACTGTATATAATCTCAATGGTTCATATAATCAATCAGTATACTATCTTCAGATATCACACACTCTGAATACAATCTGGATTCATAGCCGAACAATTCTGTATACAACAATCTCGGTTCCCAGAATATTCAATACAGATTTCAACTGTTCGATTCAATTAATCATACGCTGCGAATATATCAAAATATCATAGATAAAACGAGCATAAGGTCATCAGAACACTTCGGAACATAGGATTTATCAACCCATTTACAGAACTGAAGTATTTCTCAGAGAAACACATAATCAGATGTAACTCTAACTCTCAGGCAGTAAATCTTCTAACTGACATTTCAATTCTTTCAATTCAATCAATATCATTCTGTACAGAAGTCTAAAATGAAATCCATACCTGATATCAAATCAAGGCTGAAGTCACTCTCCCTGATATAAGACAAATCCGAAATTTCATATGGAACGACTATAGCAACTCTCCTGCCACTGACAAATCATTCCCAGATAGGCTCAACTTCAGTAATAAACTGAATACATAAAGAATTACTCCATTCTTTTCGATAATCATCGAATCATACATAATACGGATATCAAGGAATTCAAAATCGAGAATCCTTACCGTATATCATTCGTTCATCGGCCATTTAAGGTCCGAATCTTACCATCTCCTGGCAAGAATCTATAATAGTTATGTACTTGTTAGCATATCAATATCAATAATGTAATCAAAATCAGATAACACAAGTACAATACAATCTAATTCAATCTCATTCTCTTTTTACTGCAGTACCCAATATATCACAGAATTCAGTGATATCAATTCCTTTCCCCAAAAGGTACAAGGATCAATACTACAGTAATACAGACCCAGCAGGTACAACACATATCAATACAACTCAGTCAAAGATAATCGTAGGGAATGCATTAGTATATATCAATACATATGCAATATAATCATAACAGATTATTACCTGCCACTATATCATCACATGTGTCCTGGGTCTGTTCCTCGATCACTACCACCAGATGATTCTGCTCCCTGAAATCTTCGGGAACCTTTCTGTGGACAGACTCTAGCAAAGTGTCCTTGCTGTTTACAGATATTGCACCGACCAGTCACTCCCTGGCACTGCTCCATGGGATGTCTCCCTCCGCAAGTCCTGCAATAAACTCCAGTATAACTCGGGCTAGAACCACTGGAGCTAGATGAACCACTCGGTCCGCTTCCTAACTTCTTAAACTGTTTCTTTCGAGCTTTCAATTGTTCCTGCTTTCCACCACTGCTGCTGCCAATCTCGAGTCTGGACGGCAGTAGTTGTGGTATCGATGTGGGAAGAACATATGAAACTTCTTTTTATCTCATCAGAACGGTTTCTGCTCTTCTGGCTCGATTCAGAGTATCAGCAAAATTACTCGGTGGTTTCACATTCACCAATGTGCGTATCTCCGGATTCAATCCCTGGATAAACTGATTAGATACAACTGTATCATTTCTAGCCACTTGAGGAGCAAAATGTAGTAAGGTGAAAAACTGGGCCAAATACTCATCGAAATTCAACTGACCCTGTCTTAAATTTGTAAACTCTGCACCTTTATCCTCTCTGTATGATAGAGGTACAAATCTTTGATAAAATTCGACTCTGAAAATTTTCCACGTAATCATGGAACCACGCTGTGCTATGGCTTCCCTAGTTACCAGCCACCAACTCTTAGCGGCTTCCCGTAGTTGATTCCCAAACAGTTTAACTCTACAATCATCTGTGAACCCCAGAAATTCAAATAACATTTCTATATCCTCCAGCCAATTCTCACAATCGCCTGGCGCCTCAATACCCCTCAGAATCGGCGGTTGAAATGACTGAAATCTCATCAACTGTGTTTCCATCAGAGTTTCTGATACATTCATCAGATCAGTCGAAGTACTACCTCGTTCTCGCACTCTTCTAGGAGGAATATCTGATAATCACAGATGTTAGTGGTAACAGGAGACAAATCCGTCTCAATCCCAATCCTGATCAGCTTACCTTTGATCAAGAATTGGTTCTGATCCAGTTTCAACTAATACATATTACCAAATCAACTCAGATATTCAGGTAACATGTAGCTTAATAGCCAGTAAAAACATACTGAAATCTTAGCATATACAATGTAATTTCAACATTATATTCAATCACATGCTAGCAATCACATGCAGGAAAGATAACTCAATCTACCCCGCTCACTCTCTTTATCTTAATTTCAAGAACTACAGTTCTAGAACCTACTGTTCTGGAACCTAATGCTCTGATACCACCTGTTGTGGGGACCAGGACGCTAATTAATTCCTTAATCGTCTTTAGGAATAATTCAAACAATTATAATAAACAGGGTCTAATTTTTTTTTTTTAAATACAAAGCGGAAACGTAATGTAATTCAATTCAAATTACATATTAAACATAATTATACAAATCTTGTATTATCTACAAGAATTCAACTACGTTCAACTATATATCAGTGCTGAATCCTAAGTTGCTTCGAAGTCCGGATCTCCACGCTATCTAGTCCAGCCTCGTTCTCTTCTTGACCCTGATCCTATCCCACCTGTTGTCATGCATACATACAAACAAGACAACAGCCGGATAACTCCGGTGAGAATTACATTCTCAGTATAAATCATGTATACATGCAATCATAAAATAATATAAAAGCATATAACAGATATGTCTAACATGTATTCAGATCAGAATATAAATCCATATAGAGAATAAATCCTATTCTAAACATGTACCATCATCAGGAACAAAAATCGATATGTACCACACTCAGGAACATAATCAACATAAATCAATATACACTATCAATTAGACTCATGACGTCACATTTAAGACTAGACTCAATCCTAGTCTAGGGATCCCGGTTTCCAGAAGTTAGCATTCCCATATCGACCAACAGTAATAGAAAAGACTCCAGTTCTATCCACGTCGATAGGGTATCGATCACCAGTAATAGAAGAAGCTCTGATTCTATCCACATCGATATAGTATCGATCACCAGTAATAGAAGAAACTCCAATTCTATCCACATCGATATGATATCGATCATCAGTAATAGAAGAGTTACATTCTATCCACATCAATACAGTACCGATCACCAGTAATAGAAGAAGCCACATTTCTATCCACATCGATAGCCAATCATCCGGTGACAGACTTTGGCACTATCGCCAATACACTATCTTGTGACATCGTGCAATGTGCCCGTGGCGATCCCACCACTATCAGGCACTTCTATCACAAGATTACTCGTCTAATACCCGCTATCTATAAATCAAGAGAACAAGTACGTCAATCACATCAATGCAAATATCAATGCAATAAAGTAAAGTATGTGATTTAGGGAAACTCGAGCCCAAACCTCACTCGAGTTGTGCAATCCCAACTCAACATTAATTTATACATTTATCTTCTCGGTCCGACGAAGACGAAGTATTGAAGTCAACTCTGTCCATACCCAAATCTGATAATGACAATCGAATAGATACAATATCAGTATATAACTCAGTTCAAAACCTGTTCTGATTAATAATCAAATCAAAACATAATCTGATCAATGCCCATCGACCTATGATATCACAATACCATCTCAATCAATACCGAATCTGATCAATATCAATCAACTGATGTTTCGACGGCATAACAATACAGTCTTGATAACCCCGTCAATTCCAACACCACTGATATAATACCAGAACTCATAATCAATATCGGTGAAATCCATAATTTCAATAACAACACCAATCTGATATCGAATCTCAGTTAATCAATTCCAAAAATCATAACAATTCCATAATCAGTCTGTTTCTTAATCTGACTTCGATTCTATGATGTCTAACATGTCAAGAACATCATATATGAATTCCTATTCAATTCTGACAACATCATAATTTCAAATCGTATCTAAACGTAACAAAACTTACGTCCAGTGGTAGCCTGTGTTGATAGGAATACAGTACTGAAGTCGGATTCAAAATCAGACGGACGGTTCGCTCGTAAATCAATTTCGAAAATCACGGACGGAGAAAGCTTCCTCGGATAACTGAATGTAAATATTTCGTCCATTTACATATATATATATACACATGCATGAATCAAAAAACGTGGCGAGTCCTCAATCTGCATGTCTCGCGCATATGCGCGAGACACCATTTCTCGGCGCGTGTGTCTCGGCATCTCTCGCGCATATGCGCGCCTCACCTCGGCGCATATGCGCGAGGTTCTCTGGACAAAGCCTACTACAGCTCAAGCATATGCGTGCAATCACTCCGCGCATATGCGCGGGATCTTCTGCCCAACTCGCGCACAGCTCGCGCATTACGTCGCGCATGTGCGCGAGTGGCACCTCCCTCTCACCTAATTCGTGTCTTTTCTCGTCTGTCCCGGTCTGATCTGTTCCGTCTTTAATCCCCTCAATTAATCAAGAAATCATCCCAGATTAATCTCAGATTACGGTAAATATACCCAAATCATTTCAGATTACGTTAATCAAATTCTCGGGCCTTACGTTTTTTATTTCAGCTTAATTGATTTTACACGAGAAGAACTTATTTCATCACTTCATGACATGGTAAATGAATATCATAAGCTTTCTCTCTTATTTGAGAAGGCCAAAGCAAAGGAAACTGAGCCCCTAGACAACAAAACTGAAACTGATGAATCAGTTGAATTGTTGAGTCTGAAAAGGAAGATTGCTAAGTAGAAAGCAGAAATGATTGAGAACCAATATTTGATTCAGCAGTTAAAACTTAAAATTAAAGACAAACTGATCTGATTCGAGCTTGGAATAAGTCATTAGTCACGTTGACTGAAATGAAATATTTACAGAAATCAGTTACTGATAAAACTTTTTTAGGCTTTAACAGCCAAGATGAATCTTCTACAAGTGATACTATGCCAAAGCTGAATACGTGCAAAGGAAAATATATTCACTTTGTAAAATCAACTATGGTACACGAACCTTCAGAACCAAGTAAACCAGTTGAGCAACCAATTGAAAATAATAACAAGGCTAAGAATTATGGAATCAGATATAGCCCTTTGAGTTCAAATGATTCGCGAAGCTGGTCAACTAAACGGTTCAGCTATAAAAACCAGAACTCTAAAAGTGGCTATTCAAATTATTTAACAGTAAGCCTGTTCAGAAAATATATCGGATGAATAACCATTTGAACTAGGTTAAAAATCATATTGTTTCATCTGCACACAACACATCAAGCACACACAAGCCGGGAAAAACTATATGGAATATAGCAAATGGAAAGTGAGTTAGACTCGTCCAAGTCTTGGTTTCTAAAGGACTAATCATTTTAGGACCCAAATAGATGTGGGTACCAAAATTATTCATTGTGTGTGACTGTAGGTAAAAGGTACATCAACAAAAGATTCAATCTAGTATCTTGACAGTGGATGCTCTAGACACATGACAAGTGATGATGATTTGCTATCCCAACTGATTAAGTGTTATGGTCCAAACATCAGTTTTGGAGACAACTCAAAAGGTAGAACCACGAGTAAGGGTAAGCTTATCCATGGTAATATTGTTATTAATGATTTCCTACTTGTTGACAATTTGAAATATAACTTGATTAGCATTAGTCAATTATGTGATAATAATTTTTCAGTTCAACAAGCACACTTGCAAAGTTAAGAACTCAACTGATGACATCATCATAACTGGTAATCGATGTGACAATACTTACAAGGTAAGTTGGACTAATCAACCTAATGCACCAGTTTGTTTTGTAGCTTCAAATTCATAAAAGAACTAGTTGTGGCATAAAAGGTTGAACCACTTAAATTTAAAATCCATCGCTCATCTGAGTAACCATGATTCTTGTAACACCTCTGACCGATTTAATAAAATAACAGCGGAATTTTTTTCTAAAATTTATTTGAAGGGAGGAAGGATTTAAAATTTTCTTGACATAAACACATTTTCAATATATACAATCAAAAGTATATACATGATCAAATAAGTGTTGCATAAAAATACAAAATATCATTTTGATCATGTCCAACAATGCTAACAAAATAGCCTTCTTCCTTCCATTTCTATGCATATGACCTCGGCTTCAATCAACGTCCTGTCCCGTCACTCTTATCTGCATCACTTGAAATAACTGAAATGAGTATAAAACTCAGCAAGTGAAACTCTTACATAACAATGTATACATATCATACTCTGTAAAACATAGCTTTGAAATCATTAAATACCATCTAACTCTTTAAACTTGAATAATATAGTAGAACATGAACATAACGATGGTATTACTCTTTTCTCTGATGGATTGATATTTCAATAGTATCTCTGTCTCTGTACCTATATCCCATCGATATAAATCGATTACTCTGTTGGGATATAAGCCTATGGTCGTTGATCAACTAATTGCATGCAATCTCTGACTATCTCTTTATCAATCCAATAAATCATTTGAACTCTCTCTTTGGCATTAAATCAAACACTTTGAATACTCTTTTCTCTTGCATTCCCTTTTTATACAATTGAGACATATAAAAGCCTCTAATATACAACAAAGTGTATCCATACATAACATGAATCAAATGTAAGGGAATATCATGTTAAAACCATTGAAACACAATACATATAATTCATGTGAGCACAAGAAATGAATTCAACTTACAACCAATAGGAAAGCTTGAATCTAATCTCTTGGTCTACAACAATAAACCATGAATAGAACCATCAGCAACTCAATAATCACAAACCCATACCATAAAACCCATAAAATCAACACAATCAACAAACCCATGATTTCTCCCCAACAGCATAATCCAAAGAATAACAAAGCCACAAGATTACCTTAGATCCTTGAACCCAAAATGATCTTGTTCTCACTTCAAATACCCAACAAGAAGCTTGAATCAAAGGAAGGAAGGAAAGAAATTGAGAAACCTAGTCTCCCTTGAGATGAATAACCGAGAAGAATGGGTGGAAATGAGTGAAAATGAGGCAAACTCTTGTATTTAATTACTTAAATCTCGAAAACACGACTTTACTGTTCACGACCGCGGGTGCGCTACAGTTCTTACCGCGGGTGCGCTTGGCAATCTGTACTACTTCCGAAAATCCAAAGGCGACGACCGCGGGTGCACTGCCCTTCCTACCGCGGGTGCGCTAGAGGTTCTGCCCAAACACCGCGGGTGCACTGAAAAATGGAGTGCGGGTGCACTCTCCTCTGTAGCCAACACTATACTCTTTGCAACTAAAATCGAATTCGCAACGTCACTTCTCGTCATAATTTGGCAACACTCTCAACATGAAAGTTGCACCTCTATGTCTTATCTAACCACTCCAATTGGACTCAAATCAATAGGCTCAACATACGAATTACCATGAATTAAATCGCAACGACGCTACACTATGACTACACACCATCTATAATCAACAATACCATAAATCGTAAATCCAAATTCTTAACATCTAAACTATACTTAAACTTAACCAAATAGTCTATAAACATAATAAATCTTAAACCGTACCGTTCACCAAGTTTGGATATTACAATCTCCCCTCCTTAAAGAAATTTTGTCCCCGAAATTGACGTCACTACGCAGACAACTCAGGACATTTTACTTTCATCTCATCCTCTGGTTCCCACGTGGCTTCTTCAATCAATTGATTTCTCCAAAGGACTTTAACAATGTCGATCTCTTTGTTTCTCAATTCTTTAACTTTTCAATCCAGAATCTTGACTGGAATCTCTTGGTACGTCAAATTCGGTGTCAAATCCAATGGCTCGTGACGAAGAACATGGGAAGGATTCGCAATATACTTCCTGAGCATGGAGACATGAAAAATATTATGAACTCTATCAAAATCTGGTGGTAAGGCTAATCTGTAAGCTCGATCACCGACTCTGTCCAAGATCTCAAATGGGCCAATAAACCTTGGACTCAACTTTCCCTTTTTGCCAAACCGCATCACACCTTTAAGAGGTGCAATCTTCAAAAACACGTGATCACCAACCTCAAACTGCAACGGCCTTCGCCGTACATCAGCATAACTCTTCTGTCTTGACTGTGCTGTCTTCATCTTATCTCGAATAACAGCAACAACATCAGCTGTCTGTTGGACCAACTCTGGACCCAACATATTTCTCTTACCAATCTCATCCCAATATAAGGGGGATCTACATTTTCTGCCATAAAGTGCTTCATACGGTGCCATGTCAATCGTCATCTGGTAACTGTTATTGTACGTGAACTCAACCAGAGGCAATTTGGAATCCCAACTACCAGGATAGTCGATAGTAAAAGCTCTGAGCATATCCTCTAAAATATAAATAACTCTCTCTGATTGACCGTCGCTCTGAGGGTGATATGCTGTACTGAATGCTAACCGTGTACCCAAGGCTCTATGCAAACTCTTCCAAAACTCTGAAGTAAATCTAGGGTCGCGATCAGACACGATCGACACAGAAACACAATGAAGTCTGACAATCTCTGCTATGTACTCTTTGGCATAGTGGTTCATGGAATATGTTGTCTTGACTGGGAGAAAATGCACTAACTTGGTCAACCGATCAATGATAACCCAAATAGAGTTATAGCCTTTCTGCGTTCTAGGAAGACCAATCACGAAGTCCATTGTAATGAGCTCCCATTTCCATTGAGGAATCGGCAATGAATGCAATGTCCCTAGCAGGTTTCTAGTGTTCGATTTTCACCTGCTGACAAGTTAGGCACTGAGAAATAAACATGGCAATATGCTTCTTCATACCTGGCCACCAATAGAGTCTCCAAAGATCCTGATACATCTTGGTACTACCTGGATGTATCGAGTATGGCGCGGTATGTGCCTCTGTCAATACGTCTCACCGAATATCATCACCAGTAGGAATACATATACGGCCTCTGATTGTCATCAAACCATCTTTATTCATCCCAAACTCTGAATTACCTCTCTCCTCTGCTCTGGCTCTCATCTCTGTCAACTGTACATCATTGGCCTGCTCTCTACGGATTCTGTCCGTCAATGTAGCCCAAATGATCAACGCTGAAAAGCGAGCAATGGTTCCCGGTATTACCAAAGTTATCTCTTCTCGTTGCAAATCAAACAACAACGGTTTCTGGATCATAGAACTCAAAGATGAACTCGACTTACGGCTCAATGCATCCGCTACAACATTCACCTTTCCAGGGTGGTAACTAATCGTCACATCATAGTCTTTGACAAGCTCTAACCACCGTCTCTGCCGCATATTGAGTTCTTTCTGGGAAAACAAGTACTTTAAACATTTGTGGTCCGTGAAAATTTCACACTTTTCGCCATATAAATAGTGTCTCCAGATTTTCAGGGCGAATACCACAGCTGCCAGTTCCAGATCATGCGTAGGATAATTTTTCTCGTAGCCCTTCAACTGACGAGAAGTATAGGCTATAACCTTTGCACGTTGCATCAGCACTGCACCGAGGCCCTTCTTCAACGCATCGGTAAAAACAATAAAGTCCTCTGAACTACTGGGCAATGCAAGTACCGGAGCTGTCGTCAATCTATCTTTCAACTCTTGGAATCCACTTTGGCATTCATTAGACCACTCAAACTTCACAGTCTTCCTCGTCAGATTGGTTAACGGCAGGGAAATTTTGGAAAAATCTGAAATAAAACGACGATAATAACCCGCCAAACCAAGAAAACTGCGTACCTCTGATACAGTGGTAGGGATAGGCCACTTCTGTATCGCCTGGATTTTTACTGGATCAACAGCTATACCATCCTTCGAGACAATATGGTCTAAGAAAGAAATCTGCTCCAACCAGAACTCACATTTCTTCAACTTAGCATACAAACTCTTCTCTCTCAACAATTGAAGAACAACTCTGAGGTGCTCTGCATGAAACTCTCTGGTCTTGGAATAAATCAATATATCATCGATGAAAACAATGACAAAGCAATCCAAATACGGCTTGAACACCCGGTTCATAAGATCCATGAAGACTGAAGGAGCATTAGTCAGACCGAATGACATCACAAGAAATTCGTAATGACCATACTTGGTCCGGAACGCCGTCTTAGGGATATCAGACTCCCTAACTTTCAACTGATAATAGCCAGATCGCAGATCAATCTTTGAAAACACTGTATCCCCCTGCAGCTGATCAAAAAGATCGTCTATTCGTGGCAACGGATATCTATTCTTAATCGTCAATTTGTTGATTTCTCTGTAGTCAATGCAAAGCCGCAAAGACCCATCTTTCTTTTTGATGAAAAGAACCGGAGCTCCCCAAGGCAAAGAACTCGGCCGAATAAAACCTTTATCCAATAGATCCTGCAACTGCGTCGTCAATTCTTTCATCTCTGACGGAGCCATTCTGTACGGAACCTTAGAAATAGGAACCGTCCCGGGGAATAAATCAATTACAAACTCTACATCTCTGTCCGGCGGTAAACCCGGTACATCATCCTCAAATACATCAGGGAACTCTGTCACAACATTAATATCATCAATATTGAATTTCACAATTCTATCCATATCCACTATCGAAGCCAAAAACCCATCACAACCTCTACACAACAACTTCTTAGCCTCAAGACATGAAATAAAAGGTAGGACCAGCGAAGTACCTGCACTGCCGAGCATACCTTCCTTATTTCCATCATCTGCAAATTTCACAGTCTTGGCAACGCAATTAATCACTGCACGATAGGTTGATAGCCAATCCATGCCAAGTATAATATCAAACGCAACCATCGGAATAACAATCAAATCGGCATAAACCACTCGCTCATCAGAACACGCATACACAGTAGACGTCGGTCATAACACATCTCCAGAAGGCATTACAACATTAAACTGGAGGGAAAGAACAGAGGGAACTAAACCCAAAGATCTCAAAAATAGTTCAGACATAAAAGAATGAGTAGCACCTGTATCAATCAATGTCGTAGCTACTCTGCCTGAAATTAAGATAGTGCTAGAGATCACAGAAGAATCAGGGTTTATACCTTCCTTCGTCATGGTGAAGATGCGACCCTGCACCTTCTCTTTACTCGAGCCTCTCAGATAGTCTTTAGCGATATGGCCTGCAGTTCCAGATCAGTAGCAAGTGTGAGTACCAAAATCTGCACTCTCCCCTATGTTGCCTACTGCACTTGGGACACAACGGCTTCTTAGGATCAAATGGAACTGTCGGTGCTTTAGAACTCGGCTCTATCTTGCCTTTCCCCTTGAAATTGCCTTTCCCTCTTTGGCTCGAACCTTGACCTCTTTGAGCGATAGCATGTTGCCTCTCTTGTCTCTCTCTAGCAATGTCCTTCTCATCTTGCTCGGCTAACAATGCCTTAGCCACAATCTCTTTAAATGTCACCACCTTAGACATATTGATGTCCCTTCTGATCTCTGCTCGAAGTCCTCTAATGAAATGAGCACCCTTATCTTTTTCATTGGAGGCAATATATGGGGCAAACAGACAGCCCTCCTCGAACTTCAAAATGTACTCGTCAACATTCATACCTCCCTGACGAAGCTCTAAAAACTCAGTCACCTTCCGAACTCGAAGTGCATCCGGGAAATACTTGTCATAGAAAAGATCAGTGAAATCTTGCCACTTCAATGACGGAACATCAACACTTACCTTGGTAGCATTCCACCAAATACGTGCAGCTTTAACTAGCATGAATACTGCACAACCAACTCTGTCCTTGTCTTCATACCTGAGATGATCAAATATCACCTCAAGTTCTTTAATCCACTCTACAGCTACCAATGGATCAGTGATTCCTGCAAACTCAGGCTGATCCATCCTCTTAAAAGCTGTAAAGATCCCATCAGTTCCAACTGCTTGAACCACTTGGCCTCTCCCTTGGCCTCTACCTTGACCTGAACCTTGCAAACAGAGCAACTGTTGAATCTGTTCACTGTGAACCTTGGCTTGCTCTTTCAGTAATTTTCCGAACTCGTCGACAACTCTCGATGAGGAGCTATCCTCACCCTCTGAAGCCTTTCTCTTAGGAGGCATTAACTCCTACAATGTGCTCACATAATACATATCAACCAATAACAATAAATAGATGTAGAAGAAGACATACACGGACAGTTGAAAGTAGACGAAGTCATATGCATTGGTCCGAAGAACGTTGCTGTGATACCACTAAATGTAACACCTCTGACCGATTTCATAAAATAACAGCGGAATTTCTAAAATTTATTTGAAGGGAGGAAGGATTTAAAATTTTCTTGACATAAACACATTTTCAATATATACAATCAAAAGTATATACATGATCAAATAAGTGTTGCATCAAAATACAAAATATCATTTTGATCATGTCCAACAATGCTAACAAAATAGCCTTCTTCCTTCCATCTTTATGCATATGACCTCGGCTCCAATCAACATCCTGGCTCGTCAGTCTTATCTGCATCACATGAGATAATTGAAATGAGTATAAAACTCAGCAAGTGAAACTCTTACATAACAATGTATACATATCATACTCTGTAAAACATGGCTTTGAAATCATTAAATACTATCTAACTCTTTAAACATGAATAATATAGTAGAACATGAACATAACGATGGTATTACTCTTTTCTCTGATGGATTGATATTTCAATAGTATCTCTGTCTCTGTACCTATATCCCATCGATATAAATCGATTACTCTGTTAGGATATAAGCCTATGGTCGTTGATCAAATAATTGCATGTAATCTCTGACTATCTCTTTATCAATCCAATAAATCATTTGAACTATCTCTTTGGCATTAAATCAAACACTTTGAATACTCTTTTCTCTTGAATTCCCTTTTTATACAATTGAGACATATAAAAGCCTCTAATATACAACAAAGTGTATCCATACATAACATGAATCAAATGTAAGGGATTAGCATGTTAAAACCATTGAAACACAATACATATAATTCATGTGAGCACAAGAAATGAATTCCACTTACAACCAATAGGAAAGCTTGAATCTAATCTCTTGGTACAAATCCTACAACAATAAACCATGAATTGAACCATCAACAACTCAATAATCACAAACCCATACCATAAAACCCATAAAATCAACACAATCAACAAACCCATGATTTCTCCCCAACAGCATAATCCAAATAATAACAAAGTCACAAGATTACCTTAGCTCCTTGAACCCAAAATGATCTTGTTCTCACTTCAAATACCCAACAAGAAGCTTGAATCAAAGGAAGGAAAGAAAGAAATTGAGAACCCTAGGTCTCCCTTGAGATGAATAACCGAGAAGAATGGGTGGAAATGAGTGAAAATGAGGCAACTCTTGTATTTAATCACTTAAATCTCGAAAACACGACTTTACTGTTCATGACCGCGGGTGCGCTACAGTTCTTACCGCGGGTGCGCTAGGCAATCTGTTCTACTTCCGAAAATCCAAAGGCGACGACCGCGGGTGCGCTCCCCTTCCTACCGCGGGTGTGCTGGAGGTTCTGCCCAAACACCGCGGGTGCACTGAAAAATGGAGTGCGGGTGTACTCTCCTCTGTAGCAAACACTATACTCTTTGCAACTAAAATCGAATCGCAACGTCACTTCTCCTCATAATTCGGCAACACTCTCAACATGAAAGTTGCACCTCTATGTCTTATCTAACCACTCCAATTGGACTCAAACCTATAGGGTCAACATACGAATTACCATGAATTAAATCGCAACGATGCTACACTATGACTACACACCATCTATAATCAACAATACCATAAATCATAAATCCAAATTCTTAACATCTAAACTATACTTAAACTTAACCAAATAGTATATAAACATAATAAATCTTAAACCGTGCCTTTCACCAAGTTTGGATATTACAATTCTGTAACTGGTCTGCCTAAGATCGATTTTTCAAAAGATACAGTTTGTTCAGCATGTCACTTTGGTAAACAAGTAAGATTTTCTTTCAAAAACAAGGGTAGTAAATCTTTCTCCAGATACTTAGAACTTGATATGATCGGTTAAGGGTGAGAGAGTGTTTAGAAGGGGGGTTGAATAAACACTCGCAATTTTCAAACCTTTTCGACTGATGAGTCAGTTTAGTGATAAACTGATACTCGGGAATCTTGTAAGTCAATATCAATCATTTAACAAATAGTTGCGGGGAAATAAACTGAATGATAGATAGAATAGAAACTGAAATAATGAGACACATGATTTTATGGATGTTCAGAGATTTCAAACACTCCTACGTCACTCCTTCTATCTCAAGGATATGATATACACTAAATGACTTTGATCGATACAAACTCTTTTACAGACCCACTTCAGTTTTGGACTTAACAATGTCAAATTGAAACTCTTAGTTACAAACTAGTTTTCAGAACTCAATAGAAACTGAATAAATCTAACACAACTGATCTCTTCTAGATCGAGTAATACATTTTGTGTTGAAAGCTCGAATTATAGCTTAGCAGCTATGAATGTATACAATAAGCGTGAGCTTTTCTGTTTACAAAAGTTTCAGCAGAGTAACTTAATAAATTTCGAGTGCTCAAGATTTCAGATGTTCAATGATTCAGTAGTTCGACAGATATCTTCAGTTGCTCTTCTCTGCTATTTATAGGCTTCCTTCCGATGGTAATATTAAATACAATTTGAACCTTTCTATCCGTTTCATGCCACGTCAACATTCTTCTGACAGTCGTACACTGCAGATTTTCTGTAATGCGGCGATACCACTACTTGTTGCAGTCAACTTTTGTCGGTTGAATGTCTTAACTGATGACGTGTATAGTTGAGGAATCAGCTGATAGATTGTAGTTGAGAAGCTCACAACTGTTTGTAATAACTGATCAGTCAATTGTCTGCGTAGTTCATTTGCTGGTTCGGTTGCCTTCGAAAGTCTGCGTGTTTTTCTTCAGTTAATGGCAACATGTTTTAGATCAGTTATCATTTTTTTTACATCACTTAGATACTCAGTTTGTCAAACAACCAAAATTCAGTTTCCAACAATTTCTCCCTTTTAGGTGTTTGACACTTGGAAATAAAGAACTGATAACCCTTTCAACGTATATATTCGTACAAAGAATAAAATATTGAAGAAATGAAATAATCTTCAATTAATATGAATAAAATAATCTTCTATTTCTTCTTGATAGTCTTCGAGGATTTCTCTGGTTGATCCTTTCCTTGTTCTTTGTCTTCCCCTTTTTTGTCATACTCATCAACCTTTTTCGATAAGATTCGCACATCTGAGGAGAGATTAGACACCGAATTCAATAATATATCTTGCAGTAAATACAGTCTTTTGGGCATAGTGGTTTCCAGAAAGTCAAGGCGTCTTGTAACCAAAGCTTGAGTCTGGAAATGAGCTTCAGCTGACACTCTGTCTTTCTGAAGTTTGTCCATTTGAATGAATAATGAAGTGATGTCCTTCTGAATTTGCTGTAATTTTCAGATTTTATTGTCCTTTATAGAATCAAACCTCATAGTGTGCAGAAATTGGGTTGATTTGATATCTGAAATGGAAGACACTATACCGACGAGGTTGGTCTGAATTGCCTGAATTTCTTCAAACAAAGATTCAGTTTCTATTCAGATGCCAGGAGACATGGCTCCAGAGGTTAATGGTTCCTGCTCTTTGTTCTCTTTATCGAAGATTACCATGGCCCCGTCAGTTGTTTCAGCTGAAGGATTGACCATTTCAGAAATCTCTGCTGGTAAAGTTGCCTGTTGAGGCTGTGGAGAAGAACAAGTTGGATCAGCAACAGAATCTGAATGTGCTCCAGGTGGAAGATCAATTGAAATATCAGTTGTTTCTGTGGGGCCCTTAACTCATAATCGTTATTACAATGCAATCTGATTAAAGTTAATTAATCACAGCGAAAAACGAGTTTAAATTTTATTTACAGTAAGCCCAAAACGTGTCAACTGTAATTATGATACTAAAAATAGTATATAATATCATCTCGTCTCAACATACCACAATATAAAACAAGCCCACACGTAATCCAAAATAAATACATACAAACAAACTCATATTCTCAAGACATGCCCCGGTATATAGATACATATACATATACTAGGAAAGACCACTAAACCTCAGCTCAAACTATGACTCCCTCCAGAAGTACCCTCTCCGGTCTCCTGATATCCTGGAGTACCTGTCATTGTCCACACACAAAGACAACAATAGCCCCATCTGGGGTGAGCAAAGCTCAGTCTGAAACAACCACAATATATACCACAAGTATCTAAACAATGATATATGATATGCAATGCATGTATATCGTGGAAGTATCAGGTCAAATGCCCATCCACTGAGCATATATCAGAATCAATCGAATCGTTATCAAATCAATGCTCGAGCTGGCACACTGGCCTCAACTAGGTATACTTGTATGATAACGTCGACAAAGTGCTCTCAAATCCCAAATCTCAATCAATCAGCGGAGCCACTAATGACTATGCTTTAAGAGCCATATGAGGCCAAACATAGCATCGTGTTCACAAACCCCAAAAACAAATCAAATCATATCAGGATATCCAAGGATCATAGCTCAACGTGCAAGTCATGTATGCCACATAAACTCAACAAGTAAGGTATATAGACATGTATTCTCAATCAAATCAATCAAACATATATCATATGATACAGATACCTGTCTTATGTTACTCGGTCGCAACATACCTCAATTCTTCGTTTTCAATTGATATAACTTGAAGATTTCATTATAGAAACTCTATCTACATCAATAACATATTCACTTCAATCAATAACATCATTCAAAATCAACAATATAAGTTTCAAATATCTTTTGAAACTTTGAAATTTCATATCAAATTGAAATCATAACATAATTCAATTTCGACTTCAAAACTTAGTTTCTTGTCGGTTATTCTACCGCATATATAATCAGAATTAAGAATAACTGATAAATAATTCTTCAATCTCAACCCAACGATTAAAATTTCCTAATTATAATAAATTGGGAATAATTCAAAATAATATCACTATAATCATCTTTTCTTCGTTAAAAATCATACATTATTCAACAATTTTCAATTTCTGTATGATTTAACAATTTATCAAATTTATTCCAAAAATATACAAAGTTCAAACATCACCAAAAATATAAAATTTATACCTCAAATCGAAGACCTCGTGTCAACGATCCCAGAACTGAAGTCGGTTCGTCGATTGGGTAAACTGATAAGTCGCAAGATCGAAAAGAAAATCAAGAACCCTTATTTCTCTTTTCTAACTTTTCTTCTGTATCTTTCTGAACTTTCTGTTGAATGATAAATTCATTAAACGTAACTTCACATTTATCTTTTTTTTTTAAATATTATATTATTTTAATAATATAATAAAATATATACTATTTAACACTTTAACACCGATATATCCCTTTGGACCAGTCAAACGATCAAATTTTCCAAAACTCAAAACATGAAAATTTTAGCACTATGTATTAGCTTTCCGATGAAATTGGTCTCATTTCATTTGGACTAATACTCAGATAATTATGCTTAAAATCATAACATGTATCACTAATTACCATTTTGCCCTTAAAATTAATTTATTATTTTTCAACTTATTTACAAAATGCCATAAAAAAAATTGAATATTTTTTAACTTATTTACAAAAATGCCATCAAAACTATTTTAAAAGTTGTTGGACTATTGTTTATTCTCGGGGTCTCACATTTCTCCCCAACATAAAAGATTTCGTCCTCCAAATCTCAAACATCTCTATATACATAACATTGGCAACATACACTAGTTATTATAGTACATATCAAAACTAAAATTAGTAAATGGATCACTATATATTGAATACAATGTAACAGGTAAAATAGAATCAAACAAGTGTGGATATGATTCTCGCATCTTGATTTCCAATTCCCACGTTGACTCCTCCACACCATGTCGTGTCCATTGCACTCAAACTAGCGAAATCGATTTATTACGCAATACTTTCTCCTTCCGATCCATAATGCAAACAGGTTGTTCAACATAGGAAAGAGAAGGATCAAGTTCAACCTCATCAGGTGCAAGTACATGTGATGGATCTCGTTCATACTTTCTCAACATAGAAACATGAAATACATCATGAATGACAGATAAAGCTGGTGGCAATGCTAACCGATAAGCAAGATCCCCAAATCGATCAAGGATCTCGTATGGACCAATATATTGAGGTGATAACTTCCCTCGCATGCAAAATTGAACAGTGCCTCTGAAGGGAGATATTTTCAAAAACACTTTATCACCTTTCTGGAAATCTAAGGGTCGTCTTCGTTTATTCGCATAACTTGTTTCACGATCCTGAGCAGCTTTCATCCGCTGTCGAATTAACTGAACCTTATCATTCATTTCCTGTAAAATTTCTGGTCCAGTCAATTGTTTTTCACCAATTTCATCCCAGAATAACGGTGACTGACATCGTCTCTCGTGTAAGGCTTCAAAAGGTGCCATACCAATGCTCATTTGGAAGCTATTATTATAAGAAAATTCAACTAATGGTAAGGCATCTTGCCAACCAATTTTAAAATCCATCACAATCGCACGTAATTTATCTTCTAACGTTTTAATTGTACGATCAGTTTTTCCATCAGTTTGAGGATGATAAGCAGTACTCATAGCCAAACGCGTATCCATCGCTTCTTGGAAACTAACCCAGAATTTAGAAGCAAACCTGGGAACACGATGTGATACAATTTAGACTGGCACACCGTGCAGTCTCACAATATTCCTAATGTATAAAGGGGTCATTCTCTGATAAGGATAAGTCCGCTCATACGGAATAAAATGTGCAGATTTCGAAAGTCGATCAATAATAACCCAAATAACATCACAGCCCTTGGGCGAACGAGTTAAATGAGTCACAAAATCCATAGCAATATGTTTCCAATTCCACTATGGGATTTCAAGACTATGGAGTAATCCTCCCGGTTTAACTCTCTGCCTTCACTTCCTGAAAGACAAGACATATCGAAATAAATTCAGCAATGTCCTTCTTCATACGTCTCCACCAGAATTGAGGTCTCAATGTCAAATACATCTTTCGGCCTCTAGGGTAAATACTGTATTTGCTACATTGTGCTTCTCGAAGAAGGGCATATTTCAAATCAGAATTATCAGGAACTACCAGCCCACCGTTATGTCATAAAGAACCATCAGAAGAAATATGAAATCCAGACTGATGTCCTACAGATACAAGTTCTTTCGACTTTTGGATTTGAGCATCGCTTCGTTGGGCCTTTCGTATTTTTGATATCAAGTTCGGCTCAATTTGCAATGATGAGACGGTGAAAGAATTCCAATTTGTGTGAAAAGTCCAACTAGAAGTACATATATCCTCGTGTACTTTGGCGACATTGACAGAAGCTAACACAGAATCATGAACTTTACGGCTAAGGGCATCCGCAATAACATTCACCGATCCAAGGTGATACTGAATCTCACAATCAAAATCCTTCAGGAGATCCATCCACCTGTGTTGCCTCATATTCAAATCAGATTGAGAAAATAGATATTTCAGACTCTTGTGGTCTGAATAAATAACAAACTTTTCTTCATATAAGTAATGGCGCCACATTTTCAAATCAAACACAATGGCGGCCAATTCCAGATCATGAACAGGATAACGAGTTTCATGAGATTTCAATTAACGAGACGCATAAGCAACCACCTTGCCATTTTGCATCAGAACACAGCCCAAAACCTTACCAGATGCATCTGTACACACTACAAATCCTCTGGTACCCTGAGGAAATAGTAAGCACAGGTGCTGTGGTTAATCTCGTCTTCAATTCAAGAAAACTAGCTTCACATTCATCTGATCAAATGAATCTCTGATTCTTCTGTGTCAGTTGAGTAATAGTTTGGCTATTTTTGAAAATCCTTCAATAAAACAACTATAATAACCAGCTAAACCCATGAAGCTATGGATCTCAGGAACATTCGTAGGTCTCGGCCAATTCAATACAGCTTCGACCTTCGTAGGATCAACAAATATCCCATGTTTCGAAATAACATGGCCTAAAAATACTACTTTGTCCATCTAGAATTCGCATTTGGACAATTTAGCATGTAAATGGTCATTGCGAAGAGTTTGAAGTACCAGTCTCAGATGTTCAGTATGCACCTTTTTTGATTTTGAATACACAAGAATATCATCAATAAATACAATAACGAATCGGTCAAGATAATCTCGAAAGACATGATCCATTAAATCCATAAAAACAGCAGGAGCATTCGTGAGACGGAAAGGCATAATCAAAACTCATAGTGACCATACCTGGTACGAAAAGCAGTCTTAGGCACATCTTCTTCTCGAACACGTACTTGATGATATTCAGAACGAAGATCAATCTTAGAGTAGACAGAAGTACCCTGAAGATGATCAAATAAATCATCAATACGAGGAAGTGGATACTTGTGATAGGATCGATTAACATATCAAGAGTGATTAAAAGGGAGGGGGGGGGGGGGTTGAATAAACACTCACAATTAAAACTGATCTTTTCGAATTTTGAGTTCAGTTTGGTGACAAACTGATTCTCGGAATCTTGCTGGTCAATGACAATCAGTTAAACTAAAGTAGTTGCGGAAAGTAACTGACTGACAGATAGAATACAAAACTGAAATAAAATACACAAGGATTGTTTCTGGATGTTCGGAGATTTAAATTACTCCTACGTCACCCCTTCTATCTCAAGGATAGGATTTCCACTAAAATACTTTGATCGAATACAAGATTTGTACTGACCCACTTCAGTTTGGACTTACTACTGCCAAAAGCTGAAATTATTTGTATTACAAAATGTTCTCAGTGCTTAACTGATCTTAGCACTATCGAATTTAACGAATATTACAAAGTGCTAGTGAGCTCAAATTGTAGCCTTGACTGCTACGAATAAACCAAGTAAGAGTGAGCTAAGATTTTGGCAGAGTAACAGCAAGCTTTTAATAGAGTGATCTCTCTTCTTTATTCAACTGTTCTTCTGTCATATTTATAAGCTTCCCTTCCAACGGTAACTTGAGATATATTTGAATCTTTGTATCCGTTGATTGCCACTTCTTTATTTCTTGGGCATTGTTTGCTTCATTTATTGTAATGCGGCGTCTTAACTGCTTTAGCCAAAATGCGTTGTTCTAAGCTGTATTGATTGAAGTGCGGCGTTTCATATTCAGTTGCAGTCTTCTATGTCTCTTTGTCGGTTGAGTGTTCTTTTCCGAGACATGTTCAGTTGAAGGATGCTTAGCTTAAAAGCATACGGCTGAATGTATCAACTGATCGGTTTCCAACTGATCAGTTTTCTTTATTAGATCAGCTGACTTCAGTTGTTAAGTCCAGTTGCTGAATTGCGCATATCAGTTGGTTCATATTTTGTCAAACGCCGGAATTTAGTTTCCAACAATTTTCCCCTTTATGGTGATTGACAAAACTAAGTAAATAATAACTTAACGTCTGAACTCATTGTAGATAAAATAAGAGATTGATCAACTTAATATTGGACTACAATAATAACTGAACGTCTGAACTTTATATGAATAAAATAAGATCTGAATTTCTTGAACTGATAGAGGTCTTGATTCAATAACAGCTGGATCTAATAATCTGATTAACTGCTTTTTAACAAGATGGTTTCTTCTGCTGTTTCTCAAGATGCTCTTTGATTTCTTCCCCCTTTTTGTCAAACAAATCCATCTTCTCAGATAATCTTCGAACGTCATTGGAAAGAATTTTGACATCTGAGGAGATACTTGAGACATCAGATTGTAAAAGAGTCTGCAGTAATTCCATTTTATTAGAAACAGAAGTTTCCAATCGCTCAACTCGTTTGCTGATAACGTCTTGAGTGATGGAGAGACTCTTAGTGTAACGCTCATATTCGACGACTGTCCTCACTATATCAAGACGGGTCTTTCCAGCGTGCTTATGTCCTCACTCACACGCACCCTGGGAAACTTCCCAGGAGGTCACCCATCCCAAAATTGCCCCAAATCAAGCACGCTTAACTTTGGAGTTCTTATGTGATGTGCTATCGAAAAGAAGATGCACCTCGTGATATGAATAGTACAAATCAAATCTTTTAAGCCCACTTCAACTGTACAGTCCATTACATTGAACAGTCTCAGAATCCCACTCATTCCCGTGTGGGTCGGTTCATTCATGTACCCTCCACCTAGAAGCCTGCCAGGAGCCGCTCATTGTTCGTGCAACTGATGGCACCGGCGATCACCCCCCGCCCTCTTCGGCCCCGGGCCTCACATGCCCACCAGCTTCCGCTTGGTTCGTCCCCGAACGACACCGTACTAAGAGAGGTCGGCTCTGATACCAATTGTAATGCCCCATATTAGACGACTGTCCTCACTGTATCAAGACGGGTCTTTCCAGCGTGCTTATGTCCTCACTCACACGCACCCTGGGAAACTTCCCAGGATGGTCACCCAACCCAAAATTGCCCCAAGTCAAGCACGCTTAACTTTGGAGTTCTTATGTGATGAGCTACCGAAAAGAAGATGCACCTCGTGATATGAATAGTACAAATCAAATCTTTTAAGCCCTCTTCAACTGTACAGTCCATTACATTGAACAGTCTCAGAATCCCTCTCATTCCCGTGTGGGTCGGTTCCTTCATGTACCCTCCACCTAGAAGCCTGCCAGGAGCCGCTCATTGTCCGTGCAACTGATGGCACCGGCGATCACCCCCCGCCCTCTTCGGCCCCGGGTCTCACACTCAGCTAAACCTTTGTTCTTCTTAATTGCTTTCATTGATTGAAACAGAGAGTTTAAGGCTTCTTGAATTGCTTTCAGTTTCTCTGAGTTGAATGCCTCAGAATGTTCTAGCTTCAGAGAATGTTTTAATTGAGTATGTTGAATCTTGTACATATCATTAATTACTCTATGTATATCATGCTGAATTTCCTGAATTTCTGCAAGAACAAAATCAAGATCTTTGGCGGAGTTAAGATTTGGCTGATCCGACGCTCCAGCTTCCTGTGAGACTTGATCAAAAACCACCATGGTTCTTTCAGATATCATTGTTTCAGCAATATTCGGTTCTGGAACATCTGTTTCAGTTACTGCCACTTGGACCAGATGAGGTGAAGACTGATGTTGTTCAGCATTTGAGCTTTCCTGCTGAATGTGAGAGTTTGCAGGATCTTTAGCTAGTGAGTCATGAGCTGATGCTTCTGCAGGATAGTCATCTGAGATTCGAGCTGACTCTTTAGTTGGAGGATTGTCAGAAGTCGGCAACAGAGCCTCCAGATTCTCAGCAATTTTGTGATCTGGTGATTGAGCAGACATCATTCTTGGATCATTTGGTTCAGAAATGGCGGCCTTAACTGGCTCTTCAGTTAAGATGGTATTCTCTTCAGCTGCTTGATCAGCGGAGTGATCAACTGATAAAGTTTCATTAATAACAGATTCTGTCACCACTGCTTGAATAATTTCATCAATGTTGGCAAAATTCAACTCGGCTTCAGAGTACAACTGATGTTCCATAGCAGATGATTGTGGCACATCCTGAACTGTTTCTTCAGTTGTAACAATTGTTTGTTCTGAGGGTGGCTCTTTCTGCTGAGAGGAGGGTTCTTCTTCTTCTTCTTCAGAGGCTTTCTCAGGAAGAACTAACTCCTGATCCATTTCCCACACTTTTATCTGAGCTTGCAAGCTAGTAAGATCTGTATCTAGCTGAGTGATCACAGCTCGATCATTATAAGCAGTTGGATTGGTGGGAATGTAGTTTGCCTTCAATTTCTCAAGCAGTTGAGATAGCTTCTTAGCTCGAATTTGGTCAAAAAAATAGGTTTTCCTCTCCAAAGCCTGAACAATTGTGGCAGCTTTGACCATCTTGAGGACAATTGCTTCCAGTTTGATAAACTTGTTCAGCTGGGATTTCTTTTTCAGCTGTTTAGCAAAAATCTGAGTTCTGTAAGAGTTTTTGATGCTGCAAAATTATTAACATGTTCCCAAACAAGGTCAATATGAGTTTGAATGGAATTGGATGGCCTGGGCTCTTCAGTCAATTTGCCCTTGCCTTTTTCAGTACTGAGGATGTGTGGAATTTCCAATCCAGTACGAGTAGTATCCACCAGTTCTATAATCTTTATACCTTTGGGTCTGACATGTGCTAGAACAGCTAGGACGATTGATATGGATTAGAGGAGCATTGATCCTAACTGTTTCCTTTGTTGCACCAGCTGAGATTTCTGGTGGGATGATCTTCAGAGGAACTTCTTTGATAAGCTGTTGGGCATCCGAAGATTTCAGCCTTTCAGTAAGAATAGATTCTACTGTGGTTGGTAATTTTGTCCTTTGTGTTCGTGGTTTCTTGGCAACTTTTGGAGAGGGCGTCTTCTCGAAATCGGATTCACTAATAATCAGTTTTCTTTTAACTGTCTTCAGTTGAGCCAATGTCTTGGTCTGTTTAACTGATTTTGGAGCAACCTGTTGCGTTCCAATCTCCTTTTTTATCTTCACGAACTGATCAGGAGAGATATCTAATTTAGTCTTGGGTGGCAGAACATTCTTCCCATTGAAAATTTTGAATTTAGATAATCGCTCCAAATCATCAGCCACCAACCCTTTGACTTTCATCAAATAGCTCAGCGGCACTGCAAATCCTTTGGATAGCTTGGTGGAGGAAAACATATTCTTCAAGATACTGAAAATAAGTTGCTTCCAGTTGAATTTTCTTCCAGCCATAATAACCGTAATAGCTTGAAACTTTTCCAAAGTCAGGGCGGTATACGATCCTGCCTTAGCCAATAGCCCTTTGGCTACGATATCAGCCAGCAATTGAACCTCATGCTTCAGTTCCTTCTTAGGATCGGAAACTTTGATTTTCCGTCCATCAGCAGAGAGTGCAGATTGCATTTCCTCAATGTCAGATGTTTTGACTTCAGAGAAGCTGATGTACCCAGCAGTTGGTAAAGAGAAAATTTCTCCGAAGGCCTCTTCAGATAGGATCAACAGTTGATCATTGACAGTTACAGAGATACTTCCATCAGTAGTGACAAACCCCTTCAGATAGAATTCATTTATTTCCTTGGGGTATATCTCCTGCGAAGATTGTCCCAAAAACATCCTGAGACCAGCAGATTCAATTTTCAGAAAGACGTTCTTAATTTCAGCTTCTTGAACTGATAAAATTGAGTCAAAATCAATGGCCATAGCGTTCAACACGTGAGATGGGATTTGATTCGCCATTTCGAAAGATAAAACGATCTGAAATTCGTAAAAGATAAGCTCTGGAATTAGTATGCTTTTAGGAACTGATTGTATTCGTAAGAAAGAAAACTGAATTGAAGCGGGCATAGTACATTTGTATGTATGTGACTGTTTAAATTCTGGACACGTGTCAGTCCATCAAAATTTTGAATAAAAACGTGTGCTGTAAGCGTGTGTACAATTTGGACAGTTCAAATGCTTCCACGTTTTTAAAATAAGATTCATCATTAAATAGCAGACACTCACGTCACTTGATTTGGAATATAATATGGTTAATTAGTTAACTTATATGAGAAGATTAGTGAAATACCCAACTGAACGATAAGTTGTAAGACTGTGTCCTTTCAGTTGAGAGTTTACTAACATTTGTCTTCTCAGTTAACCTCTTGAAACAATTATTCCCCCTTAATCGGTGCATAGAATAATAAATTTAAAGGTCAGAAAGATTGTCGTTTGCTGAAACGTTGACGGCCCTTCAGCTTCCATGATTTTCGTCTATAAATAGAAGTAACACGGTTAGTTTCAGTCATATTGGTGAAGATATTCAAGACAAAAAGAATGGCAGATACGAGTAGCTCGAGTGCTTCGCCATTTGCTCTGGAGACCAGGAAGGCTGTTATTGAAGATGAAGTCTTCTATAAGAGTCTTCACTACTGGGAAAAGTTACAGAAGCTTGAGTTCCTGTATAATACTGGAGAGGCTACTACTCCCGAACTGGTGGCAGAGTTGAAAAAAGTGCGGGAGCACTTGAACATAGCTGTGTGGGTGGACATCTTTAAGGATGGTCATATCTATCAGCTAATGCTTCGAAAGGAACTGAAAATCCTTAAACGCATAGCTGTTTCTCAGAGCTTTGTCAAGACATCTACCGCACCTTTATCTACTTGGTTGAAAATGTGGATAATTGTTGTAGAAGAAAAATATGATGATGTAATCCGTGCAAACGTTTATGGTTGAATGAATTATTTATATGAGCTTAATTTTGTTTTTCTCTTTCCTGCAAATGATAAATTTCATCAGTTGTTATATATGAATTGCGAACTTAAACAGATGAACTGATGAAAGACTAACTTATATAAGTTGACTATGAACTGAAATCAGTTAAGCATTAAGTAATAAATGACAAACTGATATCAGTTGATAATGAACAACTGATAAATAAGAAGCCTGGGTAAATGAGAAAAACGCTTCGGTTGACTTGAGACTCTTTGGTTTCTTCAACATTTAATGTCATCTGTCTATAAATAAGACGAGAGAAATAAAATGTGAGACAGTAACAGTTCAATATGTCGGATTGAAGTAATTCTGATGCATGCAGCAGTACGCATATTCAAGTTACTTAACAATTAAGTCCTTATTTAGAAGAGTTGAAGAAAATGATGGAGGAATATGTCTTGACGAAAGTGATGTCAACATGGTTCAAAATTCATGATTTGCAGAGGATAAGTAGTAGTGGTGCTGCTCCTTCTCGTGCTCAAGCAGCAACAGCAAGAAAATACATTGATCATTTTGAAGTCAGGCATGTTACAGACCTGGTTGATGACAATGTTCTGCTACAAGCAATGCTATGGAAAGAATGGCATGTGATTGAGAAGATTTCTACAACTGAATCATTTTCTAGAATCCGAATTTATGAGTTGAATAATTGGATTACAGAATGGCAACATTCAGTTGGTTCTAAGTTATCTTCTGTAAGATGGGATCGATTTTATTATTAATAAAGTATCATTTCCAATTTGTTGTTGTGTTCTTATTTTCTGCAAAGAATTTTATTAGTAAAACAGCATCAATAATAATTTTAAGACAAGTCAATTAAACCAAGAATATTGCGAAAGTAAGAAAACTTGGTCTCGGGTAATGGTTTGGTGAAGATGTCAGCTGCTTGTTGCTAAGTTGAAATATACTCCAGTCTAATGTTCTTCTTCAAAGCATGATCTCTAATGAAGTGGTGCCTGACATCTATATGCTTGGTCCTTGAGTGAAGAACTGGATTATAGGTGATGGCAATTGTGCTCGTATTGTCGCAAAATATGGGCGATTCATTTGTAATTACTCCATAATCTCTCAGTTGTTGATGGATCCAGATCAGTTGTGCACAACAACTACCAGCAGCAAGGTATTCTGCTTCAGTTGTTGAGGTAGCTATGGATGTCTGCTTTTTGCTGAACCAAGAGATCAATCTGTCTCCTAGAAACTGACAAGATCCACTTGTACTTTTACGATCAAGCTTACAACCTGCATAATCTGCATCTTAATAAATTGAAAGTAGAGTCTTTAGAATACCATAACCCAACATTTTGTGTACTCTTAAGATATTTCAAAATTCTTTTAGCAGCTGAGAAATGTGATTGCTTAGGATTTGCTTGAAATCCAGCACACATACAGACAGCAAATACAATATCAGGACGACTGGCAGTTAATTACAACAATGAACCTTTTAAACCGCGATATAATGTCGCCTCAACTGATATTCCCCCTTGATCAGTGTCAAGTTTTACTGATGAGCTCATGGGAGTATTTGCAGCTGAACATGATTCCATGCCAAATTTCTTCAGCAGCTTCTTTGTATATTTAGTTTGACTGATGAATATACCAGTCTCCAGTTGCTTCACTTGCAATCCAAGAAAGAATGTCAGTTCACCCATCATGCTCATTTCAAACTTATCCTGCATTAGCTTAGCAAACTTTTCGCATAATTTGGGATTAGTTGACCCAAATATGATATCATCAACATAAATTTGAACTAATAAAATGTGATCATTCTTAGCAAATTTGAACAAGGTCTTATCAACTGATCCAACAGAAAAATCGTGATCAGTTAGAAATTTTGAAAGAGCTTCGTACCAAGCTCTGGGAGCTTGTTTAAGACCATATAAGGCTTTGTTCAAATGATATACATGATCAGGAAAGTTGTGATTTACAAAACATGGGGGTTGTTCAACATATACTTCCTCTTGTAGTTGACCGTTCATGTAACGCCCCAGATTCGACGACTGTTAAAAATTGTTTGCGGAATAAAATAACAACTGCTGCACTGAGGTCCTCGGGTGCCACTACTGCTGACCCAAGCTGGCTCACTGGTCCCCGCCCTCGGCCCTGGCCTCATCAGTACCTACAACAATCAAGTCTAGAGAGCCTAAAGACTCAGCATGCATAAATCGCATCTAACGAGTAAAAAAAATCGGAATTAAAATATGCATGGGATAAAATATCATGTCCTGAGGCATACTGAAAATAATCTGTACTGAGCAATTATAATACGTTCATAACTGAACTGATAATCACAGTAAAAATATTTGCTCCTTGGAGCCTGTACTGAAATAACTGGTAAAATTTTCTGTTGAGATTATGTTTTACGCCTGTGGCCACTGCACTAAGCTGAACTGATCGGTAACTGGCTACCGGGGAGGCTGAAACTGAACTGAGCTGGCCGGTCACTGGCGACCGGGTGGTACCATACTGAACTGATCGGTCACTGGCGACCGTATAAAATAACACTCCCACATAGTGAATGAACCACAAGCCATATCGCATAAATCTCAAAAATAATCATTTTCTGTTTAATGCATAAAATAATTAACTGGCGTAATGAAAATTCCTGTAATTTTACCAACTGGATTGGATTGGATCGGCCCCAGGCTCGCTGCAACCTAACTGTGCCATGAAAGATATGCAATAGCTTAAACTTGACCAACTATGCAATTTACATTCAAAAGATGCGACTATGACGCCTAATGACTTCGCATTTAATCATGACTCCGAGCCAACCTGAACCGACACCAAACCGACGTATAGTAATGATTAAAATACGCTGAAAAATCATAAAATAATGCTCCTAAAATGATAGGGTCGAAATCTAGGTGGAATGGAGGCCAAAACACGAAACGCTCTTTCGAGAGTCAACTTGGCACATTGCACCGTAAATTCTTGTACGACCTCGAAAATGATCCGAATGACAAACGGTCAAAAACATGACCTTCCCAACTCTATGAGGCACTGTCCAGTCCAAGGCCATGGGCTAAAAGCCAACCAAGAACTCAAACAAGCCTTCTAAACGACACAGCAGCTTGATGTAATTTCCAGCAGCTGTGCAACTACAAGACTTGCGTTGGTTTCGAGACTATCGGCCATTAGGGGAGTGAACCACCGACCAGAGAATCTTACCAACATCCCAAGGAATGATTTGAACCATGGCTAAGGGTCCTAGGCCAGCCACAATCCACATCACACCAAAACTCAACCGAAGGGTCCAACCGAGAGCAACGTGCGTGCGTGTGTAGTGTTTATGCTATGATCGATGTCTCGTGTCATTCCAATGGCCATTTGATTGACCATGGCACGATCTAGACATCTAGGAGCATGATATGAACCGTGGCTAAGGGCCATAGGCCAACCAAGATCCACACCAAGCAAACACAAACCGAAACCATATGCTGAACAAATGAAGAAGCCGAATGGGGAAAGGGGCTGTTTTGAAGTTTTGATTAAAAACCGAGGGGCCATGGACCAAGCCACCAAAAGGGAAATTTATTCACGTCTTAGACATGCTAGGGGAGTGATCCAACCATGGCTAAGAGCCCTTAGGGCAGCCAAGATCAGATCCAACCCCTTGACACAAAAACTGAAATTTCGAAACACAAATCTGCGCCTATGGGAACTTGCTGTCATTCTGAATTTCCAGCAAGCATGGGGCTGGTTTGAATGGACCAAAATGGTCCTAATGCATCCTATTACGTGTCTAGGAGTCGCCTTGGGAGCCTGGAGTCGAACCATTCACCTGAAACTCAAAAACCAAGAAAAACGTGAAGCTTGCCAAGGAAAAACGAAAATTCTGCATGTGTTGTTCCAAAATGTTTTGACATGTATCTCGGTTTTTGCTTGAATAAACATGATCATGTACTGAAAAATAAATGATAATATGACTTGATTGAGGTTTGAAAGAAATCTAGACATGCCTGGTTTCGTTTCGAAAGAAAACGAACGAAACGACGACGACGCGGCACGGAGGAGATGGAGCGCTTCTTGTCTACCTTTCTTGCTCTTGATTTCTTGCCTTACTCCCTAGCTATGGTTCACGACTTTTACCTCTGAAAAGGGGTCTTATTTTCGGTGGAGGTGGAGGGGGAGTGATGGTTATGAAGGTGAGGAGAAGGGTGCACAATAATAGGATCATATCAAGACCAAGTCTTCCCAAATTTGAATTTTGAATTATGGTTTGATATCAAATGAGTTGGTGGATGCTTCTAGGAGGTAGTGGCCGATTTTTAGCTTGTTTTCTAGTCTAGGATATGTCCATTTATTTAATTAAATTGTGCTCCCAAAAATCCTAGAATTATCCTACTAATTACATGCAAAGAATTGGTCAAAGTTGATGAGTTGGAATGAATTGCTTAATAAATCCAAGGGGCCGAAATCATGCTAATAAAATGAGTGGGAAGTGTTGGTTATCTAGTCAACTAATAATCCTTGAAAGCCTTACTAATCCTTTAAATAATTTAGTGAGCTAACCCCTTAATTTAATAACTTAAATGAGTTCATTTCTTAATCACCTCAAATAATTAAATTAAATCCTCAAACCTCCCTTACTAACTTAAATGAACTTACTTGCTAGCTAAATTAACTTCTGGAAATCTTTCTCGAATCTTAAATTCTACCTCAAAACTCCGACTCCGGTCCGGCCTCACTGAAATAACTGAAATGCTAAAAATCCAACTACTGAACTGAAATAATGAATAATTAACTTCAAATAAATGGATTTAAAATAATTATGCAATGAAGTCAATTAAATTTAAAAATCTAGAATTATGCATGGCTTATAAGTCTACTGATTTACGGGTTCTACATTTCAGGAATGCACTCTTTACATCCATCTGATAGACCTTGAAGTTCTTGTGTGATGCATAAGCAAGAAAAATTCTCATTTCTTCCAGTCTTGCAACTGGAGCATACGTCTCATCAAAGTCAATTCCTTCTTCTTGCCTATATCCTTGTGCCACTAATATTGTTTTGTTGCGTCCAACTGAACCATCCTCGTTCAATTTATTTCTGTATACCAATTTTGTACCTATAATAGTTTTTGAAATTGGTCTTGGAACTAAGTTCCAGACATTGTTATAAGTGAACTGATTTAGCTCTTCTTGCATTGCATTTACCCAGTTAGGATCAGCAAGAGTTTCATCAGTTTTCTTCGGTTCTAGTTGTGAAACAAAAGCTGAATAGATAAATAAATTTAGCATTTTATTGCGAGTTCTTACTGGATCAGATGGATTTCCTATTAGCAGTTCAGGTGGATGTGATTTTCTCCATCTGTACTCGGTATTTATTGTATCAGCAATTTCTTCAGTTGGTAACTGAACACAGTTTTCAGTCTCAGTTGGTGCTTCGTCAACTGGTATTTGAATGTTATCATTATGCTCTATCAACTGATCATTAGTAACGACTTCCTGCACATCTGATTGGTCCAGTACTTCTGGTTCAGTTGTTTGAAGTATGTTTTGATTGCCATGACTTTCATTTTTGTCATCATCTTCCAAACTGATATTTGTAAATCGATCAACTAGCTCAACTTGATCAGTTGGCTTATCAGTTAGTTCAGTTTCATCGAAATCAACATGAGCAGATTCTTCAACATTTAGGGTTTTCTTGTTGAAGACTCTATAAGCTATACTAACTGATGAGTATCCAAGAAATATTCCTTCTGCAGATTTAGCATCAAACGCTTTTAAATAATTTTTACCATTATCAAGAATAAAACATCTGCAGCCGAATATTTTGAAATAAGTAATTATACTTTTTCTTCCATGCCAGATCTATTATGGTGTTTTCATATGATTCTTATTAATCATTGATCTGTTCTGAGTGTAACACGCAGTGTTTACTGCCTCTGCCCAAAATCGTTGAGAAATACCAGAATCAGCAAGCATCGTTCTAGCAGCTTCTTTAAGGGTCCGATTTCTTCTCTCAGCTACACCATTTTGCTGAGGAGTTCTGGCTGCTGAGAGCTCATGCTTAATTCTAGCATTTTCTAAGAAGTTTGAAAGAGTTTGATTGATGAATTCAGTTCCTCGATCAGATCTGATTCGATCAACTCCAACTGATTTTTCATTTAAAAGTCTTTTGAAGAGCTTTATTAGTTGCGAAGCAGTATGGTCTTTAGATTTGAGAAAAATAACCCAAGTAAATCTTGAAAAATCATCTACGACTACCAAGGTGTATTTCATTCCCCCAAGTTCATGACTGGTATAGGACCAAAGAGATCCATGTGCAATAGTTCTAAGCATCGGGATGAAGATTTACAGCCCTTGTTTTTAAAAGAGGATTGTACTTGTTTACCATACTGACATGCTCAGCAAAGTTTTTCTTTTGAAAAGTCTATTTTGGGCAAACCAGTTACAAGTTCATGTTTAATCAGATGGTTTTAAAGTTTAAATTATTTAGTCTCTTATGCCACAACCAGTTTTTAGATGGTTTGGAAGCAATAAAACAAACTGGTGCATAAGTTTGATCATTCCAACTGACTTTATATGTGTTTCCACAACGTTTGCCAGTTAGTATGATTTCATTAGTTGAAGTTTTGACTGAACATGAGTTTTTGTCAAATTGTACTGAGAATCCACTGTCGCATAACTGACTGATGCTAATCAAGTTATACTTCAGGTTTTCTACTAATAGAACATCTTTAAAAGTAAAGTTACCATGGATAAGCTTACTCTTACCCACAGTTCTACCTTTGAAATTGTCCCTGAAACTGATGTTTGGATCACTGTATTTGATTAGTTGAGATAACGCACTTGCATCTCCTGTCATATGTCGCGAACATCCACTGTCCAAATACCATATTGAGTTCTTGTTTGTACCTGTTACCTGCAATCACACACATAATATAAATTGGTACCCATATCTATTTGGGTCCTGAGCTGATTAGTCCCTTAGGAACCCACACTTGGATTAGTCTAACAGACTTTCCAGTAGCTGTATTCCAAATGGTTTTTCTCGGCTTTTGTGTGCTTGGTGTGAAGTGTACAGATGATACAATATGTGTTTTAGCTTTATTCAACTGATTGTTCAGTCTATATCTCTTCTGAACTGGCTTGCAGTTATAGTAATTGAAATAGCTATTCGAATAGTTCTTGTGAAACCTCTTTGATGACTGACTTTGTGAATCAGTTGAGAATTTTTTATTATAACCAATCCCATATCTTCTAGCCTTGTTCAACTTCTCAGTAGGTTGTTCAATCAGTTTACTGGGCTCAATTTGTTCTTGTACATCTGCTGATTTGACAAAGTGAATGTACTTCCCTTTGTTCATTGTCAGCTTTGGTTGAGTATCATTTGAAAACGTTTTTCCTTGATTACTGAACCCTAAACCAGTTTTATCAGAAACTGATTTTTGTGAATTCTGCATCTCATTCAGTGCAGTAGACGACTTATTCCAAGATTGAATGAGTTCAGTCTGTTTTGAGTTTTCAAGGATCAATTTCTGGATCAGTGACTGATCTTTCTTTCTCTCTGCTTTTAACTCAGCAATTTCCCTTTTTAGACTCAACCCATCAACTGATTCATCAGTTTTGGTTTTATTGTCCTTGGGATCATTTTGCTTTGCTTTGATTTTTTCAAATGATGATGCAAGCTTTTGATACTCATTTACCATTTCATGCAATGTTAGAATGAGTTCTTCTCGTGTGAAATCAGTTGAGCTGAAATCAAATACCTGTTGGCTAGATGATTCTTCTTCTGCATCATTAGCAATCAAGCACTTGACTTCCTCATCATCACTAGAGCTGCATGAGCTTTCTGGTTCTGACTCCTCACTGTCAGTTTCTGCCCATTTCGATTTGTTTTCTTCAGCTAAGAGTACCTCATGTTTCTTTCTGAAGGACTTCTTATCTTCCTTGGGTCTTCTTTTGTGCTCATATGATTTCTTTCTTCTATCAGTTGAGCCTTGACTGTCCTTCTTGGGTTTAGGACAATAAGCAATAAAGTGACCTGATTTGCCACAGTTGTAGCAGGCATTTGATTCATCTTTGGATCTGTTTCTTTGGTATGGCTTCTGGAGGTTTCCTTGATTCTTTCTCATGAACCTTCCAAATTTTTTGATGAACGATGACATAGCACCACTGCTCAAATGATCAGCAGATTTCTCGACTGAACTGATTGGTTCTGTTCTGACAGCAGCTAGAGCAGTTGTGGCTGCAGGGGTAGATGGTTTTCCTTCTCTGGTCTGCAGCTCAAATTCATAAGCCTTTAAATAAGCAAACAGATCATGAAGTTCAATCTGGTTCAGATCTTTGGACTCCCTCATTGCCATGGTCTTGACATCCCATTCCTTGGGAAGACCTCTCATTACTTTCAGTGCAATCTCTTTGTTGGTATACACTTTTCCAAGTGCATTTAACTCATTGACGATACTGCTTACTCTTTCATCCTACTCGTGCATTGATTCTCCTGCTTTCATTTTGATGTTATCAAACTTTTGAACAGCAACAGAAAGTTTATTTTCTTTGGTTTGATCATTTCCTTCACACAGCTGGATCAGCTTTTCCCAAATTTCTTTGGCTGTCTTACACATCATAATTTTGCTGAATGTTACTTTGTCCAGCGTTTTGTACAGAATGTCTTTAGCCACATTATCAATATTTGCTTTTCTTTTATCTTCAGTTGTCCATTCATCTATGGGCTTTTCTATTCTTTGTGGTGCCCCTTCTGTTATGGCAACTGCTGTATTTGTTTTTAGAATCTTCATGGGTCCATCAGTTATGACATACCACATGTCATCATCTTGTGCAGCTAAATGAGCCTGCATTCTGATTTTCCAATAATCAAATTCTTCGCTGGAGAACATAGGAATTTTGTTGAATGAAGTCATGCTAGCAAGTTTATAGATCAAAATTATTCAAGAACAAGATTCAACCGCTCTGATACCACTTGATAGGATCGATTAACGTATCAAGAATGTTTAGAGGGGGGGTTAAATAAACACTCACAATTAAAACTGATCTTTTCGAATTTTGAGTTCAGTTTGGTGACAAACTGATTCTCGGAATCTTGCTGGTCAATGACAATCAGTTAAACTAAAGTAGTTGCGGAAAGTAACTGACTGACAGATAGAATACAAAACTGAAATAGAATACACAAGGATTGTTTCTGGATGTTCGGAGATTTCAATTACTCCTACGTCACCCCTTCTATCTCAAGGATAGGATTTCCACTAAAAGACTTTGATCGAATACGAGATTTGTACTGACCCACTTCAGTTTGGACTTACCACTGCCAAAAACTGAAACTCTTAGTATTACAAAATGTTCTCAGTGCGTAACTGATCTTAGCACTATCGAATTTAATGAATATTACAAAGTGCTAGTGAGCTCAAATTGTAGCCTTGACTGCTACGAATAAACCAAGTAAGAGTGAGCTAGGATTTTGGCAGAGTAACAGCAAGCTTTTAATAGAGTGATCTCTCTTATTTATTCAGCTGTTCTTCTGTCATATTTATAAGCTTCCCTTCCAACAGTAACTTGAGATATATATGAATCTTTGTATCCATTGATAGCCACTTCATTATTTCTTGGGCATTGTTTGCTTCATTTATTGTAATGCGGCGTCTTAACTGCTTTAGCCGAAATGCGTTGTTCTAAGCTGTATTGATTGAAGTGCGGCGTTTCATATTCAGTTGCAGTCTTCTATGTCTCTTTGTCGGTTGAGTGTTCTTTTCCGAGACATGTTCAGTTGAAGGATGCTTAGCTTAAAAGCATACGGCTGAATGTATCAACTGATCAGTTTTTTTTATTAGATCAGCTGACTTCAGTTGTTAAGTCCACTTGCTGAATTGATCGTATCAGTTGGTTCATATTTTTTCAAACGCCGGAATTTAGTTTCCAACAACTTGTTTTTCATAGTAGCCCGATTCAGTTTCCTATAATCGATACACATTCACATAGAACCATCTTTCTTCCGAAAAAATAAAACGGGAGCTCCCCAAGGTGATACACTCGATCGAATATATCCCTTATCGAGAAGATCCTGTAATTGTTCTGTCAATTCTTTCAATTCTAGAGGTGCCATGGGATAAGGAACTTTCGATATAGGTGCAGTTCCAGGCATAAGATCAATACTAAATTCAACTTCTCGACGAGGAGGAAAATCAGGAATATCATCGGGAAATACATCCAGGAAATCTTTCGCAACATGAATATTAGATAAATATGGCTCTTTTTTTGAGACATCAACAGCGTAGATAAGATAACCCTCATCCCCACCAGTCAAAAGTCGAGACATTTTCAGAGAGGATACCAAAGGAATTTTAGCTTGGGAACCTTTGCCATAAAAATTCCATTTGGGTCTATCAACAGGTCGAAATCGAACCACTTCATTAAAACAATCGACAGTAGCTCAATTTGTCGTCAAGATATCCATGCTAACAATACAATCAAAGTCATGAATTTGGAGGACAATCAAAATCAAGAATATCACATTATATTCATATATCAATACACAATTATGCACAACTTGCTCATACAGAATAATCTTTCCTGCTGGCGTGGCTATCGATAAGGTATCATACAACGGGGTACACATAATATCATGGGATGCAACAAATACATGAGATATGAATATGTGATATGCTCCTGTATCAAATAAAACACGTGAAAGATAATCGCAAAGCATGCAAATACCTGCAATCACACCACCAAGAGTTTCTTTCGCCTGATCCACCGTCATAGCATACACTCTAACTTGAGGAAAGCCTTGGGCACTCTGACCTTTAGGTCCTCGATATCGTGGAACACTCGACTGCTGGAAAGAAGGAACAAAAACAGCAGGTCTCATCATACTGGTGCAACCTTGAAATCCTGGCTGGAGTTGGGAAGAAGTCGTACCCCTATTCGAACGAACTCGAGAGAAATGGCCTTCCTGTCCACAATGATAACAAGTACCAAAAATACCCCGACAGTGCTCGATAGTATGTTTGCCTCCACAATGGCTACAATAAGGAGCAATCCGGGACTCCCTCGCTGGTATCCACTTGAACTCGAAGAAGATGAAGAAGCAGAACCAGTCTTCTTGAACTTCTTACCTCTTGGACGCAAAGTAGGCTGCTGAGCTGACACTAGACGTGAAGTAGCGTACTAAGGACCTCCTCGCCTTAGTCCAGCTTCGACGGCATTGGCTCATTCAACTGCCTCTGCGTAGCTCGTAGGCAAACCTGAAATGAAAAAAGTATAAATAGCAGGATGCAATCCATTCACAAACCTGTTATATTTCGCTTTTGCATTTGCCGCTACGTGAGGTACATATTTCAACAACGTAGAAAACTTTGAAGCATATTCTGCATCAGTCATCGTTCCATGCTGCAGGCTATTAAATTCATTCTCTCGGGCACTGTAACAAGAAGGAGGATAATACTGCTCAAGAAATTGGGCCTTGAAGACATCCCATGTGACTTCAATCCCGGCCTCTTTTAGTCCAATCTCTGCGGCTTCCCACCAAGACTTTGCTCGGTCCTTCAATTGATAAAGGGCAAGTTTCATTCGCCGAGCCTTAGAGTATTCAACAATATTAAACAAGTGCTTGATATCCTTCAACCAAGACTCCGCTCTTTCTGCACTCTCAGTGCCAAAGAACCTCGGTGGTTTAAAGTCCTGGAATCGAGCCATAACCAAATCCATGGACATTCCTACAAATTTTTCAACTATCCTCTCAATACTACTACTCGCAGTTTCATTCGTAGGATCCATCCACAAAATATAGTATGACTATCACAAACAAATATCAATTTCACACCATCATCAGATCATATCGTCAATCTCATCAACAACTTACTCAAACTAAGTCAAGTAGGAGCAAGTAATACAAATAAATCAAACGCAAACGAACAATTCATTTGTGCCTGTTACATGTACACAAGACTCAATCGAGCATTCCCAGCTATGCTCTGATACCATGCTGTGTGGGATCCTTAACTCCTAATCGTTATTACAATGCAATCTGATTAGAGTTAATTAATCATAGCGAAAAACGAGTTTAAATTTTATTTACAGTGAGCCCAAAACTTGTCAACTGTAATTATGATACTAAAAATAGTATATAATATCGTCTCGTCTCAACATGCCACAGTATAAAACAAGCCCACACGTAATCCAAAACAACTACATACAAACAAACTCTTATCCTCGGGGCATGCACCGATATATAGATACATATACATAGACTGGGAAAGACCACTAAATCTCAGCTCAAACTATGACTCCCTCCAGAAGTACCCTCTCCGGTCTCCTGATATATTGGAGTACCTGTCATTATCCACACACAAAGACAACAACAGCACCATATGGGGTGAGCAAAGCTCAGTCTGAGATAACCACAATATATACCACAAGTATTTAAACAATGATATATGATATGCAATGCATGTATGTCGTGGAGGTATCAGGTCAAATGCCCATCCACTGAGCATATATCAGAATCAATCGAATCGCTATCAAATCAATGCTCGAGCTGGCACACCGGCCTCAATCAGGGATAATCGTATGATAACGTCGACAAAGCGCTATCAAATCCCAAAATCTCAATCAATCAGCGGGGCCACTAATGACTATGCTTTAATGGCCATATAATGCCAAACATAGCATCGTGTTCACAAACCCCAAAATCAAATCAAATTAAATCATATCATGGTATCCAAGGATCATAGCTCAACGTGCATGTCATATATGCCACATAAACTCAACAAGTAAGGCAAATAGACATGTATTCTCAATCAAATCAATCAAACATATATCATATGATACAGATACCTGTCGTATGTTACTCGGTCGCAACATACCTCAATTCTTCGTTTCCAATTGATATAACTTGAAGATTTCATTATAGAAACTATATCTACATCAATAACATATTCACTTCAATCAATAACATCATTCAAAATCAACAATATAAGTTTCAAATATCTTTTGAAACTTTGAAATTTAATATCAAATTGAAATCATAACATAATTCAATTCCGACTTCAAAACTTAGTTTCTTGTCGGTTATTCTACCGCATATATAATCAGAATTAATAACAACTGACAAATAATTCTTCAATCTCAACCCAACGACTAAAATTCCCTAATTATAATAAATTGGGAATAATTCAAAATAACATCACTATAGTCATATCTTTTTCGTTAAAATCATATATTATTCAACAATCTTCAATTTTTGTATAATTTAACAATTTATCGGATTTATTCCAAAAATCAACAAATTTCAAACATCACCAAAAGTATAAAACTTATACCTCAAATCGAAGACCTCGTGTCAACGATCCCAGAACTGAATTCGGTCCGTCGATTGGATAAACTGATAAGTCGCAAGATCGAAAAGAAAATCAAGAACCCTTATTTCTCTCTTCTCACCATTCTTCTGTATCTTTCTGAACTTTCTATTGAATGTATCATTCATTCAACGTAACTTCACATTTATCTTTTTTTTTTAAATATTATATTATATTATATTATACTATATTATATTATAATATAATATATACTATTTAACACTTTAACATCAGTATATCTTTTTGGACAAGTCAAACGATCAAAATTTTCAAAACTCAAAACATGAAAGTTTTAACACTGTATTAGCTTTCCAATGAAATTGGTCTAATTTTATTTGGACTAATACTCAGACAATTATGCTAAAATTCATAATATGTGTCACTAATTACCATTTTATCCTTAAAATTAATTCATTATTTTTCAACTTATTTACAAAAATTCCATAAAAAAAATTGAATAATTTTCAACTTATTTACAAAAATGCCATCAAAACTATTTTAAAAGTTGTTGGACTATTGTTTATTCTCGGGGTCTCACAGTTTCTTGAACTGGTTTCTCAGCTGATGCTTCAGTTGTCTGATCAGCTGAAATAATAGAAGGTTGTTCAGCTGGCATTTCTTCAAATATAATCTGTTCAGTCACAGCGGATGACTGAACTGCTTCTTCAGTTCTCAAAACTGTCTGTTGAGTTGTGGAAGTCAACTGAACTGGCTCTTCAGTTGGTTGAGATTGGGCTTGAAAAACTGATTCTTTAGTTGCGAACAATTCTACAGTTGAGGACTGAGGAACATCAGTTGACTAGTGTGCATCCTTTGAAGAGGGCTCAGTTATCTGTTCACCAGAATCAGTAACTGGGTCCTTGGATGGATTTTCTGGTTGAGCTGATTGATCAGCTAGCTCATCTGATGAAAGTTCTTGGGAATCTTCTGGGATGAATAATTCCTGATCCAGTTCCCAATTCTTGATCTTCATCTGCAGAGATAACAGATCAATCTCCAGTTGGTCATGAACTGCTTTGTCATTAAGAAAGTAGGGCTGGTGGGATCATAATTCTGGCGTAGCTGACCAATCATCTGCTTTATCTTCTTTGCCCGTACCTGATGAAGGAAATATTTCTTTATTTCCAGTGCTTGAACCACTGTAGCGGCTTTGACAAGTTTTAGAACAATTGTTTCCAAGGCAATGAACTTCTTTAAAACTGATTTCTTCTGCAACTGCCTGGCAAACATAACAGTCCTAAATTTCACCCATCCATCATAATTTTTGAGTTTACCCTTAGAGAATTCATTGACCTCCTTCCAGATAAGGTCAATGTGAGTTTGAATTGGTGTTGGTTGGTCTGGGCTCTTCAATCATCTTTTCTTTGCCCTTAGAATCAGTCAGAACATGAGATATGCTCATCCCCGACCTAGTTGAATCAACTTGTATTTGAATCACTACCCTCGTTGGTCTTGCAGATGGCAGAGAGGTTGGGCCGGCCGGAGATAGTGATGAGTGGAGCCTTAACTCCAACAAATTTCTTCTTATCACCAGATATAGTCTTCATGAGAATAACATCTAGAGGTAACTGATCATCAGTTGACGTTCCAACTGGTATCGCTCTTAGTGGACTAGCCTTGATCGGCTGTTCAGCTCCAGATTGAATAAGACTCTCAGATGGGATGGTGCCCATAACCATCACTAGTTTTGTCTTCTGAGTCTTGGGATTTTTCGATATCTTGGGAGATGGGGTCTTCTCAGAGTCAGTATCACTGACGATCAGTTTTCATTTAAGTGCCTTTTTCTAAATTTCCATTCTTGCTTTCTTAACTGATTTGGGAGCCTCCTGCATCCTAATCTCCTTTTTCACTTTGACTAATTTTTCAGGAGTGATGTCCAGCTTGAGCTTTGGTAGCTGAACACTCTTAGCATTGAAAATCTTGAATTTGGATGATCTCTCAGATGAGTCACCCACTAAGCCCTTGAATATCAGCAGATAGCTGAGTTGTACGGAAAATCCCTTGGACTGCTTAGAGGACTGAAACATATTCTTCAGTAGGGTGAAGATGATCCCTTTCCAGTTCATCCTTCTGCCAGTCATGACTTGGAATTTCTCCAAATTAAGTGCAACAAAGGATCCTGCCTTTGCTAGAAGCCCTTTGGCCACAATATCAGCCAGCAGTTGGATTTCTTGCTTCAGTTCCTTCTTTGGATTGGAAAATTTGATTTTCCGACCGTCAACCGACAGTAGAGTTTGCATCTCCTCAACATCAGAGGTTTTGACCTCAGAGAAGTTTGCTAGCCCATCAGTTGTCAGCTGAAAGAGGTTACTGAAGGAATCTTCATTTATCATAAGCGGCTGATTGTTGACAGTAGTAGTGATATTTTCATCAGCAGAAATGAATCCATTGGCAAAAAGATCTTGAATCTCCTTATGGTAGATTTCTTGGGAAGAAAGTCCTAGAAATGACTTCAATCCAACAGCTTCAATCTTGATAAACACATTCTTGATTGCCTCGTCCTGAACAGACAGGACTGAATCGAAGTCAATAATCATAGCGTTCAGCAGGTGTGCGGTAACTTGGTTTGCCATTGAAAAGTTAATTTTCTGCGTGAAACAAAGCTTTGATTTGCTCTGAAGATTGAAATTGCATGTAAAGAAAGAAGAACTGAAATGGGCGGGGATAAGTACGTTTGTATGTGACTGTTCAAATTTTTGGACACGTGTCAGTCCATGAAAAAATCAAGTGACATCGTGTGTACGTGTGATTAAAGCATGTGTAGAATTTAAGTGGACTACATAGGGCCACAATTTAAAACACTATTCATTGAAAGACGTGCATTAAATGCGTAATTGACATTTACATCACTTATTATGGAATATTTATCGATTTATCAGTTAAATTATTGGAGAAGATCAGTTAGGTCAGCAACTGAGTGACCCGTTATGAGTTGAATCATTTCAGTTAGGGACCAACTGACTATTGTCTTCTCAGTTAACCAATTATATTCGATATTACACCTTAATAAATGCATATAAATAAAAGAAGGGTAAGAGAAACTTAGTCTGGATCAGTTAAGTCCATTTTGGTAACTGATGACTCTTCGTCTTCCTCATGTCTATAAATAAGACCATTGTTATTTGATAGTAACATCTAAACACTGATGGATTGTTCAAGCAGTTCCAACGTCCCTCATCCTGCATTGACATCTCATCGTTTGGATAAACTGAAGAAAGCTCTTGAAAAGTTCGTCTTTTCAAAAGTTTTGTCCACTTCGACCAAGGTTCATGACCTCCAATCAATTCATAGTGATGAGTTTCTTGCTACTTCTAAGCAGAGATCAACTGCAAGGAAGTATAAGAGACGTGCTGAAGTTGATCATATTTCCTAGCTTGTTAAAGATGATATGTTGATTCATCTGATGCTCATGAAGGAATGAAATGTGCTTGAAAGTATTTATTCTTCAGAAGCCTTCAGGAGAATCAACATTCATGATTTGACTAACTGGTTGACTCTTTGGCAAGATGCCGCTGGAACAGAGATGAATCGTGTAACTTGGTTTAGATTTTATCAATAAAATTTTTGTTTCGATTCATTGTTCTTTCCTTATTTGCAAATGAACTGATATCAGTTGACAAATAATTAACTGAAAATAACTAATTGAACAGTTATAATGACAACTGATAAAGACTAACTGAACAGTTATAAAAATGACAACTGATAATGACTAACTAAACAGTTATAAAAATGACAACTGACATATCATCATCAAAGATTAAGATAAATCAATTAAACCAAGAATATTGCGAAAATGAGAAAACTTAGTCTCTGGTAATGGTTTGGTGAAGATGTCAGCTGCTTGTTGTTCAGTTGAAATGTATTCCAGCCATATTGCTTTCTTCAGAGCATGATCTCTGATGAAGTGATGCCTGACATCAATGTGCTTAGTCCTGAAGTGAAGAACTTGGTTGTATGTAATTAATCGTGCTTGTATTATCACGAAATATTGGTGATTCTTTTGCAATGACTCCATAGTCCTTCAGTTGTTGCTGAATCCAGATAAGTTGTGCACAACAGCAAGATATTCTGCTTCAGTTGTGGAAGTTTCTATGTATGCTTGCTTCTTGCTGAACCAAGAGATCAGTCAGTCTCCTAGAAACTGACATGATTCACTGGTGCTTTTACGATCTAGCTTACATCATGCATAATCTGCATCTGAATATCCAATTAAATAGAAAGAAGAATCCTTAGAATACCATAAACCTACATTTTGTGTGCCTTTAAGATATTTTAAAATGCGTTTGGTAGCTGAAAAATGCGATTGCTTAGGATCTGCCTGAAATCTAGCACACATGCAAACAACAAATAAAATATCAGGACGACTAGCAGTTCGGTATAATAATGAACCTATTAAACCTTTGTATAATGTCGTCTCAACTGATATTCTCCCTTGATCATTGTCTAGTTTGATTGATGAACTCATGGGAGTACTTACAGTTGAACATGTTTCCATGCCAAATTTCTTAAGCAATTCCTTCGTATATTTGGTCTGACTGATAAGTATACTAGTCTCCAGTTGCTTCACTTGCAGACCGAGGAAAAATGTCAGTTCACCCAACATACTCATCTCGAATTTTTTCTGCATTAACTTGGAAAATTTCTCACATAATTTGGGGTTGGTTGACCCAAAAATAATATGATCAACATATATTTGCACAAGTAAAATGTGATCATTTTTAGTGAATTTGAACAGAGTCTTATCAACCGATCTAATAGTAAAATCATGATCAGTTAGAAATTTTGAAAGAGTTTCATACAAAGACCTTGGAGCTTATTTAAGACCATATAAGGCTTTGTTCAATTGATAGACATGATCAGGAAGAGAGTGATTAACAAAACCTGGTGGTTGTTCAACATATAATTCTTCCTGCAACTGACCATTCAGAAATGCACTCTTCACGTCCATCTGGTAGACTTTAAAGTTCTTGAAAGAAGCATAAGCAAGGAACATTTTGGTTGCCTCCAGTCTTGCAACGGTGCATAAGTTTCATTGTAATCTATTCCTTCTTCTTCCCTATATCCTTGTGCTACAAGTCTTGCTTTGTTGTGCACAACTGAACCATCTTCGTTCAGTTTGTTTCTATATACCCACTTGTTCCTATAATGGTTTTAGAAACTGGTCTTGGAACTAAGTTCCAGACATTGTTATGGGTAAACTGATTTAGTTCTTCTTGCATTGCATTTATCCAGTTAGGATCAGCAAGAGCTTCATCAGTTTTCTTAGGTTCCAGTTGGGAAACAAAAGCAGAATGAACAAATAAATTAAACATTTGATTTTGAGTTTTTACCGGATCAGCTGGATTACCTATCACCAGTTCTGGTGGATGTGATTTTTTCCATCTGTATTCAGTATTTGTTGCATCCATCTCAGCAATTGCTTCAGTTGGCAACTGAACATTTTCTCCAGCTTCAGTTGCTGTTGTATCAGTTGGTAACTGATTGTTATCATTTTGCTCCACCAACTGATTATCAGTAATAATTTCTTGTTTAACTGATTGATCCAGCACTTCTGATTCTGGTGTTTGAAGGATGTTTCAATTAATATGATTCTCCTCTTCATTATCATCCTCTAAACGGATATCTGTAAATCGATCAACTAGCTCAACTGGACAGTTGTCTTATCAGTTATCACATATTTATCAAATACAACATGAATAGACTCTTCTACATTCAAAGTGCATTTGTTAAAAATTCTGTAAGCTTTACTAACTGAAGAATATCCCAGAAATATTCCTTCTGCAGATTTAGCATCAAAGGCTTTTAAATTATTTTTGTCATTGTCAAGAATAAAACATCTGCAGCCGAATATTTTGAAATAAGAAACCACACTTTTGCGTCCATGCTAGATCTCATACGGTGTTTTCACATAATTCTTGTTAATCATTGATCTGTTCTGAGTGTAGCATGCAGTGTTTACTGTTTCTGCCCAAATCTTTGAGAAATACCAGAATCAGCAAGCATTGTTCTAGCATCTTCTTTAAGAGTCCGATTTCTCACTAGTAGAATTTCCTTGATTTATTTAGCATATTCAATGAAGTCATAGGTAGATAATTGCCGAAATAGACACACGTGAAATAATAGAGTACTATTTTACTTTGCATTATATCCGAAGTCTTATCCAAGAAATTAGCGAAGTCTTTGGCCGGTTCAATGAGGGAAAACGGGTCGGGAAATAGACCGATGCCGAAGTAAAACAACATCTTTTACTTCATCGATTTTGTAAAGGGAAAAAATAATAGCTTATATATAACCTCATAGTTTATATTTATTGACGAAGTAAATGTTTTGTATAACTTCACATGTTTTGTATTTTAGTGAAGTAATTGATACGAACGACTTCGTTATTATGGCATTATGATGAAGTAAATATATTATATAACTTCGCTATAATTTTTATTTGTCGAAATATTTGGTATTTTGTTACTTCACAATTTACATTTATTGACGAAGTAGTCGATTTGAAATACTTCATTTTTTTTTGTATTATAGTGAAGTAATTAATAAAGAACGACTTCACAATTACTGAGTTGTGAAGAGCTTAATAATTTAATTAATATAAAATAATACCACTATATATATACACACACATATATAACTTAAAATACATTCATTTGATTCATAAATTATCCATCTACAAATGATGAAAATCCACAAGTATATCTACCAATCCACAAGTATATATACACAAAACGACAAGTATAACCCAAAAATATATCCACAAAACCAAAAGTGTATATCCCAAATATTTATCCCAACGCATATGATCCATTTAAGTACCTACATAAGAGTAGCCGAATTCGCTCTATTCACTTCTGACTTCATCATATTGAGATTGATTGTAAAATTGGTTCTTGATTGATCTTGCATACTGAAATGTAAAAAGTACAAGATTTATTAGATTAATAAGATTATTCATCCGAAAAAATATGATAATATCCACAAACACACAAGAATTTATTGTTTCTTCTCTGGACCAGAGGGTAACTAGCAGAAATCTTCGGGTTTGAATTTAAACTATTTATAGTTGATAAGATTCAAAGTAAAATATAAGGACAATAAAACCAAACTTTAAGTAGTGTACAAATGAAAAAACTTTTAGAACAGTGGGGATTTAAATGTTCTGCATATGGTTACTTTTTTCAAGATATATTAAAAAAATATTATGAACTCGAACTGAAAACATGGAGAAAAGGGATTAATTAAAGAGAGAGACCTATATTCCCTGCAAATTTGTGGTGTAATGAGAAGGAATTGGATATCCCTGATGCTTATATTACCAATCGCATTGCTTTCTCCATTTTCAACCACCGGAACCCCTCCAACTCCCTTCTGCCTCATCAATTTAAAATGCCTGCATCACAGGCTCGTCTTCATTTACCTGAACATGGCAAAGAAAACATAACGAATCAGAAGTAAACTCAAACTCTGAGATTATAAACACAAGTTTTGACATAAAAAATTAAAAACTACACATGTTCATTCGTATAATGTCAATGTATTTCGCCAAGTACCTTGATGAGTTGTCTGGGTTTCATAAGGGGAAGACCGAGTTCAAACAATTTCTTCGAACCCCAGCTCTCAAACCAATGAAGTCCAGCGCATTCTTTAAGCATGTGAATAACAGCACTCTGAGTAATAATATTATCAACATTTGCTTCTCCTAAATCAACCACAGGAACACTTATAATTCTATGAAAATGAAAGTGTGATCCCAAAGCAAGGAAAGGCTTTGTGTAACGTACCGTACTTTTAAACTATTTGAAATTTGCGAAAAAATAAAAATTTTCTTAAATATAAAATAAACCTTCAAATTGATCATAAATAAACAGTCCAACCAAACTTATTTGCAATAAGATGGATCACAATAAAATTTGCTAAAGAAAAATGCTTGTTTAAAGATCAAAACCAAAACGTAAAATCAGAGTATTTCGAACATTTCATAAAACTTAAAATATGACGGTCCTTGGTTTTTTCCAGATATATTAAAAAAATATTATGAACTCGAACTGAAAACATGGAGAAAAGAGATTAATTAAAGAGAGAGACCTATATTCCCTGCAAATTTGTGGTGTAATGAGAAGGAGTTGGATATCCCTGATGCTTATATTACCAATCGCATTGCTTCCTCCATTTTCAACCACCGGAACCCCTCCAACACCCTTCTGCCTCATCAATTTAAAATGCCTGCATCACTGGCTCCTCTTCATTTACCTGAACATGGCAAAGAAAACATAACGAATCAGAAGTAAACTCAAACTCTGAGATTATAAACACATGTTTTGACATAAAAAAATTAAAAACTACACATGTTCATTCGTATAATGTCAATGTATTTTGCCAAGTACCTTGATGAGTTGTCTAGGTTCATAAGGGGAAGACCGAGTTCAAACAATTTCTTCGAACCCCAGCTCTCAAACCAATGAAGTCCAGCGCATTCTTTAAGCATGTGAATAACAGCACTCTGAGTGATAATATTATCAACATTTGCTTCTCCTAAATCAACCAGCAGAACACTTATAATTCTATGAAAATGAAAGTGTGATCCCAAAGCAAGGAAAGGCTTTGTGTAACGTACCGTACTTTTAAACTACTTGAAATTTGCAAAAAATAAAATTTTTCTTAAATATAAAATAAACCTTCAAATTGATCATAAATAAAGAGTCCAACCAAACTTATTTGCAATAAGATGGATCACAATAAAATTTGCTAAAGAAAAATGCTTGTTTAAAGATCAAAACCAAAACGTTAAATCAGAGTATTTTGAACATTTCATAAAACTTAAAATATGGCGGTCCTCGGGTTTAGCCTCCCGTTCAGTCCAAGCCAGCTCGCTGTTCCCCACCCCTCGTCTCCTCAAACTCATCCTCACCTGCATCGATCAAGTCTAGTGAGTCTAAAGAATCAACATGCATAAACTGGAAGTAACAAGTAATACGTAATAAGATCACATGCAACTTTAAAATAGGGCGTACATACTTGAACTTTAACTTGCATACATGAACTTGAACATACGTACATACATAGATAGATGTGCCTTCAACATAAAATTTTTCTTAAACATGCTTACTTCGTATATATTTGAATATACATAAACTTAATCATTTTTGCGTAGAGGCATGTTTCAAAGAAAGTGACCCACACATAAATACGGCTGATCAGACTAAACCTCAGTACTGGGCTAACAGGGAAGATCCACTGCCACATACATGAGATCCCCGTTCATAATTTAACGGGTGGATTGGTCACTGGTCATACTTTACCGCTTTCAAATCCTGATCTAAACCCGTTCATAATTTAACGGGGTGGATTGGTCCCTGGTCATACTTTACCGCTTTCCAATCCCATACATAAATTGGTCACAAGACATTTAGCATACCTCAAAAACTTAAAAGTATTTTCTTTGCACGTCGAACATACTTACTTGGCATTGAGGGATTAGTTGGATCTCGCTTAGGGCCACTGCTGCACATACTAACATGAATTTCAACACTTATCTTGCATAACTTAGATGTAGGTATTGGTGCTCACCACCGAAACAGATAAATAGCTTATGACATTCTAGATTACTCGGGACTTGACCTCGTTTAGTTATCGTACTAAATCATAAAACAAAACCTAAACTTTTCCTCAAAACGGAGTACACGGACCCCCCCGTGCACCCCTCCGAGTCCGGGTCCGTGTAGGTACTGTATCTTCACTCTACCGAACTAACGCAGACACGGACCCCATGCAAGGGTCCATCTACAGGTCTGTGTAGGCTCTGGAAAATGACACTTCGAAGGAAACAAAGGCACGGACACCGTGCCAGGGTCTGTGTACGGGTCCGTGCACCTGCGGGAGGAGTAAACTCACGAAACTTTCTGTGCTTGAGACTTAATCTCCCTAACTCGATCATCCCAACCATGAATCGACACCTCGAGACCCATCCTAGGATACTACAACACTGACTCAAGCCTTTACAATTTTCCCACAACAACCACGCATGACAAGTAACACAATAAACCCTTGAACACGACTTTTGACAACGAAACGATTTTACGACTACTCATTCTCTCAAATGCCTAACGACACGAAACAAAACGTCAATAACCATCCCAACATCATTAATAATGTACCTATACGCAGCAGCGATCACATGTCGATTCCCAACGAAGCATGCAACCAAAAACTTCAAGAACACATCAATAATATATTTTTCAGAAAAACGCAGTTTGAGCAGTCCCACGAAAAACACCATAACTCAATCAATTTTTATCCAAATATTTCGAATTTTATATCAAATCGAAGGTATCAAAAAGTTATACATTTACTATGTTGAAAGTTTTTTAGAAAAATGACCGAAAAATTGCAGTATTTAAAAGAACAGCAAAAATGTGATTTGACATCCCAAAAATGGTTTCAAAAGTGATCCAAACATAATTGCTTAAACTTCTACAAATCACACATGGGTTTTCTCGCTTAAAAACATCGCAACACATAATATGACTAGATCAACGCAGGAAAAACACAATATACATCCCATTAAATCTTTAACGTTACTGAACGACGACACCGAAGCGGGAAGGATGCGAGAGATGATCCGGGATGAACGTGGCGCGATTTTCTTGAAATAAAACTCATGAAAATTTGTTGGAATGCTGAATGGAATGGGGCGGCTGCTCTCCCTTTAGAACCCTAAGTTTTGCTCTCAAATTCTGAAAATAAAATGTGTAAGTGTGTGTTGTGTGTTTTGGTGTGTGTAAAAATATGTAAGTGTGTGTAACGTGTGTGTGCGAATTAGGAGAAATTGTTGCTAAATTAACTTATTAAAATGCTAATAAAAAGGTTAACTCACACTAATTTTAAACAAACTCCTCAATTAAAATAAATACACACTAATTTTATAAAATTCTCCTTTTTAACAAAATAAAATGCACCAAGCCAACTTTAAAAGTTTAAAAATTCTAAACTCACTAATTACATAATTTACCCTTTTAAATGCTGAAACATATTAAATTAATTAATATGCCCTAACCTTAACTTAAAAAAAAAATACCACATAAAAAAATGCCAAAATCGTCATCGATCTTTTTCCTCAATCCCGCATCGAATAATCGCCTGAAACATGAAACTCAAGAAAATATTTTAACGTGCATCACATAAGCATAAGTAATTTAAAATAATGCAATTTAATAAATTATGCATCACAAAAAAAAATCATTTTAAACTTAAATAAATAATTTAACTATTAAATAAATGCATGAGTTTTACGTATACTGATTTGTATTCTACAGTTCCTTCCCCACTTATATAAATTTCGTCCTCGAAATTAAATCTTACTGAACAACTCCGCGTAGCGAATTCTCATATCTATCTCGGTCTCCCAAGTGGCTTCCTCCACTGATTGATTCAGCCACTGAACATTGACCAACTTGGTCACCTTGTTTCGAAGTCTACGCTCCTGTCTGTCTAGGATTTGGACAAGTATTACCTCATACGACAAATCTGGAGCAAGCTGCAACGGCTCATAGCTCAGAACATGCGAAGGATTCGCTAGGAACTTCCTTAGCATCGACACGTGGAACACATTGTGTACCCCGGCCGGATTCGGCGGGAGGGCAACACGATAGGCTAGTGTCCCAACTCTGTAGAGAATCTCGGACTAAGCTTGCCTCTTTTCCCAAATCTCATAACACCCTTCATGGGTGCTATCTTTACGAAAACGTGATCGCCTACGGCAAACTCAAGATCCCTTCTTCTCTTGTATGCATAACTCTTTTGATGACTTTGGGCAGTCTTCATCCTATCTCAGATCCTGATCAGCACATCTGCAGTCTGCTGAACAATCTCTGGACCAACCTTTGACCTCTCACCGTCTTCATCCAAATGAATCGACGATTTGCACTTCCTCCCATACAATGCCTCGTAGGGGGCCATACCTATAGATGATTGGAAGCTGTTGTTGTAGGTAAACTCCATTAGAGGTAGCTTCGATTCCCAAGTCTCATGGAAATTGATCATACAGGTTCAGATCCTCCAAAATCTGAATCACTCGCTCAAACTGGCCATCTATCTGCGGGTGAAAAGCTGTGCTGAATAGTAACTTCATCCCCATGGTTTCATGCAAACTCTTCCAAAAGGACGATGTAAACCTCGGGTACCTGTCGGACACAATAGAAACTGGGATTCCGTGCAATCGGACTATCTCCCTGATATAAAGCTCCGCATACTGCGTCACGGAGAAGGTCGTCTTTACTGAAAATAAATATTCCGACTTAGTAAGTCGATCCACTATAACCCAAATGGCATTGGATCCCTTGACTGACCTTGGAAACCCAACAACTAAGTCCATGGTGATATTCTCCCATTTTCACTCGGGGATAGGGAGTGACTTAAGCATTCCTGCTGGCCTCTGATGCTCTGCCTTCACCTGCTGACAAGTTAGACATTCAGACACAAATCGACGGATATCTCGCTTCATACCTGGCCACCAATACAGAATCTGCAAATCTTTTTACATCTTGGTACCTCCTGGATGAATAGAATACGGAGATGCTTGTGCCTCTGTCAAAATATCCTCTCTGATCAAATCAACACCAGGCACCCACATTCTACCTCTGTATCTCACAATGCCATCAAAAACTGTGTAGAGTACATTGCCCTTGGCCTCATCCTTCAGTCTCCATTTCTGTAACTGCTCATCTGAAGGCTGGCCTGCGCGGATTCGGTCTAGCAAGGAAGACTGGTCTGTCAGATTAGACACTTTAGGAGCCCTGCCCTTAAGATAAACTTCTAACCCGAATCTTTGAACCTCTGACTGAAGTGGTCTTTGCACTGACAACTGTGCTACGACTGCAACCTTTCGGCTCAAGGCAACTGCCACAACATTAGCTTTCCTTGGATGGTAGCTAATTTTGCAATCATAGTCTTTTACCAACTCCAACCACCATCTCTGTCTCATATTTAATTCTTTCTGCGTGAAGAAATACTTGAGACTCTTGTGATCAGTGAATATCTAGCATTTCTAGCCGTACAAATAATGTCTCCATATCTTCAACGCAAAGACAACGACGGCTAACTCAAGATAATGAGTTGGGTAGTTCTTCTCATGCACTTTAAACTGCCTGGAAGCATAAGCTATAACCCGACCATGCTGCATAACACTGCGCCTAACCCAAGCTTAGATGCATCGGTGTACAACACGAAATTGCCTTGCCCTGATGGCATGGCTAACACTGGCGCTGAAATAAGAGCTTGCTTCAAAGTATCAAAGTTCTTCTGACATTCACCACTCCATATGAATTTAGCATTCTTCTTGGTCAGTGAAGTGAGTGGCACTGCTATCGAGGAAAACCCTTGAATAAATTTCTTGTAGTACCCTGCTAGGCCAGGAAACTGTGAATCTCTGACGCATTCTTCGGCTCAACCCATTCCTTGACTGCTATTACCTTAGCTGGATCCACCTCAATACCACTGCTAGATATTATATGACCCAAAAATGCTACCTTCTCCAACCAAAATTCACACTTACTGAATTTCGCAAACAACTTGCGACTCTGCAAAATCTGCAAAACTGTACTCAGGTGTTGACTGTGCTCCTCGCGGCTTTTCGAGTAAATGAGAATATCGTCAATGAACACTATGATGAACTAGTCTAGGTAGGGCTGAAATACTCGATTCATCAAGTCCATAAAAATTGCTGGAGCATTCGTCAGTCCAAACGGCATCACTAAAAACTCGTAATGCCCATATCTGGTTCTGAAAGAAGTCTTATGAACATCGGCATCCTTCACCTTCAGCTGGGGATACCCCGATCGAAGATCTATCTTAGAGAACATTGTAGCTCCCTATAACTGATCGAACAAGTCCTCAATCCTTGAAAGTGGGTATTTGTTCTTGATCGTTACCTTGTTCAGTTCCCGGTAATCGATACACTGCCTCATGCTCCCGTATTTCTTCTTCACAAAGAGCACGTGCGCCCCATGGTGAGAAACTAGAGCGGATGAATTCTTTGTCTCGGAGCTCCTGAATCTGCTGTTTGAGCTCTAACATCTCAGCTGGAGCTAACCGGTATGGTGCCTTAGAGATTGGCACGGTACCTGGCATAAGATCAATAGAAAACTCCATGTCTCTCTCTGGTGGAAGGCCTGTGACGTCGTCTGGAAAGACGTCAGGAAATTCTCTAACTACCGGTACATCAGATAATGATGGAGTGGGTACGTCAGGTTCATAAATAATGCTGGCCAAGAAAGCCTGACTACCTTTGTGCATAAGTCTCCGCGCTTGCATGCAAGAGATCATGCGAGGGAAACTCCTCCATCTAGCTGGCTCAAAGAGAAATTGCTGCATGCCCAAAGGTCTTACTAACACTGACCTTTTCTGAAAATCAATTAGCTATTCTTCGTCAGCCAATCCATTCTCAAAATGATATCAAAATCTGGCATCGGCAACACGATCGAATCGACATACACTAGGTGGCCCTGCAGCTCGAGATCGATGTCCCTGACCACACTAGTGGCTGATAATTCTTCCCCTGATGGGACTGTCACTGAGTAGCTCACGTCGAGTCCAATAGACTCGACATCCATGTGAGTAGCGAATGTCTCTGAAATAAAAGAGTGGGTGGCTCCTGAGTCTATCAGGGCCTTCATGGATACTCTCTTTATGAAAATGTTTCCTGAGAGATGTTAGCACACACAAACTTATATCCCAAGTTCTAACCTCAACCTCAAGCATAGAAGAAATTTATATCCCAAGTCACCAAAATATTAACTAGCACGCTAAAATCCCAAATACAATTCAAAACATGCATGACAGAATAGTACGGTGCTTAACTAAATGAGTTTATCAATCAATAGCGTCGTGTCTGAGTTCGCCTCCTGGGCATGGATGGCGAACACTCTCCCCTGGGTTGGGTGCCTCCACTGTGGGCACTCTTTTAGGATGTGATCACTAGCTCCACATTTGAAGCATTTGCCCGACCCATATAAACACTGCCCCAGGTGTTGGCGGTTGCACTTCGGGCCCACTGGGTACTCCGGCCTCTGAGGAGCCTTTGGCTGTGGGATAGGACCCTTGTCCTTCGGCGGTCCCTGATATGGCTTCTTTCCTGGCTGCCCCTGGAATGGCCTCTTGAACTGAGGTCGCTGTTGCTGCTTCTGTGGTGCCTGATAGGGCCTCTTGCCCAGCCTATCGACCTCGATATCTTTCTGATCCTGCTCTGTCGCCAAGGCTCTAGATACTGCAACGACGTAGGTAGTCGGACGAGCAACTCTCACATTGCGGCGCAAGATCGGTCGCAACCCATCCATAAAATGCCTCCGCTTCCCCTGGGCATCATTAGCTATCAGGGGCACAAAATGACACCCCCTCTCAAACTTCCTCACGAACTCAGCTACGCTGTTGTCTCCCTGACGCAACGTCATGGACTCCCTGGTCAGTCTGGATCGTACTTATTCAGTGAAGTACTTGGAGTAGAATACCTCCTTAAATCCACTCCACGTCAGTGTTTGCAAGTTAACTGACACTGATGCACTTTCCCACCATAGCCTTGCGTCTCCAGTCAGCATGTTGGTGGCGCACCTAACCCGGTCTGCATCCTGCAGCTCCATGAAATCAAATATCACCTCGATGGACTTAATCCATCCTTCTGCTATCATCGGTTCAGTAGTCCCAAAAAACTCATTTGGGTTCATCCTCTTGAACCTCTCATACACTGCCTTCGGTCTAGACCTAGCCCCTGCATCCACTGTCATCTGGTTCCCCGCAAACTGTGCAAAGAATTGAGTCATTCCCGCAAGCATCTTTGCCTGCATATCTGGTGGTGGTGGAGGAGGAGTGTCTCTCCCTTCCTCTCGAGTCTCCCTGTCCTCATCTCTTACTTCACGGTTAATCAAGCGTCTAGGAGGCATACTGTTCCAACAATTTACCCAACACGTAAACCCAATATACATGAACATAATATCAATAGCATAAGATGCACGTAAATCGAACTTAAAACATGGACATGCTGAAATCATGACTTAATACTTAATACATAACATAATTCAAAACTTTAAAACTTACAGACTTGAGGTGTGGCTTCGTGAGCTTCTCGCAACTGGCAGTAGTCATAACCCTTTACAAGAACACCGCTCTGATACCAACTGTAACGTACCGTACTTTTAAAATACTTGAAATTTGCGGTAAAATAAAAATTTTCTTAAATATAAATAAACCTTCAAATTGATCATAAATAAACTGTCTAACCAAACTTATTTGCAATAAGATGGATCACAATAAAATTTGCTAAAGAAAAATGCTTTTTTAAAGATCAAAACCAAAACGTAAAATCAGAGTATTTTGAACATTTCATAAACTTAAAATATGGCGGTCCTCAGGTTTATCCTCCCGCTCAGTCCAAGCCAGCTCGCTGTTCCCCACCCCTCGTCTCCTCAAACTCATCCTCACCTGCATCGATCAAGTTTAGTGAGTCTAAAGACTCAACATGCATAAACTGAAAGTAACAAGTAATACGTAATAAGATCACATGCAACTTTAAAATAGGGCGTACATACTTGAACTTTAACTTGAATACATGAACTTGAACATACGTACATACATACATAGACGTGCCATCAACATAAAACTTTTCCTAAACATGCTTACTTCGTACATAATTGAACATACATAAACTTCATTAATTTGCGTAGATGCATGTTTCAAAGCAAGTGACCCATACATAAATACGCCTGGTCAGACTAAACCATAGTATTGGGCTGACAGGGAAGATCCACCGCCACATACATGAGATCCCCGTTCATAATTTAACGGGTGGATTGGTCACTAGTCATACTTTACCGCTTTTCAATCCTGATCTAAACCCGTTCATAATTTAACGGGGTGGATTGGTCCCTGGTCATACTTTACTGCTTTCCAATCCCATATATAAATTGGTCACAAGACATTTAGCATACCTCAAAAACTTAAAAGTATTTTCTTTGCGCGTCGAAGATACTTACTTGGCGTTGAGGGATTAGTTGGATCTCGCTTAGGGCCACTGCTGCACATACTAATATGAATTTCAACACTTATCTTGCATAACTTAGATGTAGGTATTCGTGCTCACCACCGAAACAAAAAAATAGCTTATGACATTCTAGATTACTCGGGACTTGACCTCGTTTAATTATCGTACTAAATCATAAAACAAAACCTCAAAAAAAATCACTAAACTTTTCCTCAAAATGGAGTACACGGACCCTGTGCACCCCTCCGGGTCCGGGTCCGGGTCCGGGTCCGTGTAGGTACTGTATCTTCACTCTACTGAACTAACTCAGACACGGACCCCGTGTAAATGTCCGTCTACAAGTCCATGTAGGCTCTGGAAAATGACACTTCGAAGGAAACAAAGGCACAGACCCCGTGCCAGGGTCTGTGTACGGGTCCGTGCACCTGCGGGAGGAGTAAACTCACGAAAATTTCTGTGCTTGAAACTTAATCTCCCTAACTCGATCATCCCGACCATGAATCGACACCTCGAGACCCATCCTAGGATACTACAACACTGACTCAAGCCTTTACAATTGTCCCACAATAACCACGCATGACAAGTAACAAAATAAACCAGTGAAAATAACTTTTGACAACGAAACGATTTTACGACTACTCATTCTCTCAATTGCCTAATGACACGAAACGAAATGTCAATAACCATCCCAACATCATTAACAATGTACCTATACGCAACAGCGATCTCCCATTGATCCCCAACGAAGCCTGCAACCAAAAACTTCAAAAACACATCAATAACATATTTTTCAGAAAAACGCAGTTTGAGCAGTCCCACGAAAAATACCATAACTCACTCAATTTTTATCCAAATATTTCGAATTTTAAATAAAATGAAGTTATCAAAACGTTATACGTTTACTATGTTGAAAGCTTTTCCAGAAAAGTGAACAAAAAATGGCAGTATTTAAAAGAACAGCAAAAACGTGATTTGAGATCTCAAAAATGGTTTCAAAAGTGATTCAAACATAATTGCTCAAACTTCTACAAATCACACATAGATTTTCTCGCATAAAAACATCACAACACATAATATGACTAGATCGACGCAGGAAAAACAGAATATACATGCCTTTAAATCTTTAACGTTACTGAACGACGACATCGAAGCGGGAAGGATGCGAGAGATGATCTGGGACGAACGTGGCGTGATTTTCTTGAAATAAAACTCACGAAAATTTGCTGGAATGCTGAAGGGAATAGGGCGGCTGCTCTCCCTTCAGAACCCTAAGTTTTTCTCTCAAATTCTGAAAATAAAATGTGTATGTGTGTGTTGTGTGTTTTGGTGTGTGTAAAAACATTTAAGTGTGTGTAACGTATGTTTGTGTGTTTTAATTAGGAGAAATTATTGCTAAATTAACTTATTATAATGCTAATAAAAAGGTTAACTCACACTAATTTTAAACAAACTCTTCAATTAAAATAAATACACACTAATTTTATAAAATTCTTCTTTTTAACAAAATAAAATGCACCAAGCCAACTTTAAAAGTTTCAAAATTCTAAACTCACTAATTACATAATTTAGGCTTTAAAATGCTGTAATTTATTAAATTAATTAATATGCCCCAACTTTAACTTAAAAGTAAAATACCACATAAAAAAATGCCAAAATCATTACCGATCTCTTTTCCTCAATCCCGCATCGAATAATCGCCTGAAACATGAAACTCGAGAAAATATTTTAACGTGCATCACATAAGCATAAGTAATTTAAAATAATGCAATTTAATAAATCACGCATCACAAAAAAATTCATTTTAAACTTAAATAAATAATTTAACTATTAAATAAATGCATGGGTTTTACGTATACTGATTTTGTGCTCTACGCTTTGGTTTGCAAAACCAGTAAATTCACAGGAGGCCCTTTTACAGTTGCATACTATTAGAAATTGAAGAACACCGGAAGGTAAGAAACGAGAGGAGTGAAAACTTTGCTGTCTAAAGAAATGAATCCAATGTCTTAAAATAACCGTCAACGATGTACCCTATTATATCAATACAAAAATGCACGCATATGCTATAAGGAACACGCTTAACAAATACAAATAGAAGAAACGTGTTTCACTTTCTTTAATACGCCCCCCTCAAGATGGAGCATTGATGTTGTGAATCCCCATCTTGGATAAGAGCATGCGGAAACGAGTTGGCAACAAAGATTTAGTGAACAAATCATCAAGTTGCAAGTGTGTCGAAAGATGCAAGATCTTGATGAGTCCACTGTGAAGTTTCTCTCACACAACGTGGCAATCAATTTCAATATGCTTTGTTCTTTCATGAAAAACAGGATTAGACGCAATATGGATGGCTGATTGACTGTCATAAAACAATACAACAGGCTCATGATAAGAGACACAAAGATCCTTCAATAACGACAACAACCAAATCACCTCACAAGTAGCATTGGCCATTGACCTATATTCGGCTTTGGCAGACGATCGGGAAACGGTTTGTTGCTTCTTGGACTTCCATGAAACCAAGGACTCACCAAGTAGAACACAATAACCAGAAACTGAACGCCGAGTATCTGGACAGGCTGCCCAATCCGAATCAGAGAAAAACTAAGCTTAAGTGAGGTTGACTTACCATAAAAAAGACCTTGACCAACCGTTCCTTTTACATATTTAAGCACTGAATAGACAGCCTGCAAATGTGAGTGTCGAGCCTTGGATACAAACTGGCTTAACTTGTTAACGGAATAAGCTAGGTCCGGCCTTGTGATGGTCAAATACAAGAGCTTCCCCATCAGCTTTCTGTAAACAGAAGGATCATCTAATAGGTCACCATCTTCATTATTGAGTTTCAAGTTGGTATCCAAAGGTTTTGTGCGAGGCTTGCATCCTAAGAGACCTGCTTCAGTAAGCGACTGGAGAGCATAATGTCGTTGACAAATGGAGATACCACGAGAAGATCTCGCAACTTCGATCCCTAGAAAATACTTCAAACTGCCCAAGTCCTTCAGTTTAAAATGACTATCCAAGAATATCTTCAAATCTAATGCTTCTTTTTCATTGTTCGTCGCAATAACAATGTCATCAACATATACTAATAATGCTAAAAAAATATCACCTCTTGATCGAGTAAACAAAGAACTATCAGCATGTGATTGATGAAAACCAATGGTGAGTAATGTGGATGAAAACTTGGAGAACCATTGATGTGAGGCCTGCTTAAGACCATATAAAGATTTATGCAACTTACAAACTGCATCTGCGGGAAGATCTTCCTTTTGGCGGTGATATCCTAGAGGTAGTGCCATATACACCTCCTCAACCAAATCACCATGCAAGAAGGCATTATTTACATCGAGTTGGGTAAGGGACCATCCGCGAATTGCAGCCAATGCTAGCAAGGTTCTGACCGTTATAATTTTGTCCACGGGTGAAAATGTTTCAAAGTAGTCCACCCCCTCTTGTTGTGAGTATCCCTTAGCAACCAATCGGGCTTTGTACCTTTCTAGTGAACCATCAGCTCGAAATTTGGCTTTATACACCCAACGACATCCTACAACACTCTTGCCATGTGGCAAAGAAACAATAGACCAAGTTCGATTACTTTCTAGAGCTTGCAATTCAGCATCCATGGCTATGCGCCACTCTGGTTTCATAACAGCTTGGGAGAAAGTGTCTGGCTCAAAAATGGAAGAGATATTATTAACAAGAACTTGGTAAGAACTGGAAAGCTTATGCACACTAAGGACAGAAGATAAAGGGTGAAAGGTGGAGGAAGAAGACTGAGGATGTAGTAGCGTAGCAATGATAATTACTCAACCATGCAGGTTTGGTTGAATTTCGATGTGGACGGGCAGCAACCTCATTATTGGAGTTTATAACCGGGGAATCCAAAGGTTGTGGAGATAAACCAAGCTGAGTTGGTAACACAGAATCAGCAAAGATATTGGAGTCGACAGGAGAACGAGATTCGCATTGAAAAGGAAAGACATTCTCATGAAATGTAACATCTCGAGATATGTAAATCTCATTGGTGAGAAGATTAAGCAATTTATATGTTTTATAACAAGGGGGATAGCCAAGGAAAACATACCTTATTGCTCGAGGAGAGAACTTTGTGCGATGACTAAGGAGGGTTGAACCATAGCACAGGCAACCAAACACCTTGAGGTGTGAATAGGAAGGACTTTTGTGAAAGAGCAAATCAAATGGAGATTTATTTGATAAAAGGGAAATAGGTGTGCGATTAATAAGGTATATGGATGTGAGAATACAATCACTCCAGTAGTCTAAAGGGATGTGAGATTGAAATAATAAAGCTCGAGCCACATTCAAGATGTGCTGATGTTTTCTTTCCACAACTGAATTCTGTTGCGGTCGCTCCACACAAGAACGAAATGGGATTATCCCTTCGGACTTGAAAAATTCAGAAAACTTAAGTTCTGGAGCATTGTCTGATCGGAATGATTTTATTCGTTTATCAAATTGTGTATGAATCATCCGACAGTAAGAAGGAAATACATGCAACACATCAGATTTAGACTTGAGCAAATAAACCCAAGTATATCTAGAATGATCATCTACAATTGTGAGAAAATTTTTGAAACCATCAACACTTAAAGGGCTAAAGGGTCCCCTGATATCAATATGAATCAAATCAAAAGTGTTATTGGATAGTGAATTATTTGAAATAAAAGGCAATCGTCTTTGATTTGACAAAGTACATATGTCACAGTTCAACATATCAGTATTATTGATTGGATTAATGCCCAAAATCTTTCCCAAAACAGACAACTTGGGAAAAGAAGCATGTCCGAATCTATAATGCCAAATTTGAGACTTGGAAAATGAAACATTACAAAGTGAAGCAGGAGCTGGAAATTGGCACAGAATGTATAGATCACCCATTCTTCTACCCATCCCAATCATCTTGTTCTGTTTGAGAACCTGAATTTGACAAGAATCAGGAAGAAAAGAAACTGAGCAAGGAATTTGTTTGGTTAATGAACTGATGGACATCAAGTTAAAATTAAAATGGGGAACATAGAGAACATCTTTCAAAATTAACTCACTGGACAACCTAACTGTACCTATATGTGTTACAAAGACTTTCGAATTATTAGGCAATGTGACACTAGAATAGAACGGTTTGGAGTCGTGGAATAACCTCAAGGAACAACAAATATGGTGTGTGGCGCCCGTGTCTATGATCCAAGACAAAGAAAGAATAGGGGCATGATCAGTGGATAATGAGGATGTACCGGTGAAACAAGGTGTAATATCCGGTTGGTGCTGTGAAACCAAAGTGTTGTTGTCACCAAGCTGAAGTTGCGAGCTTAAGAAAGCAATCAGCTGTCGGCAATGGTCTGGTTTCAGATTCTCACCAACTGTGGACAGTACGTCATCAGGACAGCTACGAGCATGATTAACATGGACCTTTCCTTCACTCTGTTTTTGCTTATACTTTGGATGACTGGGAGGATATCCGTGCAACTTGTAACACTTGTCGACAGTGTGATTAGGAAAGTGGCAATGTGAACAAATACGCCTATCAAATGTGCTTCCCTTAACAGTAGGGGCACCTCTCACAGCAGCAGCATTCGAGGTATTGAAGACCAATGATTGACCAGTAATCGCAGAAACATCATGATGTATAGACCTCTGCCTTTCTTCCTGAACCACCAAAGAGAATGTCTTCGAAATCACTGGCAGTGGTTCCATCATCAAAATTTGAGCACGAATCTGAGCATATGACTCATTTAAACCCATTAAAAACTGCATCACACATTCCTGATTGTGATAATCCATCCATTCATTTATCGATCCACATTGACAGACAGAAATTGGCTGAAAATCCTTCAATTCATCCCATAAAGTTCGCATTCTAGTATAATAAGAGCTAATATCCATTGATCCTTGATGTAGTCCAGTCAAGAACTTCTTAATTTGAAAAACTCTTGGGGCATTACTCTGGTAAAATCTATCTCTCAAATCATTCCAAATTTCATATGATGTGGATATGTACAATAAGCTGTCCGCAAATGCTCGACTAACAGAGTTCAAAATCCACGAGATTACCATGCTATTACAACGAACCCAAGCAGCATACAACAAATCACTAGATGACGGGCGTAATTGTGTACCATCAACAAACGAAAACTTGTTTTTAGCTGTCAAGGCCATTGACATCGCTCGATTCCAGGTATTATAGTTGTTACCTGTAAGAAGGTGAGAAACCAAGACCAAACCAGGATGATCGCCATTCTGCAGAAAAAACGGACTGCTCGAATCTTCAAAGGACATCCGACCACCTGAATTGTTCGAGCTTGTAGCTGGAGACGGAATTCGCACTTGATTCCCTCTAGCCATTGAAGACAATCAGAGTTACAGCTCAAAAATTTGATTTATGCTCTGATACCATATTAGAAATTGAAGAACACCGGAAGCTAAGAAACGAGAGGAGTGAAAAATTTGCTTTCTAAAGAAATGAATCCAATGTCTTACAATAACCGTCAACGATGTACCCTATTATATCAATACAAAAATGCACGCTTATGCTATAAGGAACACGCTTAACAAATACAAATAGAAGAAACGTGTTTCACTTTATTTAATACATACATATGCAACTACAACTTGGGATTCGAGACCGAGCATTTGGCTCGGTGGTCTCATCCGGGATTCCCATGTGAGCTACCTGAGTACGATAACCCCACCTTTAGATTAGGACTCTTAAAAAACTTGGGATTTTCGTCCTTTCTGTTCACGCACTTCATAATCTACAAGGTCCCACAAACCAATCACCAACAGAAATGGGAACAAAAGAAGAGTAAATTATTTAGCACGTCAAAACCTCACAGCATTTTAGTCACATATCATCATCTGTATGTCAAGTGAAATACCAGCGTGGACTTTCATATTGGCACTATCATGTGGTTGAAACAATAAGCAAATTGGATCATTCAACCATAGCACTGGCACCAATCTTGTCATTCAATAGGTATATCAGATTAGACTTTGACATCTGAGGTTCCCTTTCCAAGATGGCAATCACATCTTTAACTGAGATGCTCCGAGACACCGGAGGCATGACGATTTGATTTCTTAAAACTTTTCTTGCAGATGCTGCATGTACAAGACTATCAATAATCATGGCGAGAACCAGCAGTACAATTATCACAGTATCATATAAACAAACTTTGATTCACTCGAACAACCCATGGACAAAAATCAGGATTCCATGAATATTCTTCTCAGATTTATGGACATTCAAATCACGTGTGATCCCAGACATTGAAAAAACATACATACAAGTAGATAAAACAACATAGTGATTGAAAGGTAAATTTCTCAAGAAAAAGAAGAGGTATAGGCTCTTTCCCAAAATTATTTATGGAGCCAACATACTAAGAGTTTTCAAAGCAGGTGAACGATCTCGTTTGTAAGCTTGTTGACTTTGTTGGTACATCGTATTCTCGCACCCAAGACGCAGCGGAAGTTTAAAAATTTTGTTCTTGGGCGTCGTGTGTGTAAAACATTCATAGGGCGTTTACAATTATACCTTTTTGTTCTAAACGCTGGACTCCAAACTATTCCGGTTTGAGGCGGATATAGCCATTCTTGTAAATCCCTACGAACGGATATTCAACTTTAATTGCCTAATTAGGTCCACGATCGAAGACTGAATTCCTTGTTTGGATTGCACTAGTAATATCAAACAATTCTTGCGTTGAGATTGTAATCTCCGAATTTCCAAAAGACGGAGAAGGTGCGACGATTGGAAGAAAAAACCAAAAGGCCAACAATTTTCTTAAATTTTTCACAAGGTGGCCGTGAGTATCTTTTCTAGGGATGAGAGATTTGCTTTTTTTTTTTTTTGTGTGCAAAAACTAGGTTTTTTATTTATTATGATTCCTAATGATATATATATAGAGTGAGACTCCTAATCCACAAGGACTCTAATAATTTCATTATATTTAAACTCCCATATATTTTATATATATGATGTATTTATTAACCTTTAATAATACATGACATAATAATATCATATACACATATTTTATATCACCATATAAAATATATACATGTATATGTATATTAAATTAAATAACTATTATTTAATTTATAAACTAACTTCTTAGTTAATTTAATTTTAGACTCCTCTAGAATATTTATGGGACTTTGTGCATGTTAGTTGTCCTTACTACTAGCACAATCATTTAATTAGTAAATTCTCAATTAACTAAATAAATGATTACGAACTCATTATAACCCCGATCGACGATCCGAAAGCGCCGATGTACCAAGGTTACAAATCATGTTCATATAATGAAAATTGAAAATTTCGAAGATCAAAATTTTCATTTGCCAAATTTAGAACTTACCTTATATGGCAGTTACCATATTTGGCAGCTGCCAGTTTTAGTGAACTCCTTCACAAAACAGGCAGTTCCACTCTCCTTCCTTATTTAGCAATCATGCCAACTTCCAGTTCTTCCATCCTATGGAATCAGCTCATAAACTCCTTTATAAGCTTCACGTTTGATCTCCATCAAACTATAGTTGCCAAATTCCAACTCCTTGAAATTTGACTATATCAACGGGAACACAAAATCCGATACTTGTGTGATCCTCAATGGTTCAGGGATACATCTAGTCGTGGGTTCACATCTCCATGTGATTCTGAATAACATTTATTCTTATTCGGGTTTACCCTAGTTAACCTCATTCTTTCATCAACTCCTTGATCAATAATGTCAGAACTCATTTCAGATTGCACCCATCGGATCATGGTAATAGCGTCTAGTAGCATCGCCCCATGATCCCCTAGGTATCACTGATAGTGCCTGCAAGAACCTTTAGTCATGGTTAGCGTACAGTACGGTCCCTTCAACACATATATCCCGATTGAATCTGCAACCATTGGTATATTGAGAGTTGCATATGAGTTCGATAACGATGTGATTTATCTTTGAGTACTAATAGTGGCATGGCATGTGCAACTAGGAAAACACCTTTCCCTGAAGCACATTTATTGCTCTGGCCAGAGACTCCTTGCACTATTAACTCATCATATCACATAGGATATCTTCACCCGTAGGCGAACGATGAATCCCCGACTACAATGCATTTGCTCCTACGTATTTCGAAACTACACCCAACCTCGCCACCTGATAACCCTCGATGGAGTCGGTAAACGGATCAAAGTGCATGCTAGTACGTATAACCCTACATTATCCCGGGTCAAAGGACTAATGGTGTACAACCATAACCGCGGACTATTCCACTCGATAAGTGAGAACCACTTGGATAGTCCGAGGGAGGGTTGTTCAGTGCATCATCACATGATCACCCATCTGTGTGAATAGACATCTCCATGCCCCTTGCCAATGAAACATAGCGTTTACACCACAAATGCTAGTCTCAAACTCGAGCGACCATTATCCTTGTTTTAGGCGGCTGAATCGACTAGGAACCTGTTTAGAATATACGGTACACTTCCTAATGAGTTTCATGATCTTACGTTGTGACGCAGACCTCATGGTACCTATTGTATATTCAAGGACTTTATCTATACAGCTTGCATAGGTATACAGAAAAAGTATAATGCCATAATCGAATAAAATCGTAAAATATTATTAAAATAAAGATTATTTTGCATTAGAGTCAATAAAAGCCCTAGCTACAAGTTGGCTTGCCGGGCACCTACTCTAACAATATTCCACTTGCCCTATAGCCAACTACCCATAGATCTTAGACCCATTGTTTCGCGATGCTTCTCAAACAATGGTCCTGGCAGGGGCTTTGTCAGTGGATCAGCAACGGTATCTGCGGAGGCGACTCTCTCTACCAAAATGTCTCCTCTTCCCACAATCTCTCGTATTATGTGGAACTTCCTCAGTATATGTTTGGATCGCTGATGAGACCTCGGTTCCTTCGCTTGCGCTACGGCACCGGTGTTGTCACAGTAGACCGGGACTGGATCAACTGTTTGAGAAATGACACCCAACTCTTGGATGAAATTCCTCATCCAAACACCCTCCTTTGTTGCAGCCAAAGCAGCTATGTATTCGACCTCAGTGGTTGAATCCGCTGTGGTGTCTTGCTTGGAACTCTTCCAAGAGACAGCACCACCATTGAGCTTGAATACAAATCAAGAGGTTGATTTCGAATCATCCACATCTGTTTGGAAGCTAGAATCAATGTAATCTTCCAATTTTAGTTCTCCATTCCCGTATACCAAGAATAAATTCTTAGTTCTTCTTAAGTAATTAAGAATGTCCTTCAATGCTTTCCAATGCAGTGGACCGGGATTCGACTGATATCAGCTGGCAACATGCATATGCCACATCAGATCGAGTAGATATCATACCATACATAATACTGCCTATGGCAGTCACATCTGGAATGCGGCTCATGGTTTCTATCTCTTCATCAGTCTTAGGGCACATAGACTTGGATAGATTCACACCGTGAGACATTGGGAGATATCCTCTCATGGACTCCTCCGTAGAGAATCTCCTCAGTATGGTATCGATATATGTGGATTGGGTGAGCCCTAGCATTCTCTTTGATCTATCTCTATAGATCTGTATTCCTAATACATATGATGCTTCACCCATATCCTTCATGGAGAACTTACCAACTAACCATACTTTAGTTGACTGCAACATCCCTACATCGTTCCGAATGAGTAGTATGTCATCAACACAAAGCACTAGGAATGTCACTATATTCCCACTAACTTTCTTGTATACACAAGGTTCCTCGGGATTTTTGACAAAATCAAACTCTTTGATATTGTTGTCAAATCTGAGGTTCCAGCTCCTTGATGCCTGTTTGAGTCCATAAATGGATCTCAGAAGTCTACATACTTTATGCTAACTTCCTACTGATATGAATCCTTCAGTTTGAGATATGTAAATCTCCTCCTTAATATCCCCATTAAGAAACATTGTCTTCACATCCATCTGTCATATTTCATAGTCATACCATGCTTCTATGGCTAGCAATATCTTAATGGACTTGAACATTGCGACTGGAGAAAAGGTTTCCTCATAGTCAACACCTTGCCTTTGAGTATATCCTTTTGCTACCAATCTAACTTTGAAGGTCACCACCTTCCCATCCGCTCCAAGTTTCCTTTTGTAAATCCATTTGCATCCTATGGGAAAAATTCCCTCAGGTAGATCTACTAAGGACCATACTTGGTTCGAATACATGGAGTCCATTTCGGACTGCATGGCTTCAAGCCATTTAGATGAATCGGCATCAGACAATGCTTCCTTGAAATTTTTTGGATCACATCCAAGAATGGGCTCACCTTGGCCCTCTTCAAGAAGCAAGCTCAATCTATTAGGCGGCCTCGAGATCCTTTCGGATCTTCTAAGAGCTTGTGTTTCTTTGATTGGCTGTTGGAGTGTGGATTCTACTACTTGTGTAGTGGGTGGTTCTCGAATCTCATCGAGTTCTATCATCCTACCTTTTCAATCTAATAGAAACTCCTTCTCTAAAAAGGTGCCATTCCTTGAAACAAACCCCTTTGTTTCATTAGGATAAATAGAAGAAATATCCAACAGAGTTATTTGGATATCCCACAAAGTAGCAAAAATTGTCTCTACTATCCAATTTGTCTCCCACTGCCTGCTTCACATAAGCAAGGCAACCCCATATTCTTAGATAAGAATATTTGGGCGGCTTTCTTATCCATATCTCAAATGGAGTTTTATTCACTGCCTTTGTATGGACTTGATTCAACAACCTTGCCGCTGCTTCAAGCGCATATCTTCACAGGGATGGCGGCAACTCAGTGAATCCCGTCATAAATCGGACAATGTCCATCAATGTCCGATTACGACGTTTTGACACACCTCAACTAGGGTGTAGCAGGCGGAGTCCACTGTGAGAGAATCTCATTCTCTTTAAGGTACTCTTGAAACTCAGTACTTAAGTATTCTCCATCTCGATCTAATCGTAGTGTTCTAATACTCTTTCCTAATTGTTTCTCTACTTCTGCTCTGAATTCTTTGAACTTTTCAAAGGCTTCAGACTTGTATTTCATTAAATACACATACCCAAACCTCGAATGGTCATTGGTAAAAGTAATGAAGTAGATATGGCCAAATCTCGTGCTAACACTTAGCGGGCCATACACATTTGTATGGATCAAATCCAACAGATCATGTGCACGTTCCACTTTCCTTACGAAAGGGGCCTTAGTCATTTTTCCTTTCAGACAGGACTAACACGTCTCTTAGAGAGTTTATGTCTGACGAGTCAAACATGCCCTCTCCCACTAGCTTGTGGATCCTTCTTTGGGAAATATGTCCTAGCCTAGCGTGTCACAAATGTGCTTGGTTTAGACTATCTTGTTTTCTCTTGGTTGTTGTTGAAATTATGTTTACTTGGACATTCACTTATCATTGCCAAAACATTTCTAGCCCAGATAATTTCTTATGTCCACACTTCTTGCAGCGAAATATACATGTTCTAAATTATCGGGTCTTGTCAAATTCCAGGCCCACCACCTTCTCATTAGGCCCAATCATATTTACACCATGCTCATGGGCAAGAGCCCCATCTTGTATGCTTGTAGTCATGTGTTCCTTGAAAGTGGCGTGCATCATTATGTGAGTTTCATGCACTATGCAACTCTTGCATGTGTATTTGAATGACAACAGCATTCAAAATTTTCTCAAACTGTCTCTACAGTTCTTTTGACATAGAAGCAAGCATATTACACTTTAGCTTGCACCCTATGGTCCTACCATCTTGCATGCTTTGTCAGTTCAGCAAGACTGACATTAGTGTGTATGCTATTCTTTCCGAATTTAGAACAATTTTCTCAGCCAATCTTGAAAATTAGTCTTCGGTTAGCTTGTTTTAATGATAGAAATGGATTACGTGATGAAATCGTAAGTATACTGATATGGAAACAGAATAAAGGTTACAGACTATTTTAAAATATTTTGTTAGACATAAAATATGGACTTTTGTTTTTATGAATTGCCTCCCACTATTTTGACATTTTCACCACCCTCTGAAGAAAAACTGGAAATCCAATTTCCTTAGTGAGTACGCAAGGCCCAATTGCAAAATTATGATCCCGAATAATATCAGCCAATCATAACATCCAAAAGGTAGACCCCAATTGCAAATCCTTGCAACCCTTACGTAATTTTGCCTCACGTTTGAGAAGGGTCCAATAATATGATCCCCTTTCTCTTCACGTGTCGAGCCCGGCCCATCATTGTTGAACCTTAATGGACGGTCGCCATGAGATCCCTCAATAATATGAGCCGAAGTCATGGGAGTTCCACGTAGTTCACATCAAATATGTCCGTGGAAGTCACATCTTTCCGGCGTTCAGGCCTCCCCAATAATATGAGCCAGACACTGACCGCGGGTAGCATTCATCATGCAACCACTGTTGATGGAAGGCAAGGAATTATTAAACTTTCTTTTAATTATCCTTTTAATGGGCTTGATTTAAATTTTGGATCTCATCCAAAATGAGGGATTTTATTTTTAAAAATTTGTCTCATCATTAATTTTAAAACCCGTGCCATGATTGTTTGTATGATTGCCGGATTCATGCAACTCTTGTCATTATATTAATAATAACGCACATACTGATTATTTATAATATATCACATACATCATAAATAATATAGGATGATCGATTACCGAGAGCTAATTGATCCGTACGAGCCACATACGGATCCATGTCCATAGCCTAGGGAAATGCAGGGATGCAAATGCAACTATTACATAAGCCTCCAAAATTTACATGTCTTCGATCTTCAAAACTCTTTTCGAGGATCTCGGGCCCACCGTCTTCAAATCTTGATCTCCCACTAATTTTAATATTTACATTAAATATCCATGGCACATTGGGATACAAATTTAGGGGGTGGGAACGGACCATAAACCAGGTCCACTTTTAATTATCGGATAATCAAAAATTACAACATGTAAACACCTAACATACACCTAGCAAATTGGTCATGGCTCTCGATCATCCTTTTAACATATAATATCATATATTATATAAATTCGATAATATCACATACAATCAATAAATTGTGTATCTCATAAATTATCACTAACCGCCATAATTATCAAATTAAATAAATACTATTTAATTTCAAATAATTAAATTTCTAGTAAAACACATTTTACCATAAATAATAAAATCATATTTCAATTATTTATTTTGTAAGAATTTAATTTTATAAAAATTATTGTAGGGGTAAAATCATCCGTATTTTCAAAAAATATCAATTTAACCCAAACTTTTTAAAAAATAAGAAAATCACCCCCGGGCCCGAACAATTCAAGCCCACGACCCAACACGGGGCACGAGACTTTCCCGGGCACCCGCCCGCTGCCCGATCCAATCGGGCGCTGGCAGGCACGAATGTGCGCTGGCCGCGCGCACAGGCGCGCAGGCCCACGGCGCGCGCGTCTGCCCGGAACAGTTCCGGGCTAAAACAAATTATTATTATTTTTTTTTTCAAAAACAGAATTTTCAAAAATGATTTTAGGGGCGTTTTTTAAAAAAATTCTTATGCGATTAGAAATAATAAACTCAACACAATCTAATTAAAACACACGATTGAGAATATCCTGGCTCTGATACCACTGTTGGGACATCGTATTCTTGCACCCAAGACGCAGTCGGAAGTTTAAAAATTTTGTTCTTGGGCGTCGTGTGTTTAAAATATTCATAGGGCGTTTAGAATTATACCTTTGCGTTCTAAACACTGGACTCCAAACTATTCCGGTTTGAGGCGGATATAGCCCTTCTTGTAAATCCCTACGAACGGATATTCAACTTTAATCGCCTAATTAGGTCTACGATCGAAGACTGAATTCCTTATTTGGATTGCACTAGTAATACCAAACACTTCTTGCGTTGAGATTGTAATCTCCGAATTTCCAAAAGACGGAGAAGATGCGACGATTGGAAGAAAAAACCAAAAGGCCAACAATTTTCTTAAATTTTTCACAAGGTGGCCGTGAGTATCTTTTCTAGGGAGGAGAGATTTTTTTTTTTTGTGCAAAAACAAGGTTTTTTATTTATTATGAGTTCTAGTGGTATATATAGAGTGAGACTCCTAATCCACAAGGACTCTAATAATTTCATTATATTTAAACTCCCATATATTTTATATATATGATGTATTTATCAACCTTTAATAATACATGACATAATAATATCATATACACATATTTTATATCACCATATAAAATATATGCATGTATATGTATATTAAATTAAATAACTATTATTTAATTTATAAACTAACTCCTTAGTTAATTTAATTCTAGACTTCTCTAGAATATTTATGTGAATTTGTGCATGTTAGTAGTCACTACTACTAACACAATCATTTAAATAGTAAATTCTCAATTAACTAAATAAATGATTCCAAACTCATTATAACCCCGATCGACGATCCGAAAGCACCGATGTACCAAGGTTACAAATCTTGTTCATATAATGAAAATTGAAAATTTTGAAAATCAAAATTTTCAATTGCCAAATTTAGAACTTACCATATATGGCAGTTACCATATTTGGCAGCTGCCAGTTTTAGTGAACTCCTTCACAAAACAGGCAGTTCCACTCTCCTTCCTTATTTAGCAATCATGCAAACTTCCAGTTCTTCCATCCTATGGAATCAGCTCATAAACTCCTTTATAAGCTTCATTTTTGATCTCCATCAAACTATAGTCGCCAAATTCCAACTCCTGGAAATTTGACTATCTCAACGGGAACACAGAATCCGATATTTGTGTGACTCTCAATGGTTCAGGGATACAGCTAGCCGTGAGTTTACATCTCCATGTGATTCAGAATAACATTTATTCTTATTCGGGTTTACCCTAGTTAACTCCATTCTTTTCATCAACTCCTTGATAAAGAATGTCAGAACTCATTTCTGATTGCACCCATCGGATCATGGTAAGAGCGTCTAGTAGTATCGCCCAATGATCCCCTAGGTATCACTGATAGTACTTGCAAGAACATTTAGTCATGGTTAGCGTACAGTACGGTCCCTTCAACACATATATCCCGATCGAATCTGCAACCATTGGTATATCATGAGTTGCATATGAGTTTGATAACGATGTGATTTATTTTTGAGTAATAATAATGACATGGCATGTGCAACTAGGAAAACACCTTTCCCTAAAGCACATTTCTTGCTCTGGCCAGAGACTCCTTGCACTATTAACTCATCAGATCACATAGGATATCTTCTCCCATAGGCGAACGATTAATCCCCAACTACAATGCATTTGCTCCTACGTATTTCGAAACTACACCCAATCTCGCCACTTGATGACCCTTGATGGAGTCGGTAAACGGATCAAAGTGCATGCTAGTACGTAGAGCCCCTACATTATCCCGGGTCAAAGGACTAATGGTGTACAACCATAACCGCGGACTATTCCACTCGATAAGTGAGAAGCACTTGGATAGTCCGAGGGAGGGTTGTTCAGTGCATCATCACATGATCACCCATCTGTGTGAATGGACATCTCCATACCCTTGCCAATGAAACATGGCGTATACACCACAAATGCTAGTCTCAAGCTCGAGCGACCTTTATCCTTGTTTTAGGCGGCTGAATCGACTAGGAACCTGTTTAGAATATACGGTACACTTCCTAATGAGTTTCATGATCTTACGTTGTGACGCAGACCTCATGGTACCTATTGTATATTCAAGGACTTTATCTATGCAGCTTGCATGGGTATACAGATAAAGTATAATGTCATAATCGAATAAAATCGTAAAATATTATTAAAATAAACATTGTTTTGCATTAGATTCAATAAAAGTCCTAACCACAAGTTGGCTTGCCTGGCACCTACTCTAACAGACTTTCCCTGGTGTTCCTCGTGTATGTGGGTAAAGGCTTTCTTGCCATGTCTTTACAGCTTGGGAACCACAAAGAGTTTCAGTTAACCCAGTTTCTGCTTGGCCTCAATCATTAACTGCCATTTTGAAAGCATGTCGCCAACTCCAGTAGCAGCACGAATAGCGACATTTGCAGCTGTAGTACGCATCTTATCATCTCCATCCTTGTTAGCATGCAGATAATAGAAACTTAGAAATATGTTAGGAATTTCAAACATTAGGAGAAAAAACAATTCTCAGTATCTTCGCTAATCTTGTACGGCTTTCATACTTTTCCTTATGACCATCGACACTAAAATCACCCTTAGTCTGCATTCCACATAATAAGAAAGACATTCACTCAGTTTCTACAAAATAAAAGCGCAAAATCCACATAGAATTGCTAAAAAGTGTTCTAGAAGCTTACTTCGTTCAGTTTCTGAGATTTTTCTGTTTCTGCCTGTTTTTTCTCCCATTCTTCACGAGCTTTACGGTTGATCGTCGTTAATTTTTTTGCAGAACTTCTGTGGTGACGACAGTTCTGTGCTTAACTTTTCCATGTCAAATCGCTACAGTATTCATTAGAGAGTAGAAAAGATTAACTGAAACGTTTTAATCCGATAAAGGAAAGCCTTCACACAAAAAATGCTAAAAGAAGAAAAAAATTGCAAAGCAAATGAAAGCAAACTATGAAAATAAACCTATTTTGACAGTCTGATGAGATTAGCTATAATGCCGCGCATTCTCTCTTCCACACACTAAGTGTGCAACATTCAACCAGAAATAAATAAATAAAGTCTAACAAGGCTTTCGTAAAAATTCAGTAACGGAGAATTCGATTTTATCAAGGACAAGCACTGCTCTACATCACTTTTCATTTTCTTCAAACCAGATTTCGCCACTGCCAGAGAGCAGACAAAACACAAAAAGTCTAATATTTACGAGACCAAGTGGGATGCAGAATAAGATGTAAATGTTAGATCTCGGTTTTCTACTTGCCCAAACGCAGCGGAAGTTTAAATTTTTTTATTTATTTTGACAATCAATATATGTTTTGCTTTGAGCGCTCGTATGATTTAAACATAAATATTCATAGGGATTTTAAAAGTATACCTTTGGTGAATAAATCACTGGACACCAACTGATCCGGTATAACAGATCTAGCTCTTGATGAATCCCAACGAACTTTCTTCAAGGGACTCCTTTCTTTCTTCTAATCAGGTCCACGACTGGATTGTTTGATCCTCTTCCAAATTGCACTAGAAATATTGGAAGAGATTTAACGAAGGAGAAAAATTATTTGAGAGACGGCTCAAAATCTTTTCAAAGATGGAGGTGGCCGATTTTTTTCTTCTTCGGAGGAGGTGGTCTCGAAAATTGGGTTGTGATGGTGGCTAGGGTTTTGACTTCTCAATCCCTATATATAATTAACCCATGACCTAATTACATAATTAAAATTAATTAGCTTGATTTAATTAATTGAGCTAGTCCAACTAATTTAATTAATTTAATCAAGGTCCATTAAAACTTTAATTATTTATTATGTTGGACTTGTACTTCTACAAGCCCATTAAACATATTACCCACCATATTTAATTTATTAATTAATCAACTCAACTTTTGAGCTTAATAAATTAAATACATTATAAATTCAACATTTGAATTTATTATTTAAATTATAAATTCAACTACCTGAATTTTATCACATCCAAAATTTAATATTTAATAAACCCAACTTTTGAGTTTAATAAATTAAATTATCAAATTTTACAAATTCAACTCCTTCAATTTATTCTCTCCAAATTTCACAAATTCAACTTCTTGAATTTATTTTCCCAAAATTTAATTATCATAAATTCAACTCCTTGAATTTACTATATCATAATATAAATTCAACTCCTTGAATTTACTATATCATAATATAAAGTCAACTCCTTGAATTTATTCTCTCAACGGGAACAAACGATCTAGTACTTGTGTGACCGTCAATGATTCAGGGATACAGCTAGCCGTGGGTTCACAACTCTTTATGATTAAGGACATAATCTTTTATTCGGGCTTACCCTAGTTAGCCCCATTCTTTTCATCAACACCTTGATCAAGAATGTCAGAACTCATTTCTAATTGTACCCATCGGATCATGGTAAGAGCGTCTAGTAGCATCGCCCTATGATCCCCTAGGTATCATTGATAGTGCCTGCAAGAACCAGTCGATTATGATTAACGTACAGTACGGTCCCTTCATCTCATATATCTTGATCGAATCTGCAACCATTGGTTTATCGAGGGTTGCATAATAATTCAATAACTATGTGATAATTATAATAGTGGCATCGCGTGTACTATTTGAGAACTCCTTCTCTATCGTACATCTCATACTCTGGCCAGAGATTTCATGCACTATTATTTCATCACATCACATAGGATATCCACACCCGTAGGTGAGCGGTGAATCCCCGACTACAATGCACTGGCTCCTATATGTGTCGCAACTGTACCATACCTCGCCACCTGATGACTCTCCTGGAGCCGGTAAACGAGTCAAAGCACAACCCTAGCATATAGAGCCTCAGTGTTGTCCCGGGTCGTAAGGACTAATGGTGTACAATCATAACCACGGACTTATCCTCTCGATGAATGATAACCACTTGGAAAGTCCGAGGGAGGGTTGTTCGGTATAATCATTATATGACTACCCATCTGCATGTTTGGACATCTCCATGCCCTTACCAAGAAACGCAATACACGACATCACAGATGCTAGTCTCGATCTCAAGCGACCTTTATCCCTGTTTTAGGCGGCTGAATCGACTAGGAACGAATTTAGAATATGCAGTGTTTACAAATGAGTTTCAACATCGAATTATGATTCATTTGTATTAAAGCATAATCAAGGACTTTATCTATGTTGTTTGCATGTGTATACAGATAAAATATAAGAAGACCTTAAAAAATTAAATTATATTAAAATAAAGATTGTTTATTTCACTTGAGTCAATAAATTTCCTAGCTAACCGTTGGCTTGCAGAGCATCAACTCTAACAATCTCCCACTTGCCCTAGAGCCAACTACCCTTAACGTTAATCCCATTGTTTTGCGATGATTTTCAAACAATGGTTCTGGCAAGGGCTTTGTAAGTGGATCAACAACATTATCTGCAGAGGGGACTCTTTCGACTGATATGTCTCCTCTTCCCACAATCTCCCGGATGATGTGGAATTTCCTCAGTACATGTTTGGATCGCTGATGAGACCTTGGTTCCTTTGCTTGCGCAACGGCACCAGTGTTGCCGCAGTACACCGGGACTGGATAAACTCCATTAGGAATAACGCCCAACTCTTGGACAAAATTCCTCATCCAAACTGCCTCTTTGGCTGCAGCAGATGCAGCAATGTACTCAGCTTCAGTAGTGAAATCCGCAACGGTGTCTTGCTTGAAACTTTTCCAAGAGACAGCCGCACCATTAAGCATGAATACAAAACCAAAGGTCGATTTCGAATCATCTACATCACATTGGAAGCTACAATCTGTGTAGCCTTCCAATTTCAATTCTCCACCCCCATAGACAATGAACAAGTTCTTAGTCCTTCTCAAGTACTTAAGAATATCTTTCACGTCCTTCCAATGCATTGGACCATGGTTCCCCTGATATCTGCTTGTAACACTCAGAGCGTAAGCAACATCAAGACGTGTCGATATCATACCATACATGACACTACCAATGGCTGACGCATATGGAATACGTGTCATCATCTCTATCTCTTCATCAGTTTTGGGACACATAGCTTTAGATAGAGTAATACTATGACACATTGGTAAGTATCCTCTCTTGGACTCTTCCATAGAGAATCGTTTTATAATGGTATCGATATAGGTGGCTTGGGTGAGTCCGAGCATCCTCTTTGATCTATCTCTATAGATTTGTATTTCCAATACGTAGGATGCTTCACCCATGTCTTTCATGGAGAATTTACTGGCTAACCATACTTTAGTTGATTGCAGTAATCCTACATCATTCCCAATGAGCAGGATATCATCAACATAAAGTACTAGGAATGTCACTGCACTCCCACTAACTTTCTTGTACACACACGGTTCCTCCGGATTCTTAGCAAAATTAAACTCTTTGATAGTGCTATAAAATCTGAGGTTCCAACTTCTTAATGCCTGCTTGAGACCATATATGGATCTCTGAAGTTTGCATACCTTATGCTCACTTCCTACTGATGTGTATCCCTCAGGTTGAGACATATAAATTTCTTCTTTGATATCTCCATTGAGGAATGCAGTCTTTACATCCATTTGCCATATTTCATAGTCGTACCATGCTGCTAGGGATGTAATCGAGTCGAGCCGAGCCAAACTCTTGAATGTTTGAGCTTGGTTCATTTATAATCGAGCCGAGCTCGAGCTTTATTTAACGAATATATGCATGGCTCACGAACTTATTCAAGCCTTTATCGAGCCTAAACAAGCTTTATAAATATGAATTATACATTTAAATTTTCATTAAATTAATTAAAAAGTAAATTATATATTTAAAGAAAAATACATTATTCTTATTAAAATTTGTAAATTTATTATAATAAATAAATTTAATAGATTTTTCTATATATTTCATAAATAATATGCAAAATCAATAAATCAAATATCAAAACTATTATTTTTCATCTAAAAGATTACTCCATGAACTTACCAACGAACATGTTCATGAGCTAACGAGCCGAATACTGTAAAGCTTGAGTTTCGTTTGTTTAACTTAACAAGCCTCATTAAACGAGCTCAAACGAGCATTTATCGAATCGAGCTTCGAATAGCTTACAAACGGTTTGGTTCGTTTACATCCCTACATGCTGCTATGGCTAGTAGTATTCTAATGGACTTAAACATAGCAACTGGTGAAAAAAGTTTTCTCATAGTCAACTCATTGCCTTTGAGTATAACCTTTTGCAATCAGTCTTACTTTGAAGGTAACTACCTTCCCATCCGCCCCAAGCTTTCTTTTGTAGATCCATTTGCATCCTATGGAAACGATTCCCTCAGGTGGATCTACTAATGTCCAGACTTGGTTTGTATACATAGAGTCCATTTCTGACTTCATGGCTTCAAGCCATTTGGTTGAATCAGTATCAGATATTGCTTCTTTGAAATTCATTGGATCACATCCAACACAAGACTCATCATGGCCTTGTTCATGAAGAAGCGTATATCTTGCAGGTGGTCTAATAACCCTATCAGACCTTCTAGAAGCTTGTTCTTCAACTACTGGTTCTTGGGAAATGGGTTCAACTTCTATAGTTGAGGGAGTATCTTGAATTTCTTCAAGTTCTATCATCTTGCCTTTTCTATCTAATAGAAACTCTCTTTCCAAAAAGGTGGCATTTCTTGAAACAAACATTTTTGCTTCATTAGGATGATAGAAATAATATCCAACAGAATTCTTTGGATATCCTACAAAGTAGCACAAAGTGAATCTACTATCCAATTTGTCTCCCACTGTCTGCTTCACGTAAGCAGGACATCCCCATATTCTCATGTAAGAATATTTGGGAGTTTTTCCCTTCCATATCTCATATGGTGTTTTATCTACTGCTTTTGTATGGACATTATTCAACAACATTGCCGCAGTTTCAAGCGCAAAGCCCCAAAACGATATAGGCAATTCAGTGAATCTCATCATGGATCGAACCATGTCCATCAAGGTTCGATTTCAACGTTCAGAAACACCATTCAATTGTGGTGTTGCTGGTGGAGCCCATTGTGAGAGAATCTCATTCTCTTTTAGATAACCCAAAAATTCATCACTTAAGTATTCTCCACCTCGATCAGATCGAAGTGCCTTAATACTTCTTTCCAACTGATTTTCTACTTAAGATCTGAATTCTTCGAACTTTTCAAATGCTTCAGATTTGTATTTCATCAAATAAACGTACCCATACCTCGAATGCTCATCAGTAAAGGTAATGAAGTAGGAATGCCCAAATTTTGTGCTAACACTTAGCGGGCCACAAACGTCCGTGTGGATCAAATCCAGTAGACATGCGCACGTTCCACGTTTCCATAGAATGGATTTTTAGTAATTTTTCCTATTAGACAGGACTCACAAGTTGGTAGATAATTTATATCTGACAAGTCAAACATGCCTTCTCCCACGAGCATGTGCATCATTCTTTGGGAAATATGACCTAGTCTAGCGTGCCATATTTGTGCGGGATTCGGGTTTTCTATATATATATATATATATTTTTGTTTGTTGTTGAAATCATGTTTACTTGGACATTCACTTATCATTTCCAAAACATTTCTGGCACATATAATTTCTTATGTCCAGACTTCTTGCAGTGAAATAAATATGTTCTAACTTATCGGGCTTTGTAGGCCTTTTAAGTGTCTTTCAGAGTTTGCCTCTTATTGGGATTGTTTTTTTCTTGTGAGAGGCAGAACATTTGAAACGTCCTGCCCTTTTTATTGCTTTAAAAGTACGAGAAATTTTTTTTTTCCCTAATTTTCGGCCCTCACATATAAATATTTTTATAAAATATTTTGCATATAAAAACATCACCCACTAGCATTTGTAAAATCAAGTGCACTATTCATAAAATAAAATCGTCGCATATTTTACCAAACCTAAAAAGCAATAATTTGAAGAGAATAGAACATACTAAACCTCTCAAAAATTTCTCAAATGCATAAATAAATAATCTTAAAAATCTTTAATCATAAAGCATATTGCGGAAAATGTAGCGCTGGTCCTCGGGTTGTGTGCGCCTTCAGTCCAGTCAAATCACTCATCAAGTCCTCCCTCAATACCACCTGCATCCATCACACCTAGTGAGTCTAAAGACTCAACACACCATAATCTTTATAATGAGTAATACGTAATACAGTCAACATATAACGGTGAAAAATACTTGTATTTAAAATATTGTTTTCATGAAGATGCATAAACTTCAAACATGAACATTTTCGTGAACCTTTTATGATGCATGAACTTTAAATAGGAACATTTTCATAATGATTCGTCAACCTTAAGTATAAACATTTTCGGGACATGCATAACATAAACCTTAACATTTTCCTTTTTCCTCAACATGACATGACATTAAACCTTTTTAACATGATCATAAACATTTTTCCTTTTTCCTTTGTTGAATTCACATCGTTAATTGTGACTTTCCTCAACATGACATGAAAATCGATGGATCCATCTACATATAACCACAGTACTGGGCGGCGGGGACATCATCGACACTCTCACCGGTCAACTGAGCCTTGGCCTATCATGATCGAATAGAAATATGATCGTCGGGGCTCCCTCTGGGGCCTTCTCCCATAAATGGGCTCCCTCTGAGACCTTCTCCCCTCACGACATTCTCATTCTTAGCTCAAACCTCATATCCTCATAACCTCATATTCGCAATAATGGAAACACGATCGTCGGGCTCCCACTGGGACCATCACCCTCACGACGTCGCCATCATTAACGAATTACTCACAACCACTTCACTTCCTTCAACATTTTTCATTCACATCACTTTAGAAAAATCGTGAATAATATTTGCATTTTTCATTTTGAAAACAAGCATGCAACATGTATTTTAATTGTCTTCCCTCAATCATAAAAATCAAATAGACATTTAAAAATCATAATTTAATCATGAACATTTCATAAACAATTCAAATGGCATTTTAACCTCAAAACATTTAAAATAATATTTTTACATATTAAATCATAACCATCTAAAATTCCTTAAACATTTAAAATATCATTTTAACATATAAAATCTCATAAACATTTAAAATATCCTTTTAACATAAAAATTCTACAAAAATCCATAACTATATAAAAAAAATAATCATATTAGAATATAAAACAGCATTCAGGGCACTGCCATGACGTTTACTAATTTCTAGGTGTAAAATTACCGTTTACCCCTGGATGTATAATTTCTCGTTTTTGACTTTTTCTTAACTTCTTTGACTTTAACATGTCCCAAATAATTATTTAAGCTTACATGAATTTTTCAAAAATTTTATTTAGCTTAAATATTAGACTTTTTCATTTATATTTAATTAACTGTTTTGACGGTGTTTTAATCCCGAAAAATCCCAAACTTTAATATAAAATTCCTAAATTCTAAATTTAGTCTTTTTATATTATTTTAGCCCTTACGGACCATGACTGGACCCCCGTGAGCCGTTTTCCTAAATTTTCTTATTTTAAAAACCCTAGTTGACACCTAAACTTCGACCCCGAGCCAACTTTTGATTTTTACGAGTTACCCCCGAACCATGTCGAGCCAAAACGCGCCAAACAACCCAAAGTACCCTACTGGACCCTAAGTTCACCAAAACACCAAACCAAAACACAAAAACGAATGTCCCCTACCTTGCCCTTACTCTAGCCGAGAGTTGCACTTTGTGTGGACTCAAGTTTTGTGCACTTAGGGACTTAGCCGTCGAACCAGCACCCAAACCAACCCCCAGTGCATCTTTCAAGGACCTTAGTGAGTCACCCTAGCCTAACCCACGAGCCCTGGAACCTACCTTCCCTTCCCTGCACGCCCTGCTGCATGTTTCTCGGGTAGAGTCCTAGCATGGCTAGGACTCTTCCCCAGCCCTTAACTCGAGTCGTAGCTTGGCTAGGACTCTCCCCCTGATCCATGACGGACCTTGGCCGAGTTATAGACTAGGCCAAGACCAAGCTGCCCCTTTCCCTCATGAAAACCGAACCCCAAAACCCATGACAGCAGGTTCTCGGGTTCAGCCTGTTCTTGCTTCTCTTTTCTTTGTTTCTGTCAAGTATTGCGTGGTGTGGGGGACTTCAATACATACCAAAGTTATGCTTAAGCATGCTTAGACATCATGGCAGCCCCTTAGTATAAAAAAAACGTGAATCATGGCATGTAATAAGAGATACATAAATCATGCAAAAGTGAAAAACAAAGGCAGCAACTTCGGTTTTTCATGTTTCATGAAAAAATTTTAAAAACATATTATGACATGATGGATGAGAAAAAGAAGATTAAGGCGTGCCTTTGCGTATTTAACGCACGATTATTCGTTGACGATCGAGGAACAGGCATGAACCTTGGCTTTGAAACCCCTTGAACCTCACGAAAATCATTCCCAATTGTGGTCTGTGTGTGTGCCGTATATGTGGTGCTTTTTGAAGAGAGTCTTCTCAATTTTTACAAGAGTGGCCGAGAGTTTGTTGTTGCTAGAATAGTGTTTTTAATTATTTAACACTTTAAATACTAATTTGATTTCTAATTAGGCCTTAGACCTAATAAGCCATTAAATTAGGCTCATTAGTCTAATTAGGATTTTAAATAAAATATTAACAATAGTTTTGTTTAATTAAACATGTGAATTTATTAGCCGGGTTGCCAAAACGCTCGTATTTTAGTTGAAAAACCAACACCGATAAAAATTTACGTCCCGACGTATTAAATTCACCTCACAACCCCTCATTTTCAAAAATACTAAAAAGCATCAATCATATTTTAAATAATTAAAAACAATTATTTAATAAAACATTCTCTATTTTTCAGCCATCGGTCTCCGTTCCTCGATCGTCACTTGAATATTCCTTAAAAATCCATTTTAATGCAATCAAGTAGAAAAATATATTTTAAACATGCAAATATGCACAACATAATTAATCCATGCAATTAAAACATTTAATTAAAATACAAGATAATTTAATAATTGCATGCATGTGGTTCGCGTGGACCTTAAAATTTTCGAGGCGTTACAATCTCCCCCCCTTAAATTGAATTTCGTCCTCGAAATTCGCTTATCCTTAATAACCCAAAGTTTAGACTTAATTCTAGTATCCCAAAAATCCACGCTTCCGCTGCGCTACTCTGATAAAACTTAAATTCTAGAAGGTCCTTACGTCTCCTTGATCCTAATTAAATTTTCCTTCTAGATCCTTATTTTCGAATTGCAACTTAGAAAGACCCATAATAACTTAGTACTATTACTATTATAACCTCGAATTTCAACTTTTCTTACAATTCCCAATAAAAATATGGATGATCATACTTATCGTATATTACTTTCCTTATTTTATACCCAAAATATTCATCAACTTATCATATTTCAACGTTAAAATCCCAAACGCATCCGCTAACGCTTAAATTTTTCAAGCCTAATATCGATTAATCCTTAAAACCCTTGATTAACATTCCTTATAACATTTTAACTAAGATATCCCAAGGTTCTAAATATTCTTTTTAGCCCAAATCATCTAAAATTCCTATCAATTAAACCATCAAATTACCGCTTATTGATAAATTAGCTCCCAAATTCCTTAACAATTGAAAAAATAAATTCTTAATTTCCTCAAAAATTATCTTAAGTGGTCCTTAATTTCGAAATCCTACGATTAACCCATAAGTTCTTGGCATTCTTAATTCTTTTCTACGGGTTTCCCATAACATAAATTTCGATAATTTATACTTATTTACCCAAAAATCAATTCCTATAACCAATATTACCTTTTCATCAAAACTTAAAATCCCAATTTATACATTTTCTTATTCCCAAAGTCGTTGTAAATCCTCGAATCATTATTCCTTACGTCTAATCCCAAAAATTAATTCGACTAATAACCTTAAATCATAAATATTTTCTTAGAAAATCTATGTGTCTCGTAAAGCATTCATAATATTCACGATTAACTTATAGCCCAAAAATATAACGTCAATGCTAAAACCCAAAAATCAACATAGTCCAATTCCACCACAAAGCCAACATGCGTTGAAATCACATAATTTCTTATTTCATACCATAACACGTATAAAAATTCTAGAGCATAAAAATCACATATTATCGTAAAACTATTAAACATGTGGCGTAAACATAATATTCATGTACTTATGCAGGTAGCATCATAGAATCATATAGAGCATGTAAACTTACAAGTTTGAGGCTTGACGACTGATCTTCCCGGCGCTGATGGTGGCACAACCCTTTACAGGACCTTTGCTCTGATACCAACTGAAACGTCCTGCCCTTTTTATTGCTTTAAAAGTACTAGAATTTTTTTTTTCCTAATTTTCGGCCCTCACATATAAATATTTTTATAAAATATTTTGCATATAAAAACATCACCCACTAGCATTTTTAAAATCAAGTGCACTATTCATAAAATGAAATCGTCGCATATTTTACCAAATCTAAAAAGCAATAATTTGAAGAGAATAGCCCATACTAAACCTCTCAAAAATCTCTCAAATGCATAAATAAATAATCTTAAAAATCTTTAATCATAAAGCATATTGCGGAAAATGTAGCGCTGGTCCTCAGGTTGTGTGCGCCTTCAGTCCAGTCAAATCACTCACCAAGTCCTCCCTCAATATCACCTGCATCCATCACACCTAGTGAGTCTAAAGACTCAACACACCATAATCTTTATAATGAGTAATACGTAATACAGTCAACATATAACGGTGAAAAATACTTGTACTTAAAATATCGTTTTCATGAAGATGCATAAACTTCAAACATGAACATTTTCGTGAACCTTTTATGATGCATGAACTTTAAATAGGAACATTTTCATAATGATGCGTCAACCTTAAGTATAAACATTTTCGTGACATGCATAACATAAACCTTAACCTTTTCTTTTTTCCTCAACATGACATGACATAAAACCTTTTTAACATGATCATAAACATTTTTTCCTTTTTCCTTTGTTGAATTCAGATCGTTAATTGTGACTTTCCTCAACATGACATGAAAATCGATGGATCCATCTACATATAACCACAGTACTGGGCGGCAGGGACATCAGCGACACTCTCACCGGTCAACTGAGTCTTGGCCTATCATGATCGAATAGAAATACGATCGTCAGGGCTCCCTCTGGGGCCTTCTCCCATAAATGGGCTCCCTCTGAGGCCTTCTCCCCTCACGACATTCTCATTCTTAGCTCAAACCTCATATCCTCATAACCTCATATTCGCAATAATGGAAACACGATCGTCGGGCTCCCACTGGGACCATCACCCTCACGACGTCGCCATCATTAACGAATTAGTCACAACCACTTCACTTCCTTCAACATTTTTCATTCACATCACTTTAGAAAAATCGTGAATAATATTTGCATTTTTCATTTTGAAAACAAGCATGCAACATGTATTTTAATTGTCTTCCCTCAATCATAAAAATCAAATAGACATTTAAAAATCATAATTTAATCATGAACATTTCATAAACATTTCAAATGACATTTTAACCTCAAAACATTTAAAATAACATTTTTACATATTAAATCATAACCATCTAAAATTCCTTAAACATTTAAAATATCATTTTAACATATAAAATCTCATAAACATTTAAAATATCCTTTTAACATAAAAATTCCACAAACATCCATAACTATATAAAAAAAATAATCATATTAGCACATAAAACAGCATTCAGGGCACTGCTATGACGTTTACTAATTTCTTGGTGTAAAATGACCGTTTACCCCTGGACGTATATTTTCCCGTTTTTGACTTTTTCTTAACTTCTTTGACTCTAACATGTCCAAAATAATTATTTAAGCTTACATGAATTTTTCCAAAATTTTATTTAGCTTAAATATTAGACTTTTTCATTTATCTTTAATTAATTGTTTTGACGGTGTTTTAATCCCGAAAAATCCCAAACTTTAATATAAAATTCCTAAATTCTAAATTTAGTCTTTTTATATTATTTTAGCCCTTATGGACCACGACTCGACCCCCGTGAGTCGTTTTCCAAATTTTCTTATTTTAAAAACCCTAGTTGACACCTAAACTTCGACCCCGAGCCAACTTTTGATTTTTACGAGTTATCCCCAAACCATGTCGAGCCAAAACGCGCCCAACAACCCAAAGTACCCTACTGGACCCTAAGTTCACCAAAACACCAACACAAAACACAAAATTGAATGTCCCCTACCTTGCCCTTACTCTAGCCGAGAGTTGCACTTTGTGTGGACTCAAGTTTTGTGCACTTAGGGACTTAGCCGTTGACCCAGCACCCAAACCAACCCCCAGTGCACCTTCCTAGGACCCTAGTGAGTCACCCTAGCCTAACCCACGAGCCCTGGAACCTGCCTTCCCTTCCCTGCAAGCCGCGCAACCCTGCACGCCCAGCTGCATGTTTCTCGGGTAGAGTCCTAGCATGGCTAGGACTCTTCCCCAGCCCTTAACTCGAGTCCGAGCTTGACTAGGACTCTCACCCTGACCCATGATGGACCTTGGCCGAGTGCTAGACCAGGCCAAGACAAAGCTGCCCCTTTCCCTCATGAAAACCTAACCCCAAAACCCATGGCAGCAGGTTCTCGGGTTCAGCCTGTTCTTGCTTCTCTTTTCTTTGTTTCTGTCAAGTATTGCGTGGTGTGGGGGACTTCAATACATACCAAAGTTATGCTTAAGCATGCTTAGACATCATGGCAGCCCCTTATTTTAAAAAAAACCTGAATCATGGCTTGTAATAAGAGATACATAAATCATGCAAAAGAGAAAAACAAAGGCAGCAACTTCGGTTTTTCATGTTTCATGAAAAAAATTTTAAAAACTTATTATGACATGATGGATGAGAAAAAGAAGATTAAGGCGTGCCTTTGCGTATTTAACGCACGATTATTCGTTGACGATTGAGGAACAGGCATGAACCTTGGCTTTGAAACCCCTTGAACCTCATGAAAATCCTTCCCAATTGTGGTCTGTGTGTGTGCCGTATATATTGTGCTTTTTGAAGAGAGTCTTCTCAATTTTTACAAGAGTGGCCGAGAGTTTGTTGTTGCTAGAATAGTGTTTTTAATTATTTAACACTTTAAATACTAATTTGATTACTAATTAGGCCTTAGACCTAATAAGCCATTAAATTAGGCTCATTAGTCTAATTAGGATTTTAAATAAAATATTAACAATGTTTTGTTTAATTAAACATGTGAATTTATTAGCCGGGTTGCCAAAACGCTCGTATTTTAGTTGAAAAACCAACACCGATAAAAATTTACGTCCCGGCGTATTAAATTCACCTCTTAACCCCTCATTTTCAAAAATACTAAAAAGCATCAATCATATATTAAATAATTAAAAACAATTATTTAATAAAACATTCCCTATTTTTCAGCCATCGGTCTCCGTTCCTCGTTCGTCACTTGAATATTCCTTAAAAATCCATTTTAATGCAATCAAGTAGAAAAATATATTTTAAACATGCAAATATGCTCAACATAATTAATCCATGCAATTAAAACATTTAATTAAAATACAAGATAATTTAATAATTGCATGCATGTGGTTCGCGTGGACCTTAAAATTTTCGGGGCATTACAACATTTCTTTCCCTTACCTTGTGGGCCATTTTCGTCTGACGAGAGGCCCATAAGAAAAACAATAATTTCCTATTTTATGGTGATCTCATGAGTTATAAGCGTATTGACTAGCTATTCAAGGCTGTAGAACCCGAAAATCAGATTACGTATAAGCCATGCATAATTACTATTATTTAAATTAAAAATGAATTTTTATAAATATATGAAGTGTTTAATTCATTTTTATAATTTTTAAGTCATGAATATTTATTTTAAAGGTAGATGTTTAGTTTTATCTTTTCAGGATAAATACGCGAGGCCGGAGTGGAGTTGGATTTCTTTCTTGCTTTACTGCTGCTGTTTTCACGATTTCATTAGCCTATTCCTTCTGATATTTTCGAGCATATGGGTGGAGAAAGGCTAGGTAATGAAGATGAATGATATTAGAGGTGTTAAATGAGTCATGAATTGCATTGAGGTGGGGGTTACGAGTGAAGGAGTTGAATGGAATTTGAATGCTTTCTCTCCTAGCTGTCGTTGCTTATTATTCGAATTCTTGCTGCACATTTAAGCTCATTTCCTAGACTAGTAGGTTGAGGAAAAATTATGTGAATTATAGTATTTGAATTTACTACTAATTAGTGATTTAAAATGGGGAAATGAATACACCATGAAGTATAATTAGAGATGGTTTAATTGGAGAGTTATCAAACCTTTGAAATATTTTAAATGTTGGACCGAAATTATTACTAATTTGAATGGTATATTATTGTTTAATTTCTTATATTTTAACTTCTTAAGGTTTAATACACTCATTATATATTTTAATGAATTAACCAATTAATTTAGGATAGAATCTTGCATTGAATGCTTGACCTAAAAATTTAAGTATTTAAATGGTATTTTTAATTTCTTGAATATATTATACCTAGATTAATTCATCCCCATTTGTTTACATATTTTAATTTAAGCTTTAATTAAATATTGGACCTAAAAGAACTTATTTAATAATTTAGCTCCAATTAATTTAATAAATCCTAAAACATTCTATTTCTTTAAATTAAATTATTCCTTGACTTAAATTAAATTTAGGAATGCTTTTCTTATTATTAATCTTAACTCTAATCTCCAAACTCCGGTCCGGCCTCGCGTATTTATCCTCGCGTATTTATCCTGAAAACAGCAGCAGTAAAGCAAGAAATAAACAGTATTTATTTAAATTTAAAGAAAATAGTGGAATTGTGCATGTTGGTTACGTATGGGTTATAATTATGGAACAACATGCCTCCTAGACGCATTATTGTTCGCACGGGAGGTGATGAGCATCGTCATGAGAACGAGGAGAGAGATCTACCACCACCCCCTCCACCACACTTGAATGCCCAGATGTTAGCTGGGATGACTCAGTTCTTCGCACAGTTTGCGGGGAACAATGCAGTGGGAACCAGACAGACAGGGCCGAAGGCTATCTATGAGCGGTTCATGAAGATGCGACCGAAGGAATTCTCCGGGACGGCAGATCCTATGATTGCCGAGGGCTGGATTAAGTCCCTCGAGGTTATCTTCGAGTTCATGGATCTTGGAGATGAGGACAAAGTTCGTTGTGCGACCTATCTATTTGGAGGAGAAGCCCGCTTGTGGTGGGAAGAAGCATCCGTAGCCTTGAATTTGGCTACTCTGAGCTGGACGTGCTTTACAGAGGTATTCTACTCTAAATATTTTACTGAAGAAGTGCGTTCCAGGTTGACCACGGAGTTCATGACCCTGAGGCAGGGAGACTTGACTGTTACGGAGTTCATCCGTAAGTTCGAGAGGGGATGTCATTTTGTACCCCTAATTGCTAATGATGCTGAAGCCAAATTGAGGCATTTTCTGAATGGCCAGCGGCCAATCTTGCGCCGTGATGTTAGGGTGGTTGGCCCTACTACCTATGATGTTGCTGTTTCCAGTGCTCTAGCGGCAGAGCAAGACCAGAATGATATTGAGCGCGATCGCCAAGGAAAACGACCATTTCAGGCACCACACTGTCCTCCTCAGCAGCAGCATCCGAGTAAGAAACCTTTACACGGCCCATCTAGGAGTAGAGGACAGCAGCAGCAGGGACGTGTAGTCCCGAGGACATCTGAGTATCCAGTCTGTGCCAGGTGCTCGCGCCGTCATGCTGGGACTTGTATGTATGGTTCGGGAAAGTGTTACAAATGTGGTAGTACTGACCACATATTGAAGAATTGTACTCAGAAGAATCTGCCTATCCAAGGTAGATTTTTTGCTCTCCATGCAGCGGAGACTAACCTGGAGACGATGCTCTTGACAGGTACCTTAAATTTTTAAGTTGTATTTGAAATTTAGTGTGTTGCGTTAAAATTTTGAACTTAGAATTTGTGATAAGATTAAATGTTCTAATCAGTGTTATTTACGGGAATTTAGGGTAGAAGAACTTTGACCTTTTCATGTCTATAAGCATAGTTCTTGTAAAACTATTGGGTTAGCATGATGTTCCAATCTTTCAGGGAGAATTTTTATAGCTGGTTCCGCTACGAATGCCTTGATAGATTCGGGGGCTACTCATTCGTTCATTTCAGAAACCTTTTTCAAATTTCCTCAAGGTTAAGACCATTGGGCTAGATATAGCGTATTCTGTAGTTCTGCCTTCTGGAGAGGAGATGACGGCTACTAATGTGATCCGAGACATAGACCTCAAACTTCATGGTAATCTCGTTTATGCGGATCTTATCGTTTTTCCGATGCCAGAATTTGACATCATTTTCGGTATGGACTAGCTTTTGAGGAACAGAGTTTTGATTGACTTCCAGCGGAGATCTGTTCTAGTCTGACCTCCGGGGATGGAGCAATTCATATTCGAACCAGACAGGTACTTTCATTTACCGCGCATGATATCTTGTGTCCAGACTAGAAAGCTCATTCATAGAGGGTGCCGAGCATTTTCAGGTACTCTTGTATCTGTTCCCGAGACGCCCAAATAGTCAGCATCCGATGTTCCAATATCCGGGACTTTCTAGACGTTTTTCCTGATGACGTCACTGGTTTGCCACCGGTGCGAGAGGTGGAATTTTCTATTGAGCTTATGCCAGGTACCTCACCGATTTCAAAAGCACCGTACCGATTAGCACCGACAGAGATGACAGAACTCATGAAACAGATTCAGGAACTTCTTGACAAGGAATTTATTCGCCCGAGTTTTTCGCCATGGGGCGCGCCAGTCTTATTTGTGAAGAAGAAGGATGGTTCGATGAGGCAATGCATTGATTACCGGGAGTTGAACAGAGTTACAGTGAAGAAAAAATATACCCACTTCCGAGGATTGAAGATTTGTTTGATCAGTTGCAGGGGGCTTCAATCTTCTCCAAGATAGATCTGCGTTCCGGGTATCATCAGTTGTGGGTGAAAGACGCCGATGTTCTCAAGAGTGCTTTTAGGACTCGTTATGGCCACTTCGAGTTTCTTGTGATGCCGTTTGGTTTGACGAATGCGCCAGCGATTTTCATGGATCTCATGAATCGCGTATTTCAGCCGTATCTTGATCAGTTCGTGATAGTATTCATAGATGATATTCTCGTCTACTCAAAGAATCAAGAGGATCACAGCAGACATTTAACTACCGTGTTGCAGACCTTACAAAAGCACAAGCTATTCGCGAAGTTCAGCAAGTGCGAGTTCTGGTTATAGAAAGTGGCGTTCTTAGGCCACGTCGTTTCTAGCAATGGTATTGAAGTAGACCCAGCGAAAGTTGCAGCAGTCAAAGATTGGGTCGTGCCGCAAAATGCATCAGAGATTCGTAGTTTCCTTGGGCTAGCAGGATATTACCGAAATTTTATTTAGGGATTTTCCTCCATCGCAGTTCCGCTCACATCATTGACAAAGAAGAATGCTAAGTATGTGTGGAGCGAAGAGTGTCAGAAGAGCTTCGATACGCTGAAGCAAGCTCTTATTTCGGCGCAAGTATTGACCATGCCTTCAGGGCCCAGAGATTTTGTTTTGTATATGGATGCTTCGAAACTCGGGTTAGGCGCAGTATTGATGCAGAATGGGAATGTGATAGCATATGCTTCTCGTCAGTTGAAGATTCATGAGAAGAATTATCCTACCCATGATATAGAATTGGCAGCCGTAGTATTTGCATTGAAGATTTGGAGGCAATATTTGTACAGGGAGAAGTGCCAGATCTTTACCGACCACAAAAGTCTCAAATATTTCTTTACGCAAAAAGAGTTGAATATGCGTCAGAGGCGTTGGTTGGAGCTAGTGAAGGACTACGACTGTGACATTAGCTACCATCCTGGCAAAGCTAATGTAGTTGCGGATGCGTTGAGCAGGAAAGTCGCAGTGATGGCTCATGTGGTGATTTCGAGACCTCTTCAGTTTGAGATGCAGAGGTTTGATCTAGAGACATATCCTCGAGGTAGAGTTCCTCGTCTATCTACTTTGACGATTCAGTCTTCTCTTCTAGACCGTATTCGCAGTGGACAGTTAGCAGACGAGCAGTTGGCAAAGTGGAGGCAGAGAGATGAGGCCAAGGGCAGTATCTTGTACAAAGTAAGAGACGGTATTTTGAGATATCGAGACAGAATGTGGGTTCCTAGCAGCGATCCTATTCGAGCAGATATTTTAGCTGAGGCCCATATGTCGCCGTACTCTATTCATCCAGAGAGTACGAAGATGTACAAAGATCTGCAGTTATTGTATTAGTGGCCCGGAATGAAGAAGGATATCAGACGTTTTGTATCCGAGTGTCTGACTTGCCAGTTAGTGAAGATGGAGCATCAGAGACCAGCAGGTTTGCTCAACCCTCTTCCTATTCCCGAGTGAAAGTGGGAGAATGTCACCATGGACTTCGTTGTCGGTCTGCCGAAGTCAGTCAGAGGGTCGAATGCTATATGGGTGATTGTTGATCGTCTTACGTAATCAGCTCATTTCTAGCCTATTAAGACGACTTTCTCGATGATTCAGTATGCAGAGTTGTATATCCGGGAGATCATCAGACTTCATGGTATTCCTGTTTCTATAGTGTCTGACCGAGATCCTAGATTCACTTCATCATTTTGGAAGAGTCTACATTCAGCTATGGGTACGAAGTTGTTGTTTAGCACAGCTTTCCACCCACAGACAGATGGTCAGTCCGAGAGAGTTATCCAGATTTTGGAGGATCTTCTTCGTGCATGTGTTCTCGATTTCTCAGGGAGTTGGGAATCAAAGTTGCCACTGGTGGAGTTTACCTATAACAATAGTTTTCAGTCGTCTATAGGTATGGCTCCATATGAAGCACTGTACGACCGTAAGTGTAGATCGCCTATTCATTGGGATGAAGTAGGGGAGAGATCAGAATTAGGTCCGGAGATTGTGCAGCAGACTCTGATATGGTAGTCAAAATCCGTGATAGAATGAGGACTGCTCAGAGTAGACAGAAGAGTTATGCGGATCAGAGGAGGAGAGATCTAGAGTTTGCTGTTGGTGACCATGTTTTCGTGAAGATAGCACCGACGAAAGGTGTCATGCGGTTCGGGAAGAAAGGAAAGCTCAGTCCGAGATTCATTGGACCATTTGAGATCCTCGACAGAGTTGGGACATTAGCTTATCGTGTTGCTCTTCCGCCGAATCTGGCCGGAGTACACAACTTGTTCCACGTCTCTATGCTGAGGAAGTATATGGCGAATCCATCGCATGTCTTGAACTTTGAACCATTGCAGCTCACTCCGAACTTGTCTTATGAGGAAAGACCAGTACAAATTTTAGACAGACAGGAGAAAAAGCTTCGGAACAAATTGGTCAAGCTATTGAAAGTCAAATGGCTCAATCATTCGGAGGAGGAAGCTACGTGGGAATCTGAGCCATAGATGAAGAGTCGATATCCCGAGTTATTCGGTAAAATTTAATTTCAGGGACGAAATTTCTTTTAAGGGGGGAGAGTTGTAGAACCCGAAAATCAGATTACGTATAAGCCATGCATAATTGCTATTATTTAAATTAAAAATGAATTTTTATAAATATATGAAGTGTTTAATTCATTTTTATAATTGTTAAATCATGATTATTTATTTTAAACCATCTCTAATTATACTTCATGGTGTATTCGTTTCCCCATTTTAAACCACTAATTAGTAGTAAATTCAAATACTATAATTCACATAATTTTTCCTCAACCTACTAGTCTAGGAAATGAGCTTAAATGTGCAGCAAGAATTCGAATAATAAGCAACGGCAGCTAGGAGAGAAAGCATTCAAATTCCATTCAACTCCTTCACTCGTAACCCCCACCTCAATGCAAATCATGACTCATTTAACACCTCTAATATATTTCATCTTCATTACCTAGCCTTTCTCCACCCATATTCTCAAAAATATCAATAGGAATAGGCTACTGAAATCGTGAAAACAGCAGCAGTAAAGCAAGAAAGAAATCCAACTCCCTCCGCCGCACCATATTCGTCGTATTGATTTGTTTTCTTCAAAACAAATTCCAGGCATGTATATATTGTTTTTTTTCTCTTCAATCAAGTCCTATAAATATTTTTAAACATTATATGTTCAGGATTCATGAGGTATAAACGAAATTTTGACAGCAAAAATCTGTACACCTCTCATGCTTATGCTATGTGTCACGGTTGAGTTGTTTTTGTTGCTTACAGGGAGTTGTTCAGTTCCAGGCACTCAAGGCTGCTCCTAGGCACTATTTAGAGTGTGTTAGAATGTTTTTGGTCCATTGGTTTCAGTCTATACACTCTAGATAAAGAAATGACAGCAACATGTCCATGAGTTACAAATTGTGTCAAGATCTTTTGTCATTTGGTTGTTTAGGGTGTATGTTCGAATCCTTGCTGTCCTAGGGGCTATATCCATGGTTAGCACCCTCCCTTATCATGTCTAGGACGTGACCAAGTCAGTCTTTCCATGCTTGGTTCACGGCTCATCAAATTTTTTTTACAGCAACATAGCATACGTCCCACAGTTTTCAAAATTCTGAATTTTTTGGTGAGTACACTTTGATTTTGGTGTGTTGTTTGGATTATGCTTGGCGTCTAGCCCATAGCCTTGGTTCATACAACACTCCATCATGTCTAGATTGAGCCATGGTCAATCAAATGGCAACTGAAATGACCCAAGACAATAAAACAATTCAATACATCCCACTGCACAGAATTTGAGTTCTCGGCTGGTATGTTGTAATGCCCTAGGTGTTGGTTTAGTTTGTGGGGAGCTTTTAGCCCTTAGCCATGGTCCACGCCATGCCTTAGGATGTTGATAAGAGTCTTTGGTCGATGATTCAAGACAATGGTCATTAATTTCAGAGTTTACACCACAAACACACAAGCTGCTACTGCTGTATTTTGACAGCAACTTTGGGTCTCGGGTTTGGTGGTGGTTTGAGTTCTTGGTTGGGTTTTAGCCTATGGACTTGGACTGGAGAGTACCTTAATGAGTTAGGAAAGTCATGTTTTTGGCCGTTTGTGATTCGGTTGAGTTTAGAGGTCGTACGAGAATTTACGGTGCAATGTGCCAAAATGACTCTCGAAAGAATGTTTTTTGTTTTTGGATTCCATTCATCAATTTTCGTGTACAGCTATCATAATTAATATTTTTCAGTATGTTAGGGGTATTTCTAACCATGGTTAAACTTTGTTTTAATGTTGGTTCGGGTTGGTACGAAGTTATGATTGAAAAGTTAAGTTGTTGGTCATAATCGTCTCGTTTTTTTTCGATTGTCAAGTATTGGTCAAGATAAGATTATTTACATGTGTCACATATTAGAATTAACTCGCAGAAAGCCTGGGAGCTATCCAACTCATCAGGTAAAAAACAAGGTTATAATTATATTACGTGCATAAAAATATAAAACGTTTATTTTTGAGATATATGCGATAAGTCTTGTGGTCAACTTACGTTTATGGGTTTGGAAGTCGGTAAGGCGCAACCGAGGACCTCTCCACCCGGTGACTTACGACCGGTTTACGATTATGTTGAAAGGGATAGATTTGAGGTGCCCGAATTCGCAACGGAAGCAATAAAATTTTCGAAAATCATATTTATGTAGCATAAATTTCGAGCACCACATGTACTAGAGTGTAGCATATACAAAAACACAACTATGACATTTATAGGGTGTAAAGAAATCATACCTATCAACCTCTTGAGGTTGATGATGGCTCCAACTAAGGTGTAAACACCTTAGCTCTTGTATGGCAAGAACTTCTACAAGCTTCCAAAGAGCACTCCTTGCTCTAAAATAAAGCCCACCACCAACTAGGTAGATCTTGCACTAGAAAAATATGAGGATTTTTCAAGGAGAAGTGATTTCTTTCCTCAACTCTTGAAGAAGAAAATTGAGAGAATTTTTGGGAGAAATATTTTCTAAATTTCGGCCATTGCATGATGATTGAAGGGGAGGGAGACTTGTCTTAGTTTGTGAAAAATTAGTGTCCAACTTTTGCATGCCATGCCTTGGTTATACAAAAAGTTGTCTCCCAATTCTTAACCTCGCGATGCACATTCTATTTGGGCTTGTAACAATTACAAGGCCCGTTGACTTTTATTTAAATGTCTGAAACACATTTGAGACCATTTAAAGTTTACTTGATTTTACTTAAGCCCCACTAGTTTAATAATTATTTCTAATTGGGCTCTACAAGGTCCAATGATGTTTAATTAATTCAACACTTGAGATAATTTAATTTTTTGGACTCTACTAGGCCCACTAGTGTTTAATTAATCCAACACTTTAATTAATTTAAGTTAGTCCATAATAATATTTAAGAAAATCACAATTTTCAAAAACATTATTTATTTGGCCAACTTTTAATTTAAGAACACTTCCACAAATTAAAAGTTACATTTCTCTAATAGAAGTCATACTTCTATTTGTCTTACGCTTATAAACTCATTTATAAGCCGTTCAACACATTGAACTATTTTACTTCTCAGCGGGATCTAGAAAGCTAGTACTTGTGTGGCCCTCAATGGTTCATTGATACAACTAGCCGTGGGTTCACATCTCCATGTGATTCGGAGTAAACATGTCCTTATATGAGCATACCCCAATTGCTCCATTCTTACTTATCAACTCCTTGATAACAATAACATCAGAAATCAAGTCTGATAGTACCCAACCAATCATGTTAAACGCCTAGCAGCATCGCTTACATGATTCCTTAGGTATCAAATGATAGTGCCTGCAAGAACCATTCAATTATGGTTAGCGTACAGTACGGTCCCTTCAACTCATATATCCCGACCGATTCGACAACCATTGGTATATCGAGAGTTGTCAATGAATCGATACTATGTGTCATGTCGTAGTTGCATCGATGGTGTAATCTATGAAACCCCTTTCATAATTACCACCATACTCTGATCAGAGATTTCAACCTACATACACATGAGAACACATAGGATATCCATACCCGACGGTAAGTGGTGAATCCCCGACTACAATGCATCGACTCCTACATGTTTCGACAGAACACCCAACCTTGCCACCTGATGACCCCATGAGAGTCGGTAAACAAGTCAAAGTGTAATTCTAGCACATAGAGTCTCAATGTTGTCCCGGGTCATAAGGACTAATGGTGTACAACCATAAACTAGGACGTTTCCACTCGATAAGTGAGAACCACTTGGAAAGTTCTTTATGGAGGGTTGTTCAGTGCACTCTACCAGGAGCACCTATCTGCATGCTCGGGCATCACAATGTCCCCTACCAATGAATCATGGTACTCACATCGCAGATACTAGTCTCGAACTCGAGCGGCCTATATCCTTCTTAGTAGCGGCTGAATCGACTAGGAACTGTTTAGAATATACAGTATTCAAAATATGAGTTTCATGATACTCATCGTATGAGCATCTCATATTTTTTCTACTATTTGTATATTCAAGGGCTTTATCTATGCAACTAGCATGGGTATTCAGACAAAGATGTGCCAATAATAAATTCAAATATTATTAAAATAAAGATTGTTTATACATAGAGTTTCATTGTGAACACTCGGCCAACACTCGGCTAGACGGGCACCTACTCTAACAACCTCCCACATGCACTAGAGCCAACTACCCAAATGCTTCAAACCCATTGATTCGCGATGCATCTCGAATAATGGTCTAGGTAAAGGCTTAGTGTAGAACCCGTAACTTAGACTACGTATAAACCATGCATAATTCTAGTATTTAAATTAAAATGATTTTTGTTGCATGAGTATTTAAAGTGCCTTTCTTTAAAGTTAATTATTCATTTCAGTAGTTTTAATTTTATTCTTTCAATTATTTCAGTGAGGCCGGACTGGAGTTGCAGCTTTGAGATAGAATTTAAGATTTAGAAAACATTTCCGGAATTTATTTTAGCTAGCAAGTAAGTTCATTTAAGTTAAAAAGGAAGTTTGAGGATTTAATTTAGTTACTTGAGGTGAGTAGGAAAATAAGCTTATTTGAGTTACTTAATTAAGGGATTAATTCAATAAATTAATTAAGGGATAGATAAGGCTCTTAAGGTATTAATATTTAGTAACTAAACAATTTCTCCCCTTCATTTTATTGTATTTTCGGCCACTTAATAGATTAAGCATTACCATGCCAACTCATCACCCTTTTGACCCATTCTTTTTGGTGTTAACATGCTAATCTTTCTTTTATGATTAGTCCACCTTAATTAATTAATTATTGAGCATTATCCTAGTCTAGAAAGCTTAAGATTTCGGCCCCCACCTCCTAGAGCCATCCATCAACTCATTTGATATCAAACAACAATTAAAAATTCAAAATGAGGGAGACTTGGTCTTGAGTTGCCCCTTATATTTTGCACCCACTTCCCTCACTCCCCTAACCATCTTCCCCTCTCCCTAATCTCGAAATTCAGAGCCATTTTAGAGGCAAAAATCGTGAGTTGCTAAGGGAAAACAAGAGAGAAAAATTCAGAATCAAGCTAAGTAGCAAAGCGCTCCACCTCCTCCACGCCGGATCGTCTCTTCTTTTCGTTTTTCTTTCAAACGAAACCAGGCATGCATATATTCTTCCTTAACTTTTCAATCAAGTCATACTATCATATTTTTATGTTTCATGATCCCCCCTTCATGTAAAAACCGAAATACATCAGCATTTTCATAAAAGAACAACATGCAGAATTTCGGCCCCTTTCTTTTCAAGCTTCACGGTCTTCTTTGATGTTGTGGTTTCAGGTATTGGTTCGGTTCCAGGCTCCCAAGGCAACATCTAGACATGTTCTAGGATGGATTAGGATCACTTTAGTCCATTGTTTCAGCCCTCATGCTTGCTGGAAATTCGAAAATGACAGCAACTCCATTTGTGTTCGAAAATCTGATGTTGCGGTCATAAGGGAATGGATCGGATCTTGGCTGCCCTAGGGGCCTATATCCATGATTAGATCACTTCCCTAGCATGTCTAAGACGTGACTAAGTCGCCCTTTTGGTGGCTTGGTCCATGGTTAATCGGTTTTTAAATCAAACGCAAGAACAGCCCCTCCCCTTCTCGGCCCCTTTGATTTTGACAACATGTGTTGGTTCGAGTATGGTGGAATGATGTGGATCTTGGTTGGCCTAAAGCCCTTAGCCACGGTTCACACCATGCCCCAAGATGTCTAGGTCGTGCCATGGTCAATCAAATGACCACTGGAACGAGACGAGACAGCAAGCGAAGCACAACACCACACACGCACGCATGAGTGTCCTCGGTAGGAGTTTTTGGTTGGTTGCTGGAATGGTGAGGATTGTGGCTGGCCTAGGGCCCCTAGCCATGGTTCAAATCATTCCTTGGGACGTTGGTAAGAGTTGTTGGTCAGAGGTTCAAGCCCCAATGGCCATTAGCCTCGCAAACGACGCTAGCAAACCAAGCACAGCTGGTGTATTTTTGGACAGCAACTTGCTGTGACGGTTCAGTGGCTCGTTCGAGTTCTCGGTCGGCTTTTAGCCTATGGCTTTGGACTGGACAGTGCCTCATTGAGTTAGGAAGGTCATGTTTTTGACCATTTGTAATTCGGTTCATTTTTGAGGTCGTACGAGAATTTACGGTGCGATGTGCCAAATTGACTCTCGAAAGAGCGTTTCTTGTTTTGGCCTCCATTCACCTAGATTTCGGCCCTCACCATTTTAGGAGCATTATTTTATGATTTTAGGCGTATTTTAATCATGACTACATGACGGTTCAGTGTTGGTTCGGGTTGGTTCGGACTCATGATTAAATACGAAGTCGGTAGGCGTAATTGTCACATTTTAGAATGTTATTGCATAGTTTGGTCCCATAAATCTATTGCATATTTTTCATGACATATTTAGGTTGCAGCGAGCCTGGGAGCGATCCAATCCAAGCAGTAAATTATTACAGGATATTTAATTGTGCCATTTAATTATATTACGTGCATAAATATATAAAATGTTCATTTTTGAGATTATGCGATATTGCTTGTGGCTATTTCACTATCATGGGATTATTGCTAAATCCGGTCGCCAGTTACCGGTCAGTTGAGTTTGTTTCACCTAGTATACTGTGGCTACAGTCTGATCAGACATTTACTATTTTATCCGGTCGCCAGTTACCGGTCATGGGAGCATTTTATTATCCGGTCGCCAGTTACCGGTCAGTTTCAGTGTAGGGGCCACTTGCGTATACCATAATCTCACCAGGAAAATTGTTACAGGCTATTTCAGTACAGGGATCCAAGGGGCAAACATTTTTACCATGATAATTTCAATTCAGTTATGCACGTATTATAATTAATCATGACAAGACCCTTTTACGATATGCCTCATGACACGACATTTTTATTCCATAAAATTTTACTATAGTATTTACTCGTTATTTACGATATATGCATGTTGAGTCTTTAGACTCACTAGACTTGATTGTTGTAGGTTCTGATGATGCCGGGGCCGAGGGCGGGGACCAGTGAGCAGGCTCGAGTCGGCAGTAGTAGGACCCGAGGACCTCAGTTCAGCATTTATTTTTAATTGATGGCTCAAACGTTTTAATTATTGTTAGAAAAACTTTTTACTGTTATTTCAAAAATGTTAATTCTTCCGCTGCCACATTAAACATCAAACTTTATTTATAAGTTCATTTATGAAGGAGGCAATTTTAATTATTTAAAAAGAAAAATTTTAAATTTTCCGCAAATTTTCAAGTAAGGATTTTAGGCCTTTAAACTTAGCTAGTGGATCAACAACATAATCTGCGGAGCCGACTTTGTCAATCGACACTTCTTCTCTTTCCACGATCTCTCAGAGGATGTGGTACTTTCTCAATACATGTTTGGACTTCTGATGAGACCTTGGCTCCTTTGCTTGAGCTATAGCTCCCGTGTTGTCACACAGCACCGGGACTGGAGCAACTCTATTATGAATGACGTCCAACCCTAGGATGAAATTCTTTATCCAAACAGCCTCCTTTGCTGCATCTGATGCAGCAATATATTCGGCCTCAGTGGTGGAATCCGCTGTACTATCTTGCTTCGAACATTTCCAAGAGACAGCAGCACCATTGAGCATGAATACGAACCCAGAGGTTGACTTCGAGTCATCGATATCGCTTTGGAAGTTAGAGTCGGTATAGCCTTTCAATTTCAGTTCTCCACCCCATAGACCAAGAACAACTTATTGGTCCTTCTCAAATACTTGAGGTTGTCTTTCACAGCTTTCCAATGTGGAAGACCAGGGTTCGATTGATATCTACTCACTACACTTAGTGCAAAAGCCACGTCAGGACGTGTAGATATCATCCCATACATGATGCTACCAATTGTAGAAGCATACGGAATGCATGTCATCGCCACTATCTCTGCATCAGTCTTGGGAGACATAGCCTTGGATAGGGACACGCCATGACACATTGGTAGATGTCCTCTCTTGGACTCATCCATCGAGAACAGCTTCACGATGGTATCAATGTATGTGGACTGGGTGAGACCAAGCAATCTTCTTGATCTATCTCTATAGATCTGTATTCCCAATATAAAAGATGTTTCACCCAAGTCCTGCATCGAGAACTTACTCGCTAACCATATCTTAGTTGATTGCAACATCCCTACATCATTCCCAATGAGTAGAATGTCATCAACATAAAGTACAAGGAATGTCACAACACTCCCACTTACCTTCTTATACACACAGGGTTCCTCAGGATTCTTAGTAAAACCAAACTCTTTGATTGTACTGTCGAATCTGAGGTTCCAACTCCTAGATCCTTGCTTTAGACCATAAATAGATCTCTGAAGTTTGCATACCATATGCTCACTTCCGATAGATGTAAATCCTTCAAGCTGAGACATGTAAATTTTTTTTTTAATATCCCCATTAAGAAATGTTGTCTTGACATCCATCTGCCATATCTCACAGTCATACCATGCAGCTATGGCTAGCAATATCCTTATAGACTTGAACATTGCAACTGGAGAAAAGGTTTCCTCAAAGTCAACTCCTTGTCTTTGAGTTTATCCTTTTGCCACCAAACGCACCTTGAAGGTCAATACCTTCCCATCCGCCCCAAGTCCCTATGGGAACCGTTCCCTCAGGTGGATCCACAAGATTCCACACTTGGTTCGAATACATGGAATTCATCTCAGATTCCATTGCTTCAAGCCACTTGGATGAATCGGCATCAGATAACGCTTCCTTGCAGGTCCTTGGATCACATCCATGGTTAGGCTCATCATGGCCCTCTTCAAGAAGCAGACCATACCCCTCATAGGTGGTCTCGAGTCTCTCTCGGATCATCTAGGAGCTTGTATCTCCTCTCTTGGCTCTTCGGGTGTGGGTTCTATAATTGTGGGTGTCTCACACTTTTGTTTCTTTGGGATGATAGAAGTAGTATCCAACCGAATTCTTTGGATATCCCACGAAGTAACATAAAATGGATAGACTATCCAATTTATCTCCCACTACCTGCTTCACATAAGCAGGGCACCCCCATATTCTAAGATAAGAATATTTGGGAGGTTTCCCATTCATATCTCATATGGTGTCTGCCTTTGAAGGGACATTTAGTGGAGTATCTTTTAATTTTAAGTTATAGAGATCGTTTTCAAGTTCTCTAGTACCAATTAAACATTCATTCTTTTAAATGTTGCAAACACCTTTGCTAAATAAACAAGAATATCCATCTTTATCTAGCATAGAAATGGAAACAATGTTTTTCACAAAATTAGGTACAAACAAAACATCTCATAAAATTAACTTAAAACTATTGTTCAACAATAAGTTAACATCTTCAACAGCCTTGGCAGCAACTCTTGCTCCATTGCCCATCCTCAAGAAGGTCACACCTTCCCTAAGCTTCCTACTTCTTCCCATCACCTGTAACTCATTACAAAGATGTGAGCCACAGCCGGTATCCAATACCCAAGAAGTAGAGTTAATTGAAATGTTTACTTCAATGTAGAACATACCATTTTCAGAACTTTTCTTAGCAATATATTCTTTGCAATTACGCCTCCAATGTCCAGGCTTCTTGCAGTGATGACAAACATCACTAGTCTTGTCAGCCTTAACTGGTGTGGCTGCCACAACGGGATTCGGAGATTGCCTCAACAAGGGCGCGTTCTTCTTGGGACGTTGGAAAGAACGCTTCTTTCTCTTCCCATGTGGATCAATCTTCGTACCAGATGAAGAACCCACATAAAGAACCAGCTTCTCTTTCTTGATAGTGGACTCAAAGGTCACAAGCATGTTCACCAACTCCTCAAGGGTCGGCTCCATCTTGTTCATGTTGAAGTTCACCACAAAAGGATCAAATGAGCTAGGCAGCGATAAGAGCAACATGTCGGTGGTCAACTCCGAAGGAAACATCAGATCCACGCCAACGAGCTTGTCCACGAGCCCAATCAACTTCAGGCCATGCTCATGGACCGAGGCCCCATCTCGCATGCGCAAAGTGATCAGCTCCTTGACGGTAGCATGCTTAAGAGGCCGTGTTTGCTCACCAAAGAGCTCCTTGAGATGCAAATGAATGTCAGCAGCACTCTTTGCATCCTCAAAACGCCTCTGCAACTCATCATTGATAGAAGCCTGCATATAACACCTGGCTTTCAAGTCATGGTCACACCATTCCTTGTAAGTCTGCAATTCCTCAGGAGTGCAGTGAGTCGGAGCCTTAACAGGGGGCGACTCTGTCAGTGTATATGCTATCCTTTCCGAATTCAAGACGATTTTCAAGTTTCTTAGCCAAGTGAGGTAATTAGGTCCAGTTTATATGTGTTTTTCGAGTATTGCAGATAAGGGATTGCGTATCGAAGACATTGTCAAAAATTGTACTGAAAAGTATAACAGATAAATGTTAATGACTATTTTAAAATATTTAGTAAGATATAAAGTATGGACTTTTACTTTATAAATGTTTACTCCCACTGTTTTGACATCTTTCACTACCCTCTAGTGAAAACGGGAAACTCCTTTCCTCAGTAGGTACGCAAGGTCCAATTAGCGAATTATGATCCCGAATAATATCAGCCAATCACAATTCCTAAAAGGTAGTTTCCAATTGCATCTCTATGCAACCCTCTACGTAAACTTTTGTCTCATGTTTGATTAGGACCCAATAATATGACGTCGTTCATCTTCACGTGTCAAGCCTTACCCATCGATGTTGAACCTTAATGGACGGTCGCCATGAGTTCCCCTAATAATATGAGCCGAAATCATGGGAGTTCCACGTAGTTCACATCACCATGTCAATGGATGTCACAGCTTTCCGGCACCCAGGGCCCCCGCAATAATATGAGCCGAGCCCCGAGCACGGGTAGCGTTCATCATGCACCCATTGTCGATGGAAGACATGAAAATTATAAACAAATTTATAATTCCCCTTTTCGGGCTTGGTATTAATTTTGAATCTTATTCAAAATGAGGGTTTTTTATTTTGAAAGGTCTCATCATTAATTTTATTTAAAAGCTCGCCATGTTTGATTGTATGTTTGCCGGATTCATGCAACTTTGTTATTATCATAATAATAACGCACATACTCATTATTTATAACATATCATGCATATATTATAAACAGTAAACAAACAAGGATGATCAATCGCCCTAATACTAATGGCCCGTGTGAACTAAACACGGGCCTAGGTCCAATCCTAGGGTAATGCATGGGATGCAAATGCAACTATTACATTAGCTTCCAATATTTACATGTCTTCGATCTTCATAATCATCATGGCCACTATCTTACAATCTTGATCATCCACTATACTAATATTTACAAATAAATATTCATGGCAAATAGGGATACATCTCATGGGGGTGGGAACGGGCCATAAACCAAGCCCACTTTATAAATTGATAATTATTACAATCATTCAACACAAAATATCCTAGCATACACCTAGCAAATTGGTCTTGGGCTTATGATCATCCTTCATGCATAATATCACATATCATACATCATCAATTAATTATCACAATAATTAATTGATCCAATATTATATATCTTGATCCAATCACTAACCGCCACGATTATAAACTAAATTAACAAAGTATACAAACACCTTTGTCTACTTTCTAATTAATTTATTTATAACCGAATTTCTTGTAAATCACCATTTACTATAAATAACTAAAGTCCAACTTCAATTATTTATTTCCTGAGAAAATATTTGCAACTTTTGTAATTTTAAACTTAAGGGCCCAAAAACACATTTTTCACCAAAAATATTTTGGCCCATTTAAAATTCACAAATATGTTAGCCATCCAATGACCCAACAACTCAAGGCCCATGACACTTTGATATTTCAAAACACCTTTTGAAAACCCTAGTCGTCATCGCCGTCGCCGGAGCTCCATCGCCGGATTCCGGCCAACATGCAAAATTTTTTATTTTATTTTATTTTTCAAGGGGGGGATTCGGGCAGCCCCTCGGGCTGCCCTGTCTGCCCGAAATGTGCAGCCCCTCGGGTAGCCCGAGCTGCCCGAAAACCCCTTTGTTTTGGCCTTGATTTTGTTGCAAAAATTTCATCTCATGCGGTTAGAAATCGATCTCAATATAATATTATGTAATGCTACAAAAACTAGTACCCTTAGCTCTGATACCACTTGAAAGGGATCGATTTGAGGTGCCCGAATTCGCAACGGAAGCAATAAAATTTTCGAAAATCATATTTATGTTTCATAAATTTCGAGCACCACATGTACTAGGGTGTAGCATATACAAAAACACAACTATGACATTCATAGGGTGTAAAGAAATCATACCTATCAACCTCTTGAGGTTGATGATGGCTCCAACTAAGGTGTAAACACCATAGCTCTTGTATGGCAAGAACTTCTACAAGCTTCCAAAGAGCTCTCCTTGCTCTAAAATAAAGCCCACCACCAACTAGGTAGATCCCCTCATATCTTGCACTAGAAAAATATGAGGATTTTTCAAGGAGAAGTGATTTCTTTCCTCAACTCTTGAAGATGAAAATTGAGAGAATTTTTGGGAGAAATCTTTTCTAAATTTCGGCCATTGCATGATGATTGAAGGAGAGGGAGACTTGTCTTGGTATGTGAAAAAGTAGTGTCCAACTTTTGCATGCCATGCCTTGGTTATACAAAAAGTTGTCTCCCAATTCTTCACCTCCCGATGCACATTCTATTTGGGCTTGTAACAATTATAAGACCCGTGGACTTTTATTTAAATGTCTCAAACACATTTGAGACCATTTAAAGTTTACTTGATTTTACTCAAGCCCCACTAGTTTAATAATTATTTCTAATTGGGCTCTACAAGGTCCAATAATATTTAATTAATTCAACACTTGAATTAATTTAATTATTTGGACTCTACTAGGCCCACTAGTGTTTAATTAATCCAACACTTGAATTAATTTAATTTAGTCCATAATAATGTTTATGAAAATCACAATTTTCAAATACATTATTTATTTGGCCAACTTTTAATTTAAGAACACTTCCACAAATTAAAAGTTACATTTCTCTCATAGAAGTCATACTTCTATTTTTCTTACGCTTGTAAACTCATTTATGAGCCGTTCAACACATTGAACTATTTTACTTCTCAACGGGATCTAGAAAGCTAGTACTTGTGTGGCCCTCAATGGTTCATTGATACAACTAGCCGTGGGTTCACATCTCCATGTGATTCGGACTAAACATGTCCTTATATGAGCATACCTCAATTGCTCCATTCTTATTTATCAACTCCTTGATAACTATAACGTCAGAACTCAAGTCTGATAGTACCCAACCAATCATGTTAAACGCCTAGCAGCATCGCTTACATGATTCCCTAGGTATCAAATGATAGTGCCTGCAAGAACCATTCAATTATGGTTAGCGTACAGTACGGTCCCTTCAACTCATATATCCCGACCGATTCGACAACCATTGGTATATCGAGAGTTGTCAATGAATCGATACTATGTGTCATGTCGTAGTTGCATCGATGGTGTAATCTATAAAACCCCTTTCATAATTACCACCATACTCTGATCAGAGATTTCAACCTACATACACATGAGAACACATAGGATATCCATACCCGAAGGTAAGTGGTGAATCCCCGACTACAATGCATTGATTCCTATATGTTTCGACAAAACACCCAACCTTGCCACCTGATGACCCCATGAGAGTCGGTAAACAAGTCAAAGTGTAATTCTAGCACATAGAGTCTCAATGTTGTCCCGGGTCATAAGGACTAATGGTGTACAACCATAAACTAGGACGTTTCCACTCGATAAGTGAGAACCACTTGGAAAGTCTTTTATGGAGGGTTGTTCAGTGCACTCTACCAGGAGCACCTATCTGCATGCTCGGACATCACAATGTCCCCTACCAATGAAACATGGTACTCACATCGCAGATACTAGTCTCGAACTCGAGCGGCCTATATCCTTCTTAGTGGCGGCTGAATCGACTAGGAACTGTTTAGAATATACAGTATTCCAAATATGAGTTTCATGATACTCATCATATGAGCATCTCATATTCTTTCTACTATTTGTATATTCAAGGGCTTTATCTATGCAACTAGCATGGATATTCAGATAAAGATGTGCCAATAATAATTTCAAATATTATTAAAATAAAGATTGTTTATACATAGAGTTTTATTGTGAACACTCGGCCAACACTTGGCTCGACGGGCACCTACTCTAACATATGTATGGGTACAGATATCCAGTCCAAGGGCTGTGGTGATCTCTACCGCCCAGTATACTGTGGTCTAGTCTGATCAGGCGCTAACGTTATGTTATAGGTCACTTGCTTAGAAATATTATCTCTACCAGAAAATTATGATATGATATGACAGAGCTTTATTGAGCAAAGCTTTTACGTATGATTTTCAGATATGCACGTAGTTATAATTATTCATGATACGACTTTCACTGTACACTTTACGATATCATATTTTTACGTTGCATGCGATTTTATGATATATTTACTTGTTATTCACGATATATACATGTTGAGTCTTTAGACTCACTAGACTTGATTGTTGTAGGTACTGATGAGGTCGAGGCCGAGGGCGGAGACCAGTGAGTTGGCTTGGGTCAGCGGTAGTAGGAACCCGAGGACCTCATGTTTTAATTTATGCATTTCCTTATGTTCAAATTCAGTTTTAACACGTTGGATATAATTTTAAAGTTGTTGTTTGAAAACAATATTTGCTTCCGCTGTTATTTTAAAGATAAAATTATTTACATGTTTATTTTATAAATGAAGCAAAATAATTATTTATTTAGAAATTTTTTAATAATTCCGCTAAAATATGAATACGAAAAAATACGGGCCCTTTCAAAGGCTATCATCTATCTTATTCAAATTGAAATTCACCATAACCCCGTCAAATGAGGAAGAGAAAAACAACAAATTGATTTCACAAATTAACTCGTTAGGAATCACATATTCCAGGCCCACCACATTTTCAATAAGATCAATCATATGTACACCACGCTCATGGACCAGAGCCCCATCTTGCATGCATGTAGTCATGAGATTTTAAAATGGTGTGCATTACTGTATGAGTTTCATGTACCATGCAACTCTTGCATGTTTATTCGAATGTCAGCAACATTCAACATTTCCTCAAACTGTCCCTACAGTTCATTTGACATAGAAGCGAGCATGTTACACTTTAGCTTGTATACTATGGTCCTACCATCTTGCATGCTTTGTCAGTTCAGTAGGACTGACATTAGTGTGTATGTCATTTTCTTCGAATTCAGAACAATTTTCCCAACCAGTCTTGAAAATTAGATTCGGTTAGCTTGTTAATAACAAAATTGGATTATGTGACGAAATCGAAAATATACTTATATAGAAACAGAATAATAGTTGCTGATTATTTTAAAAATAATTTTAAGATATAAAATATTGATTTTATTTTATAAATCTCCCTCCCATTATTTTGATATTTTCACCACCCTCTGATGAAAAAGGGAAATCGTATTTTCTTAGTGGGCATGTAGAGTCCAATTAGCCAATTATAATCCCAAATAATATCAGCCAATTATAATTTCTAAAAGGTAGAATTCAATTGCATCCCTATGCAACCTCCGCGTGTTTTGCCTCACGTTTAATAAAGGCCCAATAATATGACGCCGTTTATTTTCACATGTCAAACCAACTCATCAATATTGAATTGTAGTTCCCCCAATAATATGAGCCGAAGTCATGGGAGTTTCACTCAATTCAAATCATATGTCCGGTGGAAGTCACAGCCTTCCGGCGTACAGGCCTCCCCAATAATATGAGCCAGACACTATCCGCGGGTAGCGATCAACATGCAACCACGGTTGATGGAAGGTAAGGAAAAATTAAACTCTTTTAATTTTTACTTTTTCGGTTTGATATAAATTTTGAATCATATTCCAAATCAGAGATTTTAATTTTTAAAATTGTCTCATCATTTTAATTTAAAAAACGCGTGCCATGTTTGTATATTTGTCGGATTCATGCAACTATATTATTTAATAATATACATACATGCATACTACTATATATCGCATATATTATAATATGACATTCAACAATAAATAAGGATGATCGATCGCCAACACTATTAGATCCATGTGAGCCAAACATGGAACCAGGTCCAAAACCTAGGTGAATGCAAGGATGCAAATGCAACTATTACAAGAGCTTCCAATATTTTACATGTCTTCATCTCGTTCATCGGGCCCACCATCTTCCAGTCTTGATCTCCCACTATTTCTAATAATTACATTTAAATTGCCATGGCACATAAGGGATACATTTCATGAGAGTGGAAACGGGCCATAAACCAGGCCTACTTTAATAATATCAAATATTAACAAAACGAATAAAACAGTAAAATATCCTAACATACACCTAACGCATTGGTCAAGGCTCTCGATCATCCTTCATGCATTTAATATCAAATATTAACATCAATTTAATTAAACAATTTTATTATTTGATAAATCATATATCTAATAATTTTATCACTAACCACCACAATTATTAAAGAATTTAATAAATTAAATAAACTCCTTTATTTAATTTCCAATTAAATTAATAATAATTGATTTCTTGTAAAACTTATTTTACCATAAATAATTAAAATCACATTCTAATTATTTATTTTACAAGAAAATTATTAATTTTCTAAAAATCAATTTTCCAAAATAAAAATTGAACTAATTTTCAAAAATATCAATTTTGCCCAAAAATTTGAAAAATCAGAAAATTGCACCTTGGGCCCAAACAATTCAAGCCCACCATTCAGCACGCTTCCCGAGACGATCCCGGGCAGCCGCCCTTGCTGCCCGCCCGCTGCCCGAACGTTTCAGGCAGTGGCGGCAGCCCTTGTGCGCGCAGGGCGCGCACAGGTGCGCGCGGCGCTGCGCGCTGGCGGGTAGGACGCAGTGCGCCCTGCGGCTGCGCGCGCGGTGCGCAGGAACAGTTCTAGGCAGATTAATTTTTTTTTATTTTCGGGAAAAAATAATTTTTATGATGCTATAATTTTCTGAAAAATTTTCTTGTGTGGTCAGAAATAAATTATTCAATATCAAAACCATAGGATTTAGAAAAACCTTGGCTCTGATACCACTGTTGGATCTCGATTTTCTACTTGCCCAAACGCAGCAGAAGTTTAAAAATTTTTATTTATTTTGACAATCAAAATATATTTTGCTTTGGGCGCTCGTATGATTTAAACATAAATATTCATAGGGAGTTTAAAATTATGCCTTTGGTGAATAAATTACTGGACACCAACTGATCCGGTATAACAGATCTAGCTCTTGATGAATCGCAACGAACTTTATTCAAGGGACTCCTTTCTTTCTTCTAATCAGGTTTACTACTGGATTGTTTGATCCTCTTCCAAATTGCACTAGAAATATTGGAAGAGATTTAACGAAGGAGAAAAATTATTTAAGAGACGGCTCAAAATCTTTTCAAAGATGGAGGTGGCCGATTTTTTTGTTCTTTGGAGGAGGTGGTCTCGAAAATTGGGTTGTGATGGTGGCTAGGGTTTTGACTTCTCAATCCCTATATAAAATTAACCCATGACCTAATTACATAATTAACATTAATGGACTTGATTTAATTAGTTGGGTTAGTTCAACTAATTTAATTAATTTAATCAAGGTCCATTAAAACTTTAATTATTTATTATGTTGTACTTGTACTCCTACAAGCCCATTAAACATATTACCCACCATATTTAATTTATTTATTAATCAACTCAACTTTTGAGCTTAATAAATTAAATACATTATAAATTCAACATTTGAATTTATTATTTAAATTATAAATTCAACTCCTTGAATTTTATCACATCCAAAATTTAATATTTAATAAACCCAACTTTTGAGTTTAATAAATTAAATTATTAAATTTTATAAATTCAACTCCTTGAATTTATTCTCTCCAAATTTCATAAATTCAACTTTTTGAATTTACTATCTCATAAATTCAACTTCTTGAATTTATTTTATCAAAATTTAATTATCATAAATTCAACTCCTTGAATTTACTATATCATAATATAAATTCAACTCCTTGAATTTATTCTCTCAACGGGAACAAACGATCCAGTACTTGTGTGACCCTCAATAGTTCAGGGATATAGCTAGCCGTGGGTTCAGAACTCTTTGTGATTCAGGACATAATCCTTTATTCGTGCTTACCCTCGTTTGCCCCATTCTTTTCATCAACACATTGATCAAGAATGTCCGAACTCATTTCTGATTGCACCCATCGAATCATGGTAAGAGCGTCTAGTAGCATCGTCCCATGATCCCCTAGGTATCACTGATAGTGCCTGCAAGAACCAGTCGATTATGATTAACGTACAGTACGGTCCCTTCATCTCCTATATCCCGATCGAATCTGCAACCATTGGTTTATCGAGGGTTGCATAATAATTCGATAACTATGTGATAACTATAATAGTGGCATCGCGTGTACTATTTGAGAACTCCTTCTCTAACGTACATCTCATACTCTGGCCAGAGATTCCATGCACTATTATTTCATCAGATCACATAGGATATCCACACCTGCAGGTGAGCGGTGAATCCCTGACTACAATGCACTGGCTACTATATGTGTCGCAACTGTACCCAACCTCGCCACCTGATGACTCTCCTGGAGCCGGTAAACGAATCAAAGCACAGCCTAGCATATAGAGCCTCAGTGTTGTCCCGGGTCGTAAGGACTAATGGTGTACAATCATAACCCCGGACTTATCCTCTCGATGAATGATAACCACTTGGAAAGTACGAGGGAGGGTTGTTCGCTATAATCATCATATAGCTACCCATCTGCATGTTTGGACATCTCCATACCCTTACCAAGAAACGCAGTACACAACATCACAGATGCTAGTCTCGATCTCAAGCGACCTTTATCACTGTTTTAGGCGGCTGAATCGACTAGGAACGAATTTAGAATATGCAGTGTTTACAAATAGTTTCAACATTGAATTACGATTTATTTGTATTAAAGCATAATCAAGGACTTTATCTATGCTGTTTGGATGGGTATACAGATAAAGTCTAATAAGACCATAAAAAATTAAATTATAATAAAATAAAGATTGTTTATTTCACTTGAGTCAATAAATTCCCTACCCAACCGTTGGCTTGCAGGACATCTACTCTAACAGTAAACAGATAATCCAAGCAAAGTTGGTTCATATAGAAAAATGTTTTTCTTCTTCCTCCTATTCATGCATTTAGTTGATAAGAAAAATGAATCAATGGTTATACACAAATAAAAGTAAAAATGGGTTGAGTGGATGAAAAGCATAAATATTTTCCAAACATAGCGTGAAGGAGTTACCTTGAGATTAACCCTGCTTACTGCAGTACCATCATTGAGTTGTTCAATGCTTTGATCCAAAAAGGCTCTACCCAATTTTTGCTTCTTGCTGCTGAATATTTTACAATTCAGCACTACATATGCTGAAGCTTTTTATTTTCAAGCAGATTTCCTGATATGCATCAATAAATGATTTTACCTTGACGGAGGAGAAGAAACAGGAGCTTCAATTGCTTCTTCTGGCCAACCAGAGGCTTTTTAATTGGGGGCTTGAAGTTTCCAAGCCGAATGGAAGCAGTCAAGGAAGACATCTGAGACTCTTAGAATTAGAAAGGGGATACAAAAAGAGAGAGCGATAAAAGCTAACATAATAACACTCATGATATCTTAGATATAAAATTTATAATAAAAAAAAATATTTGTCCGAGCAATAAAATTTCCGAGGAAGAAAGAAATCAAATAAGCAGAAAAGTAAGATGAGGACATGGGCAACCAATTCAGCAGCTGAGCGTATCACCCATGTCAGGTGAAAAAACTTAACAAGGACATCACTCTAAGCAAAAATCTCACTGCAACTCCTCGGCTAGTAAATTGTTGTATAAAAAAATTATAAAGCTCAATTTATATTCTAGAAACTCAGAGAGATTTCCGAGTATAGAAATAAATCATGATTTCTCCATCTGTAGCGCTCTACGAGGTCAGGTAAACTTATTGCAGTACAAGTTACATGGTCCTTCTCCATGGACCACTTGCCAATAATCCTACTGTTGGATTTCAGTTTTCTCGTGTCCAAAACGAAGCGAAAGTTTTAAAATTTTTATTTTATTTTGACAATCAAAATATATTTATTTGAGCACTCGTATGGTTTTATAAATTAAACATACATAGGATGTTAGAATTTATACCTTTGGTGAATTAATCACACGGCTCCAACTATTCCGGGTTTAGCGGAGATAGCTCTTGATGAAATCCCTACGAACTTTCTTCAAGAACTCCTTTCTTTATTCTTCTAATCAGGTCCACGACTAGATGATTTATTCCTCTTCTAATTTGCACTAGAAAAATTAGAAGAGATTTTACGTTGGAGATCAAAGTTTGAGAGACGGCTCAAACTCTTCCCATAGAGATGTGGCCGAAATTTGGAGAGGAGGATGAAAGTGATTTTTCGAAAATCACAATGATGGGGGCTAGGGTTTTGGCTTGATTATTACCTTTTATAATTAAGCCATGACCTAATTCACATAATTAACATTAATGTGCTTGATTAATTAATTCGGCTAGTCGAATTAGTTTAATTAAGTAATCAAAGTCCATTAAAAACTTTAATTATTTAGTATGTTGGACTTGTACTCCTACAAGCACATTAAACATACTTCCCACCAATTTTAATTTAATATTTAATAAACTCAACTTTTGAGTTTAATAAATTAAATCGATTATAAATTCAACATTTGAATTTATTATTTAAATTATAAATTAAACTCCTTGAATTATATCACCTCCAAAATTTAATATTTAATAAACCCAACTTTTGAGTTTAATAAATTAAATTCTCAGATTTTATAAATTCAACTTCTTGAATTTATTCATCCAAATTTTATAAATTCACAAATTAAATTTCTTGAATTTACTATCTCATAGATTCAACTTCTTGAATTTATTTTCTCAAAATTTAATTATAATAAATTCAACTCCTTGAATTTAGTATATCATAATATAAATTCAACTTCTTTAATTTATTCTCTCAAAATTAAATTATCATAAATTCAAATCCTTGAATTTACTATATCATAATATAAATTCAACTCATTGAATTTGTTCTCTCAACGGGAACAAACGATCCAGTGCTTGTGTGACCCTCAATGGTTCAGGGATACAGGTAGCCGTGGGTTCACAACTTTTTGTGATTTAGGACATAATCCTTTATTGGGGCTTACCCTTATTTGCCTCATTCTATATATCAACAATTGATCATGAGAATGTCAGAAATCATATTTCTGATTAAACCCATCGAATCATGGTAAGAGCGTCTAGTAGCATCGCCCCATGATTCCCTAGGTATCACTGATAGTGCCTGCAAGAACCAGTAGATTATGATTAGCGTACAGTACGTCCTTCATCTCATATATCCCTATCGAATCTGCAACCATTGGTTCATCGAGGGTTGCATAATAATTCGTTAACTATGTGATACATATAAATAGTGGCATTGCAAGTACTATTGGAGAACTCTTTCTCTAACGTACATCTCATACTCTGGCCAGTGATTCCAAGCACTATTATTTCATCACATCACATAGGATATCCACACCCGTAGGTGAGCGATGAATCCCTGACTACAATGCACTGGCTCTTATATGTGTCGCAACTGTACCCAACCTCACCACCAGATGACTCTCCTGGAGCCGGTAAACAATTCAAAGCACAGCTCTAGCATATAGAGCGTCAATGTTGTCCCGGGTTGTAAGGACTAATGGTGTACAATCACAATCACGGACTTATCCTCTCGATGAATGATAACCACTTGAAAAGTCCGAGGGAGGGTTGTTCGTTATAATCATCATATGACTACCCATCTGCATGTTTGGACATCTCTATGCCCTTACCAAGAAACGCAGTACACAAAATCACAGATGCTAGTCTCGAGCTCAAGCGACCTTAATCCATGTTTTAGGCGGCTGAATCGACTAAGAACGAATTTAGATCATACAGTGTTTACAAATGAGTTTAAACATTGAATTACGATTCATTTGTATTAAAGTATAATCAAGGACTTTATCTATGCTGGTTGCATGGGTATACGGATAAAATAAAACAAGACCATGAAAAGTTAAATTATATTAAAAGAAATATTGTTTATTACACTTGAGTCAATAAATTTCCCAGCCAACTGTTGGCTTGCAGGAGATCTACTCTAACAATCTCCCACTTTCCCTAGAGCCAACTACCCATAACTTTAATCCCATTGCTTTGCGATGCTTCTCAAACAATGGTCCTGGCAAGGGCTTTTTAAGTGGAATAGCAACATTATCTGCAGAGGGGACTCTTTCGACTGATATGTCTTCTCTTCCCACAATCTCCTGTATGATGTGGAACTTCCTCAGTACATGTTTGGATCGCTGATGAGACCTTGGTTCATTTGCTTGCGCAACGGCACCAGTGTTGTCCCAGTATAACAAGACTGTATCAACTCAATTAGGAATAACGCCCAACTATTGGACAAAATTCCTCATCCAAACTACCTTTTTTGCCGCAGCAGATGCATCAATGTATTCAACTTCAGTGGTGCAATCCGCAACAGTGTCTTGCTTGGAACTTTTCCAAGAGACAGCCGCACCATTAAGCATGAATACAAAGCCAGAGTTTGATTTCGAATCATCTACGTCACATTGGAAGCTAAAATCAGTGTAGCCTTCCAATTTCAATTCTCCACTCACTTAGACCATGAACAAGTTATTAGTCCTTCTCAAGTACTTAAGAATATCTTTCACGGCCTTCCAATCCATTGGATCAGGGTTCGCCTGATATCTGCTTGTAACATTCAGAGCGTAAGCAACATCAGGACGTGTCTATATCATACCATACATGATACTACCAATGGTTGACGCATATGGAATACGTGTCATAATCTCTATTTCTTCATCAGTTTTGGGACACATAGCTTTAGATAGAGTAACACCATGACACATTGGTAAGTATCCTTTCTTGGACTCTTCCATAGAGAATCGTTTCAAAATGGTATCAATATAAGTGGCTTGGGTGAGTCCTAGCATCCTCTTTGATATATCTCTATAGATTTGTATTCCCAATACATAGGATGTTTCACCCATGTATTTCATGGAGAATTTACTTGCTAACCATACTTTAGTTGATTGCAGTAGTCTTACATCATTCCCAATTAGTAGGATGTCATCAACATAAAGTACTAGGAATGTCACCGCAATCCCACTAATTTTCTTGTACACGCATGGTTCCTCAGGATTCTTAGCAAAACGAAACTCTTTGATATTGCTATCAAATATGAGGTTCTAACTCCTTGACGCCTTCTTGAGACCATATATTGATCTCTGAAGTTTGCATACCTTATGTTCACTTCCTACTAATGTGTATCCCTCAGGTTGAGACATATAAATTTCTTATTTGATGTCTCCATTGAGGAATACACTCTTTACATCCATTTGTCATATCTCATTGCCATACCATGCTGTTATGGCTAGTAGAATTCTAATGGACTTAAACATAGCAACTGGTGAAAAAGTTTTCTCATAGTCAACTCCTTGCCTTTGAGTATAACCTTTTGCAAACAGTCTTACTTTGAAGGTCAATACCTTCCAATCCACCCCAAGCTTTCTTTTGTAGATCCATTTGCATCCTATGGGAGAGGTGGATCCACCAATGTCCAGACTTGGTTTGAATACATAGAGTCCATCTCAGATTGCATGGCTTCAAGCCATTTGGATGAATTAGTATCAGATATTGCTTCTTTAAAGTTCATTGGATCACATCCAACACAAGACTCATCATGGTCTTGTTCATGAAGAAGCGTATATCTAGCAGGTGGTCTAATAACCCTATCAAATCTTCTAGGAGCTTGTACTTCAACTACTGGTTGTTGGGAAATGGGTTCAACTTCTATAGTTGAGGGAGTATCTTGAATTTCTTCAAGTTCTATCATCTTGCCTTTTCTATCTAATAGAAATTTCTTTTCCAAAAAGGTGGCATTTCGTGGAACAAACACTTTTGCTTCATTAGGATGATAGAAATAATATCCAACAGAATTGTTTGGATATCCTACAAAGTAGCACAAAGTGGATCTACTATCCAATTTGTCTCCCACTGTCTACTTCACATAAGCAGGACATCCCCATATTCTCATGTAAGAATATTTGAGAGTTTTTTCCATCCATATCTCATATGGTGTTTTATCCACTGCTTTAGTATGGACATTATTCAACAACATTGCCGTAGTTTCAAGCGCAAACCCCCAAAACGATATAGGAAATTCAGTGAATCCCATCATGGATAGAACCATGTCCGTCAAGGTTCGATTTCGACGTTCAGAAACACAATTCAATTGTGGTGTTGTTGGTGGAGTCCACTGTGAGAGAATCTCATTCTCTTTTAGATAACCCAAAAATTCAGCACTTAAGTATTCTCCACCTCGATTAGATCGAAGTGCCTTAATACTTCTTTCTAGCTAGTTTTTTACTTAAGATCTGAACTATTTGAACTTTTCAAATGTTTCAGATTTGTGTTTCATCAAATAAACGTACACATACCTCGAATGGTCATCAGTAAAGGTAATGAAGTAGGAATGCCCAAATTTTGTGCTTACACTTAGCGGTCCACAAACGTCCGTGTGGATCAAATCCAGTAGACCATGTGCACGTTCCACATTTTCATTGAATGGAGTCTTAGTCATCTTTCTTTTTAGACATGACTCACAAGTAGGTAGAGAATTTATGTCTGACAAGTCAAACATGCCTTCTCCCACTAGTTTGTGGATCTTTCTTTGGGAAATGTGACATAGTCTAACGTGCCATATTTGTGTAGGATTTGGATCATCTAACTTTTTTTTGTTTGTTGTTGAAATCTTGTTAACTTGGACATTCACTTATCATTTTCAGAATATTTCTGACGCATATAATTTCTTATGTCCGGACTTCTTGCAGTGAAATAAATATGTTCTGACTTATTGGGCTTTATAGGTCCTTTAAGTGTCCTTCCGAGTTTGCCTCTTATTGGGCTTGTTTCTCTTGTGAGGGACAAAACATTTCTTTCCCTTACTTTGTGAGACATTTTTCGTCCGACGAGAGGCTCATTAGAAGAACAACAATTTTCCTATTTTATGGTGATCTCATAAGTCATAAGCGTATTTACTAGTTCTTCAAGGCTATCATATATCTTATTCAACTTGAAGTTCACCATAACCCCGACAAATGTGGAAGAGAAAGACAACAAATTAATGTCATTAAGTAACTCGTTAAGAATCACATATTTAAGGCCCACCATATTCTCAATAAGCCCGGTCATACGTACTCCAATGCTCATGGGCCAAAGTCCCATCTTGCATACGTGTAGTCATGAGCTTCTTGAAAGTAATGTGCATCATTGTATGAGTTTCATGCACCATGCAAATCTTGTACGTTCATTTGAATGTAAGTAGCATTCAACATTTCCTCAAACTGTTCCTACAGTTCATTTGACATAGAAGCGAGCATGTCACACTTTAGCTTGCACACTATGGTCCTACCATCTTGCATGCTTTGTCAGTTCAGCAGGACTGACAATAGTGTGTATGTCATTTTCTCCGAATTCAGAACAGTTTTCCCAACCAATCTTGAAAATTAGATTCGATTAGATTGTTAATAATAAAAATGGAATATGTGACGAAATTGAAACTATACTAATACGGAAATAGAACAATTGTTGCTGATAATTTTAAAATAATTATAAGATATAAAATATGAATTTTTATTTTATAAATTCCTTCCCACTATTTTGACATTTTCACCACCCTCTGATGAAAAGAGAAATCGTATTTCCTTAGTGGGCACGTAGAGTTCAATTAGCCAATTATAATCACGAATAATATACGCCAATTATAATTTCTAAAAGATAGAATCCAATTGCATCCCTATGCAAACTCCGCGTGTTTTACCTCACGTTTAATAAGGACCCAATAATTGTTAGAGTAGGTGTCCGTCGAGCCAAGTGTTGGCCAAGGGTTCATGTTGAAACTCTATGTATAAAAAATTTTATTTTAATAATATTTGAAATTATTGTTTTGGCGCATCTTTATCTGTATACCCATGCTTGTTGCATAGATAAAGTCCTTGAATATACGAATAGTAGAAATAATATGAGATGCTCATATGATGAGTATCATGAAACTGATATTTGCAATACTGTATATTCTAAATAGTTCCTAGTCGATTCAGCCTCCGCTAAGAAGGATATAGGCCGCTCAAGTTCGAGATTAGTATCTTCGATGTGAGTACCATGTTTCATTGGTAGGGGACATTGTGATGTTCAAACATGCAGATAGGTGCTCCTTGTAGAGTGCACTGAACAACCCTCCATAAAAGACTTTCCAAGTGGTTCTCACTTATCGAGTGGAAACGTCCTAATTTATGGTTGTACACAATTAGTTCTTATGACCCGGGACAACATTGAGACTCTATATGCTAGCATTGCACTTTGACTTGTTTACCGACTCTCATAGGGTCATCAGATGGCAAGGTTGGGTGTTTTGTCGAAACATATATGAGTCGATGCATTGTAGTCGGGGATTCACCGCTCACCTTCGGGTATGGATATCCTATGTGATCTCATGTATATGTAGTATGAAATCTCTGATCAGAGTATGGTGGTAATTATGAAAGGGGTTTCATAGATTACACCATCGATGCAACTACAACATGACAAATAGTATCGATTCTTTGACACCTCTCGATATACCAATAGTTGTCGAATCTGTCGGGATATATGAGATAAAGGGACCGTACTATACGCTAACCATAATTGAATGGTTCTTGCGGGCACTATCATTTGATACCTAGGGAATCATGTAAGAGATGCTGCTAGGCATTTAACATGATTGGTTGGGTACTATGAGACTTGAGTTCTGACGTTCTTATTATCAATGAGTTGATAATTAAGAATGGAGCAATTGAGGTATGCTCATATAAGGACATGTTTAGTCCCGAATCACATTAAAATGTGAACTCACGGCTAGTTGTATCAATGAACCATTGAGGGCCACACAAATGCTAACTTTCTAGATCCCGTTGAGAAGTAAAAATAGTTCAATGTGTTGAACGGCTTATTAAAGAGTTTATAAGCGCAAGAAAAATTAGAAGTATGACTTCTATAAGGGAAATGTAACTTTTAACTTGTGGAAGTGTTTCTAAATTAAAAATTGGCCAATTGAATAATGTATTTGAAAATTGTGATTTTCATAAACATTGTTATGGACTAAATTAAATTAATTCAATTGTTGAATTAATTAAACAGTAGTGGACCTAGTAGAGTCTAAATAATTAAATTAATTCAAGTATTGAATTAGTTAAATAACATTGGGCTTTGTAGAGCCCAATTAGAGATAATTATTAAAATAGTGGGATTGAGTAAAATCAAGTAAGGTTTAATTAGTCTCAAATTTGTTTGAGACATTTAAATAAAAGTCCATGGGTCTTGTAATTGTTACAAGCCTAAATAGAATTGCATGCATGTGAGGTGAAGGGTTGGAGGCTACTTTTTCAATATCCAAGGTATGGCATGCACATGCTCACTTTTACTTTTTCATACACCAAGAAAAACACTCCTTCCTCTCTCCTCCAAGGGCAAGGGCCGAAATTTGAAGACATTTTTCCCCTCAATTTTGTTATTAAATTGTTGAAGAAAAACATTCCCTTCTCAAATAATAATGCTTTAAATTTTCTAGTGCAAGTGTAAGGTGGATCTTCTTTGTTGGTGGTGAGTTTGATTTTGAGCAAGGAGTGCTCAAGGGAGGCTTGAAGATTTGTCTTGCCAGTGAAGAGCTTAGTTGTTTAACAACTAAGTTGGAGCCATCATCAATCTTTTAAGATTGATAGGTAATTTTCTAAAACGCTCCATGCATGTTGTTTTGTGTCTTATTGTATTTGCTACACACTATAGTTTAGGGTGCTTGATTTTCTTGCTTGAAAAATAATTTTGAAACTCCGTTGCGCAAGCAAGCACCTTAATCGATACCCTTTCAAGTGGTATCATGAGCTATGGTTACTATTTTGTGTAGCATATACATGATATTATATTGAGGTTAATTTCTAACCGTATGAGACAATCAAAACAACAAATCGAAGGCCGATTTTTGGGCGATTTTTGGTGTGGGGACCCGGACGCTAATCATCTTCTTAATCATCTTTGGGATTTAATTATCACTTAAGATAAACAGGGTCTAAAAATTTTTCTTTAAAATGCGGAAGGTAATGGAATCAATCTATTATACAAACCAGTATAATAATACAAATCTTGTACAACATGCTTCTAGTTTAAACTAGTCTAAGGTTTAACTACTAGATTTCAAGTATTAAACCAAGTCTACAATAAGTCCGGAATCACCACTCTAACTCATCTTCTCTCATCATCTTCTTGACCCTGATCTTGTCCCACCTGTTGTCATGCACACATACAAAACAAGAAAACAGCCGGATACTCCGGTGAGAATAAATCCCAGTATAAAACATGTATACATGCATATACACAATATATATCATAAAGCATATTATCATGCATAAAATTCATAACAATAGGTTTCATAGTCTAGGAAACCAAATCAAAATAAGCATGCAACTCAATTCAATTCATATCTTGACTCGACTCGACTCTAACTCTAGGGATCCCGGTGTCAATAAGACGTCACTGTCTGTCACCTACCCTCCCAATCGGGGTAACTGTACGTCTTATTCCTAGACTTCGGTCATGTCTGTATCGAATGTCTACACTCGGAGTGAATCTGATCCGAAGCGTCGATACCACCGAACATCTAGTTTGGCAAGTCTGCCAATGACTCTCCTATCTCAAAGGCTTGAATATAAATCTATAAACAAGACATCATCATATAAAGAGATTTGAATATAAATCTATACACAAATCACAATCATATCAAAAGATAAACAATAATTCTAGTATGTGATTTTTGTTGGGAAACTCAAACTGAATATCATTTGAGTTGTGTCTTCCCCAAACAAAACATGAATTATACCTTTGTCTTCCCGGTCTGACGAAGACGAAGTCTTGTATTCCAATCTGTCCATAACCAGTCTGGCAATGACAATCGTATAAATACAATATCAGTATATAATTCAATTCAAGACCTATTCTGATCAATACTCAAATCGGTATATAATCTGATCCATATCTGAACAAGGTACAATCTAATTCATATCAATGATATCATGATACAATCGAAATCATTACTGAATCTGATCAATATCAATCTACTGATGTTTCGACGGCATAACAATACAGTCACGATAACCCCGTCTATCTCAACATCACAGATATAATACCAGAATTCATAACCAGTATCAGTACAACTCATAATCTGAATAATAACACAACTCTGATATAAAATCTCAACTAAATCAACTCTGAAATTCATAACAATTTCATAAACAGTCTATTCTTTAATCTGACTTCAGTTATACCAGGTCTACTGTAGCAGAAACATCATATTTGATTCATATTCAATTCTGACAATATCATAAATTCAAATCATGTCTAAACGTAACAAAACTTACGTCCAGTTTTAGCCTGCGTCGATAGGAACACAGTACTGAAGTCGGATTCACAATCGGACGGATGAATCTCCAAAATCTTCAATCACAAATTGGAATCCTTCCTCGGAGCCTTTTCTTGATTCCTCTCTGAATTGTGAAGAATGAATTGATTGTATATCTATATATATACTGCATGCAACACCAGGAAACGTGGCTTATTTTTCAAGCTGCACGTCGCACCGCGGGTGCGCTCATTCAGTAACCGCGGGTGCGCTCAATGTAAGGATATACATCAAATTTTCCAAAAGCTTCGACCGCGGGTGCGCTCAGTCCTGTAACGCGGGTGCGCTGACCTCATTGTAGCAGAACCGCGGGTGCGGTCTGTCTAGCACCGCGGGTGCGGTGTCACTTCCGTAATTAATCTCCAACTCTCTGTCCATCAACCGCGGGTGCAGTCTTGTTCGTAGCGCGGGTGCGCTCATGCTACTGTAATTCTTCCACAATTCATGAGCTCAACCGCGGGTGCGGTCCTTTCCTTACCGCGGGTGCGGTCTATTATTTCATGCACCACTTCATAATCTCATTTAGTGCTTCTCATTACATGTCATGCATACTCATATCTTCCGAATATCACATCAATGAAGATTAATAAATCTCGAGCCTTACATTTGGGTAGCTCGAGGGGCTGCCTGAAATGGACAGCAAGGGCAGCCCCTTAGCCCGAACATCCCCTTCAATTTAAAAAAAATAAAAAAAAATTTTGTGTTCATGTTGACCGGAATCCGTCGACGGAGCTCCGACAATGGCAATGACGACTAGGGTTTCTAAAAATGTTTTCGAATATCAAATTGTCATGGGCCTTGAAGTTGTGGGGCCATTAGATGGCTAACATAATTTGTGAATTTAAATGGACCAAAATATTTTTTGGTGAAAAAATGTCTTATTGGGCCTTTAAGTTTAAATTTACAAAAATTGTACATATTTTCTCATAAAATAAATATGTTGGAATTTAATTATTTATAATAAATAGTGATTTACATGAAATTCAGTTAAAAATAAATTAATTAGAAAGTAGACAAAGGAGTTTGTATACTTTGTTGATTTAGTTTATAATCGTGACGGTTAGTGATTGGATCAAGATATATAATATTGGATCAATTGATTATTGAGATAATTTATTGATGGTGTATGATATGTGATATTATGCATGAAGGATGATCAAAAGCCCAAGCCCAATTTGCTAGGTGTATGCTAGGATATTTTGTGTTGAATGATTGTAATAATTATCAATTTATAAGTGGGCTTGGTTTATTGCCCGTTCCCACCCCATGAGATGTATCCCTATTTGCCATGGATATTTATTTGTATATATTAGTATAGTGGAAGATCAAGATCGGAAGATGGTGGCCTTGATGATTATGAAGATCGAAGACATGTAAATATTGGAGGCTTATGTAAAAATTGCATTTGCATCCCATGCATTTCCCTAGGATTGGACCTAGGCCCATGCTTAGCTCACACGGGCCATTAGTATTGGGGCAATTAATCATCCTTGTTTAGTTTACTGTTTATTATATATGCATGATATGTTATAAATAATGAGTATGTGTGTTATTATTATGATAATAACAAAGATGCACGAATCCGACAAACATACGATCAAACATGACGAGCTTTTAAATAAAATTAATGATGAGACCTTTCAAAATTAAAAACCCTCATTTTGAATAAGATTCAAAATTAATATAAAACCCGAAAAGGGAAATTATAAAGGTGTTTATAATTTTCATGTCTTCCATCGACAATGGGTGCATGAGAAACGCTACCCGTGTTCGGGGCTCGGCTCATATTATTGGGGGGGGGGGGGGGGGGGGGCCTGGACACCGGAAAGTTGTGACATCCATTGACATGGTGATGTGAACTACGTGGAACTCCCATGATTTCGGCTCATATTATTGAGAGAACTCATGGCGACCGTCCATTAAGGTTCAACATCGATGGGTAAGGCTTGACACGTAAATATGAACGACGTCATATTATTGGGTCCTAATCAAACGTGAGAAAAAAGTTTACATAGAGGGTTGCATGGTGATGCAATTGGAAACAACTTTTTAGGAATTATGATTGGCTGATATTATTGGGGATCATAATTTGCTAATTGACCTTACGTACCTACTGAGGAAAGGAGTTTCCCGTTTTCACTAGAGGGTAGTGAAAATGTCAAAACAGTGGGAGCGAAAAGTTATGAAGTAAAAGTCCATACTTTATATCTTACTAAATATTTTAAAATATTCATTAACATTTATCTGTTTTACTTTTCAGTACATTTTTGACAATGTCTTCGATTCGCAATCCGCTATCTTCTATACTCGAAAAACATGTATTAAGCGGAACTAATTACCTCAATTGGCTAAGAAATCTGAAAATCGTCTTGAATTCGGAAAGGATAGCATATACACTTACTGAGTCGCCCCCTGTTGAGGCTCCCACTAGCTGCACTCCTGAGGAATTGCAGACTTAAAAGGATTGGTGTGACAATGACTTGCAAGATAAGTGTTATTTGCAGGCTTCTATGAATGATGAGCTTCAGAGGCATTTTGAGGATGCAAAGAGTGCTGCTGACATTCATTTGCATCTCAAAGAGCTCTTTGGTGAGCAAACTCGATCTCTTAGGCATGCTACCGTCAAGAAGCTAATCACTTTGCACATGCGAGATGGGGTTTCGGTCCATGAGCATCGCCTAAAGTTGATTGAGCTCGTGGACAAGCTTGTTGGCATGGATCTTACGTTGCCTTCGGAGTTGACCACTGAAGTGTTGCTATTGTCGATGCCTAGCTTATTTGATCCTTTTGTCGTGAATTTCAACATGAACAAACTGGAGCCTACCCTTGAGGAGTTGGTGAAGACTGGTCCACCATCAAGAAAGAGAAGCCAGTTCTTTATGTGGGTTCTTCATCTGGTGCGAAGAATGGTCCACATGGGAAGGGAAAGAAGCGTTCTTTCCATTGTCCCAAGAAGAACGTGCCCTTGAAGTGGCAAGCTCCGAGTCCCACTGTGGCAGCTACACCAATTGAAGCTGACAAGAATGTTGACATATGTCATCACTGTAAGAATCCTGGACATTGGAGGCGTAACTGGAGGGAATATCTTGCCCAGAAGAGTTATGGAAACGGTATGTTCTATATTAAAGTAAACCTTTAAATTAACTCTACTTGGGTTTGGATACCGGATGTGGCACACATCTCTGTAATGATTTGCAGGTGTTGGGAAAGAAGTAAAAGACTTAGGGAAGGTGTGACCTTCTTGACATCGGCAATGGAGCAAGAGTTGCTGCCAAGGCCGTAGGAGATATTTACTTGCTTTTGAACAATGATTTTAAGTTAATTTTAAGAGATGTTTTGTTTGTATCAGATTTGGTTAAAAACATTGTTTCCATTTCTATACTTGATAAAGATGGATATGTTTGCAACATTTACAAGAATGAATGTTTAATAGGTACGGGTGAACTTGAAAACGATCTCTAAAACTTAAAATTGAAACATATTCCACTAAACAATGTCCAAGCAATAACAACAAAAAACAAGCGAAAACAAGATACTCTAAATTCGGCTCAATTATGGCATGCTCGATTAGGACATATTTCCCTAAGAATGATGAACAAGCTAGTGGGAGTGAGCATGTTTGATATGTCTGATATTAATTCTCTCCCAACTTGTGAATCCTGTCTGAAAGGAAAGGTGACCAAAATTCCATTTAAGGGCCATGTGGAGCGAGCCAAAGGGTTATTGGATTTGATCCATACCGATGTCTGCGGTCCGCTTAGCATCACCACTAAGCATGGACATGCCTACTTCATCACCTTTACCGATGACTTTTCGAGATATGGGTATGTGTATTTGATGAAATACAAGTCTGAAGCCTTTGAAAGGTTCAATGAATTCTGAAATTAAGTAGAGAAATAGTTGGGACGAAGCATCAAGTCACTTCGATCGGATCGAGATGGTGAGTACTTGAGTGCCGAGTTCCAAGAGTATCTTAGGGAGAATGGAATTCTCTCGCAGTGGACTCCGCATGCTACACCACAATTGAATGGTGTTTCTGAGCGTCGTAATTTGACTTTGATGGACATGGTTTGATCTATGATGGGGTTCACGGAGTTTCCGCCATCCTTTTGGGGATATGCGCTTGAGACAGCGGCACTGTTGTTGAACAATGTCCATTCAAAGGCAGTTGATAAGACACCATATGAGATATGGATGGGTAAGCCTCCCAAATATTCTTATCTTAGAATATGGGTATTCCCTGCTTATGTGAAGCAGACAATGGGAGATAAATTGGATAGTCGATCCATTTTATGTTACTTTGTGAGATATCCAAGGAATTCAGTTGAGTATTTTTTCTAACATCCCCAAGAAACAAAAGTGTTTGTTTCTAGGAATGCAACCTTTTCGAAAAGGAATTTCTATTGGATAAAAAGGGGAGATGATAGAACTCGAAAAGGTTCAAGAGACACCCATAATTGAAGAACCCACACCCGAAGAGCCAAGAGAGGAGACACAAGCTCTTAGAAAATCTGAGAGAGTCTCGAGACCACCTATGAGGTATGGTCTGCTTCTTGAAGAGGGTCATGATGAGCCTAACCATGGATTTGATCCATTGACCTTCAAGAAGCGTTATCTGATGTCGATTCATCTAAATGGCTCGAAGCTATAGAATCTGAGATGAATTCCATGCATTCGAACCAAGTGTGGAATATCGTGGATCCACCTGAGGGAGCTGTTTCCATAGGGTGTAAATGAATTTACAAGAGGAAACTTGGGGCGAATGGGAAGATATTGACCTTCAAGGCGCGATTGGTAGCAAAAGGATATACTCTAAGACAAGGAGTTGACTTTGAGGAAAGCTTTTCTCCAGTTGCAATGTTCAAGTCTATAAGGATATTGCTAGCCATAGCTGCATGGTATGACTACGAGATATGGCAGATGGATTTCATGACAGCCTTTCTTAATGGGGATAATAAGGAAGAGATTTACATGTCTCAACCTGAAGGGCTTACATCTGTCGGAAGTGAGCATATGATATGCAAACTTCAAAGATCTATTTATGTTCTAAAGCAGGCATTTAGGAGTTGGAACCTCAGATTCGATAGTACAATCAAAGAGTTTGGTTTTACAAATTGTTAGAGTAGGTGTCCGTCGAGCAAAGTGTTGGCCGAGGGTTCATGTTGAAACTCTATGTATAAACAATCTTTATTTTAATAATATTTGAAATTATTGTTTTGACACATCTTTATCTGTATACCCATGCTTGTTTCATAGATAAAGTCAGTGAATATACAAATAGTAGAAAGAATATGAGATGCTCATATGATGAGTATCATGAAACTCATATTTGCAATACTCTATATTCAAAACAGTTTCTAGTCGATTCAGCCGCCGCTAAGAAGGATATAGGCCGCTCGAATTCGAGACTAGTATCTGCGATGTGAGTACCATATTTCATGGGTAGTGGACATTGTGATGTCCAAACATGCAGATAGGTGCTCCTTGTAGAGTGCACTGAATAACCCTCCGTAAAGGACTTTCCAAGTGGTTCTCACTTATCGAGTGGAAACGTCATAGTTTATGGTTGTACACAATTAGTCCTTATGACCCGGGACAACATTGAGACTCTATATGCTAGCATTGCACTTTGATTTGTTTACCGACTCTCATGGGGTCATCAGGTGGCAAGGTTGGGTGTTTCGTCGAAACATATAGGAGTCGATGCATTGTAGTCGGGGATTCACCGCTTACCTTCGGGTATGGATATCCTATGTGATCGCATGTATATGTAGTATGAAATCTCTGATCGGAATATTGTGGCAATTATGAAAGGGGTTTCATAGATTACACCATCGATGCAACTACAACATTACACATAGTATCGATTTTTGACAGCTCTTGATATACCAATAGTTGTCGAATCTGTCAGGATATATGAGATGAAGGAACCGTATTGTACGATAACCATAATTGAATGGTTCTTGCAGGCACTATCATTTGATACCTAGGAAATCATGTAAGCGATGCTGCTAGGCTTTTAACATGATTGGTTGGGTACTATCAGACTTGAGTTCTGACATTCTTATTATCAAGTAGTTGATAATTAAGAATGGAGCAATTGGAGTATGCTCATAGAAGGGCATGTTTATTGCCGAATCACTATTAAGATGTGAACCCACGACTAGTTGTATCAATGAACCATTGAGAGCCACACAAGTGCTAACTTTCTAGATCTTGTTGAGAAGTAAAAATAGTTCAATGTGTTGAACGGCTTATAAAGGAGTTTATAAGCTCAAGAAAAATTAGAAGTATGACTTCTATAAAGGGAATGTAACTTTTTATTTGTGAAAATGTTCCTAAATTAAAAGTTGGCGAAGTGAATAATGTATTTGAAAATTGTGATTTTCATAAACATTGTAATGGACTAAATTAAATTAATTCAATTATTGAATTAATTAAACAGTAGTGGACCTAGTAGAGTCTAAATAATTAAATTAATTCAAGTGTTGAATTAATTAAATAAAATTGGGCCTTGTGGAGCTCAGTTGGAGATAATTATTAAACTAGTGGGCTTGAGCAAAATCAAGTAAGGTTTAATTAGTCTCAAATATGTTTGAGAGATTTAAATAAAAGTTCATGGGCCTTGTAATTGTTACAAGCGCATGGGAGGTGAAGGATTGGAGGCTACTTTTTCAATATCCAAGGCATGGCATGCACATGCTCACTTTTACTTTTTCATACATCAAGAAAAACACTCCTCCATCTCTCTTCGAAGGGCATGGGCCGAAATTTGAAGACATTTTTCCCCTCAATTTTTTTCTTCAATTGTTGAAGAAAAACATTCCCTTCTCAAAGAAAAATGCCTTATATTTTCTAGTGCAAGTGTAAGGTGGATCTTCTTTGTTGGTGGTGGGCTTGATTTTGAGCAAGGAATGCTCAAAGGAGGATTGAAGATTTGTCTTGCCATTGAAGAGCTTAGTTGTTTGACAACTAAGTTGGTGCCATCATCAATTTTTTAAGATTATAAGTAATTTCTAAAATGCTCTATGAATTTCGTTATGTGTTTTATTGTATTTGCTACACACTATAGTTTAGAATGCTCGATTTTCTTGCTTGAAAAATAATTTTGAAACTTCCGTTGCGCAAGCAAGTACCTTAATTGATCCCCTTTCAATAATATGACGCCGTTTATTTTCACGTGTCAAACCAACCCATCAATATTGAACTGTAATGGACGGTCGCCATGAGTTCCCCCATAATATGAGCCGAAGTCATGGGAGCTCCACTCAATTCACATCATATGTCCGGTGGAAGTCACAGCTTTCCGACGTCCAGGCTTCCCCAATAATATGAGCCATACACTGTCCGCGGGTAGCGATCAACATGCAACCACGGTTGATAGAAGGCAAGGAAAAATTAAACTCTTTTAATTTTTACTTTTTCTGTTTGATATAAATTTTGAATCATATTCAAAATGAGATATTTTAATTTTAAAATTGTCTCATCATTTTAATTTAAAAATTGCGTGCCATGTTTGTATGTTTTCCGGATTCATGCAACTATATTATTTAATAATATACATACATGCATGTTACTATATATCGCATATATCAAAATATGACATTCAACAACAGATAAAGATGATCGATCGCCAACACTATTAGATCTATGTGAGCCAAACATGGATCCAGGTCCAAAACCAAGGTGAATGCAGGGATGCAAATGCAACTATTACAAGATCTTACAATATTTTACATGTCTTCATCTTGTTCATCGGGCCTACCATCTTCCAGTCTTGATCTCCCACTATTTCTAATAATTTCATTTAAATAGCAATGACACACAAGGGATACATCTCATGGGGTGGGAATGTGCCATAAGCCCACTTTAATAATATTAAAAATTAACAAAATGAATAAAAGAGTAAAATGTCTTAATATACACCTAATACATTTGTCAAAGCTCTTTATCATCCTTCATGCATTTATTATCAAATATTAACATCAATTTAATTAAACAAATTTAATTAATTGATAAATTATGTATCTAATAATTTTATCCCTAACCACCACAATTTTTAAAGAATTTAATAAATTAGATAAATATCTTTATTTAATTTCCAACTAATTCAATAATAATTGATTTCTTTTAAAACTCATTTTTACAATAAATAATTAAAATCATATTCTAATTATTTATTTTACAAAAAAATTATTAATTTTTCAAAAGATAAATTGAACTAATTTTCATAAAAATATCAATTTTTAGTTCAATTTAATCCATAGTTTTGAAAAATCAGAAAATCGCACCCTAGGCCCAAACAATTCAAGCCCAATATCCAGCATGGTTCCCGAGACACTCTCGGGAAGTCGCAGGCACGGGCGCGCACATCCGTGCGCTAGCAGCGCGCAAGCCGCGCGCACGTTGCTTGCCCGCGGCATGCATGATGCGCTCACACCGCGCGCACGTGGGAACCAAAAGAAGAGATGAAACATCGTTATCCCAATTTATTCAACGGTAAGCAAATTTCTGGGAAAAAATTTTTATAAGGAGAGGAGATTGTAATATCCCAACCTTTTAGCATTTTATTGTTTATAATATTATTTTTAGTTGGGCGTTTAGGAAATATGTTTATTGGAATGATTATTATATGGTCATTGTTTATGGTTATTGTTTTGGAATCATGTTCATAGTTGGTGATGATTATGGAAGTGAATGGGTAGAATAGAAAGTTGATCTTAAACCAAATAGGAAATGGAAGTGCAGAAATGATATGAAAAATGTGGCAGTAGTTGTGGTTTTTAGTATAATGTTTTGTATATTGATCCAATTGATGTGAGGTCATTTCCATTAGAAAGATAAGATATAAGGCTATAACTTTCATGTGTTGAGTTTTGTTCAAATCATTAGGGAAGACGAGCCAAAAGTGGCCCGAAGTGTGTCGTGTGTTTCGTTGTTCCTGCACTGACACATGTTGGGAGAATGGACATAACTTTTTACTCAGACATCCAAATGACCTGAAATTTGGGGAGATTCAAGAAACGACATAGGGCTACAACTTTCATGTTTACAACTTTGGCTAATTCGGAAGAAAAATTGCAGTTTTGGCCCTTGGACCGATGGTACACGGACCCCACACGGACCCCTACACGGCATCCGGGTCTGGCAATGCAAAATGAGTGATTTCCCAAGTGTACACAGACCTATACACGGAGGGGGGCACGGGGTCCGTGTCTATGACATAGAAAACACGTTTTTGATGGATTTTGAGGGCTTATAACTTGATTATAGAGGCTTCTATCATAATCTATCTTCCTCCCATTCCCTTGCATCGGTTCTTACTTCTTTTCCCTTCAAAGCTTTCTCTCCAAATTATATCTTCCACTCCAAGTCAAGGATTTTAGTTGCATTCTTAGTGGTTTCCACCGTTTCCTCCAAGCTATAAGGTAAGGATTATAGTATTGGAGTTGGAAGGGTTTTTAATATTAAGGTTATGTGAAGGGTTAAGTGGAATTGATGGATTCTTTGGATTAATGTTAATGATTCATAGTTATTATTGTGTTTATTGTTGTAGGAATCATTCAAGATCACCTTAGCCATCTTTTGGTTGTTGGGTTGTAAATAGAAGCTTTTCCTTCTAATGCTCACATGATATATATGTATATAAGCCATGTTTATTGATGTCTAGCTCCTTCCATTGTTAGATTATTGATGTATGTATTGTTATTTGTTCATTGAGCCAAGAATATAATTGAATTCATTGATAAGGAGCTAGTACTCTATTGTTGCTTACCAAGTGTTTGCTAAAATGTTCCAATGAAGTTTCCTATGATTGAAGCCAAGGAATGATAGTAATTCATGCATGTCATTGGCCAATCACATGATTATGTGTATCTCTCACAGTTTTGTTATATTTATATATCAAAGAGATACTATCCACAGGTCACAGGTCATAGGTCACAGAACTACATTTTCTTTCCTTTAATTCATGCCATGTTATACCATCTATATTGCCTTGATTATGTATTGTTAATTAAAGATGGTATTGTTCGATTTTCATTGCCATTTTCATAGCCATGTTTCAAGCCAAGCCATGTATATGTATTTGTTATGTACAACTTTCTGCTTACTGAGTTTTATCTCATTCCAGTTAATGTAATATGATGCAGGTGATAAAAAGGATTGAAGTAATTTGTCCAAGGGGGGGAGAAGTCATATAGCAAGTTGAAGGGGAAGACTTTTGAACTTTTTTTATGTAACCATTATTTTGGTGAACATTAAAAGTTTAAAATATCATGTATTTGGTAACTTGAATCTTGTGAGAAAATGTGGGGTGATTTTTGAAAATATGTTGATGATGGTTTTGTAAATGGTTATGGTTAAAAGTTTGAAATGTTTTTGGTGCAAATAGTATTCTTTCCTTTAAATTGTAATGCTTCCGCGTGTGTTATTTATTTAAATTAATTGTCATGGGAGTGGGGTTGTTTCAGCGCGCGTGATCTGCCCGAAACTGATACGAAACCTCGAACGAATGAAAAGCAAGCACGAATATCGAAATATCACCCTCAGTTCAATAACAAACAAGGATCGATTATGTTGTCCCGATCTTTTGAAACAAGTAACGATTTGTGATATTCACCTCTAAGGGATTAAAACTTAGCAACAAATATCAACGATAAAACAATTGAATTTCAAACGAACCTTCAAAGATCTTGTTTTGACAATCCGAGCGAAAAACAATCGACAAACGCCACAAAGATGCAATCTTTGATAAGTTTGATTTTGTTATGAACCAAAGCTAAAATAGCCTTGAATATTGAGAGAAAATCTCCAATAATGTTTAAACTTCTGAATGATCACGTTTTTGGTTGATAAAATGCATATAAATACAATAAAATAATAAAAAGTAGTGCAAAAAGTCATAAAGAAAGTTGTCTAGCAAGTTTGACACGGCAGTGAAGACCGCGGGTGCGCTGATGTTCCGACCGCGGGTGCGGTGCAGCTTCGGGAAAATCGAGTATCATGGACCGCGGGTGCGGTCCCTTTATTAGCGCGGGTGCGCTGGTGCTTCGGCCATTGGACCGCGGGTGCGGTCCCTGTTTTAGCGCGGGTGCGCTGGACCTTCGGCAATTGCACTTGAATAACATTCCAAAAACCTCCAATATTATTCCCATGATTCCCAACCTCCTCTAATTTAGTCACCCAATTTGTAGATCCTCCTTGGTAGTTAATCATGAGTCCTTGAAGTGCTTCTTTAAACTTCTTGCTACGTCCCCTCGTTATAGGTCCTTCGGGCAACTCCAACGACTCCCATGCTTTCTTTGGTGCTTGATCAACCACGTTTGCATCATTCTCCCCTTCTTGAAAAGGATTTGTCCTCAAATCTTGATCATCTCCTACATCAAACAACGAAAGATCACTAACATTAAAAGTAGAACTGACATTGTACTCACCTGGTAGGTCTAATTTGTAGGCATTGTCGTTGATCTTTTCAAGCACTTGAAATGGTCCATCACCCCTAGGTAAGAGTTTCGAACGTCGCTTTTATGGAAATCTTTCCTTTCTTAAGTGCAACCACACCCAATCTCCCTTTTCAAAAACCATCTTTTTCCTCCCCTTGTTGGCTTGCTTCGTATATTGTAAATTCTTCTTCTCGATGTTATTCTTGACCTTCTCATGCAAACTTCTAACGAATTCAGCTTTCTTCTTGCCATCCATGTTCAACCTTTCACTCACAGGCAAAGACATCAAATCCAAAGGAGTTAAAGGATTAAAACCATAAACAATCTCAAATGGTGAATAATTCGTAGTAGAATGCACGCTACGGTTATAAGCAAACTCAACAAATGACAAACATTCTTCCCAATTTTTCAAGTTCTTTTTGAGTATAGCACACAAAAGTGTTCCTAGAGTTCTATTAACAACTTCAGTTTGTCCATCCGTTTGAAGATGACATGTAGTAGAAAACAACAGTTTAGTGCCAAGCTTAGCCCACAAAGTTTTCCAAAAGTAACTCAAAAATTTAACATCACGGTCAGATACAATAGTCCTAGGCATACCATGCAACCTAACGACTTCCTTAAAGAACAAATCTGCAATGTTGGATGCATCATCGGTTTTATGTCAAGCAATAAAATGTGCCATTTTAGAGAATCTATCAACAACAACAAATATTGAATCTCTCCCCTTCTTAGTCCTTGGCAAACCTAAAACAAATTCCATAGAAATATCAATCCAAGGTTCACTAGAAACAGGAAGTGGTGTATACAATCCATGTGGTTGTGTTCTAGACTTAGCTTGTCTACAAGTAATGCATTTTTCACAAACACGTTCAACATCACGTTTCATATGTGGCCAATAAAAATGCTCATGCAAACAACTCAAAGTTTTAGCCACACAAAAGTGCCCCATCAAACCACCACCATGTGCCTCCCTCACAAGTAATTCACGAATTGATGACTTAGGAATGCACAATCTATTTTCTCTAAATAAAAACCAATTATGCAAATAAAATTTATCATGTGGACCATGCATACATGTTTCAAATACTTCCTTAAAATCCTCATCCATCGCATACAATTCTTTCACATATTCAAATCCCAAGATTTTTGAATCCAAGGTAGAAATTAGTACGTACCTCCGTGATAGTGCGTCGGCCACTACATTATCCTTACCTTGTTTGTATTTTATTATGTAGGGAAATGTTCCTATGAATACCACCCACTTGGCATGCCGCTTGTTCAGTTTCTGTTGTCCCCTAAGGTACATTAGAGACTCATGATCGGTATGGATCACAAACTCCTTAGGCCTCAAGTAGTGTTGCACATCTCCAAAGTCCTCACAAGCGCGTACAACTCCTTGTCATACGTTGGATAGTTCAGTGCTGCTCCATTGAGTTTCTCACTAAAGTACGCCACTGGTCGTCCTCCTTGCATCAAAACACCTCCAATACCTACATCTGAAGCATCACATTCAATTTCAAAAGTATTAGAAAAATAAGGCAAAACAAGTAAAGGCGCATTAATTAATTTTTGTTTAATAATATTAAAAGACTTCTCTTGCTCCTCGTCCCAATGGAATGGAACGTTCTTCTTAATCACCGCCGTCATCGGTGCCACCAGTGTGCTAAAATCTTTTACAAACCTCCTATAGAAGCTTGCAAGACCATAAAAGCTTCGAACTTGACTAACATTAGCAGGCGTTGGCCAATCTCGAATAGCACTTACCTTGTCCTCATCCACTTGTATCCCCTGTGAACTTACCACAAAACCAAGAAAGACAAGTTTTCTTGTACAAAAATCACATTTCTTAAGATTAGCATATAAATTTCAGCCCTAAGTGTTGTCGGTACAAATCTCAAATGCTCAACATGCTCTTCTAAATCTTTGCTATACACAAGAATATCATCAAAATAAACCACAACAAATTTCCCTATGTAAGCACGCAAGACATGATTCATCAACCTCATAAAGGTACTAGGAGCGTTTGTTAAACCAAAAGGCATTACCATCCACTCATATAACCCATATTTGGTTTTAAATGTTGTTTTCCACTCATCACCTTCCTTCATCCTAATCTGGTGATAACCACTTTTCAAATCAATCTTACTAAAAATACATGCACCATGCAACTCATCTAACATATCATCTAGTCTAGGTATGTGATGCCTATACTTGATGGTTATATTATTGATTGTCCTACAATCTACACACATTCGCCATGATCCATCTTTCTTAGGAACTAATAAAACAGGTACAGCACAAGGAGACATGGACTCACGCACAAAACCCCTATCTAACAATTCACTTACTTGTCGCTGAAGCTCCTTAGTCTCATCCGGATTGCTTCTATAACCTGGACGATTTGGCAATGCACTTCCGGGCACAAAATCAATTTGGTGCTCAATCCCCCTCAATGGTGGTATTTCTTGAGGTAGCTCCTCCGGAAATATATCATCAAACTCCTGCAAAAGGGAAACAACAATGCTCGGAAGATTTCTGGCTATATCACTTGTGTTAAAGAGAATCTCTTTGTAAAGAATCAACACAAGTGTATCATGTTTGTGCAACAATTGTTTCATATCACTCTTTTGGGCCATATATGTTTTCTTTTTGACATCTTTCCTCTCATTTTCTTTTCCCTCTTTTTTTATCTTTATGGTCATCTCATCATTTTTTTTATCACTTATTTTTTTGACCATATCTTTTTCTTGTTTGTTTAAGGCCACCTCACTTTTCTTTTCACTCTTTCGTTCGGCCTCATCTCTTTTTTTCTTTTGTCGTTGGTCTTTCATGATTTGTTTTGGGGACAAAGGAAGTAAAACAATGGGTTCTTTCTTGAGTACAAAAGAATATCTATTTTTAAACCCATCATGTGTAACTTGCCTATCATATTGCCATGGTCTCCCTAACAAAATATGACAAGCATGCATTGGCACCACATCACATAACACCTCATCAATATACTTCCCAATCGAAAACGCAACCAAGACTTGTTTGTTCACTTTCACTTCAGCATAGTCATTCAACCACTGTAGCCTATATGGTTGAGGATGTTTCAAAGTAGGCAAGCTCAATTTTCAACCATCTTAAAACTAGCAACATTGGTACAACTTCCTCCATCTATAATAAGATTGCAAACCTTGCCATTGACAAAACACCTAGTATGGAATAAGTTTTCCCTTTGGTTAGTTTCTTCTTCCTTGACTTGGGTACTCATTATACGCCTAGTCACTAATGCTTCGCCCACAACTGCCTCATATCCCTCATCAGGATCCTCTAATGAAGGCATCTCATCTTCATTCTCTCCATCATCTCCCTCACTATGAGATTCATACTCCCCATAATTATTCAACACCATCACTCTTTTATTGGGACATTGGCTAGCAATATGGCCAACTCCTTGACACCTAAAACATTTAATATCTCTAGAACGATTAATAGTAGTTTCAGGTTTACCTTGCACTCCTTGCTTAGGCGCCTCCTGTTTAATGTCAACTTTGGGTTTGACCACTACCTTGCTTTCTTCACGTTTAACAACGTTGGAACGCCAAGGTGTTGATGTATTCCCATATTGTGTGGTACGGCCAACTCCTCTCCTCTTGAGTTGTTGCTCCACTTTTATCGCCATCTGCACCATTTCATCTAGATCCAAGTAATGTCTAAGCTCCACTTGGTCTTGAATTTTCCTGTTCAAACCACACAGAAAACGAGCCATAGTAGCCTCACTATCCTCATCTATGTTTGCTCTAATCATGACTACTTCCAACTCTTTATAGTAGTCCTCAACACTCTTCACACCTTGTCTCAAAGTTTGTAACTTCTTAAACATTTCTCTATAGTAGTGATTTGGTACAAACCTCTTCCTCATTACGCTCTTCATCTCAGCCCAAGTTTCTATAGGCCTCTCATTGCATCTTCTCTTAGTGATCACTAATTGATCCCACCAAATAAGTGCATAATCAACAAATTCAACCACGGCCAACCTAACCTTCTTTTGTTCGGAATAATGGTGACAATCAAACACGAATTCAACTCGCTTTTCCCATTCTAAATAAGTCTCTGGATCCGACTTACCATGGAACGACGGAATTTGCATCTTAATGCTACCTATGTTATTATCTTCCTCATTCTCATCATCGTACCTACCCCGTAAGGCTTCTCTTCTTCCCCTACCAAATCCTCTACCTCTTCCGCTCCTACTCCAGTTCTCGTTTTGACTCTCCTCTTCTACTCCTAATTCATAATCATCCTCTTCTTCTTCGACTGTACCCAAACCTTTAGGTTTAGATTTATTTTCACTAGTGCTAACATCAAGCCTATCCAACCTCTCATATAAAGGATCCAACTCGGCCCTCATCATTCTACTAAAATGCCCAAATAACGCCTCCATTTGAACCTTAGACAACCCCTGGTTCGAACTTTCTCCTACTTCCCTCTCCATTTTACTTTCAGATTTTGTACCTGCAAGAAAATGTTAGTAGAAATAAAAGATGTTCCTCACCCAAATTCTCACAATCACTCCAAAGAATAACACTCGCACTCAAATATTTTCACTCGAATTTGATAGTTCTCTCAAAGATGTGATCAATCTTTATATTTGTATACCAAACTATCAAGATTCAACTCGTAACACTTGCAACTGTCTCACTTGGATTTCAGAAAGACAAGAACACTAGAATAACACAGATTTGAAAAATAGAATAAAGGATTATACAGATCTGAAAATAGAAACGAAGGAATAACACATATCTGATAACAGAATGAAATTTATAGTTTTCTTTTCTTAGATATTTTTTTTATATATATATAGAAAGATTTGACAAAAGAAACGAAAGGATACCACAAATCTGATAACAGAACAAAATTTTAGACAGATCTGAAAATTAAGAACAAGATACTTACTTGAATTTCAATGAGCCAAAGCTCTGATATCAAATGATACGAAACCTCGTACAAATGAAAAGCAAGCACGAATATCGAAATCGCACCCTCAGTTCAATAACAAACAAGGATCGATTATGTTGTCCCGATCTTTTGAAACAAGTAACGATTTGTGATATTCACCTCTAAGCGATTGAAACTTAGCAACAAATATCAACGATAAAACAATTGAATTTCAAACGAACCTTCAAAGATCTTGTTTTGACAATCCGAGCGAAAAACAATCGACAAACGCCACAAAGATGCAATCTTTGATAAGTTTGATTTTGTTATGAACCAAAGCTAAAATAGCCTTGAATATTGAGAGAAAATCTCCAATAATGTTTAAACTTCTAAATGATCACGTTTTTTATTAATACAATGCATATAAATACAATAAAATAATAAAAAGTAGTGTAAAAAGTCATAAAGAAAGTTGTCTAGCAAGTTTGACACGGCAGTGAAGACCGCGGGTGCGGTCCCTTTATTAGCGCGGGTGCGCTGGTCCTTCGGCCATTGGACCGCGGGTGCTGTCCCTGTTTTAGCGCGGGTGCGCTGGACCTTCGGCAATTGCACTTGAATAACATTCCAAAACCTCCAATATTATTCCCATGATTCCCAACCTCCCCTAATTTAGTCACACAATTTGTAGATCCTCCTTGGTAGTTCATCATGAGTCCTTGAAGTGTTTCTTTAAACTTCTTGCTACGTCCCCTCGTTATGGGTCCTTCGGGCAACTAAAACGACTCCCATGCTTTCTTTGGTGCTTGATCAACCACGTTTGCATCAGGAACAATTCCGGGAAGATCCGAAATTATTTTTTTTATTTCTGGAAAAATTAATTTTTTATGGTGCATCAATTTTTTGAAAAAATTTCTTGTGTGGTTAGAAATAAATTATTCAATATGAGTTAAAACCATACGATATAGAGAACCTGGCTCTGATACCACTTCTGGATCTCGATTTTCTTGTGCCCAAAACGCAGCGGAAGTTTTAAAAATTTTATTTGATTTTTACAATCAAAATATATTTGTTTGAGCACTCGTATGGTTTTATAAATTAAACATACATAGGATGTTAGAATTTATACCTTTAGTGAATTAATCACACGGTTCCAACTATTCCAGGTTTAGCAGAGATAGCTCTTGATGAAATCCTTATGAACTTTCTTCAAGAACTCCTTTCTTCATTCTTCTAATCAGGTCCACGACTAGATGATTTGTTCCTCTTCTAATTTGCACTAGAAAAATTAGAATAGATTTTACGTTGGAGATCAAATTTTGAGAGACGACTCAAATTTTTCCCAAAAAGAAGTGGCCGAAATTTGGAGAGGAGGATGAGAGTGATTTTTCTAAAATCACTAAGATGGAGGCTAGGGTTATGGCTTGATTATTACCTTTTATAATTAAGCTATGACCTAATTCACATAATTAATATTAATAGGCTTGATTAATTAATTGGGCTAGTCCAACTAGTTTAATTAATCAAAGTCCATTAAGAACTTTAATTATTTAGTATGTTGAACTTGTATTCCTCCAAGCCCATTAAACATACTTCCCACCAATTTTAATTTAATATTTAATAAACTCAATATTTGAGCTTAATAAATTAAATCGATTATAAATTCAACATTTGAATTTATTATTTAAATTATAAATTAAGCTCCTTGAATTTTATCACCTCCAAAATTTAATATTTAATAAACCTAACTTTTGAGTTTAATAAATTAAATTCTCAGATTTTATAAATTCAACTCCTTAAATTTGTTCTCCCAAATTTTATAAATTCATAAATTCAACTTCTTGAATTTACTATCTCATAAATTCAACTCTTTGAATTTATTTTCTCAAAATTTAATCATCATAAATTCAACTCCTTGAATTTACTATACTATAATATAAATTCAACTTCTTGAATTTATTCTCTCAAAATTTAAATATCATAAATTAAACTCCTTGAATTTACTATATCATAATATAAATTCAACTCCTTGAATTTATTCTCTCAACGAGAACAAACGATCCAATGATTGTGTATCCCTCAATAGTTCAGGGATACAGCTAGCCGTGGGTTCACAATTATTTGTGATTCAGGACATAATATTTTATTCATGCTTACCCTTATTTGCCTCATTCTATATATCAACAATTGATAATGAGAATTTCAGAAATCATATTTCTGATTAAACCCATCGAATCATGGTAAGAGCGTCTAGTCGCATCACCCCATGATTCCCTAGGTATTACTGATAGTGCCTGCAAGAACCAGTCGATTATGATTAGCGTACAGTACGGTCCCTTCATCTCATATATCCCGATCGAATCTGCAACCATTGGTTCATCGAGGGTTGCATAATAATTCGATAACTATGTAATACATATAAATAGTAGCATTGCATGTACTATTTGAGAAGTCTTTCTCTAACATACATCTCATACTCTGGCCAGAGATTCCATGCACTATTATTTTATCAGATCACATTGGATATCAACACCCGTAGGTGAGCGATGAACCCCCGACTGCAATGCACTGGCTCCTATATGTGTCGCAACTGTGCCCAACCTCGCCACCTGATGACTCTCCTAGAGCCGATAAACAAGTCAAAGCACAGCCCTAGCATATAGAGCCTCAGTGTTGTCCCGGGTCGTAAGGACTAATGGTGTACAATCAAAACCACATACTTATCTTCTCGATGAATGATAACCACTTAGAAAGTCCGAGGGAGGGTTGTTTGGTATAATCATCATATGACTACCCATCTGCATGTTTGGACATCTCTATGCCCTTACCAAGAAACACAGTACACAACATTACAGATGTTAGTCTCGAGCTCAAGCGACCTTTATTCATGTTTTAGGTGGCTGAATCGACTAGGAACAAATTTAGATAATACAGTGTTTACAAATGAGTTTCAACATCGAATTACGATTTATTTATATTAAAGTATTATCAAGGACTTTATCTATGCTGATTGCATGGGTATACAGATAAAGTAAAACAAGACCATAAAAAGTAAAATTATATTAAAATAAAGATTGTTTATTTCACTTGAGTCAATAAATTCCCTAGCCAACCGTTGGCTTGCAGGGCATCTACTCTAACACCTACAACAAATCATAGTTTTGGCGAATGATCTCGGCATAAACACACCTATCCGTCATTTACTAATGTCGTATATCAGCAATTATTTTCTTAATACTTGTTCTCAATAAACATTCAGTTTCTCACCTAAAGTTCGATCTAGAGTTAGCGAACGGATTGCAGCTGAAATAGTGCTCTCCTTCACCTGTTGTTCCGATCCGTGGCATAGAAGATGGTGCAAGGTTAGGGAAACATGGTAGCTGGCTGCTGCGCTCTTAACTTCGGCAGCTGGGGTTCGACGCGCGGCTGAATAAGCGTGAAAAAAGGAGATGATCGTGGAAGGCATGGGAGGAATTTGAGATGGTTACGGGATGACATTTAGGGGAAATGGGTTCGGCTTTTTTTCTCTCTTTCAACTACAATTTTTTTTTTAAAAAAGTTCTAATTTAATAATATTTCATTTTTTTAAAAGTTATGTATGATTCATTTTTTTACTTCACTAAATATAGATTTTAATTTTTTTTTAACTTTTTACTTCATCAAAACTATTATGTCGAAGTAAAATGTTACAAAAAATTAGAAGTGAAGCCCGTGTTTTTTAAATTTTGAAATAAAAAATAATGTTTTACTTCGCCGGTATTATTACCAAAGTTGATTGGTTTATACTACACCATTTTACTGAGGAGTTCTTCCTGCTGAGAGCTCATGCTTGATTCCAGCATTTTCTAAAAATTGTGAAAGATTTTGATTGATGAATTCAGTCCCTCGATCAGACCTTATTCGATCAATCCCAACTTATTTTTCATTTAAAAGTCTTTTGAAAAATTTTATCAGTTGTGCAGCAGTTTGGTCTTTAGATTTGAGAAAAATAACCCAAGTAAATCTTGAAAAGTCATCCACGACTGCTAGAGTGTATTTCATTCCCCCTAAACTCATTACTGGTATAAGACCGAAAGGATCCATATGTAGTAGTTCTAAGCTTCAGGGAAAATGATTTAAAACCTTTGTTTTTAAATAAAGATCTTACTTGCTTGCTAAACTGACATGCTGAACAAATTTTTTCTTTTTAAAAATATAATTTGAGTAAACATGTTACAAGATCATGGTTACTCAGATAGGAAATAGATTTAATGTTTAGGTGGTTCAATCTCTTATGCCACAACCAGTTTTTAGAAGATTTGAAAGCTTTAAGACATATTGGTGCATAAGGTTGTCCTGTCCAACTGACTTTGTAGGTATTCCCACAACGATTGCCAGTTAGGATGACTTCATCAGTTGAGTCTCTAACTGAACAAGTATGTCTGTCAAACTGAACTGAGAATTTATTGTTGCATAACTGACTGATGCTAATCAAGTTATACTTAGAATTCTCAACTAATAAAACATCTTTAATCGTAAAATTACCACGGATAAGCTTACCCTTACCCACAGTTTTACCTTTGGAGTTGTCTCCAAAACTGATATTTGGACCAGTGTACTTGATCAGTTTGGATAACAAACTTGCATCCCCTGTCATATTACGCGAGCATCCACTGTTCAGATACCATATTGATTCTTTGTTTGTACCTATCACCTGCAATCACACACAATATATAATTTTGGTACCCACAACTATTTGGGTCCTAAACTGATTAGTCCTTTAGGAACCCAGACTTGGACAAGTCTAAATGACTTTCCAGTTGCTGTGTTCCATATAGTTTTTCTCGGCTTGTATGTGCTTGATGTGTAGTGTGCATATGAAGCAATATGAGTTTTGGCCTTTTTCAATTGGTTATTCAGTCGATATCTTTTCTGAACATGCTTGCTATTATAGTAATTGGAGTAGCCATTTGAATAGTTCAAGTAAATATTACTGAACCTTTTTATGACTGATTTTGTGGGTCAGTTGAAATTTTTAGGCTATAACCAATACCATATCTTTTAGCCTTATCCTTATTTTCAATGGGTTGTATAATTGGTTTATATGGCACTTGTTGTTCTTGTACCATAACTGATTTTAAAAAGTGAATGTATTTCCCTTTGTTCATGTTCAGTTTAGGTTGAGTATCTCTGGTGGAATTTTCATCTTGGTCGCTGAACCCTAAACCAGTTTTATTAGTAACTGATTTTTGTTTATTTTGAATTTCAGCTAATGCAACAGATGATTTGTTCCATGCTTTGATAAGCTCAGTTTGTTTTGAATTTTCAATCATCAACTGCTGAATCATTGATTGATTCTTGATTCTTTCAGCATTGAGGTCAGCTATCTCCCTTTTAAGACTCAACATATCAACTGATTCATCAGTTTCAGTTTTGTTGTCTATGAGATCAGTTTGCTTTGATCTGGCCTTCTCAAAAGATAGGGCAAGCTTGTGATAATCATTCACCATGTCATGAAGTGTAGAAATGAGTTCAAAACGTGTAAAATCAGTTGAGCTAAAGTCAAATACCTTTTGACTGGTTGACTCCAGTTCTGTGTCATCAGCCATGAGACACTTGACTTCTTTATCATTGTCACTGGAGCCTATCAAGCTCTCAGAATCTGAATCATCACTGTAAGATTCTGCCCATCTTGAGTTGCTTGCATCAGCTAGAAGCACCTCATGCTTCTTTCTGTAAGATTTCTTGTCATCTTTCGATCTTCTTTTGTGCTCATACGATTTCTTTCCTTTCTCAGTTGAGCCACGACTGTGATGCCCGAGATTTTATTACTGTAATCTGAATTGAGTAATTGATAATTGATGTGATCATAGACGGAACGGATTAGACCGGGAAAGACAAAAAAAGACTTGAATTATGTGCGAGGCCAGGACCGCTCGCGCATATGCGCGACCTAGAGGCGCACATATGCGCGAGATATGCAGAGAACCTCGCACATATGCGCGCCCCGCGCATATGCGCGAGATAGGGCGCGCATATGCGCGAGCATGTGGAATTGCCAAGTACCGAGACAGTAGGTCTCGCGCATATGCGCGGGGACAGGGCGGCGCGCATATGCGCGAGCAGTTGAAATGAAGAATGCCGAGACCAGTAGGTCTCGCACATATGCGCTGGTGGAGGTCGCGCATGTGCGCGAGACGTGCAGGCTAAAGAATAAGCCACATGGCTTTGACATGCACATATATATGTAATCCCTTCATCTCTTCTTGAGAACTTTCAGAGAAAACCGAGAACTCTTCCCAGAGAATTGTCAAGCTTTTCCTTTTAGAAATTTGAGGGTTATACAAGATCCGTCCGTTAAATTTTTAATCCGAGTTCAGTATCAGACTTATCTCGACAAAGGCTTCACAAGGACGTAAGTTTTCTTATGTTTTGATATGATCTGAAAATCTGATATGAGAGGAATCATGAGTTGATTGATATTATTTGTTCCTGAGTTTGTTGTCATCGTATAATCGAAACCGAATCGAAGAACATACACTGTATGAAATTGTTATCATTTTCAGATTGAATTTGATTGATATTATACATATTTGATGATAGATTGAGTTGGTTATCGATTATGAGTTATGATTTGTATCTGTTGATATTGTATTGTTGGGTATAACGAGATTGTGCTGTTTTGCCGTCGAAACAGAATTAGATTGAATTCTGATTATATCCAGGATTGATTGGGTTGTATATTTATATTGTAATCCTCAATATTGTCATTGCCAGATTGAGTATTGACAACTTCGAATTCGAGACTTCGACTTCGTCAGATCGACAAAAGAAAAGTATAAATCAATGTTGGACCGGGAAGATACGACTCGAGTTAGATCTGACTTGAGTTTCCCAAAACCACATACTTTATTTTATTGCATTGATGTTTGCAATTCATGAGATTGATATGCTTAGTCTATTGATTTATAGCAAAGCATGAGTTAGAGTCTTTGGCAGATGTGCCTAGTCTTTGGCAGAACCGCAAGGTCACTGGACTTTTGGCGTATCGATGTGCTTAGGATTAGACAGACTCTTAATGCAGAAATTCGATACAGAATACCAAAGTATGGGAATAAGAACGTACCACCATCTAGCTGGGAGAGTAGGTGGAAGAACGTTGCGTTCTTATTCGACCGAGTTCCCTAAATTAGAGAAGAGTCGAGTCAGAGATTATGAGTCAAGAGTTTGATTTACAGTTTTATATCGATTTATTTCTTTCAGATTATGATACATGTTATTGATATATCTTCAATGCTTTTATATCTTCTTATATGATTGCATGTATACGTTGTTTATACTGGGAATATATTTCTCACCGAAGTTATCCGGCTATTTTTGTGTTTGTATGTGTGCATGACAACAGGTGGGATAGGATCAGGGTCGAGAAAAGGATGAGAGATTGAGATTAGCATGGATATTCGGACCCAGAAGTAGAGTTGTTCCATCACTTGATATGTAGTGAATGAACAGCAGTTTGTTATGATTACTTTTGTACAAACTTGTACTCATGATCTAGATGTTGATCTTGTAAATGAAATAAGATTTATTTCATATGTTGCGCAATAATGTATTTTTTTAAAAAAATTTATGACCCAATGTGGGGACCCGGGCTCTAACTCAGCTCTTTACGGGATTAATTGGATCGTTGTTAGAAAACATGGGTCAAATTTTTGCTTTTTAAAATTAATTCAAATGTCTATAAACAAGCACAAGGTCTGTATTTATTTTATTACACAAACATAATATACATGTCTTGTTTTATCCATATTCTACAAACCAGTAATTAAATACATTACATATCAAATGTACAAACTACTAGTGATCTTCTGCGCCCGTAATCACCACGCTATCTCGATCTCATCTCTGTCGTGACCCAGATCCTACCCCACCTGTTGTTGTGCACACATACAGACATAACAACAGCCGGAAACTCCGGTGAGAATATATCCCAGTATAAAACATGTATGCATGCTAATACATAATCATAAATCATGCGTGAAAGCAATAACAATGGGCTCGATAGTCTATAAAACCAATCTATATCAACATGCAATTCAAATCAAATCATATCTCGACTCGACTCGACTCTACTCTAGGGATCTCGGTGTGAATAAGACGTCACTGTCTGTTACCTACCCTCCCAATCGGGGTAACTGTACGTCTTATTCCTAGACTTCGGCCCTGTTTGTATCGAATGTCTACAATCGGAGTGAATCTGATCCGAAGCGTCGATACCACCGAACATCTAGTTTGGCAAGTCTGCCAATGAATCTCCTATCTCAAAGGCTTGAATATAAATCTATAAACAAATCAAATTCATATCAAAAGATAAACAACAATTCTAGTATGTGATTTGGTTGGGAAACTCAAATTGAATCTCATTTGAGTTTTGTCTTCCCCAAACAAAACATGAATTATACCTTTCTTGTTGAACCTTTATCGATATCGAGGTCTCGAAGTCGAAGTGAGGCACAATGAATCTGAAATGGTAATGTTCAATAGATACAAGATCAACATTCTATTCAATCCATACATGTACATAACAATATTCATTCTCGGTACATTTTGGACGGCATAACGACGTATTATTTCGATACCGATGAACTCACACAACAAGAATCATTATTTTTAACTCATATCCCTCATACTCTATACATTATAAACTCATATCAATTCTGAAACCTCCATATTTCCAATTTAAGACATGCTGAAAATCATAATAATTGCATACAACAATATTTCTTCGATCCGACTACGAGTATACGATCACCAACTTCACAAGAACACATAATCTAGTGTAATTCAAAAGTTCCTCAATCACAATATCTCAATTTATGCAGGAATTGAATGAAACTTACATCCTCTTGTAGCCCTTGAAGAGAGGAGCTCAAAACCGAAATCGGATTAATGTTTGGATGATTGAATCTTGTAAAATCAAAGTCCTAAAAGAGTTGAAGCTTTGAGGAATTTCTCTGGAGCTTCTCGGTATTCCTCAGCTGAAATGGGAAGGAAAGAAGACATGTATCCCTTATATTGCATGGCAAGGACAAGTGTTATCATTTTCAGACAACACGTCTTGCGCATATGCCCGACATCACCCGCGCATATGCGCGAGACCTACTAGTCTCGGGAATGCAAATCTTAACACCTCGCGCATATGCGCGCTTCATCTCGCGCATATCCGCGAAAGCTTCTGGAGGTGTCACGCATATGCGCGCCTTATCTCGCGCATGTGCGCCATTGTCTCTGGACGTGTCGCGCATATGCGCGCCTTATCTCGCGCATGTGCGCCGATGCTTCTGGAATTGTCGCGCATGTGCGCGCATTTCTTCGCGCACTGTCCTATTTTGAATATTTCCTCATCTCATCTCACTTAATACTTCCCGTTGCATGTCATGCATACTCATATCTTCCGAGTATCACATCAACGAAGACTAATAATCTCAAGCCTTACATTTCTTCCCCCTCTAAGAAATGATTTCGTCCTCGAAATTGCTGGCACTCTATCGAATCATACATAAAAAGTAATATAATCAAAACTGAAGAATTACTTACATCATGTAAATAGCTCGAGATGTTTCTTTCTCATATCTGCTTCTGTCTCCCAAGACGCTTCTTCGATGCCATGACGACTCCACTGGACTTTCACTAACGGAATAGTTTTCGTTCTGAGCTGTTTTGCTTTCCGATCAAGAATCTGTATCGGTTGTTCAACATAACTCAACGTCTGATCCAGCTCAGCTTCGTCAGGCCGAATGACATGGGAATCATTAGGCATATATTTTCGCAACATTGATACATGAAAAACGTCATGTATCCCGGATAGAGAAGGAGGAAGAGCCAATCGATATGCTCGATCGCCAATCTTTTCAAGAATGTCATATGGACCGATGTATCTAGGAGACAACTTCCCGCGTTTGCCAAATCTGACAACGCCTCGGAAAGGTGAAATCTTCAAGAATACTCTGTCTCCCTGTTCAAATACTAACGATCTACGTCTGATATTGGCATACTTGGCCTGTCTATCCTGTGCCGTCTTCATTCTTTTCTGGATTATCTCCACTTTCTCAGTCATATCACGAATCATATCAGGCCCAAGTTCTGGTGCCTCATAGATATCATCCCAATATAGAGGAGATCTGCACTTCTTGCCATACAAAGCTTCAAACGGTGCCATCTCTATGCTCGTTTGATAGCTGTTGTTGTATGAAAATTCACACAACGGTAGTGAATCTTGCCAACTAGTGCCAAAGTCTAGCACTACAGCTCTCAACATGTCCTCTAAAATCTGGATAGTCCGCTCTGACTGTCCATCTGTCTGGGGATGATAAGCAGTGCTCAGGTGTATTGTCGTACCTAAAGCCTGCTGCAGACGGTGCCAAAAGTGAGAAGTTAATCGTGGATCACGATCTGATACGATAGACTTCGGCACACCATGCAATCTGACTACCTCTCTGACATATATCTCAGCCATCTGATCGTGTCGGTATGTCATTCTGTATGGAATAAAACACAGTGATTTGGTTAATCTGTCAATAATGACCCAAATCGCGTCACAGCCTCGGGATGATCGAGGTAACTTCGTCACGAAATCCATTGAAATGTGATCCCATTTCCATTCTGGAATAGACAAACTCTGAAGTAAACCTCCGGGCTTCTTTCTCTCAGCCTTCACCTGTTGACAATTTAAACACTTAGACACAAATTCGGCAATGTCTGACTTCATCTGTTTCCACCAGAACTGTGTTTTTAGATCGTTGTACATCTTCCTGCCACCAGGATGAATACTGAAACGACTACAGTGCGCTTCTGACATAATCTGTTGTTTCAATTCTGGTACATCTGGCACTACAAGACGGTTATTCACGTACAGAACATAATCATGTACCTGATATTCTGACTGATGTCCTGATCTGACCGTCTGAATCGACTTCTGAATATTCTGATAAGTTCTCTGCGCTTCTTTGATTCGCATAAAAAAATCTGGTTCAACTTGAATCGAAGCAAGTCGTAGAGGTCTACTAGCTGTATCAAATGTTAAACCCGACAAGCAACAATCTTCAATCATATTTGAAACACCTATCGTCGATAATGATAAGGAACATACCTTTCGACTCAAGGCGTCCGCTGCTGCATTTGACTTTCCAGGATAGTACTTGATCTCGCAATCTAAATCTTTCAGTAGATCTAGCCATCTACGCTGCCTCATGTTCAACTCTGATTGGGAAAACAAATACTTCAGGCTTTTATGGTCAGAGTAAATCTCAAACTTCTCGCCATAGAGATAATGACGCCAGATCTTCAATGCAAAAACGATAGCCGCCAATTCAAGATCATGAATTGGGTATCGGGTCTCATGTGGCTTCAGCTGTCTAGAGGCATATGCAATCACATGACCCCGCTGCATAAGAACACATCCTAGCCCTCTGTGGGATGCATCACAATATACAACGAAATCGCCAGTACCTGAAGGAATCATCAAAACAGGTGCACCGGTCAGCCTCTTCTTCAACTCTAGGAAGCTAGACTCGCAATCCTCAGACCACACAAATGGTGCATTCTTCTGTGTCAACTGGGTAATCGGTTTCGCAATACTGGAGAAATTTTTGATGAATCGTCTATAGTACCCTGCTAGACCCATGAAATTGCGTATCTCAGGCATCGAAGTCGGTCTCGGCCAACTGATCACAGCTTCAACTTTCCTCGGATCCACAGAAATACTATCTCCAAATATGATATGTAATGCCCGGAAATTTAATCCTAGTAATCTGTAATTATTGATTTATAATTTGATATGATGATGAAAGGATTAACCGAGACACGATTTGAAGTAACGTGTGAAAATGTATGTGCGAGGACAGTACCATCGGCGCACATGCGCGAATTGGACAGAAGGTCTCGCGCATTTGCGCGACAGGAAGGCGCGCATATGCGCGAGTTGTGTGAAGGTTTGATCACAACTCCAGAGAGTCTCGCGCATATGCGCGGAAGGTGTCGCGCATATGCGCGAGCTGCCGAAAAGAAATGTGCGAAGACCAGAAGGTCTCGCGCATATGCGCATATTTAGGTAGCGCATATGCGCGAGACGTGTTGCGCGTAGAGTTCGCCATTTGCCTGATGCATGCATGATTGTATATATATTACAAACGTTTAATCCTTCAAAAACAAAAAAGTCGAAGGAAACCTTGGAGAAAATAGTCCGTGAATCTTAGGATCGCGATTGTGCAAAATCCGTCCGTTTGATTTTAAATCCGACTTCGGTACTGTAATCCTATCGACGTAGGCTACAACAGGACGTAAGTTTTACTACGTTTTGACATGTTTTGAAATTATGATATTGTCAGAATTGCATGGAATTAATATATGATGTTCTGGACATGTTAGACATCATAGAATCGAAGTCAGATTAAGAAACAGATTGATTATGGAATGGTTATGATTTCTGAAGTTAACTGACTGAGATATGATATCAGATTGTATTTGTATCAGTTATTAGTTGAGGGAATTATTATCTGGTGATGTTATATTGACCGGGATATCGGGATTGTGCGGTTATACCGTTTATTTTGAATTATTGATCAGATTGGAGTTGGTTTGAGCGGTATATTAATATGATATTATTGATATTGCCATTGCCCGATCGAGGGATTGACAGAGTTTGAATTCCGGACCGAAACTACGAACGAAAGGTATAAGTCAATGTGGTATCGGGAGATCAACTTAAGTCGGTTTAGACTAGAGTTTCCCTAAATCACATACTTTATTTTGTTGCATTGATATTTGCATTGATTTGATTGATGTACTTGTTCTCTTGATTTATAGATAGCAGGTATTAGACGGGTAATCTTGTGACAGAAGTGCCTGATAGTGGCGGGATCGCCACGGGCACACTGCACGATGTCACAAGATAGTGTATTGGCGATAGTACCAAAGTCTGTCACCGGATGATTGGCTATCGATGTGGATAGAATTTGGTTTTCTTCTATTACTGTTGATCGATGTCGTATCGGTGTGGATAGAATTTGAGCTACTTCTATTACTGGTGATCGATATTATATCGGTGTGGATAGAATTAGAGTTCCTTCTATTACTGGTGATCGATACCATATCGGTGTGGATAGAATCAGACCTTTTTCAATTTCTGGTGATCGATACCTTATCGACGTGGATAGAACTGGAGTCTTTTCTATTACTGTTGGTCGATATAGGAATGCCAACTTCTGGATATCGGGATCCCTAGACTAGGATTGAGTCTAGTCTGAATTGTGTAGCTACGAGTATTGTCGACAGTTTGATATTAGTTATGTTTCAGATTTTGATACATATTGCTGTTACCTGTTACATGCTTTATATTTGTTTATATGATTGCATGTTTCGTTGATTTATACTGGGATTAAATTCTCACCGGAATTATCCGGCTGTTGTCTTGTCTGTATGTGTACATGACAACAGGTGGGACAGGTTCAGGGTCACGGAGATAAAGAGAGAGATCGTGATTAGAGTGGCGGCTCCGGACTTGGATTAGAGATAGGGTTGGACACTTGATATTAGCTGTTAAACCTTAATTAAATAAATGTATGTGGTACAGAATTGGTACTTTTATATACTGAGATGTATATATGTTTTTATGTCACTACGTTCCGCATTATTTTAAAAAAAAAAATTTAGACCCTGTTTATTATAATTGATTAATTAGTCCCAATGATGATTAAGAACATGATTAGCGTCCGGGTTCCCACAACAGGTGGTATCAGAGCGATAGATCCTTGAGACTGAGATAGGAACTAGTGAGCGGGGTAGATTGAGGTTTTATTTCCTGCTTTTGATTGCTAGCATGATTTACTGCTTTACAATGCATGTTTATCTGTTTATCTGACTTGATTTGAAAACATGTCTTATTGAGAATGGATCAGCACCGATTCTGGATCAGCAGTAAGATGATCGGAGGAGGAATGAAACATATTTGTGTATTGGGATTACTAATCCTTTTGATTATCAGATATGCCTCCGAGAAGAGTACCTGAACAAGGTAGTACTTCAAATCCTCCAATGGACGTTACAGCCACTCCAATGGAGACCTTGTTAAAGAGATTTAAGTCATTCCATCCACCCACTCTGAAGGGTACGGAGAATTCAGTGGAATGCGAGAGTTGGTTAGATGATATCGAGATGTTGTTTGAGTTCTTGGACTATACTGATGAGAAGAGGGTGAAACTGATAGGGCACCAGTTACACGATGTGGTAAAGAACTGGTGGATCACAACAAAGCGGGCCTTGGAACAACGAGGTACGAATATTACCTGGAATGTCTTTAGAAATGAATTTTATCAAAGGTTCTTTCCAGTGTCGTATAGAAAGGACAAGGGAGCCGAGTTTGCAAACTTGAGGCAGAGACAGCTAAACATTGAGGAATATGTGGCCAAATTCTCTACTCTGCTCCGATTTACTCCCCACGTAGCTGAACATGATGAGGCCGTTGCGGACCAGTTCATAAATGGCCTAAATCCTGAAATCTTTACCTTGGTGAATACCGGGAGGCCAAACAACTTTACTGATGCCTTGAACCGAGCCATGGGAGCTGAAGCTGGTCTGATGAGACAGAAAGAGGCTTCGTTTGTATCTTCAGCACCGAGATCACAGATGCCTCCACCAGCTCCTCGATTTGAGAGCGGCAGTGGTAGTGGGAAGAAAGACTTCCTGAAAGCTACGGGGAAGAAATTCAAGAAAGCTGGAAGTAGCTCATCCAGATCGAGTGGCTCTAGACAGACTGGTCAGGGCCAGAGTTATACAGGACCTTACTGTAGCACTTGTGGAGGGAAGCATTCCACAAAACAGTGCCGAGGAGTGTTCGGAAACTGCCGCATTTGTAAGCAGCAGGGACACTTCACCCGAGTGTGTCCCCGAGAGAGGTGCCCAGGGATCCCAGGCTGCTGAGTCATCTAGATCAGTGGCTCAGACATGGAGACGATCCGCTGCTGTTCATTCCTTCCAGCCAGCACCGCCTACTCAGTCACAGCTAAGGCCAGGAGGAAGCTAGACAGTGGGCCAGCCTCCTAGACAGCAGGCCTGAGTTTTTGCTTTGACCGAGGAACAGGCACAGGATGCACCTGATGATGTTGTTGTAGGTAACTGTTTTATTTCTAGTTATCCTGCTTATGTTTTGATTGATACTGGTGCATCCCATACATTTATATCTGAGCGATTTTCTTTGATGCATTCTTTGCCTATTGAGTCGTTATCTGCGGTAGTGTCTATCTATTCTCCTTTGGGGACGGGTTTGATATCAGTGAAATCTGTTAGATCATGTATACTGTAGTATGATGGACATGAAATTGAGTTAGACTGTATTGTGCTTGGGATATCTGACTTTGATTGTATTATCAGTATCGATACGTTGACCAAGTACACGGCTATAGTCGATTGTTTCCACAAGATTGTTCGATTCAGACCTGAAATGGCTGAGGAGTGGAAATATTACGGTAAGGGTTCTCGAGCTAGAATTCCTTTGATATATGCAATAAATATGACTCGATTATTGCAGAAAGGGGCCGATGGATTCCTGGTATATTCAATTGATTTACTGAAGTCGAGCCCATCATTGGCGGACTTTCCAGTGGTGTGTGAGTTTGCTGATGTCTTTCCAGATGAGATTCCTGGATTGCCTCCGATTCGAGAGATAGACTTCAGCATTGAGTTGATGCCGGGAACAGTTCCGAATTCGAGGGCTCCGTACCGAATGGCACCTATCGAGTTGAAAGAGTTATAAGAACAGCTGAAGGATTTACTGGCCAAGGGATATATCAGACCGAGTGTATCTCCTTGGGGTGCTCCAGTACTGTTTGTGAGGAAGAAGGATGGGTCGATGAGACTTTGTATCGACTACCGGCAACTGAACAAGGCCACGGTAAAGAATAAATATCCATTGCCTCGTATTGATGATTTATTTGATCAGTTGCAGGGTTCTTCGGTGTATTCCAAGATCTATCTGAGATCTGGATACCATCAACTGAGAGTCAGGGATTCTGATATCTCAAAGACAGCATTCAGAACCAGGTATGGACACTATGAATTTATTGTCATGCCATTTGGTTTGACGAATGCACCAGCGGTATTTATGGGATTAATGAACCGCGTCTTTCAGAAATATCTCGATGATTTTGTGATTATTTTCATCGATGATATTTTGATCTATTCAAAGAATGTGATGGAGCATGCTGAACATTTAAGAACTCTGTTGCGAATTTTGATGGCAGAGAAATTATATGCTAAACTATCGAAATGCGAGTTCTGGTTGAAACAGGTGGTATTTCTAGGGCATATTATATCCAGAGACGGGATATCAGTTGATCCCAGTAAGGTTGAGGCAGTGATTTCGTGGCCGAGACTGACATCTGTACCAGAGATACGCAGTTTTATGGGTTTGGCGGGATATTATCGACGATTTATTAAAGATTTTTCGAGTATTGCCAAACCGATTACACAGTTGACTCAGAAGAATTCTCCATTCGTTTGGTCTGAGGAATGTGAGACCAGTTTTCTCGAATTGAAGAAAAGATTGACCAGTGCTCCTGTGTTGACGATTCCTTCAGGCACTGGTGGATTTGTTGTTTATTGCGATGCATCTCACCGCGGATTGGGTTGTGTTTTGATGCAGCGGGGGCATGTGATTGCTTATGCCTCGAGACAGCTGAAACCCCATGAATCTCGTTATCCAATTCATGATCTTGAATTGGCAGCCATTGTCTTTGCATTGAAGATATGGCAACATTATCTGTACGGTGAGAAGTTTGAGATCTATTCTGATCACAAAAGCTTGAAATATCTGTTTTCACAGTCCGAATTGAATAAGAGACAGCGAAGATGGCTTGATTTATTGAAAGATTTTGATTGTGAAATCAAATACTACCCAGGAAAAACCAATGCAGCAGCTGATGCACTAAGTCGAAAGGTATGTTCTCTATCCTTATCGACCATGGGTATTTCAAATTTGATTGAAGACTGCTGTTTGTCTGGATTAGTATTTGAGACAGATCGGAGAACTACGAGATTATATACTATTCAATCTGAACCAGAGCTGATTTTGAAAATTAAAGCAGCTCAGAAAGTTGATCAGAATATACAGAAGTCGATTGCTATGGTCAGAGATGGACATCGATCGGAATATCAGGTTCAAAATGGTACTTTGTATGTGAATAATCGTCTTGTTGTGCCGAATGTTTCGGAATTAAGACAGCGAATACTGTCAGAAGCGCACAACAGTCGTTTTAGCATTTATCCGTGTGGCAGGAAAATGTATAATGATTTGAAGACACAGTATTGGTGGAAACAGATGAAATCTGATGTTACTGAATTTGTTGCCAAGTGTCTGAATTGCCAACAGGTGAAGGCTGAAAGGAAGAAACCTGGAGGACTGTTACAGAGTTTGTCTATTCCTGAATGGAAATGGGATCACATTTCCATGGATTTTGTGACACAGTTGCCACGTTCCTCCCGAGGTTGTGATGCGATTTGGGTCGTGATTGATCGATTGACCAAATCAGCATGCTTTATTCCATACAAAAAGACGTATAGATATGAACAGATGGCCGATATCTATGTCAAGGAAGTAGTCAGACTGCACAGAGTGCCGAAGTCGATTGTGTCAGACCGTGATCCTCGTTTTACTTCGCACTTCTGGCAGAGTTTGCAGCAAGCTCTCGGTACTAAGTTACATCTGAGTACCGCATATCATCCACAGACTGACGGACAGTCAGAGCGTACGATCCAGACATTGGAAGATATGATGAGAGCTGTAGTGCTGGATTTTAGCACTAATTGGCAAGATGCGTTGCCTCTTTGCTAATTTTCGTACAACAATAGCTATCAAACGAGTATTGAGATGGCACCATTCGAAGCGTTGTACGGAAAGAAATGTAGATCCCCATTATATTGGGATGATATCTCTGAAGTTCCTGAGACTGGACCTGACATGATCAAAGATATGACTGAAAAAGTGAAACTGATTCGGAAGAAAATGAAGGCAACTCAGGACCGACAAGCCAAATATGCCAACCTTCGACGTAGACCGTTGGTATTTGAGGTAGGGGATCGAGTATTCCTTAATATTTCTCCATTCAGAGGTGTGGTTAGATTTGGGAAGAAAGGAAAATTGTCTCCACGATATGTTGGTCCTTATGAAATTCTTGAAAAGATAGGAGATCGTGCCTATCGACTAGCATTGCCGCCTTCATTATCTGGAATACATGATGTCTTCCATGTATCAATGCTGCGGAAGTATCTCCCTGATGATTCACATGTTACTTAACCCGACGAGACCGAGCTGGATGAGACATTGAGTTATGTCGAGTAACCGATTCGGATTATCGATCGTAAAGAAAAACAGCTCAGAACGAAGATGATTCTGTTGGTGAAAGTACAATGGACTCGTCATGGCGTTGAAGAAGCCACTTGGGAGACTGAATCAGATATGAGACAAGAATTCCCAGCATTATTTCACTGATGTAAATTTCTGTTCAGTTTTATTACATAACTTCTTATTGATATGATGGATTGCCTATGATTTCGGGGACGAAATCATATCTTGGGGGGGAGAAATGTAATGCCCGGAAATTTAATCCTAGTAATCTGTAATTATTGATTTATAATTTGATATGATGATGAAAGGATTAACCGAGACACGATTTGAAGTAACGTGTGAAAATGTATGTGCGAGGACAGTACCATCGGCGCACATGCGCGACATGAGACCCGCACAGTACCATCAGCGCACATGCGCGAATTGGACAGAAGGTCTCGCGCATCTGCGCGACAGGAAGGCGCGCATATGCGCGAGCTGTGTAAAGGTTCGATCACAACTCCAGAGAGTCTCGCTCATATGCGCGGAAGGTGTCGCGCATATGCGCGAGCTGCCGAAAAGAAATGTGCGAAGACCAGAAGGTCTCGCGCATATGCGCCGATTTAGGTCGCGCATATGCGCAAGACGTGTTGCGCGTAGAGTTCGCCATTTGCCTGATGCATGCATGATTGTATATATATATATATATATATACAAACGTTTAATCCTTCAAAAACAAAAAAGTCGAAGGAAACCTTGGAGAAAATAGTCCGTGAATCTTAGGATCGCGATTGTGCAAAATCCGTCCGTCTAATTTTAAATCCGACTTCGGTACTGTAATCCTATCGACGTAGGCTACAACTGGACGTAAGTTTTACTACGTTTTGACATGTTTTGAAATTATGATATTGTCAGAATTGCATGGAATTCATATGATGTTCTGGACATGTTAGACATCATAGAATCGAAGTCAGATTAAGAAACGGATTGATTATGGAATGGTTATGATTTCTGAAGTTAATTGATTGAGATATGATATCAGATTGTATTGGTATCGGTTATTAGTCGAGGGAATTATTATCTGGTGATGTTATATTGATCGGGATATCGGGATTGTGCGGTTATACCGTTGATTTTGAATTATTGATCAGATTGGAGTTGGTTTGAGCGGTATATTAATATGATATTATTGATATTGCCATTGCCAGATTGAGGGATTGACAAAGTTTGAATTGCAGACCGAAACTACGAACGAAAGGTATAAGTCAATGTGGTATCGGGAGATCGACTTAAGTCGGTTTAGACTTGAGTTTCCCTAAATCACATACTTTATTTTGTTGCATTGATATTTGCATTGTTTTAATTGATGTACTTGTTCTCTTGATTTATAGATAGCAGGTATTAGACGGGTAATCTTGTGACAGAAGTGCCTGATAGTGGCGGGATCGCCACGGGCACATTGCACGATTTCACAAGATAGTGTATTGGCGATAGTGCCAAAGTCTGTCACCGGATGATTGGCTATCGATGTGGATAGAATTTGGGTTTCTTCTATTACTGTTGATCGATGTCGTATCAGTGTGAATAGAATTGGAGCTTCTTCTATTACTGGTGATCGATATTATATCGGTGTGGATAGAATTAGAGTTCCTTCTATTACTGGTGATCGATACCATATCGGTGTGGATAGAATTAGACCTTTTTCTATTTCTGGTGATCGATACCTTATCGACGTGGATAGAACTGGAGTCTTTTCTATTACTGTTGGTCGATATAGGAATGCCAACTTCTGGAAATCGGGATCCCTAGAATAGGATTGAGTCTAGTCTGAATTGTGTAGCTACGAGTATTGTCGATAGTTTGATATTAGTTATGTTTCAGATTTTGATACATATTGCTGTTAACTGTTACATGCTTTATATTTGTTTATATGATTGCATGTTTCGGTGATTTATACAGGGATTAAATTCTCACCGGAATTATCCGGCTGTTGTCTTGTCTGTATGTGTACACGACAACAGGTGGGACAGGTTCAGGGTCACGGAGATAAAGAGAGAGATCGTGATTAGAGTGGCGGCTCCGGACTTGGATTAGAGATAGGGTTGGACACTTGATATTAGCTGTTAAACCTTAATTAAATAAATGTATGTGGTACAGAATTGATACTTTTATATACTGAGATGTATATATGTTTTTATGTCACTACGTTCCGCATTATTTTAAAAAAAAAATTTAGACCCTGTTTATTATAATTGATTAATTAGTCCCAATGATGATTAAGAACATGATTAGCGTCCGGGTCCCCACATGATATTACCCAAGAAAACAACATGTCTCAGCCAAAATTCACACTTTGACAGTTTAGCATATAATATTTCATTTCTCAATATTTGCAACACAATTCTCAAATGATCGGCATGCTCAGTCATACTCTTAGAATACACCAGAATGTCATCAATAAAAACAATTACAAACTCATCAGAGTACCTCTGAAAGACTCGGTTCATCAGTCCCATAAACACCGCTGGATCATTCGTTAAACCAAAAGGCATGACAATAAATTCGTAATGTCCATACCTGGTTCGAAATGCTGTCTTTGGTATATCAATATCTCGTACTCGCAGCTGGTGATATCCAGATCTCAAATCGATCTTGGAATAAACAGATGATCCCTGCAACTGATAAAATAAATCATCAATGCGAGGCAATGGGTACTTGTTCTTTACCGTCGCCTTATTCAGTTGCCGGTAGTCAATACATAATCGCATAGAACCGTGTTTCTTCCGTACAAATAGCACTGGTGCGCCCCAAGGAGGCACACTAGGTCTGATATATCCCTTGGCTAGAAGATCTTCTAGTTGTGCTTTCAATTCTTTCAACTCTATCGGTGCCATCCTATACGGAGCTCTCGAAATAGGAACGGTACCTGGAATGAGATCAATGCTAAAATCTACCTCTCGGGCTGGAGGTAATCCTGGAATCTCCTCTGGGAATACATCCGCCAATTCGCAAACCACTGGCAAATCTGCCAACGTCAAGCTCGGCTTCAATAAATCTACTGAATAAATAAGGAACCCTTCTGCTCCTTGTTGCAACAATCTCCTCATAGTCAAAGCAGATACTAAGGGAATCCGAGATCTGGAACCCTTCCCATAGAATTTCCACTCCTCTGCCATTTCAGGTCTGAATTTGACGATCTTGTGGAAACAGTCTACGGTGGCTCTGTACTTTGTTAGCATATCAATCCCAACAATACAATAAAAATCAGCCAAACCAAGAACAATGCAATCTAAGTCAATCTCATGACCCTCGAATTGTAATATACAATTTCTAACTGTAGTCACAGATATCAAACCACTTCCCAACGGAGAAGAAATAGACACTAGAGTAGACAATGACTCTACAGGAAATTCATGTGTCAATGCAAAACGTTCTGATACGAATGTATGTGATGCACCTGTATCTATCAATACATATGCAGGATACCCGCAAAGAAAACAGTTACCTGCAATCACATCGTCTGGTGCATCTTGGGCTTGCTCCTCCGTCAATGCAAACACCTGAGCCTGTTGTCTGGGAGGTTGGCTCACTGTCTGGCCACCCTGGCTCTATGTTGGGACTGTGGAGGCGTGGGCTGGAAGGAATGGACAGACGAAACTTGCCTCTCGGACTGAGTCACTGATGCTGATGACCCTGCACTCTGAAATCTCTGTGCGCCTCTCTGGGGACAGACTCTGGCGAAATGTCCCTGTTGCTTACATATGTTACATCTGCCCATCACTCCCTGACACTGCTCTGTGGCATGTCGGCCTCCACAAGTAGTGCAATACACGTCTGTCACATCTGTACTCTGGCCAGGACCTCTCTGTCGTGGCCCGCTGGAGCTCGACGAACTGCTCTCAGCTCTCTTGAACTGCTTATACCCTTAGCTTTCAAAAAATCCTTCTTGCCACTACTACTGCTTCCACTATCAAATCAAGGAGGTGGTGGTGGAAACTGGACGGCGGCCTGTGGCGGTCTCTGACTCTGAGCACTATAAGAAGCTCCTCGCTGCCTGATCAAGCTAGCCTCTGCTCCTTTTGCTCTGTTCAGTGCATCAGAAAAGGTATTGGGTCGTCCCGTGTTCACCAAAGTAAAAATATCAGGGTTTAAACCATTGATGAACTGGTCCGCGACCGCTTCGTCATTTCCTGCCACGTGTGGCGCAAATCGGAGCAAAGAAGAAAACTTTGCAACATACTCTTCTATTTTCTACTGCCCCTGTTTCAAGTTGGCAAATTCGGCCCCTTTATCTTTTCGATACAACACTGGAAAGAACCGTTGATAAAACTCATCTTTAAATACTTTCCAAGTAATATCGATACCTCTATGCTCCAGGGCTCGTTTCGTTGTAAGCCACCAATTTTTTGCCACTTCTCGTAATTGATGCCTAATCAACTTCACTCTCTGTTCGTCGGTATAAGCAAGAGATTCAAACAACATCTCTATATCGTCTAGCCAGCTCTCACAATCCACTGCATTCTCCGTGCCCTTCAAGGTAGGTGGATGGAATGATTGAAACCTCTTCAACAAGGTCTCCATAGGTGTCGCAGTAACGTCCATCTGAGTACCGGACGTACTACCCTGTTCCGGCACTTGACCTGCAGCTGGTTGTGGTATTCTTCTAGGCGGCATATCTGATTATCAAACAGATTAGTACACAGTCTATACAATCTGTCTCAGTCCTCCTCTGATCATATACCTCTGATCCAGAATCGGTTCTGATTCAGTCTCGACAATTATGTGCTGTAAATCAACTCAGATACAATACAACATATAATAGGGAAAGCATTAAATCATGCTAGCACATCAAAAACAAGGAAGAAGACTCGATCTACAGCGCTCATCCTATCTTATCTTAGTCTAAAGGACCTATGGCTCTGATACCACCTGCTGTGGGGACCCGGGCTCTAACTCAGTTCTTTACGGGATTAATCGGATCGTTGTTAGAAAACGTGGGTAAAATTTTTGCATTTTAACATTAATTCAAATGTCTATAAACAAGCACAAGGTCCGTATTTATTTTATTACACAAACATAATATACATGTCTTGTTTTATCCATATTCTACAAACCAGTAATTAAATACATTACATATCAAATGTACAAACTACTAGTGATCTTCTGCGCCCGTAGTCAACACGCTATCTCGATCTCATCTCTGTCGTGACCCAGATCCTACCCCACCTGTTGTTGTGCACACATACAGACATAACAACAGCCGGAAACTCCAGTGAGAATATATCCCAGTATAAAACATGTATGCATGCTAATACATAATCATAAATCATGCGTGAAAGCAATAACAATGGGCTCCATAGTCTATGAAACCAATCTATATCAACATGTAATTCAAATCAAATCATGTCTTGACTCGACTCGACTCTACTCTAGGGATCCAGGTGTGAATAAGACATCACTGTCTGTTACCTACCCTCCCAATCAGGGTAACTGTACGTCTTATTCCTAGACTTCGGCCCTGTCTGTATCGAATGTCTACAATCGGATTGAATTTGATCCGAAGCGTCGATACCACCGAACATCTAGTTTGGCAAGTCTGCCAATGACTCTCCTATCTCAAAGGCTTGAATATATATCTATAAACAAATCAAATTCATATCAAAAGATAAACAACAATTCTAGTATGTGATTTGGTTGGGAAACTCAAATTGAATCTCATTTGAGTTGTGTCTTTCCCAAACAAAACATGAATTATACCTTTCTTGTTGAACCTTTATCGATATCGAGGTCTCGAAGTCGAAGTGAGGCACAATGAATCTGAAATGGTAATGTTCAATAGATACAAGATCAACATTCTATTCAATCCATACATGTACGTAACAATATTCATTCTCGGTACATTTTGGACGGCATAACGACGTATTATTTCGATACCGATCAACTCACACAACAAGAATCAATATCATCAACTCATATCCCTCATACTCTATACATTATAAACTCATATCAATTCTGAAACCTCCATATTTCCAATTCAAGACATGTTGAAAATCATAATAATTGCATACAATAATATTTCTTCGATCCGACTACGAGTATACGATCACCAACTTCACAAGAACACATAATCTAGTGTAATTCACAATTTCCTCAATCACAATATCTCAAATCATGCAGGAATTGAATGAAACTTACATCCTCTTGTAGCCCTTGAAGAGAGGAGCTCAAAACCGAAATCGGATTAACGTTTGGATGATTGAATCTTGTAAAATCAAAGTCCTAAAAGAGTTGAAGCTTTGAGGAATTTCTCTGGAGCTTCTCGGTATTCCTCAGCTGAAATGGGAAGGAAAGAAGACACATATCCCTTATATTGCATGGCAAGGACAAGTGTTATCATTTTCAAGCAACACGTCTCGCGCATATGCGCGACATCACCCGCGCATATGCGCGAGACCTACTGGTCTCGGCAATGCAAATCTTAACACCTCGCGCATATGCGCGCTTCATCTCGCGCATATGCGCCAAAGCTTCTGGAGGTGTCGCGCATATGCGCGCCTTATCTCGCGCATGTGCTCCAATGTCTCTGGACGTGTCGCGCATATGCGCGCCTTATCTCGCGCATGTGCGCCGATGCTTCTGGAATTGTCGTGCATGTGCGCGCATTTCTTCGCGCATGTGCGCCATCTGTTCTGTCCTATTTTGAATATTTCCTCATCTCATCTCACTTAATACTTCCCGTTGCATGTCATGCATACTCATATCTTCCGAGTATCACTTCAATAAAGACTAATAATCTCAAGCCTTACACCCAGTTTACTTAATTGTTACATTTGATCCTAATAATGATTAAGAAGATGAATTAGTATCCGGGTCCCCACAGCAGGTGGTATCAGAGCAGTAGGTTCCTTAGGTTGATTTAGATGATAGTGAGCGGGGTAGACTGAGTTTCTTTACTGATTTAATGTGCTAGCATGTTTTACTGCTTTAATACATGTTTACCTGATTATCTGATTTGATTGGAAACATGTATGACTTGAAAATGAATCAGAACCGATTCTTGATCAGCACTAAGATGATCAGAAGATGACTGAAACAGATTTGTTGTATATTGTTGTTAACCATTTTGATAATAAGATATGCCTCCTCGAAGAGTCCCAGAACAGGGTAGTACCGCGACTAATCCGATGGATGTCACAGCAACTCCTATGGAAACCCTATTGAAAAGGTTTCAGTCGTTCAAACCGCCGACTTTGAAGGGCAAAGAGAATTATGTTGACTGTGAGAGTTGGCTAGATGATATTGAGATGCTATTTGATTCACTTGATTATACAGATGAGTGCAGAGTCAGATTGATTGGGCACCAGTTGCATGATGTTGCGAATAATTGGTGGCTCACGACGAAGAGGGCTTTGGAGCATCGAGGTACAGTTATTACTTGGAAAATCTTTAAGATTGAATTTTATCAAAGATTTTTCCCAGTATCGTACTGGAAAGACAAGGGTGCAGAGTTTGCATATATAAGACAGGGTCAGTTGAATATTTAAGAATATGTAGCCAAGTTCTCTATCTTGTTACGATTTGCTCCGCATGTTGCTGAGAATGATGAAGCTGTTGCTGATCAGTTTATCAATGGGCTGAATCCTGAGATCTTTACAATGGTAAACACTGGGAGATCGAATAATTTTGTTGACGCCCTGGATAGAGCAAAAGGAGCTGAAGTTGGCCTGATTAGGCAGAAAGGAGCTTCGTATGTTGCCCCAGCACCGAAACAGCCACAACCCCCTCCCAGATTTGAGAGTGGCAGTAGCAGCAGTGGAAAGAAAGATTATTTGAAACCAGAGGAAGACAGTTCAAGAGGCCTGGCAGTAGTTCATCTAGCTCCAGTGGTTCACGACAGAGCCAGAGTAATACCGGAGTTTATTGCAGAACTTGCGGAGAGAGACATCCCACAGAACAATGCCAAGGAGTATATGGTAGTTGCAATATCTGCAGACAGCAGGGACATTTTGCTTGAGTTTCTCCACAGTGAGGTTCCCAAATATCTCAGGGAGCAGAATCATCTGGATCAGTGGCCCAGACTGATAGACGATCATCTGCTGTTCACTCCTTCCAGCCACCGACTACTACTCAGTCGCAGCAGAGGCAAGGAGGAAGACAGACTGTTAGCCAACCTCCGAGACAGCAGGCTAGGGTATTTGCTTTGACTGAAGAACAGGCACAGGAAGCACCTGATGATGTTGTTGCAGGTAACTGTTCTTTATGTGGTTATCCTGCTTATGTATTGATTGATACTGGTGCCTCCCACACTTTTATTTCTGAGCGATTTGCATTGATTCATGCGTTGCCTGTTGAGTCATTATCTGTTGTAGTATCTCTCTCTTCACCTTTGGGGAGAGGTCTTATATCAGTGAATTCTGTGAAACGTTGTATGCTACAGTACGACGGGCATGAGATTGAGTTAGATTGTATTGTACTTGGGTTATCTGATTTTGATTGCATTATTGGTATCGATATGCTGACCAAGTACAGAGCTACCGTAGATTGTTCCAGAAGATTGTGAGATTAAGACCTGATATAGCTGATGAGTGGAAGTTTTACAGTTAGGGTTCTAGATCGAGAATTCTTTGATATCTGCGTTATCCATGACTCGATTATTACAGAAAGAAGCAGAGGGATTCCTTGTGTATTCAGTAGATGTACTGAAGTCGAGCCCATCATTGGCAGATTTGTCAGTGGTATGTTAGTTTGCTGATGTCTTCCCAAATGAGATTCCGGGTTTGCCTCCAGTTCGAGAGATAGACTTCAGCATTGAATTGGTACCAAGTACAGTTCCGATTTCTAGAGCTCTGTACAGAATGGCATCGATTGAATTGAAAGAACTGAAAGATAAGCTAGAAGATCTACTGGCCAAGAGTTACATTAGACCGAGTGTTTCTTCTCCATGGGGTGCTCCAGTATTATTTGTCAGAAAGAAGAACGGATCGAAGAGGCTCTGCATTGACTACCGACAACTGAACAAGGCTACGGTAAAGAATAAATATCCTTTGCCTCGTATCGATGATTTATTTGATTAGTTGCAGGGTTCTTTTGCTTATTCCAAGATCGATCTGAGATCGGGATATCATCAGCTGAGAGTCAGAGATTCTGATATCTCAAAGACAGTTTTCAGAACCAAGTATGGCCATTATGAATTTATAATCATGCCTTTTGGTTTAACGAGTGTTCCAGATGTATTTATGGGTTTGATGAACCGTGTATTTCAGAAGTATCTTGATGATTTCGTGATTATATTTATTGATGATATTCTGATTTACTCAAAGAATATGATTGTTCATGCTGAGCACCAGAGAACTGTATTGAGAATTCTGAGAAAAGAGAAACTGTATGCTAAACTGTCTAAATGTGAGTTTTGGCTAAAGCAAGTGATTTTTTTTGGACATATTATATCTGAAAATGTCATTTCTGTGGATCCCAGCAAAGTTGAGGCAGTGATCAGATGGCCTAGACCGACATCAGTGCCAGAGATATGCAGTTTTATGGGTTTAACAGGATACTATCGTCGATTTATTAAAGATTTTTCCAGTATTGCTAAGCCGATTACTCAGTTGACTCAGAAGAATGCACCATTTGTTTGGTCAGAAGAGTGTGAGTCCAGTTTCCTCGAATTGAAGAAGAGATTAACCAGTGCTCCAGTGTTGACTATTGTGGGGACCCGGACGCTAATTCATGTCTTAATCATTATTAATGTCAAATATAACAATTAAGAAAAGTGGGATTAAATTTTTTTCTTTTTAAATATAAATGCGAAAACGTAATAATAATCTATCTAATATACATGTTTTTACTATAAAAGTACAAGTCATGTACTACATGTCTCTATCTCAACTAGGTTCAGCATTTATACATCCAGTGCTGAATCCTATTCTGCTTCTGGGCCCGGATCTCCACGCTAACTATCATCTCTCATCCTCTTTCTGATCCTGATTCTGTCCCACCTGTTGTCATGCACACATACAAACAAGACAACAGCCGGATAACTCCGGTGAGAATTACATTCCCAGTATAAATCATGTATACATGCATTCCATATAAAAAAATATAACAGCATGAAACAGATATTCATAACATGTATCAAAATCAGAAACATGAATCAATATAAACTTTGAATCACACTCCGTGACTCATAGACTCTGACTCGACTCATCCTAATCTAGGGATCTTGATCTGAATAAGAACATACACCCACCTACACTCCCGATCGGGGTGGTGGCACGTTGTTATTCATGGACTTTTGCTCTTTCCATATCGAACATCAGTAATAGAAGAAACTCCAATTCTATCCACTTTTATATAGCCAAACATCTGGTGTCTTGACCTATCCGTCACAGACTAGGCACATCCGCCCTGGCATATCGGCCAATCATCTAGGCGTATCAGCCCTGTCACATCCTGCCAAACCTCTATGACAATGTGCAATGACCCAGTGACGATTCTATCACTGTCGGGTACCTCTGTCACGAGATCAATCGTCTAAGACTAGGCGTATCAGCCTATGACTCAATACATAAATCAATAGACCAAAGATAGCAATCACATCAATTGCAAATATCAATGCAATAAGATGAAGTATGTGATTTTTGGAAACTCAAGTCGAATCGGACTCGAGTTGTGCAATCCCGCATCAACATCAATTTATACCTTTCTCTTCTCGGTCTGACGAAGTCGAAGTCTCGAATTCAAACATGTCCATATCAATCTGAAATGACAATATCGAATACACTGTATCAATGTATAACTCAATTCAAAACATGTTCTGATCAATACTCCAATCAAACATAATCTGATCAATATCAACGATATCATGATACAATCTCAAACAATACTGAATCTGATCAAAATCAATCTATTGATGTTTCGACGGCATAACAATATAGTCTTGATAGTCCCGTCAATCTCAACATCACAGATATAATACCACAACTCATAATCGATATCAATACGAATCATAATCTTCAAAAATAACCGGTCATAACATCAAATCTGCGCAATCTCAATCATATCACTTCCTAAAATAATTACAATTACATAAACAGTACATTCTTCGATCTTACTTCACTTATATACTGATCAATATACCCAGAACACATAATACCAATCAAATCACAATTCCCCAAATATCATAATTTCAAACGATATCAGAATTCAATAAAACTTACGTCCTGTTGTAGCATTCGTCGCTAGGAACTCGGTGCTGTACTTATATTTAAAATCGAACATACGAATCTTGCGTAACGTTCAAATTCTATCACCTAAGGAACTTGGAGCTTTTTCCCCTTGGTTTCCTTTCTTTCTTTTCTGATAAATGAATTGCTTGTAATATATATATATATATACACATTGTGTAGAACCCATAAATCAGTAGACGTATAAGCCATGCATAATTCTAGATTTCTAAATTTAATTGACTTCATTGCATAATTATTTTAAATCCATTTATTTGAAGTTAATTATTCATTATTTCAGTTCAGTAGTTTGATTTTTAGCATTTCAGTTATTTCAGTGAGGCCGGACGGAGTCGGAGTTTTGAGGTAGAATTTAAGATTCGAGAAATATTTCCAGAAGTTAATTTAGCTAGCAAGTAAGTTCATTTAAGTTAGAAAGGGAGGTTTGAGGATTTAATTTAATTATTTGAGGTGATTAATAAATAAGCTCATTTAAGTTACTTAATTAAGGGGTTAGATCACTAAATTATTTAAAGGATTAGTAAGACTTTCAAGGATTATTAGTTGACTAGATAACAATATTTCCCCTTCATTTTATTGCAATTTTCGGCCCCCATAGTTGCTAGACAATTTAATTGCCAACTCATCAACCTTTTGACCATTTCTTTGCATGTAAGTTGTAGGATAATTCTAGGATTTTTGAGAGAACAATTTAATTAAATTAATGGACATATCCTAGACTAGAAAACAAGCAAAAATCGGCCACTACCTCCTAGAAGCATCCACCAACTCATTTGATATCAAACCATAATTCAAAATTCAAATTTGGGAAGACTTGGTCTTGATATGATCCTATTATTGTGCACCCTTCTCCTCACCTTCATAACCATCACTCCCCCTCCATCACCACCGAAATACCTCATCATTCATATCCATTTTCAGTGTAGAAAAATCGTGAGTCTTAGCTAGAGGGAAGGCAAGAAAAATCGAGAGCAAGAAAGGTAGACAAGAAGCGCTCCGTCTCCTCCGCGCCGTCTCGTCTCTTCTTTTCGTTTTCATTTCAAACGATAACCAGGCATGTCTAGATTCTTTATAAACCTCAATCAAGTCATATTATCATTTATTTTTCAGTACATGATCATGTTTATTCAAGTAAAAATCGAGATCCATGTCAAAACATTTTGAAACAACACATGCAGAATTATCGATTTTCCTTGGCAAGCTTCACGGTTTCTTTTGGTTTGTGAGTTTCAGGTATTGGATCGACTCCAGGCTCCCAAGGCGACTTATATACATGTAATAGGATGCATTAGGACCACATTTGTCCATCGGTTTCAGCCCATGCTCACTGGAAAGCAAGAAATGACAGCAACACCATTTGTGTCCCTTTTTGAGTTCGAAAATTTCAGTTTTTATGTCAAGGGGTTTGGATCTGATCTTGGCTGCCCTAAGGGCTCTTAGCCATGGTTGGATCACTCCCCTAGCATTCTAAGACGTGACTAAGTTGCCCTTTTGGTGGCTTGGTCCACGGCTCATCGGTTTTTAAATAATCAACAAGAACAGCCCCTTTCCCCATTTCGGCTTCTCCTTTTTACAGCTCGTATGGTTTCGGTTTGTGGTTGCTTGGTGTGGATCTTGGTTGGCCTATGGCCCTTAGCCATCGGTTCATATCATGCTCCTAGATGTCTAGATCATGCCATGGTCAATCAAATGGCCACTGGAACGACGCAAGACATCGATCTAAGCAAAACACTACACACGCATGCACGTTGCTCTCGGTTGGACCCTTCGGTTGAGTTTTGGGGTGATGCGGATTGTGGCTGGCCTAGGGCCCTTAGCCATGGTTCAAATCATTCCTTGGGATGTTGGTAAGAGTCTCTGGTCGGTGGTTCATGCCCTTAATGGCCGATAGTCTCGAAACCAATGCAAGTCTTGTAGTTGCGCAGCTGCTGGAAATTACAGCAAGTTTCTGTGTCATTTAGAAGGCTCGTTTGAGTTCTTGGTTGGCTTTTAGCCCATGGCCTTGGACTGGACAGAGCCTCATTGAGTTGGGAAGGTCATGTTTTTGACCGTTCGTCATTCGGATCATTTTCGAGGTCGTACGAGAATTTACGGTGCAATGTGCCAAATTGACTCTCGAAAGAGCGTTTCGTGTTTTGGCCTCCATTCCACCTAGATTTCGACCCTATCATTTTAGGAGCATTATTTTATGATTTTTCAGCGTATTTTAATCATGACTATACGCCGGTTCGATGTCGGTTCAGGTTGGCTCAGAGTCATGATTAAATGCGAAGCCATTAGGCGTCATAGTCGCATCTTTTGAACGTAAATTGCATAGTTGGTCAAGTTTAAGCTATTGCATATTTTTCATGGCACAGTTAGGTTCCAGCAAGCCTGGGGACGATCCAATCCAATCCAGTTGGTAAAATTACAGGAATTTTCATTACGCCAGTTAATTATTTTACGTGCATTAAATAGAAAATGATTATTTTTGAGATTTATGCGATATGGCTTGTGGTTCATTCACTATGTGGGAGTGTTATTTTATACGGTCGCCAGTGACCGATCAGTTCAGTATGGTACCACCCGGTCGCCAGTGACCGGCCAGCTCAGTTCAGTTTCAGCCTCCCCGGTAGCCAGTTACCGATCAGTTCAGCTTAGTGCAGTGGCCACAGGCGTAAAACATAATCTCAACAGAAAATTTTACCAGTTATTTCAGTACAGGCTCCAAGGAGCAAACATTTTTACTGCGATTATCAGTTCAGTTATGCACGTATTATAATTGCTCAGTACAGATTATTTTCAGCATGCCTCAGGACATGATATTTTATTCCATGCATATTTTAATTCAGATTTTTACTCGTTACCTGCGATTTATGCATGCTGAGTCTTTAGGCTCACTAGACTTGATTGTTGTAGGTACTGATGAGGCCAGGGCCGAGGGCGGGGACCAGTGAGCCAGCTTGGGTCGGCAGTAGTGGCACCCGAGGACCTCAGAGCAGCAGTTGTTATTTTATTCCGCAAACATTTTATCAGTCGTTGGATATTTTTAAATTGTGATTTTTGGCAAACTTAATTTTCTTCCGCTGCGATTATTTTAAACATTGAACTTGATTCATCAGTCGATTTTATGAATGAGGCCATTTAAGTTCTTTTAAAAAGGAAAATTTTTAATTTTCCGCAAATTTTCAAGAAAGGAAATTTAGGCCCTTTACAGTTGGTATCAGAGCGGTGGTTCTGTATAGGGTTTCACTACTACTGACCGCGAGAAGCTCACGAAGCCACGTCTTTGGTCTGTAAGTTTTTCAGTTCAGCATTTTGTTCAGCATTTTAGTTAAAGCATGAATTAGTTTGTCAGCATGCTTCCAGATTTTCAGTATTTCAGGGTTCATTTAAAATAAATTATGGAATTATGCATGTTAGTTACGTATGGGTTATGTTGGAACAGTATGCCCCCTAGACGCATTTTAGAGCGCAACAGAGAGGTGGAGCCTCGCCGAGAGGACAGAGAGGAGCATAGACCGGAGGGAGACCTACCACCTCCTCCACCGCCCCCACCGGACATGAGTGCCCAGATGTTAGCTGGGATGGCACAGTTCTTCGCACAGTTTGCGAGGGGCAATGCCGCAGCCGTAGCCGCAACCGCAGCCAGGCCGACAGGGCCCGAGGCTGTTTATGAGCGATTCATGAAGATGCGCCCGAAGGAATTCTCTGGGACATCTGACCCCATGGTTGCCGAGGGATGGATCAAATCCCTCGAGGTCATCTTTGAGTTTATGGAGCTGGGAGACGCAGACCGAGTCCGGTGTGCCACCTACCTGTTCACTGGAGACGCCCGCTTATGGTGGGAAGGAGCTTCGGTAGCCCTGACCTTGGCTACACTTTCTTGGACCCGCTTTACGGAGGTTTTCTACTTCAAGTATTTTGCTGAGGATGTTCGCACCAGGCTGACCACCGAGTTCATGAGCCTGAGACAGGGGGATGTGACGATTACGGAGTTTATCCGTAAGTTCGAGAGGGGCTGTCACTTTGTGCCCCTGATCGCGAATGATGCCAGAGCCAAGCTGATGCACTTCCTGGTGGGTTTACGGCCGATCTTGCGCCGGGATGTTAGGGTATCTGACCCTGCTACTTATGAGATTGCCGTCTCCAAGGCCTTAGCCGCAGAGCAGGATCTGCGGGATATCGAGAGGGATCGCCAGGGCAAGCGCCCAATCCAGGCACAGCACCGCCCTCCTCCTCATCAGCATCAGCAGCAGAATAAGAGGCCTTTTAATGGACCGCCCGGGAACCGAGGCCAGCAGCAGCAGCAGCAGCAGCGGGGACGCCCAGCCCCGAGGACTCAGGAGCACCCAGTTTGTCCCAGGTGCTCACGTCGCCATCCTGGAGCATGTATGGCTGGCTCAGGAAAGTGTTTTAAGTGTTGCAGTCCAGACCACATGTTGCTGCAGTGCCCTCAGAGGAATCTGCCTACCCAAGGCAGAGTTTTTGCTCTCCATGCCGCGGAAACCAACCCGTAGACTATGTTGTTGACAGGGAGAATTTTTATATCTGGTTCCGCTACCAAGGCCTTGATAGATTCAGGGGCCACTCACTCGTTTATTTCGGAGGTCTTTGCAAACTTTCTCAAGATCCAGACCATTGGGCTAGATATTGCCTTTTCAGTAGTGTTGCCGTCAGGCGAGGAGATGGCAGCCACCAATGTTATCCGAGATATAGACCTTGAGCTGCACGGTAATCTTGTTTATGCGGATCTGATTGTGCTACCGATGCCGGAATTTGACATCATCCTAGGGATGGACTGGCTATTGAGGAACAGAGTGTTGATAGACTTCCAGAGGAGATCTGTTCTTGTCCGACCGCCTGGAATGGAGCAGTTCTTATTTGAGCCGGACAGGTACTTTCCTTTACCGCGCATTATTCCTTATGTTCAGGCTAGGAAACTCATGCATAGAGGGTGTCGGGCATTTCTAGCGACCTTTTTATTTGTCCCCGAGGAACCCAGCCAGTCAGCCTCAGATGTTCCGATTGTCAGAGATTTCTTAGACGTTTTTCCCGAAGACGTCTCTGGTATGCCACCCAAGAGAGAGGTGGAGTTTTCCATTGAGCTTATGCCAGGTACGGCTCCGATATCCAAAGCGCCATACCGACTAGCACCGACAGAGATGGCAGAGCTTAAGAAGCAGATTCAGGAACTTCTCGACAAGGAGTTCATTCGCCCGAGCTTTTCTCCATGGGGCGCGCCGGTCTTATTTGTGAAAAAGAAGGATGGCTCGATGAGGCTTTGCATTGACTACAGGGAGTTGAACAGGGTTACAGTGAAGAATAAATACCCACTGCCGAGGATTGAGGATCTGTTTGACCAGTTGCAGGGAGCTTCGATTTTCGCCAAGATAGATCTGCGTTCCGGTTATCACCAGTTGAGGGTGAGAGATACTGATGTCTCGAAGACAGCTTTCAGGACTCGTTATGGCCACTACGAGTTCCTAGTGATGCCGTTCGGTCTGACGAATGCGCCAGCGATCTTCATGGATCTAATGAATCGCGTATTTCAGCCGTACCTCGACCAGTTTGTGATAGTGTTCATAGATGACATTCTCGTCTACTCCAAGAGTCGGGAGGAGCACAGCAGGCATCTGACCACAGTGTTGCAGACATTGCAGAAACACAAACTATTCGCAAAGTTCAGTAAGTGCGAATTCTGGTTAGAGAAGGTGGCGTTCTTGGGCCACATTGTTTCTAGCAGTGGCATTGACGTAGACCCGGCGAAAGTTGCAGCAGTCAGAGATTGGGTTGTGCCTCAGAATGTATCGGAGATCCGCAGTTTTCTTGGGCTAGCAGGATATTACAGGAAGTTCATTCAGGGATTCTCATCCATTGCCGTTCCACTCTCAGCACTGACAAAGAAAAATGTGAAGTTTGTGTGGAGTGAGGAGTGTCAGAAGAGCTTCGATACTTTGAAGCAAGCTCTTATCTCAGCACCCGTTTTGGCTGTACCGTCAGGATCCGGTGAGTTTGTCCTTTATACCGATGCTTCGAAGCTTGGTTTAGGTGCAGTTTTTATGCAGCATGGGAGAGTGATAGCGTATGCTTCTCGACAGCTGAAAATCCACGAGAAGAATTACCCTACCCATGATCTGGAGTTAGCGGCCGTAGTTTTTGCTTTGAAGATTTGGAGGCACTATCTGTATGGAGAGAAGTGTCAGATCTTTACCGACCACAAGAGCCTCAAGTATTTTTTTACGCAGAAAGAGCTGAACATGCGTCAGAGGCGTTGGTTGGAGCTTGTGAAAGACTACGATTGTGACATTAGCTACCACCCGGGTAAAGCTAATGTAGTTGCGGATGCTTTGAGCAGGAAAGTCGTAGTGATGGCTCACTTGACGATTCAGAAACCTCTTCAGATTGAGAGGCAGAAGTTCGATCTTGAGACTTATCCGCGAGGTAGAGTTCCTCGTTTATCTACCTTGACTATCCAGTCCTCTCTTATTGACCGTATTCGCAGCGGTCAGGCAGCAGATGAGCAGTTGGCACAGTGGAAGAAGAGAGATGAAGCCAAGGGCAGTGTTTTGTATACAGTCAGCGACGGTATTGTGAGATACCGAGATAGGATATGGGTTCCTAGCAGTGATTCTATCCGAGAAGACATCTTATAAGAGGCCCATACGTCCCCGTACTCCATTCACCCTGGGAGTACGAAGATGTACAAAGATCTGCAGCTATTGTATTGGTGGCCAGGGATGAAGAAGGACATCAGGCGTTTTGTATCCGAGTGCCTGACTTGCCAGTTAGTGAAGGCCGAGCATCAGAGACCAGCAGGTTTGCTCAAGCCTCTTCCTATCCCCGAGTGGAAGTGGGAGAACATTACCATGGACTTTGTGACCGGATTGCCGAGGTCAGCCAGAGGATCGAATGCCATCTGGGTGATTGTAGATCGTCTTACCAAATCAGCGCACTTCTTGCCTATTAAGACGACTTTCACCATGATTCAGTATGCAGAGCTGTATATCCGAGAGATAGTCCGACTCCATGGTATTCCAGTTTCTATCGTATCCGACAGAGATCCCAGATTCACTTCCTCGTTTTGGAAGAGTTTGCATTCGACTTTGGGTACGAAGTTGCTGTTTAGCACAGCTTTCCATCCGTAGACAGATGGACAGTCGGAGCGAGTTATTCAGATCTTAGAGGATCTTCTCCGTGCTTGCGTCATTGATTTCTCTGGGAGTTGGGAGTCGAACTTACCATTGGTAGGGTTCACCTATAACAACAGTTTCCAGTCGTCTATAGGTATGGCTCCGTATGAAGCGCTGTATGGCCGCAAGTGTAGATCTCCTGTTCATTGGGATGAAGTAGGAGAGAGAGCAGAGTTGGGTCCAGAGATTGTTCAGCAGGCAGCAGATGTAGTAGTCAAGATCCGAGATAGGATGAGGACTGCCCAGAGCCGACAGAAGAGTTATGCCGATCAGCGGAGGAGAGACTTAGAGTTTGCAGTGGGCGATCATGTTTTCGTGAAAGTGGCACCTATGAAGGGTGTCATGAGATTTGGGAAGAAAGGGAAGCTCAGTCCGTGATTCATTGGACCGTTTGAGATCCTCGACAGAGTTGGGACTCTTGCTTATCGTGTGGCTCTTCCGCCGAATCTGGCCGGAGTACACGATGTGTTTCACGTCTCCATGCTGAGAAAGTACATGGCAAATCCTTCGCATGTGCTGAATTTCGAGCCGTTGCAGCTTACTCCGAACTTATCTTATGAGGAGAGACCCGTGCAAATCCTAGACAGACAGGAGAAGAAACTTCGGAACAAGCTCGTTAAGCGAGTCAAAGTCAAATGGCTCAACCATTCAGAGGAGGAAGCTACGTGGGAGTCTGAGCCGGAGATGAGAAGTCGATACCCTGAGTTATTCGGTGAGTTCTAATTTCGAGGACGAAATTTCTTTTAAGGGGGGAAGGATTGTAGAACCCATAAATCAGTAGACGTATAAGCCATGCATAATTCTAGATTTCTAAATTTAATTGACTTCATTGCATAATTATTTTAAATCAATTTATTTGAAGTTAATTATTCATTATTTCAGTTCAGTAGTTTGATTTTTAGCATTTCAGTTATTTCAGTGAGGCCGGACCGGAGTCGGAGTTTTGAGGTAGAATTTAAGATTCGAGAAATATTTCCAGAAGCTAATTTAGCTAGCAATTAAGTTCATTTAAGTTAGAAAGGGAGGTTTGAGGATTTAATTTAATTATTTGAGGTGATTAATAAATAAGCTCATTTAAGTTACTTAATTAAGGGGTTAGATCACTAAATTATTTAAAGGATTAGTAAGGCTTTCAAGGATTATTAGTTGACTAGATAACAATATTTCCCCTTCATTTTATTGCAATTTTCGGCCCCCATAGTTGCTAGACAATTTAATTGCCAACTCATCAACCTTTTGACCATTTCTTTGCATGTAAGTTGTAGGATAATTCCAGGATTTTTGAGAGCACAATTTAATTAAATTAATAGACATATCCTAGACTAGAAAACAAGCAAAAATCGGCCACTACCTCCTAGAAGCATCCACCAACTCATTTGATATCAAACCATAATTCAAAATTCAAATTTGGGAAGACTTGGTCTTGATATGATCCTATTATTGTGCACCCTTCTCCTCACCTTCATAACCATCACTCCCCCTCCCTCACTACCGAAATACCTCATCATTCAGATCCATTTTCAGTGTAGAAAAATCGTGAGTCTTAGCTAGAGGGAAGGCAAGAAAAATCGAGAGCAAGAAAGGTAGACAAGAAGCGCTCCGTCTCCTCCGCGCCGTCTCGTCTCTTCTTTTCGTTTTCATTTCAAACGATAACCAGGCATGTCTAGATTCTTTTTAAACCTCAATCAAGTCATATTATCATTTATTTTTCAGTACATGATCATGTTTATTCAAGTAAAAATCGAGATCCATGTCAAAACATTTTGAAACAACACATGCAGAATTTTTGATTTTCCTTGGCAAGCTTCACGGTTTCTTTTGGTTTGTGAGTTTCAGGTATTGGATCGACTCCAAGCTCCCAAGGCGACTTATATACATGTAATAGGATGCATTAGGACCACATTTGTCCATCGGTTTCAGCCCATGCTCGCTGTAATGCAAGAAATGACAGCAACACCATTTGTGTCCCTTTTTGAGTTCGAAAATTTCAGTTTTTATGTCAAGGGGTTTGGATCTGATCTTGGCTGCCCTAACGGCTCTTAGCCATGGTTGGATCACTCCCCTAGCATGTCTACGACGTGAATAAGTTGCCCTTTTGGTGGCTTGGTCCACGGCTCATCGGTTTTTAAATAATCAACAAGAACAGCCCCTTTCCCCATTTCGGCTTCTCCTTTTTACAGCTCGTATGGTTTCGGTTTGTGGTTGCTTGGTGTGGATCTTGGTTGGCCTATGGCCCTTAGCCACGGTTCATATCATGCTCCTAGATGTCTAGATCGTGCCATGGTCAATCAAATGGCCACTGGAACGACGCAAGACATCGATCTAAGCAAAACACTACACACGCATGCACGTTGCTCTCGGTTGGACCCTTCGGTTGAGTTTTGGGGTGATGCGGATTGTGGCTAGCCTAGGGCCCTTAGACATGGTTCAAATCATTCCTTGGGATGTTAGTAAGAGTCTCTGGTTGGTGGTTCACGCCCCTAATGGCCGATAGTCTCGAAACCAACGCAAGTCTTGTAGTTGCGCAGCTGCTTGAAATTACAGCAAGTTGCTGTGTCGTTTAGAAGGCTCGTTTGAGTTCTTGGTTGGCTTTTAGCCCATGGCCTTGGACTGGACAGTGCCTCATTGAGTTGGGAAGGTCATGTTTTTGACCGTTCGTCATTCGGATCATTTTCGAGGTCGTACGAGAATTTACGGTGCAATGTGCCAAATTGACTCTCGAAAGAGCGTTTCGTGTTTTGGCCTCCATTCCACCTAGATTTCGACCCTATCATTTTAGGAGCATTATTTTATGATTTTTCAGCGTATTTTAATCATGACTATACGCCGGTTTGGTGTCGGTTCAGGTTGGCTCGGAGTCATGATTAAATGCGAAGCTATTAGGCGTCATAGTCGCATCTTTTGAACGTAAATTGCATAGTTGGTCAAGTTTAAGCTATTGCATATTTTTCATGGCACAGTTAGGTTGCAGCGAGCCTGGGGATGATCCAATCCAATCCAGTTGGTAAAATTACAGGAATTTTCATTACGCCAGTTAATTATTTTACGTGCATTAAATAGAAAATGATTATTTTTGAGATTTATGCGATACGGCTTGTGGTTCATTCACTATGTGGGAGTGTTATTTTATACGGTCGCCAGTGACCGATCAGTTCAGTATGGTACCACCCGGTCGCCAGTGACCGGCCAGCTCAGTTCAGTTTCAGCCTCCCCGGTAGCCAGTTACCGATCAGTTCAGCTTAGTGCAGTGGCCACAGGCGTAAAACATAATCTCAACAGAAAATTTTACCAGTTATTTCAGTACAGGCTCCAAGGAGCAAACATTTTTACAGTGATTATCAGTTCAGTTATGCACGTATTATAATTGCTCAGTACAGATTATTTTCCGCATGCCTCAGGACATGATATTTTATCCCATGCATATTTTAATTCAGATTTTTACTCGTTACCTGCGATTTATGCATGCTGAGTCTTTAGGCTCACTAGACTTGATTGTTGTAGGTACTGATGAGGCCAGGGCCGAGGGCGGGGACCAGTGAGCCAGCTTGGGTCGGCAGTAGTGGCACCCGAGGACCTCAGAGCAGCAGTTGTTATTTTATTCCGCAAACATTTTATCAGTCGTTGGATATTTTTAAATTGTGATTTTTGGCAAACTTTATTTTCTTCCGCTGCGATTATTTTAAACATTGAACTTGATTCATCAGTCGATTTTATGAATGAGGCCATTTAAGTTCTTTTAAAAAGGAAAATTTTTAATTTTCCGCAAATTTTCAAGAAAGGAGTTTTAGGCCCTTTACACATTGCATGGTTAAGGGCAAGTGGCAATTTTTCATTCTGCATAACTTGCGCATATGCGCGCCCAAGCCCCGCGCATATGCGCGAGACCTATTGTCTCGGTGCATTACAACTCGCGCATATGAGAGCCTCTTTCCGGCGCATATGCGCCTACTTCTCTGCCATGCTCGCGCATATGCGCCCATCCATGTCGCGCATATGCGCCAACTATTCTAGACTCGGCACTCCCTTTATGCACAGCTCGCGCATATGCGCGACCACTTCTCGCGCATATGCGCGAGGTCTTCTGCCACTCTCGCGCATATGCGCTGCTCCTTGTCGCGCATATGCGCGAGGTGTTCTGCCCTCGCACATATTCCGTGTTTTCTTTCGTCTTTTCAGTCTAATTCATTCTGTCTATAATCCTATCAATTATCACCAAATCATTTCAGATTAAGGTAATCAAATTCTCGGGCCTTACATTTCTCCCCCCCTAAGATCTGATTTCATCCCCGAAATCACAAGCAATCACTCGTATCTCACAGGTAATCATATCATATACCAAATCAGGTACAAAAAGGAGGTATATACAGGGATTAAGTAGAAAACTTACCTCAATGAAACAATTCTAGAATCTTTATCTCATCTTGGATTCTGTTTTCCAAATAGCTTCTTCGATATTCTAACAACTCTATTGAACAGCAGAATAGTCTTCATTCTGAATTATCTTTCTTTTACTGATTCTTATTTCAATCTGGAATAATACTTCAAGAAATATAATGTCATAGTACCACTTGAAGTAACTCTTATAGAATCAATCTCAGAATACTGGCTATACAACATCCGTATATATCCATCAATAGCTCATAACAAATCAACATCAACAGCTGTTATCAACTCTTTTTAAATCCAGTTAATTCATTATTCAATTTTCTGTCTCAACTATCAACAGTCATCTTCTGACGTTGGCATATTTAGTCTATCTATTCTGAGCTGTCGTCATTCTTTTCTGAATCAGCTTCACTTCCTCAGTCATATCTCTGATCGTATCAGGTCCAATTTCAAGTATCTCAGAGATATCATTACAATAACAAGGGGATCTACATTTCTTGTCGTACAACGCTTCAAACGGTTCGTCTGATAGCTATTTATGTACGACAAATCACATCGTGGCAATGAATCCTGCCAATTAGTGCCAAAATCAAGCACTACAACTCTAAACATATTCTCCAGAATCCGGATAATCTACTCTGACTGTCCGTCAGTTGGTGAATGATATGCAGTACTCGGGTATAATCTTGTACCCAACTCTTGCTGTATACTCTGCTAAACGTGCAAATTCAACCAAAATCACGGTCTAGTATAATCAAATCTCGACACTCTGTGTGATCTGATCACTTTTCTGATAGAATCTCAGTAATATAATCATATCTATACCTCTTCATGTACGAAGCACTCGCAGACTGGGTCAGTCTGTCACTCCTAACTCCATCAATGCTCAATTCCGAGAGGAATGCGGTAACTTCATCAGGATATCCCTAGAAATGTAATCCCATTTCCATTCAGAAATCGATAAGTTATATAACCAATCTCCTGGTTTCATTTTTTTAGTCTTTATCTGCCGGTAATTCAGATATTTCAATACAAATTATGCGACATCTGATCTCATCTGTTTCTATCAGGATAAATGATGAATCTGAAAGGGGATCGGTTACGGTGATCGGAAGCGCAACAGAAGTTTAAAAAATCGAAATTTTGCTTGGAATTTTTGGCCACCCCACATTTTGTGTAGCAAATACAAAAACAAACAGATGTCATACATAGGGTGTTTGAGAGATATACCTATCAATCTTTAAAAGATTGATTGTGGCTCCAACTTTGTTGTTAAAAAAGAAAGCTCTTGTATGGCAAGAAAAATCTACAAGCTTTCTTCCTTTCCTTCAAGAATTAGGCCCACCACCAACTTTTTAGATCCACCTCACACTTGCACTAGAAAAATGTAAGGCTTTTTCATAGAGAAGTGACTTGTTTCTTCAACTATTGAAGAACACAAAATGAGAGAAAAATTGAGGGAAAAACACCTCACAATTTTCGGCCAACAACCTTGAATGAGGGAGGGGGAGAGTTGCCTTGGTTGTTGGAAAAGTGGAAAAGTTGTCTTGCATGCCATGCAATATTTTATTAAAAAGTATTCACAACTCTTCACCTCCCAAGCATGCAAACCCTAGTGGGCTTGTAACATTTACAAAGGGCCCATGGACTTTTTAATTGTCTCAAACATATTTAAGCCCAATTAGACTTTACTTGATTTTACTCAAGCCCACTAGTTAAATAATTATTTCCAATTGGGCTCTACAAGGCCCAATGTTATTTTATTAATTCAACACTTGAATTAATTTAATTATTTGGACTCTACTAGGCCCACTAGTGTTTAATTAATTCAACACTTGAATTAATTTTATTTAGCCCATAATAATGTTTATGAAAATCACAATTTTCAAATACATTATTTATTTGGCTTACTTTTAATTTAGGAACACATTCATAAATTAAAAGTTATATTTCTCTCATAGAAGTCATACTTCTATTTTTCTTTACGCTTATAAACTCATTTATAAGTCGTTCAACACATTGAACTATTTTAACTTCTCAACGGGATCTAGAAAGCAAGTACTTGTGTGGCCCTCAATGGTTCACTGATACAATTAGCCGTGGGTTCACATCTCCATGTGATTCGGACTAAACATGTCTTTATATGAGCATACCCCAATTGCTCCATTCTTATTTATCAACTCCTTGATAATAAGAACGTCAGAACTCAAGTCTGATAGTACCCAACCAATCATGTTAAACACCTAGCAGCATCGCTTACATGATCCCCTAGGTATCAAATGATAGTGTCTGCAAGAACCATTCAATTATGGTTAGCGTACAGTACGGTCCCTTCAACTCATATATCCCGACCGATTCGACAACCATTGGTTTATCGAGAGTTGTCAATGAATCGATACTATGTGTCATGTTGTAGTTGCATCGATGGTGTAATCTATGAAACCCCTTTCATAATTACCACCATACTCTGATCAGAGATTTCATACTACATACACATAGGATATCCATACCCGAAGGTAAGTGGTGAATCCCCGACTACAATGCATCGACTCCTATATGTTTCGACATAATACCCAACCTTGCCACCTGATTACCTCTAAAGAGTCGGTAAACAAGTCAAAGTGTAATTCTAGCACATAGAGTCTAAATGTTGTCCCGGGTCATAAGGACTAATGGTGTACAACCATAAACTAGGACTTTCCCACTCGATAAGTGAGAAGCACTTGGAAAGTCCTTTTATGGAGGGTTGTTCACTGCACTCTACAAGGAGCACCTATCTGCATGCTCGAACATCACAATGTCCCCTACCAATGAAACATGGTACTCACATCGCAGATACTAGTCTCGAACTCTAGCGGCCTATATCCTTCTTAGCGGCGGCTGAATCGACTAGGAACTGTTTAGAATATACAGTATTCCAAATATGAGTTTCATGATACTCATCATATGAGCATCTCATATTTTTTCTACTATTTGTATATTCAAGGGCTTTATCTAAGCAAGTAGCATGGGTATACAGATAAAGAAGTGCCAAAATAATAAATTCAAATATTTTTAAAATAAAGACTATTTATACATAGAGTTTAATCATGAACCCTCGGCCAACACTTGGCTCGACGGGCACCTACTCTAAAAGAATCAACTATTGTGCATTTCTGACAACATCAGTCATTTCAAATCCGAAATATCTGGCACAACCCATCGGCTATTCATATACAATGCAGTATCACCTACCTGATATTCTGATCGATACCTTGTTCTGACTATCGCTAATTAAGTTCTGCCCATTCTGATCAACTTTCTGAACTGTTTCAACTTTCAACATCTGCTCTGATTCGGCTTGTACGGTATCGAGTCTCAACTGTATACAATCTGTATCAAATACTGCTGCAGAAAATAATCATTCTCAATCAATTCAGAATAACAATCAGATACAGTAGCCTGCTAACTCATGCAACTACAAGTTTCTGACACTGATGTCGATCTCAGTCAACTAATCACAGCTTTACTGTACTAGAATCAACAGATATATCATCTTCAGATATAACAAACCCTGAATACAATCTGTCTCAATCAAGATGTACATTTCAACAATTTCTGTATACCACTTTCCAGTTCCCAGAATATTCAATACAATACTCAGATATTCAACAAAATCAGTCATAATCTTTGAATATACCAGAATATCATAGATCAACTAATCAGAGAATCCTCAAAATATTCTGAACACAGAGTTTATCAACTCACCAATATAGCTGATACATCCCGAACGAGAAACATTCAATCAGATGTAACTCTCAGGCCGTAAATCTTTTCACTGATCTTTCAAATCAATTAGCATCATTCGGCACAAAGTTCTAGAGATAATAACACTACCTGATATCGAGTCAAGGCTGAAATCAATCTTCTTGGTTAAAGGCAAACCCGAAAGCTCATCTGGGACAACTTTAGCAACGCTTCTATCACTAGCAAATCAGTCGATGATACGCTCCATCTCAGTAAATCAACTGAATACATAAGGAATCACTCCGTTCTTTTCGATAATCATCGAGTCATGAACATCACATATATCAAAGGTATTCTAAATCCAGAATCCTTACCGTACCATGTTCATTCTTTGGCCATTTCAAGTCCGAATCTTACCATTTCCTTGAAATAATCTGCGATAGCTCTGTACTTGGCCAACACATCAATATCACTAATGCGTCCAGAATCAGATAACACCAGTACAACACAAGCTAACTCAATCTCATTCTTATCTTATTGCAGTATCCGATGTCTCACGGAATTCACTAATATCAAACCTCTTTCCCAACAGGTAAGGAGATAACTACTGCAGTAAATACGGACTCAACAGATAAAGCATATATCAATGCAATTCATTCAGAAATCATATACAGGATGTACTAATATTTCTCAATATATATATATACGCAGAATAATCATAAAAGATCGATTACCTGCCACTACATCCTCAAGTGCATCCTGGATCCATTCCTCAGTTACTACCACCACTCTGCCTTCCTTCTGGCCCTGATTGTGTCTGAGTAGAGGGTGGTTGGAAAGAGCGAACAACAGAAGATGATCTATCGATCTGAGTCACTGATCCAGATGATTCTGCTCCCTGGAATCTTCGGGAACCTCTCTGTGGACAAACTCTAGCAAAGTGTCCTTGCTGTTTGCAAATGTTACAACTACCGTACACTCTTTGGCATTGCTCTGTGAGATGTCTTCCTCCACAGGTTCTACAATAGACCCCGGTATAACTCGGGCTAGAACTACTGGAGCTAGATGAACCGCTCCCTAACTTCTTGAACTGCTTCTTTCGAGCTTTCAACTGTTCTTTCTTCCAAATACTACTACTACCAACCTCCAATTTCATAGGGGATTGTAGGAATTGGATTGGAGATTGTTGCTGTTTCTGAGATTGGATCACATATAGCTTTTCTTGTTGTCGAATCAAACTTGCCTCGGCTCTCTTTGCTCTATTCAAGGCGTCAAAAAAAGTGTAGGGTCGCTCCACATTTACCAATGCAAGTATTCCGGGATTCAATCCATTGATAAACCGGTTAGTTACAACTTCATCATTCCCAGCAACGTGAGGTTAAAAACGTAGCAAAGTAGAGAATTTAGCAAAATATTCTTCAATGTTTAGCTGTCCCTGTTTCAAATTTTCAAACTCTGCCCTCTTGTCCTCTCGATACGAACCCGGTAAAAACCTTTTATAGAATTCAACTTTAAAGACTTTCCACGTAATCACTGTACCATGCTATTCTAGGGCTTCTTTGGTTGCGATCCACGAACTCTTTGCGACTTCCCGTAACTGGTGCCCAATCAGTTTAACTCTTCGTTCATCTGGGTAATCGAGTGAATCAAATAGCATCTCGATATCGTCAAGCCAACTCTCACAATCAGTCGTCGTCTCAATACCCCTCCGAATCGACGGTTGAAAGGACTGAAACCTCATCAACTGTGTTTCCATCAAAGTTTCTGACACATCCATCTGATCGGTCAAAGTATTTCCTCGTTCTGGAATTCTTCGAGGATGGATATCTGATGATCACAAGAGTTAGCAATCATATGAGACAAATCCGTCTCAGTCCCTTTCTGATCAGCTTACCTCTGATCAAGAATTGGTTCTGATTCATTCTCAAATAATACACATTACCAAATCAACTCAGATATTCAGGTAACATGTATCTTTAAAAACAGTAAACACATATTGCAATATTAGCATATACAATGTACTTCAACATTATAATAAATCACATGTTAGCAATCACATGCAAGGAAAGAAAACTCATTCTACCCCGCTCACTAGCTTCTGTCTTAGTCTCAAGAACCTACAATTCTAGACCTATTGCTTTGATACCACCTGCTGTGGGGACCCAGACGCTAATTCATGTCTTAATCATTATTAATGTCAAATATAACAATTAAGAAAAGTGGGACTAAATTTTTTTTCTTTTAAAATATAAATGCGGAAACATAATAATAATCTATCTAATATACATATCAATATAAAAGTACAAGTCATGTACTACATGTCTCTATCTCAACTTGGTTCAACATCTATACATCCAGTGCTGAATCCTATTCTGCTTCTGGGCCCGGATCTCCACGCTAACTATCATCTCTCATCCTCTTTCTGATCCTGATTCAGTCCCACCTGTTGTCATGCACACATACAAACAAGACAACAGCCGGATAACTCCGGTGAGAATTACATTCCCAGTATAAATCATGTATACATGCATTTCATATAAACAAATATAACAGCATGAAACAGATATTCATAACATGTATCAAAATTAGAAACATGAATCAATATAAACTCTGAATCACACTCCGTGACTCATAGACTATGACTCGACTCATCCTAATCTAGGGATCACGATCTGAATAAGAACATACACCCACCTACACTCCCGATCGGGGTGGCGGCACGTTCTTATTCACGGACTTTGGCTCTTTCCATATCGAACATCAGTAATAGAATAAACTCCAATTCTATCAATTTTGATATAGCCAAGCATCCGGTGTCTTGACCTATCCGTCACAGACTAGGCACATCCGCCCTGGCATATCGGCCAATCATCTAGGCGTATCAGCCCTGGCATATCCTGTCAAACCTCTATGACAATGTGCAATGACCCTGTGATGATTCTATCACTATCGGGTACCTCTGTCACGAGATCAATCTTCTAAGACTAGGCGTATCAGCCTATGACTCAATACATAAATCAATAGACCAAAGATATCAATCACATCAATTGCAATATCAATGCAGTAAGATAAGATATGTAATTTTGGGAAACTCAAGTCGAATCGGACTCGAGTTGTGCAATCCCGCATCAACATCAATTTATACCTTTCTCTTCTCGGTCTGACGAAGTCGAAGTCTCGAATTCAAACCTGTCCATATCAATTTGAAATGACAATATCGAATACACTGTATCAATGTATAACTCAATTCAAAACATGTTCTGATCAATACTCAAATCAAACATAATCTGATCAATATCAACGATATCATGATACAACCTCAAACAATACTGAATCTGATCAAAATCAATCTACTGATGTTTCCACGGCATAACAATACAGTCTTGATAGCCCCGTCAATCTCAACATCACATATATAATACCACAACTCATAATCGATATCAATACGAATCATAATCTTCAATAATAACCGGTCATAACATAAAATCTGCGCAATCTCAATCATATCACTTCCTAAAATAATAACAATTACATAAACAGTACATTATTTGATCTGACTTCACTTATATACTGATCAGTATAACCAGAACACATAATACAAGTCAAATCACAATTCCCTCAATATCATAATTTTAAACGATATCAGAATTCAATAAAACTTACGTCCTTTTGTAGCTGTCGTCGCTAGGAACTCGGTGCTGTACTTAGATTTAAAATCGAACGGACGAATCTTGCGTAACATTCAAATTCTCGCACGTAAGGAACTTGGAGCTTCTTCCCCTTGGTTTCCTTTCATTCTTTTCTGATAAATGAATTGCTTGTAATATATATATATATACACGTTGCATGGTTAAGGGCAAGTGGCAATTTTTCATTCTGCATAACTCGCGCATATGCGCGCCCAAGCCCCGCGCATATGCGCGAGACCTATTGTCTCGGTGCATTACAACTCGCGCATATGAGCGCCTCCATCCGGCGCATATGCGCCAACTTCTCTGCTATGCTCGCGCATATGCGCCCATCTATGTCGCGCATATGGCCAACTATTCTAGACTCGGCACTCCCTTTATGCACAGCTCGCGCATATGCGCGACCACTTCTCGCGCATATGCGCGAGGTCTTCTGCCACTCTCGCGCATATGCGCTGCTCCTTGTCGCGCGTATGCACGAGGTGTTCTGCTCTCGCACATATTCCGTGTTTTCTTTCGTTTTTTCAGTCTAATTCATTCTGTCTATAATCCTATCAATTATCACCAAATCAATTCAGATTACGGTAATCAAATTCTCGGGCCTTACAACTATTCCCTCAGGTACTGTTGATTTTATTGTTTATTGCGATGCTTCTCACAGAGGATTGGGTTATGTTTTGATGCAGCGAGGACATGTTATTGTTTATGCCTCAAGACAATTGAAGCCACATGAGTCTCGCTACCCAATTGATGATCTTGAATTGGCGGCCATAGTCTTTGCGTTGAAGATCTGGCGACATTATCTATACGGTGAGAAATTTGAGATTTATTCTGATCACAAGAGTCTGAAATATTTGGTTTTACAGTCAGAATTGAATATGAGGCAACGAAGATGGCTTGATTTATTGAAAGATTTTGATTGTGAAATCAAATACTATCCGGAAAAATCTAATGCAGCAGCTGATGCACTGAGTTGAAAGGTATGTTCTTTATTCTTATCGACGAAACAATTTGATTGAATATTGATGTTTGTCTGGATTAGCATTGGAAACAGATTTTAAACTGTTGAGACTCTATGCTATTCAAGTCGAAACAGAGCTGTTTTTGAGAATTAAAGAAGCACAGAGAGTTGATCAGAATGTTCAGAACTCGATTTCGATCGTCAGAGCAGGGCATCGATCAAAATATCAGGTTCGTGATGATGTATTATATGTGAATAATCGTCTTGTTGTGCCAGATGTTTCAGATTTGAAACGACAGATATTGTCAGAAGCGCACAGTAGTCGATTCATCATTCATCTTGGTGGCAGAAAGATGTATAATGATTTGAAAAGACAGTTTTGGTGGAAATAGATGAAAGCAGATATTGCAGAGTTTGTATCAAAATGTCTAAATTGCCAACAGGTAAAAGTAGAAAGAAAGAAACCAGGAGGTCTGTTTCATAGCTTGTCTATTCCAGAATGGAAATGAGATCACATTTCCATGGATTTTGTGACGAAGCTACCACGATCCTCCCGAGGTTGTGAAGCGATTTGGGTCGCTATCCACAGATTGACCAAATCAGCATGTTTTATTCCATACAAGATGACGTACAGACACGACCAGATGGCAGAGATTTATGTCAGAGAAGTGGTCAGATTGCATGGAATGCCGAAGTCGATTGTATCAGACCGTGATCCTCAGTTTACTTCGCACTTTTGGCACAATTTTCAACAAGCTCTAGCTAAGAAATTGCATTTGAGTACCGCATATCATTCACAGACAGATGAACAGTGAGAGCGGACTATCCAGACATTGGAGGATATGCTTAGAGCTATAGTGCTAGACTTTGGCACTAATTGGCAAGATTCTTTGCCTCTTTGTGAGTTTTCCTACAACAACAGCTATCAGACGAGTATAGAGATGACTTCGTTTGAAGCGTTGTATGGCAAGAAGTGCAGATCCCCTCTTTATTGGGATGATATCTCCGAGGTACCTGAGATTGGACCTGATATGATACGAGATGTGACAGAGAAAGTGAAGCTGATTAGTCAGAGAATGAGAACAGCTCAAGACAGACAGCCCAAATATGCGAATATTCGACGTCGACCTCTAGTGTTTGAGGCAGGAGACAGAGTATTTCTGAAGATTTCTCCTTTCAGAGGTGTTGACAGATTTGGCAAGAAAGGGAAGTTGTCTCCACTATATATCGGTCTTTATGAGATTCTCGAGAATATAGGAGATCGTGCCTATCGACTCGCCCTACCGCCTTCTCTATCTAGAATACATGATGTCTTTCATATATCTTTATTGCGGAAGTATCTTCCTAATATATATCATATTCTTCAGCCAGATGAGGCAGAACTTGATGAGACACTGAGTTATTTTGAAAAGCCGATTCAGATTCTAGATCGTAAAGAAAAGAAACTCAGAACGAAGATTATTCCGCTTGTGAAAGTTCAGTGGAGTCATCATGGCATTGAAGAAGCTACCTGGGAGACTGAATCAGACATGAAACATAAATTCCCAGAGTTATTTCACTTATGTGAGTTTCCTGTTTAGCTTCTGTTATGCATTTTTTATTGTCTCTGAATTGCTATCTGATTTGATTCCTTACGATTTCGGGGACGAAATCAGATTTTAGAGGGGGAGAATTGTGATGCCCGAAATTTTATTACTGTAATCTGAAATGTGTAATTGATAATTGATGTGATCATAGTCGGAAAGGATTATAAAGAGATTTTAGGGGGGAGAGAATTGTGATGCCCGAGATTTATGTTTTGATATGATTTGAAAATCTGATATGAGAGGAATCATGAGTTGATTGATATTATTTGTTCCTGATTTTGTTGTCATCGTATAATCGAAACCGGATCGAAGAACAGACACTGTATGAAATTGTTATCATTTTCAGATTGAATTTGATTGAGATTATAAAGATTTGATGTCAGATTGAGTTGGTTATCGATTATGAGTTATGATTTGTATATGTTGATATTGTATTGCTGGGTATAACGAGATTGTGCTGTTATGCCGTCGAAATAGAATCAGATTGAATTCTTATTATATCCAGGATTGATTGGGTTGTATATTGATATTGTACACCTCAATATTGTCATTGCTAGATTGAGTAATGACAGTTTGAATTCGAGACTTCGACTTCGTCAGATCGACAAAACAAAGGTATAAATCAATAATGAACAGGTAAGATACGACTCGAGTTAGATCTGACTTGAGTTTCCCAAAACCGCATACTTTATTTTATTGCATTGATGTTTGCTGTAATGCCCGAGATTTTATACCGTGTTAAATTACGATTATTGATTTTTAATCGAGATAATTATTAAAGGGCTAACCGAGACACAAAATGAGATCGCGTGTGAAAATTGATGTGCGAGGACAGTGGCATGCAAAACGTAAGATTGCCACTTGGTTTGTACGTGCGACGTGTGTATATATATATATACATACAAACGTTCCATTCTTTTCAGAATTTGGCAAGAAGAAACGAGAAAAGGGTCGAGGAAGTTGCCAAAAATCCTTACGCCTTTTGTGAAAGATCCGCCCGTCTGAATTGTTAGCCGACTTCAGTACTGTGTTCCTATCAACGCAGGCTACAACTGGACGTAAGTTTTGTTACGTTTAGATATGTTTTGAAATTATGATGTTGTCCGAATTAAATGGAATTCATATATGATGTTCTTGACATGTTAGACATCATAGAATCGAAGTCAGATTAAAGAATAGACTGTTTATGAAATTGTTATAAATTTCAGAGTTTATTTAGTTGAGATTCTATATCAGAGTTGTGTTATTATTCAGATTATGAGTTGTACTGATACTGGTTATGAATTCTGGTATTATATCTGTGATGTTGAGATAGACGGGGTTATCGTGACTGTATTGTTATGCTGTCGAAACATCAGTAGATTGATATTGATCAGATTCAGTATTGATTGAGATTGATCAGATTCAGTAATGATTTCGATTGTATCGTGATATCATTGATATGAATTAGATTGTACCGTGTTCAGATATGGATCAGATTATATACAGATTTGAGTATTGATCAGAACAAGTCTTTAATTGAGTTATATACTGATATGGTATTTATATGATTGTCATTATCAGATTTGGATATGAACAGATTGGGATACGAGACTTCGTCTTCATCAGACCGAGAAGACAAAGATATAAATTGATGTTAATTGGGAGATCGACTTGAGTTAGATTTAACTCGAGTTTCCCTAAACCACATACTTGTATGGTATTGTTTTTATACCTTGTATTTTCATGATTATGTTTATTCTATTGAATTAGAAATAGAAAGCAGAGAGCTATTGAGTGCGAGTCACTGACAGAGGGGCTAGATTTTGACAGTATAGTCACTGACCCATTGCACATTGTCAAACTAGGCTTAGTCTTGGTAGATACGCCAAGGCACTGGACGTTTGGTGTATCGATATGCTTAAGATACAAACATTGTTCTTATTGTAGATTATTCGATACAGCTAGACCAAAGTCCAGAAATAAGAACGTACTGCCACTGCGACTGGTAGTAGTAGGTGGGAGACTTGTTACGTTCTTATTCACTGGGATCCCTAGATTAGAATGAGAGATGAGTTGAGTCTTAGATATCGAGACTAAAACTTGATTTACAGATTTGTATTGATTTATGTTTCGTAGATTACGATTCAGATATTATTTACAGATGGGTATTGATACATGTTGTTTGATTATGCTACATGTGATAAGATATAATTCATACTTTTATGTTAATTCAGTTAACTGCATGTATGCATTATTTATACTGGGATTTATTCTCACCGGAGTATCCGACTGTTGTTTTGTTTGTATGTGTGCATGACAACAGGTGGGACAAGATCGGGGTCAAGAAGATGATAAGAGAAGACAAGTTAGAGTGGTGACTCCGGATCTATTGTAGACTTGGTTTAATACTTGAAATTTAGTAGTTAAACCATAGACTAATTTGAACTAGAAACATGTTGTACAAGATTTGTATTATTATACTGGTTTGTAAAATAGATTGATTCCATTACCTTCCGCATTTAAAAAAAAAAAAAATTTAGACCCTGTTTATCTTAATTGATAATTAAATCCCAAAGATGATTAAGATGATGATTAGCGTCCGGGTCCCCACATTTGCAATTCATGAGATTGATATGCTTAGTCTATTGATTTATAGCAAAGCATGGGTTAGAGTCTTGGGCAGATGTGCCTAGTCTTTGGCAGAACCGCCAAGTCACTGGACTTTTGGCGTATCGATGGCTTAGGAGTAGACCGATTCGTAATGCAGAAATTCGATACAGAATGCCAAAGTCTGGGAATAATAACGTACCACCATCTAGCTGGGAGAGTAGGTGGGAGAACGTTGCGTTCTTATTCGACCGGGATCCCTAAATTAGAGAAGAGTCGAGTTAGAGATTATGAGTCAAGAGTTTGATTTACAGTTCTATATCGATTCATGTCTTTCAGATTATGATACATGTTATGGATATCTATTCTATGCTTTTATATCTGTTTATATGATTGCATGTATACGTTGTTTATACTGGGAATATATTTCTCACCGGAGTTATCCGGCTGTTGTTGTGTTTGAATGTGTGCATGACATCAGGTGGGACAGGATCAGGGTCGATAAGAGGATGAGAGATTGAGATTAGCGTGGAGATTCGGACCCAGAAGTAGAGTTGTTTCATCACTTGATATGTAGTGAATGAACAACAGTTTGTTATGATTACTTTTGTACAAACTTGTACTCTTGATATAGATGTTGATCTTGTAAATGAAATAAGATTTATTTCATATGTTGCGCAATCATGTATTTTTTTAAAAAATTTATGACCCAGTTTACTTAATTGTTACATTTGATTCTAATAATGATTAAGAAGATGAATTAGAGTCCGGGTCCGCACAACTACTGTCCTTCTTAGGCTTGGGACAGTCAGCAATGAAATGACCAGTTTTTCCAAAGTTGTAGCAAGCATTAGGTTCTTCTTTGGAATGATTCTTCTGATACTGTATTTGGAAATTTCCCTGGTTTCTTCTCATGAATCTTCCAAATTTTTTGACGATTAATGATATAGCATCATTACTCAACTGATCAGTAGATTTTTCAACTGATCCAGTTGGTTCTAATTTGACAGCAGTTAAGGCAGTTGTAGCAGCTGATGTAGAAGGTTCCCCTTATCTAGTTTGCAACTCAAACTCATAGGCTTTTAAGTCAGCAAATAAGTCATGAAGTTCTACCTTGTTCAGGTCCTTTGACTCTCTCATGGAACTCTCTCATGGGCATGGTCTTAACATTCCTTGGGAAGGCCTCTGACTACCTTCAGTGCTACTTCTTTATTTGAATACACATTTCCTAGTGCATTCAGTTCGTTTATGATGCTGGTTATTATTTAATCATATTCATGCATCAATTCACCATTTTTCATTCTGATGTTGTCAATCTTTTGAACAACAACAGATAGCTTATTCTCTTTGGTTTGCTCATTGCTCTCACAAAGTTGTATCAGTTTCTCCCATATTTCCTAGGAAGTTTTGCCTTAAATACCTCACTTTCGAAAATTTCATTAAAATATATCATATATTGTAATGCCCTAGATTGTATGTGGATAAAATGAAAAGATGAAGTGTGCTTGAAGAAAGGGACCGCACCCGCGCCTAGAGAAGCACTGAACCCGCGGTGCATGGACAGAAAGTTAGCCATTTTTACAGTAGGGTCACCGCACCCGCGGTCCAAGAAGGAGTGCACCCGCGGTTGATGGACAGAGAGTTGGAAATTAATTACAGAAATGACACCGTGTAGAACCCGTAAGTCAGTAGACGTATAAGCCGTGCATAATTCTAGATTTTTAAATTTAATTGACTTCATTGCATGATTATTTTAAATGCATTTATTTGAAGTTAATTATTTTATTATTTCAGTTCAGTAGTTTGATTTTTAGCATTTCAGTTATTTCAGTGAGGCCGGACCGGAGTTGGAGTTTTGAGATAGAATTTAAGATTCGAGAAATATTTCCAGAAGTTAATTTAGCTAGCAACCAAGTTCATTTAAGTTAGAAAGGGAGGTTTGAGAATTTAATTTAGTTATTTGAGATGATTAAGAAATGAACTCATTTAAGTTATTAAATTAAGGGGTTAGCTCACTAAAATTATTTAAAGGATTAGTAAGGCTTTCAAGGATTATTAGTTGACTAGATAACCAACATTTCCCCTTTATTTTATTATGCATTTTTCGGCCACCCTTAGTTGTTAGAAGATTCATTTTCCAACTCATCAACTTTGACCAATTCTTTGCATGTAATTAGTAGGATAATTCTAGGATTTTTGGGAGCACAATTTAATTAATTAATGGACATATCCTAGACTAGAAAACAAGCTAATATTCGGCCACCTCATCCCCAAGTTGACTTGATATCAAACAACAATTCAAATTTCAAAGGAGAGTGGACTTAGTCTTGATTCATTCCTTATATCTTGCACCCTTTCTCCTCACCTTCCTAACCATTTTTCCCCCTCTCTTTTCTTTCGAAATCTGAGTGAAATTTTAAGCTGAGAACCGTGGGAATCCAGTAGGAAAATAAGGGAGAGAAATCGAGAGCAAGAAAGGTAGACAAGAAGCGCTCCACCTCCTCCGTGCCGCGTCGTCGTCGTTTCGTTCGTTTTCTTTCGAAACGAAACCAGGCATGTCTAGATCTCTTTCAAACCTCAATCAAGTCATATTATTAATTTATTTTCAGTACATGATCAGATTTTATCATTTCAAAAACCGAAATTTTCAGCAAAACAAGAAAGAAAATTCTGCACAGATTTTTATCGACTTCCATGCTTCACGATTGGTATGTTTTGTTTCGATTTCAGGGATGGATCGTTCCAGGGGCTCGAGGCTTCATATAGAAATGTACTAGGACATGTTAGGGCCATGATAGATTGTGAGTTTCAGTTCCATACATGCTGGAACGAGCACATGACAGCAACCTCCCCATTAGTGCAGAATGTTGTTCGAAAAATTCAGTTTCTTGTCATGGAGGAAGGATCTGATCTTGGCTGCCCCAAGGGCCTATAGCCATGGTTGGATCACTTCCCTAGCATGTCTAAGACGTGACTAAGTTGCCCTTTTGGTGGCTTGGTCCATGGTTCATCAGTTTTTAATAAAAACGTCAAAACAGCCCCTATACCCCTTCGGCTTCTTCATTTGTTCAGCTTTTGGTTCGTTCTTTTGTTGCTTGGTATGGATCTTGGTTGGCCTATGGCCCTTAGCCACGGTTCATATCATGCTCCTAGATGTCTAGATCATGCCATGGTCAATCAAATGGCCACTGGAATGACGCAAGACATCGATCATAGCATAAACACTACACACGCATTCAAGATGCTCTCGGTTGGACCCTTCGGTTGAGTTTTGGTGTGATGCGGATTGTGGCTGGCCTAGGGCCCTTAGCCATGGTTCAAATCATTCCTTGGGATGTTGGTAAGAGTCTCTTGTCGGTGGTTCACACCCCTAATGGCCGATAGTCTCGAAACCAACGCAAGTCTTGTAGTTGCGCAGCTGCTGGAAATTACAGCAAGTTGCTGTGTCGTTTAGAAGGCTCGTCTGAGTTCTTGGTTGGATTTTAGCCCATGGCCTTGGACTGGACAGTGCCTCATTGAGTTAGGAAGGTCATGTTTTTGACCGTTTGTCATTTGGATCATTTTTGAGGTCGTACGAGAATTTACGGTGCAATGTGCCAAATTGACTCTCGAAAGAGCGTTTCGTGTTTTGGCCTCCATTCCACCTAGATTTCGACCCTATCATTTTAGGAACATTATTTATGATTTTTCAGCGTATTTTAATCATGACTATACGTCGGTTCAGTGTCGGTTCAGGTTGGCTCGGAGTCATGATTAAATGCGAAGTCATTAGGCGTCATAGTCGCATCTTTTGAACGTAAATTGCATAGTTGGTCAAGTTTAAGCTATTGCATAATTTTCATGGCACAGTTAGGTTGCAGCGAGCCTGGGAAAGATCCAATCCAATCCAGTTGGTAAAATTACGGGACATTTTCATTATGCCAGTTAATTATTTTACGTGCATTAAATAGAAAATGATTATTTTTGAGATTTATGCGATATGGCTTGTGGTTCATTCACTATGTGGGAGTGTTATTTTAAACGGTCGTCAGTGACCGATCAGTTCAGTATGGTACCACCCGGTCGCCAGTGACCGGCCAGCTCAGTTCAGTTTCAGCCTCCCCGGTAGCCAGTTACCGATCAGTTCAGCTTAGTGCAGTGGCCACAAGCGTAAAACATAATCTCAACAGAAAATTTTACCAGATATTTCAGTACAGGCTCCAAGGAGCAAATATTTTTACAGTGATTTCCAGTTCAATTATGCACGTATTATAATTGCTCAGTACAGATTATTTTCAGCATGCCTCAGGACATGATATTTTATCCCATGCATATTTTAATTCAGATTTTTACTCGTTACCTGTGATATATGCATGCTGAGTCTTTAGGCTCACTAGACTTGATTGTTGTAGGTACTGATGAGGCCAGGGCCGAGGGCGGGGACCAGTGAGCCAGCTTAGGTCGGTAGTAGTGGCACCCGAGGACCTCAGAGCAGCAGTTGTTATTTTTTTCCGCAAACAATTTTATCAGTCGTTGGATATTTTTAAATCGTTGTTGTTGGCAAAACTTTAATTTTCTTCCGCTGCAATATTTTGAAATATTGAACTTGATTCACCAGTGATTTTATGAATGAGGTCATTTAAGTTCTTTTAAAAAGAAAATTTTTAATTTTCCGCAAATTTTCAAGAAAGGAGTTTTAGGCCCTTCACAGTTGGTATCAGAGCGGTGATTCTGTATAGGGTTTCACTACTACTGACCGCGAGAAGCTCACGAAGCCACGTCTTTGGTCTGTAAGTTTTTCAGTTCAGCATTTTGTTCAGCATTTCAGTTAAAGCATGAATTATTTTGTCAGCATGCTTCCAGATTTTCAGTATTTCAGTGTTCATTTAAAATAAATTATGGAATTATGCATGTTAGTTACGTATGGGTTATGTTGGAACAGTATGCCCCCTAGACGCATTTTAGAGCGCAACAGAGAGGAGGAGCCTCGCCGAGAAGACAGGGAGGAGCGTAGACCAGAGGGAGACCTACCACCTCCTCCACCGCCCCCACCGGACATGAGTGCCCAGATGTTAGCTGGGATGGCACAGTTCTTCGCACAGTTTGCGGGGGGCAATGCCGCAGCCGTAGCCGCAGCCGCAGCCAGGCCGACAGGGCCCGAGGCTGTGTATGAGCGATTCATGAAGATGCGCCCGAAGGAATTCTCTGGGGCATCTGACCCCATGGTTGCCGAGGGATGGATCAAATCCTTCGAGGTTATCTTCGATTTTATGAAGGTGGGGGACGCAGACCGAGTCCGATGTGCCACCTACCTGTTCACTGGAGACGCCCGCTTATGGTGGGAAGGAGCTTCGGTAGCCCTGACATTGGCTACACTTTCTTGGACCCGCTTTACGGAGGTTTTCTACTCCAAGTATTTTGCTGAGGAGGTTCGCACCAGGCTGACCACCGAGTTCATGAGTCTGAGACAGGGGGATATGTCGGTTACGGAGTTTATCCGTAAGTTCGAGAGGGGCTGTCACTTTGTGCCCCTGATATCGAATGATGCCAGAGCCAAGCTGATGCACTTCCTGGTGGGCTTACGGCCGATCTTGCGCCGGGATGTTAGGGTATCTGACCCTGCTACTTATGAGGTTGCCGTCTCCAAGGCCTTAGCCGCAGAGCAGGATCTGCGGGATATCGAGAGGGATCGCCAGGGCAAGCGCCCAGTCCAGGCACCGCACCGCCCTCCTCCTCATCAGCATCAGCAGCAGAATAAGAGGCCTTTTCATGGACCGCCCAGGAACCGAGGCCAGCAGCAGCAGCAGCAGCAGCGGGGACGCCCAGCCCCGAGGACTCAGGAGCACCCAGTCTGTCCCAGGTGCTCACGTCGCCATCCTGGAGCATGTATGGCTGGCTCAGGAAAGTGTTTTAAGTGTGGCAGTCCAGACCACATATTGCTGCAGTGCCCTCAGAGGAATCTGCCTACCCAAGGCAGAGTTTTTGCTCTCCATGCCGCGGAAACCAACCCGGAGACTATGTTGTTGACAGGGAGAATTTTTATATCTGGTTCCGCTACCAAGGCCTTGATAGATTCAGGGGCCACTCACTCGTTTATTTCGGAGGTCTTTGCTAACTTCCTCAAGATCCAGACCATTGGGCTAGATACAGCCTTTTCAGTAGTATTGCCGTCAGGCGAGGAGATGGCAGCTACCAATGTTATCCGAGATATAGACCTTGAGTTGCACGGTAATCTTGTTTATGCGGATCTGATTGTGCTACCGATGCCGGAATTTGACATCATCCTAGGGATGGACTGGCTATTGAGGAACAGAGTGTTGATAGACTTCCAGCGGAGATCTGTTCTTGTCCGACCGCCTGGAATGGAGCAGTTCTTATTTGAGCCGGACAGGTACTTTCCTTTACCGCGCATTATTCCTTATGTTCAAGCTAGGAAGCTCATGCATAGAGGGTGTCGGGCATTTCTAGCAACCTTTTTATCTGTCCCCGAGGAACCCAGCCAGTCAGCCTCAGATGTTCCGGTTGTCAGAGATTTCTTAGACGTTTTCCCGAAGACGTCTCTGGTATGCCACCAGAGAGAGAGGTGGAGTTTTCCATTGAGCTTATGCCAGGTACGGCTCCAATATCCAAAGCGCCGTACCGACTAGCACCGACAGAGATGGCAGAGCTTAAGAAGCAGATTCAGGAACTTCTCGACAAGGAGTTCATTCGCCCGAGCTTTTCTCCATGGGGCGCGCCAGTCTTATTCGTGAAAAAGAAGGATGGCACGATGAGGCTTTGCATTGACTACCGGGAGTTGAACAGGGTTACAGTGAAGAATAAATACCCACTGCCGAGGATTGAGGATCTGTTTGACCAATTGCAGGGAGCTTCGATTTTCTCCAAGATAGATCTGCGTTCTGGTTATCACCAGTTGAGGGTGAGAGGTGCTGATGTTTCGAAGACAACTTTCAGGACTCGTTATGGTCACTACGAGTTCCTTGTGATGCCGTTCGGTCTGACGAATGCGCCAGCGATCTTCATGGATCTCATGAATCGCGTATTTCAGCCGTACCTCGACCAGTTTGTGATAGTGTTCATAGATGACATTCTCTTCTACTCCAAGAGTCGGGAGGAGCACAGCAGGCATCTGACCACAGTGTTGCAGACATTGCAGAAGCACAAATTATTCGCAAAGTTCAGTAAGTGCGAATTCTGGTTAGAGAAGGTGGCGTTCTTGGGCCACATTGTTTCTAGCAGTGGTATTGAGGTAGACCCCGCAAAAGTTGTAGCAGTCAGAGATTGGGTTGTGCCTCAGAATGCATCCGAGATCCGCAGTTTCCTTGGGCTAGCAGGATATTACAGAAAATTCATCCAAGGATTTTCCTCTATCGCCGTTCCACTCACAGCACTGACAAAGAAAAATGTGAAGTTTGTGTGGAGCGAGGAGTGTCAGAAGAGCTTCGATACTTTGAAGCAAGCTCTTATTTCAGCACCAGTTTTGGCCATGCCATCAGGGCCCGGCGAGTTTGTCCTTTATACCGATGCTTCGAAGCTTGGTTTAGGTGCAGTTTTTATGCAGCATGGGAGAGTGATAGCGTATGCTTCTCGACAGCTGAAAATCCACGAGAAGAATTACCCTACCCATGATCTGGAGTTAGCGGCCGTAGTTTTTTCTTTGAAGATTTGGAGGCACTATCTGTATGGAGAGAAGTGCCAGATCTTTAACGACCATAAGAGCCTCAAGTATTTCTTTACGCAGAAGGAGCTGAACATGCGTCAGAGGCGTTGGTTGGAGCTTGTGAAAGACTACGATTGTGACATTAGCTACCACCCGGGTAAAGCTAATGTAGTTGCGGATGCTTTGAGCAGGAAAGTCGCAGTGATGGCTCACTTGACGATTCAGAAACCTCTTCAGATTGAGATGCAGAAGTTTGATCTTGAGACTTACCCTCGAGGTAGAGTTCCTCGTCTATCTACCTTGACCATTCAGTCTTCCCTTTTTGACCGTATTCGCAGCGGTCAGGCAGCAGATGAGCAGTTGGCACAGTGGAAGAAGAGAGATGAAGCCAAGGGCAGTGTTTTGTATTCAGTCAGCAACGGTATTGTGAGATACCGAGATATGATATGGGTTCCTAGCAGTGATTCTATCCGAGTAGACATCTTATCAGAGGCCCATACGTCCCCGTACTCCATTCACCCTGAGAGTACGAAGATGTACAAAGATCTGCAGCTATTGTATTGGTGGCCAGGAATGAAGAAGGACATCAGGCGTTTTGTATCCGAGTGCCTGACTTGCCAGTTAGTGTAGGCCGAGCATCAGAGACCAGCAGGTTTGCTCAAGCCTCTTCCTATTCCCGAGTGGAAGTGGGAGAACATTACCATGGACTTTGTGACCGGAATGCCGAGGTCAGCCAGAGGATCGAATGCTATCTGGGTGATTGTAGATCGTCTTACCAAATCAGTGCACTTCTTGCCTATTAAGACGACTTTCACCATGGTTCAGTATGCAGAGCTGTATATCCGAGAGATAGTCCGACTCCATGGTATTCCAGTTTCTATCGTATCCGACAGAGATCCCAGATTCACTTCCTCGTTTTGGAAGAGTTTGCATTCGACTATGGGTACGAAGTTGCTGTTTAGCACAGCTTTCCATCCGCAGACAGATGGACAGTCGGAGCGAGTTATTCAGATCTTAGAGGATCTTCTCCGTGCTTGCGTCATTGATTTCTCTGGGAGTTGGGAGTCGAACTTACCATTGGTAGAGTTCACCTATAACAACAGTTTCCAGTCGTCTATAGGTATGGCTCCGTATGAGGCGCTGTATGGCCGCAAGTGTAGATCTCCTGTTCATTGGGATGAAGTAGGAGAGAGAGCAGAGTTGGGTCCAGAGATTGTTCAGCAGGCAGCAGATGTAGTAGTCAAGATCCGTGATAGAATGAGGACTGCTCAGAGTCGACAGAAGAGTTATGCCGATCAGCGGAGGAGAGAGTTAGAGTTTGCAGTGGGCGATCATGTCTTCGTGAAATTGGCACCTATGAAGGGTGTCATGAGATTTGGCAAGAAAGGGAAGCTCAGTCCGAGATTCATTGGACCGTTTGAGATCCTTGACAGAGTTGGGACGCTTGCTTATCGTGTGGCTCTTCCGCCAAATCTGGCCGGAGTACACAATTTCTTTCACGTCTCCATGCTGAGGAAGTATATGGCAAATCCTTCGCATGTGCTGAATTTCGAGCCGTTGCAGCTTACTCCGAACTTATCTTATGAGGAGAGACCCGTGCAGATCCTAGACAGACAGGAGAAGAAACTTCAGAACAAGTTGGTTAAGCGAGTCAAAGTCAAATGGCTCAACCATTCAGAGGAGGAAGCTACGTGGGAGTCTGAGCCGGAGATGAGAAGTCGATACCCTGAGTTATTCGGTGAGTTCTAATTTCGAGGACGAAATTTATTTAAGGGGTGAAGGATTGTAGAACCCGTAAGTCAGTAGACGTATAAGCCGTGCATAATTCTAGATTTTTAAATTTAATTGACTTCATTGCATGATTATTTTAAATGCATTTATTTGAAGTTAATTATTTTATTATTTCAGTTCAGTAGTTTGATTTTTAGCATTTCAGTTATTTCAGTGAGGCCGGACCGGAGTTGGAGTTTTGAGATAGAATTTAAGATTCGAGAAATATTTCCAGAAGTTAATTTAGCTAGCAACCAAGTTCATTTAAGTTAGAAAGGAAGGTTTGATGATTTAATTTAATTATTTGAGATGATTAAGAAATGAACTCATTTAAGTTATTAAATTAAGGGGTTAGCTCACTAAAATTATTTAAAGGATTAGTAAGGCTTTCAAGGATTATTAGTTGACTAGATAACCAACATTTCCCCTTTATTTTATTATGCATTTTTCGGCCACCATTAGTTGCTAGAAGATTCATTTTCCAACTCATCAACTTTGACCAATTCTTTGCATGTAATTAGTAGGATAATTCTAGGATTTTTGGGAGCACAATTTAATTAATTAATGGACATATCCTAGACTAGAAAACAAGCTAATATTCGGCCACCTCATCCCCAAGTAGACTTGATATCAAACAACAATTCAAATTTCAAAGGAGAGTGGACTTAGTCTTGATTCATTCCTTATATCTTGCACCCTTTCTCCTCACCTTCCTAACCATTTTTCCCCCTCTCTTTTCTTTCGAAATCTGAGTGAAATTTTAAGCTGAGAACCGTGGGAATCCAGTAGGAAAATAAGGGAGAGAAATCGAGAGCAAGAAAGGTAGACAAGAAGCGCTCCACCTCCTCCGTGCCGCGTCGTCGTCGTTTCGTTCGTTTTCTTTCGAAACGAAACCAGGCATGTCTAGATCTCTTTCAAACCTCAATCAAGTCATATTATTAATTATTTTTCAGTACATGATCAGATTTTATCATTTCAAAAACCGAAATTTTCAGCAAAACAAGAAAGAAAATTCTGCACAGAATTTTATCGACTTCCATGCTTCACGATTGGTATGTTTTGTTTCGATTTCAGGGATGGATCGTTCCAGGGGCTCGAGGCTTCATATAGACATGTACTAGGACATGTTAGGGCCATGATAGATCGTGAGTTTCAGTTCCATACATGCTGGAACGAGCACATGACAGCAACCTCCCCATTAGTGCAGAATGTTGTTCGAAAAATTCAGTTTCTTGTCATGGAGGAAGGATCTGATCTTGGCTGCCCCAAGGGCCTATAGCCATGGTTGGATCACTTCCCTAGCATGTCTAAGACGTGACTAAGTTTCCCTTTTGGTGGCTTGGTCCATGGTTCATCGGTTTTTAATAAAAACGTCAAAACAGCCCCTATACCCCTTCGGCTTCTTCATTTGTTCAGCTTTTGGTTCGTTCTTTTGTTGCTTGGTATGGATCTTGGTTGGCCTATGGCCCTTAGCCACGGTTCATATCATGCTCCTAGATGTCTAGATCATGCCATGGTCAATCAAATGGCCACTGGAATGACGCAAGACATCGATCATAGCATAAACACTACACACGCATTCAAGATGCTCTCGGTTGGACCCTTCGGTTGAGTTTTGGTGTGATGCGGATTGTGGCTGGCCTAGGGCCCTTAGCCATGGTTCAAATCATTCCTTGGAATGTTGGTAAGAGTCTCTAGTCGGTGGTTCACGCCCTTAATGGCCGATAGTCTCGAAACCAACGCAAGTCTTGTAGTTGCGCAGCTGCTGGAAATTACAGCAAGTTGCTGTGTCGTTTAGAAGGCTCGTCTGAGTTCTTGGTTGGCTTTTAGCCCATGGCCTTGGACTGGACAGTGCCTCATTGAGTTAGGAAGGTCATTTTTTTGACCGTTCGTCATTTGGATCATTTTTGAGGTCGTACGAGAATTTACGGTGCAATGTGCCAAATTGACTCTCGAAAGAGCGTTTCGTGTTTTGGCCTCCATTCCACCTAGATTTCGACCCTATCATTTTAGGAGCATTATTTTATGATTTTTCAGCGTATTTTAATCATGACTATACGTCGGTTCAGTGTCGGTTCAAGTTGGCTCGGAGTCATGATTAAATGCGAAGTCATTAGGCGTCATAATCGCATCTTTTGAACGTAAATTGCGTAGTTGGTCAAGTTTAAGCTATTGCATAATTTTCATGGCACAGTTAGGTTGCAGCGAGCCTGGGAACGATCCAATCCAATCCAGTTGGTAAAATTACGGGACATTTTCATTATGCCAGTTAATTATTTTACGTGCATTAAATAGAAAATGATTATTTTTGAGATTTATGCGATATGGCTTGTGGTTCATTCACTATGTGGGAGTGTTATTTTATACGGTCGCCAGTGACCGATCAGTTCAGTATGGTACCACCCGGTCGCCAGTGACCGGCCAGCTCAGTTCAGTTTCAGCCTCCCCGGTAGCCAGTTACCGATCAGTTCAGCTTAGTGCAGTGGCCACAGGCGTAAAACATAATCTCAACAGAAAATTTTACCAGATATTTCAGTACAGGCTCCAAGGAGCAAATATTTTTACAGTGATTTCCAGTTCAATTATGCACGTATTATAATTGCTCAGTACAGATTATTTTCAGCATGCCTCAGAACATGATATTTTATCCCATGCATATTTTAATTCAGATTTTTACTCGTTACCTGTGATATATGCATGCTGAGTCTTTAGGCTCACTAGACTTGATTGTTGTAGGTACTGATGAGGCCAGGGCCGAGGGCGGGGACCAGTGAGCCAGCTTAGGTCGGCAGTAGTGGCACCCGAGGACCTTAGAGCAGCAGTTGTTATTTTTTTCCGCAAACAATTTTATCAGTCGTTGGATATTTTTAAATCGTTGTTGTTGGCAAAACTTTAATTTTCTTCCGCTGCAATATTTTGAAATATTGAACTTGATTCACCAGTGATTTTATGAATGAGGCCATTTAAGTTCTTTTAAAAAGAAAATTTTTAATTTTCCGCAAATTTTCAAGAAAGGAGTTTTAGGCCCTTCACACACCGCACCCGCGGTTCAAATGTAACCGCACCCGCGTTGATGTCACCGTACCCGCGGTCTTATATGTAGCGCACCCGCGGTCAACGTTTATGCAAAGTTGGATGGACTGCCGAAGCTTGAGCGCAGCCGCGGTTCATGAACTACCGCACCCGCGGTCATACGTGTTGATTGAAAAATAAAGCATGTGTCCTTGGACATGCATAGAAGGTGTGTTGTATTTCATTCACTCTTCCTCAACAGAATGAGAATCGAGAGGAACTCCATGAAAGCTCAAGTATTCATCATGTCTTAGAAATTAGATTGTGCAACATCCAACCAACCAAATTTCAATCCAAACATAGATTTATGCTCCTTGCATCAAAAGCTACAAAAGGATGTAAGTATTGTTCACTTTCAATATGTTTTGATATATATGTGTTGGGAGAATGATGAATTGAGCTCCATAATATGTTCTTGAGATTTTAAGCAATGTATATTCGTAACCGGATCGAAGAACGGACATTGTATGCTATTGTTACTATTTCTAGCATGCTTAGTGTTAAGATATGCAGATTTTGAGTACTATCATGTGTTGATGATGAGGATTATGAGTTGTGGTTACTGATTATTGAAGTTTGAGTTGACCGGTATCGAGAAACTACGCCGTTATGCCGCCAAAACGTACCGAGATTGAATATTGCTCCGTATGTGTATCCTTTTGAGTTAGAAGTTGATATGGTGCATTGTATATATGTCATTTTAGATTTGGTTTGACAGATTCGATATCGATAATATGAGACTTCGACTTCTACGGACGACAAGAAGGTATAGGTCATGTTTTGTTTGGGGAAGACACAACTCAAATGAGATTCAGTTTGAGTTTCCCAACAAAAATCACATACTGGAATTATTGTTTATCTTTTGATATGATTGTGATTTGTGTATAGATTTATATTCAAATCTCTTGATATGATGATGTCTTGTTTATAGATTTATATTCAAGCATTTGAGATAGGAGAGTCATTGGCAGACTTGCCAAACTAGATGTTCGGTGGTATCGACGTTTCGGATCAGATTCACTCCGATTGTAGACATTCGATACAGACATGACCGAAGTCTAGGAATAAGACGTACAGTTACCCCGAATGGGAGAGTAGGTGACAGACAGTGACGTCTTATTCACACCGGGATCCCTAGAGTAGAGTCGATTCGAGTCAAGACATGATTTGATTTGAGTTGCATGTTTAGATAGATCGGTTTCATAGACTATGGAGCCATTGTTATTGCTTTCATGCATGAATTATGATTTCGTATCAGCATGTATACATGTTTTATACTGGGATTCGTTCTCACCGGAGTTTCCGGCTGTTGTTATGTCTGTATGTGTGCATAACAACAGGTAGGGCAGGATCAGGGTCGCGACAGAGATGAGAGATGGACATAGCGTGGTGATCACGGGCGTAGCAGATGAACTAGTAGTTGTACTTTTGATATGTACTGTATTTAATTACTGGTTTGTAATATATGATTAAAACGAGACATGCATATTATGTTTGTTGTAATGAAATGAATATAGAATTATTTTGTGCCTGAGTTATAAACATTTGATTTAATGTTCAAAGCCAAATTTTGTCCCGTATTTTTGAACAATGATCCGACTAATCCCGAAAATAATTGAGTTAGAGCCCGAGTCCCCACAACAGGTGGTATCAGAGCAGTAGGTTATGTAGATTGAAATAGAATAGAATGAGTTGGGTAGATCGAGTCTTCTTCCTTGCTTTTGATGTGCTAGCATGATTTATTGCTTTTCCTATTATATGTTGTATTGTATCTGAGTTGATTTACAGCATATAATTGTGAAGACTGAATCAGAACCGATTCTGGATCAGAGATATATGATCAGAGGAGGACTGAGACAGATTGTATAGACTGTGTACTAATCTGTTTGATAATCAGATATGCCTCCTAGAAGGATATCCGCAACCAGCTGCAAGACAAGTGCTAGAACAAGGTAGTACGTCAGGTACTCAGATGGATGTTACTGCGAGACCGATGGAGACTTTGTTGAAGAGATTTCAATAGTTCCATCCACCTACCTTGAAGGGCACAGAAAATGCAGTGGATTGTGAAAGCTGGTTGGATGATATAGAGATGTTATTTGAATCACTTGCCTATACAGATGAACGTAGAGTGAAACTGGTTGGGCATCAGTTGCAAGAAGTGGCCAAGAGTTGGTGGCTAACGGCGAAACGAGCCTTAGAACATCGAGGTATTGATATTACTTGGAAAGTCTTTAAAGATGAATTTTATCAACGTTTCTTTCTAGTGTCGTATCGATAAGACAAAGGGGCCGAATTTGCCAACTTGAGACAGGGGCAATGGAACATAGAGGACTATGTTGCCAAATTCTCGTCCTTGCTTCGATTTGCACCTCATGTAGCAGGGAATGATGAGGCAGTTGTAGATCAATTCATAAATGGTTTGAATCCGGATATCTTCACCTTAGTGAACACGGGGCGACCCAACACTTTTCATGAGGCGCTGAATCGAGCGAAGGGAGCAGAGGCTGGCTTGATTAGGCAGCGAGGAGCTTCCTATAGTGCTCAAAGTCAGAGACAGCCGCAGCCTACCACCCAGTTTCCACCACCTCCTCCTCGATTTGATAGTGGAATCAGTAGTAGTGGAAAAAAGATTCTTTGAAAGCTAAGGGTAAGCAGTTCAAGAGAGCAGGGAGCAGCTCATCGAGCTCCAGTGGGTCAAGATAGAGAGGTCTTGGCCAGAGTACAGATGTGACAGGTGTATATTGTACTACTTGTGGAGGCCGACATGCCACCGAGCAGTGTTAGGGAGTGATGGGCAGATGTAATATATGTAATCAACAGGGACATTTCGCCAGTCTGTCCCCAGAGAGGTGCACAGAGATTTCAGAGTGCAGGGTCATCAGCATCAGTGACTCAGCCCGAAAGGCAAGCTTCGTCTGTTCATTCCTTCCAGCCGCCGCCTACACAGTCCCAACCTAGAGCCAGAGGTGGCCAGACAGGGAGCCAACCTCCCAGAAAACAAGCTCAGGTGTTTGCATTGACGGAAGAGCAAGCTCAAGATGCACCAGACGATGTGATTGCAGGTAACTGTTTTCTTTGCGTTTATCTTGCATATGTATTGATAGATACAGGTGCATCACATATATTTATATCGGAACGTTTTGCATTGACACATGCATTGCCTGTAGAGTCACTGTCTACTGTAGTGTCTATTTCTTCTCCGTTGGGAAGTGGTCTGATATCTGTGACTTCAGTTAGACATTGTATACTACAGTTTGAAGGGCATAAGATTGATTTAGACTGTATTGTACTTGGCTTATCTGATTTCGATTGTATTGTCGGGATTGACATAATAACTAAGTACAGAGCCACCGTAGACTGTTTTCACAAGATTGTCAGATTCAGACCTGAAATGACAGAGGAGTGGAAATTCTACGATAAGGGTTCCAGATCTCGGATTCCCTTAGTATCTGCTCTGACAATGAGTAAATGGTTGCAACAAGGAGCAGAAGGGTTCCTTATTTATTCAGTAGATCTACCGAAATTGAGCCCGGCATTGGCAGATTTTCCAGTAGTACGGGAGTTTGCAGATTTATTTCCTGACGAGATTCCAAGGTTACCTCCAGCCCGAGAGGTAGATTTTAGCATTGATATTATTTCAGGTACCGCTCCTATTTCGAGAGCTCCATATAGGATGGCGCCAATAGAATTGAAAGAATTGAAAGCACAACTAGAAGATCTTCTAGCCAAGGGATATATCAGACCTAGTGTATCTCCTTGGGGCGCACCAGTGCTATTTGTGCGAAAGAAAGACGGTTCTATGAGATTGTGTATAGATTACAGGCAACTGAACAAGGCAATGATAAAGAACAAATATCCTTTGCCTCGTATCGACGACTTATTTGATAAGTTGCAGGGATCTTCTATCTATTCCAAGATCGATCTGAGATCTGTATATCACCAGCTGCGAGTACGAGATATTGATATACCAAAGACAGCATTCCGAACCAGGTATGGACATTACGAATTTATTGTCATGCCTTTTGGTTTAACGAATGCTCCAGCGGTGTTTATGGGACTAATGAACCGTGTTTTTCAGAGGTATTTAGATGAGTTTGTGATTGTTTTTATTGATGATATTTTGGTGTATTCAAAGAATCTTAATGAACATGCCAATCATTTGAGAATTGTGTTGCAAACATTGAGAAATGAAAGATTATTCGCTAAACTGTCAAAGTGTGAGTTTTGGATGAGACAGGTTGTCTTCTTGGGTCATATCATATCTGGAGACGGTATTTCTGTGGATCCGAGTAAAGTTGAAGCTGTGATCGGTTTGCCAAGACCGACTTCTGTGCCAGAGATACGCAGTTTCATGGGTCTGGCAGGGTACTATAGACGATTCATTAAAGATTTCTCTAGTATTGCGAAGCCGATTACCCAGTTGACACAGAAGAATGCGCCATTTGTGTGGTCTACAGACTGTGAGTCTAGCTTTCTAGAGTTGAAGAAGAGGTTGACCAGTGCACCTGTCTTGATGATTCCCTCAGGTACTGGGAATTTCGTTGTATATTGTGATGCATCTCACAGAGGGCTAGGATGTGTTCTTATGCAGCGAGGTCATATGATCGCATATGCCTCTAGAGAGCTGAAGCCACACGAGATTCCATACCCCATTCATGATCTTGAATTGGCGGCTATCGTATTTGCCTTAAAGATTTGGCGTCATTATCTTTATGGTGAGAAATTTGAGATTTACTCTGACCATAAAAGCCTAAAGTATCTGTTTTCTCAGTCAGAATTGAACATGAGGTAGCGTAGATGGCTTGATCTACTGAAAGATTTTGATTGTGAGATCAAGTACTATCGAGGGAAGTCAAATGCAGCAGCAGATGCCTTGAATCGAAAGGTTTGTGCCCTATCCTTATCGACGATAGGTGTTTCGAATTTAGTTGAAGATTGTTGTTTGTCTGGTTTAACATTTGATACAGCTAGTAGACCTCTACGACTTGCTTCGATTCAAGTTGAGCCAGATTTGATCATGAAAATCAAAAAAGCTCAAAGAACATATCAGAATATACAGAAGTCAATTCAGATGGTCAGATCAGGACATCAGTCTGAATATCAGGTACGTGATTTTGTCCTGTATGTGAATAACCGTATTGTAGTGCCAGATGTTTCGAGTTGAAACAACAGATATTGTCAGCAGCGCACTGTAGTCGGTTCGCATTCACACTGATGGCAGAAAGATGTACAACGACTTGAAGACACAATTCTGGTGGAAACAGATGAAATCAGATATTGCCGAATATGTGTCTAAGTGCTTAAATTGCCAACGGGTGAAGGGCGAAAGAAAGAAGCCCGGAGGTTTACTTCAGAGTTTGTCTATTCCTGAATGGAAATGGGATCACATTTCCATGGATTTCGTGACGAAGTTACCTCGATCATCCCGGGGTTGTGATGCGATTTGGGTTGTGATAGACAGATTAACCAAATCAGCGTGTTTTATTCCGTACAGAATGACGTACAGACATGATCAGATGGCTGAGATATATGTCCGAGAGGTAGTCAGATTACATGGTGTGCCGAAGTCTATCGTATTAGACCGTGATCCACGATTCACTTCTCACTTTTGGCACAGTCTGCAGCAGACTTTAGGTACGACATTGCACCTGGGCACTGCTTATCATCCCCAAACAGACGGACAGTCAAAGCGGACTATCCAGACTTTAGAGGACATGTTGAGAGCTGTAGTGCTAGACTTTGGCACTAGTTGGAAGGATTCACTACCCTTGTGTGAATTCTCGTACAACAACAGCTATCAAACGAGCATAAAGATGGCACCGTTTGAAGCATTGTATGGCAAGAAGTGCAGATCTCCGTTGTACTGGGATGGTATATCTGAAGTACCAGAACTTGGGCCTGATATGATTCGAGAGATGAATGAGAAAGTAAAGATCATTCAGAAAAGAATGAAGACAGCACAGGATAGGCAAGCCAAGTATGCCAATATCAGACGTAGACCATTAGTATTTGAACAAGGAGACAGAGTGTTTTTGAAGATTTCACGTTTCCGAGGCATTGTCAGATTTGGCAAGCGTGGGAAATTGTCTCCTAGATACATCGGTCCATACGAGATTCTTGAAAAGGTTGGCGATCGAGCATATCGACTAGCTCTTCCTCCTTCTCTATCCGGGATACATGACGTTTTTCATGTATCAATGCTACGTAGATACATGCCAGATTATTCTCATGTCATTCGGCCTGACGAAGCTGAGCTGGATCAGACGTTGAGTTACGTTAAACAACCAATACAAATTCTTGATCGAAAAGAGAAACAGCTCAGAACGAAGACTATTCCGCTAGTGAAAGTCCAGTGGAGTCGTCATGGCACCGAGGAAGCGACTTGGGAGACAGAATCAGATATGAGACAGAAATATCCCGAGTTATTCTCATGATGTGAGTATTTATTCAGCTTTTGATTTTACGGCTGTTTGTACATACTTTGATTAATTGATTTCACGTTCGAGGACAAACTAATATCTCAGAGGGGGAGAAATGTAATGCCCTAGATTGTATGTGGATAAAATGAAAAGATGAAGTGTGCTGGAAGAAAGGGACCGAACCCGCGCCTAGAGAAGCACCGCACCCGCGGTGCATGGACAGAAAGTTAGCCATTTTTACAGTAGGGTCACCGCACCCGCGGTCCAAGAAGGAGTGCACCCGCGGTTGATGGACAGAGAGTTGGAAATTAATTACAGAAATGACACCGCACCCGCGGTTCAAATGTAACCGCACCCGCGTTGATGTCACCGCACCCGCGGTCTTATATGTAGCGCACCCGCGGTCGACGTTTATGCAAAGTTGGATGGACTGCCAAAGCTTGAGCGCAGCCGCGGTTCATGAACTACCGCACCCGCGGTCATACGTGTTGATTGAAAAATAAAGCATGTGTCCTTGGACATGCATAGAAGGTGTGTTGTCTTTCATTCACTCTTCCTCAACAGAATGAGAATCGAGAGGAACTCCATGAAAGCTCAAGTATTCGTCATGTCTTAGAAATTATATTGTGCAACATCCACCCAACCAAATTTCAATTCAAACATAGATTTATGCTCCTTGCATCAAAAGCTACAAAAGGATGTAAGTATTGTTCACTTTCAATATGTTTTGATATATATGTGTTGGGAGAATGATGAATTGAGCTCCATAATATGTTCTTGAGATTTTAAGCAACGTATATTCGTAACCGGATCGAAGAACGGACACTGTATGCTATTGTTAATATTTCCAGCATGCTTAGTGTTAAGATATGCAGATTTTGAGTACTATCATGTGTTGATGATGAGGATTATGAGTTATGGTTACTGATTATTGAAGTTTGAGTTGACCGGTATCGAGAAACTACGCCGTTATGCCGCCAAAACGTACCGAGATTGAATATTGCTCCGTATGTGTATCGTTTTGAGTTAGAAGTTGATATTGTGCATTGTATATATGTCATTTCAGATTTGGTTTGACAAATTCGATATCGAGAATACGAGACTTCGACTTCTACGAACGACAAGAAGGTATAAGTCATGTTTTGTTTGGGGAAGACACAACTCAAATGAGATTCAGAAACGACGACGACGCGGCGCGAAGGAGTGGTGCGATCTAGCTTTCTTGTCTACCTTGCTCGATTTCTCTCCTCTTAAAAGCTATGAACCTCATGATTTTTTTTTTCTTCTCACATACACTCTGAATTCGGTGGAGAGGGGAGGATAATATTGGTTAGGGGAGTGAGGGAGTGGTTGCCATATAATGGGGAACAAGCAAAACCAAGTCTACTAGTTTTGAAATTTGAATTATGGTTGCTATCAAATGATATGTTGGATGATTCTAGAATGCAAGTGGCCGAACATGCAAGGCAAAACCGAAACTCATATGCTGTACCAAGGAAAGGCCGAAATTGGGAAAGGGGCTGTTCTTGCGTTTGATTTAAAAACCGATGCACCATGGACCAAGCCACCAAAAAGGCGACTTTGTCACGTCTTAGACATGCTAGGGAAGTGATCTAACCATGGCTATAGGCCCTTGGGGCAGCCAAGATCAGATCCTTTCTCCTCATGACAGCAAACTGAATTTTTTTTCGAACACAAATGGACACCATTGGAGTTGCTGGCATTTTCGAATTTTCAGCAAGCATGGGGGTTGAAGTACTGGACTAAAGTGATCCTAATCCATCTTAGAACATGTCTAGATGTCGCCTTGGGAGCCTGGAATCGAGCCAACCACCTGAAGGTACAAAAACAAGCAAAACCGTCCAACAAAAATCACATACTAGAATTATTGTTTATCTTTTGATATGATTGTGATTTGTGTATAGATTTATATTCAAATCTCTTGATATGATGATGTCTTGTTTATAGATTTATATTCAAGCCTTTGAGATAGGAGAGTCATTGGCAGACTTGCCAAACTAGATGTTCGGTGGTATCGACGCTTCGGATCAGATTCACTCCGATTGTAGACATTCGATACAGACATGACCGAAGTCTAGGAATAAGACGTACAGTTACCCCGAATGGGAGAGTAGGTGACAGACAGTGACGTCTTATTCACACTGGGATCCCTAGAGTAGAGTCGATTCGAGTCAAGACATGATTTGATTTGAGTTGCATGTTTAGATAGATCGGTTTCATAGACTATGGAGCCATTGTTATTGCTTTCATGCATGAATTATGATTTCGTATCAGCATGTATACATGTTTTATATTGGGATTCGTTCTCACCGGAGTTTCCGGCTGTTGTTATGTCTGTATGTGTGCATAACAACAGGTAGGACAGGATCAGGGTCGCGACAGAGATGAGAGATGGACAAAGCGTGGTGATCACGGGCGTAGCAGATGAACTAGTAGTTGTACTTTTGATATGTACTGTATTTAATTACTGGTTTGTAGAATATGATTTAAACGAGACATGTATATTATGTTTGTTGTAATGAAATGAATATAGAATTATTTTGTGCCTGAGTTATAAACATTTGATTTAATGTTCAAAGCAAAATTTTGACCCGTATTTTTGAACAATGATCCGACTAATCCCGAAAAGAATTGAGTTAGAGCCCGGGTCCCCACATATATTAAATCATTAAAAATAATTATTTAATAAAAAAAATTTCTCTCGCATGGTCCCCAGTCTCAGTTCCTCTATTGCTTCTCGAATCACTTTTAGAACACATTTTTATGCATTCTAGTAGAAAATAATATTTTAAAAATTTAAACATGCATACCACATTTAATTAATGCAACTAAAATAAATTGATTAAAATAAATAAGAAATTTGATAATTTGAAGGCATGTGGTTCACGTGAACCTTCAAATTTTCTGGACGTTAAAATCTACCCCCTTAAATTGAATTTTTTCCCCGAAATTTGCTTACCCTTGATAATCAAAAAGTTTAGTCATAATTTAGTATCCTAATAATCCAAGCTTCCGCTGCGCCAATCTTAGTAAAATAAGTTTTATACTATCTTTATGTCTCCTCAACACTAATTAAATTTTCCTTCAAGCTCCTCATTTATGAATCGCGGCTTAAACGACCTATGGTGACTTGGTTTTATTTTACTATAACCTCGAATTTTGAATTTTCTCACAGTTACTAGTATAAGAAATGGAGGTCCAAACTTATCATATCTTACTTTCCTTATACTATACCCAAGATGTTCATCAACCTATTATATTTCAATATTAAAAATCCCAAAAGCATCTTTTCATAAATGTATTGAACTCAAGATATGCTAAGGCTTTAAATCTAAATATTAGCATTTATACGGTTCAACTTAAGAGATCTTAACACTAAAATTTACTAATCGACTTCTATCTTGGGTAATATACTTAATAGTTAAACATTATTTGAACCCCATAATAATATTAATCTAAGATCCTTGAATCGAACATTTAACTTACGGCACAAAACTAAAGTAATTAGACTATTTACAAGTACATCCTAAACATAAAATTGCTGCAAAACATAAATTTCACCCAAAATTTTCATCTAAACACCTATCTCGTAAACTTGTAACTTCAAACTTACAAAAATAGTCATAGATAACACAATTTCACCACACAAAACCAACCTTCTAAAAAAATTTAACCATAATAAATGTATAATTTTAACTCTTAAAATCATGACTAAAACTTATGATACATCAAACCTTAAGTTCCCAAAATTATGTTACTTAATATCTAATCCTATAACTTAACTACTTGATTAACTTTACCTTGAATTGTCATCATTCTACATTTTTAATTTGCCAAAACATTATTCCACTAACGTTTAGATTTTCAACCTCAATATTAATTCATTAAACAATGCCCTTGATTACCATTCTTTTTAACATTATAACCAAAATATTCAAGATTCTAAATATCCCTTTATTCTAAATCATCGAAAATTCATTCATTTAAACCATTCAATTCTCATTTATTGCTAAACTAGTCCCCAAACTCCTTAACAATTGCAAAATTAATTCCTAATTTCCTCAAAACTTATCCAGTTGGTCCTTAATTTCGAAAATTCTACAATTAATCCTTAAGTTCTTGGCATTCCTAATTCCATTCTGTATGTTTTCCGTAACATAAAGTTTAATAATTTTAAGCTTATTAAACACAAAATCAATTCTCATAACCAATCTTACATTTCCATCAAAACAAAAATTCCAAAAATATACATTTTTATAGTTCTAAAGACCGACGCAGTATCCGAATCATTATTCCTTATATGTAATTCTCGAAAATTAACTCAATTAATAACTACGAATAATCAGTATTTTCTTAGAAAATCTACATGTCCCAAAAGCATTCATAATCTTCATGATTATTTTATGACCCAAAGAGTAGAACATCAGTATTAAAACCCAAAAATCAATATAGTCAAATCATTTTCAATTTTTCCTAACGCCCATTAACCAAATTCTTAAATATGTCCAATTCCACTACGAAGCCAGCATGCATGAAAATCACATAATTTCTTATTTCATATCGTAACATGATAAACATTCTAAAACATAGCTTTTAGCGTAAAAAAATGCAACCATGCAGGTTTAATCATCAAAATCATTTATCATGCAAACTTAAACATAAATGTCATTTAACTTCAAAAAGTGTTTAAACAAGTAGCTTTAACGTATAAACCATGTAAACACGCATATGATAACATCAATAACATTTAAAACATTTAAACTTACAGACTTGAGGCTTGACGACTGAGCTTTCTGGAACTAGCGGTGGCACAACCCTTTGCATGAACATTGCTCTGATATCAACTGAAACGTTCACTACTCGTTTTATTTAAAATGTATTAGAATTTTTTTTTTATCCATACTTTCGGCCGAAAAACTATACACACACACATATATATATATGTATATATTTTGCTATTTAAATACCAATCAACTTACTATTTGAAAATCCCAAAAGAATGCAATTCAAAACATGAAATCGTAAATTTCAAAAAACCTAAACTAAAATTTTTCAAAATAAAGCATAAACATCCTAATCTCTCAAAAGCATAGAAGTCACAAAATCTTTAACGTAAACTTAAATCGTAAACATAATTTTTGTGTTAAACTAGTGACGGTCCACGGGTTGTGTGCATCTTAAGTCTAGCTAGTTCAACCATCATGGCCTCCATCAATATCAACATAATGTTCAGCTGCATCGATCACATCTAGTGTGTTTATTGACTCAGCAAACCTTAACCATGATAGAGTGTAATGCATATACAATCACATGCAACAGTGAAAATACTTTTAAGAAAATAGCTTTTCATGAACAATTATAAACTTAAACATTTTCTTCTCATCATATATTCTTTTCTTTTCATCATATATATATGTTTCTCTTTTTATTGAATTCAGATACTCATTTGTGACTTTCGTATTAGCTGTATATCGATGGGTCCATCTATGTATTACCATGGTACCGAATGACGGGGACATTAGCGACACTTTAACCCGTCAACTTAGCCTTGGACTTACATATCATCGTATTAGTCACAATAAATTCAGCTCCTTCAACATTTCATATTTCTATCACTTATAAAATGTAATGTCCCGAAAAATTGAACGTCCACGTGAACCACATGTATGCAAGTTATCAAATTTCTTATATATTTTAATAAAATTCCTTTAATTGCATAATTTTGCATGATTTCATGAAACTAAGGATTTTATGTCCCGATATTCGATGTCGCACCGGAAAACGGAGATCGGAGTCGATTAAGGTGAAAAAAATTGAATGTTATATTTTATTTTAAGTCAAGAAATTATTTATTTTAAATAAATTATAAACTTTAGCATTTTAAAGGTTAATTTAATTTATTAGACGATTTAAAAGATTTTAAGCGTTTAAAATTTAAAATGTAAATTTTTGAAAATTTAAGATTTATTCCTTGAAATTGTTGTGAAATATTTTATAATGATTTTTATGCCATAATTAATATATTTAATTGGTATTTAAGCATATTAGGAGTTTCAAGTATTTAAATTAGAAAATTTTCAAAATTTGGGTGTCAATCTTTTAAATTAAGGGGTGATATTTTAAATTGTTTATCTAGTATTTATCTAATTGTTTCTAATGATCTAAACCTTTAAACTAAAGTTTAATTTGAATTATTAGGCGATTTTAAGATTTTAAGCGTTTAAAATGTTAATTTTGAAAATTTAGGAATCTAATCCTTAAATGTGATGCAAAATATTTTTATAAAGAATTTTATGTCATACACAAATTATTTAGCATTTAAATATTTAAGTTGAATTAGTAATTTTATGTATTTAATTATATATTTTCAAAATTTGGGATAAATTTTAATATATTTATGTAAAATATAATTATTTTTTTTAGTGTTTTATTAACCTAAACTATGTTTAAATATAAATTAGTCATCTTAACACACTAAAACTCCAAAAAAAAAGTCGCACACAAGATGCCCAAGCCATGAAGAAATGCATCACGCACACACTACCGCACCTTGGATTTCACACACAAACAGCCGAGAGCTTCTAGCCTAGGATTTCAATTTTTTGACTTGTTTCCTTCGATTCAACTATCACCGATCCTTCATCAAATGTAGCACTATCGATCCACGCCACTTTTACGCCAAAAGAAAAATGCCGCTCCGATCGCCCACCGACTTCCCCGCAACAATTATTGATGATTCAAGCGTTTTTTTACGCAAAGGCACACCTTAATTCTCATTTTTCTCATCTATCACACCATAATATATATTTGATGCATGTTTGCATGAAAAGCACGTGGGATTTGTAATTATTTTCGTTTTTATGCAAAATTATGATTATAACATGTGTTTTTCAAACTTAAAACTCTTCATAATGATGCAAAAGGGGGCTGCCATAGTAGGGAAACTTGAAGAGATCATTTTCCACATGTTTAAGGACCCTTAGGTTCATGTTTGAAGGTTGGACAAATAGAGCAACTAGGTTGAACGAAAATTATATGTATTTGAGGACTAGGGTTCTGAAACGTCCACTACCTCTTTTTTAAATAAATCATAAACTCAAAATTTATTAAATAAAATAACTTAACATTTCTGTAATTTATAATAATTTAAAATTTGAATCTCAAGTGCATAAAATAAATCTGTAAATTATCGACTAACCAAAAATCCTACATCGACATTTAAAAGATCAACTAACAATAAAATAAAGTATAAAAATCCCTAATAAAATCATTAACAATAGTCTTTTAAATCTTTTATCTATCACGCTAGTGCGGAAAATAAATGTCCCTCTGGGAATGTACTTCCGAAATCGATCCACTCAAACGTCAGCGCCTCCTCATATCATCAAATCCTGCATCATTCAAACCTAGTGAGTATAATGACTCAGCACGTTCTAAACAAGAGTAACAAATAAGACATATACAATCACATGCAATAAAAATCATACTTTTATTTTAAAATAGATTTTTAGAGTAAATAAATTATAAACTCGTAAAATCATTTTAATCGTAAAGATTTCAATCCTTTACCATTTTGGGTGAAGTTTGATCCTCGAAAATGACTAGCTTTTATCCTCTGGTCGACTGATCAGTCTTCAGCTCCACATGGACCATGAGGGCGGGCACTAGGCTCCGCCATGGAAATACAATTGTCAGGCTCTCTCTGGGCCTTTTCCCTCACGACATCTCCACAAAAATTGTAAGTTCACTGTTCTTTCTTAAAACGGATCTCTCACATATCATATATCATTTGTCAAAGTCAATGCACATCCCTCAAAATATTTTTCCTTTTCTTTTAAAACATAAAATATCATAACTTTCCAAAAATAACATTTGTAACAGTAAAAATTGCACAGATATATCATAAATCATAAAATATCATATTTTTATCAAAATCATCATTTTAAATCATTTAACATGCATTATGATCCTTTAGGACGCTGCCAAGCTTTTACGTATTACCCAAGTGTAACATGACCGTTTCGCCCCTAGATATAAAAACTCTCTATTTTGACTTTTTTTTTTACTTTTGATTACAAGGGCTTATCCCAAATAATTATTTAAGTTTAAATCTGATTTTTCATAATTTTATTCAGCTTAATTTGAGCCTTTTCGATTAATTTTTAATTAATAATTCGTGAGACGTTTAATTCCCGGAAAATTCAAACTTTAATATTTTTTTTCCCAAAATTTAGACACAGACTTTTTATTTCCTAAAATACCCTTGTGAGCCATGAACCACCCCCGTGGACCCATTGTTCGAATTTATTCATTAATTTTGGCAATATTGACCCTTAACCAAGACCACCGAGCCATCTCCCTATTTTGTCGAGCCACGGTCGAGCCACTTCAAGCTAGACCCTAGCTGACCCATTTAGGTACCCTACTGACCAACCACAAGCCATTAACCAACCCTTTTTCTCGCGAAACACTTACTACCCCTAGACCCGAGCTGTGCTTGGAGTCTCCTTGGCTTGCTAGGACTCCTATCCCATGTAAGGACCCTCTTACTACTTAACCACCGAACCCCTCAGACCCTCCCCCTCCTTTGACCCTGCTCAGGGCACCCGAACACAGCCCAAGCCTTCGAGCCAACGCTGCAAGCCTTGCAATCAGAAAAAGCTGCGCTCACCCCTCCCTCAAGCGCTCTTAGTGTCCTAGCCTTACTAAGACTCTACCACTTCGGCAGCCCCTGAGTCCAGCACAACCTAGCCATCCCTAGACCTCTAGTACCTCCCGAACCTCGCCTGCCCCCCCCCCCCCCCCCCCACGCACCAGACTGATTGCTCAAACAAGCCGCACGTCTTCTCTTCAACACTCGTATCTAGCGCCTCTCCTTCCATCCTGCTTGCAGCCGTGTCCAGCCGCCCTAGGACTCTCCCTAATACATCCCTACCACCTTCATCGAGCCCTTGAACAGCCTTGTCCATGCCCTAATGCACTAGTCCACAACGCCGAGCCCCTAGCACTCATGAAAAACCCATAAACCCTTGGCTCTACTCTCCAACATGCACAACCCCTTCCCAACCATGTCCAGCCCTCTTTTATTAACTTTTACGACTCTTTTCCATCCCTTAAACATATATTACTGGCAGCGTGTCCGTTGGATAAAAGGGGATCAGTTAAGGTGCCCGGATGCGCAACGGAAGTTTCAAAAATCAAGTTTTTCAAGAAGAAAACCGAGCACCCACTAGTGTGTGTAGAAAATATCAAAAACACCAAAATGACATTCATAGTGTGATTATAAATGTACTTATAAATCAAAAGGATTGATGTTTTGGCTCAAACTAAGTTGTAAAAAGCTTAGCTCTTGAAGGTAGACAATCTACAAGCTTCCAACACCACTCCTTGCTAAATGGACTTCTTCCATCAAAATTAGGTCCACCACTAATAAGGTAGATCCACTCTAATTCTGCACTAGAAAAATTAGAGCAAATTTCTTTTTAGAAGAGAATGTGTTCCTCAACAATTGAAGAACAAAAATTGGGAGAATAATGGAGTGCAAATTTTGGCCACTATGCATGTGGAGTAAAGAGGAGCAATTTTCTTGGTGTTTGAAAAAGTTAAAGTAAGCATGTGCATGACATGCCTTGGATATTGAAAAAGTAGCCTCCAACCCTTCACCTCTCATGCATGCAATTCTATTTGGGCTTGTAACAATTACAAAGCCCATTGACTTTAATTTCAATGTCTCAAACAAAGTTGAGACCAATTAAACCTTATTTGAATTACTCAAGCCCACTAGTTGAATAATTATTTCTTATTGGGCTCTACAAGACCCAATATGATTTAATTAATTCAACACTTGAATTAATTTAATTATTTGGGCTCTACGAGGCCCACTAATATTTAATTAATTCAACACTTGATTTGATTTAATTTAATCAATAATAATGTTTATGACAATCATAATTTTCAAATACATTATTTATTATGCCAACTTTTAATTTAGGAACACTTCCACAAATTAAAAGTTTCATTCCCCTCATAGAAGTTATACTTCTATTTTTCCTTACTCTTATAAACTCCTTTATAAGCCGTTCAACACATTGAACTATTTTACTTCTCAATGGGATCTAAAAAGTTAGCACTTATGTGACCCTCAAAAGTTCAATGATACAACTAGCCGTGAGTTCACATCTCAATGTGATTCATGACTAAACATGTCCTTATATGAGTATATCCCAAATGCTCCATTCTTATTATCAACTCCTTGATAACAAGAAAATCAGAACTCAAGTCTGATAGTACCCAACCAATCATGTTAAATGCCTAGCAGCATCCGCTTACATTATTCCCTAGGTATCAAAAGATAGTGCCTGCAAGAACCATTCAATTATGGTTAGCGTACAGTACGGTCCCTTCAACTCATATATCCCGATCGATTCGACAACAATTGGTATATCGAGAGTTGTCAAAGAATCGAAACTATGTGTCATGTCATAGTTGCATCGATTGTGAAATCTATGAAACCCTTTCATAATTACCACCATCACTCTGATCAGAGATTTCAAACTATATACACATAGGATATCCATACCCGAAGGTAGGTGGTGAATCCCCGACTACAATGCATCGACTCCTATATGATTCGACAAAACACCCAACCTTGCCACCTGATGACCCCATATGAGTCGGTAAACAAGTCAAAGTGCAATGCTAGCATATAGAGTCTCAATGTTGTCCCGGGTCATAAGGACTAATAGTGTACAACCATAAACTAAAGCGTTTCAACTCGATAAATGAGAACCACTTGGAAAATATTTTATGGAGGGTTGTTCAATGCTCTCTACAAGGAGCTCCTATCTGCATGCTCGGATATCACAATGTCCCCTACCAATGAAACATGGTACTCACATCGCAGATACTAGTCTCAAACTCGAAAGGCCTATATCCTTCTTAGTGGCGGCTGAATTGTAATGCCCGAGATTTATGGTGTTGTAAATCTGAAATGATTCATTGATTAATTGATGTGATTATAGATAGAACGGATCAGATCGGGGAAGCCGGAAAGAAGTTTGAATTATGGGCGAGGAAGAGACCTCGCGCATATGCGCGACCCTGCCTCGCGCGCAGATGCGCGATGCAAGGCATGGATCCACGCATGTGCGCGAGGGTACCCGAGAGTTGTGAAGAATGGTTAAGGACCTCGCGCACATGTGCCGAATGAGGGCGCGCATATGCGCGAGCTGCCGAGGAAGGAGTTGCGGAGACCAGTAGGTCTCAAGCATATGCGCGAGTTGAGGTCGCTCATATGCGCGAGAAGTGTTGGGCAAAACTGAAGCCACTTGCCCCTTATCATGCATTGATATATATAAGCAACGTTATTCCTTCAGAATTCAGAAAGGAAAAGAGGAAAACGAGAAAAGGGTCAGCAGAATTGTGTGAAAAATCCTTACGCCTTTATATTTCGATCTGTCCGTCTGATTTTCAATCCGACTTCAGTACTATGTTCCTATCGACGCAGGCTACAACTGGACTTAAGTTTTGATATGATTTGAAATTATGATACTGTCAGAATCGGATATGATTCATATATGGTGTTCTCGACATACTAGACATCGTTTAATCGAAATCGGATTGAAGAACAGATACCGTATGGAATTGTTATTATTTTTAGAGTTGATTTGATTGAGATGTGATATCAGATTGGTGTTCTTATCGATTGTGAGTTGCAAGAATTGATATGTATTGATTTGTATTGCTCGGTATATTCAGATTGTTCCGTTATACCGTGATTTTGAGTTACATTCAGATTGATCAGATTCGGTATTAATTTGAGCAGTATATTGATATTGTACTTCTTGATATTGTTATTGTCAGATTGAGTATTGACAGACTTCGAATTCCAGACTTGAACGTTGTCAGAACTGAAACTAAAGAAAGGTATAAGTCAATGTGGTACCGGGAGAACGACTCGAGAATGATATACTTGAGTTTTCCTAAATCACATACTTAGTGTTATTGTGTGCATTGATTTGAATTGATATTCTTGTTCTATTGATTTATAGAAAGCATGTATTAGATGAGTGATCTTGTGACATAGGTGTCAGATTGTGACGGAATCGTCACTGACACATTGCACATTGTCACAGGATAGTGATTTGGCGAAAGTGCCAAAGTCTATGACGGATAGGTCAAGACACTGGATTTTTGGTTATATCGATGTTGAATAGAATTGGAGTTTCTTCTATTACTGATATTCGATATGGAATACCAACGTCTGGAAACCGGGATCCCTAGACTAGGATTAATTCTAGTCTGAAAAGTGGAGTCACGAGTCTGGTTGATGATTTTATATTGGTTATGTTTCAGATTTTGATACATGTTACTGATATCTGTTACATGCCTTTACATTGTTTATATGATTACACGTTTCGTTGATTTATACTGGGATATATTTCTCACCGGAGTTATCCGACTGTTGTCGTGTTTGTATGTGTGCATGACAACAGGTGGGACAGGATCAGGATCGAGGAGATGAAGAGAGAGATCGTTATTAGAGTCGAGACTACGGACCATGATTAGAGATAGTGTCTGAACACTTGATATTTAGTTGTTAAACCTTAGTTTGAATGATTGTATATAGTACAAGACTTGTACTTTAATATTAACATGTATATTAGAATGTATTCCAATACGTTCCGCATTTAATACTGTATTTTTTTAAAAAAAAATTAGACCCTATTTATTATAATCGATTCAATTGTCCCAATGATGATTAAGAACATGATTAGCGTCCGGGTCCCCACATGAATCGACTAAGAACTGTTTAGAATATACAGTATTCCAAATATGAGTTTCATGATACTCATCATATGAGCATCTCATATTCTTTCTACTATTTGTATATTATAGGACTTTGTCTATGCAACAAGCATGGATATACAGATAAATATGTGCCAAAACAATAATTTAAAATATTTTTAAAATAAAGATTGTTTATACATAGAGTTTCAACGTGAACCCTCAGCCAACACTTTGCTCGACGAGCACTTACTCTAACAATCTCCCACTTGCACTAGAGCCAACTACCCATATGTTTCAAACCCATTGATTCGCGATTCTTCTCGAATAATGGTCATGGTAAAGGCTTAGTTAGTGGATCAGCAACATTATCTGCAGAGCCGACTTTGTCAATCAACACTTCTCCTCTTTCCACAATCTCTCGAAGGATGTGGTACTTACTCAATACATGTTTGGATTTTTTATGAGACCTAGGCTCCTTTTCTTGAGCTATGGCTCCCGTGTTGTCACAAAACACCGAGATAGGAGCAACTCCATTAGGAATGTCGCCCAACTCTTGGACGAAACTCCTTATCCAAAAAGCCTCCTTTGCTGCAGCTGATACAACAATGTATTCAGTCTCAGTGGTGAATTCCGCAGTACTATCTTGCTTGGAACTCTTCCAAGAGACAGCAGCACCATTGAGCATGGATACGAACCCAGAGGTTGACTTCGAGTCATCTATATCGCTTTGGAAGCTAGAGTCGGTATAGCCGACCAATTTCAGTTCTCCACCCCATAGACCAAGAACAACTTATTGGTCCTTATCAAATACTTGAGGATGTCTTTCACTGCTTTTCATTGTGGAAGACCGGGGTTCGATTGATATCTACTAACTACACTTAGTGCATAAGCCACGTCAGGATGTGTATACATCATCCCATACATGATACTACCAATTGCGGATGCATGCGGAATGCGTGTCATCGCCGATATCTCTGAATCAGTCTTGGGAGACATAGACTTGGATAGAGACACGCCATGACACATTGGTAGATATCCTCTCTTGGACTCATCCATCGAGAACTGCTTAACGATGGTATCAATGTATGTGGACTGAGTGATACCAAGCAATCTTCTCGATCTATCTCTATAGATCTGTATTTCCAATACAAAAGATGCTTCACCAAAGTCCTGTATCGAGAACTTACTCGCTAACCATATCTTAGTTGATTGCAAAATCCATACATCATTCCCAATGAGTAGAATGTCATCAACATAAAGCAGCAGGAATGTCACAGCACTCCCACTGACCTTCTTATACACACAGGGTTCCTCAAGATTCTGATTAAAACAAAACTATCTGATTGTACTATCGAATCTGAATTTCCAACTCCTAAATGCCTGCTTTAGACCATAAATAGATCTCTGAAATGTGCATACCATATGCTCACTTTCGACATATGTAAACCCTTCAGGTTGTGACATGTAAATCTCTTCCTTAGTATCCTCATTAAGAAAGGCTGTCTTGACATCCATCTTCCATATCTCATCGTCATACCATGCAGTTACGGCTAGCAAAATCCTTATACACTTGAACATTGCAAGTGGAGAAAATATTTCCTCAAAGTCAACTCCTTGTCTTTGAGTATATCCTTTTGCTACCAATCGCGCCATTTCGGTCAATACCTTCCCATCCGCCCCAAGTTTCCTCTTGTAAATCCATTTACACCCTATGCGAACAGTTCCCTCAGGTGGATCCACGAGATTCCACACTTAGTTTGAATGCATGAAATTCATATCAGATTCCATTGCTTCAAGCCACTTGGATGAATCAGCATCAGATAACGCTTCCTTGAAGTCTAATGGATCACATCCATGGTTAGGCTCATCATGACTCTCTTCAAGAAGCAGACCATACCTCATAGGTGGTCTCGAGACTCTCTCGGATCTTCTAGGAGTTTGTATCTCCTCTCTTGGCTCTTCGGGTGTGGGTTCTTTAATTGTGGATGTCTCTCGAACTTCTTCGAGTTCTATCATCTCCTCTTTTCTATCCAATAGAAATTTCTTTTCCAAAAAAGTTGCATTTCTAGAAATAAACACCTTTGTTTCTTGGGGATGATAGAAATAATATCAACTGAATTCCTTAGATATCACACAAAGTAACATAAAATGGATCGACTATCTAATTTATCTCTCACTGTCTTCTTCACATAAGCAGGGCATCCCCATATTCTAAGATAATAATATTTGGGAGGCTTACCCATCCATATCTTATGTGGTATCTTATTAAATGTCTTTGAATGGACATTGTTTAACAACAATGCCGCTGTCTCAAGCGCATATCCCCAAAAGGATGGCGACAACTCCGTGAAACCCATCATAGACCGAACCATGTCCATCAAAGTCGGGTTATCATGCTCCGAAACACCATTCAACTGTGGTGTAGCAGGAGGAGTCCACTGCGAGAGAATCCTATTCTCCCAAAGATACTTTTGGAACTCGGCATTCAATTACTCATCACCTTGATCCGATCAAAGTGACTTGATGCTTCGTCCCAATTATTTCTCTACATCACTTATGTGTTCTTGGAACCTTTCAAAGTCTTCAGGTTTGTATTTCATCAAATACACATACCGATACCTCGAAAAGTCATCTGTAAAGGTGATGAAGTAGGCATTTCCATGCTTAGTAGAGATACTAAGCGGACCGCACACATCGGTATGGATCAAATCAAATAACCCTTTGGCTCGCTCTACATGGCCTTTAAGGGGAATTTTGGTCATCTTTCCTTTCAGACAGGATTCACAAGTCGTGAGAGAATTAATATCATACAGATCAAACATGCTTACTCCCATTAGCTTGTTTTTCCATCGTAGGGAAATATGTCCTAATTGAGCATGCCATAATTGTGCAAAATTTAGAGTATATTGTTTTCGTTTGTTTGTTGTTGTTATTGCTTGGACATTGTTTAATGGAATATCTTTCAATTTTAAGTTATAGAGATCGTTTTCAAGTTCTCCAGTACCAATCAAACATTCATTCTTGTAAATGTTGCAAACACCTTTGCTAAATAAACAAGAATATCCATCTTTATCAAGCATAGAAATGGAAATAATATTTTTCACAAACTCAGGTAAAAACAAAACATCTCTCAAAATCAACTTAAAATCATTGTTCAACAATAAGTAAACATCTCCAACGGCCTTGGCAGCAACTCTTGCTCCATTGCCCATTCTCAAGAAGGTCTCACATTCCCTTAGTCTTCTACTTCTTCCCATCACCTGTAAATCATTACAGAGACGTGATCCAAAGCCGGTATCTATTACCCAAAAAGTAGAGTTAATTGAAATGTTTACTTCAATATAGAACATACAATTTCAGGAACCTTTCTGGGCAAGATATTCTCTGCAGTTATGACTCCAATGTCCAGGCTTCTTACAGTGATGACATACATCAAAAGTGATGACATACTTCAAGGGCAAATTCTTCTTGGGACGTTGGAAAGAACGCTTCTTTCCCTTCCCATGTGGACCAGTCTTCGCAATAGATGAAGAACCCGCATAAAGAACCGGATTCTCTTTCTTGATGGTGGACTCAAAGGTAACAAGCATATTCACCAACTCCTCAGGGGTATACTCCAGCTTGTTCATGTTGAAATTCACCACAAAAGGATCAAATTAGTTCGGCAGTGACAAGAGCAACACGTCAGTGGTCAACTCCGATGGCAGCATGATATCCATGCCAACAAGCTTATCCATAGGCCCAATCATCTTTAGGCCATGCTCATGGACCGAGGCCCCATCTCGCATGCATAAAGTGATTAGCTCCTTGACGGTAGCATGCCTAAGAGGCCATGTTTGTTCACCAAAGAGCTCCTTGAGATGCAAATGAATGTCATCAGCACTCTTTCCATCCTCAAAACGTCTCTGCAGCTCATCTTTCATAGAAGCCTGCATATAACACTTGGCTTTCAAGTTATGGTCACACGATTCCTTGTAAGTCTGCAATTCCTCTGGAGTGCAACCGGTCAGAGCCTCAACAGGGGCGAATCAGTAAGTGTATATGCTATCCTTTCTGAATTCAAGACGATTTTCAGGTTTCTTAGCCAATTCAAGTAATTAGCTACGGTTAAAATATGTTTGTCGAGTATTGCAGATAATGGATTGCGAATCGAAGACATTATAAAAATTGTACTGGAAAGTAAAACAGATAAATGTTAATGACTATGTTAAAATATTTAGTAAGATATAAAGTATGGACTTTTATTCATAAATTTTTGTTCCCATTATTTAGACATCATTCACTACCCTCTAGTGAAAACGGGAAACTCTTTTCCTCAGTAGGTACGTAAGGTCCAATTAGCGAATTATGATCCCGAATAATATCAGCCAATCACAATTTCTAAAAGGTAGTTTCCAATTGCATCACAATGCAACCCTTACGTAAAATTTTGTCTTACGTTTGATTAAAAACCAATAATATGACGTCGTTCATCTTTACGTGTCAAGCCTTACCCATCGATGTTGAACCTTAATGGACGGTCGCCAAGATTTTCCTCAATAATATCAGCCAAAATCTTGGGAGTTCCACGTAGTTCACATCACCATGTCAATGGATGTCACAGCTTTCCGGTGTACAGGGCTCTCCAATAATATGAGTCGAGCCCCGAGCACGGGTAGCGTTCATCATGCACCCATTGTCGATGGAAGACATGAAAATTATAAACACTTTTACAATTCCTCTTTTCGGGCTTGATATTTATTTTGAATCTTTTTCAAAATGAGGGTTTTTAATTTTTGAAAGGTCTCATCGTTAATTTTGTTTAAAAGCTCGCCGTGTTTGATCGTATGTTTGCCGGATTCATCCAACTTTGTTATATCATAATAATAACGCACATATTCTTTATTTATAACATATCATGCATATATTATAAACAATTAAAAAAACAAGGATGATCAATTGCACCAATACTAATGGCCAGTGTGAGCTAAGCACGAGCCTAGGTCCAATCCTAAAGAAACACATGAGATGCAAATGCAACTTTTACATAAGCCTCCAATATTTACATGTCTTCGATTTTCATAATCATCAAGGTCACCATCTTCCAATCTTGATCTTCCTTTATACTAATATTTACAAATAAATATCCAAGACAAATAGGGATACATCTCATGGGTGGGAACGGGCCATAAATCAAGTCCACTTATAAATTGATAATTATTACAATCATTCAACACAAAATATCCTAGCATACAACTAGCAAATTGGGCTTAGGCTTTTGATTGTCCTTCATGCATAATATCACATATCATACACCATAAATTAATTATCAAAATAATCAATTGATCCAATAGTATATATCTTGATCCGATCACTAACAGCCACGATTATAAACTAAATCAACTAAGTAAACAAACTCCTTTGTCTACTTTTTAAATAATTTATTTATAACCGAATTTCTTGTAAATCACAATGTACTATATATAATTAAGGTCCAATTTCAATTATTTATTTTATGAGAAAATTTATACAAATTTTGTGGACTTAAACTTAAGGGCCCAATAAGACATATTTTCACCAAAAACCTTTTTGGCCCATTTAAATTTCACAAATTATGTAAACCATATAATGGCCCAACAACTCAATGCCCATGACACTTGATATTCCAAAATACTTTTGGAAACCCTAGTCGTCATCGTCGTAACCTGAAACGTCATGCCCTTTTTATTGCTTAAAAAGTACTAGAAATTTTTTTTTAAACCTCCCTTAGCATCAGCCGAACCACCAAAAATTACATAAAATATTTTTGACATCATTTTAAAATAAATCAACCATCTAACATTTGAAAAGTATATCCCATACTATAACCTCTCAAAAACCACTCACGAATAAAACGTCGAAAAAATATCTTTAACATAACTCAAAATCATAAATCATAACTAGTGCGGAAAACTAGCGTTGGTCCTCGGGTTATGTGCACCTCCAGTCCAGTCAGATCAACCATCAAGACCTCCATTTACATTATCATAATCACCTGCATCAATCACACCTAGTAAGTCTAAAGACTTAACACGTCATATCCTTGATAACAAGTAATACGTAATACAATTAACATATAACAGTGAAAAATACTTGTACTTAAAATATCGTTTTCATGAAGATGCATAAACTTAAACTTAAACATTTTCATAAACATTTTCATGATGCATAAAAACATTTTCATAAAAACATAAACATACTCATATTCATATTCGTATTCATATTCATATTCATATCCATATTCGTATCCATATTCATATTCGTATTCATGTTCATGTTCATGTTTGTTGAATTCAGATCGTGATTGTGACTCGTATTCTTAAACGTATTGGGCGATGGATCCATCTACATGTAACCACAGTACTGGGCGGCGGGGGACACCAGCAACACTCTCACCGGTCAACTGGGCCCTGGCCTACGTATTAACATATCATGGCATTGGAAATACGATCGTCGGGGCTCCGTCTGGGGCCTTTTCCCATAAATGGGCTCCCTCTGGGGCCTTGTCCCCTCACGACATCTCCAGTCATATTCATCATATTCGTATTCGTATCAACGGAAACACGATCGTCGGGCTCCTACTGAGACCATAACCCTCACGATATTTCCAACATATTGTAGTAGTCACAATCCCTTCACGTCCTTCAACATGTTATCATCACTTAATAAAAACATGCATATAATATCATTTTTATTTTGAAACCAAGCGTGCAACATGTCTTTTAAATGTCCATATTTAAATCATAAAAATCATAGACATTTAAAAATCATCACTTAACATATTAAAAATCATAAACATCCATGAACATTTTTAAAATAAACATTTTTACATCATAAATGTTTAAAATAAACATTTAAAATAAACGTTTTCGCATATTATCATAAATCAATAAACATATCCTCTTACAAATCCATAAACATTTAGAATTGACATATTAACATATAAACATCCATAATCATTGAAAGTAATCATATTAGCATATAAAATAGCATTTAAGACACAGCCATGACGTTTACTAATTTTTAGGTGTAAAAAGACCGTTTTACCCCTAGACGTAAAATTTCACATTTTTTGATTTTTTCTTAATTTCATTGACTATAACAAGTCCCAAATAATTATTTAAGCTTAGATGAATTTTCTCATATTTTTATTTGGCTTAAATCGAGGACTTTTAAATTAATCTTTTAACGTGACGTATTAATGCGCTTTAATCCCGAATTAAACCAAAACTTAATATAAAATTCCCAAATTGAAAAATTAGACTTCTTATAATTATTTAAGCTTAAATATAGTTTTCCATATTTTTATAAAGCTTAGAACTAAGCGTTTCAATTAACTCGTTAATTCGCTTTTCGTGCGTCGATTAATCCCGAATAAATCCAAAACACATTATTTTGATCCCAAATTTTAAACATAACATTTTTATGATTTATTCTACCCTTTCAAGTCATGAGCCACACCCGTGGACCCATGGATTCAATTTTTGCTTTATTATTTTCGTTTTTGACCCTTAACTGAACACACCGAGCCATCTCCTAATTTACTCGAGCCACGCCCGAGCCACCTTGAGCCAAAACCTAGCCAACCCACCTAGGGACCCTACTGATCGAGCCCAGCCCCAAAACCCAGCCCATGCTCGCTCAAAACCTTCTGAAACTAGACTCTATTATTCTGCATGTGTGCGTGAGTTAGTACCCTTGTGTATTAGGTTCCCTTGTCAACTAGGACACCTCCAAGCCCTAACCACTCGACCCCTCACGACCCTAACCTTCCCTAGACCACGACCAGACCAAGCCCAGACCGACCCAGCCCCTGGGCCCTGCGCACGAAACCCCTGAACCAAGCACAACAGCCTGCGCACCATGGAGCTTCCCTTGCGCTTCTGTCGTTTGGCTTGAGCCACAGCGCACCCACTTGCACCAAGCCCTGGACCGACCCCTACTCATCACCCTAGGACCCTGATGAACCACCCAGCTCGCCCCACTCACGGTTCCTTCTTCTGATTTTATTTTTTCGGTTTCAGTTTATTTCTCCACGTTTGCAGCGTATTGGGGTGATTGAGGACTCTCTAAAACATGTAAAAACATCACTTAACCCTCTCCTAATCATGGTAGCCCCTTTTGCACATATAAAACATGATTTTGGAAATAAAAAACACAAGTTTGGAACACATAGGCATGTAGTTACGAAAATCCAACTTGTGTGCTATGTTTTTCTTTAAAAATTATGCATAAACAATTACTATGGTGTGATGATGTGTAAAAGGAGAATATGGCGTGCCTTTGAGTATTTTACGCACGAATTCTCGTTGACGAATCGAAGAACGACAGCGAGACTTTGGCTACAAGTTTTCCTCAAGGCTTCCTCGATTTTTCTCCTCTAAATTTGTGGGTGATGTCGTGTATATGGAATGCCAAGGAAGAGTTTTAATTGAGGAAAAGAGGTGGGCGTGAGTTAATGAATTAATGGGAGGGTTTTGAGTATTTTATAGTTTAATTAATCACTAATTAGGCTTAGGCCCATTAAGAGATTAATTAGGTCCATTAATGCTTAATTAAAAAAATTTAAAAGATTTAAAAATAATTTTTCTTAAATAAGTTTGTGAATTTATTAGCCGGGTTGCCCAAAAGTTCGTATTTTAGTTGAAAAACCAACACAGATAAAATTTACGTCCCGGCGTATAAAATCACTTCAAAACCCTTTATTTTCAAAAATACTAAAAAGCAACAACCATATTTTAAATAATTATTTAATATAAACATTTTCTATTTTTCAGCCCTCGGTCCCCGTTTCCTCGATCGTCACTTGAATATTTCTTAAAAATACCATTTTAATGCAACATGTAGAAAAATATAATTTAAACATGTAAATATGCATAACATAATTAATTCATGCAATTAAAACATTTAATTAAAATACAAGAGAATTTAATAATCGCATGCACGTGGTTTGCGTGGACCTTAAAATTTTCGGGGCGTTACATAACCGGAGCTCCTGTCGCCAGATTCAGGCCAACAATATTTTTTTAAATGGGGGGGTTCGGGCAGCCCTTGCCAGAAATGGGCAGCCCGAGCTGCCCGAAAACAGCCCTTTTTTGGCCTTCGATTTTGTTGTAATGATTATCTCATGCGGTTAGAAATTGACCTCAATATAATATCATTTATTTGCTACACAAAATAGTAACCATAGATCTGATACCACTTGAAAGGGGATCGGTTACGGTGCCCTGATGCGCAACGAAAGTTTCAAAAAATCAAGTTTTTCTAGAAGAAAACCAAGCACCCACTAGTGTGTGTAGCAAATACTAAAAATACAAAAATGACATTCATAGTGTGTTTAGAAATGTACCTATCAATCACAAGGATTAATGTTTTGGCTCCAACTAAGTTGTAAACAACTTAACTCTTGAGGGTAGACAATCTACAAGCTTCCAACACCACTCCGTGCTAAATGGACTTCTTCCATCAAAATTAGGTCCACCACTAACAAGGTAGATCCACTCTAATTTTGCACTAGAAAAATTAGAGCAATTTTTTTTTGAGAAGAGTGTTTTTCTCAACAGTTGAAGAACAAAAATTAGGAGAATAATGGAGTGCAAATTTCGGCCACTATGCATCTGGACTGAAAGGGGAGCAATTTTCTTGGTGCTTGAAAAAGTTAAAGTAAGCATGTGCATGCCATGCCTTGTATATTGAAAAAGTTGTCTCCAACCCTTCACCTCCCATGCATGCAATTCTATTTGGGCTTGTAACAATTACAAAGCCCATGTATTTTAATTTAAATGTCTCAAACAAATTTGAGATCAATTAAACCTTATTTGAATTACTCAAGCCCACTAGTTGAATAATTATTTCTTATTGAGCTCTACAAGACCCAATATGTTTTAATTAATTCAACACTTGAATTAATTTAATTATTTGGGCTCTACTAGGCCCACTAATGTTTAATTAATTCAACACTTGATTTGATTTAATTTAGTCAATAATAATGTTTATGAAAATCACAATTTTCAAATACATTATTTATTAGGCCAACTTTTAATTTAGGAACACTTCCACGAATTAAAATTTACATTCCCCTCATAGAAGTCATACTTCTATTTTTCTTATGCTTATAAACTACTTTAAAAGCCGTTCAACTCATTGAACTATTTTACTTCTCAACGGGATCTAGAAAGTTAGCACTTGTGTGATCCTCAATGGTTCAATGATACAACTAGTCGTGGATTCACATCTTAATGTGATTCGGGACTAAACATGTCCTTATATGAGCATATCCCAAATGCTCCATTCTTACTTATCAATTCCTTAATAATAAGAACGTCAGAACTTAAGTCTGATAGTACCCAACCAATCATGTGAAACGCCTAGCAGCATCCCTTACATGATTCTCTAGGTATAAAATGATAGTGCCTGCAAGAACCATTCAATTATGGTTAGCTTACAGTACGGTCTCTTCAACTCATATATCCCGACCGATTCGACAACAATTGGTATATCGAGAGTTTCCAAAGAATCGATACTATGTGTCATGATGTAGTTGCATCGATGGTGTAATCTATGAAACCCCTTTCATAATTACCACCAACACTCTGATCAGAGATTTCAAACTACATACACATAGGATATCCATATCCGAAGGTAAGTGGTGAATCCCGACTACAATACATCGACTCCTATACGGTTCGACAAAACACTCAACCTTTCCACCTGATAACCCCATATGAGTTGGTAAACAAGTCAAAGTACAATGCTAGCATATAGAGTCTCAATGTTGTCCCGGGTCATAAGGACTAATGGTGTACAACCATAAACTAGTACGTTTACACTCGATAAATGAGAATCACTTGGAAAGTCCTTTATGGGGGGTTGTTCAGTGCACTCTACAAGGAGCACCTATCTGCATGCTCGGACATCACAATGTCCACTACCAATGAAACATGGTATCACATCGCAGATACTAGTCTCAAACTCGAGCGACCTATATCCTTCTTAGTGGCGGCTGAATCAACTAGGAACTATTTAGAATATACAGTATTCCAAATATGAGTTTCATGATACTCATCATATGAGCATCTCATTTTCTTTCTACTATTTGTATATTTAAGGACTTCATCTATGCAACAAGGATGAGTTTACAGATAAAGATTTGCCAAAACAATAATTTAAAATATTATTAAAATAAATATTGTTTATACATAGAATTTCAACGTGAACCATCAGCCAACACTTGGCTCGATGGGCACTCACTCTAACAATCTCCCACTTGCAATGGAGTCAACTACCCATATGCTTCAAACCTATTGATTCGCGATGCTTCTCGAATAATGGTCTAGGTAAAGGCTTAGTTAGTGGATCAGCAACATTATCTGTAGAGACGACTTTGTCAATCGATGCTTCTCCTCTTTCCACAATCTCTCGGAGGATGTGGTACTTTCTCAATACATTTTTGGATTTATGAAGAGACCTAGGCTCCTTTGCTTGAGCTATGGATCCGGTGTTGGCACAAAACACCGGGACAGAAGCAACTATATTAGGAATGGTGCCCAAATCTTGGACGAAATTCCTTATCCAAACAACCTCCTTTGCTGCAGCTGATGCAATAATGTATTCGGTCTCAATGGTGGAATCCACAGTACTATCTTGCTTCGAACTCTTCCATGAGAGCAGCACCATTGAGCATGAATACGAACCCAGAGGTTGACTTCGAGTCATCGATATCGCTTTGCAAGCTAGAGTCGGTATAGCCTTCCAATTTAAGTTCTCCACCCCCATAGACCAAGAACAACTTATTGGTCCTTCTCAAATACTTGAGGATGCCTTTCACAGCTTTCCGATGTGGAAGACCAGGGTTCGATTGATATCTACTCACTACACTTAGTTCATAAGCCACGTCAGGATATGTATACATCATCCCATACATGATACTACCAATTACAGATGCATATGTAATACGTGTCATCGCCGGTATCTCTGCATCAGTTTTGGGAGACATAGACTTGGATAGGGACAAGCCATGATACATTGGTAGATGTCCTCTCTTGGACTCATCCATCGAGAACCGCTTAACAATGGTATCAATGTATGTGGACTAGGTGAGACCAAGCAATCTTTTTGATCTATCTCTATAGATCTGCATTCCCAATACAAAAGATGCTTCACCCAAGTCCTGCATCGAGAACTTACTCGATAACCATATCTTAGTTGATTGCAACATCCCTACATCATTCCCAATGAGTAGAATGTCATCAACACAAAGCACCAGGAATGTAACAACACTCCCACTGACTTTCTTATACACATAGGGTTCCTCAGGATTCTTAGTAAAACCAAACTCTTTGATTGTACTATCAAATCTGAGGTTCCAACTCTTAGATGCCTGCTTTAGACCATAAAAAGATCTCTGAAATGTGCATACCATATGCTCACTACTGACAGATGTAAACCCTTCAGGTTGAGACATGTAAATCTCTTCCTTAATATCCCCATTAAGAAAGGCTGTCTTGACATCCATCTGTCATATCTCATAGTCATATCATGCAGCTATTGCTTCAAGCCACTTGGATGAATCAGCATTAGATAAAGCTTCCTTGAAGGCTAACGGATCACATCCATGGTTAGGCTCATCATGACCCTCTTCAAGAAGCAGACCATACCTCATAGGTGGTCTCGAGACTCTCTCGGATCTTCTAGGAGCTTGTATCTACTCTCTTGGCTCTTCGGGTGTGGGTTCTTCAATTGTGGGTGTCTCTCGAACCTTTTCGATTTCTATCATCTCCTTTTTTCTATCCAATAGAAATTTCTTTTCCAAAAAAGTTGCATTCCTACAAACAAACACCTTTGTTTCTTGGGGATGATAGAAATAATATCAACTGAATTCCTTGGATATCACACAATGTAACATAAATGGATCACTATCCAATTTATCTCCCACTGTCTGCTTCACATAAGCAGGGCATCCCAATATTCTAAGATGCGAATATTTGGGAGGCTTACCCATCGTTATCTCATGTGAAAGCAGGCATCTAGGAGTTGGAACCTCAGATTCAATAGTACAATCAAAGAGTTTGGTTTTACTAAGAATCCTGAGGAACCCTGTGTGTATACCATATGCTCACTTCGGACAGATGTAAACCCTTCAGGTTGAGACATATAAATCTCTTCCTTAATATCCGCATTAAGAAAGACTGTCTTGACATCCATCTGCCATATCTCATAGTCATATCATGCAGCTATGGCTAGCAAAATATTTATAGACTTGAACATTGCAACTGGAGAAAAGGTTTCCTCAAAGTTGAGTATATCCTTTAGCTACCAATCGCGCCTTGAAGGTCAATACCTTCCCATCCGCACAAATTTCCTCTTGTGAATCCAATTACATCCTATGGGAACAGTTCCCTCAGGTGGATCCACGAGATTCCACACCTGGTTCGAATGCATAGAATTCATCTCAGATTCCATTGTTTCAAGCCACTTGGATGAATCAGCATCAGATAACGCTTTATTGAAGGCTAATGGATCACATCCATGGTTAGGCTCATCATAACCCTCTTCAAGAAGCAGACCATACCTCATAGGTGGTCTCGAGACTCTCTCGAATCTTCTAGGAGCTTATATCTCCTCTCTTGGCTCTTCGGGTGTGGGTTCTTCAAATGTTGGTCTCTCGAACCTCTTCTAGTTCTATCATCTCCCCTTTTTTATCCAATAGAAATTCTTTTTCCAAAAAAATTGCATTCCTAGAAATAAACATCTTTGTTTCTTGGGGATGATAGAAATAATATCAACTGAATTCCTTGGATATCACACAAAGTAACATAAAATGGATTACTATCCAATTTATCTCCCACTGTCTGCTTCACATAAGCAGGGCATCCCCATATTCTAAGATAAGAATATTTGGGAGGCTTACCCATCGATATCTCATGTGAAAGCAGGCATCTAAGAGTTGGAAACTCAGATTCGATAGTACAATCAAAGAGTTTGGTTTTACTAAGAATCCTGAGGAACCTTGTGTGTATACCATATACTCACTTCCGAGAGATGTAAACCCTTAAAGTTGAGACATATAAATCTCTTCCTTAATATCCCTATTAAGAAAGACTGTCTTGACATCCAGCTGCCATATCTCATAGCCGTACCATGCAGCTATGGCTAGCAAAATCCTTATAGACTTGAATAATGCAATTGGAAAAAAGGTTTCCTCAAAGTCAACTCCTTGTCTTTGAGTATATAATTTTGCTAACAATCGCGCCTTGAAGGTCAATACCTTCCCATCCGCACAAAATTCCTCTTGTGAATCCAATTATGCCCTGTGAGAACAGTTCTCTCAGGTGGATCCATGAGATTCAACACTTGGTTCGAATGCATAGAATTCATCTCAGATTCCATTGCTTCAAGCCACTTTGATGAATCAGCTTTAGATAACGCTTCCTTGAAGGCTAATGGATGACATCCATGGTTAGGCTCATCATGACCCTCTTCAAGAAGCAGACCATACCTCATAGGTGGTCTCGAGACTCTCTCGGATCTTCTAGGAGCTTGTATCTCCGCTCTTGGCTCTTTGGGTGTGGTTCTTCAATTGTGGGTGTCTCTCAAATCTCTTCGAGTTCTATCATCTCACCTTTTCTATCAAATAGAAATTTATTTTCCAAAAAAGTTTTATTCCTAGAAACAAACACCTTTGTTTCTTGGGGATGATAGAAATAATATCAACTTAATTCCTTAGATATCACATAAAGTAACATAAAATGGATCACTATCCAATTTATCTCCCACTATCTGCTTTACATAAGCAAGGCATCCCCATATTCTAAGATAAGAATATTTGGGAGGCTTACCCATCGATATCTAATGTGGTGTCTTATCCACTGCCTTTGAATTGACATTGTTTGACAGAAGTGCCGCTGTCTCAAGCGCATATTTCCAAAAGGATGGCGGCAACTCCATGAACCCCATCATAGACCGAACCATGTCTATCAAAGTCCGGTTACGATGCTCCGAAACATCATTCAACTATTGTGTAGCAGGCGAAGTCCACTGCGAGAGAATCCCATTCTCCCTAAGATACTCTTGGAACTCGGCACTCTAGTACTCACCACCTTTTATCCGACCGAAGTGACTTGATGCTTCGTCCCAATTGTTTCTCTACTTCACTTCTGAATTCTTTGAACCTTTCAAAGGCTTCAAATTTGTATTTCATCAAATACACATACCCATACCTAGAAAAGTCATCGGTAAAGGTGATGAAGTAGGCATGTCCATGCTTAGTGCTGATGCTAAGCGGACCGCACACATCGATATGGATCAAATCAAATAACCCTTTGGCTCGTTCCACATGGTCATTAAAGGGAATTTTGGTCATCTTTCCTTTCAGACAGGATTCACAAGTCCTGAGAGAATTAATATCAGATATATCAAACATGCCTACTCTCACTAGCTTTTTCTTCCTTCTTAGGGAAATATGTCCTAATCGAGCATGCCATAATTGTGCCAAATTTAGAGTATTTTGTTTTAGTTTGTTTGTTTTTGTTATTGCTTGAACATTGTTTAATGGAATATCTTTCAATTTTAAGTTATAGAGATTGTTTTCAAGTTCTCCAGTACCAATCAAACATTCATTCTTGTAAATGTTGCAAACATCTTTGCTAAATAAACAAGAATATCCATATTTATCAAGCATATAAATGGAAATAATGTTTTTCACCAACTCAGGTACAAACAAAATATCTCTCAAAATCAACTTAAAATCATTATTCAACAATAAGTAAACATCTCCTATGGCCTTGGCAGCAAATCTTGCTCCATTGCCCATCCTCAAGAAGGTCTCACCTTTCCTAAGTCTTCTACTTCTTCCCATCACTTGTAAATCATTACAGAGATGTGATCCACAGCCGGTATCTAATACCCAAGAAGTAGAGTTAATTGAAATGTTTACTTCAATGTAGAACATACCATTTCCAGAACCTTTCTAGGCAAAATATTCTCTGCATTTACGCCTCCAATGTCCAGGCTTCTTGCAGTGATGACATACATCAAAAGTCTTGTCAGCCTTCACTGGTATGGCTGCCACAACGGGATTCGTAGCTTGCCTCTTCAAGGGCACATTCTTCTTGGAATGTTGGAAAGAACGTTTCTTTCCCTTTCCATGTGGACCAGTCTTTGCACTAGATGAATAACCCACATAAAAAACCGTCTTCTCTTTCTTGATGGTGGACTCAAAGGTAACAAGCATATTCACCAACTCCTCAAGGGTAGGCTCCAGCCTGTTCATGTTGAAATTCACCACAAAAAGATCAAATGAGTTCGGCAGTGATAAGAGCAACACGTCAGTGGTCAACTCCGATGGCAGCATGAGATCCATGCCAACAAGCTTATCCACAAGCCCAATCATCTTTAGGCCATGCTCATGGACCGAGGCCCCATCTCGCATGCGTAAAGTGATTAGCTCCTTGATGCTAGCATGCCTAAGAGGCCGTGTTTGCTCACCAAAGAGCTCCTTGAGATGCAAATGAATGTCATCAGCACTCTTTGCATCCTCAAAACGTCTCTGCAGCTCATCATTCATAGAAGCCTGCATATAACACTTGGGTTTCAAGTCATGGTCACACGATTCCTTGTAAGTCTGCAATTCCTCTAGAGTGCAACCAGTCAGAGCCTCAACAGGGGCGACTCAGTAAGTGTATATGCTATCCTTTCTGAATTCAAGACGATTTTCAGGTTTCTTAGCCAATTCAGGTAATTAGGTACGGTTAAAATATTTTTGTCGAGTATTGCAGATAATGGATTGCGAATTGAAGACATTGCCAAAATTGTACTGAAAGGTAAAACATATAAATGTTAATGACTATTTTAAAATATTTAGTAAGATATAAAGTATGGACTTTTACTTCATAAATTTTTGCTTCCACTGTTTTGACACCTTTCAATACCCTCCAGTGAAAACGGGAAAATCCTTACGTCAGTTGGTACGTAAGGTCTAATTAGCAAATTATGATCCCGAATAGTATCATCCAATCATAATTCTTAAAAGGTAGTTTCCAATTGCATCTCCATGCAACCCTCTATGTAAACTTTTGTCTCACGTTTGATTAAGACCCAATAATATGACGTCATTCATCTTTACGTGTCAAGCCTTACCCATCGATGTTGAACCTTAATGGACGGTCGCCATGAGTTTCCTCAATAATATCAGCCAAAATCATGGGAGTTTCACGTAGTTCACATCACCATGTCAATGTATGTCAGAGCTTTTCGGTGTCCAAGGCTCCCCAATAATATGAGCTGAGCCCCGAGCACGGGTAGCGTTAATCATACACCATTTTCGATGGAAGACATGAAAATTATAAGCACCTTTACAATTCCCCTTTTCGAGCTTGATATTTATTTTAAATCTTATTCAAAATGAGGGTTTTTAACTTTGAAAGGTCTCATCATTAATTTTGTTTAAAAGCTCGCCATATTTGATCGTATGTTTGCCGGATTCATGCAACTTTGTTAATATCATAATAATAACGCACATACTCATTATTTATAACATATCATGCATTATAAACAATTAAAAAAACAAGGATGATCAATTGCCCCAATACTAATGGTCAGTGTGAGCTAAGCACGGACCTAGGTCCAATCCTAGGGAAACGCATGAGATGCAAATGCAACTTTTACATAAGCCTCCAATATTTACATGTCTTCGATCTTCATAATCATCAAGGCCATCATCTTCCAATCTTGATCTTCCATTATAATAATATTTACAAATAAATGTCCATGGAAAATAGGGATACATCCATGGGATGGGAATGGGCCATAAACCAAGCCCACTTATAAATTGATAATTATTACAATCATTCAACACAAAATATCCTAGCATTCACCGAGCAAATTGGGCTTGGATTTTTCATCGTCCTTCATGCATAATATCACATATCATACACCATCAATTAATTATCACAATAATCAATTCATCCAATATTATATATCTTGATCCAATCACTAACCACCACGATTATAAACTAAATCAACAAAGTAAACAAACTCCTTTGTCTACTTTCTAATTAATTTATTTATAACCGAATTTCTTGTAAATCACAATTTACTATAAATAATTAAAGTCCAACTTCAATTATTTATTTTATGGGAAAATATATAAAAATTTTGTAGATTTAACATTAAGGGTCCAATAAGACATTTTTCACCAAAAACCATTTTGGCCCATTAAAATTTCACAAATTATGTTATCCATCTAATGGCCCAATAACTCAAGGCCCATGACACTTTGATATTTCAAAACACTTTTGGAAACCCTAATCGCCATTGTCGTTGCTAGAGCTCCATCGCCAGATTTCGCCCAAAAATTTTTTTTTATTTTTAAATGTGGGGTTCGGGAAGCCCCTCGGGCAGCTCGAGCTTCCCAAAATGGGCAGCAACATGCTGCCCGAAAACAACCCCTTTTTGGCTTTCGATTTTGTGGCAACGATTATCTCATGCGGTTAGAAATTGACCTCAATATAATATCATGTATTTGCTACACAAAATAGTAACCATAGCTCTGATACCACTTTAAAGTGGATCGGTTACGGTGCCCGGATGAGCAACGAAAGTTTCAAAAAATTAAGTTTTTCAAGAAGAAAACCGAGCACCCAATAGTGTGTGTAGCAAATACCAAAAACACAAAAATGACATTTATTGTGTGTTTAGAAATGTACCTATCAATCATAAGGATTGATGTTTTGGCTCAAACAACTTAGTTCTTGAAGATAGACAATCTACAATCTTCCAACACCACTCCTTGCTATATAGACTTCTTCCAATCAAAATTAGGCCCAACATAACAAGGTAGATCCACTTTAATTTTGCACTAGAAAAATTAGATCATTTTTCTTTTGAGAAGAGAATGTTTTCCTCAACAATCGAAGAACAAAAATTGGAAGAATAATTCAGTGCAAATTTCGGCCACTATGCATCTGGAGTGAAGGGGGAGCAATTTTCTTAGTGCTTGAAAAAGTTAAAGTAAGCATGTGCATGCCATGCCTTGGATTTTGCCTCCAACCCTTCACCTCCTATACATGCAATTCTATTTGGGCTTGTAACAATTACAAAATATATGGACTTTAATTTAAATGTCTTAAACAAATTTGAGCTCATTAGTTGAATAATTATTTCTTATTGGGCTCTACAAGACCCAATATGATTTAATTAATTCAACACTTGAATTAATAATTTATTTAATTGGGCTCTACTAGGCCCACTAGTGTTTAATTAATTCAACACTTGAATTAATTTAATTTACTCCATAATAATGTTTATGAAAATCAAAATTTTCGAACACATTATTTATTAGGCCAACTTTTAATTTAGGAACACTTTCACAAATTAAAAGTTACATTCCCCTCATAGAAGTCATACTTCTATTTTTCCTTACGCTTATAAACTACTTTATAAGCCGTTCAAAACATTCAACTATTTTACTTCTCAACGTGATCAAGAAAGTTAGCACTTGTGTGACCCTCAATGGTTCAATGATACAACTAGCCATGGGTTCACATCTCAATGTGATTTGGGACTAAACATGTCCTTATATGAGCATACCACAAATTCTCCATTTTTACTTATCAACTCCTTGATAATAAGAACGTCAGAACTCAAGTCTGATATTACCCAACCAATCATGTTAAACGCCTAGCATCACCGCTTACATGATTTCCTAGATATCAAATGATAGTGCCTGCAAGTACCATTCAATTATGGTTAGCGTACAGTACAGTCCCTTCAACTCATATATCCCGATTGATTTGACAACTATTGGTATATCGAGAGTTGCCAAAGAATCGATACTATGTTGTTAGAGTAGGTGCCCATCGAGCCAAGTATTGGCCGATGGTTCATGTTGAAACTGTAGAACCCGTAAATCAGTCTACGTATAAGCCATGCATAATTCTAGTATTTTAAATTTAATTGACTTCATTGCATGATTATTTTAATGCTTTTCTTTGAAGTTAATTATTTTATTATTTCATGCAGTAGTTTGATTTTTCAGTTATTTCAGTGAGGCCGGACTGGAGTTGGAGCTTTGAGATAGAATTTAAGATTCGAGAAATATTTCCAGAAGTTAATTTAGCTAGCAAGTAAGTTCATTTAAGTTAAAAATGATCTTTTGAGGATTTAATTTAAGTTACTTGAGGTGATTAAGAAATAAGCTCATTTAAATTTCTTAATTTAGGGATTAATTCACTAAATTAATTAAAGGATTAGTGAGGCTTTTAAGGGTTATAAATTTTCTAGCTAGAAAACATTTTCCTTCCATTTATTAGATGAATTTTCGGCCACCCTTAGTAGATTGAGCAAGGATATGCCAACTCACCTTTGACCCTTTCTTTGTATTTAATTAGTAGGATAATCTCTTCATTTTTTTTCTAGCACCATTTAATTAGTGATCAATCTTATTCTAGCCTTGTTGGACATGCAAAAATCGGCCACACTCCACACTTGTGTCCCTCCAAAAATCATTTGATAACAAGCAAATTCAAATTTCAAAATGAGGGAGACTTGGTCTTGATTTGTCCCTTATATTTTGGCACCCATCTCCCTCACTCCCCTAACCATTTCCTCATCTCCCTAATCTCGAAAATCAGAGCCATTTCAGAGTAGAAAATCGTGACCCTCACAGCCTAGAACAAGAGAGAAAAAATCGAGAGCAAGGAAACAAGAGAAGCGCTCCACCTCCTCCGCGCCGAGTCGTCGTATTCTTTTCGTTTTTATTTCAAACGAAAACCAAGGCATGTCTAGATTCTTTCAAACCTCAATCAAGTCCTATTATCAATTATTTTCATTACATGATCATGATTTCGTTGGCCATAAAACGAAACACACCAAGAAATTTCAGAAAAATATAACATGCAGATTTTCGGTTTCCATGACAATTCTCTTGTTTTGACGTTTCAGGCGGATGGCTCGACTCCAGGCTCCGAAGGCGGCTCCTAGACATGTAATAGGATGCAAAAGGACCATGTTGGTCCATTCATTCAATCCCCATGCTTGCTGGAAAAACCGAAATCACAGCAAGCTCCCCATAGGTGCAGAGTTGTGTTCGAAAATTCAGTTTTGTTGTGCAAGGGTAAGGATCTGATCATGGCTGCCCTAGGGGCCTATAGCCCTGGTCGGATCACTCCCCTAGCATGTCTAAGACGTGACTAAGTTGCCCTTTTGGTAGCTTGGTCCATGGCTCATCGGTTTTTACATAAAACATCAAGAACAGCCCCCTCCCCTCTCGGCCCCTTCGGTTTTGACAGCACATGTACTTCGAGTTGGTTGGTTTGGTGTGGATCTTGGTTGGCCTATGGCCCTTAGCCACGGTTCATACCATGCCCCTAGATGTCTAGATCGTGCCATGGTCAATCAAATGGCCACTGGAACGACACGAGACAGCAATCAAAACAAAACACTACACACGCACGCATGAGGACCCTCGGTAAGAACTTTCGGGTGGTTGCTGGAATGAGGCGAATTGTGGCTGGCCTAGGGCCCTTAGCCATGGTTCAAATCATTCCTTGGGACGTTTTGGAGAGGCTTTGGTCGGTGTTTCAAGCCCCAATGGCCAAAAGTCTTGCAAACGACGCGATGCAAGCAAGGTTGCAGCTGCTGGAAATTTACAGCAAGTTGCTGTATCGGTTCAGAGGCTTGTTTGAGTTCTTGGTTGGCTTTTAGCCTGTGGCCTTGGACTGGACAGTGCCTCATTGAGTTAGGAAGGTCGTGTTTTTGACCGTTTGTGATTCGGATCATTTTTGAGGTCGTACGAGAATTTACGGTGCGATGTGCCAAATTGACTCTCGAAAGAGCGTTTCTTGTTTTGGCCTCCATTTCACCTAGATTTCGACCCTCATCATTTTAGGAGCATTAGTTCATAATTATAAGCGTATTTTAATCATGACTATACGTCGGTTCAGTGTTGGTTCGGGTTGGTTCGGAGTCATGATTAAATACGAAGTCGGTAGACGTAATTGTCGCATTTTCAAACGTAAATTGCATGGTTGGTCAAGTTTAAGCTATTGCATATTTTTCATGACAGTTAGGTTGCAGCGAGCCTGGGGACGATCCAATCCAATCCAGTTGGTAAAATTACAGGATTTTTCATTATGCCAGTTAATTATATTACGCGCATGAGAAATAGAAAATACTTATTTTTGAGATTTATGCGATATGGCTAGTGGTCAATTCACTATTATGGGAGAATTATTTTATACGGTCGCCAGTGACCGATCAGTTCAGTTTGGTACCACCCGGTCGCCAGTGACCGGTCAGCTCAGTTCAGTTTGATACTCCCCGGTAGCCAGTTACCGATCAGTTCAGTTCAGTGCAGGGGCCACAGGTGTAGAGCATAATCTCAGCAGAAAATTTTTACCAGTTATTTCAGTACAGGGCTCCAAGGAGCAAACATTTTTACTATGATTTCAGTTCAGTTATGCACGTATTATAATTGCTCAGTACAAGTTATTTTGAGTATGCCTCATGACATGATATTTTAACCCATGCACATTTTACTTCAGTATTTACTCGTTACCTACGATATTTGCATGCTGAGTCTTTAGGCTCACTAGACTTGATTGTTGTAGGTACTGATGAGGCTAGGGCCGAGGGCGGGGACCAGTGAGCCAGCTTGGGTCGGCAGTAGTGGCACCCGAGGACCTCAGTTTCAGCACTTGCCATTTTTTTATGCTCAGACATTTTATCAGCTGTTGAATATTTTCAAATTGTTATTTTCGGCAAACTTTATTTTCTTCCGCTGCTATATTTTAAACATTGAACTTGAGTTATCAGTTGATTTTATGAATGAGGCACTCCATTTATTTTTAAAAAGAAAATTTTAAATTTTTCCGCAAATTTTCAAGCAAGGAGTTTTAGGCCTCGACAGAAACTCTATGTATAAACAATCTTTATTTTAATAATATTTGAAATTATTGTTTTGCCACATCTTTATCTGTATAGCCATGATAGTTGCATAGATAAAGTCCTTGAATATACAAATAGTAGAAATAATATGAGATGCTCATATGATGAGTATCATGAAACTCATATTTGCAATACTGTATATTCTAAATAGTTCCTAGTCGATTCAGCCGCCGCTAAGAAGGATATAGGCCGCTCGAGTTTGAGATTAGTATCTGCAATGTGAGTACCATGTTTCATTGGTAGGGGACATTGTGATGTTCGAACATGCAGATAGGTGCTCCTTGTAGAGTGCACTGAACAACCCTCCATAAAGGACTTACCAAGTGGTTCTCATTTATCGAGTGGAAACGTCCTAGCTTTATGGTTGTACACCATTTATGACCCGGGATAACCTTGAGACTCTATATGCTAGCATTGCACTTTGAATTGTTTACCGACTCATATAGGGAAATCAGGTGATAAGGTTGGGTGTTTTGTCGAAACATATAGGAGTCGATACATTGTAGTCGGGGATTCACTGCTTACCTTCGGGTATGGATATCCTATGTGTTTGTAGTTTGAAATCTCCGATCAGAGTATGTGATAATTAAGAAAGGGGTTTCTTAGATTACACCATCGATGAAACTACGACATGACATGTAGTTTCGATTCTTTGATAGTTCTCGATATACCAATAGTTGTCGAATCGGTCGGGATATATGAGATGAAGGGACCGTACTGTACGCTAACCATTATTGAATGGATCTTGCAGGCACTATCATTTGATACCTAGGGAATCATGTAAGCGATGCTGCTAGGCGTTTAACATTATTGGTTGGGTACTATCAGTCTTGAGTTCTGATGTTCTTATTATCAAGGAGTTGACAATTAAGAATTGAGCAAATGAGGTATGCTCATATAAGGACATGTTTAGTCCCGAATCACATTAAGATGTGAACCCACGGCTAGTTGTATCAATGAACCATTGAGGGCCACACAAGTGCTAACTTTCTAGATCCCGTTGAGAAGGAAATTAGTTCAGTGTGTTGAACGGCTTATAAAAGAGTTTATCAGCACAAGGGAAAAACTAGAAGTATGACTTCTATAAGGGGAATGTAACTTTTAACTTGTGGAAGTGTCCTTAAATTAAAAGTTGGCCAAACAAATAATGTATTTGAAAATTGTGATTTTCATAAACATTATTATGGACTAAATCAAATTAATTCAAGTGTTGAATTAATTAAACATTAGTGAACCTAGTAGAGTCCAAATAAATAAATTAATTCAAGTGTTGAATTAATTAAACACTAGTGGACCTAGTAGAGTCAAAATAAATAAATTAATTCAAGTGTTGAATTAATTAAATAACATTGGACCTTGTAGAGCCCAATTAGAGATAATTATTAAATTAATGGGCTTGAGTAAAATCAAGTAAGGTTTAAATGATCTCAAATATGTTTGAGACATTTAAATTAAATTCCATGGACTTTGTAATTGTTACAAGCCCAAATAGAATTGCATGCATGGGAGGTGAAGTGTTGGAGGCTACTTTTTCAATATCCAAGGCATTGCATTCACATGCTCACTTTTACTTTGTCATACACCAAGAAAAACACCCCTCCCTCTCTCCTCCAAGGTTTTTGGCCGAAATTTGAAGACATTTTTCCCTCAATTTTGTTCTTCAATTATCGAAGAAACATTCCTTTCTCAAAGAAAAATGCCTTACATTTTCTAGTGCAAGTGTAAGATGGATCTTCCTTGTTGGTGGTGGGCTTGATTTTGAGCAAGGTGTGCTCTTGGAAGCTTGTAGATCAATCTTGCCATTGAAGAGCTTAGTTGTTTGACAACTAAGTTGGAGCCATCATCAATCTATTAAGATCGATATGTAAAATCTTAGAACACCATATGAATGTCATTTTGTGTTTTTTTGTATTTGCTACACACTATAGTTTAGGGTGCTCGATTTTCTTGCTAGAAAAATAATTTTGAAACTTCCATTGCGCAAGCAAGCACCTTAGTCGATCCCCTTTCATATGTGTCATGTCGTAAGTGCATCGATGGTGTAATCTATGAAACCTCTTTCATAATTACCACCAACACTCCGATCAGAGACTTCAAACTACATACACATAGGATATCCATACCCGAAGGTAAGTGGTGAATCCCCGATTACAATGCATCGACTCCTATATGGTTCAACAAAACACCCAACCTTGCCACCTGATGAACCCATATGAGTCGGTAAACAAGTCAAAATGCAATGCTAGCATATAGAGTCTCAATGTTGTCCTGGGTCATAAGTACTAATGGTGTACAACCATAAACTAGGACGTTTCCACTCGATAAATGAGAACCACTTGGGAGGTTCTTTATGGAGGGTTGTTCAGTGCACTCTACAAGGAGCACCTATCTGCATGCTCGGACATCACAATATCCCCTACCAATGAAACATGGTACTCAGATCGCAGATACTAGTCTCAAACTCGAGCGGCCTTTATCCTTCTTAGTGGCGGCTGAATCGACTAGGAACTGTTTAGAATATAGAGTATTCCAAATATGAGTTTCATGATACTCATCATATGAGCATCTCATATTTTTTCTACTATTTGTATATTCAAGGACTTTATCTATGCAACAAGCATGGGTATACAGATAAAGATGTGCCAAAACAATAATTTCAAATATTAATAAAATAAATATTGATTATACATAGAGTTTCATCGTGAACTCTAGGCCAAAACTTAGCTCGACGGGCACCTACTCTAACATTGGATTCATAATGTTTTTCATATGAGCGTAAAATCGTCATATTTTTGAAAATAATCGTTCTACCCGTAAAAATAATCAAACACCTATATTTTTCATGCAAAAAAAATTAAAGCATGCATATTATTATTTGAATGATGCGTCAAAGGGTTTAGAAAATGAGCCTTTGCTTTTATAACACTCGAATATTCAATTGTTGGCGAGAGTGCGAAGATGGACGACCAGACAACGAAGAAACCTAGCATTTCCTCCTCTTGATGAATCTTGAATTTATGTGTGTGAAATGTGTGTGATTCGTCTGCAAAGGAGCTGATGTATGTTGTTTTGAAAGCCTAGGAGTCCTATTCATAAACTTAATTTGCATACTAATGAACTTTGGTTTGGGTCTCCAAGTATAGGAACAATTGAGCCTACTCAATTTAATTAAATTGAACTCAATAACTTTTGTTTAATTGAAAGATAAAAGTTTACAAAATTTAGTTTCCAAAATTAATATTTTTGATATTTTAAAAACCCCCCGTTTGCCCAAAACCGGCTTCCCGAGAAAAATCGAGCTAGGCTTGTAAAATAATTCGAACTCTAATAGTTTTAGAAAAAAATTAAATCATTTTTAATCATATTAGGAAGCCTTGAAAATATTTATGAAAAATAAATATTCTTGTCTTGGTCGTCCCTGGTTTCCTTTCCCCTGCCTATTATCGAATATCCGGGCAAAATCCTTCAATTTCATTAAATCATGTCATATAATCATTTAATCATTCAATCATACCTTTAATCATGTAATAACTATCATGCAAGTATTTAAAATAATTAAATTAAATAATTAAGCAATTAAAATAATTTTGAATGAACGTGGTTTACGTAGGTTTTGGGCCTCCAAGTATAGGAGCAATTGGGCCTACTCAATTTATTTAAATTAGACCCAATAATTTTTTTTAATTGAAATATAAAATTTTACAAAATTTAGTTTCCGAAAATAATATTTTTGATCTTTTAAAAACCCCCCGTTTGCCCAAAACCGACTTCCCGAGAAATATCGAGCTAGGATACTAAATTAATTCGAACTCTAACATTTTTAGAAAAAAATTAAATCATTTTTAATCATATTAGGAAGCCTTGAAAATAATTAATGAAAAATAAATATTCTTGTCTTGGTCCTCCCCGGTTTCCTTTCCCTTACCTATAATCAAATATGCGGGTAAAATCCTTCAATTTCATTAAATCATGCCATATAATCATTTAATCATGCAATCATACCTTTAATCATGTAATAAATATCATGCAAGCATTTAAAACAATTAAATAAAATAATTAAGCAATTAAAATAATTTTGCATGGACGTGGTTTACGTAGGTTGGTTTTTTGGACGTTAAAATCTCCCTCCCTTAAATAGAATTTCGTCCTCTAAATTTTTCTTGTCTTAATAACTGAAAATCTTGGCTCCCCTAATCATTTCGTACTTAGCCCTCTTAGCTAAATTCTTACTCTTCATTTCGGTCCTCCCAAATATTGAAAATTGTATTTCTAACCCAAAAAATCACCAATGTCGACTCCTAAATCCAGCTCAAGTAGAACATGCAGCCTATTCTCCTCTAAGTTCTTCATCATCCCCATATTTCCCCTTAACCAATTTTAACATTTCATGCAATAAAAGCATCGTAAAATATTAAACAGCTAGGTTACCTAGAAATAAGTGTTGTGTCGACTCTGCCTCAACCTCCTCTGCTTGCATTACATAGGCCCTTCCAGTCGTGTGTTGCTTGTGATTTGTGCAATCCCTAGCATTGTGTCCCAATTCTCCGCACTTGTAGGTGCCCCACATGCACTTTCCATGTAACATACCGTACTTTTTACTACTTAAAATTTGCGGAAAAATTAAAATTTTTCTTAAATAAAAGGCGAACCTTCAAAATCCAATAAAATAAATTGTTCATCCCCAAATATTGTTGCAACAAAAGATCTCAAATGAAGTTTACTAAAAATACTTGTTTAAAACTCATAATCGGGAACATGAAATCAGAGTATTTTGGACAATTCATAAACTCTCAAAAACTGGGCGGTCCTCGGGTCTAGCCTCCTGCTCAGTCTAAGCCAGCTCCTTGGTCCCCACCTCTCGTCTCCACAAATGCATCTACACCTGCATCGATCAAGTCTAGTGAGTCTAAAGACTCAACACATATACACTAGGAGTAACGAGTAATACGTAATAAAATCACATACAACTTTAAAATAGAGCGAACATACTTAAAACTTGAACTTGCATACTTCAAGCTTGAACGTAACGTACTTGAAACTTGTACATACATGCATAAACATAGACGTGCCATCATCATAAGACTTTTCTTAAACATTCTTGCATACTTGTACATATTTGAACATTCATAAACTTTATCATTTTGCGTAGAGGCATGTTTCAAAGCAAGTGACGCATAACATAAATCTCCTGATCAGACTAAACCACAGTAGTGGGCTGACATGAAAAAATCCAATGCCACATACATGAGATCCCCGTTCATGCTTTAACGGGTAGATTGGTCCTCGTTCATGCTTTAACGCTTTCCAATCCTAATCTAAACCCGTTCATGCTTTAACGGGGTGGATTGGTCCCTGGTCATGCTTTAACGCTTTCCAATCTCATACATAATTTGGTCACAAGACATTTATCATACCTCAAAAATTTAAAAAAATTTTCTTTGCAAGTCAAACATACTTCCTTGGCGTTGAGGAATTCGTTGGATCTCGCTCGGAGCTGCTGCTACATAAACTAACATGAGTTTGAAATACTTAACTTGCATAACTTAGACTTAGGTACTCAAGCTCACCACCGAAGTGAATAAATAGCTTATGACATTCTAGTTCCCTCGGGACTTGACCTCTTTTAATCATCGTATTAACCATTATCTTGAACCCCGAAACAAAACCTGATGTGAAGTCTAATTTTTTTTCCAAAATATGAAGTACATGGACCCCGTGCATGGGTCCGTGTAGGTTCGCAAAAAAAATGCTTGGAAAGAAGTAAGGACACGGACCCCGTGCTAGGGTCCGTCTAGGGGTCCATGTAGGCTCGATTTACTGACACTAAGAAGGAAACAAGGGCGCGGACCACGTGCCTGGGTCCGTGTACGGGTCCGGGTACCTGCGGTACTTGCAAATCCGCGAAAAATTCAATACCTGAGTTGTTTAACGTTCTAAACTCGATTATACGGACTATGAACCGACACCTCGAGACCCATCCTAAGGTATTATAACGTTGACTCAAGCCTATATAATTGCCCCAAAACAACCACGTATCATAAATAACCCAATTACCGGCGAACACGATTTTTGACAACAAAATGATTTTTACGACTACTCCTTCTCCCAAGTGCCTAACGACACAAAACGAACATCAATAACCATCCCAAACTCATTAACAATATACCTATACGCAGCAGCGATCACCCACCGATCTCCAACGAAGCCTGCAACAATAAAACTTCAAGAACACCTCAATAACATAATTTTCAGAAAACACTGTTTAAGAAGTCCCACTAAAATGATCATAACTCACTCAATTAATATACAAATAATAAGAATTTTATATCAAATCGATGGTATCGAAAAGTTCTACATTTCACATGTTGAAAGTTTTCTCAAAATCACGACCGAAAAATCGCAATTTTTAAAAGAACAGCAAAAACGGGATTTTTAGCTCCAAAAATGGTTTCAAACTGATCTAAACATAATTACTCAAACTTCTACACATCACACATGTATTTTTACGCATCATAAATAACACAACACATAATATGACGAGATCGATGCATAAACGAAAGAATATACGTGCCTTTGATAATTAAAAGTACCGAAACGACGATACCGATGCGGGAAGGATTCTAGAGACGATCCGGGACGAACGTGGCACTATTTTCTTGCAACGAAAATGACGAAATCTCGCTGGAAATAATCAGAGGAAGGGGCGACTGTTGTTCTTGCTAGGAACCCAAGTTTTCTCCTCTCAAAAATCATAAAAATCTGAATTGTGATAGTGTGTGTGTGTTTTGCCGGTTTCTAGTGTGTGAAAAAGTGTGTGTGTGTTTAATAGAAATTAGGGGAATTAAATTGCTTAATTAGTAATCAAAAATTAATTTAAAAATACTAACTCTCCCCTAATTATAATAAAATCTCTAAATTTAAAACAACTTGCACAAGTGTCAAAACTTTTAAAAGTTTAAAGATCATAAAATACTACATAAATAATTTGGGTTTTAAAAATGATAAAAGCAAATAAATTATTTAAAATGCCCCAACCTTAACTTAAAATAAAACACTACGTAAAAATATGCCAAAATCGCCACCAGTCTCTTTTCCTCGATCCCGCATCGAATGATCGCCTGAAACATGAAACTCGAGAAAACATTTTAACGTGCATCACTTAACATTAAAATAATGCAATTTAATAAATCATGCATCACTAAAAAAATAATTTTAAAATTAAATAAATGCTTTAATAATTAAATAATTGCATGGGTTATACGTCTGCTGATTTTGGGCTCTGCATTCCATAGTGTGGACGATTGCACTCCTTGCACAGTGGTTTCTTATCAGCCTTCGGAATGTTCCATTTTGGTGGTTGTCCTCGTGGTTTTGGTGGTTCTGGTTGCTTAGCTGGTCCCATATAAGGCTTCTTATTATTATGACTAGCTTGCTGAGCACGATTACTCTTTCGCTGCATCTCCCATTCAATGTCCTTCGGTGACTGCTCATCTCTAAAGGCTTTGGCAACGACAATATTATAATCAGTAGGATCTTCGAGCATCACATCACGCTGGATAGTCGGCCTCAAACCGTCTAGGAAGTGTCGTAATTTTTCAGCAGCATCATAAATAATAAAGGGAACAAAGTGACAACCCCTATCAAACTTCTGCACAAATTCAGCTACAGACCAAACCCCTGACGGAGACTCATAAATTCTCTCTTAAGCCTAGAACGGACATCAGCAGTGAAATATTTATCATAGAACACCCTCTTGAAATCCTCCCATGTCAAAGTCGCTAGATTCACCCCTCTCTCCGCTCCCTCCCACCATAAGGAAGCGTCGCCCTTCAGCAGATAGATGGTACAACGAACTCGATCAGCATCCGCCATATTCGTATAACGAAAAATAACCTCCAAAGATCAAATCCTTCCTTCAGCAACGAATGGATTAGTAGTGCCATGGAATTCCTCAGTGTTCATCCTCCTAAATCGCTCATATGCAGCCTCGAGTCTAACCCTCGCTCCATTTCCTACGTGTTGCTCTAGTAAATGTGCCATACCGGCTAGTACACTGGCACTAACATCTTGATTAGGTGGAGGCTGTGGAATCTCCTCCTCATGTCTGACCTCATCATTTTTACGCAAAATCCTTCTAGGAGGTATCTCTATATACGTCGTCCAAACCACGTAACCAACATTCACTTAAAATTTTCATGCAAAATGCAACATGCAACTAGCATTTATATCATGTATCATAAAAGAATTTTAGCATATAAAATATAAAGCAGTAAAAACTCACGTACTTGAGGCGTTATTCTCGAGTTTCTCGGAGTGACAGTACACAACCCTTTGGGGATCCTCGGTTCTGATACCAACTGAAACGTCCACTACCCATTTTTTAAATAAATCATAAACTCAAAAATTACTGAATAAAACAACTTAACATTTCTGTAACTTATAACAATTTAACATTTGAATCTCAAGTGCATAAAATAAATCTCTAAATCGTCAACTAACCAAAATCCTATATCTGACCTTTAAAATATCAACTAACAATAAAATAAAGCATACAAATCCCTAAAAAATCATTAAAAATAATCTTTTAAATCTTTTATCTATCGAGCTAGTACGGAAAATAAATGTCCCTCGGGAGTGTACTGCTGCACTCAATCCACTCAAGTTTCAACGCCTCGTCATATCATCAAATCCTGCATCATTCAAACCTAGTGAGTCTAGCTCGGGGCGTCAGTTAAGAATATGAGTAACAAACCTAGTTTTTTTAAACATGAGTAGCAAATAATATGTTGGAACTTGTCAAGTTCGCAATCTTAATTTTGATGTTAACAAAACTTGTTATTTTGTGTTACTAATGTTTAACCTTAGTGTGCAGAAGCTAGGATCAGTTACGAGCTGTTTACATTGCAAACTGAAGACCCAACTAATCGCACAAACTGAATCAAGCGAATTGATACGTCAAATGAGTAGTTCAGCTGATTGTCCAGTTGATAGGTGATTCAGCAGGAGAACCTCAGAAGCCCGACCAGCCGAAGGAGTGTTCAAATGCTGAAGAAACTTAGCTGATCAGTTCAACTGAACGAGAGTTAAATCAGTTCAACTGATGAGTCAATTGATTTCACCAGCCCAAATAAAGATCAATTCAGCTGACTAGCTCGGAGCGTCAGTTAAGAATATTTCAGTTGTAGATGAAATGAAACTCATTCAATGGATTCCAGCTATATACAAAGGTACAAAGCAATTGTCCAGTCAAAGGACAATAATGAACATTGAATCAGAGCATTAAAGACAAACATTTCAGAAGGGCAGTCGAAAAGTCGAGACACAGAGTCCAATGAACGAATTCAAGACGCGACAGATACAATAATTGAGTCTTACTATATGATCAGTTTCCCGCCTATATATAGAAAAGATCAGTGGAGACGAAAATGAGCGAGAAGAAAATAGAACCAGAGAGAGTGTGGAAAAAGAAAGGGCAGGCTTATTTTCCTATCATCTTTCAAGAAGCATTCAGCCTAGAGGGAACTATTCTCAGTCATATCAGCTTAGTTTAGAAGCTTACTTCTCTCAATATGTGAGAACACCTTTCTGGTGTATTCATTGTTCAGTTCTCACACACAATACTCACCACCACCCAAATACAGTCTTGCACAAAGACTTAAACTTGTGTATGTAGTCTTTCTAACATAGACGTTAAAAAAGTGTTGGCTGGAAGGTGCTGCCTTTAGTCTAGACTAGGAGTTTAGTTAGGTAGTAGGTAAGTTCTAAGCTGGGTGAGTTTGAACAAGTAGTTGTATAAATCAAAGTCTTCTAGTGGATCCTACCCGAGGCGGTAGAAAGGGTGACGTAGGAGCAGTTAAAGTATCCGAACATCCATAAATATATTTTGTGTATTTAACTGATATATGCGACAACTGATCCCCTGCTTTTCAGTTATTCAATTTACATAAGTTACAATGTTTTCTAATTTAACAGTCTTCTTTAACAAGGATTACTTCGAATTTCTTCCGCTTGGTTTTTAACCAAACTCGATTTATTTCATCGGTGTTAACATTCTTAGAACACGAGCTATTGCAGCTCATAAGGAGAATATTGTGTTTGAAATGCCTTCAAAGGCACCAACACTAGATCCTTCATAATACATCACTACAAGAAAAAATAGATTCAACAACACATCAACGACAACGGTTTTTATTAAAACTGTTTTGTTTTTTCATTTAACAACGATTTTAACAAAAACCGTTGTCGTATCGTATAAAAACACGCTTAAAGACAACGGTTTTTAAAAAACCGTTGTCTTTGATGTGTCTACGACAACTGTTTTTAAAAATCGTTGTCTTTGATTTATCTACGGCAACGGTTTTTAAAAACTGTTGTCTATGAGCGGTTTTTTTTTTTTGCTACGACATTAAAAACCGTTGTCTATGAGCGTGTTTTTATAGGGCTACGACAACGGTTTTTTAAAACCGTTGTCTAAAAGCATTTTTTTGGGCTACAACAACGGTTTTAACAACCGTTGTCTATGAGCGTTTTTTTTTTAGGCTACGACAACGGTTTTTAAAAACTGTTGTCCATGAATGTGTTTTTTTGGGCTACGACAACGGTTTTTAAAAACCGTTTACATGTGTTTCTGTCAAGGGTCAAAGACAACGAACCGTTGTCTTTCTTGTGGTTTTTGTAGAACTATGACAACGGTTTGTAAAACGTTGTCGTTTTATAAATTTTTTTTTTGTCAAAAAACCGTTGTAATTGTACTAAAACTTTTTAAAAAATGGCATTTAGCGACGGTACTAAAGATCCGTCGCTATTTTAAATTAGCAACGGTTCTACCCGTCGCTAAAGTTCGCGACGATTATTCCGAACCGTCGCTAATTCAAATTAGCGACGGTATTATCAAACTGTCGCTATTGGTTACAATAAATACCGTCGCATATTTAAATCCGCGACAATATTTAAATCTGCGACGGTATACACAAAACTGTTGAAAATAGCGACTGTTTTTTAATAGCTGTTACTACTGGAGACAGTTGCAGCACAAACCGTCGCAAATTAGCGCATTGTCTATAAATATCGTCGCAATTGTTCATTTTCATCCTATATGAAATTTTTCTCTCTTCCCTCCCCTCGAAATTTTTTTCCCTCCACACGAAATTTTACTCTCTTCCCTCCACTCGAAATTTTTCTCCCTCCAAACAAAATTTTTCTCTCTTCCCTCCCCAAAAAAATTTTTATCTCTTCCGTCCACAAAATTTTTCCCTCCACGAAATTTTTTTTATCTCTTCCCTCCACAAATTAATTTCGAAGTTAAGATTATAAGTAATATTATTATATGACAAAGATTTAAATTTTTATTAATATAATTAATAAATTATCAAATATTTTATTTATTTTTCGTAAAACATTAGCGACGGAATTTATGTGCATAACCGTCGCTAATTAGCGACGGGAAACATATACACGCCGTCGCAAATTAGCGACGGAAGTCATATAAATACCGTTGGAAATTAGCGACAGTAACCATATTCACTTCGTCGCTAATTAGCGACGGAATTCATATCAACACCGTCGCTAATTAGCGATTGTTTTTCTTACCGTCGCTAATCAGCGACAGTTTTCCTATAAAAACCGTCGCAATATTTAGTTTAACAACGATTTTTCAATGCTACGACAACGGTTTTTCACTGTCGTCTTTAGAAATGTACGACAACGGTTTTTCACCGTTGTCTTTGAGCGCACTTTAACCACAGGACCTTTAACAACGGTTTTATAAGACCTATGACAACGGTTTTCCACCGTCGTCTTTAGAGTCTACGACAACGGTTAAAAACCGTTATTCTTTGAGCATACCCTTTAACCACAGGGCCTTTAACAACAGTTTTATTTGACCTATGACAACGGTTAAAAACCATTCTCTTTTGCTTTTTTCCTTGTAGTGCATATATAATCACTTGCAATAAAAATCATAATTTTATTTTAAAATAGATTTTTAGTGTAAATAGATCATAAACTCATAAAATCATTTTAATCATAAAGCTTTCAATCCTTTATAATTTTGGATGAGTTTGATCCTAAAAAGTGACTAGCTTTTATCCTCTGGTTGATTGATGAGTCTTCAGCTCCACATGGCCCATGGGATGGGCACTAGGCTCTGCAATGGAAATACGATTGTCATGCTCCCTCTGGGCTTTTTCTCGTAAACGGGATCTCTGGGACTTTTCCCTCACGACATCTCCACAAAAATTGTAAGTTCACCATTTTTTCCTATAACGGATCCCTCACATATCATATATTATTTGTCACAGTCATATCACATCCCTCAAAATATTTTTCTTTTTCTTTTTAAACATAAAATATCATAACTTTCCAAAAATAGCATTTGTAAAAGTAAAAATTTCACAGATATATCATAAATCATAAAATATCATATTTTCATCAAAATCTTCATTTTAAATCATTTAACATGCGCTATGATCCTTCAGGACGTTGCCAAGCTTTTACGTATTACCCAAGTGTAACATGACCGTTTCGCCCCTAAACATAAGAATTCTCGATTTTGACTTTTTTCTTACTTTTAATTACAAGGGCTTATCGCAAAAAATTATTAATGCTTAAATCAATTTTTTCATAATTTTATTCAGCTTAATTTGAGGCTTTTGATTAATTTTTAAATTAATAATTCGTAAGATGTTTAATTTTCGAATAAATTCAAACTTTAATATTTTCTTTCCAAACATTAAACATTGACTTTTTATTACCTAAAATACTCTTGTGAGCCATGAATCACCCCCGTGGACCCATGGTTCGAATTGATTCATTAATTTTCGCAATATTGACCCTTAATCAAGACCACCGAGCCATCTCCATATTTTCTCGAGCCACGGTCAAGCCACCTCGAGCCAGACCCCAGCTGACCCATTTAGGTACACTACTGACGAACCACAAGCCATTAACCAGCCTTTTTTCTCGCAAAACACTTCCTACCCCTAGACCCAAGCTGCTCTTGGAGTCTCCTTGGCCCTTGAGTCCATCACACCCTAGCCATCCCAAGACCACCCTCTAGCCCCTCCTGAACCTCGCCTGCACCCCCGGCCCCCCGCGCACCAGCTTGATAGCTCAAACCAGCCGTGTGTCTCCTCTTCAACACTCCTGTCCAGCGCCTCTCCTTCCTTTCTGCGTGCAGCCATGTCCAGCCGCCCTAGGACTCTCCCTAATACATCCTTACTGTAACATACCGTACTTTTAAATATACTTAAAATTTTTGGAAAATAAAAATATCTAAAATAAGTAATTCTCCTTCAAAATGCAACAAAAAATAAAATGCTTGAACAAATATTTGAAATGTAAATGAACTTGCGACGAGTACTTGCTTAAAACAACATAAGGTAATTTGATTAAAAATCAAAGTAAACAATTTTATCATGCATAAAACTCTTGAAACTAGGGCGGTCCTCGGGTTAGGCCTCCGCACAGTCCGAGCCAACTCACTGATCCCCACCTCTAGTCTCCTCATACTCGTCCTCACCTGCATCGGTCAAGTCTAATGAGTGTAAAGACTCAACATGTATAAACTGAGAATAGAAAGTAATACATAATAAAATCACATGCATTTTAAAATAGGTCATACATACTTAAACTGTGAACATACCTACATAAACATATTTAGATAAGCATAGAAGTGCCATTATTTCATAAACATTTTCATAAACTTATTGCATCATACATACTTAAACATACATAATTATCATCATTTTGCTTAGAGATATGTTTCAAAGCAAGTGACTTATACATAGTGTGCCTGATCAGACTAAACCACAGTACAGGGCTGGCAAGGATGTCCACTACCACATACGTAAGATCCTTGGTCATACTTTACTGGGTGGATTGGTCCCTGGTCATTCTTTAACGCTTCTCAATCCTGATCAAAACCCGGTCATACTTACCGGGGTGGAGAGGTCCCCAAACACATTCTCCGGCTTCCAAACCTATTCATATTTTGTCACAATATAATTAGCATACCTCAAAAACATAAAATATTTTCTTTTGCACGTCAAACATTCTTACATAGCGTTGAGGTATTCGTTGTATCTCGTTTGGGTTACTGCTGCACATACAAACTAATACATTATTCCAGCAACTTAAAATTCCATAACCGTATCAAACAAAATCACCAACGAAGTAATTAAATGACTTATGACTTTCTAGAAAACTCGGGACTTGACCACGTTTACTCAACATACTAAACCACGACCTCGAACCCCGAACCCCGAACCAAATCCTGATGTGAAGTATGAACATTTCCCAAGCAATGGAAAACCCGAACCCCGTTTAAACCGTGACTCAAAGATTCCCATTCAAGACTCGTAATAACTAGTCTAACCCTCATCAAGCTTAGACATAACGACATATTAATACCCAAATGAAGTAATAACAGCTAAACTTGAAGCTCGAAGGCCCCTGAACCAGCAGCGCTGCAACGATCCAAATGTAGCGCTGCGGCGCTAACCTTGAGCGAACCAAACCCCAAAAATGTCATCTTCTACCCATTGGATTCCCTATGACTTCTATTGTAACCTAGCCCTTACAGATTCGAACGAAACACCAAAATCGTCTGACCACCACACATGACATACCTAAACGCAGCAATGATCACCAAACGATTCCCAACAAAGCCTGAAACAAATAAAACTCAAGAAACATTAAAACATGTTTTTAAAACATCAAAGTTTGAGTAGTCAAACGAGAATGATCATAACTCATTTGTTTCTTATCAAAAAATTACAAATTTACTGTCAAATCGAAGGTATTAAAAAGTACTACGTTTTATATGTTGAAAGTATTCCCAGAAAACCAACCGAAAATTCGCAGGATTCGAAATGACAGCAAATTCATTCAAAATCGTTTCAAACATTTTTCGCTCAAACTTTGCATAACACAACGAAGTTTTACGCACCATACGCATCAAAATACTTACTACGACAAGATCAATGCATAAATAAAAAAATACATGCCTTTGCGTCTAAACGCTCGAAAATAACGAATACCGACGTGGTGGATTGCAGGAGATGACCGGGGAATGTTTTCTACACGATTCTTGCTCGAGAAAAAGGCGTAAATCTCCAGAAATTTGCAAGGGAAAAGGGTGGCTTCTGTTAGAGTTCAAGAAACCTAACTTTTTATCAAATAAAAGGGAGAATTCCAGGGGGGTGGGTGTTTGTGTGTGTGTGTGTGTGTGTGTGTGTGTGTGTGTGTGGGGGGGGGGGGGGGGGGGGTGTAACGTGTATATGTGTGTGTAGGTTAGGGAGTAGTTAGGGGACTAAAAAAAAGCTTAGTTAAATAATAAGTGATAAAATATTACAAGTATAATTATTTAATCCCACTCAAAGTTTTAATCAAAATAATCGAGTACCAATCCTCAAGATTAAAATCTCTCAAGAATTAAAAATAGTATTTAAAAAGCTTAAAATAACTTAATATATAAAATTAAACTTTAAAATGCTTAAAATTTCATAAATCATTTAAAATAATAATTTCTTGACTTGAAATAAAATAACACAATTTTCATAAATAGTCTAAAATATGACCTATCTCTTTTTCCAATCCCGCATTGAATATTTTCCAGAAACATAAAACTCAAGAAAATATTTTAACGTGCATCACATTAACATGTAATGATTTAAAATAACGCAAATTATAAATCATGCATCTTAAAAATCATGTTAAAATTAAAAAAAATAATTTAGCAATTTAAATAAATGCATGAGTTTTACGAGTCCTGATTTTGGGCTCTACAATTCCTTCCACTTAAATAAATTTTGTCCTCGAAATTAAATTTTACCAAACAACTCCGGATAGAGACTCTTCATATCTGTTTCGGCCTCCCAAGTGGCCTCCTCCACTAATTGATTCAGCCACTGAACTTTGACAAACTTGGTCACTTTGTTCCAGAGTCTCCGCTCCTGTCTGTCTAGAATTCGGACCGTTCTTTCCTTATATGACATATCTGGAGCAAGCTGCAACGACTCATAGCTCAAAACATGCGAAGGATTTTCCATATACTTACTCAGCATCGAAACATGGAATACATTGTGTACTCCAGCTAGATTTTGTGGTAGAGCTACACGATAAGCAAGTTTCCCAACCCTGTCAAGAATTTAGAATGGTCCGATAAATCTCGGACTCAGCTTGCCTCTCTTCCCAAACCTAATAACACCCTTCATGGGTGCTATCTTTAGGAATACATGATCTCTTATGACAAATTAGAGATCCCTTCTTCTCCTGTCAGCATAACTCTTTTGGTGACTCTAGGTGGTCTTTATCCTATCTCGGATCTCAACAAATACATCCCCAGTCTGCTGAAAAATCTCTGGCCCTAGTAGGGAGCCATACCTATAGTTGATTGGAACCTATTGTTGTAGGTAAACTCTACTAGAGGTAGCTTCGATTCCCAATTCCCATGGAAATCGATCACACAAGCTCGCAAAAAATCTTCTAAAATCTGAATCATTCGCTCAGATTGGCCATCTGTCTGAGGGTGGAATGCCGAACTGAATAGCAACTTCGTCCCCATAGCTGCATGTAAACTCTTCTAGAAGGACGATTTGAATCTTGGGTCCCTGTCAGACACAATAGAAACTGGGATCCCGTGCAATTTGAATATCTCCCGAATATAGAGCTCTCCATACTGAGTCATGGAGAAAGTTGCTTCACCAGTAAGAAGTGTGCCGATTTAGTAAGTCGATCCACTATAACCCATATGGCATTTGATCCCCTGACTGACCTCGGAAAACCAACAATGAAATCCATGGCCATATTCTCCCATTTCCACTCAAGAATAATGAACGACTTAAGCATTCCTGCTTGCCTATGATGCTCTGCTTTCACTTGCTGACAAATGAGACACTCAAATTAAATACGAATCGGAAAATGTTCCGCCTCATCCCTGGCCACCAATACAGAATCTGTAAATCCTTGTACATCTGGGTACCTCCTTGACGGATGGAATACGGAGATGTATGTGCCTCTGTCAAAATATCCTCTCTGATCGAATCAACACTAGGAACCCACATCCTTCCTCTATACTTCACAATACCATCAGACACCGTGTAGAGTATACTGCCCTTGGCTTCATCCTTTAGTCTCCATTTGTGTAACTGTTCATCTGAAGGCTGACCTCTACGGATTCGGTCTAACAATGAAGACTGGACTTTCAGATTAGACAACTTGGGAGCTCTGCCATTAAGATAAACTTCTACGCCAAATATCTGAATCTCTGCATGAAGAGATTTCTGTGCTAACAGCTATGCTATGACTGCTACTTTCCTACTAAAATCATCTGCCATAAAATTATCTTTCCCTGGGTGGTAGCTAATTTCACAATCTTAGTCTTTTACTAACTCCAACCACCGTATTTGTCTCATATTCAGTTCTTTCTGCGTGAAGAAATACTTGAGGCTCTTGTGATCAGTGAATACCTGACATTTATTGATGTACAAATAGTGTCTCCATATATTCAACGCAAAGACAATGTCAGCAAACTCGAGATCATGAGTCGGGTAGTTCTTCTCATTCACCTTCAGCTGTCTGGAATCATAAGCTATAACCGACCATGCTGCATCAATAATGCGCCTAAACCAAGCTTAGAAGCATTGGTGTCTAACAAAAAATACCTTTCCCTGATGGCATGGCCAAAGCTTACGCTGTAATGAGAGTTTGCTTCAAAGTATCGAAGGTCTTTTGACAATCTTCACTCCATACAAATTTAAAATATTTCTTCGTCAATGAAGTGAGTGGCACTGCAATCGAGGAAAAGCCTTAATAAATTTCATGTAGTAGCCCTGCCAAGCCTAGGAAACTACGGATCTCTGATGCGTTCTTCTGCTCATCCCATTCTTTTACTACGGCCACTTTAGCTGGATCAACCTCATGCACTACTAGATATAATATGTCCTAAAAATGATACTTTTTCCAACCAGAATTAACGCTTACTGAATTTTGCAAATAACTTGCGTCTCTGCAAGACTTGAAAAACGATAACCAAATGCTGACTGTGCTCTTCATGGCTCTTCGAGTATATAAGAATGTCGTCAATGAATACTATGGCAAACTGATCTAGGTAGGGCTGAAATAATCGATTCATTAGGTCAATAAAAATCGCTGGAGCATTCATCAGTCCAAATGGCATCACTAAGAACTCGTAATGCCCATATCTAGTTATGAAGGCTGTCTTATGAACATCTGCATCCTTTACCTTCAGTTGATGATACTGAGAACGCATATCTATCTTAGAGAACACTGTAGGTCCCTGCAACTGATCGAATAAGTCCTCGATCCTTGGTAATGGGTATTGGTTCTTGATGGTTACCTTGTTCAATTCTCTGCACAACCTCATGCTCCCATCTTTCTTCTTTACGAAGAGCACTGGTGCGCCGCATTGTGAGAAACTAGGGCGGATGAATTCTTTGTCTAGGAGCTCCTGAATTTGCTGCTTGAGCTCTAACATCTCCAAACGGTACGGTGCCATAGAGATTGGCACAGTGCTTGGCACAAGGTCAATGGCGAAATCCACATCTCTCTCTAGTAGAATGCATGTGAAATCGTCGGAGAAGACATAGGGAAATTCTCTTACAAATGTTACATCAGATAACGATGGGGTGGGTGCGTCAGGAGTTGAAATAATATTGGACAAGAATGTCTGACACCCCTTATGTATAAGTTTCCGTGTCTATATGCAAGAGACCATGCGAGAGAAACTTCTCCACCTCTCTGGCTCAAAAAGAAATTTCCCCATGCCCAACTGTCTTACCAACACTGATATTTTCTGAAAAAAAATTGAACTCTCTTCTTCCTCAGCCAGTCCATACCCAAAATGACATCAAAATCCGGCATGGGCAACACAATCAGGTCGGCATAATCTAGGTGGCCCTGTAGTTCAAGATCGATATCTCTGACCATGCTAGTAGCTGATAACTCTTCCCCTGATGGGACTTTCACTGAGTAGCCCACGTCGAGTCTAATGGATTTTACACTCAAATACTTAGCGAAAATCTCCGAGATAAAAGAGTGAGTGGCCCTGGAATCTGACAAAGCCTTTGTGGCCACTTTCTTTATGAAAATGTTTCCTGAAGGACGTCAGCAAAACACATAACTTATACCTCAAAATACTAGTCTTAACCTCATATATAGTTGATAATTTCTATCCAAAATTTCCAAAATACGAAAACAACATACTAATATCCCAAGCAAAAATTTGAAGCATGCATGACCAAAATAAATATTGTGCTGAATTAGATAGGTAACCAGTCAATAGATGCGTGTCTGGGTTCGCCTCCTCGGCATGCATGGCGAACACTCTTCCCTGGGTTGGTTGCCTCCACTGCGCGAATTCCTTCAGCATATGATCACTGGCTCCACATTTCAAACATTTGCCCGAGCCCCATAAAAACTTCCCCATATGTAGACGGCTGCATTTTGGGCACGGTGGGTACTCACTAGGCTTCTGAGGATCCTTATTTAGTGTCATAGGACCCTTGACTTTCGGCGGTCCTTGAAACAAGCCTTTTTCCCTGCTGCCCTTGGAATGACCTCTTAAAATGTTGCTGTTGTGAACATTACTGCTGGGATGCCTGGTAGGGCCTCTTCCCCTGCATGTCATTCTCAATTTTCCTCTAGTCTTAATCTGCCGCCAAGGCTCTCGACACGGCAACGACATAAGTGGTAGGACCAAACTCTAATGTCAAGGCGCAAGATCGGCCGCAACCCATCAATGAAATACCTCAACTTCTCATGGGCATCATTCAAAATTAGGGGCACCAAGTGATACCCACTCTCAAATTTCCTTACGAACTCTGCAATGATGTTGTCCTGATGTCGCAAAATCATAAACTCCCTGGTCAGTCAGGAGCGTACTTCTTCAATGAAGTACTTGGAGCAGAAGACTTCCTTAAAATCATCACAAGACAGAGTCTTCAAGTTCACTGACATGGACGCGCTCTCCCACCACAATCTAGAATCCCCTGTCAACAGAAATGTGGCACATCTAACTCTGTCTGCATCCTGCAGCTCCATAAAAGCGAAAATCACATCGATTGACTTAATCCATCCCTCAGCTATCATTGGGTCAGTAGTCCCAGAGAACTCATTTGGGTCCATCTTCTTGAACCTCTCATAAACTGCCTCTGGCCTGGCCCTTTCCCCCGTATTTTTTCTAGCATTATTCCCCGCAAACTGTGCGAAGAACAGAGTCATCCCTGCACGTATCTGTGCCTACATATCTGGCGGTGGACGAGGAGGAGCGGCTCTCTCTCCATCCCGAGCCTCTCCATCATCTTCTCCTTCTCCACGTGCAATCATACGTCTAGGAGGCACACTGTTCCAAAATTTTCCCTACACGTAAACCAGCATGCAAGGACATAATATCCATATCATAAGATGCACGTAAATCGAGTTTAAACATTTACATGCTGAAATCATGACTTTGATGATTAATACATGAAAGAATTTTAAATCTTTAAAACTTATAGACTTGAGGCGTGACTTCGCGAGCTTCTCGCAACCGGCAGTAGGCATAACTTTTTACAAGAACACCGCTCTGATACCAAATGTAATGTACCGTACTTTAAAACATAGTTCAAATTTTTGGAAAATAAAAAATTTCTAAATAAGTAATTCTCCTTCAAAATGCTATAAAAAAATAAAATGCTTGAACAAATATTTGAAATATAAACGAACTTGCGACTGGTTGTTGTTTCAAGTGTGGGTAGTTAGGCCATCGGATTGCTGACTGTCCAGAGAACAAGGAGAAAGGGTTTAAACCAAACGCAGAAAATCACAAGCCGAGGGAGAACAAGCCCAATTCCAGGATCTTCGCCATAACGCAAGAGGAAGCAGATAATGCAAACGACGTAATAGCTGGTACTATTTTGATCAATAAAATGCATGCTTATGTGCTGTTTGATTGTGATGCTACCCATTTGTTTGTATCCAAAAGATTTGCTAAGAAACTGAAAATAGAAGGAGAAACTCTTAGTGAACCATTAAGAGTAGTAACGCCTACTAGAAAAACGATTGAAACCTATAAGGTACATCGAAATTGCAAAATTTGTATCGGTAATCAAATCTTCAAGGCAGAACTGATTCAACTAAATATGTCCGACTTCGACGCAATCCTAGAAAATTGATTGGCTGGCTAAGAATCATGCCTTTGTGGATTGCCATAAGAAGATTTTCAAACTGCAGACTCCAAACCATGACGAGATCATATACCATGGTAGATCTAAAGAGCAAAAATCTCTTCTATCGGCATTACAAACTTGGAAAGCCATGAAAAGTAATGAAGAAATTTACCTAGCAATGATCAGCGAGGTAAATGACGAAGTTACTCTAAAGATAGTGAAAATTTCAGTTATTCAGGAATTTCCGGACGTCTTCCCTGCAGAATTTCCTGGCAAGATTCCTGACCATGAAGTGGAGTTTGAGATCAACTTGATTCCTGGGGCTGCACCGATCTCAAAAGCACTATCAAGTGAAGGTCAAAGCAGAAGATACTATCAAGTGAAGGTCAAAGCAGAAGATATTCCTAAAACAACCTTCAAAATGAGATATGCCCATTATGAGTTTACGGTAATGCCGTTTGGACTGACCAATGATCCAGCAACATTCATGGACCACATGAATAGAGTCTTCAAGCCGTACCCCGATAGGTTCGTGGTCGTATTCATAGACGACATCCTTGTGTACTTGCAAAGTAAGAAAGATCACGAGGAATATCTTCGCTTCATTCTAGAGACACTCAGAGAAAAATAACTGTATGCCAAATTTAAGAAATTCAAATTTTGGCTAACAAGTGTCGCCTTCTTGGGACACATAATCTCCGAACTAGGTGTTTCAGTGGACCCCAAGAAAGTAGAGGCAATTGTGGATTGGACTCGACCAAAATCAATAACCGAGATTCGAATCTTTCTGGGTTTAGCTGTGTATTATTGTAAATTCGTTGAAAGATTTTATTCAATAGCCATACCCCTCACCAAACTCAAACAGAAAAACTCTAGATTCATTTGGAGTGAAGAATGAGAAAGAAAACTTGCAACTACACCAGTGCTAGTACTACCCGAACATGGCAAGAACTTTACCATATATAGTGATGCATCAAAGGGAGGATTAGGGTGTTTACTTATGCAGAAAGGTCAGGTAATTGCCTATGCATCAAGGCAATTAAAAACTTATGATCAAAATTACCCAACTCATGATCTTGAGTTAGCAGCAATCATATTTGCACTTAAAATATGGAGAAATTATCTATATGGTGCTAAATGCGAGATATTTACCGATCTTTAAAGCCTCAAATATTTATTCACTCAAAAGAAATTAAAAATGAGGCATATACGATGGATTGAACTCTTGAAAGATTATGATCTAAGAATCAACTACCATCCGGGTAAGGCCAACAAGGTAGCAGATGCCTTGAGCCGAAGAGGAGTAGGAAAAGTAAATTTATCGGCTCTTTCAGCTCAACCATGCTTTCAAGAAACCACCAAGCTGAAGCAAAATCATGATCCTTCCATAGCAAAAATTAAGGAGCAACTTCAAGAAGGAAAAGCTCAAGAATTCCAAACTGATGAGAAAGGCGTCCTGTGGATGAAAGGACTTTGTGTGTACCAGACCTCAATGAGATAAGACGAGAAATAATGTCTGAGGCACAGAAGTCAAAATTCTCAATTCACCCTGGGATCACCAAAATGTATAGAGACTTGAAACAGAATTATTGATGGAATGGAATGAAGAAGAACGTAGCTGACTTTGTCGCTAAAATCCAAATTTGTCAATAGGTCAAAGCCGAACATCAACAACCCGAAGGACTCCTACAACTGCTAGAGATCCCAACATGGAAGTGAGAGCACATTTCCATGGAATTTGTGGTAGGATCACCAAAGTCTAGACAAAACCATGATGGGATCTTGGTTATCATCGATCGACTGACCAAATCGGCACACTTTTTTTCGATGCGAATGAACTACAACCTAGATAAATTAGCCATCTTGTACATGAACAACATAGTAAGATTACACGGAGTTCCAACAAATATATTATCCGATAGGGATCCAAGGTTTGTTTCACGAATCTGGATAAGTTTCCAAGAAGCCATGGGAACCAAAGTCACCCTCAGCACGGCCTATCACCCGCAAACAGATGGCCAAACCGAAAGAACAATTCAAACCTTATAGGACATGTTAAGGGCGTGTGCTCTACATTTAAAAGGAAATTGGAATGAGAATCTACCTCTAATAGAGTTCGCATACAATAACAGCTACCACAGTAGCATATTGATTGCCCCTTATAAAGTACTGTATGGAAGAAAATGTGGATTGCCCCTGTATTGGGACGAAATCGGGGAGAAAGCCATCACAGGGCCTGAACTAGTATAGATAACGGTTCAGAAGGTAGCTATTATTAGAGAGAACCTCAAAGCGGCTCAGGACCGACAAAAGAGCTGGGCTGACTTGAAGAAAAGGCCGTTGGAGTTTGAAGTCGGAGATAAGACCTATGGCAAGGTTTCACCTATGAAGGGAGTGGTCCGCTTCAGCAAATCGGGAAAATTGAACCCAAGATACGTCGGACCCTTCAAACTTTTGGAAAGAATCGGAACCCTAGCTTATTGGCTAGCCTTTCCTCCTGACAAGTCAAGAATCCATAACGTCTTCCTTATTTCGCAACTAAGAAGATACATTCCCGATTCGAGTCATATTCTCGAGGTTGCACCACTGCTACTCGACGGCAACCTGAATGAAGAATTGAAATATAAAGAAGTCCCTATCCATATAGTGGACACCAAAGAATAAGTGCTATGTCACCGCACCATCCCGTACGTGAAAATACAATGGTCAAACCATACTGAATGGGAATCAACATGGGAGCTAGAAGAAAAGATGTTGTCGCGTGATTTCTTAATTGCTTGCAAGTGCACAACATCAAGTTGTAATAAAATGTATTTTCGAGTACAAGTGTCGATCCCACGAGGAGTACGTATTTAAATGTATATTAATGCTTGCAATTAAAATAGTCTCAATTTTATTTAGAAAAATCAATTGACAGATTTATTTTCACCAATAACTAAATTGAAAATAAATTTAATTATATTATAACACCAAACTTTTTATAACAAATAACTATGAAATAAAAGATCTAGAGGTCCGATTTCACGCAACTATCCACCATGTGTTATTTTGTGTAGCTATATTATAAATGTCCTTATTATACATTAGCCAAGAATTCTAAATTATCTACTCCCTCTCCCGAGTGCTAAGTAGATACTACTTATCTAACAAAGAATTATAACGTCCCCGTCAACAATCTATAATTAAATAACACAATAAGCAATAACTTCTTTTTAATGGCTTCAATAGCAATATATGTCCTCCCGAACTATATAAATACCATCGATGTATTTTTCCCTTTCTTGTTTATAAATTTCCTTTTCCAAGTGATAAATTATAAACATAAGAATCATTCATGATATGGCCAATAAAATGAAAGCATTAAGATTGGAAAAATACAAATGAACAATAAGGAAAACTTATATAGCATAATTTTTAAATCCCAACACATGGTGTCTAGTTTTGTTCCATCATTCCTCTAGAAATAAGAATTAGTTCATAATAAAAATAACACAACAACACATGAATCTTAAACAAGACATATCAAATAAAAATAAAGAAAGAAGAACTTAGAACAAGAGATTTGGAGTGCAATGAAATTTCTATCCAGAAATGTGCAATAGATTTCCAAGGATGATGAACTTAAGCTTCAATCCTTTCTTTGTAGCCTCCTCTCCTTTCCTTTGCTCCCCAATGCCGTAGATGGTGAATAATAGAAGCCTTTTATAGTCCAGACAAACTTCCCCACGCAGCACACCATTTTCCTCTTCTTTTATTCGAAGTCCACAAAGTTACAGATTTTTCGGACTCTGTTTTGCGAAGGACCGCGGGTGCAGTGAAAGAAGGACCACGGGTGCGGTCATGCTTCGGCAGAATTTTTTATTTCTATCTTCAGGGACCGCGGGTGCGGTCATACTTCGGCCATTTTATCTTTTGCACTACTCCAATTCAACAATTTGCTATTCCAAATTCTATTCTAAGCTTCCAAACTACAACATCAAAAACAACAACAAATCACATAAAACCTACTCAAGAATAACAAAATTTCAAGTTAAAAACAAGTAATAAAAGTACAATAAATTGCACTTATCAGATGCACACCCTTTATCCCTACCTTTTCAAAGACCGAGCTAATTCAAGTTTCGAGGACGAAGCTTTAAACAAGGAGGGAATGATGTGAAGACCCAAAATTTTGCATTACAAAGAGACAAAGTACCAAGTTGATTTTAGTATTGCATTGAATCAGTAATTTTCGAGGAGTTTGGGTTAATTTCTGGTAGGAAATTTCTTAAGTTTCAACGCGATCAGATTTAATGATATCTTTTGTCGCAGGAAGGATATATATTTCAGGTGTAGCCACATATACATTGCTACATTCTAGAGCTACACATTCGTTTATATCTGAATATTTCGTCAAGCGACTAGGAATCATACCGGAGGCTATGGATTTGGGATTTAGAGTATCGATTCCATCCAAGGATCAGATGTTTACTTCTCAGATAGTAAAGAGATTGGAGCTTCGGTTACTGAAAAATGCGATGCAGGCAGACTTCATTGTGCTACCATTGCCGGAGTATGGTATTATTCTAGGCATGGAATGGCTTTCTTCTATTGGAGCTGCCATAGATTTTTGAAAGAGGTCAATATCTGTCCGATAGCCCAGCGGTAAGCCATTTGTGTTTGAGGCAGCCAGGCATCAGCGGATGCCGCACATCATTTCTTGCATTTGTTCGAGCAAGCTCATAAAGGGAGGCTCCCAGGCATTCTTGGCTAGTATTGTGTCAGTGACCGATTCAATCAGTCAGAGGCTAGAGGAGGTCGTAGTAGTGAGAGTGTTCCCCAGTGTTTTCTCGACGATGTTTCAGGCATTCCACCGGACATGGTGGTGGACTTTTCTATCGAGCTCATGCCAGGTATCGTGCCTATATCTAAGGCCCCCTATTTTCTATCACCTGTTGAGATGAAAGAACTGAAGGATCAGATATAGAACTTGTTAGATAATGGTTTCATTTACCATAGCTTTTCTCCATGGGGCGCACCGGTACTGTTTGTTAAGAAGAAGGATGACAGCAAGCAGCTATGCATTGATTATGGGGTACTGAACAGAGTCACGGTCAAGAACAAGTATCCATTGCCCAGGGTTGAAGATTTATTTGATCAGCTTAAGGGAGCATCAGTATTCTCGAAGTTAAATCTTCGATCAGGATACCACCAGCTGAAGGTGAGAGAGTCTAACGTTCTTAAGACGGTATTCAGGACGCGTTATGGGCACTATGAGTTTTTGGTGATGCCCTTCGGTCTGACTAACGTGCCAGTGTTCTTCATGGATCTCATGAATCGCGTGTTTCAGCCATATGTGGATCAGTTCGTCATAGTTTTCATTGACTATATCCTGATATATTCGAAGAGCAGAGAGGAGCATAGTCAGCAACTGAGGACAGTACTACAAACTTTATAGGACAGAGGGATGTATGCCATGTTCAGTAAGTGCGAGTTTTGGCTCGACGGAGTGACATTCTTGGGCCACACTGTATCCCGAGACGGAGTGGAAGTCGATCCCAGCAAGGTTGAGGCAGTCCAAGATTGGCCAGTACCTAAGAGTGTGATAGAGATCTGCAGTTTCTTGAGATTGACTGGTTACTATCGAAAGTTCATTCAGGGCTTCTCTTCTATTGTGGTGCCTATGAATGCCTCGACGAAGAAAAATGCCAAATTAATTTGGGGACCAGAGTGGCAGGAGAGTTTTGACAGATTGAAGCAAGCGTTGACCACTACACCAGTTCTAGCTATGCCATCGGGGCAAGCAGAGTTTGTGGTTTATACGGATGCTTCGAAGCTCAAGTTTGGCACAGTGTTGATACATCATGACAGAGTTATAGCTTATGCGTACCGACAGTTGAAGGTCCATGAGCATAATTATCCGACTCATGACCTCAAGCTAGCGGCAGTGGTATTCGCCTTGAAGATTTAGAGACATTATCTGTATGGGGAGAAGTGAAAGATTTTCACTGACCACAAGAGCCTGAAGTACTTTAACACACAGAATGTAGAGCCCAAAATCAGTACACATAAAGCCCATGCAATTATTTAAATTGTTAAATTATTTATTTAAGTTTAAAATGATTTTTAACTGTGCATGACTTATGATTTGCATTATTTTGAATTATTTATGTTTATTGATGCACGTTAAAATATTTTCTTGAGTTTCATGTTTCAGGCGAATATTCGATACGAGATCAGGAAAAGAGGCTGGCGATGATTTTGACAATTTACGAAAAATGTGGTATTTTATTTCAAGTCAATAAAATTAATATTTTCAATGATTTATGAAGTTTTAAGTATTTTAAAACCTAATTTAATTATTAGGTAATTTTAAGATTTTAAAGTTTCAAAGTTATCACTTGAGTATTTTATTCTAAATTATGGAATTTTTAGTAAAGTTAATAGTGGGTTAGTATTCTTAATTAGCAAATTAATTATTAAATAAACCCTTAATACCCCACTAACCCACCAACCCATTAACACACACATGCACGTATACACACACACACTTAGCCTTTGCACACCCACACATCTCTTGCATCCTTTCATTTCTTTTTGGAGAGAATTTGGAGGGTTCTTAGGCTCTTTCTTCAGCACCCCATCTCCACCTTTCTCCTTCAAAATTTAAGAAACCACACGTTGATTTTAGTAGAAAAATCGTGCCTCAAGTCGCCCGGATAGCTTCCCGCACCGCGTCGCTTTCTTATTCATCGTATCGTGAGTTCTAAAGATCAAAGGCATGTATATTCTTTTGTTTTCACATCGATCTTGTCGTAGTAATTATTTTGATGTTTATTGTATGAAAAACATGAGTATGTTATGCAAAAGTTTGAGCAAAAATTATTTAAACGATTTTGGTTCTCAAAAACCGAGTCTGCATTCTTTTCGAATACTGTGAATTTTTAGTACATTTTATGGAAACACTTTCAACATATAAAACGTAGCACATTTCAATACCTTCGATTTGACAGTAAATTCGTAATTTTTGGACATGAAACGAGTGAGATATGGCATTTTCGTGTGACTGCTCAAGGAAAGTTTTTTTTTAGAACGTAGAACAGTTGTTCCCTGTCAATTCGAGTGTTGTGACTTTTTGGTCGATTTTCTGGAAATTCTTTCAACATTTGAATTGTAATACGTCGTATTATCTTAGATTTGACAGTAAATTCTTATTTGTCTGATAAGAAATGAGCGATATATTATTTTTATTGTGCCATCGCTCAAGCTGTGAAATATTTGTGCCACAAAATCTGTCACCCTCTGTTATTTCGAATTATCGAAATTTTTTCAACATATGATTTGTAGTCCTCTGTGTTATCTTCGAATTGATAGTAGATTCGTAATTTTCTAATATGAACTGAGAGAGATATGATTTTTATCATAAAACCGCTCAAGATGTGAAAATTTGTGCATGTTCTTCACGTTTTCACAAGTTTTGGTTGCAGGCTTCGTTGGGATCTCCTGAATCTTTGCTGCTTTTATTAGGGCAGCATGTCCAGAGCGTTCCAACGAAGACCTCGACATTTTTAAGTATGTTCAACGTGAAAAGAAAATATTTTTATGTTTTTGAGGTATGCTAAATGTTTTGTGACCAATTATGAACGGGTTTGGAAGTCGGTGAACGTGGCCGAGGACCTCTCCACCCCGGTAAAGTATGATCGGGTTTGATCAGGATTGAAAAGCGGTAAATTATGACCAGATACCAATCCACCCGGTAAAGTATGACCGGAGATCTTATGTATGTGGTAGTGGACATCCCTGCCGGCCCACTACTGTGGTTTAGTCTGATCAGGCGCATTTATGTGTGGGTCACTTGCTTTGAAACATATCTCTACACAAAATGATTATGTTTATGTATGTCCAAGTATGTACTATTCAAGTATGTTTATGTATGTCCAAGTATGTACTATGCAAGTATGTTTATGTAAAGTTTTACGATATGATGGCTCATCTACGTTTATGTAACTACGTTCATGTTCAAGTATGTACGTTCTACTTTACAATGCATGTAGTTTTGTTATGTATTACTTGTTATTCTGAGTTTATACATGTTGAGTATTTAGACTCACTAGGCTTGATAGATGCAGGTGCGGACGAGTACGAGAAGACGAGGGGTGGGGACCAATGAGCCGGCTCGGACTGTGCGGAGGCTAAACCCGAGGACCGCCTACGTTTTTAAGAACTTTATGCATGGTTAAAATAATCTGATTTTATGAGACTATTTTACGTTGTTTAAACGAATACTTTTTGCAAACTTGGTTGGTAATTGTTTTTATTTCAATTATTTTTAGATGACCAGTTTATTTTTATCCCAATTTGGAAGATTTTTATTTATTTAAGAAAATTTTTATTTTTCCGTAAATTTCAATTATTTTAAAAGTGTGGTACGTTACAGTTGGTATCAGAGTGGTGTTTTTGTTAAGGGTTATGCCTACTGCCAGTTGCGAGAAGCTCACGAAGTAACAACTCAACTCTGTAAGTTTTAAAGTTTTAAATTCTTTCTGGTAGCACTACAAAAAAAAAAAGCAAAAGACAACGGCTAAAAACCGTTGTCGTAGGTCAAATAAAACCGTTGTTAAAGCACATGTGGTTAAAGGGTGCGCTCAAAGACAACGATGAAAAATCGTTGTTGTAGACGATGAAAAACCGTTGTTGTAGATATTGTAAAACCGTTGTTAAAGGCCCTGTTGTTAAATGGTGCGCTCAAAGACAACGGTGAAAACCGTTTTTGTAAACGTCTAAAGACGACGGTGAAAAACCGTTGTCGTAGCATTGAAAAATCGTTGTTAAACTAAATTTTGCGACGGTTTTTCTAAAATAAACCATCGCTAATAGCGACGGCTTTTATAAAACCGTCGTTATTAGCGACAGTTTTTCATATGATGTCCGTCGCAAACCAACGACGGTTACTAATTTTCCGTCGCTAATTAGCAACTGTGTTTATATGCTTTGCGTCGCTAATTTAGCGACGGTTTTTCATAAGATTTCCGTCGCTATATTTTTCCGTAAAATAAAAAAAATTTACTGTTATAATTTAATAAACCTAACAAAAAAACTTACAATCTTACTAACAAAAACAAATTTACTTTTATAGTTTTTTTTGAAACAAGAACTGAAAATAGTTGAAGAGAGGAGAATTTGTTGTGGGAAGAAATGACAAATGATGCGGTTATTTATAGGCAATTTGCAATTAGCGACGGTTTTTGTTTAGGCGATTTGAAATTAGTAACCCATTTAAAATGAGCGACGATATTTCTTAAACCGTCGCTAAATTTACCAACGGTTTAAGAAAAACCGTCGCTAATTTTTACCGATTTTTTTAAAAAAATTAGAAACTGCGACAACGTTTTTTTTAAAAAACGTTGTCGTTAACCAAATAAAACACTAAAAAACAACAACGTTTTAAAAAACCGTTGTATTAGTTAAAAAAACCATCCGAAAGACAATGGTTTACACAAACGGTTTGCACTACGGTTTTTGAAAAAATGTTATTGTAGCCCAAAAAAACCATCAGAACAACAACAGTTTTTAAAAACCGTTGTTGTAGCCTAAAAAAACGCTCAAAGACAACGGTTGTTAAAACCGTTGTTTTTGTCTATCAGCATGTTTTTTAGGCTACGACAATGGTTTTTGTTAAAACCATTGTTAAAAGTTAAAAACACAACGATTTTAATAAAAATCGTTGTCGTATGAGGGTTGTTGATTTGTATTTTTCTTGTAGTGTAGTAAGTATCAAGTCATGATTTCAGCATGTGCATGTTTACGTTAAATTGCGTGAATCTTATGATATAGATATTATGTTCATGCATGTTAGTTTATGTGTTGGGTAAATTTTGGAACAGTATGCTTCCTAGGCGTATGATTGCACGTGGAGTAGGTGAAGAGAACAGAGAGGCTCGGGATGAGGAGAAGGCCACTCCTTCTCGTCCACTGCCAGATATGCAAGCTCAGATGTTAGCAGGGATGACTCAATTCTTCACACAGTTTGCGGGGAACAATGCTGCCGTAGATACAGGTGCGAGGCCTAAACCAGAGGCTGCTTATGAGCGGTTCGAGGTGATTTACCGGGGTGATTTACCAGAGGCAAGCTCATAGTAGTGCCTTCGCACAGTACTAACCCGATGGTAGCTGCGGGATAGATTAAGTCCATCGAGGTGATTTTAGATTTCATGGAGCTGCAGGATGCAGACAGAGTTAGATGTGCCACTTTCCTGCTGACAGGAGATGCCAGACTATGGTGGGAGAGCGCATCTTTTTCGGTGAATTTGCAAACACTGACTTGCGATGGTTTTAAGAAGGTCTTTTACTACAAGCACTTCACTGAAGAAGTACGCTCCGGCCTGACTAGGGAGTTTATGACTTTGCGACAGGGAGACAGCAACATCGCAGAGTTTATCCTGATGTTTGAGAGGGGGTGTCACTTTCTGCCCCTAATTGCTAATGACGCCTGAGAGAAGTAGAAGCACTTCATTGACGGGTTACGACCAATCTTGCGCCGTGATGTGAGAGTTGCTGGTCCTATCACCTATGCCATTGACGTGTCGAGAGCTCTGCTGGCGTAGCAGGACCAGAGGGACATTGAGAACGACAGGCACAACAAGAGGCCCTATCAAGAATCTCAGCAGCAGCATCAGCCTCAGTTTAAGAGGCCTTTCCAGGGACAGCAAGGGAAGAGGCCGTTTCAGGGACCCCCGGGAGGTAAGGGTCCTATTCCACAACATAAGGCTCCTCAAAGGCCGGAGTACCCAGTGTGTTCGAAGTGCAACTGTCAACACATGGGCCAATGTTTATGGGGTTCTGGCAAATGCTTCAAGTGCCGAGCTAGTGATCATATGCTTAAGGAATGCCCACAATGGAGGCAGACTACCCTGGGAAGAGTGTTCGTCATGCAGGCTGAGGAGGCGAACCCAGATATGAATCTTCTGACGAGAAATATTTTCATAAATAGAGTAGCCACGAAGGCCTTCATTGATTCCAGGGCCACTCACTCTTTTATCTTGGGGACGTTCACTAACCATTTGGAAGTAAAGACCATTGGACTTGACATGAACTATTCAGTGACAGTCCCATCCGGGGAAGAGTTATCAAATACTAGCGTGGTCTGAGACATCGATCTCGAACTGAAAAGTCACCTAGTGTATGCCGAAATTATTTTGTTGTCGATGCCAGAGTTTGACATTATCTTGGGAATGGACTGTCTAACAAAGAACAGAGTTCTTATTGACTTTTAGATGGAGAAGTTTCCCTCGCATGATTTCTTGCATGCAGGCACGTAGACTTATTAACAAGGGGTGTCAGGCTTTCTTGGCCAGTATTATTTCCGCACCTGACGCACCCACTCCGTCAATATCTGATGTACCAGTAGTCAGATATTTTCTTGACATTTTTCCTGATGACGTCACAGGCCTTCCACCAGAGAGAGAGGTGGAGTTTGCCATTGACCTTGTACCAGGCACTATGCCAATCTCTAAGGCACCGTACTATTTAGCTCCAACTGAGATGTTAGAGCTCAAGCAGCAAATTCAGGAGCTTTTAGACAAAGAATTTATCTGCCCTAGTTTCTCTCCATGGGGCGTACCAGTGCTCTTTGTAAAAAAGAAGGATGGGAGCATGAGGTTGTGTAACGATTACCGAGAACTGAACAAGGTAACGATCAAAATCAAATACCCATTACCAAGGATCATGGACCTATTCGATCAATTTCAGGGAGCTACAATGTTCTATAAGATAGATCTACAATATGGGTATCATCAACTGAAGGTAAAGGATGCAACTGTTCATAAGACACCCTTCAGAACCAGTTATGGGCACTACAAGTTCTTGGTGATGCCGTTTGGACAGACGAATGCTCCAGCAATTTTTATGGACCTCATGAATCGAGTATTTTAGCCCTACCTAGATCAATTCGTCAGAGTATTTATTGACAACATTCTTATTTACGCGAAAGGCAATGAGGAGCACAATCATTATTTGGGTACAGTTTTGCAGGTCTTGCAGAGTCACAAATTGTTTGCAAAATTCAGTAAGTGTGAATTCTGATTGGAGAAAGTAGCATTTTTGGGTCATATAATATCTAGTAGTGGTATTGAGGTGGATCGAGCTAAGGTGGCAGCAGTTAAAAAATGGGTTGAACCAAAGAACGCGGAAGATATCCGCAGTTTCCTTGTCTTGGCAGGCTACTACAGGAAATTTATTCAGGGGTTTTTCTCGATTGCTATGCCACTCACTTCATTGACCAAGAAAAATGCTAAATTTTTATGGAGTGATGATTGCTAGAAGAGCTTCGATATTTTGAATCAAGCTCTGATCACAGCGCAAGTTTTAGCCATGACATTAGGGCAAGGCAATTTTGTGCTATACACCGATGCATCTAAGCTTGGTTTAGGGGCAGTGTTGATGCAGCATGGTCAGGTCATAGCTTATGCCTACAGACAGTTGAAAGTGCATGAGAAGAATTATCCGACTCATGATCTCGAGTTAGCTGCCGTTGTCTTTGTGTTGAAGATTTGGAGAAATTACTTGTACGGCGAGAATGCCAAATATTTATGGATCAAAAGAGTCTCTAGTATTTCTGCACGCAGAAAGAGATGAACATGAGAAAATATAGTGGTTGGAGTTGGTAAAAGGCTACGATTGTGAAATTAGCTACCATCCAGGGAAAGATAATGTTGTGACAGATGCATTGAGTAGGAAAGTAGCAGTCGTAGTACAATTGTCAGCGTAGAAATCTATTTAGTCAGAGATTCAGAGGTTTGGCATAGAAGTTTATCCTAAGGGCAGAGCACGCAAGATGTCTAACCTGACAGTCCAATCTTATTTGATAGACCGAATCCATAGAGGTCAGCCTTCGGATGAGGAGTTACAGAAGTGGAGACAGAAGGATGAGGCCAAGGGCAGTGTACTCTATATAGTGTTTTATGGTATTGTGAGATATAGTGGAAGGATGTGGGTGCCTAGTGTGGATTCGATCAGAAATGATATCTTGTCAGAAGCACATGCATCTTCGTATTCCATCAATCCAGGAGGTACTAAGATGTACAAGGATTTGCAGATACTGTATTGGTGGCCAGGTATGAAGCGAGATATTCGTTGATTTGTATATGAATGTCTCACTTGTCAGCAAGTGAAAGCAGAGTATCAGAGGCCAGCAGGAATGCTTAAGTCGCTCCCTATCCCCGAGTGGAAATGGGAGAATATCACCATGGATTTCATTGTTGGTTTGCTGAGGTTAGTCAGAGGATCCAATGCCATTTAGTTTATAGTGGATCGACTTACTAAGTCGGCAAAATTCCTGCTAGTAAAGACGACTTTCTCCATGACACATTATACAGAGCTTTATATCAGGGAGATAGTCCGATTGCACAAGATCCCATATTCTATTATGTCCGACAGGGACCCGAGGTTCACATCGTCCTTTTGGAAGAGCTTACATGCAGCCATGGGAACGAATTTGCTAATCAGTACAGCATTCCACCCGCAGACAGATGGCCAGTCTGAGCAAGTGATTGAGATATTGAAAGATTTTTTGCGAGCCTGTGTGATCGTTTTCCATGGGAATTGGGAATTGAAGCTACCTCTAGTTGAATTTACCTACAACAACAGTTTCCAATCATCGATAAGTATGGCTCCCTACGAAGCATTGTATGGAAAGAAGTGGAGATCGTTGATTCATTGGGATGAAGTCGGTGAGAGATCAGAACTTGGTTCAGAGATTGTTCAGCAGACCGCAGACGTGGTGGTCAAGATCCGAGACATGATAAAAACCACCCTAAGTCACCAAAATAGTTATGCTGACAAGAGAAGAAGGGATCTTGAGTTTTCCGTAGGAGATCACATATTCGTGAGGGTAGCACCTATGAACGGTGTTATGAGGTTTGGAAAGAGAGGCAAGCTGAGTCAGAGATTTATTGGACCATTTGAAATTCTTGATAAAGTTTGGACAGTTGCTAATCGAGTAGCCCTACCTCCGAATCTGGCCGGAGTACACAACGTATTCCACGTCTCGATGCTGAGGAAGTATATTGAAAATCCTTCTCATGTCTTGATTTTTGAGCCGTTGCAGTTGGCTCCATATCTGTCGTATGAGGAAAGACCTGTCCAAATTCTAGACTGACAAGAGCGGAGGCTTCGGAACAAGGTGACCAAGTTGGTCAAATTCCGGTGGCTGAATAAATCAGTGGAGGAGGCCACTTGAGAGGCCGAAGCAGACTTGAGAAGCCGCTACCCGAAGTTTTTTGGTAAGATTTAATTTCGAGGACGAAATTTATTTAAGTGGGGGAGGAATTTTAGATCTCAAAATTAGTACACGTAAAACCCATGCAATTATTTAAATTGTTAAATTATTTATTTAAGTTTAAAATGATTTTTAACGGTGCATCACTTATGATTTGCATTATTTTGAATTATTTATGTTTATTGATGCACGTTAAAATATTTTCTTGAGTTTCATTTTTCTGGCGAATATTCGATACGGGATCGAGAAAAGAGACTGGCGACGATGTAGACAATTTACGAAAAATGTGGTATTTTATTTCAAGTCAATAAAATTATTATTTTAATTGATTTATGAAGTTTTAAGTATTTTAAAGCCTAATTTAATTATTAGGTGTGGGGACTCGGGCTCTAAACTCAATTCTTTTCGGGATTAATAGGATCTTTATTCAAAAATGTGGGTCAAAATTTTGCTTTTTAACATTAATTCAAATGTATATAAACAAGCACAAGATAGTTCTTCATTTTATTTCAATAAACATAATTACATGTCTTGTTCTAATACATTCATACAAACTAGTGTTCAATCCCAACCATAATCAAAATATAGTACATGTCTAGTAAAAGAAACCACTAGTAATCTGCTGCGCCCGAAGTCACCACGCTATCTCGATCTCTCATCTCTGTCGCGACCCTGATCCTGTCCCACCTGTTGTTATGCACACATACAGACATAACAACAGCCGGAAACTCCGGTGAGAACAAATCCCAGTATAAAACATGTATACATGCTGATACGAAATCATAAACATGCATGAAAGCAATAACAATGGCTCCATAGTCTATGAAACCGATCTATCTAAACATGCAACTCAAATCAAATAGACTCGAATAGACTCTACTCTAGGGATCCCGGTGTGAATAAGACGTCACTGTCTGTCACCTACCCTCCCAATCGGGGTAACTGTACGTCTTATTCCTAGACTTCGGTCAAGTCTGTATCGAATGTCTACAAACGGAGTGAATCTGATCCGAAGCGTCGATACCACCGAACATCTAGTTTGGCAAGTCTGCCAATGACTCTCCTATCTCAAAGGCTTGAATATAAATCTATAAACAAGGCATCATCATATCAAGAGATTTGAATATAAATCTATAAACAAATCGCAATCATATCAAAAGATAAACAATAATTCTAGTATGTGAAATCGCAATCATATCAAAAGATAAACAATAATTCTAGTATGTGATTTTGTTGGGATACTCAAATTGAATCTCATTTGAGTTGTGTCTTCCCCAAACAAAACATGCATTATACCTTTCGTCGCACAATCTCTGTCGATATCGAAGTCTCGATGTCAAAGTCGCCAATACAAGTCTGAAATGGCATCATCAATGTACATTCTATCAAGCTCTAGTATACCTCAATACACATGAGATTTAATATTTCATTTCAATGCAATTTCGACGGCATAATGGCGGATTCTCGATATACCCATCAACTCATATAACAGTAATCAATAACCATAATCCAAAATCTTCATGAATTACATGTACTATTCTGAAATCTGCACCATCTCAATTCCATACATGCTGGAAATCATAACAATCACATATAGTATTATTTCTTCTATCTCTTTTTCCACTATATGTTCACAACAATCATAAAAACACAAAATAGAAACCGAATCTGATTTCCTTTAACAGCTCAAATTCAAAACATGCTGAACTTAATAAAACATATACCCTTTTGAAGCCCTTGATGCAAGGAGAAAGAATCTATACTTGGAATGAAGTTTGGATGTGAAGCATAAGGAATTGATGTTTCTCCCCACTCTCTCTCGTTTCTCAGCTGATGGAAGTGGAGAGAAATGAATCGGCACATTTCTATATATATATACCATGCCATGTGACAACTTGAGAAACAAAGGTGGCTTTTTTGCATGCAGCACCGCGGGTGCGGTCACTCTTCACCGCGGGGGAGCTGTGCCCACGGCATGCCTTTCATTTTCTAAAATTCGAATACCGCGGGTGTGGTACATATAAGACCGCGGGTGCAGTGACATTAACGCGGGTGCGGTGTCATTTCTGTAATTAATTCCCAACTCTCTGTCCCTCAACCGCGGGTGCACTCTGTCTTGGACAGCGGGTGCGGTGACCCTACTGTAAAATGACCAATTTTCTGTCCATGCACCGCGGGTGCGGCATCATAAGGGGCGCGGGTGCGGTCTCTTCCTTCAAGCAACACTTCATCTTTTCATTTTATCAACATACAATCTAGGGCATTGCATTTCTCCCCCTCTTAGATATTAGTTCGTCCTCGAACGTGAAATCAATTAATCAAAGTATGTAAAAACAGCAGTAAAATCAAATGTTGAATAAATACTCACATCATGAGAATAACTCGGGATATCTCTGTCTCATATCTGCTTCTGTCTCCCAAGTGGCTTCCTCGGTGCCATGACGACTCCACTGGACTTTCACTAGCGGAATAGTTTTCGTTTTGAGCTGTTTCTCTTTCCGATCAAGAATCTGTATCGGTTGTTCAATATAACTCAACGTTTGATTCAGCTCAGCTTCGTCAGGCCGAATGACATGAGAATAATCTGGCATGTATCTACGCAGCATCGATACATGAAACACATCATGTATCCCGGATAAAGAAGGAGGAAGAGCCAATCGATATGCTCGATCGCCAATCTTTTCAAGAATCTAGTATGGACCGATGTATCTAGGAGAAAATTTCCCACGCTTGCCAAATCTGACAATGCCTCTGAAGGGAGAAATCTTCAAGAATACTCTGTCCCCTTTTTCAAATACAAGTGGTCTACGTCTGATATTGGCATATTTGGCTTGCCTATCCTGTGCTGTTTTCATTCTTTTCTGAATGATCTTTACTTTCTCAGTCATTTCACGGATCATATCAGGTCCAAGTTCTGGTGCCTCAGAGATATCATCCCAATATAGAGGAGATCTGCATTTCTTGCCATACAAAGCTTCAAATGGTGCCATCTCTATGCTCGTTTGATAGCTGTTGTTGTATGAGAATTCACACAACGGTAGTGAATCTTGCCAACTAGTGCCAAAGTCTAGCACTACAGCTCTCAACATGTCCTCTAAAGTCTGGATAGTCCGCTCTGACTGTCCGTCTGTCTGGGGATGATAAGCAGTGCTCAGGTGCAATGTCGTACCTAAAGCCTGCTGCAGACTGTGCCAAAAGTGAGAAGTGAATCGTGGATCACGATCTGATATGATAGACTTCGGCACCATGTAATCTAACTACCTCTCTGACATATATCTCAGCCATCTGATCATGTCTGTACATCATTCTGTACGGAATAAAACACGCTGATTTGGTTAATCTGTCTATCACAACCCAAATCGCATTACAACCCCGGGATGATCGAGGTAACTTCGTCACGAAATCCATGAAAATGTGATCCCATTTCCATTCTGGAATAGACAAACTCTGAAGTAAACCTCCGGGCTTCTTTCTATCAGCCTTCACCTGTTGGCAATTTAAGCACTTAGACACATATTCGGCAATATCTGATTTCATTTGTTTCCACCAGAACTGTGTCTTTAGATCGTTATACATCTTTCTGCCACCAGGATGAATACTAAACCGACTACAGTGCGCTGCTGAGAATATTTGTTGTTTCAACTCTGAAACATCTGGCACTACAATACGGTTATTCACATACAGGACAAACTCACGTACCTGATATTCAGACTGATGTCCTGATCTGACCATCTGAATTGATTGCTGTATATTCTGATCTGTTCTTTGAGCTTCTTTGATTTTCATGATCAAATCTGGCTCAACTTGAATCGTGGCAAGTCTCAATGATCTACTATCTGTGTCAAATGCTAAACCAGACAAACAACAATCTTCAACTAAATTCGAAACACCTATCGTCGATAAGGATAGGGCACAAACCTTTTGACTCAAGGCATCTGCTGCTGCATTTGACTTCCCTGGATAGTACTTGATCTCGCAATCAAAATCTTTCAATAGATCAAGCCATATACGCTGCCTCATGTTCAACTCTAACTGAGAAAATAGATACTTCAGGCTTTTATGGTCAGAGTAAATCTAAAATTTCTCCCCATAAAGATAATGACGCCAGATTTTCAAGGCAAATACGATAGCCGCCAATTCAAGATCATGAATGGGGTATCGAATCTCGTGTGGCTTCAGCTGTCTAGAGGCATATGCGATCACATGACCTCGCTGCATAAGAACACATCCCAGCCCTCTGTGAGATGCATCACAATATACAACGAAATCGCCAGTACCCGAAGGAATCATCAAGACAGGTGCACTGGTCAGCCTCTTCTTCAACTCTAGGAAGCTAGACTCGCAATCCTCCGACCACACAAATGGTGTATTCTTTTGCGTTAACTGGGTAATCGACTTCGCAATACTGGAGAAATCTTTGATGAATCGTCTATAGTACCCTGCTAGACCCATGAAACTGTGTATCTCAGGCACCGAAGTCGGTCTAGGCCAATCGATTACAGCTTCCACTTTACTCGGATCCACAGAAATACCATCTCCAGATATGATATGACCCAAGAAGACAACCTGTCTCAGCCAAAACTCACACTTTGACAGTTTAGCATACAATCTTTCATTTTTCAATGTTTGCAACACAATTCTCAAATGATTAGCATGCTCATCAAAATTCCTTGAATACACCAAAATATCATCAATAAAAACAATCACAAACTCATCTAAATATTTCTGAAAGACACGGTTCATCAACCCCATGAACACCGCTGGAGCATTCGTTAAACCAAAAGGCATGACAATAAATTCATAATGTCCATACCTGGTTCGGAATGCTGTCTTTGGTATATCAATATATCGTACTCGCAGCTGGTGATATCCAGATCTCAGATCGATCTTGGAATAGATAGATGATCCCTGCAACTGATCAAATAAGTCGTCGATACGAGGCAAATGATATTTGTTCTTTATCGTTGCCTTGTTCAGCTGCCTGTAATCTATACACAATCTCATAGAACCGTCTTTCTTTCGCACAAATAGCACTGGTGCACCCCAAGGAGATACACTGGGTCTGATATATCCCTCGGCTAGAAGATCTTCTAGTTGTGCTTTCAATTCCTTCAACTCTATAGGCGCCATCCTATACGGAGCTCGAGATATAGGAGCAGTACCTGGAATAAGATCAATACTAAAATATACCTCTCGGGCTGGAGGTAACCCTGGAATCTCGTCAGGAAATACATCTGCAAACTCCCGTACTACTGGCAAATCTGCCAATGTCGGGCTCGGTTTCAGTAAGTCTACTGAATAAATAAGGAACCCTTCTGCTCCTTGTTGCAACAATCTACTCATAGTCAGAGCAGATACTAAGGGAATCCGAGATCTGGAACCCTTACCATAGAATTTCCACTCCTCTGTCATTTTAGGTCTAAATCTGACAATCTTGTGAAAACAGTCTACGGTGGCTCTGTACTTAGTCAACATGTCAATCCCGACAATACAATCAAAATCAGATAAACCAAGTACAACACATTCTAAATCGATCTCATGCCCTTCAAACTGTAGTACACAATGTCTAACTGAAGTCACAGATATCAGACCACTTCCCAACGGAGAAGAAATAGACACTACAGTAGACAATGACTCTACAGGCAATGCATGTATCAATGCAAAACGTTCTGATATAAATGTATGTGATGCACCTGTATCTATCAATACATATGCAGGATAACCGCAAAGAAAACAGTTACCTGCAATCACATTGTCTGGTGCATCTTGGGCTTGCTCCTCGGTCAGTGCAAACACCCTAGCCTGTTGTCTGGGAGGTTGGCTCACTGTCTGGCCACCTCTGGCTCTAGGTTGAGACTATGTAGGCGTGGGCTGGAAAGAATGGACGGACGAAGCTTGTCTCTCAGGCTGAGTCACTGATGCTGATGACCCTACACTCTGAAATCTCTGTGCACCTCTCTGGGGACAGACTTTGGCAAAGTGTCCCTATTGCCTGCATATGTTACATCTGCCTATCACTCCCTGACACTGCTCTGTGGCATGTCGGCCTCCACAAGTAGTACAATATACACATGTCACATCTGTACTCTGGCCAGGACCTCTCTGTCTTGACCCACTGGAGCTCGATGAACTGCTCCCTGCTCTCTTGAACTGCTTACCCTTAGGTTTCAAAGAATCTTTCTTTCCACTACTACTGATTCCACTATCAAATCGAGGAGGAGGTGGTGGAAACTGTGTGGCGAACGGTGGCGGTCTCTGACCAAGAACACTATAGGAAGCTCCTCGCTGCCTAATGAAGCCAGCCTCTGCTCCCTTCGCTCGATTCAGCGCATCAGAAAAAGTGTTGGGTCGCCCCGTGTTCACTAAAGTGAAGATATCCGGATTCAAACCATTTATGAACTGATCGGCCACTGCCTCATCATTCCCTGCTACGTGAGGTGCAAATCGAAGTAAGGACGAGAATTTGGCAACATACTCCTCTATGTTCCATTGCCACTGTCTCAAGTTGGCAAATTCGGCCCCTTTGTCTTTTCGGTATGACACTGGAAAGAAACGTTGATAAAATTCATATTTAAAGACTTTCCAAATAATATCAATACCTCGATGTTCTAAGGCTCGTTTCGCCGTTAGCCACCAACTCTTGGCCACTTCTTGCAATTGATGCCCAACCAGCTTCACTCTACGTTCATCTGTATAGGCAAGTGATTCAAATAACATTTCTATATCATCCCACCAGCTTTCACAATTCACTGCATTTTCTGTGCCCTTCAAGGTAGGTGGATGGAATGATTGAAATCTCTTCAACAAAGTCTCCATTGGTGTCGCAGTAACGTCCGTCTTAGTACCTGACGTACTACCCTGTTACGGCACTTGACCTGCAGCTGGTTGTGGTATTCTTCTAGGCGGCATATGTGATTATCAAACAGATTAGGATACAATCTATACAATCTGTCTCAGCCCTCCTCTGATCATATACCTCTGATCAAGAATCGGTTCTGATTCAGTCTTTACAAGTATATGCTGTAAATCAACTCAGATACAATACAACATATAATAGGGAAATCATTAAATCATGCTAGCACATCAAAAGCAAGGAAGAAGACTCGATCTACCCCGCTCATTCTATTCTATCTCAGTCTACAGAACCTACGGCTCTGATACCACCTGTTGTGGGGACTCGGGCTCTAAACTCAATTCTTTTCGGGATTAATAGGATCTTTATTCAAAAATGTGGGTCAAAATTTTGCTTTTTAACATTAATTCAAATCTATATAAACAAGCACAAGATAGTTCTTCATTTTATTTCAATAAACATAATTACATGTCTTGTTCTAATACATTCATACAAACTAGTGTTCAATGCCAACCATAATCAAAATATAGTACATGTCTAGTAAAAGAAACCACTAGTAATCTGCTGAGCCCGAAGTCACCACGCTATCTCGATCTCTCATCTCTGTCGCGACCCTGATCCTGCCCCATCTGTTGTTATGCACACATACAGACATAACAACAGCTGGAAACTCCGGTGAGAACAAATCCCAGTATAAAACATGTATACATGCTGAAACGAAATCATAAACATGCATGAAAGAAATAACAATGGCTCCATAGTCTATGAAACCGATCTTTCTAAACCTGCAACTCAAATCAAATCATGTCTTGACTCGAATAGACTCTACTCTATGGATCCCGGTGTGAATAAGACGTCACTGTCTGTCACCTACCCTCCCAATCGGGGTAACTGTACGTCTTATTCCTAGACTTCGGTCAAGTCTGTATCAAATGTCTACAATCGGAGTGATTCTGATCCGAAGCGTCGATACCACCGAACATCTAGTTCGGCAAGTCTGCCAATGACTCTCCTATCTCAAAGGCTTGAATATAAATCTATAAACAAGGCATCATCATATCAAGAGATTTGAATATAAATCTATAAACAAATCGCAATCATATAAAAAAATAAACAATAATTCTAGTATGTGATTTGGTTGGGAAACTCAAATTGAATCTCATTTGAGTTGTGTCTTCCCCAAACAAAACATGCATTATACCTTTCGTCGCACAATCTCTGTCGATATCGAAGTCTCGATGTCAAAGTCGCCAATACAAATCTGAAATGGCATCATCAATGTACATTCTATCAAGCTCTAGTATACCTCAATACACATGAGATTCAATATTTCATTTCAATGCAATTTCGACGGCATAACGGCAGATTCTCGATATACGGATCAACTCATATAACAGTAATCAATAACCATAATCCAAAATCTTCATGAATTACATGTACTATTCTGAAATCTGCACCATCTCAATTCCATACATGCTGGAAAATCATAACAATCACATATAGTATTATTTCTTCTATCTCTTTTTCCACTATATGTTCACAACAATCATAAGAACACAAAATAGAAACCAAGCCTGATTTTCTTTAACAGCTCAACTTTAAAACATGCTGAACTTAATAAAACATATACCCTTTTGAAGCCCTTGATGCAAGGAGCAAGAATCTATACTTGGAATGAAGTTTGGATGTGAAATTCTTTCAAAATCCTAACCTTGAAGCATAAGGAATTGAAGTTTCTCCCCACTCTCTCTCGTTTCTCAGCTGATGGAAGTGGAGAGAAATGAATCAGCACATTTCTATATATATATACCATGCAATGTGTCAACTTGAGAAACAAAGGTGGCTTTCTCGCATGCAGCACCGCGGGTTCGGTCACTCTTCACCGCGGGTGCGCTGTGCCCACGGCATGCCTTTCATTTTCTGAAATTCGACGGCCGCGGGTGCGTTACATATAAGGCCGCGGGTGCAGTGACATTACCGCGGGTCCGTTTACGTTAGCACCGCGGGTGCGGTGTCATTTTTGTAATTAATTCCCAACTCTCTGTCCCTCAACCGCGGGTGCACTCTGTCTTGGACCGCGGGTGCGGTGACCCTACTGTAAAATGACCAATTTTTTGTCCATGCACCGCGGGTGCGGCATCAGAAGGGGCGCGGGTGCGGTCTCTTCCTTCAAGCAACACTTCATCTTTTCATTTTATCCACATACAATCTAGGGCATTACATTAGGTGATATTTAAGATTTTAAAGTTTCAAAGTTATCACTTGAGTATTTTATTCTAAATTATGGGATTTTTAGTAAAGTTAAAAGTGGGTTAGTATTCTTAATTAGCAAGTTAATTATTAATTAAACCCTTAATACCCCACTAACCCACCAACCCATTAACACACACGCGTATGTTACACTTGTTGGATCTCGGTTTTCTACGGCCCCAAACGCAACGAAAGTTTTAAAATTTTAATTTCTTTTTACAATCAAAATAGGTTTTGTTTGGGCACTCGTATGGTTTATTGAATCAACATTCAGAGGGCATAAGAATTTTATACCTTTGGTGATTAGATCACTTGGCACCAACGGATCCGGTATGACGGATCTAGCTCTTGATAAATCCCTACGAACTTTTCTTCAAGAGACTCCTTTCTTTTTCTTCTAATCAGGTCCACGACTAGATGATCTATTCTTCTTCCAATTTGCACTAGAAAATTGGGAGAAGTTTTGGGTTGGAGATCAAGGTTTGAGAGATGGCTCAACCTTTTCTTCAAGAAGGGTGGTCGAAATTTTTAGGTTTTGGGAAGAGGGATTTTCGAATTTCTCAATTAGTGGTGGCTAGGGTTATGGCTTCTCAACACTTATTTATAATTAACCCATGACCTAATACATACAATTAACATTATTGGCTTGATTAATTAATTGGGCTAGTACAACTAGTTTAATTAATTTAATCAAAGTCCGTTAAACATTAATTTTTAAGTACGTTGGACTTGTATTTCTACAAGCCAATTAAATATACTTCCCACCAATTTTAATTTAATATTTAATCAACTCAACTTTTGAGCTTAATTAGTTAAATTCATTATAAATTCAACATTTAAATTTATTATTTAACTTTTAAATTCAACTCCTTCAATTTATATCACCTCCAAAATTTAATATCTAACAAACCCAACATTTGAGTTTAATAAATTAAATTCTCAAATTTTATAAATTCAACTCCTTGAATTTATTCTCTCAAAATTTAATTATCATAAATTCAAATCCTTGAATTTACTATATAATATAAATTCAACTTCTTGAATTTATTCTCTCAACGGGAACAAACGATCCAATGCTTGCGTGACCCTCAATGGTTCAGGGATATAGCTAGCCGTGGGTTCACAACTCTTTGTGATTCAGGACATAATCCTTTATTCGGGCTTACCCTAGTTAGCCCCATTCTTTTCATCAACACCATGATCAAGAATGTCAGAACTCATTTCTTATTGCACCCATCGGATCATGGTAAGGGCGTCTAGTAGCATCATCCCATGATCCCCTAGGTATCACTGATAGTGCCTGCAAGAACCAGTCGATTATGATTAACGTACAGTACGATCCCTTCATCTCATATATCCCGATCGAATCTGCAACCATTGGTTCATCGAGAGTTGCATAGTAATTTGATCACTATGTGATAACGATAATAGTGTCATCGCGTGTACTATTGGAGAACTCCTTCTCCAACGTACATCTCATACTCTGGCAAGAGATTCCATGCACTATTATTACATCAGATCACATAGGATATCCACACCCGTAGGTGAGCGGTTAATCCCCGACTACAATGCACTGGATCATATATGTGTCGCAACTATATATAACCTCGCCACCTGATGACTCTCCTGGAGCCGGTATATTCATCATATGACTACCCATCTGCATGTTTGGACATCTCTATGCCCTTACCAAGAAACGCAGTACACAAAATCACAGATGCTAGTCTCGAGCTCAAGCGACCTTTAACCATGTTTTAGGCAGCTGAATCGACTAGGAACGAATTTAGATCATACAGTGTTTACAAACGAGTTTCAACATAGAATTAAGTTCATTTGTATTAAAGTATAATCAAGGTCTTTATCTATGTCTGATAACATGGGTATACAGATAAAGTGTGGGGACCTGGACGCTAATTTATTTCTTAATCATCTTTCATAATGATATTAGATCAATTAAAGAAATAGGGTCTAAATTTTTTTTTTAAAATACAAATGCGAAAACGTAATGTTATCAATCTGATATACATAGCAACAGTAAAAGTACATGTCTTGTACTAAATACATTAAACTCAAGCTAGGGTTCAACTACTATATATCAAGTGCTGAAGCCTATCTACTTCTGATCCGGATCTCCACGCTAACTTGTCCTCTCTCATTCTCTTCTTGACCATGATCCTTTCCCACCTGTTGTCATTCACACATATAAATAAGACAACAGCCGGATAATTCCGGTGAGAAATACATCCCAGTATAAATCATGTATACATGCAATCATATAACAAATATAAAAGCATGAAACGAATATCAATATCATGTATCAAATCAGAAAGACATGTATCGATATAAAGCTGTAAAGAAACTCTGGACTCGTCATCTCAGACTTGGCTCATCTCTAATCTATGGATCCTGGTTCCTGGACATTGTCTCATATATCGAATCTCTGCGATAGGAATAAATCAATTCCTAAGCAAACCTCGATATAAACCAAACATCCAGTGTCTTGGCATATACGCCACAGACTTGGCTTATCCGCCAATGAATAGGCATATCCGCCCATGACTCAATACACGCTTTGCTATAAATCAATAGACTAAGCATATCAATTTCATTCAATTGCAAACATCAATGCAATAAAGTAAAGTATGTGGTTTAATGGGAAACTCGAGTCCAATCTGACTCGGGTCGATCTCCCGGTTAACATCGATTTATACCTTTGTTTTCTGTCAATCTGACTCTATCGAAGTCTGGAATTCAAAGCCTGTCAATATCAATCTGGCAATGACAATATCAAGGATTATAATATCAATACGCCACTCAATCAATACTGGATATAATCAGAACTAGATCAATTATGTTTCAACGGCATAACGGCACAATCTCAATATACCCAGCGATACAATATCAATCAGATATCAATTCCACAACTCATAATCAATAACAACACAAATCTGATATCACATCTCAATCAAATCAACTCTGAAAACCATAACAATTTCATACGGTAACCGTTCTTCGATCCGGTTTCGATTATACGATGTTTACTATGTCAAGAACACCATATATGAATCATATTCGATTCCTTCAATGTCATATTTTCAAATCATAACAAAACGTAGTAAAACTTACGTCTAGTTGAAGCTTGTGTCGACAGGAACACAGTACTGAAGTCGGATTGAAATTCTGACGGGCGGATCTTGCACAAACTTCAAATTACTAAAATAAAAGTCGTAAGGATTTCTGGCAATTCTCTGAAGCCTTCTTTTCGTTCCTTCTTGTTTCTTGCTGAAAGAATTGATACAACATATATATATCTTGCATGGTGAGGGGCAAGTGGCTTCATCTATGCACTGCACGTCTCGCGCATATGCGTGACCTACCTCGGCGCATATGCGCGAGACATTCTGTCTCGGTGCGTAACATCACGGTAGCTCGCCCATATGCGCGCCCTCGCCCGGCGCATATGCACGAGGTCCTTGCAACTCTTTGCCATACTCGCGCATATGCGCGGGGCCTAAATTCTCTACCTACCCACGCATATGCGCCCTGTCCGATCGCGCATATGCGCGAGGGGTTCAGTCCTTGCACATAATTCGTGTCTTCGCTCGTCTTTCCCGGTCTGATCCGTTCTGTCTATAATCACATCAATTTATCAACAAATCATTTCAGATTACAATAATCAAAATCTCGGGCATTACATAAAGAATTGACAAACCATGAAAATAATGAATTATATTAAAATAAAATTTTTTTATTACAACTGAGTCAATAAAATCCCCAGCCAACAGTTGACTTGCAGGGCATCTACTCTAACAATCTCCCACTTTCCTTAGAGCCAACTATCCATAAACTTTAATCTCATTGCTTCGCGATGCTTTTCAAACAATGGTCCTGGCAAGGGCCTTGTAAGTGGATCAGCAACGTTATCTGCAGAGGGGACTCTTTCGATTTGATAATGTGCAACTTCCTCAGTACATGTTTTGATCGCTGATGATACCTTGGTTCCTTTTCTTGTGCAACGGCACTATTGTTGTTATAGTACACCGGGACTGGATCAACTCCATTAGGAATAACGCCCAACTCTTAGACAAAAATCCTCATCCAAACTTTCTCTTTGGATGCAGCAATGTATTCAGCTTCTATATTGGAATCTGCAAAGGTGTCTTGCTTGAAACTTTTCCAAGAGACAGCCGCACCATTAAGCATGAATACAAAATCAGAGGTCGATTTCGAATCATCTACATCACATTGGATGCTAGAATCAGTGTAGCCTTTCAATTTTAATTCTCCACCCCCATAGACCATGAATAAGTTCTTAGTCCTTCTCAATTACTTAAGAATATTTTTCACGGCCTTCCAATGCATTGGACCAGGGTTCGCCTGATATCTGCTTGTAACACTCAAAGCGTAAGCAACATCAGGACGTGTTGATATCATACCATACATGATACTACCAATGGCGGACACATATGGAATACGTGTCATCATCTCTATCTCTTCATCAGTTTTGGGACACATAGCTTTAGATAGAGTGACATCATGACACATTGGTAAGTATCCTCTCTTGGACTCTTCCATAGAGAATTGATTTATAATGGTATCGATATAGGTGGCTTAGGTGAGCCCCAACATCCTTTTTGATCTATCTGTATAGATTTGTATTCCCAATACATAGGATGCTTCACCCATGTCTTTCATGGAGAATTTACTTGCTAACCATACTTTAGTTGATTACAATAATCCTACATCATTCCCAATGAGCAGGATATCATCAACATAAAGTACCAAGAATGTCACTGCATTCCCTCTAACTTTCTTGTACAAGCACGGTTCCTCATGATTCTTAGCAAAACCAAACTCTTTGATACTGCTATCAAATCTGAGGTTCCAACTCCTTGATGCCTGCTTGAGACCATATATTGATATCTGAAGTTTGCATACCTTATGCTCACTTCCTACTGATGTGTATCCCTCAAGTTGAGACATATAAACTTCTTCTTTGATGTCTCCATTGAGAAATGCAGTCTTTACATCCATTTTCCATATCTCAGTCATACCATGCTGCTATGGCTAGTAGTATTCTAATGGACTTAAACATAGCAACTGTTGAAAAAGTTTTCTTATAGTCAATTCCTTGCCTTTGAGTATAACCTTTTGCCACCAGTCTTGCTTTCAAGGTCACTACCTTCTCATCCGCCCCAAGCTTTCTTTTGTAGATCCATTTTCATGCTATGGGAACGATTCCCTCAGGTGGATCCACCAATGTCCAGACTTGGTTTGAATACATAGAGTCCATTTCAGACTGCATGGCTTCAAGCCATTTGGTTGAATCAGTATCAGATATTGCTTCTTTGAAATTCATTGGATCACATCTTGCAGGTGGTCTAATAACCCTATCAGACCTTCTTGGAGCTTGTACTTCAACTACTGGTTCTTGGAAAATGGGTTCAACTTCTATAGTTGAGGGAGTATCTTGAATTTCTTCAAGTTCTATCATCTTGCCTTTTCTATCTAATAGAAATTCCTTTTTCCAAAATGGTGGCATTTCTTGAAACAAACACTTTTGCTTCATTGGGATGATAGAAATAAGATCCAACAGAATTCTTTGGATATCCTACAAAGTAGCACAAAGTGGATCTACTATCCAATTTATCTCCCACTGTCTGCTTCACGTAAGCTGGACATCCCCATATTCTCATGTAAGAATATTTTGGAGTTTTTCCCATCCATATCTCATATGGTATTTTATCCACTGCTCTAGTATGGACATTATTCAACAACATTGCCGCAGTTTCAAGCGCGAAGCCCCAAAACGATGTAGACAATTCAGTGAATCCCATCATGGATCGAACCATGTCCATCAAAGTTCTATTTCGACGTTCAGAGACACCATTAAATTGTGGTGTTGCTGGTGGAGTCCACTTTGAGAGAATCTCATTCTCTTTTAGATAACTCAAAAATTCAGCACTTAAGTATTCTCCACCTCGATCAGATCGAAGTGCCTTAATACTTCTTTCCAGCTGATTTTCTACTTCAGTTCTGAATTCTTTGAACTTTTCAAATGTTTCTGATTTGTGTTTCATCAAATAAACATGCCCATACCACAAACATCCGTGTGAATCAAATCCAGTAGACCATGCGCACGTTCCACGTTTCCATTGAATGGAGTTTTAGTCATTTTTCCTTTTAGACAGGGCTCACAAGTTGGTAGAGAATTTATGTCTGACAAGTCAAACATGCCTTCTCCCACTAGCTTGTGCATCCTTCCTTGGGAAATATGACCTAATCTAGCGTGCCATATTTGTGCGGGATTTGGATCTTCTATTTTTCTTTTGTTAGTTGTTGTTTTTAAATGCGCATGGACATTGTTTAACGGAATATCTTTTAATTTTAAGTTATAGAGATCGTTTGTTAATTCTCCAGTTCCAATCAAACATTCAGTCTTGTATAAATTGCAAACACCTTTAGCAAAAACACAAGAATAACCATCCCTATCAAACATAGAAATAGAAATATATTTTTAACTAATTCAGGAACAAATAAAACGTCTCTCAAAAACAACTTAAAATTATTGTCCAAAATTAAAGTAACGTCTCCAATGGCAGTGGCAGCAACTCTTACTCCATTTCCTAGTCTTAGAAAGGTCTCACAATCTCTAAGCCTCTTGCTTCTTTCCATCACCTGCAAATCATTGCATAGATGAGAACCACATCCGATATCCAATACCCAAGAAGAGGAATTAATAGAAACATTAACTTCAATATAAAACATATCATGGACAGAACGCTACTGGGCTTGATACTCCTTGCAATTACGCCTCCAATGTCCAGGCTTGTTGCAGTGGAAACAGACTTGTTCTGACTTGTCAGGCTTTGTGGGCCCTATTTTTTGTTTCTTGTATGGCTTCTTGTTGGGCTTGTTCTTCGTTGGAGGGGCAGAATGCTTCTTGCCTTTATTTGAGGCTCACTTTTTCGTACAGTACGAAGAACCCACTAGAAAAACAGGCTTTTCCTTTTTAATTGTGGCCTAATAATTAGTAAGCATATTGACCAACTCTTCAAGGGTGGCCTCAGCTTGTTCATATTAAAATTAACCACAAATCCATCGAACGAGGCAAGCAAAGACATCAAGAGAATATCAGTCGAGAGCACACTAGGAATAACTACGTCGAGTCCCACCAACTTCTCAATGAGCCCAATCATCCTAACACTATGCTCATGGACCGAAGTCCCCTCTCGCAAGCGTGTAGTCATGAGTTCTTTAACAGTAGCATGTCTTTCTGAACGATTTTGTACAACATACAATTCTTTCATATGAAGGTGAATGTCAGCAGCATTCACCGCCTCCTCAAACCTCCTCTGAAGTTCATTCGACATAGAAGCCAACATGTTGCTCTTAGCTTGAAGATCATGGTCCCAATGTTTCTCAAGCTTAGCTAATTCAGTCTTACTGATATCAGGAGCCGCCTCCTTTGGTGGCTTCTTATCAAGCACATACGCAATCCTTTCGGAGTTCAGAACAAATCTTTAAATTTCGAAACCAGTCATGATAGTCAGTCAATTTGTTTTGATCGAGAATGATTGAAAGCGGGTTACGAGTAGACATCGTAAATATACTGAAAATGAAAAACAGATAATGGTTACTGATAATTTTAAAATAATTCTAAGATATAAAATATGGATTTCATTTTATAAATTTCCCTCCCACTATTTTGAAATTTCCACCACCATCTGATGAAAAAGAGAAATCGTATTTCCTTAGTAGGAACGTAGAGTCCAATTAGCAAATTATAATCCCGAATAATATCAACCAATTATAATTTCTAAAAGGTAGAATCCAATTGCATCCCTATGCAACCTCCGCGTGTTTTGCCTCACATTTAATAAGGACCCAATAATATGACGCCGTTTATTTTAACGTGTCAAACCAACCCATCAATATCGAATTGTAGTGGACGGTCGCCATGAGTTCCCCCAATAATATGAGCCAAAGTCATGGGAGTTTCACTCAATTCACATCATATGTCCGGTGGAAGTCACAGCTTTCCGGCGTACAGGCCTCCCCAATAATATGAGTCAGACACTGTCTGCGGGTTCCGATCAACATGTAACCACGGTTGATGGAAGGCAAGGAAAAATTAAACTCTTTTAATTTTTACTTTTTCGGTTTGATATAAATTTTGAATCTTATTCAAAATGAGGGATTTGTCTCATCATTTTAATTTAAAAATCGCGTGCCACGAGTTTGTATGTTTGCCGGATTCATGCAACTATATTATTTAATAATATACATACATGCATATTACAATATAACACATATATCATAATATGACATTCAACAATAAATAAGAATGATCGATCGCCAACACTATTAGATCCATGTGAGCCATACATGGATCCAGGTCCAAAACCTAGGTGAATGCAGGGATGCAAATACAACTATTACAAGAGCTTCCAATAATTTACATGTCTTCATCTCGTTCATCGGGCCCACCATCTTCCAATCTTGATCTCCCACTATTTCTCATAATTACATTTAAATATCCATGGCACATAAGAGACACATCTCATGGGGTGGGAATGGTCCATAAACCAGGCCCACTTTAATAATATAAAATATTAAAAAAATGAATAAAACAGTAAAATATCATAACATACACCTAACACATTGGTCAAAACTCTCGATCATCCTTTATGCATTTAATATGAAATATTAACATCAATTTAATTAATTGATAAATTATATATCTAATAATTTTATCACTAACCACCACAATTATTAAAGAATTTAATAAATTAAATAAACACCTTTGTTTAATTACAATTAAATCAATAATAATTGATTTCTTGTAAAACTTAATTTTACCATAAATAATTAAAATCATATTATAATTATTTATTTTACAAAAAAAATTTTAATTTTTCAAAATAAAAATTGAACCAATTTTCAAAAGTATCAATTTTGCCCAAAAATTTAAAAAATAAAAAATTGCAACCTTGGCCCAAAAAATTCAAGCCCACCATTTAGCACGCTTCCCGAGACTATCTCGTGCAGCCGCCCTCGCTCCCCGCCCGCTGCCTGAACGTTTCGGGCAGTGGTAGGCCTCCTGTGCGCGCGGCGCCGCGCAGGGCGGCGCACAGCGTGCACAACATGCAGACGTTCCGCATGCTATGCCGGGCGCGCGGTTTGCCCGAAACTGTTCCGGGCAGATCCGAATTTTTTTAATTTTTTTTTTGTTTTCTGTAAAAAAAAAATTTTATGGTGCTATAATTTTCTGAAAAATTTTCTTGTGTGATTAGAAATAAATTATTCAATATCAAAACCATATGATTTAGAAAAACCTTGGCTCTGATACCACTGTTGGATCTCGGTTTTCTACGCGCCCAAACGCAGCGAAAGTTTTAGAATTTTAATTTATTTTGACAATCAAAATAGGTTTTGTTTGGGCACTCGTATGGTTTATTGTATCAACATTCAGAGAGCATAATAATTTTATACCTTTGGTGATTAAATCACTTGGCACCAAGTAATCCGGTATTATGGATCTAGCTCTTAATGAATCCCTACAAACTTTCTTCAAGAGACTCCTTTATTTTTCTTTTAATTAGGTTTACGACTAGATGATCTATTCCTCTTCCAATTTGCACTAGAAAATTGGGAGAAGTTTTGCGTTGGAGATCAAGGTTTGAGAGACGGCTGAACCTTTTCTTCAAGAAGGGTGGCCGAAATTTTTAGGTTTTGGGAAGAGGGATTTTTGAATTTCTCAATTAGTGGTGGCTAGGGTTATGGCTTCTCAACACTTATTTATAATTAACCCCTGACCTAATACATATAATTAACATTAATGGGTTTGATTAATTAATTGGGCTAGTACAACTAGTTTAATTAATTTAATCAAAGTCCATTAAACATTAATTTTTAAGTATGTTGGACTTGTACTCCTATAAGCCCATTAAATATACTTCCCACCAAATTTAATTTAGTATATAATCAACTCAAATTTTGAGCTTAATTAATTAAATTCATTATAAATTTAACATTTGAATTTATTATTTAACTTATAAATTCAACTCCTTGAATTTATATCACCTCCAAATTTAATATCTAATAAACCCAACATTTGAGTTTAATAAATTAAATTCTCAAATTTTATAAATTCAACTCCTTGAATTTATTCTCTCAAAATTTAATTATCATAAACTCAAATCCTTGAATTTACTATATAATATAAATTCAACTTCTTGAATTTATTCTCTCAACGGGAACAAACGATCCAATGCTTGCGTGACCCTCAATGGTTCAGGGATACAGCTAGCCGTGGGTTCACAACTCTTTGTGATTCAGGACATAATCCTTTATTCGGGCTTACCCTAGTTAGCCCCATTCTTTTCATCAACACCATGATCAAGAATGTCAGAACTCATTTCTTATTGTACCCATCGGATCATGGTAAGGGCGTCTAGTAGCATCATCCAATGATCCCCTAGGTATCACTGATAGTGCCTGCAAGAACAAGGCGATTATGATTAACGTACAGTACGGTCCCTTCATCTCATATATCCCGATCGAATCTGCAACCATTGGTTCATCGAGAGTTGCATAGTAATTCGATCACTATGTGATAACGATAATAGTGTCATCGCGTGTACTATTGGAGAACTACTTCTCCAACGTACTTCTCATACTCTGGCAAGAGATTCCATACACTATTATTACATCAGATCACATAGGATATCCACACCCGTAGGTGAGTCGTGAATCCCCGACTACAATGCATTGGATCCTATATGTGTCGCAACTATACCCAACCTCACCACCTAATGACTCTCCTGGAGCCGGTAAACGATTCAAAGCACAGCCCTAGCATATAGAGCCTCAATGTTGTCCCGGGTCGTAAGGATTAATGGTGTACAATCATAACCACGGACTTATCCTCTCGATGAATGATATCCACTTGGAAAGTACGAGGGAGGTTTGTCAGGTATAATCATCATATGACTACCCATCTGCAAGTTTGGACATCTCTATGCCCTTATCAAGAAACGCAATACACAACATCACAGATGCTTGTCTCGAGATCAAGCGACCTTTATCCATGTTTTAGGCGGCTGAATCAACTAGGAACGAATTTAGATCATATAATGTTTACAAACGAGTTTCAACATCGAATTACGATTCATTTGTATTAAAGTATAATCAAGGTCTTTATATATGTCTGATAACATGGGTATACAGATAAAGAATTAACCAACCATGAAAATAAAGAATTTTATTAAAATAAAGATTGTTTATTACAACTGAGTCAATAAAATCCCCAGCCAATAGTTGGCTTGCAGGCATCTACTCTAACAACACTCACACACACATGCACGTATACACACACACACTTGGCCTTTGCGCACACACACATCTTTTGTACCATTTCATTTGTTTTTGGATAGAATTTGGAGGGTTTTTAGGCTCTTTCTTCAGAAGCCCCATCTCCACCTTTCTTCTTCAAAATTTCAGCAGCCACCGTTGATTTTAGTTGAAAAATCGTGCTTCAAGTCGCCCGGATTGCTTCCCGCACCGCATATCTTTGTTATTCGCCGTATCGTGTGCTTTAAAGATCAAAGGCATGTATATTCTTTCGTTTTCACATCGATCTTGTCATAGTAATTATTTTGATGTATATTGTATGAAAAACATGAGTATGTTATGCAAATGTTTAAGCAAAAATGTTTGAAACGATTTTGGATCAAAATTTTTGATCTCAAAAACTGAGTCTGCTGTCTTTTCAAATACTGGGAATTTTTGGTCGACTTTATGGAACAACTTTCAACATATAAAACGTAGCACATTTTGATACCTTCGATTTGACAGTACATTTATAATTTTTGTACACAAAACGAGTGAGATATGGCCTTTTTCGTGTGACTGCTCAAGGAAAGAATTATTTTTGAACGCAGAACAGTTGTTTGTTGTCAATTCAAGTGCTGTGACTTTTTGGTCGTTTTCTTGAAAATTATTTCAACATATGGATTGTATTACGTCATGTTATCTTTGATTTGACAGTAAATTCGTATTTTTTTGATAAGAAATGAGGGAGATATGATTTGTATCGTGACATCGCTCAAGCTGTAAAATTATTGTGTCACAAAATCTGTCACCCTCTGTTATTTCGAATTCTGAGACTTATAGGCTGGTTTTCTGGAAATGTTTTCCCATAATATTTGTATTAATCTGTGTTATCTTCGATTTGAGAGTAAATTAGTGATTTTCTGATAAGAAATGAGAGAGATGTGATTTTTATCGTAAAACCGCTCAAGCTGTGAAAATTTGTGCATGTTCTTCACGTTTTCTCAAGTTTTGGTTGCAGGCTTCGTTGGCATCTCCTGAATCTTTGCTGCTTTTGTTAGGGAAGCATGTCCAGAACGTTTCAACGAAGCCCTCGACATTTTTAAGTATGTTCGACGTGAAAAGAAATTTTTTTTTATGTTTTTTTAGTGACCAGTGACCAATCCACCCGGTCGGGTAAAGCTAAAATCACCTCGATGAAGCTACTAACCCGATGGTAGCTGAGGGATGAATATGTCCACCGAGGTGATTTTAGCTTTCAAGGAGCTGCAGGATGCAGAAAGAGTTAGATGTGCCACTTTCCTGCTGACAGGAGATGCCAGACTGTGGTGGTTGAGCGCATCTGTGTCGGTGAATTTTCAAACACTGCCTTGGGATTGTTTCAAGGAGGCCTTCTACTCCAAACACTTCATTGAAGAAGTACGCTCCGGCCTGACTAGGTAGTTTATGACTTTGCGATAGGGAGACAGCAGCATCGTAGAGTTCATCCTGATGTTTGATAGGGGGTGTCACTTTGTGCCCTTAATTGATAATGACGCCCGGGAGAAGCTGAGGCACTTCATTGATGGGTTACGACCGATCTTGTGCCCTGATGTAAGAGTTGCAGGTCCTACCACCTATGTCATTGCCGTGTCGAGAGCCCAGCCGGCGGAGCAGGAACAGAGGGACATTGAGAACGACAGGCAGAACAAGAGGCCCTATCAAGAACCTCAGTAGCAGTTGATAACTCTTCCCCTGTGATCTAGGGATTGGTAGGTCTAGGAGGGTCCTAAGCTAAGTTAGGAAGGGTTGGTTCAAGGTTGGTCCAAATCGGTAGGGCCTAGGATCGTATAATGGCGAGCTTGGTGCATTAAGTTTCGAATATGCATGCGCTGGAACTTTCTAACAACCTTTGGGCAATTGTTACTAGGTCCTAAGTTGTCTGAAATAAGTGGGTTAGAGGCTGGTCATGTAGGTTTGCATCATGGTTTGATTTGGGAAAATTTTGTTTAAGTTTCGGGTTGATTTGGGTTAAAACCGGAACCCCGGTCCTAGTTTTAAAACAAATCGACTAAGTTTTGAACCAGGCTCAAGTTTACGTCTAAGAAATATTTTTAAATATGTTTTGAGTTATTTAAGGAGTTTGGTAAGCTTCGGTTAGAAATTTTGAGGTCCAGGGGTAAAATGGTCATTTAGGGTTTCCAGGGGCAAAATGGTCATTTCGCACCTGGGTCGAGCTTTTAGTCCTGGCTGCACTCTAACCACGATTTTACATGCTTTTAAACGCTTTTGTTATCATGAACATGATTTTTACGTAATTATGAAAAATATGTTGCATGCTGGATTTTAAAGAAAATTTACGTATAAGCATGGTTTTTATAAGTGATGAATATGATGACATGTTTTGAAGGATGAGAGTTGGTTGTAACTAATAAGATGACATGTTAATACGATGATACGTAAGGCCAGGGCTCCGTGGATGGGTAATACTGTCGGTGATGTCCCCGCCGTCAGGTACCGCGGTTACACTATAACGTCCTGAAAATTTGAAGGTCCACGCGAACTAAATGCATGCAAGTTATTAAATTTCTTTAGTATTTTATTAAATTGTTTTAAGGCATTAAATAAATGTTTATTTCATTAATAAATATTTTTTAAGTCATGGTTTATTTAGAGTTTATGCATTAATAATTTTAAGTTGCATTTCGCGCTCGAACCAGAAAAGGAGACCGAGGAATTATCAGGAAAATTATTTTAATTTATGATTGATTTTTAATAATTAATATAAGATGTTTTAAATATATTTTACAAGAAATGAGCTTTGTTAGGTATTTTTACCCGCCAGAGAATATTTTTCAGCGGTACGCAAATTTTAACGAATCGGGAGATTTTTTGAGGGTTCGGGTAATATTTTCAAAAAAATTACCAAAACGAAATATTTTCTGGAGTGTGTTTTGGCTTAAGGGCATATTTTTAACTTACTGGCCCCAAAACTCTTTGTAAACTCTTTAAACAATAATTAATGGCCCATTAGAGTTTATTATATTATTTAAATATTTCCCTAAACTCCACTGACCAAAAATCATTCCCATCATCAGCCGACACCTCCCCTCAGCAACATTTTCTCTCGGCTTTCAGCACTCCATAGCAGCAACCCATCGGCCAATCACCTTTCTTGCAAGAAAAATTCTCCGGTGCTTCTCCGACGCTCGTTTTTCGACGTATTTGCGTAGAATTGATCAAGGCACGCTTGTATTTTCATTTTCTCTTCATACATGTCCTAAATATGCTGATTTTAAAATATTTGTATGAGAATTCTATGATCTGCATCATGCTTGTATTTTTGGAAGAGTTTGACATGAAAAAATTCGGTTTCTTGCATGATGCTCACGTTTCTTGTATTGGTTGCAAGTGCTTCTGTTTTCGGTGTGTGCTAAGGGTTGTACAAGGTGTTAAGAGTGTGTCTTAAGGCTGATGTCGGAGTTTAATCGGGTTGAGCGAAGGGCTGTGCGGCGCTTTGATGGGAGACAATCGGGTGATTCGTTCGGGTTTGATGCTCGGGTGTGTGCGTGTAGTTGATGGTATGGTGAACCATTCTGGGACGTGGACCAGACCCTGATGGGTCGGAGTCATGGTCTAGGGTGGTCTCTCGCTGCTAGTAGTGGTTTAAGAATGGTTGGAACCATAGTTAACGTAGGAGCCGCGAGATGCTTAGTTTGAGGTCTACCTAGGGGTTGTGGTTCGTGGCTTGCATGGAATTTTGTCCTTGGCTTGTTTCAGTCCAGTAGGGTCCTAGGGTGGTCCAGGGGAGGTTGGATAGGATCTGGTCCATTCGGTCACGTGCTAGGAGCGAAGTTATGAAGAGTTTGCACCTAGGGTTTTTCGATTGAGGCTTGACTGAAATTTCCAGCAACTTGCGGCTTGTTTTTCTTGGGTTTTAGTGGGCTGGAATATGTGGTTTAGAGGCTGGTGGGATGTATTTTAGGAATGGTTAAAGTTGGGAGAAATTTGGTTAGGTTTTGAGTCAATTCAAGTTAAACTAGGACTCCGGTCCAAGTTTTTAAAACGAATCGGTTAAATTGTATAATGTGCTCAAGTTTACGTCTTGGAATGCTTATAAATATTTTATGGGATATTTTGGGGAGTTTGGTAAGCTTCGGGTCAAATTTTACAGGTCCAGGGGTAAAACAATAATTTTTGGTTTCGAGGGGCAAAATGGTCATTTTTCACTAAGGGTGAGATTTTAGTCCTGGCAGCGTCCTGAGAACAAATTTACGATATTTTAAATATTTATGCATCATGATCACGATTTTGAAGATTTTATGAAAATATATGTTGCATGCTTGGATTTAAGGAAAATTACATATGTGTATGATTTTTATAAGTGATGAAAATTACGATGTTTTGAATTATGGGAATTAGTTGTGGCTATCGAAGTATATGTAAATGCTTAAGATGTATACAGAATTGATGTTGATGAGACCTAGGCACAGTGGAAGGGTAATCTTGTCACTGATGTCCAACAGCTGCCGGGTATCGCGGTTCTATGTATGATAGATCCATGTAAATGATGATGTACGATAGTAACGTCTAATTAACTGAATTCGCCAAAGGAAATGATAACGATGAATGATGAATGATGAATGATGAGGGATGATTAACGATGAGCTGTTTTGACACGTCATGATTTGACGCGACACGTTTATGTTACGCTTTTAAAATTCATGAAAGGTAAGTTTAGTATGGTATTTTTCACTGATGTGTTCCATGTATATGTACTTTTTATTTCTCGTACAGGCATGTTGAGTCTTTAGAATCGCTAGGCGTGTGTGATGCAGGTGGGCTCGATATCGAGGGGACTGAAGGTGTTTAACTCTGAGTAGGAAGACCTGGTGGGATGACACGACCCGAGGACCTCATGTTTTTCGCACATTAATGATTTTACGATGTTGAGAGGATATGAGTATTTTATACATTGTTTATTTCACTGTTGGATATTAGGATTTTTACTCACTTACTTTCCGTGATATTTTATTGGTAATTATTTTCGATTATTTTTAAATGATATTTTAAGTAGGACTGGATGGATGCAAATTATTCAAATGCTAATTTCAAAATGTGATCTTTATAAAAAAAATAAAAAATTCCACATTTTTTAAAATAGTTGATGTTTCAGTTGGTATCAGAGCAAGGGTCATGTATAGGGTTGTGCCACCGCCAGCTTCTGCAGCTTAGTCTTTAAGCCTCAAGTTTGTAACTTTAAAGGTTTTAAATTTTTTATGATATCACCTTCATGTTTACATGATATACGTTTTACCTTACATGTCTATCTGTCGTTATGTTTTGAGGTTAGATGCTTTAAAATTTTTTATGCATGTTACGACATGAAATGAGAAATTATATGATTTTCATGCTTGCTGGCTTTGGGGTGGAATTGGACCTGAATAAGAATTTTGTTATTGGGCATTAGGAAATGTTGTAAATGATTTGACTATATTACCTTTTGGATAGTAAGTACTAATGTTCTACTCTTTGGATCATAAGTTAGTCATGAAGATTATAAATGCTTTTGGGACTTGTAGATTTTCTAAGAAAATACTGATGGTTCGTGGTTGCTAGTTGAACTAATTTTTGAGGATTCCATGTAAGGATTAATGATCCGAAGACTACGACGATTTTGGAAGTATAAAAACGTAGAATTTACTCAGGATGCATGCTCTACCTAGTTAGAGTTAAGGATTGAATTGCATGAATTGATAATTCTAAGGACCTAATTGTAATAACCAATAATTTGAGGACCTAAATGCAAAAATAAAATTCTAAGGGACTATTTTCGAATTTTTTAAATTTTTTTTGGGATTAAATTCCGAGTTTCGAGAATTTTAAGGTTTAATGGGGCTGAAATAAAAAATTTAATGGGGACAAAAATGCAAATTTCGAAGATTCGTAGGGCAAAAAATGTAATTTTCGAGAACTTTAAGGGCCAAATCGCGAATTCCGAAATTTTAGAGGATTAAATTTGAACTTTTGAGGGACACATGTGTTAAATCAGTAATTTTTCGGGGTCATGGGAATTGATTTTTGTTTTAATAAGTTTAAAATTATTGAACTTTATGCTATGAGAAACCTATAAAATTAATTGAGTTAGGAATGCCAAATACTTACGAGTAATTATCGGATTTTCAAAATTTAGGACAAATTGGATAATTTTTTGGGGAAATTAAGAATCAATGTAGCAATTTTTAAGAAATCTAAGGGACTAGTTTAGTAATAAGAGATAATGGAATTGTTTAAATGATTGAAATTTTGATGATTTAGGTTTGAAGGGATATTTAAACCCTTAAAATATCTGGGTTATAATGTTAAAAATAATGGTAATCGAGGACATTGTAGGATGAATCATTCTTGGGCTTTAAAATTTAAGCATTAGTGACATAATATCGAGGAAAATTAAGAACCTAGAGTGATAACAATTTAAGGTAAAGTTGACTAATTGGTTAAGTTGTAGGATTAGACATTAAGTTGACATATTTTATGGAACTTAAGTTTGATGTATCATAAATTTTAGTCATGATCTTAACAGTTAAGATTGTACATTTTTTAGAGTTAATTCTTCTAGAAAGTTGGGTATGATTAATAGTTAGGCTACTCGATAGACGCATGTAAGAAGTGAGGTAGATACCTTGTATTCATAATTTTTTTTTAAAAAAGTCAGTGAGAAACTTAGGATTAAGTGGATATAAATGTTGGAATTAGGTTATCTAAGACCACTTGGGTTGTGTAAGCTTGAATTTTAAGTTCATGAGATAGGTTTTCATACAAAAATTTTTGGTGAAATAAAAACAAATAGGAATTAGTTATGATCAACATAGGTTACCAATGGACGAATATTAAGATTTATATCGAGCAGGGCACTGGATTGATAGATGTTACAATCTGAGACACCGGGTGCAAGATCTTATTGACAAAGAACTTCTGAAGTTTGAACCACCGGAAGAGAAGCCGAGTGTGATGTAGATCCCTATAGATTGGGCAATATCCGGCAATAAGGTTAATAATATTACCCGAACGCTTCGCATTGGCTAGCTTGAAAACTAAAGTCTTAATATGGGAATTCTACAACTCTATGGGTTATAAGAAAAGTTGATTTATTAGATTTAGTCTAAGGCTATCATGGGATAACTTATTAAGTTATATACGCTAGTATTAATTAAGCATTAAGAATACGTAAGAATGCGACATTTGTTTCAATGAGGAGAGTCCAAATGTAACGTCTACTGATTTAAAATCGGAAACAATTTTTTTTAAAAAAGCTTATATTTTCAAAATAATTCTTTAACTTTTTGCATGCATGCGCTCTACAAAAAAATATAACATTTAAAAATGACCTTAAATATTTGACAGTAAAAATAGTACAGTTTAAAATAACCAAACTCATCCAAAATATTACGCAAACATAAAGGAATAAAAATCTTAAAATCATCAACATATAAAAATGTTCATCTCCTCTAAAATCTCATAAATCATAATGCGAAAAACATGGGGTCCTCGGGTTGTGTCAACGCACTAAGTCTGCCTACTCAGAGTTCGGTACCTCTAGTCCCCTCATAACCAAGCATACCAGCATCACACAAGCCTAGTGAGTCTAAAAACTCAACACACCTGTACCAGGAATAACAAGTACATATACATAGCACACAACAGTGAAAAGTATCATAATCAACATATATTTCGTAAACTTCAAGCATGAACATAAACATGTCGTATAAAATCGTAACGTGTCAAAGCATGTTTCATCATGTCATCATATACGTATACATTTTCTTTTAACTGAATTTAGTTCATTAGTTGTGACTTTCGTATCAGCTCTATTCGATTGATCCATCTACGTATAACCACGGTATTGGGCGGCGGAAACATCAGCGACATCAATACTTGTCCACTGAGCCTTGGTCTCAGCTCATCATATTTCATGTCATCGTATACATATACATCGTCAGTCACAACCAATTCACATCCTTCAAAAACATCATCATATTCACCACTTAATAAAAACATGCATATACGTAACTTTTTCCTTAAAATCAAGCATGCACCGTATTTACCATATTTTAATAAAAATCTTAAACATGATGCGTAAACATTTAGAACATGATAAAATTTGCTCAGGGTGCTGCAAGGACAAAAATCTCACCCCGGGTGCAAAATGACCATTTTGCCCCTAGAAACCCAAAATGACCGTTTTACCCCTTCACCTCTAAAATTCGACCCGAAGCTTACCAAGCTCCTTAAGAAATCCGAAGACATATTAAAAGTATTTCTTAGACGTAAACTCGAGCTCGTTTCAAACTTATTCGATTCGTTCTAAAACTTTGACTGGAGTCTCGGTTTTAACCCAAATCGACTTTAAACTTGACCAAATGTTCCCAAATTAAACCATGACTTAAACCTAGATGACCAGCCTATCAACAACCCATTCCAGACCACTTATGACCCACGAAACAAGCCCAAAATATGCTGGAAATATCCAGCTTATGCACACAAATTTCACAGCTTGAGTGATTTTACGATAAAAATCATCTCTCTCTTATTTCTTATCAGAAAGTTATGAATTTACTATCGCATCGAAGATAACTCATAGTGCTACAAATCATATGTTGAACAAATTTCTAGAAACCAACCTATGAGTTGCAGAAATCAAAATAACCGAGGTTGACGGGTTTCGGTGACACAGAAATTTCACAGCTTGGACGGCTTTACGACAAAAATCATATCTCCCTCGTTTCTTATCAGAAAATTACAAATTTGCAAGAAAATTACAAATTTGCTATTGAATTGAAGATAAAACAGATTGCTACAAAATATATGTTGAACACATTTCAAGAAAACCAACCTATTAGTCGCAGAATTCAAAATAACCGAGGATGACGGGTTTCGTGACACAGAAATTTCACCCGAAGACTCAAGATATTGATCGGCCCTTTCCTAAAGCCCACAAACTTCGACTCCAGCCTTATGTCCCCCTCTTACTCGACGTGTACAGCCTTTAGCAACATAAAATTGGCAGCCTTTCACACAATTTTATAAAAACGTGAGTTCATGACAAGAGGATGCAAGTTTCATGTCAAACTAACACAAAAACTGTAGAACCCGTAAATCAGTCTACGTATAAGCCATACATAGTTCTAGATTTTTAAAATTAAATTGAATTCATTGCTTGATTATTTTAATGCATTTCTTTGAAGTTAATTATTTTATTATTTCATTGCAGTAGTTTGATTTTTCAGTTATTTCAGTGAGGCCGGACTGGAGTTGGAGTTTTGAGATAGAATTTAAGATTCGAGAAATATTTCCAGAAGTTAATTTAGCTAGCAAGTAAGTTCATTTAAGTTAGTAAGAAGGTTTGAGGATTTAATTTAAGTTGCTTGAGGTGAGTAGAAAATAAGCTCATTTAAATTACTTAATTAAGGGTTTTATTCACTAAATTATTTAAGGGATTAGTGAGGCTTTTAAGAGTTATTAATTTAGTAAATAAACAACACTCCCCATCTTACTCGACGTGTACAGCCTTTAGCAACATAAAATTGGCAGCCTTTCACACAATTTTATAAAAACGTGAGTTCATGACAAGAGGATGCAAGTTTCATGTCAAACTAACACAAAAACTGTAGAACCCGTAAATCAGTCTACGTATAAGCCATACATAGTTCTAGATTTTTAAAATTAAATTGAATTCATTGCTTGATTATTTTAATGCATTTCTTTGAAGTTAATTATTTTATTATTTCATTGCAGTAGTTTGATTTTTCAGTTATTTCAGTGAGGCCGGACTGGAGTTGGAGTTTTGAGATAGAATTTAAGATTCGAGAAATATTTCCAGAAGTTAATTTAGCTAGCAAGTAAGTTCATTTAAGTTAGTAAGAAGGTTTGAGGATTTAATTTAAGTTGCTTGAGGTGAGTAGAAAATAAGCTCATTTAAATTACTTAATTAAGGGTTTTATTCACTAAATTATTTAAGGGATTAGTGAGGCTTTTAAGAGTTATTAATTTAGTAAATAAACAACACTCCCCATTCATTTTTATTATGTATGCCCCCCCCCCCCCCCCCCCCCCCCCCAAGTTGCTAGATTATCCCTTGCCAACTCATCACTCTTTGACCCATTCTTGGTTGAATTAGCATAATGATCTTTTTAATACTTGGTCCACCTTAATTAAGTAAATATTTAGCATTTTCCTAGTCTAATAAACTCAAGAATTCGGCCACCCTATTCTAGAAGCATCCAACAAAGATTTGATAGCAAACCACAATTCAAATTCAAATTTGAGGGAGACTTGGTCTTGATTTGGCCTTATATTTTGCACCATTCTCCTCCACTCTTTTAACCATTTATTTCCCCCTCCATACCACCGAAATTCAGAGTGTATTCAGAGGTAAAATCGTGAATCTTAGCTAGAGAGAAAGGAAGAAAAAACCGAGAGCAAGAAAGAAAACAAAAGAAACGTTCCACTCCTCCGTGCCGCGTCGTCGTCGTTTCGTTCGTTTTCTTTCGAAACGAAACCAGGAATGTCTAGATTTCTTTCAAACCTCAATCAAGTCATATTATCAATTATTTTTCAGTACATGATCAGGTTTTATCATGCAAAACCGAAATACATCAAAGAATTTTCAGAAAAACATCCATGCAGATTTCGATTTTTCTTGTGCAGTTCACGGCTCCTTCTTGTTTTATGGTTTCAGGTTATGGATCGACTCCAGGATCCCAAGGCGACGTCTATGCATGTAATAGGATGCATTAGGACCCCACCTGTCCATTGGTTTAACCCCATACTAGCTGGAAAACAAGGAAAGGACAGCAACTCCACATGTGTCCATCTGTACCGTTCGAAAATTCAGTTTGGTTGTCCAAGGGAAAGGATCTGATCATGGCTGCCCTAGGGCCTATAGCCATGGTTAGATAACTCCCCTATCATGTCTAAGACGAGACTAAGTCGCCCTTTTGGTGGCTTGGTCCATGGCTCATCGGTTTTTACATAAAACATCAAGAAAAGCCCCCGCCCCTCTCGGCCCCTTCGGTTTTGACAGCACATGTACTTCTAGTTGGTTGGTTTGGTGTGGATCTTGGTTGGCCTATGGCCCTTAGCCACGGTTCATACCATGCCCCTAGATGCCTAGATCGTGCCATGGTCAATCAAATGGCCACTGGAACGACACGAGACAGCAATCAAAACAAAACACTACACACGCACGCATGAGGGCCCTCGGTAAGAGTTTTCGGTTGGTTGCTGGACAGGGTAGGATTGTGTCTGGCCTAGGGCACTTAGCCATGGTTCGAATCATTCCTTGGGACGTTGTGGAGAGGCTTTGGTCGGTGGTTCAAGCCCCAATGGCAAAAAGTCTCGCAAACGACGCGATGCAAACAAGGTTGCAGCTGCTGGGAATTTACAGCAAGTTGCTGTGTCGGTTCGGAGGCTCGTTCTAGTTCTCGGTTAGCTTTTAGCCTATGGCCTTGGACTGGACAGTGCCCCTTTGAGTTGGGAAGGTCATGTTTTCGACCGTTTGTGATTCGGATCATTTTAGATGTCGTACGAGAATTTACAGTGCGATGTGCCAAATTGACTCTAGAAAGAGCATTTCATGTTTTGGCCTCCATTTCACCTAGATTTCGACCCTCATCATTTTAGGAGCATCATTTCATTATTTTAAACGCATTTTAATCATGACTATACGTCGGTTCGGTGTTGATTCAGGTTGGTTTGGAGTCATGATTAAATACGAAGTCATTAGGCGTCATAGTCGCATTTTTTTAACTTAAATTGCATAGTTGGACAAGTATAAGCTATTGCATATTTTCCATGCCATATGTAGGTTGCAGCGAGCCTGGGATCGATCCAATCAAGTTGGTAAAATATACAGGATATTTTTATTATGCCATTTAATTATATTACGTGCATGAAAATAGAAAATACTTATTTTTGAGATTTATGCGATATGCCTTGTGGTCAATTCACTATTATCGGAGCATTATTTTATACGGTCGCCAGTGACCGATCAGTTCAGTTTGGTACCACCCGGTCGCCAGTGACCGGCCAGCTCAGTTCAGTTTTATACTCCCCGGTAGCCAGTTAGCGATCAGTTCAGTTCAGTGCAGGGGCCACAGGTGTAGAGCATAATCTCAGCAGAAAATTTTTACCAGTTATTTCAGTACAGGGCTCCAAGGAGCAAACATTTTACTATGATTTCAGTTCAGTTATGCACGTATTATAATTGCTCAGTACAAGTTGTTTTCAGTATGCCTCATGACATGATATTTTATCCCATGCACATTTTACTTCAGTATTTACTCGTTACCTACGATATTTGCATGCTGAGTCTTTAGGCTCACTAGACTTGATTGTTGTAGGTACTGTTGAGGCCAGGGCCGAGGGCGGGGACCAGTGAGCCAGCTTGGGTCGGCAGTAGTGGCACCCGAGGACCTCAGTTTCAGCACCTGCCATTTTATGCTCAAACATTTTTACCAGTTATTTGACATTCTTTGAATTGTTATTTTTGGCAAACTTTATTTTCTTCCGCTGCTATATTTTTTTAAAACATTGAACTTGATTCATCAGTTGATTTTATGGTTGAGGCACTCCATTTATTATAAAAGAAAAATTTTTAATTTTCCGCAAATTTTCAAGCAAGGATTTTCGGGCCTCGACAAAAACGCAAATACATATACATATATTTCAGCATACTAGGGCGTAAATGATTAGAAAAACGAAAGTAAAAGCGTGCCTTGATGTATTTTACGCAAGAACGTCGAAGAAACGATCGTCGGGGAAGCGCCAGAGGAATTTTCTTTGAAAGAGCAAGCTTGACCGATGGATTGCTTGGGGTTGACTGCTGAAAGCCAAAAGAAAATGATGAGCAGAGGGAGTGGTCGGCTGATTGAGTTGTAATTAGATTTAGGGTTTGCTTTGGGGTTAATTAAATAGGATAATAAACTATAATGGACCTTTAATTGCATTTTAAAAGTTAAAAATGGGTCTTGAGCCCACTAAACTTAAAATTAAACCCACCAAATCCTAACACACACTCGAAAAATATTTTTTTCCGGTAAGTTTTTGAAAATATTGCATGAACCCTCAAAAAGTCACTGGATTCGATAAAATTTGCGTACCGGATTAAAATATGCTCTGGCGGGTAAAAATATTCAACAAAGCCCAATTCTTAAAAAATACACTTAAAACACCTTATATTAATAAATAAAAATTAAACATGTAATAAAAATAATTTTCCTGATAATTCCCTGGTCTCTATTCCTCGATCGAGCGCAAAAAGAAACTTAAAATCCTAATGCGTGAAACTTTAAATAAACCATGAATTAAAACACAAATTCATGAAATAAACATGAATTTAATATATTAAAAAATTTTAATAAATTACAAAAGAAATTTAATAACTTGCATGCATGTGGTTTACGTGGACCTTCAAATTTTCGGGACGTTACAATCTATCCTCCTCGATTGAATTTCGTCCCCGAAATTCGCTTATCCTTGATAATAAAAAAGTTTAGACTCTTAATTCTAGTATCCCAATAATCCACACTTCCGCTGCGCTACTTCGATAAAACAAGTGTTAAGATGTCCTTATGTCTACTCAATCCTAACTAAATTTCCTACCAAAATTCTCATTTACGAAATCCCAACTTTACTTAATTCTATTCTACTATGACCATGAATTTGACCTTTCTTGAAATTCCTCATACTAGAAGTGGTTGTCCAAACTTATCGCGCTTTACTTTGCTTATACAATACCCATAATATCATCAACCTATTACATTATAATTTATGCAGTTCGATTTAAGAAACCTTAGCGTCAAAATCTACTGATCGGCTTCTATCCCCGGTAATACACTTAGGATGCGTTTGGTTGGAGGATAAAATAAACTAATGATTAGTATGTAAATGATTGTCGTAGAAATATAACATATGGTGTAAAATAGTATTCTGTTTGGTAAGATTTTTGAATATAGGATAATTTTGAATTTTTTTTTGAAAGGACAAAATTGCCCTTTCTTCTTTCTTTTTCTTCTTCCACTCCGGTGGCGGCGGTCTGGCATTCCGGCGGTGGTACGGCGGCGGAGATTGTCGGCGGCCGATCCGGTGGCCGAGGTGGCAGCGGCGGTCCGGCGGTGGTACGGCGTCGGCGGTGCGACGATGTCTGGCGACGGCGGTCCTGATGGTGGTACGGCGACGGCTGTGCGACGGCGGCGGTCCGATGGTCCGGCGGCGCGGCGACGTTCCAGCAGCCGAGGTGGTTCAACAACAGTGAAGGAGGAAGGGTAAAATTGGAAAGAGAGTAGGAATAGATGAAGGATTCATAATCCTACATAAGAAGGAGGTATTATTTAATCACACGTAATATAACCTAATCAGTTATAGAAGGGATTGAGTTGGTTAAATAAAAATCATACCAAACGTTGGATAAAGTGTGATAAAATAATCTATCCTACTTAATCCCATTAACCAAACGCAGCCTTAAAGTTAATCCTTATCTCAACCCCATAATAATATTAGCCCAAGATCTTTAAATCGAATCTTTATTTTATGGCACCAAATTTACGTAACTTAAATATTTACAAATACGTCTCAAACATAAAATGTTGCAAATCTTAAATTTCGAGTAGCGTTAATCCATAAACCTAAATATATAATATCGATCTTCTACCTATATAATAAAGCCCTTCTAGCCTCAATTACATGCTTAAACTATTATCTTTCCAATTGCAATAAAGTTAAGGCCTAAGATCATTGGACCCTCCTAATTGAAAACAAATGTTGCATTCTTACGTATCCTTAATATTTAATTAATATTAGCGTCTAAAGCTTAATAAGTTATCCCATGTTAATGTTGAACTAACTTTAATAAATAGACTTCACTTATTACCCATAGAATTCTTTAATTTTCATATCAAGATTTTAGATTATTTACTCGACTTAAATCTTCATGCTTGTTCATTTTAACCTATGTGGAACAAACTAATTCATTTTTGTTTCTATTTCACCCAAAAATTTAGATATAAACATTTATCTCATAAACTTTAAATTCAAACTTACACAACCCAAGTAGTCTTAGATAGCCTAATTTCAACACATATATTCACTTATTCTCAAGTTTCTTAATGACTTTCAAAAATTTCTTAAAACATGGTGTCTAACTCACTTCTTACATGCGTCTATCAAATAACCTAACTATCAATCATACCCAACTTTCTATAAAAATTTAACTCTAACAAAGATGTCATCTTAACTGTTAAGATCATGAGTAAAACTTATGATACATCAAACTTAAGATCTAAAAAATATATCAACTTAATATTTAATCCTATAATTTAACAAATTGGCCAACTGTACCTTAAATTATTATCACTCTAAATTCTTAATTTGCCACAACATTATTTAACTAACGCTTAAATTTTTAAGCCTAAGATTGATTCATCCTATAATGTCCTTGATTACCATTCCTTATAACATTAAAACCCAGATATTTTAAGGTTCTAACTATCCCTTCAAGCTTAAATCATTGAAAAATCCTATCACTTAAACTATTCAATTCTCACTTATTGATGATATAGTCTCCAAATTCCTTAATAATTGCAAAATAAATTCCTAATTTCCTCGAAAATTATCCATTTGGTCCCTAATTACCAAAAATTCTACAATTACCCGTAAGTTCTTGTCGTTCCTTATTTCATTTTATAGGTTCCCCGTAACATGAAGTTAAATAATTTTAAGTTTATAAATCCCAAACTCAATTCCCGTAACCAAATCTTAAATTTTCATCAATACTTAAAATCCCAAGTTATACATTTTATACTCTTAAATATTGTCGTAGTCTTCGAATCATTATTGCTTATATAAAATCCTCAAAAATTAACCCAACTAGTAACCACGAACCATCAACATTTTCGTAGAAAACCTAGATAGATTCCCCAAAAGCATTCATAATTTTCAAGATTAATTTATGGCCCATTAGTAGAATATCAATACTAATAACTCAAAAATTAATATAGTCAAATCATTTTCAACCTCTCTTAACAACCAATATTCAAATTCTTAATCATGTCCAATTCTACCACAAAGCCAGCATGCATAAAGATCATATAATTCCTCATTTCATGTCGTAACATGCATAAAATTTTTAAAGCATCTGATCTCAAAACATAACGACAGATAAACCTGTACTGTAAAACGTATATCATGTAAACATGCATGTGATAACATTAAAAACATTTAAAACCTTAAATCTTACAGACTTGACGCTCGAAGACTGAGCTGCAGAAGCTGGCGGTGGTACAACCCTATACAGGACCCTTGCTCTTATACCAACTGTAACGTCTACTGATTTAAAAGCAGAAACATTTTTTTTAAATAAGCTCATATTTTCAAAATAATTCTTAAAATTTTTGCATGCATGCGCTCTACAGAAAAAGATAACATTTAAAAATGACCTTAAATATTTGACAGTAAAAAAAGTGCATTTTAAAATAACCAAACACATCCAAAATTTCACGCAAACATAAACGAATAAAAATCTTAAAATCATCCACATATGAAAATTTTCATCTCCTCTCAAATCTCATAAATCATAATGCGAAAAACATATGATCCTCGGGTCATATCACCGCATCAAGTCTGCCTACTCAGAGCTCGGCAGCTCCAGTCCCCTCATCACTAAGCTTACATGCATCACACACGCCTAGTGAGTCTAAAGACTCAACACACATGTACCAGGAATAACGAGTACACAAACATAGCACACAACAGTGAAAAGTACCATAATCAACATATATTTCAGGAACTTAAAGCAAGAACATAAACATGTCGTATAAAATCGTAACGTGTCAAAGCATGTCTCATCGTGTCATTATATACATATACATTTTCTTTTAATTGAATTCAGTTCATTAGTTGTGACTTTCGTATCAGCTCTATTCGATGGATCCATCTACGTATTACCACGGTACCAAGCAGTGGGGACATCAGTGACACCATTACCCATCCACTGAGCCTTGGCCTGAGATCATCATATCTCATGTCGTCGTATACATATACATCGGCAGTCAAAACCAATTATCATCCATCAAAAATATCATCATATTCACCATTTAATAAAAACATACGTATACATAACTTTTTCATTAAAATCGTGCATGCACCGTATTTATCATAATTTCATAAAAATAATAAACTTGATGCATAAACATATAAAACATGATAAAATGTGCTCAGGGCGCTGCCAGGAAAAAAATCTCATCCCGGGTTCAAAATGACCATTTTGCACCTGTAAACCCAAAATGACCTTTCTACCCCTGCACCTCTAAAATTCAACCAGAAGCTTACCAGCTCCTAAAAACATCCAAAAAATATTAAAATTATTTCTTAGACATAAATTCGAGCTCGTTTCGAAACTTATTCGATTCGTTTCAAAACTTGGACCGAAGTTCCAGTTTTAACCCGAATAGACTCGAAATTTAACCTAAATTTTTCCAACTTAAACCGTGATTTAAACCTAGATGACCAGCCTATAAAAAACCCATTCTCGACCACTTATAACCCTCGAAACAAGCTTGAAGGTTGCTGGAAATATCCAGCGTTATGCACAAAAATTTCACAGCTTGAGCGATTTTACGAAAAAAATCATATCTTTCTCATTTCTTATCAGCAAATTACGAATTTGCTATCGAATCGAAGATAACGCAGAGTTCTACAAATCATATGTTGAACACATTTCCAGAAAACCAACCTATGTGTCACAAAAATCAAAATAACTGAGGGTGACGGGTTTTTGTGACACAGAAAATTCACAGCTTGCCCGAATTTATGATAAAAATCAGAAATCCCTCGTTTCTTACCATAAAATTACGAATTTTCTATCGAATTGAAGATAACACAGAGTGATACAAAGCATATGTTGAAAATATTTCCAGAAAACCAACCTATAAGTCGTAGAATTCGAAATAACCGAGGTTGACGGGTTTTGTGACACATAAATTTCACCCGAAGACTCAAGATATCGATCGGCCCTCTCCTAAAACCCACAAAATTTGACTCCAGTCTTACGTCTCCCTCTTGTAGATGCGTACAGCCCTTAGCAACATAAAATTGGCAGCCCTTCGCACAATTTCATAAAAAGGTGAGTTCATGACAAGAGGATGCAAGTTTCATGTCAAACACACACAAAAACGCAACCACAAGCAGATCGAAGGACCCACATACATATACATATATTTCAGCATACAAGCGAGTAAATGATGAGAAAAACGAAAGTAAAAGCGTGCCTTGATGAATTTTACGCAAAAATATCGAAGAAACGAGCGTCGGCGAAGCGCCGGAGGAATTTTCTTTGAAAGAGCAAGCTTGGCCGATGGATTGCTTGGGGTTGGATGCTGAAAGCCGAGAGAAAATGATGAGTGGAGGGAGTGGTCGGCTGATTGAGGTTTAATTAGGTTTAGGGTATGCTTTGGGGTTAATTAAATAGGATAATAAACTATTATGGGACTTTAATTGCATTTTATAAGTTAAAAATGGGTCTTGAGCCCACTAAACTTAAAAATAAGCCCATCAATTCCTAACACACTCGCGAAAAATATTTAGTTCCGGTAAGTTTTTGAAAATATTACCCGAACCCTCAAAAGTCCCCCGTTTAGATAAAATTTACGTACCGAATAAAAATATGTTCCAGCGGGTAAAAATACAAAACCAAGCCCATTTCTTGATAAATACATTTAAAACACCTTATATTAATTTGTTAAAATTAATAATTCAATAAAAATATTTTTCTTAATTTTCCCCGTTCTCCAGTTCCTCGTTCGAACGCGAAATGCAACTTAAAATCATAATGCATGAAACTTTAAATAAACCATGAATTAAAACAACAAATCATGAAATAAACAAGCATTTAATGCATTAAAAAAATTAATAAAATACGAAAGAAATTTAATAACTTGCATGCATGTGGTTTACGTGGACCTTCAAATTTTCGGGACGTTACACCAAGGGTCTTAGGCCTCAACTACATTGTAATTGGGCAGAAAATAGTTTAAACATGTAATTGATGCTAGAAGAGTTTTATTATTTAGGTAGAAGATCAATATGGTATATTTTGGGTTTATTGGAGCAACACTACTTGAATTTAAGATTTGCAACAATTTGATATTTGGGATGTACTTGTAAATAGTTAAGTTACGTAAGTTTGATACCGTAAGATGATGATTTTATTCAAGGATCTTAGGCTAATATCATTATGGGTTAAGATAAGGTTTAACTTTTAAGTGTACTACCGAGGATAGAATTCGATCAGTAATTTTTTGTGCTAAGGTTTCTTAAGTTGAACTGTATAAATGCTAATATAATAGGTTGATGAACATTATAGGCTTAATATAAGAAAAGTAAGGTGCGATAAGTTTGGACGTCCATCTCTAGTATGAGGAACTTGCAAGATAAGTCACATTTAAGGTCATAGTAGAATAGAACTATGTCACCCTAAGTCGCTTTAAATTGCGATTCTCAAACGAGGATTTGGGTAGGAAATTTAATTAGGATTGAGGAGACATAAGGACAACTTAATGCTGATTTTATCAGAGTAGCGCAGTGGAAGCGAAGATTTTTGGGATACTAGAATTAAGAGTCTAAACTTTTTGATTATCGAGGATAAGCGAATTTCGGGGACGAAATTCAATTTAAGGTGGGGTAGATTGTAATGTCTCGAAATTTGAAGGTTCACGCGAACCACATGCATGCAAGTTTTTAAATTTCTTAAATCGCGTTTATTTCATTAATAAGTATTTTTTAATCATGGTTTATTTAGAGTTCACGCATAAAGAATTTAAGTTGCATTTTGCGCTCGAACGAGGAACGAGACAGGGGAATTATCAGAAAAATTATTTTAATTACATGATTGATTTTTATTAATTAATATAAGATGTTTTAAATGTATTTTTCAAGAAATGGGCTTTGTTGGGTATTTTTACCTGCTAGAGAATATTTTTCAGTGATTCGCAAATTTCGAATCGAGAGAATTTTTGAGGATTCGGGTAATATTTTCAAAAAAACCTACCAAAATTAAAATATTTTCGTGAGTGTGTTTGGGCTTGAAGGACCTATTTTAACTTAGTACGCCCAAAACTCTTTGTAAACTCTTTAAACAATAATTAATGGCCCATCAGATTTTATTATATTATTTAATTATTCTCCTAAACTCCACTAACCTAAATCATTCCCATCATCAGCCGACACCTCCCCTCAGCAGCATTTCATCTCGGTTTCAAGCACCCCATATCAGCAACCCATCGGCCAATCACCTTTCTTGCAAGAAAAATTCTCCGGTGCTTCCCCGACACTTGTTCTTCGACGTATTTGCATAGAATTCATTAAGGCATGCTTGTATTTTCATTTTCTCTTCATACACATCATAAATATGCTGATTTTAAAATATTTGTATGAGAAATCTATGATCTACATCATACTTGTATTTTTAGAAGAGTTTGACATGAAAAATTTGGTTTCTTGCATGATGCTCACGTTTCTTGTATTGGTTGCAAGGGCTGCTGTTTTCGGTGTGTGCTAAGGGTTGTACATGGTGTCAAGAGCGTGTCTTGAGGCTGATGTCGGAGTTTAATCGGGTTGAGCGAAGGGCTGTGTGGCGCTTTGCTGGGAGACAATCGGGTGATGCGCTCGGGTTGGATGCTCGGGTGTATGCGTGTAGCTTGTGGAGTGGTGAACCATTGCGAGCTGTGAACCAGACCCTGGTGGGTCGGAGTCATGGTATAAGGTGGTTTCTCGCTGCTGGTAGTTGTGTAAGAATGGTTGAAACCCTAGTTAAGTAGGAGCCGTGGGATGCTTTGTTTGAGGTCTAGCAAGGGCTTGTGCTTTGTGGCTTGCATGGAGTTTTTTCCGTTGCTTGTTTCTGTCCACTAGGGTCGTAGGGTTGTCCAGGGAAGGTTGGATAGGAGCTGGTCCATTCGGTCACGTGTTAGGAGCAAAGTTATGGAGAGTTTGCACCTAGGGTTTTTGATTGTGGCTTGACTGAAATTTCTAGCAACTTGCGGCTTGTTTTTCGTGGGTTTTAGTGTGTTGGAAAATTTGGTTTAGTGGCTGGTGGGATGTTTTTTAGGCATGGTTAAAGTTGGAAAAATTTGGTTACGTTTCAAGTCGATTCGGGTTAAAACCGAGACCTCAATTCAAGTTTTAATACGAATCGGTTAAGTTGTATAATAGGCTCAAGTTTACGTCTAGGAATGCTTATAAATATGTTTTGGGAAATTTTGTGGAGTTTGGTAAGCTTCGGGTCAAATTTTAGAGGTCCAGGGGTAAAACGATAATTTTGGGTTTACAGGGGCAATTTAAGGGGGATAGATTGGTAAGGTCCACGTGAACCACATGCATGCAAGTTATTGAATTTCTTATGTATTTTATTCAAATATTTTAATGCATTAAATGCATGTTTATTGCATGATTATGTCTTCTAATTCTTGGTTTATTAAAGTTCATGCATAATAGCTTTAAGTTGCATTTCGCGCTCGAACGAGGAACGGAGACCAGGGATATTTAGGAAAAATGTCTTTATTAAATAATTATGTTTAGTTATTTAATATATGGTGTATTTAAGTATGATTTTTGGAAATGAGCCTTGGGTGGGTATTTTTACTCGATTGGTCGTATTTTTTATCAGTACGCAAATTCTAACAATTCAGAGACTTTTTGAGAGCTCGGGCAATATTTTCAAAAACGTTCCTAAACGAAATATTTTTCAAGACTGTTTTTGGGCTTGATGGGTTTGTTTTAATGATTAGTGGGCTCAAAACCCTTTTAATTTACTTAAACTTTTAATTAGGACCCATTAGTAACTTAATTATCATCTAAACTAAACCCTAAACCATTTTTTAATGATTGGCCGCTCACTTCAATTTCCATCAGCCATTCTCACGAGAAAATAAGCAGCTCTCTCATCCTTTTAGCATCAAGCTTTGGCCCTTAGCTTTTCTTCAATAAAACTTCTTCCCCGCCTTTCTGGTTCACGTCCCACGCGTAGATATTCGAGTTTTCAAGCATCTGAACGTCAAGGCACGCCGTGTAACTTTCTTTACTCATCATTCATGTTGTATTTTTGCAGTTATGAGTTCCATGTGTGAATGTTTTATAGATATTGCATGTCAAAATGTTTTTGCATTTGGTTGTTCAAGATTACACATGTTCTTGCTCATACTCACGCTTTCCTTGAACTATTGTGTAAGGGGGCTGCTGCTCTACGTTCTTAGGGGCCAACATGTCGAGCTCTATGGTGGATAAGTTTGAGTGTGCTTCGATTCAGGTCTAAGGGAGAGAAGTCGATTGTTTGGGTACTAGGAAATGCATGGCGGTTAGATCGGGTAATGGAAATGGTGTAGCCTTACATGGCTCGTTCCAGAGGCTGGTTTGGGATGTGAATGGTCCAAGAAAAGGCCTCGGAGTGATCCATAGTTGGCTGATAGCTTGACAACACATGGAGCGAATCTAGCGTGCAGACTAGGGTAAGTTGGGGGCTAGGTCGGTTGGTTCTTGGTGAAACGAGGGATGCACGTGCAAGGGGCTGTAATCTTGGGATTGGTCAATTCAAGGCTGGTCCATGTCGGTAGGGCCGAGGATCTTATAATGGCGAACTTGGTGCATTAAGGTCTGAGTATGCATGCGGTGGAAATTTCAAGAAACCTTTGGGGCGTGGTTCCTAGGTCCTAAGTTGTCTGAAATAAGTGGGTTAGAGGCTGGTCATGTAGACTTGAGTTGGGAAAATTTTGGTTAAGTTTCGTCTTAAAACCAGAACCCCGGTCCTAGTTTTAAAATGAATCGATTAAATTTTTAACCGGGTTCAAGTTTACGTCTAAGAAATATTTTTAAATATTTTTTGAGGTGTTTAAAGGAGTTTGGTAAGCTTCGGGTCAATTGAGGTCCGAGGGTAAAATGGTCATTTTGGGTTTCCAGAAGCAAAATTGTCATTTCGCAAAACCCTAAAATCCCCGATCAGACTTTACCGGGTGGATTGGTCCCTGGTAATACTTTACCGTTTTCCAATCATGATCAAAACCTGGTCATAATTTACCGGGTTGGAGAGGTCTTCAGATATGTTCTCTGGTTTCCAAACCCTTTCATATTTGGTTACAAGAAAATTAGCAAACCTCAAAAACATAAAATATTTTCTTTTGCACATCGAACTTACTTACATAGCGTTGAGGGATTCGTTGGATCTCGCTTGGGCTACTGCTACACATGCTTACACGTATTTCAATCAACTCAAATTTAAATAATTAATTATACCAATCAAACTCACCATCGAAGTAAATAAATATCTTATGAATTTTCAGACCACTCGGGACTTGAATATGTTAAACATCACACTAAACCATGACATCGAACCCCGAACAAAATCCGGATGTGAAGTATGAACATTTCCTAAGCAATGAAAGACCCGAACCCCGTTTAAACCGTGACTCAAAGATTCCTATTCAAGACTCGCAACAATTAGTCTAACCCTCATCAAGCTTGGACATAACGACGTATTAATACCCAAATGAAGTAATATCACCTAAACTTGAAGCTCGAAGGCCCCTGAACCAGCGCCAAGGCGCCTATAGGGTAGCGCTGCAGTGCCTAGGTGCTACCAACTAGCGCCGCGACGCTACCATTCACGAACTAGCGGTGTTCCAAATGTAGCAATGCAGCGCTCCGAATGTAGCGCTGCGGCGCTAACCCTGCGCGAACCAAACCCAAAAAATGTCATCTTCTACCCATTGGCTTCTCCATGACTTCTAATGTAACCAACCCCTTACCGACCCGAACGAAACACCAAAAATGTCTGAGAACAATACACAACACACATAAATGCAGCAATGATCACCCGGTGATTTCCAACAAAGCCTACAACTATATAACTCCATAAACATGAAGAACATATTTTAAAACATCACATTTTGAGCAGTCAAGCAAAAATGATCATAACTCACTCGTTTCTTGTTAAAAAATTTCGAATTTACTGTTAAATCGAAGGTATAAAAAAGTACTACGTTTTATAAGATGAACGGTTTTCAAGAAAATCGACCAAAATTTCCAGAACTCGAAATTACAGCAGATTCGGTTTGAGATCTAAAATTTTGATCCAAAATCGTTTTAAACATTTTTACTCAAAATTTTGCATAACATACACAGGTTTTTACATACAATAAGCATCAAAATGTTTACTATGACAAGGTCGATGCTAAAAAAGATTATGCATGCCTTTGTGTAACGTACCGTATTTTGAACTATTTAAACTTTGCGGAAAAATAAATTTTTCTGAAATAAATAATAGACATTCAAATCGAGATAAAAATAATATGCTCGTCTAAAAATTTGCAATAAAACGATTACAAATATAGTTTGCAAAATAACTGGTTTAAACAACGTAAAGCAATCTCGTGAAAATCAGAGTATTTGAATCAACATGCATAAATTTCTTAAAAACGTAGGCGGTCCACGGGTTTAGCCTCCGCGCAGTCCGAGCCGGCTCATTGGTCCCCACCCTCGTCTACTCGTACTTGTCCTCACCTGCATCGATCAAGTCTAGTGAGTCTAAGGACTCAACATGTATAAAATGGAACTAACAAGTAATACATAATTAATCCACATGCATTTTAAAGTAGAGCGTAAATACTTGAACTTGAACGTACTTACATAAACATAGACGTGTCATCATAGCGTAAAATTTTTCATAAACATACTTGCATCATACGTACTTGGACATACATAACTTCATCATTTTGCGTAGAGATATGTTTCAAGGCAAGTGACCCATACAAAAAAGCGTCTGATCAGACTAAACCACAGTACTGGGCTGGCATGGATGTCCACTACCACATACATGAGATCTCCGATCATGCTTTATAGGGTGGATTGGTCTCTGGTCATGCTTTACCGCTTTCTAATCCTGATCTAAACTCGATCATGCTTAATCGGGTTGGAGAGGTCACTGGCTTCTAAACCTATTCATAATTGGTCACAAGACATTTAGCATACCTAAAAAATAAAACATTTTCTTTTGCACGTCAAACATACTTACATGGTGTTGAGGGATTCGTTGGGACTCGCTTGGGGGCAAATGCTGCACATACTAACAAAATTTCATGCACTAAATTTCCATAACTTAAACGTAATAGTCGTGCTCACCACCGAAATGACAATTTACTTATGACGTTCTAAATCACTTGGGACTTGACCTCGTTTAATCATTGTACTAAACCATGACATCGATCCCCGAAACAATTTCTATATGAAGTGTGAACAATTCCCAGAACATGGAAGACATGGGCCTAAAATAGTGGTTTAATAGTCATGGACAAGCGCCTAGGCGCTGGACAATGCTGCGCTGTAGCACTACCAAGCGCCGCAGCGCCATCAAGGCCGTAGGTCGAGCGCTGCGGCGGCACAAGGGCAACGCCGCGATGCTAGACTTGCGCAAAACGGGTGCTGCGGCGCTCCCTGGAGAGCGCTGTAGCGCCAACCCTGCGCACAATCAAGATAATTAACACATTTGATGAAATTTCAAAGCCACTGTAGGGACCCGGACGCTAATCATGTTCTTAATCATCATTGGGACAATTTAATCGATTATTATAAACAAGGTTTAATTTTTTTTTAAAAATACAGTATTAAATGCGGAACGTAATGGAATACATTCTAATATACATGTCAGTATTAAAGTACAAGTCTTGTACTATATACAATCATTCAAACTACTGTTTAACAACTAAATATCAAGTGTCCAAACACTATCTCTAATCTTGGTCCGTAGTCTCCACTCTAATCACGATCTCTCTTCATCTCCTCGACCCCGATCCTGTCCCACCTATTGCCATACACACATACAAACACGACAACAGCCAGATAACTCTGGTGAGAAATATGTCCCAGTATAAATCAACGAAACATGAAATCATATAAACAATGTAAAAGCATGTAACATATATCAGTAACATGTATCCAGATCTGAAACATAACAAATATAAAATCGAAATCAGACTCGTGACTCCACGTCTCAGACTAGACTCAATCCTAGTTTAGGAATACCGGTTTCCAGACGTTGGTATTCCATATCGAATATCAGTAATAGAAGAAACTCCAATTGTATTCAACATCGATATAACCAAACATCCGGTGTCCTGACCTATCCGTCACAGACTTTGGCACTTTCGCCAAATCACTATCCTGTGACAATGTGCAATGTGCCAGTGACGATTCCATCACTATCTGACACATATGTCACAAGATCACTCGTCTAATACTCGTTCATACATGCTTTCTATAAATCAATAGAACAAGCATATCAATTCAAATCAATGCACACAATAACAATAAGTATGTGATTTAGGGAAACTCAAGTATATCATACTCGAGTCGTTCTCCCGGTACCACATTGAATTATACCTTTCTTTAGTTGCATTTCTGACAACGTTCAAGTCTGGATTTAAAAGTCTGTGAATACTCAATCTGGCAATGACAATATCAAGAAGTACAATATCAATATACTGCTCAAATCAATACCGAATCTGATCAATCTGAATCTAACTCAAAATCACGGTATAACGGAACAATCTGAATATACCGAGCAATACAATTCAATACATATCATTTCTTGCAACTCACAATCGATAACAACACCAATCTGATATCACATCTCAATCAAATCAACTCTAAAAATAATAACAATTCCATACGGTATCTGTTCTTCAATCCGATTTCGATTATACGATGTCTAGCATGTCGAGAACACCATATATGAATCATATCCGATTCTGACAGTATCATAATTTAAAATCATATCAAAACTTAAGAAAACTTACGTCCAGTTGTAGCCTGCGTCGATAGAAACACGGTACTGAAGTCGGATTGCAAATCGGACGGGTGGATCTTTCGCAATCACAAATCTAAAAAGGCGTAAGGATTTTTCACCCTTCTCCAGAAGCTTTTCTCGTTCCTTTATGATTGTTTCTGAGGAATTTCGAAAGCTTGTTATATATATATTGCATGCCTGAAACCAAGTGGCTCGTTCTTGTGGCAGCACGTCTCGCGCATATGCGCGACCTTCATCGGCGCATATGCGCGAGACAATATGTCTCGGCGCGTTCCAAGCACGGCAGCTCGCGCATATGCGCGCCCTCATTCGGCGCATATGCGCGAGGTCCCTCACCATTTTTCACAACTTTCGGGTACCCTCACGCACATGCGTGGATACACGTCGCGCATATGCGCGAGGTCTTCTGCCCATTTCACGCATGTGCGCGAATGGTACTGTCCTCGCACATTAAATCTCACATGCTGAATCAAATCGTGTCCCGATTAATCCTCTCATAATCATATCAATTTATCAACGAATCATTTCAGATTAACAACACATCAAATCTCGGGCATTACATTTCTCCCCCCCTAAGATACGATTTCGTCCCCGAAATCACAGGCAATCAATCATATCAATAAGAAGTATATAACAAAATAATGAATAGAAAACTCACATCAATAAAATAATTCTGGTAATCTCTGCCTAATATCTTATTCAATTTCCCAGGTAGCTTCCTCGATGCCATGACGACTCCACTGAACCAATTGTCTTTGGTCTGAGCTGTTTTTCCTTACGATCGAGAATCTGAATCGGCTTTTTAAAATAGCTCAATGTCTCGTCAAGTTCGGCCTCGGCTGGCTGAATAACATGTGAAGCATCAGGCAGGTATTTCCGCAATAATGATACATGAAAGACATCATGTATCCCAGATAGAGAAGGCGGTAAGGCGAGTCGATAAGCACGATCTCCTATCTTCTCGAGAATCTCATACGGCCCAATATATCGTGGAGACAGCTTCCCTTTCTTGCCAAATCTGACAACTCCCTTGAAAGGTGAAATCTTCAAGAACACTCGGTCTCCTGCCTCAAATACCAATGGTCTACGTCGAACATTAGCATATTTGGCCTGTCTGTCTTGAGCTGCCTTCATTCTTTTTGTATCAGCTTTACTTTCTCAGTCATACCTCTGATCATGTCAGGTCCAATCTCAGGAACCTCGGATATATCATCCCAATATAGAGGGGATCTGCACTTCTTTCCGTACAACGCTTCAAATGGTGCCATTTCAATACTTGTCTGATAGCTGTTGTTGTACGAGAACTCACAAAGTGGCAATGAATTCTGCCAACTAGTGCTAAAATCAAGCACTACGGCTCTAAGCATATCCTCCAGTGTCTGGATAATCCTCTCTGATTGTCCGTCGGTCTGTGGATGATATGCGGTACTTAGATGTAACTTCGTACCTAGAGCATGCTGTAAACTCTGCCAAAAGTGCGAAGTAAACCGAGGATCACGGTCTGAAACAATCGACTTCGGCACTCCGTGCAATCCGACCACCTCTCTGACATAGATCTCTGCAATCTGGTCATTGTTGTACGTCATCTTGTACGGAATAAAACATGCAGATTTGGTCAAGCGATCAATCACAACCCAAATCGCATCACAACCTCTGGAGGATCTCGGTAACTGCGTCACAAAATCCATGGAAATGTGATCCCATTTCTATTCAGGAATAGATAAACTGTGCAGTAGACCTCCTGATTTCTTTCTCTCGGCTTTCACCTGTTGGCAATTCAGACAATTGGATACAAATGTAGCGATATTAGCTTTCATCTGTTTCCACCAAAACTGTCTTTTCAAATCATTGTACATTTTTCTGCCACCAGGATGAATGCTGAATCGACTGTTGTGTGCTTCTGACAATATCTGTCGTTTCAAATCGGAAACATTCGGCACAACATGACCATTATTCACATACAGTACACTATCCCGTACCTGATACTCAGATCGATGCCCTGCTCTGACCATCGATATCGAGTTCTGCACATTCTGATCAACTTTCTGAGCCGCTTTAATTCTCAAAATCAGCTCTGGTTCGACTTGAACAGCACATAATCTCAACGGTCTACAATCTGTCTCAAATACCAATCCAGAAAAACAGCAATCTTCTATCAAATTTGAAACACCAATCCTCGATAAGGATAAAGAACATACCTTTCGACTCAGTGCATCTGCTGCTGCATTGGATTTCCCCATATAGTACTTGATTTCACAATCAAAGTCTTTAAGCAAATCAAGCCATCTTCGCTGTCTCATATTCAACTCTGACTGTGAAAACTTATATTTCAGACTTTTATGATCAGAATAAATCTCGAAATTCTCACCATATAGGTAATGTCGCCATATCTTCAAAGCAAAGACAATGGCAGTCAATTCAAGATCATGAATTGGGTAACGAGTCTCATGTGGCTTCAGCTGTCTCGAGGCATAAGCAATAACATGTCCTTGCTGCATCAAAACACAACCCCATCTTCGGTGAGATGCATCACAATAAACCACAAAATCACCAGTACCTGATGTAATAGTCAATATCGGTGCACTGGTCAGTCTTTTCTTCAGTTTAAGAAAACTGGACTCACAGTCTTCAGACCATACAAACGGAGCATTCTTCTGAGTCAACTGAGTAATAGGCTTGGCAATACTTGAGAAATCTTTAATAAATCGACAATAATAACCTGCTAAACCCATAAAGCTGCGTATCTCTGGTACAGATGTCGGTCTTGGCCAAGAAATCACGGCTTCAACCTTACTGAGATCAACTGATATACCATCTTCGGATATGATGTGACCCAGAAATACCACCTGTCTCAACCAAAACTCGCATTTTGACAGTTTAGCATACAGTTTCTCAGCCCTTAGAATTTTTAATATAGTTCTCAAATGCTCGGCATGATCTATCATATTCTACGAATAAATCAAAATATCATCAATGAATATAATAACAAAATCATCAAGATAACTCTGAAATATACGGTTCATCAGACCCATAAACACAGCTGGAGCGTTAGTCAAACCGAATGGCATGACAATAAATTCATAATGTCCATACTTGGTTCTAAATGCTCTCTTCGAGATATCAGAATCTCTGACTCTCAGCTGATGATATCCAGATCTCAGATCGATCTTGGAATATACTGAAGAACCCTGCAACTGATCAAACAAATCATTAATACAAGGCAAGGGATATTTATTCTTTACCGTCGCCTGGTTCAGTTGCCAAAGTTTCATTGAACCGTCTTTCTTTCGAACAAATAGTACTGGAGCACCCCAAGGAGACACACTCGGTCTGATATACCGCTTGGCCCGTAAATCCTCCAACTGTTCTGTGAAGGGCCTAAAACTCCTTTCTTGAAAATTTGCGGAAAATTAAAAATTTTCTTTTTAAAAGAACTTAGATGGCCTCATTCATAAAATCACTGGTGAATCAAGTTCAATATTTCAAAATATTGCAACGGAAGAAAATTAAAGTTTTGCCAACAACAACGATTTAAAAATTATCCAACGACTGATAAAAATTGTTTGCGGAAAAAAATAACAACTGCTGCTCTGAGGTCCTCGGGCGCCACTACTGCCGACCCAAGCTGGCTCACTGGTCCCCACCCTTGGCCCTGGCCTCAACAGTACCTACAACAATCAAGTCTAGTGAGCCTAAAGACTCAGCATGCATAAATCGCAGGTAACGAGTAAAAATCTGAATTTAAAATATGCATGAGTTAACATATCCTGTCCTGAGGCATATTGAAAATAATCTGTACTAAGCAATTATAATACGTGCATAACTGAACTGGAAATCACTGTAAAAATATTTGCTCCTTGGAGCCTGTACTGAAATAACTGATAAAATTTTCTGTTGAGATTATGTTTTACGCCTGTGGCCACTGCACTAAGCTGAACTGATCGGTAACTGGCTACCGGGGAGGCTGAAACTGAACTGAGCTGGCCGGTCACTGGCGACCGGGTGGTACCATACTGAACTGATCGGTCACTGGCAACCGTATAAAATAACACTCCCACATAGTGAATGAACCACAAGCCATATCGCATAAATCTCAAAAATAATCATTTTCTATTTAATGCACGTAAAATAATTAACTGGCATAATGAAAATTCCTGTAATTTTACCAACTGGATTGGATTGGATCGTTCCCAGGCTCGCTGCAACCTAACTGTGCCATGAAAAATATGCAATAGCTTAAACTTGACCAACTACGCAATTTACGTTCAAAAGATGCGATTATGACGCCTAATGACTTCGCATTTAATCATGACTCCGAGCCAACTTGAACCGACACTGAACCGACGTATATTCATGATTAAAATACGCTGAAAAATCATAAAATAATGCTCCTAAAATGATAGGGTCGAAATCTAGGTGGAATGGAGGCCAAAACACGAAACGCTCTTTCGAGAGTCAATTTGGCACATTGCACCGTAAATTCTCGTACGACCTCAAAAATGATCCAAATGACGAACGGTCAAAAACATGACCTTCCTAACTCAATGAGGCACTGTCCAGTCCAAGGCCATGGGCTAAAAGGCAACCAAGAACTCGAACGAGCCTCTGAACCGACACAGCAACTTGCTGTAATTTCCAGCAGCTGCGCAACTACAAGACTTGCGTTGGTTTCGAGACTATCGGCCATTAGGGGAGTGAACCACCGACCAGAGACTCTTACCAACATCCCAAGGAATGATTTGAACCATGGCTAAGGGCCCTAGGCCAGCCACAATCCGCATCACACCATAACTCAACCGAAGGGTCCAACCGAGAGCAACGTGCATGCGTGTGTAGTGTTTATGCTATGATCGATGTCTCGTGTCGTTCCAATGGCCATTTGATTGACCATGGCACGATCTAGACATCTAGGAGCATGATATGAACCGTGGCTAAGGGCCATAGGCCAACCAAGATCCACACCAAGCAAACACAAACCGAAACCAAAAGCTGTCCAACCGAAGTAGCCGAAGGGGTATAGGGGCTGTTGTGATGTTTTTTATTAAAAACCGATGAACCATGGACCAAGCCACCAAAAGGGCAACTTATTTACGTCTTAGACTTGCTAGGGAAGTGAGCCAACCATGGATATAGGCCCTTGGGGCAGCCAAGATCAGATCCTTCCTCCATGACAACAAACTGAATTTTTCGAACAACATTTCTGCACCTATGGGGACTTGCTGTCATTCTGAATTTCCAGCAAGAATGGGGCTGGTTTGAATGGACCAACATGGTCCTAATGCATCCTACTACATGTATACAAGCCGCCTTGGGAGCCTGGAGTCGATCCAATACCTGAAACTCACAAACCAAAAGAAACCGTGAAGCTTGCCAAGGAATTCGAAAATTCTGCATGTGTGGTTTCAAAATGTTTTGACATGGATCTCGATTTTTACTTGAATAAACATGATCATGTACTGAAAAATAAATGATAATATGACTTGATTGAGGTTTGAAAGAAATCTAGACATGCCTGGTTTCGTTTCGAAAGAAAACGAACGAAACAACGACGACGCGGCACGGAGGAGGTGGAGCGCTTCTTTTTTCTACCTTACCTTGCTCTCGATTTTTCTTGCCTTACCTCTAGCTAAGACTCACGATTTTTCTACACTGAAAATGGATCTGAATGATGAGGTATTTCGGTGGTGAGGGAGGGGGAGTGATGGTTATGAAGGTGAGGAGAAGGGTGCACAATAATAGGATCATATCAAGACCAAGTCTTCCCAAATTTGAATTTTGAATTATGGTTTGATATCAAATGAGTTGGTGGATGCTTCTAGGAGGTAGTGGCCGAAATTTTACTTATTTTCTAGTCTAGGATATGTCCATTAATTAATTAAATTGTGCTCCCAAAAATCCTAGAATTATCCTACTAATTACATGCAAAGAATTGGTCAAAGTTGATGAGTTGGAAAATGAATCTTCTAGCACTAAGGGTGGCCGAAAAATGCATGATAAAATAAAGGGAAATGTTGATTATCTCGTCAACTAATAATCCTTGAAAGCCTTACTAATCCTTTAAATAATTTTAGTGAGCTAACCCCTTAATTAAATAACTTAAATGAGTTCATTTCTTAATCACCTCAAATAATTAAATTAAATCCTCAAACCTCCCTTTCTAACTTAAATGAACTTGGTTGCTAGCTAAATTAACTTCTGGAAATATTTCTCGAATCTTAAATTCTATCTCAAAACTCGGACTCCGGTCCGGACTCACTGAAATAACTGAAATGCTAAAAATCAAACTACTGAACTGAAATAATGAATAATTAACTTCAAATAAAAGGATTTAAAATAATTATGCAATGAAGTCAATTAAATTTAAAAATCTAGAATTATGCACGGCTTATACGTCTACTGACTTACGGGTTCTACATGTTCTTTCAACTCAATCGGTGCCATTCTGTACGGAGCCCTCGAAAACGGAACTGTACCTGTCATCAACTCAATACCGAAGTCTATCTCTCGAATCGGAGGCAAACCAGGAATTTCATCTGGGAAGACATCAGCAAACTCACACACCACTGGCAAATCCGCCAATGATGAACTCGATTTCAGTAAATCCACTGAATAGACAAGGAATCCCTCCGCTCCTTTCTGCAACAATCGAGTCATAGACAATACGGATATCAAATGAATTCTAGATCGAGAACCCTTACCGTAAAATTTCCACTCGTCGGCCATATCCGGTCTGAATCTCACAATCTTGTGGAAACATTCAACAGTAGCTCTAAACTTGGTCAACATATCGAAACCGATAATACAGTCAAAATCAGATAACCCAAGTACAATACAATCTAACTCGATCTCATGTTCATCATACTGGAGTATACAAGATTTAACAAATTTCACTGATATAACACATGTCCCCAACGGAGAAGACACAGACACTACCGCAGATAATGACTCAATAGGCAATGCATGATTCAATGCAAATTGCTCAGATATAAATGTATGCGATGCACCAGTTTCTATCAATACATATGCAGGATAAGCAGAAATAACACGATTACCTGCCACGACATCGTCTGGTGCATCCTGAGCCTGCTCCTCAGTCAAAGCGAACACTCTGGCCTGCTGTCTAGGAGGCTAGCTAACTATCTGGCTTCCTCCTGGCCTCGGCTGTGACTGGACTGGTGCTGACTGGAAGGAATTGACTGCAACTGGTGGTCGTCTACCAGTCTGAGCTACTGATCCATAGGACTCGGCACCTTGTGACCTCTTAGTATCTCTCTAGGGACAAACTCGAGCAAAATGTCCCTGCTGTCTTCAAATACGTCAAGTGCCAAACACTCCTCGGCACTGCTATGTGGAATGCTTCCCTCCACAAGTGCTGCAATAAGGTCCTATATAACTCTGGCCCTGACCGGTCTGTCTCGAGCCACTAGAACTGGATGAACCGCTTCCAGATCTCTTGAACTGTTTCCTTTTAGCTTTTAGGAAATCTTTCTTTCCACCACTGCTGCTGCCACTCTCAAACCGGGGAGGTGGTTGCTGTGGTCTCGGTGCTGGAGGCACAAACGAAGCTCCCTTCTGTGTCATCAGACCGACTTCAGCTCCTTTAGCTCTATTCAAGGCATCAGTAAAATTGTTCGGTCGCCCCGTATTCACCAATGTAAATATTTCAGGATTTAGGCCATTAATGAACTGATCCGCAACACCTTTGTCGTTTTCAGCCACATGTGGAGCAAATCTCAACAAGGTAGAGAACTTGGTCATATAATCTTCGATGTTCAACTGATCCTGTCTCAAATTTTCAAACTCTGCTCCCTTGTCATTTCTATACGACACTGGAAAGAATCTCTGATAAAATTCGGTTCTAAAGACATTCCAGGTAATAGTCGTACCTCGATGCTACAATGCTCTCTTCGTTGTAATCCACCAACTCTTTGCGACGTCATGCAATTGGTGCCCAATCAGTTTCACTCTCCGCTCATCGGTGTAATCCAAGGACTCAAAAAGCATCTCAATGTCATCTAGCCAACTCTCACAATCCACTGAAGTCTCAGTACCTTTCAGAGTCGGTGGATGGAACGACTGAAATCTTTTCAGCAATGTTTCCATCGGTGTTGCTGTCACAACCATTGGAGGATTCGAAGTGCTACCCTGTTCTGGTATTCTTCGAGGAGGCATATCTGATTATCAAAAGGGTTAGCAACCAAATACAACAAATCTGTTTCAGTCGTCCTCCGATCATCTTACTGCTGATCAAGAATCGGTTCTGATTAATTCTCAATAACACATGTTTTCAAATCAAGTCAGATAAACAGATAGACATGCATTATAAAGCAGTAGAACATACTAGCAACCAAAAGCAGGAAAGAAAACTCAATCTACCCAGCTCTCTAGCTTCTATCTCAATCTAAAAGACCTATCGCTCTGATACCACCTGTTGTGGGGACCCGGACGCTAATCATGTTCTTAATCATCATTGGGACAATTTAATCGATTATAATAAAAAGGGTCTAACTTTTTTTTTATATACAGTATTAAATGCGAAACGTAATGGAATACATTCTAATATACATGTCAGTATTAAAGTACGAGTCTTGTACTATATACAATCATTCAAACTAAGGTTTAACTACTAAATATCAAGTGTCCAAACCCTATCTCTAATAATGGTTCGTAGTCTCCACTCTAATCACGATCTCTCTTCATCTCCTCGACCCCGATCCTGTCCCACCTGTTGCCATGCACACATACAAACACGACAACAGTCGGATAACTCCGGTGAGAAATATATCCCAGTATAAATCAACGAAACATGCAATCATATAAAAATGTAAAAGCATGTAACAGATATCAGTAACATGTATCCAGATCTGAAACATAACCAATATAAAATCGTCAATCAGACTCGTGACTCCACGTCTCACACTAGACTCAATCCTAGTCTAGGGATCCCGGTTTCCAGACGTTGGTATTCTATATCGAATATCAGTAATAGAAGAAACTCCAATTGTATTCAACATCGATATAACCAAACATCCGGTGTCCTGACCTATCCGTCACAGACTTTAACACTTTCGCCAAATCATTATCCAGTGACAATGTGCAATGTGCCAGTGACGATTCCATCACTATCTGACACATATGTCACAAGATCACTCGTCTAATACTCGTCTAATACATGCTTTCTATAAATCAATAGAACAAGCATATCAATTCAAATCAATGCACACAATAACAATAAGTATGTGATTTAGGGAAACTCAAGTATATCATACTCGAGTCGTTCTCCCGGTACCACATTGAATTATACCTTTCTTTAGTTGCATTTTTGACAACGTTCAAGTCTGGAATTAAAAGTCTGTCAATACTCAATCTGGCAATGACAATATCAATATACTGCTCAAATCAATACCGAATCCGATCAATCTCAATCTAACTCAAAATCACGGTATAACGGAACAATCTGAATATACCGAGCATTACAAATCAATACATATCAATTCTTGCAACTCACAATGATAACAACACCAATCTGATATCACAACTCAATCAAATCAACTCTAAAAATAATAACAATTCCATACGGTATATGTTCTTCAAACCGATTTCGATTATACGATGTCTAGCATGTCGAGAACACCATATATGAATCATATCCGATTCTAACAGTATCATAATTTAAAATCATATCAAAACTTAAGAAAACTTATGTCCAGTTGTAGCCTGCGTCGATAGTTTCTGAGGAATTTCGAAAGCTTTTCTCGTTCCTTTATGATTGTTTCTGAGGAATTTCGAAAGCTTGTTATATATATATTGCATGCCTGAAACCAAGAGGCTCGTTCTTGTGGCAGCACATCTCGCGCATATGCGCGACCTTCATGGGCGCATATGCACGAGACAATATGTCTCGGCGCGTTTCAAGCATGGCAGCTCGCCCATATGCACGCCCTCATTCGGCTCATATGCGCGAGGTCCTTCACCATTCTTCACAACTCTCGGGTACCCTCGCGCACATGCGCGGATACACGTCCCGCATATTCACGAGGTCTTCTGCCCGTTTCGCGCATGTGCGCGCATTCCGTCGCGCATGTGCGCGAATGGTACTGTCCTCGCACATTAAATCTCGCATGCTGAATCAAATCGTGTCTCGATTAATCCTCTCATAATCATATCAATTTATCAACGATTCATTTCAGATTAACAACACATCAAATCTCGGGCATTACAGCCACGCTCAAACGACTCGAACCGATGCAACAAGATTCACCCTAGGATGCTATGGAAATGATTCAAACTCAACCAAACGCCCCAAAAAGAAGGACGCACAACATACAACGCAACGAAACCCATAAACCCGAATATTTGACGCCAAAACACTTCCTACGACTTCTAATGCAACCAAATGTATAATGACACGAAACGAAGCACCAAAAATCGTCAAACATCATACCCAATATACCGAAATGCAGCAATGATCATCTGACGGTTCCCAAAGAAGCTTGCAAAAAATGATTCTCAAGAACACGTCAAGAACACATTTTCATAAAATCGCAGTTTGAGCAGTCCCACAAAAACAATCATGACTCACTCGTTTCTTGTCCAAAAATTATGAGTTTAATGTCAAATCGAAGGTATAAAAAAGTAATACGTTTTCTATGTTAAAATTTTTTTAGAAAATCAACCGAAAATTCAGAGCAATCAAAATGACAGCAAACTATGTTTTGAGATCTAAAATTTCGATCAAAAATCGTTTAAAATCATTTTGCTCACAACAAACTTCAAAACATATAATATAACGAGATTGATGAAAAAACGAAATAATATACATGTCTTTTATGAGTATACTCCCAAAACGACGATTATCGAAGTGGAGAGATGCGAGGGCCGATCCGAGACGAATTGCGGCACGATTTTCTTGAAGAAACGGACGTGTGCTTGCTGAAATAATCAAAGAGGAAGGTGCCTGCTGGGGAGAGCAACAAGAACCCTAGCCTTACACTAAAAAATTGAAATGAAACAAGTGTGTGCAATGGCCGAGTGTGTGTGTGTATATGTGTGTGTGCGTGTGTTTTCTTTTAAATTAGGGGGAATTATTGCTTAATTAGCTATGATGATTATACCGAACAACCTTCCCTCGAACTTTTCAAGTGGTTATCATTAATCGAGAGGATAAGTCTGTGGTTATGATTGTACACCATTAGTTCTTACGACTCGGGACAACACTGAGGCTTTTTATACTAGGGCTGTGCTTTGACTCGTTTATCGGCTCTAGGAGAGTCATCAGGTGCCGAGATTGGGTACAATTGCGACACATGTAGGAGCCAGTGCATTGTAGTCGGGAATTCACTGCTCACCTACGGGTGTGGATATCCTATGTGATCTGATGAAATAATAGTGCATGCAATCTCTGGCCAGAGTATGAGATGTACGTAAAAGAAGGAGTTCTCAAATAGTACATGCGATGCCACTATTTATGTGTGTCACATAGTTATCGAATTCCTATGCAACACTCGATGAACCAATGGTTGTAGATTCGATCGAAATATATGAGATGAAGGGACCGTACTGTAAGGTACGTTAATCATAACCGACTTGTTCTTGCAGGCACTATTAATGATAACTAGGGAATCATGGGGCGATGTTACTAGACGCTCTTACCACGATTCGATGAGTTTAATAAGAAATATGATTTCTAACGTTCTTATGATCAATTGTTGATACATAGAATGTGTCAAATTAGGCTAAGTCCGAATAAATGATTATGTCTTGAATCAAAACGATTTATGAACCCATGGCTAGTTGTATCCCTGAACCTTTGAGGGTCACACAAGTTCTGGATCATTTATTCTCATTGAGAGAATAAATTCAAGAAGTTGAATTTATATTATGATATAATAAATTCAAGGAGTTGAATTTATGATAATTAAATTTTGAGAAAATAAATTCAAGAAGTTGAATTTATGAGATAGTAAATTCAAGAAGTTGAATTTATGAATTTATAAAAATTGGAGAGAATAAATTCAAGGAGTTGAATTTATAAAATTTGAATTTAATTTATTAAACTCAAAAGTTGAGTTTTTTGAAATTAAATTTTTGAGGTGAAAAATTCAAGGAGTTGAATTTATAATTTAAATATTAAATTCAAATGTTTAATTTATAATGATTTTAAATTAAATGTAGTTGGTATATATATTATGGGCTTGTAGGAGTACAAGACAAACATACAAATTATTCAGGTTCTTAATTGGATTTTAAAAGATTAATTAATTAATTAAACTAGTTTGACTAGAGTAATTAATTGATTAAGCCCATTAAATATTTAATTTAATAAATGGGCCATAAGCTTATATATATGTGTATTATGTTTGGGGTTAAAGATTTTCACTCATAATTTTCGAAAACCCTAGCCTCCACAAGCTAGGAATTTCGAAAATCCTCCTCTCCTCCTCTCATTTAATTCGTCCTCCACCTTTGTTTGTCAAAGGGTTTAGAGTCTTCTCTTGTTTGATTAATCTCAACTAAAAATCCTTCTATACTTTCTAGTACAAGTTGGAAGAGGAACAAGTAATCATGTCGTGAACTGGATTAGGAGATTGAAGAAAGAAGATTTGAAGAAAGTTTGTAGAATTTACAACAAGAGCTACGTTCGCTTATACCGGCATAGTTGGAACCAAGTGAAAATTCACTAAGTTAAAAGTTTTAAACATCTTATGTATGTTTATTTATTAAAACCATACGAGTAATCAAAAATATCTTGAATGTCAAGATGTAAAATTTTTTAAAACTTTCGTTGTGTTTTGGGCACGATAAAACCGAGATCCTACAGTGGTATCAGAGCCAGATTCTCTATATCGTATGGTTTTAATTCATATTGAATAATTTATTTCTAACCAAACAAGAAAATTTTTCAGAAAAATAAAGCACCATAAAAAAATTTTATTTTTCCAGAAATTTGATTTTGAATTTATTTTTTTAAAAAAATTAGAGTGCCCAAAACTGTTCCGTGCAATGCATTGTACGCACATTAGATTTCCCGGAACTGTTCCGGGCACAGTGATGCGCACGCAGCGTTCGCGCAACAGGCGCGCAGCGGCTGCGCGCGTGCTGTGCGGAACTTCCGCATATCTTGCGGTGGTTGAGCGTGCGCGGCGTGCTGCCGCACGCCTGTGCGCGCCATGCGCGCACAGGGCTCTTGCAACTGCCCGATACGTTCGGGCTGCAAGGGCAGCTGCCCGGTAAGGTTTCGAGCATTGTGCGGATTAATATGCTTGAATTGTTTGGACCTAAGGTGCGATTTTCTGACTTATGAAAATCTTGGACAAAATTGATATTTTATGAAAATTGGTTCAATTTTTCTTTTGATAAATTAATTTTTGAAAAATTAATAATTTTTTTGTAAAATAAATAATTAGAATATGATTTTAATTATTTATGGGAAAAATGAGTTTTACAAGAAATCAATTATTAATGAATTAATTTGAAATTAAATAAAAATATTTATTTAATTTATTAAATTATTTAATAATTGTGGTGATTTGTAGTAAAATTATTATATACATGATTTATCAATTAATTAAATTTGTTTAATTAAATTGATGTTAATATTTGATATTAAATGCATGAATGATGATCAAGAGCCTTGACCAATGTGTTAGGTGTATATTAGGATATTTTACTGTTTTATTAATTTTGTTCATATTTGATAGTATTAAAGTGTGCCTGGTTTATGGTCCGTGCCCATCCCATGAGATGTATCTCTTATGTTCCATGGCTATTTAAATACAATTATTAGAAATAGTGGGAGATCAAGACTGGAAGATGGTGGACCCGAAGCACAAGATGAAGACATGTAAAATATTGGAAGCTCATGTAATAAGTTGCATTTGCATCCCTGCATTCACCTAGGTTTTGGACCTGGATCCACGTCTGGCTCACATGGATCTAATAGTGTTGGTAATGGATTATCCTTATTTATTGTTGAATGTAATATTATGATATATGCAATATATAGTAGTATGCATGTATGTATATTATTAAATAATATAGTTGCATGAATCCAGAAAATATACAAACATGGCATGCGATTTTAAATTAAAATGATGAGAATTTTTAAATCAAAATCTCTCATTTTGAATAAAATTCAAAATTTATATCAAACCACAAAAGTAAAAATTAAAATAGTTTAATTTATTCTTGCCTTTCATCGAGCGTGGTTGCATGTTGATCACTACCCGTGGACAGTGTCTGACTCATATTATTGGGGAGGCCTGGATGCCAGAAAGCTGTAACTTCGACCGGACATATGATGTGAACTGAGTGGAAATCCCATGAATTCGGCTCATATTATTGGGGGAACTCATGGCGACCGTCCAATAAAATTCAATATTGATGGTTCGGTTTGAAACGTGAAAATAAATGACGTCATATTATTGGGTCATTATTAAACGCGAGGCGAAACACGCAGAGGTTGTATATTGATGCAATTGGATTATACCTTTTTGAAATTATAATTGGCTGCTATTGTTCGGGATTTTTATGGGCAAATTGGACTCTACGTGCCCACTAAGGAAATATGATTTCCCATTTTCATCAGAGGATGGTCGAAATGTCAAAATAGTGAGAGGGGAATTTATAAAATAAAAATCCATATTTTATATCTTAGAATTATTTTAAAATAATAAGTAACCATTATTCTGTTTCCATATCAGAATATTTTTTATTTCGTCACTTAATCGATTTCTGTTATTAACAAGCTAACCGAATATAATTTTCAAGACTGGTTGAGAAATTGTTCTGAATTCGGAGAAAGTTGCATACACACTAATGTCAGTCCTGCTGAACTGACAGACCATGCTAGATGGTAAGACCACAATATGCAAGATAAAGTGTAACATGCTCGCTTCTATGTCAAATGAATTGTAGGGAAAGTTTGAGGAAATGTTGATTGATGCTGACATTCCAATACATGTGCAAGAGTTGCATGGTGCATGAAACCCATACAATGATGCACATCCCTTTCAAGGAGCTCATGACTACACGAATGCAAGATGAGGCTCTGGCCCATGATCGTGTTGTACATATGACTGGACTTATTGAGAATGTGATGGGCCTAGAATGTGTGATTCCTAATGAGTTACTTGATTGCATTAAGTCGTTGTCTTTCTCTTCCTCATTTGACGGGGTTACTGTGAACTTCAATTTAAATAAGATAGTTATTAGCCTTAAAGAGCTAGTCAATAAGCTTATGACTTATGAGATCACCATAAAAGAGGAAAATGTTGTTTTTTCTAATGGGCCTTTCGTCAGACAAAAAATGGCCCACAAAGTAAGGGAAAGAAATGTTATGCTCCTCACAAGAAAAACAAACCCAATAAGAGGCAAACTCTGAAGGACACTTAAAAGGCCTACAAATTACGATAAGTCAGAATATATTTATTTCACTGCAAGAAGTCCGGACATAAGAAATTATATGTGCCAGAAATGTTCTGAAAATGATAAGTGAATGTCCAAGAAAATAGGATATCAACAACAAACAAAAGAAAGTTAGATGATCTAAATCCCACACAAATATGGCACGCTAGGCTATGTCACATTTCCCAAAAAGGATGCACAAACTAGTGGGAGAATGCATGTTTGACTTGTAAGACATAAATTTTATATCTACTTGTAAGTCCTGTCTAAAATGAAAAATGACAAAGACTCTATTAAATGGAAACGTGGAACGTGCGCATGGTCTACTGGATTTGATCCACACAGACGTTTGTTGCCCGCTAAGTGTTAGCACAAAATATGGGCAATCCTACTTCATTACTCTTACTTATGACCATTCGAGGTATGTGATCTGATCCTTTGAATCACAAAAAGCAAACTCACTCAAAAACGGAGTCACGCCTTCGATTCTATGAAACAAAGAAACGGTTGTGTTGTCCGGATCTTTTTGAACAAGTAAGTGTGCAATATTCACCTCTAAATCACAAAGAATTTAGCAACAAATATTAACGAGATAATCAATCGAAATTCAAGCGAACCTTTAAAGAACTCGTATTTGATAATCCAAGTGAAGAACAATTGACAAACGCCACAAAGTATTAAACTTTGATAAGTTTGATTTGAGAAACACACGAATGGGTATACAAAGCCAAGCTCTGAAAAGTTGATAGAAAAACTCACCAATATGTTTAAAATCAAAATAATGTAATGTTACAGTGACCAATTTTCGAGTATATGTTGTTTACAAATCTCAAAGATATCAAATCTAGCTGCCAAAATAATTAAAACCCTAAACTAGGAAAAGTCTGCGCCGCGCGCATATGCGCGCGAGTTTCTGCCTTCAGATTTTGCGCCGTGCGCATATGCGGGCCCTATACCCGCGCATATGCGCGGAAGTTACTGTCTTTTGTTTTCCTTGAGGGCATACGCGCGCCCCAATTCCGCGCATATGCGCGAAGTCTTCTGTTGGTGTCGTGCATATGCGCGTTGTAAATCGCGCATGTGCACAAGACTCTCTGTCTCGCGAGCCCTTCTTGATTACTCATAAGTTGATACGATGCCTCCTTGCACCTCTGTCCAATCATTTGCAATCCATGTCCGGCCAGATTCATATCATACTCCCCTTCTTCAAAAATATTTGTCCTCAAAACTTGTCTACCGACACAAAAATGAAGCACTTCAGTAATAAAAAGAATTAAATTATCAACATGCTTACCTTTCAACTCAAGTTTGTAGGTGCTATCATTTGCTCGCTCCATCAGCACTGAAATTCCCAACATTCCCTTTATCTTTCCTATAAACTCGTCAAATTTACCACATACCAAATAATAAATGACACCAAATGATAAAATACCATTAAGTATCAAAAAATAAGGTTTCTCCCCTTCTTAGACCTAGTCAACACCAAAATAATATCCACACACGTGTACGACCATAGTTCACTAGGGATAAGATATAACTGATGCACGACATATGAATACACTCGACATTTCATTCTTCCATATGCAATGCATGTATCACAATGACACTCAACATGTCGTTTCATATGCAACCAACACATGTAATCATGCATTTTGTCAATTATCAAGCCACTAAGATACGTTTCACCATCAGGTAATTCATGCAATGAATATAAAATGTCAAATTTAATCTCTTTAAACATATATTCATCATGAATGAAACTATTATCATATCCAACCATCAATCTCTCAAAACCATCCCCAATCAAATATAAATCATGCAAATAGGACACACTAAATGTACTAACCATGTAATCATTTAACTCATCACATGAATTTAATTAATGCAATACATCTCCATTCTCAATTCTATGACACTTAGACAACAAGATTAAATCACATTCATACCTACTAAACATAACATTTTCAACCCGTTCTTCCAATTCTTTAAAATAAAACAACAATGACTTAAGGTAAGGTAGCAAATCATACCACCCAGATGTTGCGTTGACAACTAACCTTACCTCATCGCTATTGCTCTTGAATCCATATGGTTCATCCCATTGCATTCTCACACAATCAACACTTGCTCGCCTCCTCATCATGACATCATCACAATCCTGCAAAGAAGAAATAACAATGCTCGGGATTGAACCGGCTATATCATCATAATGAGAATAAACCACTTTGTACAAAGGTACATGAAGAGGTTTATGCAAAAACAAGTAACTCTCTACCTCACTCTTTTCGCTCTTTTGGGCCTTTAATTTATTTTTCTTTTCTTTGGCCTCTTTCTCTCTCTTTTTTTTTCATCTCATTTTTTTCATCTTTTTTTCTTTTTATGGCCATCTCACTCTTTTGTTCACTCTTTCTTTCGGCCATCTCATATTTCTTTTCACTCAATTCATTCATAAATTTCAATTGATCCTCAAGAACATTTGGATTCCATTGAACCAATGAAATATTTTGTTCCTCAAGAAATTGATCTACAATAGTCCCTTCTTGCATACTCCTCACCTCCATAGTAGACAAATTAAACACTTCTTTCCCACGTAATAATTCAGCTCCCACTATACATCGTTTTACATCTTTCAACTCACCAACTGGCGGAATACTATCATCAACAATTGTCACAACCTCAAATTCATATTCAAGTTCATCTACAACCTCATCTCCAAGTTCAGACTCTAAAACAACTTCATCCTCCACTTGAGATTCAAGCTCACGAACAACATCAACCTCAATTTGAGATTTAAGCTCAACTGACGATTTCATTACGATCACCTCCTCACGTGGACATTGGCTGATATCATGCCTAACTGCTAAACACCAACAACATATAATATCACAAGTACTAGGATTTGAGTTTTTAAATGTACCTTGATATTCATTTTTGATAGTTTCACGTCTCGACTCCTTCATTGGCCTATCAAGGATTTTCTTGTCCAAGCTCTTCCTCCACGTGGATGCCAACGACTCCCTATGCACATCACGTTCACCTCTTCGGCCTACTCCCCTATTCTCCTCACATCTCCTATCAGCATAACGATCCACCTGCAACACTCTATTTCCTCCAAATCTACTACCTCGCCTATTCTCATCGACATGCCTATCATATGTCTCAACCTCTTCCTCGCATCGCCTATACCTTTCTCGCAAAGGCTTAAACTCATTCTCCTATATTCTATCCAACCCTCCTAACATCGTTTGAAATTGACGTTCGTCAATCATAATATCTGCAAGAAAAGGTTAGTATAAAACAATAAAAGATAAAGTTTTCTCACCACGAATCCTCACTGATCACTCCAATGAAAATTCACTCGACTCTCTTTTTTCTATCTTTTTTGTGTAATCACTACAAAACCTCGCACGTCACTCCAAGAAATAAACACTCGCGCTCAAGTATTTCCCTGGATTTTGAGAATTCTCTCGTAGGGTATGCTTTTCAGGCTTTGTAGCTTGTGTGCATCAAACTCACAAGTTCAAACTTCACGACACCTACAAACTGACTTACACGGACTGCGTAAAACAAGAAATTTTGAATTTTTTTTGATTGTGAGAGTCTTTTGAATATGACTCACAAATGAGATAAGAATAAGATTCAATGCTAAATAATAGCACAATAATTTTTTTTTTGATTGTGAGAGACAATTGAATATGGCTTCCACAAGATAATAGAACAAAATAGCAAAACCAATATATGGCAAATTTTCAGAATATTTTTTTTTCCTCTTGCACAAGATGGATTCTTTGTGCACTCGAAAGAAATAAAAAAAATTTCACAAATTTCGAGAATCGGTGATTCACGAAAGATGAAGAACGAACAGATAAAACAGATCTGATAACAAAAAAGGATAAATACAGATCTAAAATTAAAAAAGATAAACTTACTTGAATCAAACCGAAACTAAAGCTCTGATACCAAATGATGCGATCCTTCGAACCACAAAAAGCAAACGCGCTCAAATACGAAGTCACGCCCTCGATTCGATGAAACAAAGAAACGGTTGTGTTGTCCCGATCTTTTTGAACAAGTAAGTGTGCAATATTCACCTCTAAATCACAAAGAATTTAGCAACAAATATTAACGAGATAACAATCGAAATTCAAGTGAACCTTCAAAGAACTCGTCTTTGACAATCCGAGTGAAGAACAACCGAAAAACACCAAAAAATATTAAACTTTGATAAGTTTGATTTGAGAAACATACGAATGTGTATACAAAGCCAAAATTTGAAAAGTTGAGAGAAAAACTCACATATGATTAAAATCAAAATAATGTAATGTTACAATAACCAATTTTCGAGTATATATTGTTTACAAATCTCAAAGATATCAAATCTAGCTGCCAAAATAATTAAAACCCTAAACCAAGAAAGTCTGCGCCGCGCGCGTATGCGCGAGGGTTTCTGCCTTCAGATTTTGAGCCGCGCCCATATGCGCGCCCTATACCCACTGCACATGCGCGGAAGTTACTGTCTTCGATTTTCCTCGAGCGCACCGCGCATATGCGCGAAGTCTTCTGTTGGTGTCGCGCATATGCGCGTTGTAAATTGCGCGTGTGCGCGAGACTCTCTTTCCCGCGAGTCCTTCTTGATTACTCATGAGTTGATGCGATGCCTCCTTGCACCTCCGTCCAATCATTTGCACGCCATGTCCGGCCAGATTCATATCAGTATGGGTATGTTTATTTGATGAAACACAAATCTGAAGCATTTGAAATGTTCAAAAATTCAGATCTGAAGTAGAAAATAACTAGAAACGAGTATTGAGAGACTTCGATCTGATCAAGGTGGAGAAGACTTGAGTGCTGAATTTTTGGGTTATCTAAAATAAAATGAGATTTTCTCACAGTGGACTCCACCAGCAACACCACAATTAAATGGTGTTTCTGAACGTCGTCTTGATGGACATGGTTTGATCCATGATGTGATTCACTGAATTTCCTCTTCGTTTTGGGGCTTTACGCTTGAAACTGCGGCAATGTTGTTGAATAATGTTCATACAAAGGCAGGGGATAAAATACCATATGACATATGGATGAGAAAAACTCTCAAATATTCTTACTTGAGAATATGGGGATGTCCTGCTTACGTGAAGCAGATAGTGGGAGACAAATTGGACAGTAGATCTACTTTGTAGGATATCCAAAGAATTCTGTTGGATATTATTTCTATCACCCCAATGAAGAAAAAATGTTTATTTCAAGAAATGCCACCTTTTTGGAAAGGTAATTTCTATTAGATAGAAATGACAAGATGATAGAACTTGAAGAAATTCAAGATACTCCCTCAACTGTAAAAGTTGAACCTAATCCCCAACAACCAGTAGTTGAAGTACAAGATCCTAGAAGGTTTGATAGGGTTATTAGACCACCTGCAAGATATAAGCTTTTTCATGAACAAAGCCATGATGAGGCTTGTGTTGGATGTGATCCAGTGAATTTCAAAGAAGCAATATCTGATACTGATTCAACCAAATTGCTTGAAGCCATGCAGTCTGAAATGGACTCTATGTATTCAAACCAAGTCTGGAAATTGGTGGATCCATCTGAGGGAATTGTTCCCATATGATGCAAATGGATCTACAAAAGAAAGCTTGGGGTGGATGGGAATGTATAGACCTTCAAAGCAAGACTGGTTGAAAGTTTATACTCAAAGGCAAGGAATTGACTATGAGAAAACTTTTTCACCAGTTGCTATGTTTAAGTCCATTATAATACTACTATCCATAGCAGCATGGTATGTCTATGTGATATGACAAATGAATGTAAAGACTGCATTCCTCAATGGAGACATCAAAGAAGAAATTTATATGTCTCAACATAAGGGATACATATCAATAGGAAGTGAGCATAAGGTATGCAAACTTCAGAGATCAAATATATGGTTTCAAGCAGACGTCAAGGAGTTGGAACCTCAGATTTGATAGCACTATCAAGGAATTTGGTTATGCTAAAATTCTTGAGGAACCATGCATGGGAGTGCAATGACCTGGTACTTTATGTTAAGGATATCCTACCCATTGGAAATGATATCGGATTACTGCAATCAACTAAAGTATGGTTAACAAGTAAATTCTCCATGAAAGACATGGGTGAAGCATCTTATGTATTGGGAATACAAATCAATAGAGATAGATCAAAGAGGATGCTAGGACTCACCCAAGCCACTTATATCGATACCATCTCGAATCGATTCTCTATGGAAGAGTCTAAGAGAAGAAACTTACCAATATGTCATGGTGTTACTCTATCTAAAGCAATGTGCCCCAAGACTGATGAATAGATAGAGATGATGACATGTATTTCATATGCGTCAGCCATTGATAGTATCATGTATTGTATGATATCAACGTGTCCTGATATTGCTTACACTCTGAGTGTTACAAGCAGATATCAGGCAAACTCTGGTCCAATGCATTGTAAGACCGTGAAAGATATTCTTAAGTACTTGTGAAGGATTAAGAACTTGTTCATGGTCTATAGGGGCGGAGAATTGAAATCGGAAGGCTACAATGATTCTAGCTTCCAATGTGATGTAGATGATTCGAAATCGACCTCTGGTTTTGTATTCATTCTAAATGGTGCGGCTGTCTCTTGGAAAGGTTCCAAGCAAGACACCGTTGCAGATTCCACCACTGAAGCTGAATACTTTGCTGCATCTGCTGCAGCCAAAGAGGAAGTTTGGATGAGGATATTTGTCCAAAAGTTGGGCATCATTTCTAATGGATTTGATCCGGTCCTGGTATACTGCGACAACACTGGTGCTGTTGCGCAAGCAAAGGAACCAAGGTCTCATCAGTGATCCAAACATGTACTGAGCAAGTTTCACATAATACGGGAGATTGTGGGAAGAGGAGACATATCAGACGAAAAAGTCACCTCTGTAGATAATGTTACTGATCCACTTACAAAGCCCTTTCCAGGACCATTGTTTAAGTAGTATCGCGAAGCAATGTCATTAAAGTTTATGGGTAGTTGGCTCTAGAGCAAGTGAGAGATTGTTAGAGTAGATGCCTTGTAAGCTTACTGTTGGCTAGAGAATTTATTGACTCGGATATAATAAATAATCTTTATTTTAATATAACTTATTAATTCATGGTTTGTTATTTCTTTATCTATATGCCCATGTGAACAACATAGATAAAAACCTTGATTATACTTTAATACAAATGAATCGTAATTCGATGTTGAAACTTATTTGTAAACACTATATGATCTAAATTCGTTCCTAGTCGATTCAGCCGTTTAAAACATGGATAAAGATCGCTTGAGCTCCAGACAAGCATATGTGATGTTGTGTACCGCGTTTCTTGGTAAGGACATAGAGATGTTCAAACATGCAGATGGGTAGTCATATGATGATTATACCGAACAACCCTCCCTCGGACTTTTCAAGTGGTTATCATTCATCGAGAGGATAAGTCTGTGGTTATGATTGTACACCATTAGTCCTTATGACCCGCGACAACATTGAGGCTTTACATGCTAGGGCTGTGCTTTGACTCGTTTAACGGCTCCAGAATAGTCATCAAGTGGCGATATTGGGTACACTTGCGACACATGAAGGAGCCAGTGCATTGTAGTCGGGAATTCACCGCTCACCTACGGGTGAGGATATCCTATGTGATATGATGAAATAATAGTGCATGCAATCTCTGGCCAGAGTATGAGATGTACGTTGAAGAAGGAGTTATTCAATAGTACATGCAATGCCACTATTTATATGTGTCACATAGTTATCGAATTCTTATGCAACCCTCGATGAACCAATGATTGCAGATTCGATCGGGATATATGAGATGAAGGGATATATGTGATACCTAAGGAATCATGGGCAATGCTACTAAACGCTCTTACCATGATTCGATGGGTTTAATCAGAAATATGATTTCTAACATTTTCATGATCAATTGTTGATACATAGAATGAAGCAAACTAGGGTAAGCCCGAATAAAGGATTATGTCTTGAATCACAAGGAGTTGTGAACCCACATAAGCACTGGATCATTTGTTCCCATTGAGAGAATAAATTCCAGAAATTTAAATTATATTATGATATAGTAAATTCAAGGAGTTTAATTTATGATAATTAAATTTTGAGAAAATAAATTCAAGTAGTTGAATTTATAAGATAATAAATTCAAGAAGTTGAATTTATAAATTTATAAAATTTGGAGAAAATAAATTCAAGTAGTTGAATTTATAAAATTTGAGAATTTAATTTACTAAACTCAAAAGTTGAGTTTATTGAATATTAAATTTTGGAGGAGATAAATTCAAGGAGTTGAATTTATAATTTAAATATTAAATTCAAATATTGAATTTATAATGAATTTAAATTAAATGTAATGGGTGTATGTATTATGGGCTTGTAGGAGTACAAGACCAACATACAAATTATTCAAGTTCTTAAATGAACATTAAAAGATTAATTAATTAATTAAAGTAGTTGGAATAGAGTAATTAATTGATTAAGTCCATTAAATATTTCATTTAATTTATGAGTCCTAAGCTTATATATATGTGTATTAGATTTGGGGTTAAAGATTTTCACTTCTAATTTTTGAAAACCCTAGCCTCCAATGGCTGGGAATTTCGAAAATCCTCTTCTCATAATTTTCGGCCTCTACCTTTGTTTGTCAAAGGGATTTGTTGGAAACTAAATTCCGGCGTTTGACAAAATATGAATCAACTGAAAATACGAACCAACTGATCGAGTAAACTGAACTCAGCAACTGGACTTAATAACTGAAATCAACTGACTGATCAGTTGGAAACTGATCAGTTGATATATTCAGCCGTATGCTAAGCACCCTTCAACTGAACATATCTCGGGAAAGAACAATCAACCGTCAAGAGACATAGAAGATTGCAACGCCGCACTTTAATCAATACAGCTTAGAAAAACGCATTTCGGCGAAAGCAATTAAGACGCCGCATCACAATAAATGAAGCAAAAAATGTCCAAGGAATAATCAACGGATACAAAGATTCAAATTCATCTCAATTTACCGTTGGAGAAAAGAAGCTTATAAATATGACAGAAGAACAGCTGAAGAAAAATGAGTCAACACTATTCAAAAGCTTGTTGTCACTCTGTCAAAATCTCAGCTCAATCTTGCTTGATATATTCGTAGCAGTTAAGGCTACAATTTGAGCTCATTAGCAAGTTGTAATAATCGTTGAAATTCGATAGTGCTAAGATCAGTTACGCACTGAGAACATCTTGTTAAACTAAGAGTTTCAGTTTTGGTAGTGTTAAGTCCAAACTGAAGTGGATCAGTACAATTCTTGTATTTGATCAAAGTCTTTTAGTGGATATCCTATCCTTGAGATAGAAGGGGTGACATAGGAGTAATTAAATTCTCCGAACATCCAGAAACAACTCTTGCCTATTTTATTTCAGTTTCGTATTCTATCTTTCAGTCAGTTATTTTCCGCAACTACTTTAGTTTAACTGATTTTCATTGACCAACAAGATTCCGAGAATCAGTTTGTCACCAAACTGAACTCAAAATTCGAAAAAGATCAGTTTTAATTGTGAGTGTTTATAAAACCCCTCTTCTAAACACTCTTGATACGTTAATCGATCCTATCAAGTGGTATCAGAGCGGTTGAATCTTGTTCTTGAATACTTTTGATCTAAAAACTTGCCAGAATGACTTCATTCAACAAAATTCCCATGTTCTCCAGAGAAGAATTTGATGATTGAAAAATCAGAATGCAGGCTCATTTGGCTGCACAAGATGATGACATGTGGTATGTCATAACTGATGGACCCATGAAGATTCTAAAAGCAAATACAGCAGTTGCCATAACAGAAGGGGCACCACAAATAATAGAAAAGCCCAGAGATGAATGGACAACTGAAGACAAAAGAAAAGAAAATCTTGATAATGTGGCAAAAGACATTCTGTACAAAAAGCTGGACAAAGTAACCTTCAGCAAAATAAAGATGTGTAAAACAGTCAAAGAAATTTTGGAGAGGCTGATCCAGCTGTATGAAGGAAATGATCAAACCAAGGAAAATAAACTTTCTGCTGCTATGCAAAAGTTTGATAACATCAAAATGAAAGCATGAGAATCGATGCACGAGTATGATGAAAGAGTAAGTAGTGTCATCAATGAGTTAAATGCACTTGGAAAAGTGTATACTAACAAAGAGATTGCACTAAAGATAATGAGAGGTCTTCCCAAGGAATGGGATGTCAAAACCACAGCAATGAGGGAGTCCAAAGCTCTAAACCAGATTGAACTTCATGATTTATTTGCTGATTTAAAGGCTTATTAGTTCGAGCTGCAGACCAGAGAAGGAGAACCATCCACCCCTGCAGCCACAACTGCTCTAGCTGCTGTCAGAACTAAATCAATCAGTTCAGTCGAAAAATCTGCTGATCAGTTGAGTAATGATGCTATGTCATTATTCATCAAAAAATTCGGAAGATTCATGAGAAAGAATCAAGGGAACTTCCAGAAGCCATACCAAAGGAACAATTCCAAAGATGAACCAAATGCCTGCTTATAATTGTGGCAAATCAGGTCACTTCATTGCTGATTGTCCTAAACCCAAGAAGGACAGTCAAGGCTCAACTGACAGAAGAAAGAAATCATATGAACGCAAAAGAAGATCCAAGAAAGATAAGAAGGTCTTCAGAAAGAAACATGAGGTACTCTTAGCTGAAGAAAACAAATCTAAATGGGCAGAAACTGACAGTGAAGAGTCGGAACCAGAAAGCTCATGCAGTTCAAGTGATGATGAGGAAGTAAAGTGCTTGATGGCTAATGATGCAGCAGAAGAATCATCTATCCAACAGGTAATTGATTTCAGCTCAACTGATTTCACACGAGAAGAACTCATTCTAACACTACATGACATGGTAAATGAGTATCAAAAGCTTACATCATCATTTGAAGAAATCAAAGCAAAGCAAACTGATCCCACAGACAATAAAACCAAAACTGATGAATCAGTCGATGGGTTGAGTCTAAAAAGGGAAATTGCTGAGTTAAAAGCAGAAAGAAACAAAAATCAGTCATTAATATAAAAGTTGATGCTTGAAAACTCAATACAGACTGAGCTTATTCAGTCTTGGAACAAATCATCTACTGCACTAAATGAAATGCAGATTTCACAAAAATCAGTTTCTGATAAAACTTGTTTAGGGTTCAACACTCAAGGAGAAATGTATCCAAATGATACTCAACCAAAGCTAACAATAGACAAAGGGAAATACATTCACTTTGTCAAATCAGCAGTGGTACAAGAACAAATTGAGTCCAGTAAACTGATTGAGCAACCTACTGAGAATATGAACAAGGCTAGAAGATATGGGATTGGTTATAGTCAAAAATTTTCAACGGATTCACAAAGTCAGTCACCAAAGATATTTTACAAAAACTATTCGAATGGCTATTCCAATTACTATAACTGCAAGCCAGTTCAGAAGAGATATAGACTGAACAATGAGTTGAATAAAGCTAAAACACATATTGTATCATTCGTACACCACACAAGCACACAAAAGCCGAGAAAAACCATTTGGAATACAGCTACAGGAAAGCCTGTTAGACTAATCCAAGTATGGGTTCCTAAAGGACTAATCAGTTCAAGACCCAAATAGATATGGGTACCAAATTATATTATGTGTGTGACTGCAGGTAACAGGTACAAACAAAAACTCAATATGGTATTTGGACAGTGGATGTTCGGGACATATGACAGGAGATGCAAGTGTGCTATCTCAACTGATCAAATACAGTGGTCCAAATATCAGTTTTGGGGACAATTCCAAAGGTAGAACTGTGGGTAAGGGTAAGCTTATCCATGGTAACTTTACTTTTAAAGATGTTCTATTAGTAGAAAACCTGAAGTATAACTTGATCAGCATCAGTCAGTTATGCTACAGTGGATTCTCAGTACATTTTGACAAAAACTCATGTTCAGTCAAAACTTCAATTGATGAAATCATACTAACTGGCAAACGTTGTGGAAACACGTATAAAGTCAGTTGGAATAATCAAACTTATGCACCAGTTTGTTTTATTGCTTCCTAATCATCTAAAAACTGGTTGTGGCACAAGAGACTAAGTCATCTAAACTTTAAATCCATTGCCTATCTGAGTAAACATGAACTTGTAACTGGTTTGCCCAAAATAGACTTTTAAAAAGAAAAACTTTGCTCAGCATGTCAGTATGGTAAACAAGTACGATCTTCTTTTAAAAACAAGGGTTGTAAATCTTCATCCCGATGCTTAGAATTGTTGCACATGGATCTCTTTGGTCCTATACCATGTCATGAGCTTAGGGGCAATGAAATACACCTTGGTAGTCGTGGATGATTTTTCAAGATTTACTTGGGTTATTTTTCTCAAATCTAAAGGCCATACTGCTTCACAACTGATAATGCACTTCAAAAGACTTTTAAATGAAAAATCAGTTGGAATTGATCGAATCAGATCAGATCGAGGAACTGAATTCATCAATCAAACTTTTTCAAATTTTCTAGAGAATGCTGGAATTAAGCATGAGCTCTCAGCAGCCAGAACTCCTCAGCAAAATGGTGTAGCAGAGAGAAGAAATCGGACCCTTAAAGAAGCTGCTAGAACAATGCTTGCTGATTCTGGTATTTCTCAAAGGTTTTGGGCAGAGGCAGTAAACACTGCATGTTATACTCAGAACAGATCAATGATTAATAAGAATCATATGAAAACACCATATGAGATCTGGCATGGAAGAAAAAGTATAATTACTTATTTCAAAATATTCGGCTGCAGATGTTTTATTCTTGATAATGGTAAAAATTATTTAAAAGCATTTGATGCTAAATCTGCCGAGGGAATATTTCTTGGATACTCATCAGTTAGTATAGCTTATAGAGTCTTCAATAAGAAAACCCTAAATGTTGAAGAATCAGCTCATGTTGATTTCGATGAAACTGAATTAACTAATAAGCCAACTGATCAAGTTGAGCTAGTTGATCGATTTACAGATATCAGTTTGGAAGATGATGATAAAAAAGGCAATCATATTAATCAAAACAATCTCTAAACACCCGAACCAGAAGTGTCAGATCAATCAGCTGAACCAGAAGCCATTCCTAATGATCAGTTGATAGAGCATAATGATAACATTCAAATACCATTTGACGAAGCACCAACTGGGACCGAAAACTGTGTTCAGTTACCAACTGAAGAAATTGCTGATACAACAAATACTGAGTACAGATGGAGAAAATCACATCCACCTGAGCTGGTAATAGGAAATCCATCTGATCCAGTAAGAACTCGCAATCAAATGCTAAATTTATTTATCCATTCAGCTTTTGTATCACAACTAGAACCAAAGAAAACTGATGAGGCTCTTGCTGATCCTAAATGGGTAAATGCAATGCAAGAAGAGCTAAATCAGTTCACTCGTAACAATGTCTGGACTTAAATCCAAGACCAGTTTCAAAAACTGTTATAGGTACAAAATGGGTGTACAGTAATAAACTGAACGAGGATGGTTCAGTTGTGCGCAACAAAGCAAGATTAGTAGCACAATGATACAGAAAAAAAGAAGGAATTGACTATGATGAGACATATCCTCCAGTTGCAAGACTGGAAGCAATCAGAATGTTTCTTGCTTATGCATCATACAAGAACTTCAAAGTCTATCAAATGGATGTCAAAAGTGCATTCCTAAATGGCCAGCTACAAGAGGAAGTATATGTTGAACAACCCCCAGGTTTTGTAAATCACAACTTTCCTGATCATGTATATCATTTGAACAAAGCCTTATATGGTCTTAAACAAGCTCCCAGAGCTTAATACGAAACTCTTTTAAAATTCCTAACTGATCATGATTTTTATGTTGGATCAGTTGATAAGACTTTGTTCAAATTTACTAAGAATGATCACATTTTATTAGTTCAAATTTATGTTGATGATATCATATTTGGGTCAACTAACCCCAAATTATGCGAGAAATTTGCTAAGCTAATGCAGGATAAATTTGAAATGAGCATGATGGATGAACTGACATTCTTTCTTGGACTACAAGTGAAGCAACTGGAAACTGGTATATTCATAAGTCAGACTAAATATACAAAGGAGTTGCTGAAGAAATTTGACATGGAATCATGTTCAGCCGCAAATACTCCCATGAGCTCATAGGCGACACTATATCGAGGTTTAATAGGGTCATTGTTATACCTAACTGCCAGTCGCCCTGATATTGTATTTGCTGTGTGTATGTGTGCTAGATTTCAAGAAAATCCTAAGCAATCACATTTCTCAGCTGCTAAAAGAATTTTGAAATATCTTAAGGGCAGACAAAATGTTGGGTTATGGTATTCTAAAGACTCTACTTTCAATTTAGTTAGATATTCAGATGCAGATTATGCAGGATGTAAGCTTGATCGTAAAAATACAAGTGGATCTTGTCAGTTTCTAGGAGACAGGCTGATCTCTTGGTTCAGCAAGAAGCAGACATCTATAGCTACCTCAACAACTGAAGCAGAATACCTTGCTGCTGGTAGTTGCTGTGCACAACTGATCTGGATGCAGCAACAATTGAGAGATTATTGAGTAATTACAAATAATTCGCCCATATTTTGTTACAATACGAGTACAATTGCCATCACCTATAATTCAGTTCTTCACTCAAGGACAAAGCATATAGATGTCAGACACCACTTCATAAGAGATCATGCTTTGGAGAAGAACATCAGACTGGAGTATATATCAACTGAGCAACAAGCAGCTGACATCTTCACCAAACCATTACCCGAGACTAAGTTTTCTTACTTTCGCAATATTCTTGGTTTAATTGATCTGTCTTAAAATTATTACTAATGTTGCTTTACTAATAGAATTATCTGCAGAAAATAAGAACACAACAAATTAAAAATAATACTTTATTAAGAATACCATCGATCCCAGTGTACAAAAGATATCATAGAACCAACTGAATCCTGCCATTCTCTAATCCAATCATTCAACTCATAAATTTGGATTCTAGAAAATGACCTAGTTGTAGAAATCTTCTCAACCACATGCCATTCCTTCCATAACATTGCTTCTAACAGACATTTGTCATCAATCAGATCTGTAACATCCCTAACTTCAAAATGATCAATGTATTTTCTTGTTGTTGCTGCTTGAGCACGAGTAGGAACAGCACCACTACTACTTACCCTCTGCAAATCATGAATCTTGAACGATGTTGACATTAATTTCATCAAGACATATTCTTCCATTGTCTTCTTCAATTCTTCTAAATAAGAACTTAATTGCTCATAAACTTGAATATGCGATCTACTGCATGCATCAGAGTTACTTGAATCCGACATATTGAACTATTATTGTCTCACATTCTATCATCTTATTTAAAGACAGATGAAATTTAAATGTTGAAGAAACTTAAGAGACTCAAATCAACCGAAGCGTCTCTCTCATTTACCGAGGCTTCTTAACTATCAGTTGTTCATTATCAAATGATATCAGTTTGACATTTATTACTTAACGCTTAACCAATCATCAGTTCATCTGTTTATGATCGTAATTCATATATAATAACTAATGAAACTTATTATTTGTAGGAAAAATAAAAACAAAGTTAAGCCAAAATAAATGTTTTATTCAACCATAAATATTTGCTTGGATTACATTTTCATATTTTTCCTCTATATCATCTATCCACATTCTCAACCAAACGGATAGAGATGAGGAAGATGTCTTGAGAAAGCTGTGTGAAGAAGCTATGCGATTAAGGATCTCCAGTTCCTTTTGAAGCATCAGCTGATAGATACGACCATCCGTAAAGATGTCCACCCACACAGCTATATTCAAGTGCTCCCGCACTTCTCTCAACTCTGCCATCAGTTTGGGAGTGGTAACCTCTCCAGAATTATACAGGAACGCAAGCTCCTGTAACTTTTCCCAGTAGGGAAGACTCTTGTAGAAGACTTCGTCTTCTATAACAGCTTTCCTAGCTTCCAAAGAAAATGGCAAAGCACTCGAGCTACTCGCATCTGCCATTCTTTCGTCTTGAATATTTTCACCAATATAACTGAAACTAACCGTGTTACTTCTATTTATAGCAGAATATCAAGGAAGCTGAAGGGTTGTCAACGTTTCAGCAAACGATAATCTTTCTAACCTTTAAATTTATTCGCTTTAATTATTTTATGCACTAATTAAGGGGGAATAATGGTTTTAAAAGGTTAACTGAGAAGACAAATGTTAGTAAACTCTCAACTGAAAGGACACAGTCTTACAACTGATCGTTCAGTTGGGTATTTCACTAATCTTCTCATATAAGTTAACTAATTAAAACATATTATATTCCAAATCAAGTGACGTGACTGTCTATTATCTAATGATGAATCTCATTTTGAAAACGTGGAAGCATTTGAACAGTTTAAATTGTACACACTCTTATAGCACACGAACACACGTTTTTATTCAAAATTTTGATGGACTGACATGTGTCCAGAATCTAAACAGTCACATACATATAAATAATTTCCCGCTTCAATTCAGCTTTCTTTCTTACGCGTACATCATCTCTCAGAGCAAACTCATACACTCAGAGCTTGTATTTCGCAAAATTTCAGGTTTCCTTACTCTCAGCAATGGCGAATCAAATCCCAGCTCACATGTTGAACGCTATGGCCATTGATTTTGACTCAGTTCTATCAGTTCACGAAGCTGAAATTAAGAACCTCTTTCTAAAGATTGAATCTGCTGGTCTCAGAATGTTTTTGGGACAATACTCGCAGGAGATTTACCCAAAAGAACTCCAAGACCTCTACTCAAATGGATATATCAACTCTGATGGAAACATCATTGCCACTATTAACGGTCAGTCGGTGACCATTTCTGAAGATTCTTTCGGAGAAATCTTTTCATTACCCTCTGATGGATTAGTACATCTTGATGATGTTAAAGCATCAGATATTGAAGAAATGCAAACTGCACTCTCTGCTGATGGACGGAAAATCAGAGTTTCCGATCCTAAGAAGGAACTGAAGCATGAGGTTCAGTTGCTGGCTGATATCGTATCCAAAAGGCTATTGGCCAAGGCAGGATCGTATGCTGCCCTGACTTTGGAGAAGTTTCAAGCTATTACGATCATTATGGCTGGAAGAAAATTCAACTGGAAGCAACTTATTTTTAGTATCTTCAAGAACATGTTTTCCTCCACCAAGCAATCCAAAGGATTTGCAGTGCCGCTAAGCTATTTGATGAAAGTCAAAGGGTTGGTGGCTGATGATTCGGAGCGATTATCTAAATTCAAAATTTTCAATGGGAAGAATATTCTGCCACCCAAGACTAAACTAGATATCTCTCCTGATCAGTTCGTGAAGATCAAGAAGGAGATTGGGACACAACAGGCGGCTCCCAAATCAGTTAAACAGGAGAAGACATTGGCTCAACTGAAGACAGTTTAAAAAAATTGATTATTAGTGAATCCGATTCTGAGAAGACGCCCTCTCCAAAAATTGTCAAGAATCCAAGAACACAAAGGACAAAATTACCAACCACAGTAGAATCAATTCCTACTGAAAGACTGATATCTTCAGATTCCCAACAGCCTATCAAAGCAGTTCCTCTGAAGATTATTCCACCAGAAATCTCAGCTGGTGCAACAAAGGAAACAGTTAGAATCAAAGCTCCTCTAATCCACATCAATCGTCCTACTGTTCTAGCACCTCCCAGACACAAAGGTATAAGGATTATAGAACAGGTGGATACTACTCGTACTGGATTGGAAATTCCACACATCCTCAGTACCGAAAAAGGCAAAGGCAAATTGATTGAAGAGCCCAGGCCATCCAATTCAGTTCAAACTCATATTGACCTTGTTTGGGAACAGGTTAATAATTTTGCAGCATCAAAACTTAAAATCTATTATGACTGGACCGTCTACAGAACACAAACTTTTGCTAAGCAGCTGAAAAAGAAATCTCAGCTGAAAAAATTTATCAAACTGGAAGCAATTGTCCTCAAGATGGTCAAAGCTGCTACAATTGTTCAGGCTTTGGACAGAGAAACATATTTTTTTGATCAAATTCGAGCTAAGAAGCTATCTCAACTGCTTGAGAAATTAAAGGCAAACTACATTCCCACCAATCCCACTGCCTATAATGATCGAGCTGTGATTACTCAGCTAGATACAGATCTTACTAGCTTGCAAGCTCAGATAAAAATGTGGGAAATTGATCAGGAGTTAGTTTTTCCTGAGGAAGCCTCTGAAGAAGAAGAAGAAAACCCCTCCTCTCAGCAGAAAGAGCCATCCTCAGAACAAACTATTGTTACAACTGAAGAACCAGTTCAGGATGTGCCACAATCATCTGCTGTGGAAAATCAGCTGTACTCTGAAGCCGAGTTGAATTTTGCCAACATTGATGAAATAATTCAAGCAGTAGTGACAGAATCTATGAATAATGAAACCATTTCTGAAGAAGTTGATCACTCAACTGATCAAATCACTCAAGAGGTTTCTATCTCAACAGAAGCACCAGTTCAGCCTGCTGTTTCTGAACTAAAGGAGCAAACAGTGGTGCCTACTCAATCACCTAATCAACAGATTGCTGAAAATATGAAGGCAGTTCATGACCCTTTCACTGAAAATCTTATTCAGCAGGAAAAGCCCAATTGGTGATCAACATCAATCTTCATCTCCTCCAGTCCAAGTAGCAGTAACTGAAAAAGATGTTTCAGCACAAAATGTCTCTGAAACGATATTATCTGATAGAACCATGGTGGTCTTTGATCAAGTCTCACATGAACCAATAACATCTAATCAGTCACCTCCTCTTCAATCCACAGAAATGGATTTTGTTCTTGAAGAAATCAAGAATATGCAGCACAATATGCAGCAGATGATTACTGAAATCAAGAAAATTCAATCCACACAATTCTCTCATACTGTCAAATTGGATTCTTCAATTGAATATGACTCCGCAAAACTGAAAGCCATTCTAGCAAACATGGAGTCTCTTACCCGAACTGTACTTGAGATGAAAAATAACAGAAGTCTAGCTCAAAGTCTCTATACAACTTAGGATATAATCAGTCAACGAGTTGAGCGATTGGAAACTTCTGTTTCTAATAAAATGGAATTGCTGCAAACTTGTTTACAAATTGCTGTCTCAAGTATCTCCGCAGATGTCAAAATTCTTTCCACTGACATTCGAAAATTATCTGAGAAGATGGATTTGTTTGACAAAAAGGAGGAAAAAATCAAAGATCAAAGAGCATCTTGAAAAACAGCAGAAAATAGCAGAAGCAGTTAATCAGATTATTAGATTCAGCTGTTATTAAATCAAGATCTCTTTCAGTTCAAGAAATTCAATCACTTATTTTATCAACAATGAGCTCAGATGTTCAGTTATTATTTACTTAGTTTTGTCAAACACCATAAAGAGGGAAATTGTTGGAAACTAAATTCCGGCGTTTGACAAAATATGAATCAACTGAAAATACGAACCAACTGATCGAGTAAACTGAACTCAGCAACTGGACTTAATAACTGAAATCAACTGACTGATCAGTTGGAAACTGATCAACTGACTGATCAGTTGGAAACTGATCAGTTGATATATTTAGCTGTATGCTAAGCACCCTTCAACTGAACATATCTCGGGAAAGAACAATCAACCGTCAAGAGACATAGACGATTGCAACGCCGCACTTCAATCAATACAGCTTAGAAAAACGCATTTCGGCGAAAGCAATTAAGACGCGGCATCACAATAAATGAAGCAAACAATGTCCAAGGAATAATCAACGGATACAAAGATTCAAATTTATCTCAAGTTACCGTTGGAGAAAAGAAGCTTATAAATATGACAGAAGAACAGCTGAAGAAAAATGAGTCAACACTATTCAAAAGCTTGCTGTCACTCTGTCAAAATCTCAGCTCAATCTTACTTGATATATTCGTAGCAGTTAAGGATACAATTTGAGCTCATTAGCAAGTTGTAATAATCGTTGAAATTCGATAGTGCTAAGATCAGTTACGCACTGAGAACATCATGTTAAACTAAGAGTTTTAGTTTTGGCAGTGTTAAGTCCAAACTGAAGTGGGTCAGTACAATTCTTGTATTTGATCAAAGTCTTTTAGTGGATATCCTATCCTTGAGTTAGAAGGGGTGACGTAGGAGTAATTAAATTCTCCGAACATCCAGAAACAACCCTTGCCTATTTTATTTCAGTTTCGTATTCTATCTTTCAGTCAGTTATTTTCTGCAACTACTTTAGTTTAACTGATTGTCATTGACCAACAAGATTCCGAGAATCAGTTTGTCACCAAACTGAACTCAAAATTCGAAAAAGATCAGTTTTAATTGTTAGTGTTTATTCAACCCCCCTTTCTAAACACTCTTGATACGTTAATCGATCCTATCAGGATTGGAGCCTTCTCTTGTTTGATTAATCTCAACGAAAAATCCTTCTATACTTTCTATTGCAAGTTGGAAGAAGAACAAGTAATCCAGTCATGGACCGATTTAGGAGATTAAAAAAAGAAGATTTGAAGAAAGTTTGTAGGATTCACAACAAGAGCTACGTTCGCTTATACCAGCGTAGTTGGAACCAAGTGAAAATTCACTAAGGTAAAAGTTTTAAACATCTTATGTATGTTATTGATTAAAACCATACGAGTGCTCAAAAGTATCTTGAACGTCAAGATCTAAAATTTTTTAAAACTTCCGCTGCAGTTTGGGCACGAGAAAACCGAGTTCCTGCAAATTCATGGGTACAAATGGTTGCGATTTAGAATCAGGTTTCAACTAGACAAACTTATAAAACCAAGTTATCGTTCATTTCCAATTTTTGCGGAACTTATTTGGGAAAAAATGAATTAAATATAAATTATATACTAACAGGGGACGAAGAGGATCCACTTGTTTTATTTTATATTTAGAATTTGCCAAAATAATAAAAGAAATTCACTTGAGTGCTTTCTAATAAAATGTGGAAAACTGAGATATAGTTCCAACAGTGAATGGCATATGTAAATTGGACAAGTATTGGGTGAGTGACAAGCTAAAAACTGAAGAAGCAGTTATTCGAGATTATAGTGGTATGATTAAGTCGAACTGACTTATGTTATATTTGTTTGAGTATGATATTAAGTTAAGTCTTAAATGTTGATAAAATATTAATATGCTCGTTAGATGATTGAATTTATGCTAATCAATAAGCAATATCAAAGCAGGTTCAAGTAATCTGGGAGAATCAGGAAATTTCATGGGATCTATTTTTGGTATTAAATGATTTTCTGAAGTACATAGAGATAAATTATTTTTACGATATGTGACATAAACATGTGATAATCCTATGTATCATTTTTTCTTCTATTTTTTTTATAAATGTAATATTATATGTTGAGCCATATATTATCAAATGGTAAATGGTGTGCAAAATAAAATAAATATTTTTTTGTCCACGCATATTTTTATTTTAGTTAGACACATCGATAACACTGAACATATCATATTGAGTCTATCTGTAATTACTATTGCTTTATATTTTAGTCAAGATCGTTATATGATATTATATTTATATTTGGTCGAGATAGTTATATGATAGTATATTGTATCTTTGAGATTTTTGGACACCCCTGATTCGGTCTGGTTTAGATAATTATTGGCATAAAAAATGGAGCCATATCTCATACATAGTCCACTGCGGCAGGGACCAGCTAAATATTATAATCTATAATTGTCAATTATCGATCATTTGTCTTCTCATATACTGATATTTTTCAGTTGTTCATGCATTGCACTCATGCTTATCATCATTGCATTTATATGCCATATTTCATGATTTCTTGAAGCCTCGTAGTAGGGTTCTAACTCAGGAGGGGGCTGTAGTTCCTTTTGTATGTGGACATGACAAGTGGTACACGTGGTTCGACTTCAGATGCTCCAAAGAGAAGTATCAGTAATTACCAGAGCTCCTTGAGATTGGGTTAGTTGTATTTAGGTACTTTTTTGTTGTTTCATCTCCCATATAGTATAAGTATATATTATGAAATTGTACTTGTACCAGGGTATGCCCCAAGTAGATATATGATAAATTTGGAGTATTTTGAAAATCGTATTATGTTGTTATCGAGTCTTGTCCAATCTATGATATTTTTTGTGTATTTATGTTGTGATTGTTCTTGGCCGACACTTGTTTATGTGTTTGAGTTTGTTGAAGGTGCTCCTTGATTTATTTTGAGTATTTGAATTTTCTGGTATGTCCTGTCTATGGAAAGTCATGCCGAAATTTTTATAAACCCAAAAGTAAATTTTTAACTTACTTTTCCGCTATATATTAATTATTCATGATTGTGTTAATAATTCGTGATTAGGATAACAAGCCCTCACACCACTTGTGCTTGTCAAACACTTATAGGATCAGTTAATATAGTTGGAATGTTTAGAAGGGGTGATTGAATAAACACACGGGCTTTTTATAATATTTTCACGGAGAATCAGTCTCTAAATTGACTTATCCTGAAATCTTGTTTGTCGATATAAATCAGTAAACTAATAATCGTGTGGACATAATCTGAAATAAAGATTGAATACTCAATGTGGGATATTGCAAAACCTGAATACACAATCTGTAACAATCATGGGCCATTAATATGAACCAACATTAGCCTCAGCCCATACCCACACACCATTACTGGTTGTGGGTTGTTAGGATGGTCCAGCATGAACAATAGCTCATGCATATGTACCGTCACTCATAGAATATCTCATGCCTAGAAAGTGGTTTATTTCGTCTCCACCAACACTTATACCCAGAACCTCCAGGGTAAGCCCAACTTGTACCAACAGTTTAAGAATCTGGTACCAACAATTTAAGAATCTAGGTACTTAAGCTTGGAGGTACTGTGTTCAAGTGTTGGGGGAGGCGAAAGAAATCACTTTTCAGCTGGTTGGACCATAGCTGAGTCTGTTTCAGCTAGAGCTGTCAACAGTTCCTCTGCCTCTTCAGTTGGAGGGAACTCCTCAGCTATTTTTGGGCCGCTGGTATCAACTAGGATTTGTAACTGTTGTCCCATCTCCCAATTCCTTTACTTTCATCTGAAGAGAGATAAGACCAGAATCCAGTTTTTGAAAAACTGGTCGATCAGCATATGCAGTTGGACCAACTGGATCATTTCAGCTGTCACCTCAGTTAGCCTATTGGTTCTCACTAGATCAAAGAAGTATGACCTTTCCAAGGCTTGGGCTATGGAGGTGGCTTCCACAACCTTCATTATAGATTATTCCAGTGAGATTGAATTTCTTTAGAACTATATTCTCCTTTAACTTCTTTGCAAGTATGAATGTTCTGAAATTCACTCATTCATCAAGTGTTATAATTTCTTCTCTGCATGCTCATTTATGGCGTCCATAAAGAGATTAATCTGCGTCTGAATAGCATTGTTGGGTCTTGGTTCTTCAATCAGCTTTTCCTTGCCCTTCGGATCAGTTAGGGCATGAATCAGATCTAAAGTTGAACCAGTTGTGTCCACCATCTCCCTGATGAGCACTCCTTTTAAGCATGCCTGAGGAAGAATTGTGTGGTGGAAAACTGTACGGAGAGGAGTTGTAATCCTAGTCAGCTGTAGCTTCTCACCAAAATCAGTGATGATAGTCGAGCGGTAGTTAGCAGCAGTCTTTGTCTTCAGTTTGGAAGCTAGCAGAACTGAATGAATGGGAATTGTAGGAAGAGGTTCTTTAGCTCCTAAGGGCAGTATTTTGTTCTCAGGAAGAACTCAAAAAGTAGCAGCAGTCTTAGTCTTCTGAGACGTCGGCCTCTTTACAAGTTGAGGAGAAGGGGTCTTCTCCAAATCACGGTTGGACAAGACTAGTTTCTTCTTGGATTTAGGAGCAGTATGTGTTTTTACCTTGACAGTTTTCTTTCGTTTAGCAGCTCCTTCCTCAACTCCACTCTTTTTGGATAGTGTTCTGAAAATTGTAGACTTTGAATTTTTTGGTTGTTGATGATGATGCCAGAAGAACTCCTGAGTCTTCAATCAGTTTGCTCAATTGAAGAGCAAACCCCTTGGACTGCTTGGCAGTCTGAAACATATTCTTCGAGATGTTGAATATGGTAGATGACTAGTTGACTTTGATGCCTTTCATGATAACGATCATTATCTGATATTTTTCCTGTCTTAAGGCGGCGGAGGAACCGTTCTTAGCTAAAATACCCTTTGCCGCATTGTCGGCCAGCAGTTGATATTCTGTCTTTAGTTTGCGCTTGGCATCAGACACTTTGATTGACTGCCCACTAGCAGAGAGAAGCAGCTGATTCTTTTCAACATCAGTAGATTCAACCTCAGAAAAAATTGAAATTACTTCAGCTGGCAGTTTGAATGAATTGCTGAAATAAGCTTCATCAATAATCAACGAGTGATTATTGACTGTCATATGAATCTTTCCATCAGCATTGATTGATCTTTACTCATAAATGGATAGAAGCTTTGGGGAGTAGAGTTCTTGAGTAGCTAACCCTAGGAATTGAGGAAGTCCTGAAGCTTCAATCTTCTCGAAGATAGATCGAACTAATTCAATGGAGCTTGAGAAAGCCTATTCAAAATCGATTTCAATTGTGTTGAACAAGAAGACTGGGGTTTGTGCTGCCATTAGAATCTTGGAATTGCTATGTAAAGAGAGAGAATATAGTGCAGGTGATTTGCTATGAAGAATTCAAGACTTATAGAATTTTAAGAGTGGGAGAACAAATTTGAGAAAGGGCGATTATTATATGTGTCTCGTGACTTTTCAAATTTCGGACACGTGGTAGACCGTTACAAGTTTGACCATAATAATAGGGTAACCAGCCGTTTACAATATTTTAAGAAATTGAATCTGGGAAATTATACAAAAACAAAAATAAAACGTTTGAAATTCAAAAATTTAAAATGACAACCACGAATAGTCACGTTATTTTTTTTGGAACAAAAAAAAAATTAAAGTTAATAAAATTATGTGATAAGATCAGTCAACTTAGTTATTGACTAATCAGTTTGTAACTGATTCAGTTCAGTTCATAAATAACTGATAATTGTCTTATCAGTTGACTTCCTGAAATTTTACGTTCCTCCTAGATAAATCAACAAGGTAAATCAATAAGCCCTAAAATATTTTTGAAATAAGAAAACTTAGTCTCGAGTATTGGCCTAGTAAAGATATCAGCTGCTTGTTTTTCAGTTGAGATATATTCCAAACTTATGTCCTTCCTGAGAACATGATATCTAATGAAGTGATGTCTGAAATTAATGTTCTTGTTTCTGGATTGAAGAACTATATTATATGTAATCACAATAGAGTTGTTGTTGTCACAGAAGATTGGTGACTCGTCAGCTATTACTCCATATTCCTTCAGTTTTTTCCTGATCCAAAGCAGTTGAACACAACAACTTCCAGCAGATAAATATTCAGCTTCAGTTGTGGAAGTGTCGATGGATGTTTGATTCTTGCTAAACGAAGATATCAGTCTGTCGTTTAAAGTTTGGAAATAAAATATTTAAGTTTGAATTAATTCGAGAATTAAGCGCTTCACAAATTAGTAATTAAGGAATTAAATTGAAATCCTCGAGTTTACGTTAAATAAAAATATTAAAACTCAAATTTAAGTTTAAATAATAATTTGGGATAGACTCGATTCAATAAAAGTGAGAAAAGGTCAAAACGAGAAATTTTAATTAGAGGGGCAAAATGATGATTTTACACCTGGGTAGTACGAAAAGAGTTGGCCGTGTCTCGATGGATCATAACGCATGTTAAATGATATTATATAACGTTTATGATTAAAATATGAGATTTTATATTTTTGATAAAGCTGTATGATTTTTACTGTTAAAATGATATTTTACGAAATTGGAAAGGACACGATATTTTATGGAAAAAAAGGAAAAGAAAAATATTTTGAAGGATGTGAATTGACTTTGACAAAGAGAATATGACATATGATTTTTGGGAATATGAGTATCGTGAGAGAGAAGGTCCCAGAGGTAGCCCAACGATCATATTTCCATTTTACGTCGGTGCTTAGTGTCTGTCGTCATGAGCATTGGTGAGCTAAGACTGATCAGTCGACCACATGATATGGTTAGTCACTTTCAAGAATCAAACTTTACCAAAAATGATAAACGATTGAAAACTTTACGATTTGACGATTTATAATTTATTTATACTTACAAGTTTATTTTAAATTAAAGTATGATTTTAATGCATGTGATTGTATATGTATTATTTGTTACTCCTGTTTAGAACGTGCTGAGTCATTAGACTCGCTAGGTTTGAATGCTGCAAGTGATGATGATATTCAGGGAGGCGCTGACGCTTGAGTAGATCGAGTTTGGAAGTACACTTTCGAGAGACTTTATTTTACGTATTGGCTTGATAATCAAATTTCTAAAGGATTTTTTTTACTGAGTTAAATAGAGATTTTTAAGATTTATTTTGTAGTTAGTTTGATCATGTTAATCGTTGAAGTTGAATGTTGTTAATTGACGATTTAGAGATTTTTATGTACTTGAGATTTTAAATGTTTAATTATTTTCATTTATGGAAAAGTTATTTTAAATTGTGAATTTCGAAAGTATGTATGTAAAAAAAATTTAATAGGATTTTAAAATTAAAAAATAGGAGATGTTTCAGTTGATATTAGAGCTAAGGATCCCTAAAGGGTTGTATTACTGTCACTCCGAGAAGATCAACAAGTCATGCCTCAAGTTGTGAGTTTTACTGCTTTAATTTTATATGCTAAATTTTTAAATGCTTTTATGATGCATGATATAGAGGTTAGGTGCATGATATTATTAAATATTAAGTGCGTGTTCGTTACGTGGTATAGACGACTTGTACAGAGATGCCTCCTAGACGAGTTCTTCGTAGGGATAATGAGAATAGACATGAGGAGGATATTCCACAGCCTCCACCTAATCATGATGCTAGTGCCCGTGTGCTAGCCGATATGGCTATTTTATTAGAGCAGCGCGTGGGAAATGGTACGAGGGCCTGACCGGAAGCTATCTATGAGCGATTTAGGAGGATGAACACCGAGGATTTTTCTGGCACTACTGATCCATTTGTGGCTGAGGGATGGATTAGATCTTTAGAGGTGATCTTCTGATATATGGATATGGCATACGCTGACCAAGTCCGTTGTACCCTCTATCTGCTGAAGGGGGACACTTCCTTATGGTCGGAGGGAGTGGAGCGAGGAGTGAATTTAGCGACACTGTCATGGGATGGTTTCAAGAGGGTGTTCTATTATAAATATTTCACTACCGACGTTCGTTCGAGGTTGACGAGAGAGTTTATTAGTTTCCTCCAGGGGGACTTGTCTGTTGCTAAGTTTGTGCAGAAGTTTGATAGAGGCTGTCATTTTGCCCTTGATTTCTAATGATGTTGTGGAGAAGTTACATTACTTCTTGTATGGATTGAGGTCGACGATTCGTTGCGATGTGATGCTCACTAATCCTATTGACTATACTAATGCCGTTGCTAAAGCTTTTCGAGCCGAGCAATCACTTAAGGATATTATTGGGAGATGCAGCGTAAGAAGAATCGTGCCCAGCAAGCTAGTCAGCATAATAAGAAACAATTCAGGGGACCACCTAAGCGACTGGGACAGCCGAAACCACAAGGACAACCACCTAAAGAAAATGTCCCGAAAATTGATGAGAAGCCACTTTACAAGGAGTGTGATCGCCATCACTATGGCAAGTGCATGTGGGGCACCTACAAGTGCTTCAAGTGTGAAGGAATGGGGCATAAGGCTATTGATTGCCCAAAGCCCAAGCAACCCACGACTGGAAGGGGTTACGTGATGCATGCTAAGCAAGCGGAGCCAGACACTACGCTTATTACAGGTATTCCGACTATTTAAGCGTTTTATATTTCTTTATTGCTTAAGATAAAAGCGTGGATGCTAGAACTAAATCGAGATGAATTGAACATGACAAATAAATTGCATGCTACAAAATCTAGGGTTTAAGAAATTGAATTCTTGCAAACACTAGTTATTTGGATCAAATTGTAAAAGATTGAAATTTTTAGGTGCTAAATTGAAATCTACGAAAAAATAATTAATGAGAACCTAGTGCAATTGAAAACTTAAGGGACTAGATAGAAATTTTTGTAAAATGTTGAGGAAAAATTTAGACAAATTCGAAATTTCCAAAAACTTTATCGCAAAATTCGAAAAGTTTAAGGGATCAATTGGTAATTTTCGGAATTTAAGGGGTTAAAATGATTATATGGGAAACTAGCAGGGCCTAGATGATAGGGAATTCCTAAATTTTATAGCCTTAATAGAGTATAATGCAAATGTTATCAGGACTAATTTTGTTAGCGGGCGTAGCTACTTATGCTTTGCTAGATTTTGGAGCTACGCATTCTTTCATATCTGAATCATTCGTGAACAAATGGGAATCTTACCAGTGGATGTGGAGTCGGGATTTAGAGTTACAGTGCATTTTGGGGAGCCCAACGATAGTATTTCAGAGTTACACAGTCGGGATTTCAGAGTCGGGATTCAGAGTTACAGAGTTACAGGAGCCCGTTTACGGGAGAAGGTACAGGGGAGCCCAACGATTGTGTTTGCATTTTACATCAGTACCTAGTGCCCATCTCCATGCGCAATGATGAGCTAAAAACTAATCAGTCGACCATATGATACAACTAGTCACTTTCAAGGATCAAACTTCACCCAAAAGATAAACGATTGAAAGCTTTACGATTTGATGATTTATGATTTATTTATGCTTACAAGTTTATTTTAAATAAAATTATGATTTTAATGCATTTGCTTGTATATGTATTATTTTTTACTCATTTTTAGAACGTTCCGAGTCATTAGACTCAATATGTTTGAATTCTGCAGGTGGTGATGATATTGAGGGATGCGCAAACGCTTGAGTGGATCGAGTCCGACAGTACACTCCCGAGAAATTTAATTTTCTGCATTAGCTTGATAATCAGAGTTTTAAAGGATTTTGTTAATGAGTTAATTAGAAATTTTTATGCTTTATTTTGAAGTTAGTTTATCATGTTAATGGTTGAAGTTGAATGTTGTTAGTTGACGATTTAGAGATTTTTATGAACTTGAGATTTTAAATGTTAAATTCTTTTGATTTATGAAAAATCTCAGTTATTTTAAATGGTGAATTTCGAAAGTTTGTATGTAAAAAAAATTAGTAGGATTCTAAAGTTAGAAAGTAAGAGACGTTTCATCTTACCATTGTTGTGAATGAAGCACTTGCACCCGAATATTCTGAAGTGTGAAACCACGCTTTTCTTGTAATGCCAGATCTCATAAGGTGTTTTCGAATGATTCTTATTAATCATTTATCTGTTTTAAGTGTAACACGCTGTGTTAACTACTTCTGCCCAAAACCTTTGAAAAATACCCGAATCAACTAGCATTGTTCTTGATGCCTCTTTAAGAGTTTGTTTTTTTCGTTCAGCTACACCATTTTGTTTTGGTGTTCTTGCAGCTGAGAACTCATGCCCGATTCCTAGATTTTCCAGAAATTTAGATAGAGTCTGATTGCCAAATTCAGTTCCATGATCGGATCTTATTCTGTCAATCCCAACTGATTTTTCATTCAAAATTCTTTTGAATAGTTTATTGGTTGTGAAGAAGTTTGATCCTTTGATTTGAGAAAAAATTATCCAAGTAAGTCTTGAGAAATCATCCACAATCACAAGTGTGTATTTCATACCCCCTAAGATTATGGTTGGTATTGGTCCAAATAGATCCACATGCATCAGTTCTAAGCATTGGGTATAAGATTTATTTCCTTTATTTTTGAAAGAGGATCTAACTTGCTTCTCAAATTTACAAGCATAACAAATTTTATCTTTCGAAACTCACATTTAGGCAGACCAATTACAAGTTCGTGTTTGCTCAGTTTTGCAATGGCTTTTAAATTCAAATGGTTTAATCTTCTATGTCATAGCCAGTTCTGAGTTGATTTGAAGATAGAAAACAAACTGGCTCATCGGGTTGTTTACTCCAACTTACTTTGTATGTGTTTCCAAATCTCTTTTCTATTATAATGATATCACCAGTTGCATTTTTGACAGTACATTCATGTTTATTAAATTCAACTGAATGATTATAATCACATAACTGACTGATGCCAACTAAATTATATTTCAAATTGTCAACCAGTAAGACATCATCAGTAGTAATATTATCATGGATAAGCTTACTCTTACTCATAGTTTTACCTTGTAAGGCATCTCCAAAACTGATTTTGGGACCAAAATATTTGATCAGTTGAGATATCAGTTCAACATTCCCAGTCATATATCTTGAGAATCCACTGTCCAAATACCAGAGACTGGATCTTTGATCAAATTACCTGTAACCTTCAATCACAAATAATTAATAAATTTGGTACCCAAATCTATTTAGGTTCAGAACTGATTAGTCCTTTGGAAATCCAGATTTGGATCAGTAGAACTGCTCTACCAATTTCTATGTTCCAGGTAACCTTTCCGACTTGTCTGTGACAGATGAGTGTGGTGAGGTTGATACAACATGTGTTTGTCCTATTTTATCCTTATTTTTCATCCAGTATCGTTTTTGAACAAGCTTGCTATTATAATAATCATTATAGTAGCCTCTTGCTGAGTTTCGTTTGCTAAGACTGGTCCTCTTGGGAGATCAGTTGCTCGATTCAACTGAGCTCTTGGGACTGCACCCAATTCCGTTCCATTTTGTCTTGTTCATGTTTTCAAAGGACCTTGATTCTTTATCATAAACTTCTCAAATTTCTTCACAAAGAATGACATTGCGTCATTGCTTAGTTGTTCAGATGACTTCTCAACTGAAACTGTTGGTTCCAGCTTCTGTGCACTTAGAGCAGTTGTGAATGATGGAATTACTTGCTCGCTTTCTCTTTTTTTCATTTCGAATTAATAGTATTTTAAATCTGCAAATAAATCATGTAGCTCCACTTTCTTCAGGTTTTTTAATTCTCTCATGGCCATAGTTTTCACATCTCATTCTTTGGGAAGGCCACACAATATTTTTAATGCAATCTCTTTGTTAGAGTGCATTATTCCTCGTGCATTCAGTTCGTTTACATTGCAGCTTACTCTTTCATCAAATTCATTTATTGATTCTCCAGCTTTGATCTTGATGTTATCAAACTTTTGAACAGAAACTGAAAGTTAGTTTTCCTTCGCCTGCTCATTTTTTTCACATAACTGAATCATCTTTTCCCAAATTTTCTTAGCTTATTCACACATTTTGATCTTACTGAATGTGTTTTTATCCAGTGTCTTGCAAGAGATATCCTTGACAACATTGTCCAAGTTGGCTTTTCTTTTATCTTCTGAAGTCCATTCTTCTCTTGGCTTTTCTATACGATGTAGTGCTCCATCAGTAAGAGAAACAATTGTGTTCAGGTTTTTAAATCTGCAAATAAATCATGTATGTTGGAAACTAAATTTCAGTGATTTGACAAACTAAGCATCGAATTCATTGGACTAACTGATCAAGTTACCAGGCTTCGCAAATCGACTATCACTTGCCTAACTGATGATTAATGTGCTTAATATTAAAGGCAACTGATACCATCGCAACTGATTTACGCAACTGAATGAGCAGTCAACCAACTGATCAGTCGTAAACATATATATTCAGCCGAGAACACTCAAGCTATTATCTTTCAGCAAATCTCTCAGTTGTACACTTCGCCAGTTGAGAACGACAACCGACAAATAGTACATCAGACTGCAACTAGTAATGGAATGTCGCATTTCAGAGATTGCAGTGTACGAATGTCAGAGAATAATGACGTGGCAATCAACGGATATATGGATTCAAACGTTATTTAATATTACTGTTGAGAGGGAAGCCTATAAATAGGTGAAGAAGACAGCTGAGAAAAAAAAAACCACGAACTATCATTCTATTCAAGCTTGCTGTTACTATGCTAAAATCACAACTCGTATTCGTATATCAAAAGCTCACTCTTATCAGATTGATCAGTAGCAATCAAGGCTACATTTACAAGCATGCTAGCACTTTGAAATCGTTGTTAGATTCGTTCAATTGTGTTTAAATCTCAGTCACACACTGTAAAAGTTTTTGTGTACTAAGAGTTTCAGTTTTGGCAGTGTTAAGTCCAAACTGAAGTGGGTCAATACAACTCTTGTATTCGATCAAATTCTTTTAGTGGAAATCCTATCTTCGTGATAGAAGGTTGACGTAGGAGTTATTCTATTCTCCGAACATCCAGAAAAAAATCGTGTGCATTTTCATTTCAGTTAGCTATTCTATCTCTCAGTCAGTTTACTTCCGCAATCGTTTTTACCGAGAATCAGTTTGTCACTAAACCGAATTCAACATTCGAAAAGAATACAAAAATATGTGAGTGTTTATTCAACCCCCCTTCTAAACACTTATCACCTCTTAACTTATCCTTTCAAGTGGTTTCAGAGCGGTTGTATCTCGTCTCAGAATATTTCTACTCAAACTGATTATCATGGCATCCTTCAACAAGATCCCAATGTTTTCCATAGAAGACTTCGATGATTGAAAAATCAGGATGCATGCTCACTTAGCTGCACAAGACGATGATATGTGGTACGTCATCACTGACGGACCAATGAAGATTCTGAAAGCCAACACAGCAGTTGCAATCACCGATGAGGCACCTCATAGAATTGAAAAGCCCAGAGATGAATGAACTGCCGAGGACAAAATAAAAGCAAATTTGGATAATGTGACAAAGGATATATTGTACAAAACGCTGGATAAAATAACTTTCTGCCAGATCAAAATGTGTAAGATAGCTAAAGAGATTTGGGAAAAGCTGATCCAGCTTTGTGAAGGAAATGAACAAACCAAAGAGAATAAACTCTCTGTTGCTGTTCAGAAGTTTGACAACATAAAGATGAAAGCTGGAGAATCGATGCATGAGTATGATGAAAGAGTCGGCTGTATCATCAATGAACTTAATGCACTTGGAAAAGTGTATACCAACAAAGAAGTTGCCTTAAAAGTGATCAGAGGTCTTCCCAAGGAGTGGGACATAAAGACCATGGCAATGAGGAAATCCAAGGAACTAAATAAGATTGAGCTTCATGATCTATTTGCTGATCTGAAGGTCTATGAGTTTGAGCTGCAAACTCGAGAAGGAGAACCATCTACTCCAGCAGCCACAACTGCCTTAGCTGGTGTAAGAACAGAACCAACTGGTTCAGTCGAGAAGGTTGCTGATCAACTGAGCAATGATGATGTGTCATTGTTCATCAAGAAATTTGAAAGGTTTATGAGGAAGAATCAAGGGAACTACCAGAAGCATTATCAGAGAAACAATTCTAAAGAGGAATCAAATGCTTGCTAAAACTGTGGCAAACCTGATCACTTCATTGCTGAGTGTACCAAACCCAAGAAGGACAGTCAAGGCTCGACTGAAAGAAAGAAGAAGTCATATGAGCACAAAAGGAGACCCAATGATGATAAGAAATCTTTAAGGAAGAAACATGAGGTACTCTTAGCTGAAGAGAGTAAATCTAAACGGGCAGAAACTGACAGCGAAGAGTCAGAGCCAGAAACCTCATGCAGTTCCAGTGATGGTGAAGAGGAAGTGAAGTGTCTAATGGCTGGTGATACAGAAGTGGAGTCAAGCAGTTAAGAGGTATTTGACTTCACCTCAACTTATTTCACTAGAGAAGAATTTATTTCAACTCTTCATGACATGGTTAATGAGTATCAAATGCTTGCCTTATCTTTTGAAAAGGCCAAAGCAAAGCAAACTGATCTCATAGACAATAAAACTAAAAGTGATGAATCAGTTGATGATTTGAATTTAAAAAGGGAGATTGCTGAGCTCAATGCTGAAAGAAGCAGGAATCAATCAATGATTCAGAAGTTGATGCTTGAAAATTCAAAGCAAACTGAGCTTATTCAGGCTTGGAACAAATCATCTGCTGCATTAACTGATATACAGAACCCTCAGAAATCAGTTACTGATAAAACTGATTTAGTGTTCAGTAACCAAGATGAAATGCCTTCCAGTGATACTCAACCAAAACTGAATATGGTCAAAGGGAAATACATTCACTTTGTCAAATCAGTTATGGTACAACAACAACATGAGCCAAGTAAACTGGTTGAACAGCCTACTGAAAGTACGAACAAGGCTAGAAGATATGGTATTGGTTATAACCCAAAGATTTTAACTTACTTACGCAGTCAGTCGTCAAAAAAATTCAGCAGGAATTATTCAAATGACTACTCCAATTACTATAACAACAAGCCAGTTCAGAATAGATATCGGCTGAATAATCAGTTGAACAAAGCTAAATCACATGTTGTCTCATCTGCACACTACACACCTACCACACACAAATCGAGAAAGACCATATGGAATACAACAACTGGATATTCAGTTAGACTGATCCAAGTCTGGATTCCTAAAGGACTAATTAATGTAGGACCCAAATAACTAAGGGTACCAAAATTATATCTTGTGTGTGATTGCAGGTAACAGGTACAAGAAAAGAATCAATCTGGTACTTGGATAGTGGATGCTCACGACACATGATAGGAGATGCAAACTTGTTATCTCAACTGATCAAGTACAATGGACCAAACATCAGTTTGGAGATAATTCCAAAGGTAAAACTGTGGGTAAGTGTAAGCTTATCCATGGTAATTTTATCATTAATGATGTTTTATTAGTTGGGAATCTCAAGTATAATCTGATTAGCATTAGTCAGTTATGCGATAATGGATTCTCAGTTCAGTTTGACAAACATTCATGTTCAGTCAAAGACTCAATTGATGAGGTCATCCTAACTGGCAAATGGTGTGGAAACACTTACAAAGTCAGTTGGAATGATCAACCTTATGCACCAGTATGTTTTATTGCTTCAAAATATTCTAAAAACTGGTTGTGCCATAAGAGATTAAATCACCTGAACTTTAAATCCATTGCATATCTGAGTAATCACGATCTTGTCACTGGTTTGCCCAAAATGGATTTTACCAAAGATAAAATTTGTTCAGCATGTCAGTTTGGTAAACAAGATAAATCTTATTTTAAAAACAAGGGCAGTAAATCTTCTTCCCGATGCTTAGAGCTGTTACATATGGATCTATTTGGTCCAATATCCAGTCATGAGCTTAGGGGGAATGAAATACACCTTGGTGGTTGTGGATGATTTTCAAGAATTACTTGGGTTATTTTTCTTAAATCCAAAGAGCAAACTGTTGCAGAATTGATTAAGCTTTTCAAAAGACTATTAAATGAGAAATTAGTTGGAATTGACAGAATCAGATCCGATCGAGGAATTGAATTCATCAATTAAATTCTTTCAAATTTTTTAGAGAATGCTGGAATTAAGCATGAGCTCTCAGCAGCTAGAACTCCTCAGCAAAATGGTGTAGCTGAAAGGAGAAATCGGACCCGCAAAGAAGCTGCTAGAATAATGCTTGCTGATTCTAGCATTTCTCAAATGTTTTTGGCAGAGGCAGTAAACACTGCGTGTTACACTCAGAACAGATCGATGATTAATAAAAATCATTTGAAAACACCTTATGAGAACTGGCATGGACGAAAAAGTGTGGTTTCCTACTTCAAAATATTCGGCTGCTGATGTTTAATTCTTGACAATGGCAAAAATCATTTAAAAGCCTTTGATGCTAAATCTGCAAAGGGAATATTTTTGCGATATTCATCAGTCACCAAAGCATATAGAGTGTTTAACAAGAGCACACTTAATGTTGAAGAGTCTATACATGTTGTTTTTGATGAAATCGTACTAACTAACAAGCCAATTGATCCAGTTGAGCTAGTGGATAGATTTACAGATATCAGTTTGGAGGATGATCATGAAGAAGAAAATCACATCAATCGAAACATCCTTCAAACACCAGAACCTGAAATTGTGGATCAATCAGTTGAACAGGAAGATTTTCCTGATAATCAGTTGCTGGAGCCTATTGAGGATATTCAACTATCAACTGATGCAGCAAAAACTGAAACTGAAGAAAACGCCCAGTTGCAAACTGAAGCAGTTGCTGACATGGATACAACAAATGCTGAATACAGATGGAAGAAATCACATCCTCCAGAATTGGTAATAGGTAACCCATCTGATCCGGTGAGAACTAGAAATCAGATGCTCAACTTATTTATTCATTCAGATTTCGTATCGCAATTGGAACCGAAGAAAACTGATGAAGCTCTTGCTGATCCAAACTGGACAAACGCAATGCCAGAGGAGCTGAATCAGTTTACCCATAACAATGTCTGGAACCTAGATCCAAGACCAATTTCAAAAACTGTTATAGGTACAAAATGGGTATACAGGGATAAACTGAATGAAGATGGTTCAGTTGTGCGCAACAAGGGCAAGACTAGTAGCACAAGGATATAGGCAAGAAGAAAGAATTGACTACGATGAAACATATGCACCAGTTGCAAGGCTGGAAGCCATAAGAATATTCCTTGCCTATGCTTCATTCAAGAAATTCAAATTCTACCAGATGGATGTAAAGAGTGCTTACCTAAATGGTCAGTTGCAAGAGGAATTCTACGTTGAACAACCTCCAGGTTTCATCAATCACCTTTTTCCTGATCATGTCTACCATTTGAAGAAAGCCTTATATGGTCTTAAACAAGCTCCAAGAGCTTGGTATGAAACTCTTTCAAAATTTCTAACTGATCACAATTTTTCTGTTGGATCAGTTGATAAGACATTGTTCAAATTCTCTAAAAATGATCATGTTTTACTCGTTCAAATTTATGTTGATGACATTATATTTGGGTCAACTAACCCCAAATTATGCGAGAAGTTTGCTAAGTTGATGCGGGATAAATTTGAAATGAGCATGATGGGTGAACTGACATTTTTCCTTGGACTGCAAGTGAAGCAACTGGAGACAGGCACGTTTATCAGTTAAACTAAATACACAAAGGAGTTGCTGAAGAAATTTTGCATGGAATCGTGTTCAACTGCAAGTACTCCCATGAGCTCATTAGTTAAACTAGACACTGATCAAGGGGGAATATCAGTCGAGGCGACACTTTACAGAGGTTTAATAGGTTCATTATTGTACCTAACTGCTAATCGCCCTGATATTGTATTTGTTTTCTGTATGTGTGCCAGATTTCAAGCAAACCCTAAGCAATCACATTTTTCAGCTGCCAAACGTATTTTAAAATATTTGAAAGGCTCTCAAAATGTTGGGTTATGGTATTCTAAAGACTCCTCTATCAATCTAGTTCGCTATTCAGATGCAGATTGTGCAGGGTGTAAACTTGATCGAAAAAGCACAAGTGGATCATGTCAGTTTCTAGGAGACAGACTGATCTCTGTGTTCAGCAAGAAGCAAACATCCATTGCTACTTCCACAACTGAAGCGGAATATCTTGCTGCTGGAAGTTGCTGTGCTCAATTGCTCTGGATTCAGCAACAATTGAGAGACTATGGAGTCATCGCCAAGGAATCGCCCATATTTTGTGACAACACAACTACGATTGCTATCACCTACAATCCAGTTCTTCACTCTAGGACCAAACACATAGATGTCATGCATCACTTCATCAGAGATCATGCCTTAAAGAAGGACATAAGACTGGAATATGTCTCAACCGAACAACAAGCAGCTGACATCTTCACCAAACTGTTGCCTGAGACTAAGTTTTCTCACTTTCGCAATATACTTGGATTAATTGATTTATCTTAATCAATTTTATTTTTAATATGTCAGTTGTCGATTAACTTGTGTTATATATCAATTCTTACTTTCTAACTGATGTCAGTTTGTTATTTGTCATTTATTATGTTCAGTTCGTGATTTATTCATCAACTGCTGAGATTAATCTTTGCAGGAAAATTAAAGACAAAGATAAACTGATAAACATTTTATTCATCGAAAGAATTTATTACGGATTACATCAAAGTATTCTTCAACAAAAGACCTCCACTTGGTCAACCAACGGGTTAACTCTCCGGTGGAAGTCTTCAGGAAGGTATCTGAGTCAGCTATACGCTCATGGATCCTCCGTTCCTTCTGGAGCATTAGCTGGTAGACATATCCATCTTCGAAGAGGTCCACCGTATCAGTAACGTGCAAGCGTTCTCGATATTTACTTATTTTTGCCAACAGTTAGGGGGTGGTAGCCTCTTCACACTCGTAGAGGAACTGGAGCCCTTGAAGCTCCTCCCAGTATTGAAGGATTTTATGGAAGACTTCATCTTCCATAGCAGCCTTTCGTTTCTCAAAAGCTGCATTTATAAACGCCTTGGCCATATCTGGAGTCTTCGAGCTACCTGCATCTGCCATTTTAGCTTTTGATTGTTATTTGCTGATATGAGTGAAACTAACCAAGTTATTCTTATTTATAGCCCAGGGTCAAGGAAGATAAAAGGACAAAGTCATTACGACAGACGATTAACCTTCTAAGCATAAGATTTTATTTGATTCGTCTTGCTTAAATTCTCGTAATATTTATTTGCATTTATTAAGGGGGAATATTGGTTTAAAAGGTTAACTGAGAAGACAGCAGTTAGTAAATCTTCAACTGAAAGGACACAGTTTTACAAATGATCGTTCAGTTGATTATTTCACTAATCTTCTCACATAAGTTAACAAATTAACCATTTTCTTTTTTCCAAATTTAGTGACGTGACTGATCATACAAGCATTAAATGCTATCTTTCAACAAATGACAGGTTAAGACGTGGATCTTTTTAATCCATGTACTTTCAACACACGATTTTACCACACGTACACACATCCTTTTAAATCAACATTTTCTGGACTAACACGTGTCCAAGAATTTAAACAGTCACGTACATAAGTACTTTGCTCGCTCCATTTCAGTTCTTCTTCCTTACGCTTACCTTAAATTTTCAGAGCAAAAGCAAATTCAAGCTTTCTTTTTCGCAGGAAATTATTCAGTTCCAATGGCAAATAAAATTCCCGCTCACATGTTGAATGCTATGGCTATCAATTTTGAATCAGTTCTATCAGTTGGAGAAGCCGATGTGAAGAACGTCTTTCTGAAGCTAGAATCAGCTGGGCTGAAGACATTTTTGGGGCAATCTTCACAAGAGATCTACCTAAAGGAACTTCGGGATTTCTATTCTAATGGAAATATCAATTCTGATGGAAGCATCATCACTACTGTCAATGGTCAGTCAATGATCATTTCTGAAGAATCATTTGGAGAAATGTTCTTATTGCCTTTTGATGGGCCGGCCAACCTTGCTGAAGTTAAGGCATCTGATATTGAAGAGATGCAAACTCTTCTCTCTGCTGATGGAAGGAAAATCAAAGTTTCCTATCCTAAGAAGGAACTGAAGCACAAAGTTCAGTTCCTGGCTGATATTATAGCCAAGGGGCTATTAGCAAAGGCAGGATCATTTGCTGCCCTAACCTTGGAAAAATTTCAAGCCATCACTGTCATTATGGATGGTAGAAGACTGAACTGGAAGCACCTTATTTTCAATATCTTGAAAAATATGTTTCAATCCACCAAGCAATCCAAGGGATTCGCAGTACAACTAAGCTATTTAATGAAATTCAAAGGACCGGTGACTGATGATTCAGAGAGATCATCGAAATTCAAAGTCTTCCACGCAAAGAATGTTCAGCCGCCAAAAACTAAACTGGACATCTCTCCTGATCAGTTTGTGAAGATCAAAAAGGAGATTGGGATGCAGCAGGATGCTCCAAAATCAATAAATAAGGGAAAAACTTTGGCTCAACTGAAACCAATCAAAAGAAAACTGATTGTCAGTGGATCAGATTCTGAGAAAACACCTGTTCAGTTGATTACAAAGAAACAAAGGACTCAAAAAACCAAGGCAATGGCAACGTTGGCATCTTTCCCAGTTGATATATTGAAGCAATCCGACGCTCAACAGCCTATTCAGGCTATTCTTTTAAAAGCTGTTCCAGCTGATGTTTCAGCTAAAGATCAGTTACCTCTACCAACTGATCCTTCCAAAAAGGTCATCAGTACAGCTGGTAAAAAGAAGGAATCAGCAAAAATTTCAGCTCCTTCAATCAAAATCAATCGACCTACAATCCTTGCTCCTGCTCGACCCAAAGGAATCAAAATTCAGGAGCTAGTGGATACTACTCACTCTGGACTGAGCATTCCACACATTTTTCTGATGAGAAAGGCAAGGGCAAATTGATCGAATAGCCCAGGCCATCAAATGCCATTCAGATTCACATTGACCTTATATGGGAATAGGTCAACGCCATTGCTGAATCCAAACTAAAAATTTATAATGCTTGGACGAGCTTCAGGACACATACTTTTGCCAAACAGTTAAAAAAGAAGTCTAAACTGGAGACATTCATCAAATTGGAAGCAACTGTTCTCGAAATGGTCAAAGCTGCTACAATTGTTCAGGCATTGGAGAGAGAGAATTATTTCTTTGATCAAATAAGAGCCAAAAAGTTGGGCCAACTGATTGACAACCTCAAAAGCAACTACATTCCCACAAGTCCAACTGCTTATAATGATCGAGCTGTGCTCACTCAATTGGACACAGATCTTATTGCTCTGCAATCGCAGATAAAATTTTGGGAAATAGATCAGGAATTGGTCATTTATGAAGGCTCTTCCGAAGATGAAGAAGATGAATCGACTTCTCAGCACAAAGAGCCATCCCCAAAACAAGCTGCTGCTACAATAGTATAACCAATTCAGGATGTGCCACCATCTTCTTCTGTTGCTGATCCTCAACCTTACTCGGACGCTGACTTGACTCTTGCTGATATCGATGAAATCATTCAGTCAGAAGCCCGAGAATTTCAAACAAATGTACCTTCAGCTGAAGCAGTTGATCTTCCAACAGATCAAGCAGTTAGAGTTGCTGATATCCTTGTCTCTGCTGAAAAAGATGTTCAAACTGAAGTACCCATTCACTCAACTGTTGAACCAAATATAGAGAATGTTGTCACTGAGAAGGCTAAGTTGCATGTTGACAAACCGCAACAAATTTCAGATGATCAACCATCCGAACCACCTGTCACTAATCCTCCAACTGAAGCTTCCACAGATCATCAAATAAATCAGCAGGACAGTCCATCTGCTGATCCAAATCACTCTTCTTCTCCTCCTATTCAACAAGAAGTCAGCATACAAGACATTACAGAGCTGACACATGCTGAAACAGAGGTTTCTGACCGGAATTTGGTGATATTTGATCAATCTACCAAGAAACAAGAACCAGGGTCGTCTGGACCTGTATCTCCTCATCCATCATCAGACATTGACTTAGTCCTTGAAGAAATTCAGGACATTTAGCTCAACATGTCAAATTAAATGCAAGAAATCAAGGAGATTCAATGCATTCAGCTTGCTCACTCTCTGAAGCTGAACTCCTCAAGTGAATTCAATTCAGAAAAACTGAAATCTATTCAAACAGCTGTGAATTCCATCTCTTTTGTGATCGACGAGCTTAAAAAGAACAGAGGCTTAGCTGAAAATTTCTCACTTACTCAAGACTTAATCAGCAAGCGAGTAGAATCTATGGAGACATCTGTTTCAAGGAAAATCGACTTGCTGCAAACCACTGTGTTTACTGCAGTCAAAGACATTGCAGCTGATGTTAGAATTTTATCTCTCAAAGTCGACGTGCTTGACAAAAAGGGGGAAGCAGCTAGATTGATGAAAGAATAAGAGAGGATACAACTGAAGAGACAACCAGTTATTAGTTGAAGATTATTTGTTTTCTTTGTACGAATCTGTACACTAGAAAAATTATTTTATCTACAAGGATTTTACTTCAGCTGATCAGTTTATTAAATTCCAAGTTTTGTCAATCACCAAAAAGGGGGAAATTGTTGGAAACTAAATTTCAGTAATTTGACAAACTAAGCATCGAATTTATTGGACGAACTAATCAAGTTACCAGGCTTTGCAAATCGAGTATCACTTGCCTAACTGATGATTAATGTGCTTAATATTAAAGGCAACTGATACCATCGCAACTGATACCATCGCAACTGATTTACGCAACTGAATGAGCAGTCAACCAAATGATCAGTCGTAAACCTATATATTCAGCCGAGAACACTCAAGCTATTATCTTTCAGCAAATCTCTTAGTTGTACACGTCGCCAGTTGAGAACGACAACCGGCAAATAGTACAACAGACTGCAACTAGTAGTGGAGCGTCGCATTTCAGAGATTGCAGTGTACGAATGTCAGAGAATAATGACGTGGCAATCAAGGGATATATGGATTCAAACGTTATTTAATATTATCGTTGAGAGGGAAGCCTGTAAATAGGTGAAGAAGGCAGCTGAGAAAAAAAAACACGAACTATCATTCTATTCAAGCATGCTGTTACTCTGCTAAAATCACAACTCGTATTCGTATATCAAAAGCTCACTCTTATCAGATTGATTAGTAGCAATCAAGGCTACATTTACGAGCTTGCTAGCACTTTGAAATTGTTATTAGATTCGTTCAGTTGTATTTAAATCTCAGTCACGCACTGTAAAAGTTTTTGTGTACTATGAGTTTCAGTTTTGGCATTGTTAAGTCCAAAATGAAGTGGGTCAATACAACTCTTGTATTCGATCAAAGTTTTTTAGTGGAAATCTTATCTTCGTGATAGAAGGGGTGACGTAGGAGTTATTCTATTCTCCGAACATCCAGAAACAAACCGTGTGAATTTTCATTTCAGTTAGCTATTCTATCTCTCAGTCAGTTTACTTCCGCAACTATTTTTCTCAGTTAAAATGATTTTTATCGACTGACGAGATACCGAGAATCAGTTTGTCACTAAACTGAACTCAACATTCAAAAAGAATACAAAAATACGTGAGTGTTTATTCAACCCCCCTTCTAAACACTTATCACCTCTTAACCGATCCTTTCAATGTAGCTCAACTTTGTTCAGGTTTTCTTATTCTTTCATGGCCATAGTTTTCACATCTCATTCTTTGGGAAGGCCACACAATATTTTTAATGCAATCTCTTTGTTAGAGTACATTCTTCTTAGTGATTCAGTTCGTTTACAATGTAACTTACTCTTTCATCAAATTCATTCAATGATTCTGCAGCTTTCATCTTGATTTTATTGAACTTTTGAACAGAAACTGAAAGTTAGTTTTCCTTCGCTACTCATTTCCTTCACATAACTGAATCATCTTTTTCCAAATTTTCTTAGCTGATTTACACATTTTGATCTTACTGAATGTGTTTTTATCCAGTGTCTTGTACAAGATATCTTTGACAACATTGTCCAAGTTGGCTTTTCTTTTATCTTCTGAAGTCCATTCATCTCTTGTCTTTTCTATACAATGTAGTACTCCATCAGTAAAAGAAACACATGTGTTGGTTTTCATAATCTTCGTGGGTCCATCAGTTATGACATACCACATGTCATTGTCTTGAGCAGCTAAATGGGCTTGCATTTTGATCTTCCAATCATCAAATACTTCTCTGGAGAACATTGGGATTTTATTGAATGACGGCATGATTATCAGTTTGATCGTGTAAAGTATTCAAGACAGGATTAACCGCCCTGATACCGCTTGATAAGATCATTTAGTAGAGTTGAGAGTGTTTAGAAGGGGGTTTAATAAACACTCGGGCTTTTTATAATATTTTGACGGATGAATCAGTCTTTAAATTGACTAATACTGAATTCTTGTTTGTCGATATAAATCAGTAAACTAATAATAGTGGGGAAATACTCAGAAATATCAATTGAATAATCAGTGTGGAATATTGCAAAAACTTAATAGATAATCAACTAGAAAACACAAAATTTATGGATGTTCGGAGTCTTCAAATGCTCCTACGCCACCCCTTCTATCTCAAGGATATGTTTTTCACTAAAAGACTTTTATGTATTACAAAAGATTGTAATAATCCACCTCAGTTGGACTTATGTACTGTCAAACTGAAACTCTTAGTTTATCAAATTCCTTAAAGTAGAAAACTAATTCGCTCTTAATAAGTAGCCTGAATACTATGAATTAATACATTGAAAATAAGAGCGTAAGTGTGTGATTTGTAGATTCAGAAAATGCTTGAAGAGAGTATCACAATTGATTATGATTGTCAATAGTTTTTCGGTATGTTCGCGAATATTCTTCAACTGAGTTGATCGGCTATATATAGTCTTTGATCCCAACGGTCGAGTTGAATTCATTTAATGAAAAATATCCGTTGAATCTTTTTTTAGTTCAAGATGTTGACTTTATCTGATAGTGGTATGAAATATAAGACTGTTCTGCGCGGTTACATCTCTCTGCTTGTGTACAAAATGTCAGTCTTGTTAGAGTAGGTGCCCGGCAAGCCAACTTTTGGCTCGGGCTTTATTGACTCTAATGTAAAACAATCTTTATCTTAATAATATTATACGATTTTATTCGATTATGGCATCATACTTTATCTGTATACCCATGCAAGCTGCATAGATAAAATCCTTGAATATACAATAGGTACCATGAGGTCTGCGTCGCAACGTAAGATCATGAAACTCATTAGAAAGTGTACCGTATATTCTAAACATGTTCCTAGTCGAATCAGCCGCCTAAAACAAGGATAAAGGTCGCTCTAGCTTGAGACTAGCATATGTGGTGTAAACACCATGTTTCATTGGCAAGGGCATGGAGATGTCCATTCACACAGGTGGGTGATCATACGATGATACACTGAACAATGCTCCCTCGGACTATCCAAGTGGTTCCCACTTATCGAGTGGAATAGTCCGCAGTTATGGTTGTACACCATAAGTCCTTTGACCCGGGACAATGTAAGGACTATACGCACTAGAATGCTCTTTGATCCGTTTACCGACTCCATCGAGGGTCATCAAGTGGCGAGGTTGGGTGTAGTTTTGAAATACGTAGGAGCAAATGCATTATAGTTGGAGATTCACCGTTCGCCTATGGGTGGAGATATCCTATGTGATCTGATGAGTGAATAGTGCAAGGAGTCTCTGGCCAGAGCAAGAAATGTGCTTTAGGAAAAGGTGTTTTCCTAGTTGCACATGTCATGCCACTATTATTACTCAAAGATAAATCACATCGTTATCGAATTCATATGCAACTCTCGATATACCAATAGTTGCAGATTCGATCGTGATATATGCGTTGAAGGGACCGTACTGTACGCTAACCATGACTAAAGGTTCTTGCAGGCACTATCAGTGATACATAGGCGATCATGGGACGATGCTACTAGACGCTCCTACCATGAGATCAAATAGGATATCTTCAGAAGTTGATGCTACTAGACCCTCTTGATCAAGGAGTTGATGAAAAGAATGGGGTTAACTAGGGTAAACCCGAATAAGAATAAATGTTATTCAGAATCACATGGAGATGTGAACCCACGGCTAGCTGTATTCCTGAACCATTGAGCGTCACACAAGTATCGGATTCTGTGTTCCCGTTGAGATAATGAAATTTCAAGGAGTTGGAATTTGGCGATTATAGTTTGATGGAGATCAAACAAGAAGCTTATAAAGGAGTTTATTAGCCGATTCCATAGGATGAAAGAAGTGGAATTTAGCATGATTGCTAAATAGGGAAGGAGAGTGGAACTTGCCTATTTTGTGAAGGAGTTCACTAAAACTAGCAGCTGCCAAATATGGTAACTGCCAAATATGGTAAGTTCTAAATTTGGATAATGAAAATTTTGATTTTCGAAATTAACGATTTTCATTATATGAACAAGACTTGTACCCTTGATACATCGACGCTCTGGGATCGTCGATCGGAGTTATAATGAGTTCGGAATCATTTATTTAGTGAATTGAGAATTTACTAATTAAATGATTGTGCTAATAGTGGTGACTACTAATGTGCACAAATTCCCATAAATATTCTAGAAGAGTCTAGAATTAAATTAACCAAAGAGTTAGGTTATAGAATAAATAATAGTTATTTAATTTAATATACATGTACATGTATATATTTTATATGGTGATATAAAATATGTGTATATGATATTATTATATAATGTATTATTAAAGGTTAATAAATACATTATATATTAATTAGGTGGGAGTTTAAATATTATGAAATTATTAGAGTCTATGTGGGAGATGGACTCCTAATTAGATTAGGAGTCTCACTCTATAAAAACACCATTAGGGCTCATTGTTGGATGATGACTTTTTGCACACAAAACAATAAAAAAATTCTCTCAAATTCCTAAGGTAAAGTCACGGCCAACCTTTGAGAAAAAGATGAATTTTTGGCCAATTGATTTTATTCCACCACGCCGCATCGTCACAACGCTTCGTCTCCGGATTTTTGGAAATTCGGAGATTACAATCTCAACACAAGAATCATTTGGATTTTCTAGTGCAAATAAAACGAGGAAAACAGTCTTCGGTCGTGAACCTAATTAGGCGATCAAGGTTGAAGAGTTGTTCGTAGGGATTTACAAGAAGAGCTATATCCGTTTAAACATCGGAATAGTTTGGAGTCAAGCATTAAGAACGCAAATGTATGATTCTAAACGCCCTATGAATGTTTTTAAACACATGACACCCAAGCAAAATTTTTAAACTTCCACTGCGTCTTGGGTGCGAGAATACGATGGATCAACAGTGGTATCAGAGCCGGTTATTCTCAATCGTGTGTTTAACTAAATTGTGTTGAGTTTATTATTTCTAACCGCGTAAGAATTTTTATGAAAAATGCCCCTAAAAATTATTTTTGAAAAATCTGTTTTTGAAAAACAAAAAAGATTTTTTGTGTTTGCCCTGATCTGTTCCGGGAAGACGCGTGCGCGCAAGCGCGGCGTCGCAGACGCACGCGCCGCAGTCGCCCGGCGTGCGTGGCGTCGTAGAAGCACGCAGGCGCCGCACGACAGGCGCGCAACGCGCTTGGAAGGTGCCGCACGACAGGCGCTCAGTGCGCGCACGCACGGCCTGCGCGCGCGGCCAGCACACAGCGCTCCTGCCAGCGCCTATTCGGATCAGGCAGCGGACGGGCGGGTATCAGGGAACGTCTCGGGCCCCGTGCTGGGTCGTGGGCTTGAATTGTTCCGGCCATGGGCGATTTTGTGATTTTTTAAAATTTTGGGTTGAATTGATATTTTGTGAAAATACAGACGATTTTACCCCTACAATAATTTTGATAAAATCAATTTCTTACAAAATAAATAATTAAAATATGATTTTAATTATTTATGGCAAAAAGGTGTTTTACAAGAAATTTAATTATTTGAAATTAAATAAAAGTGCTTATTTAATTTTATAATTATGGCGGTTAGTGATAATTTACGAGATACACGATTTATTGATAATATGTTTAATTATCGGATTTATATAATATATGATATTATATCTTAAAAGCATGAACGAGAAATATGACCAATTTGCTAGGTGTATGTTAGGTTTTTACATGTTGTAACTTTCATTAGATTTAGTGGGAGATCAAGATTTGAAGACGGTGGGACCGAGATCCTCGAAAGGAGTTTTGAAGATCGAAGACATGTAAATTTTGGAAGCTTATGTAATAGTTGCATTTCCATACCTGCATTTCCCTAAGTTTTGGACATGGATCCGTATGTGGCTCGTACGGATCAATTAGCTTTCGATTATCGATCATCCTTTATTATTTATGATGTATGTGATATATTATAAATAATCAGTATGTGCGTTATTATTAATATAATGATAAGAGTTGCATGAATCCGGCAATCATACAAACAATCATGGCACGAGTTTTAAAATTAATGATGAGACAAATATTTAAAATTTATCATCTCTCATTTTGGATGACATTTTGGATGAGATCCAAAATTTAAATCAAGCTCATTAAAAGGATAATTAAAAGAAAGTTTAATAATTCCTTGCCTTCCATCAACGGTGGTTGCATGATGAACGCTACCCGCGGTCAGTGTCTGGCTCATATTATTGGGGAGGCCTGGACGCCGGAAAGCTGTGACTTCCACTGACATATTTGATGTGAACTATGTGGAACTTCCATGACTTCGGCTTATATTATTGGGGGATCTCATGGCGACCGTCCATTAAGTTTCAACATTGATGGGCCGGGCTCGACACGTGAAGAGAAAGGGGATCATATTATTGGACCCTCCTCAAACGTGAGGCAAAATTACGTAAGGGTTGAAAGGAGTTGCAAATGGGCTCTATATTTTGTAAGATATGATTGGCTGATATTATTCGGGATCATAATTTCGCAATTGGACCTTGCATACTCACTAAGGAAATTGGATTTCTCGTTTTTCATCAGAGGGTGGTGAAAATGTCAAAATAATGGGAGGCAATTCGTAAAAACAAAAGTCCATATTTTACGTCTTACAAAATATTTAAAATATTCGGTAACGTTTATTCTATTTCCATATCAGTATATTTACGATTTCGTCACGTAATCTATTTCTATCATTTAAACAAGCTAACCGAACACTAATTTCAAGATTGGCTGGGAAAATTGTTCTAAATTCGGAGAAAATAGCATTCACACTAATGTCACTCTTGCTAAACTGAAAAATAATGCAAGATGGTGGGACCATAGTATGAAAGTTAAAGTGTTATATGATCGCTTCTATGTCAGATGAACTGTAGAGAAAGTTTGAGGAAATGTTGAATGATGTTGACATTCAAATACACATGCAAGAGTTGCATAGTGCATGAAACTGGCGTAATGATGCACACTACTTTCAAGGAGCTCATGACCACACGCGTGCAAGATAGGGCTTTGGCCCATGAGCGTGGTGTGCATATGATTCAGTGTATTGAGAATGTGGTGGGCCTGGAATTTGACAAAGTCCGATAAGTCAGAACATGTTTATTTCACTACAAGAAATCTGGACATATGAAATCATCTGGGTCAGAAATGTTTTTGCAATGATAAGTGAATGTTCAAGTAAACATAATTTCAACAACAACGAAAAGAAAACAAGATAGTCTAAACCAAGCACATTTGTGGCACGTTAGGCTAGGACATATTTCCGAAAGAAGGATGCACAAGCTAGTGGGAGAGGATATGTTCGACTCGTCAGACATAAACTCTCTGAGAGACGTGTGAGTCATGTCTGAAAGGAAAAATGACCAAGGTCTCTTTCGTAGGGAAAGTGGAACGTGCACGTGATCTCTGTTGGATTTGATCCATACAGATGTGTGTGGCCCGCTAAATGTTAGCACGAGATTTGGCCATTTCTACTTCATTAATTTAACCGATGACCATTCGAGATTTGGGTATGTGTATTTAATGAAATACAAGTCTGAAGCCTTTGAAAAGTTCAAAGAATTCAAAGTAGAAGTAGAGAAACAATTAGGAAAAAATATTAAAACACCACGATTAGATCGAGGTGGAGAATACTTGAGTACTGAATTTCAAGACTACCTTAACGAGAATAGGATTCTCTCACAGTGGACTCCGCCTGCCACACCCTAGTTGAGTGGTGTGTCAGAACGTCGTAATCGGACATTGATGGACATGGTCCGATCTATGATGGGATTCACTGAGTTGCCGCCATCCTTTTGTATATATGCACTTGAAACAAAGGCAAGGTTGTTGAATCAAGTCCATACAAAGGCAGTGGATAAAACACCATATGAGATATGGATGGGAAAGACGCCCAAATATTCTTATCTAAGAATATGGGGATGCCTTGCTTACGTGAAGCAGGTAGTGGGAGACAAATTGGATAGTAGACCAATTTGTGCTACTTTGTGGGATATCAATATAACTCTGTTGGATACTACTTCTATTTATCCTAGTGAAACAAAGGGGTTTGTTTCAAGGAATGCCACCTTCTTAGAGAAGGAGTTTCTATTAGATAGAAAAGGTAGGATGATAGAACTCGATGAGATTCGAGAACCACCCACTACAAAAGTAGCATAATCCACAGCCCAACAGCCAATCAAAGATTTACATGCTCCGAGGAGATCTGAATGGATCCTAAAACCGCCTAATAGGTTGAGCCTGCTTCATGAAGAGGGCCAAGATGAGCCCATTCCTGGATGTGATCCAAGAAATTTCAAGGAAGCATTTTCTGATGCCGATTCATCTAGATGACTTGAAGCCATGCGGTCCGAGATGGACACCATATATTCGAACCAAGTATGGTCCTCAATAGATCCACCTGAGGGAATTGTTCTCATAGGATGCAAATGGATTTATAAAAGGAAACTTGGAGCGGATGGGAAGGTAGGAAGTGAGCATAATGTATGCAAACTTCAGTGATCCATTTATGGACTCAAACAGACATCAAGGAGCTAGAACCTCAGATTTGACAACACTATCAAAGAGTTGGTTTTGCAAAAAATCCCGAGGAACCTTGTGTATACAATAAGGTTAGTGGAAGTGCAGTGACATTCCTAGTGCTTTATGTTGATAACATACTACTCATTGGGAATGATGCAGGGATGTTTCAGTCAACTAAAGTATGGTTAGCTGGTAAGTTCTCCATGAAGGATATGGGTGAAGCATCACATGTATTAGTAATACAGATCTATAGGGATAGATCAAAAGAATGCTAGGGCTCACCCAATCCACACATATCGATATCATACTGAGGATATTCTCTATGGAGGAGTACATGAGAGTATATCTCTCAATGTCTCATGGTGTGAATCTATCCAAGTCTACGTGTGCTAAGGCTGATGAAGAGCTAGAAACCATGAGCCGCATTCCATATGCGTCTGCCATAGGCAGTATTATGTATGGTATGATATCTACTCGACCTGATATTGCATATGCACTGAGTGTTGCAAGCCGATATAAGTCGAATCCCGATCTACTGCATTGGAAAGCAGTAAAGGACATTCTTAAGTATTTGAGAAGAACTAAGAATTTGTTCTTGGTATACAGGAGTGGAGATCTAAAATAAGAAGGCTAAACTTATTTTAGCTTCTAAACAGATGTGGATGATTCGAAATCGACAACTGGATTTGTATTCAAGCTCAATGATGGTGTTGTCTCTTAGAAGAGTTCCAAGAAAGACAATAGTTGATCTAGTCCCGGTCTACCGTGACAACACCAGTGCCATTGCGCGAGCAAAGGAACCGAGGTCTCATCAGCGATCCAAACATATACTGAGGAAGTTCCACATAATCCGGGAGATTGTGTGAAGAAGAGACATTTAGATAGAGAGAGTCGCCTACGCAGATAACGTTGTTGATCCACTGATGAAGCCCCTGCCAAGACCATTGTTTGAGAAGCATCGCGAAGCAATGGGTCTAAGATCTATGGGTAGTTGCCTATAGGACAAGTGGGAGATTGTTAGAGTAGGTTCCCGGCAAGCCAAGTTGTGGCTCGGGCTTTATTGACTCTAATGTAAAACAATCTTTATTTTAATAATATTTTACGATTTTATTCAATTATGACATCATACTTTATCTGTATACCCATACAAGCTGCATAGATAAAGTCCTTGAATATACAATAGGTACCATGAGGTCTGTGTCACAACATAAGATCATGAAACTCATTAGGAATGTACAGTATATTCTAAACAGGTTCCTAGTCGAATCAGCCTCCTAAAACAAGGATAAAGGTCATCGAGCTTGAGACTAGCATCTGTGGTGTAAATGCCATCTTTCATTGGCAAGGCATGGAGATGTCCATTCACACAGATGGGTGATCATATGATGAAACACTGAACAACCCTCTCTCGGACTATCCAAGTAGTTCCCACTTATCGAGTTGAATAGTCCGCAGTTATTGTTGAACACCATTAGTCATTTGACCCGGGACAATGTAGGGGCTATACGTACTAGCATGCACTTTGATCCGTTTACCGACTCCATCGAGGGTCATCAGGTGGCGAGGTTGGGTGTAGTTTCAAAATACGTAGGAGCAAATGCATTGTAGTCGGGGATTCACCGTTCACCTACGGGTGAAGATATCCTATGTGATCTGATGAGTTAATAGTGCAAGGAGTCTTTGGCCAGAGCAAGAAATGTGCTTTAGGAAAAGATTTTTTCCTAGTTGCACATGCCATGCCACTATTAGTACTCAAAGATAATCGCATCGTTATCGAATTCATATGCAACTCTCGATATACCAATGGTTGCAGATTCGATCGTGATATAAGTGTTGAAGGGACCGTACTGTATGCTAACCATGACTAAAGGTTCTTGCAGGCACTATCAGTGATACCTAGGGGATCATGGGGCGATGCTACTAGACGCTCTTACCATGATCCGATGGGTGCAATCAGAAATGAGTTCTTACATTTTTGATCAAGGAGTTGATGAAAACCCGAATAAGAATAAATGTTATTCAGAATCACATGGAGATGTGAACCCACGGCTAGCTGTATCCATGAACCAGTGATGGTCACACAAGTATTGGATTCTATGTTCCCGTTGAGATAGTCAAATTTCAAGGAGTTGAAATTTGGCTGCTATAGTTTGATGGAGATCAAACAGGAAGCTTATAAAGGAGATTGTGAGCCGATTCCATAGGATGAAAGAAGTGGAAGTTAGCATGATTGCTAAATAGGGAAGGATAGTGGAACTTGCCTATTTTGTGAAGGAGTTCACTAAAACTGGCAGCTGCCAAATATGGTAAGTTCTAAATTTGGATTATGAAAATTTTGATTTTCGAAATTAACGATTTTCATTATATGAACAAGACTTGTACCCTTGATACATCGACGCTCTGGGATCGTCGATCGGAGTTATAATGAGTTCGGAATCATTTATTTAGTGAATTGAGAATTTACTAATTAAATGATTGTGCTAATAGTGGTGACTACTAATGTGCACAAATTCCCATAAATATTCTAGAAGAGTCTAGAATTAAATTAACCAAAGAATTAGGTTATAGATTAAATAATAGTTATTTAATTTAATATACATGTACATGTATATATTTTATATGGTGATATAAAATATGTGTATATGATATTATTATATAATGTATTATTAAAGGTTAATAAATACATTATATATTAATTATGTGGGAGTTTAAATATTATGAAATTATTAGAGTCTATGTGGGAGATGGACTCCTAATTAGATTAGGAGTCTCACTGTATAAATACACCATTAGGGCTCATTGTTGGATGATGATTTTTTGCACACAAAACAAAAAAATAATTCTCTCCAATTCCTAAGGTAAAGTCACGGCCAACCTTTGAGAAAAAGATGAATTTTTGGCCAATTGATTTTATTCCACCACGCCGCATCGTCACAACGCTTCGTCTCCGGATTTTTGGAAATTCGGAGATTACAATCTCAACACAAGAATCGTTTGGATTTTCTAGTGCAAATCAAACGAGGAAAACAGTCTTCGATCGTGAACCTAATTAGGCGATCAAGGTTGAAGAGTTGTTCGTTGGGATTTACAAGAAGGGCTATATCCGTTTAAACATCGGAATAGTTTGGTGTCAAGCGTTAAGGACGCAAAGGTATGATCCTAAACACCCTATGAATGTTTTTAAACACACGACGCCCAAGCAAAATTTTTCAACTTCCGCTGCGTCTTGGGTGCGGGAATATGATACATCAACAAGTCTATCGGATGATACTACAACTGATGTCGTGGCTAACTAATGTCCTTTCAGTTAGGGATACTTCAGTTGATGAACAATCTTCCAGTTTTGTTAGTCGAAGTCTTCAATTATAAATATTGATTCATTAACTGAACTTTTACGTCATTGGAATTAAATCTTCTTTCAATTATGATTTGTCAGATCAGTTTGGTTCTTCAGTTCTCTTGCGAATATATTTGTTGAACTCTGAAACTTATAATATTCTAACAAACCCAAACTACAAAAATTTTGTGGGTGCAATTATCCTCGACCAAGCATGATGTGAGCTGAGGCGGCCAAAAACTAGATATATTGAAGTAGAGAAGAATGCCCTGGTTTTAGTCACATTGTGGCCATACTTCTTGTCCCACCCATCGTTATCCTCACCAATAGCTCCTTGGGAAGAATCTTAACCCTGCCTAACATCTTGGGGAATCTTGTGAAGTGTACAGTGGAGCTTCAGAATATGACATTGAGTATCAACCAAGGGCCACGATTAAATCCCAGAACTTATCATATTTCGAGGCTGAAATGATGTGCAGATTTCGAAGAGGTATGGAAGGTGTATTTTAATGGAGTCACGAAGAATGAGGGAATTGGAGTGGGAGTAGTGTTGATGTCCCCTTTTTAGGAAAATATAAAAATGGCAAAGATATTGGAATTTAAGGCTTCAAACAATGAGGTCGAATACAAGGTTGCTTTGGCGGGGATGAAGGCAGCTCGGGAGGTGGAGGCGACTTGGGTGATAATTCATTTATATTGTCATCTAGATACTCAATAAGTGAAGGATCGATCCAAAATTCCTTAGGACCTATCTAGAATTGAAAGTATCAAGTGGCAGACCCTTCGTTTTGTTGTGGTGAATGAAGCATTGCATATAATATCGTAGACGGGACCTTTGCATCAGTGCTTGGAGCAAGAGGAGATGAAGTACACACTTAGGGATGTAGAACCTGTAAAGTAGACTACGTATAAGCCATGCATAATTCTAGTATTTTAAATTAAAATGATTTTATTGCATGAGTATTTAAATGCTTTTCTTCAAAGTTAATTATTTTATGCAATAGTTTAATTTTTATCTTTTCAGTTAATTCAGTGAGGCCGGACTGGAGTTGGAGTTTTGAGATAAAATTTAAGATTAAGAATCATTCCCAGAGTTTATTTTAACTAACTAATAAGTTGATTTAAATTAAAAGGAGGTTTAAGGAATTATTTAAGTAACTTGAGATAAATAGGAAATAAGTTCATTTGGGTTCCATGATTAAGGTGTTAATTCCTTAAATCATTTAAAAGATAGGTAAGGCTCTTAAGGTTTAAATATTTACTAACTAAACAATATTTTCCCTCCATTTAATTACCTAAATTTCGGCCACTCCCTTGGAGATACAACAATTCTTTGACAACTTACCCCTTTGACCCATTCCTTGTCATTTCTTAACATGATAATCCCTTCATTTATTTACCACCATTTATTTAATATTAGATCATTATCCTAGACTAGTTTAGCATGGGAATAATCGGCCACTCATCCATTCCCCCCCCCCCCCCCCCCCCAACAATCATTTGATAGCAAACAAATTCAAAATTCAAAAGAGGGAGACTTGGTCATACCATTTGTATCCCTTTATTATTGGATCTCCCTCACTCTCCCAACCATCACTTCCCCTCCCCCATGACCAAAATTTTGAGCATTTCAGAGTGGAAAAAACGTGAGCATCATAGCAAGAATTAGGAGAGAAAATCGAGTAGCAAGCAAGGTAGCAAAGCGATCCATCTCCTCCGAGCCGCGTCGTGCGTTTCGTTCGTTTTCTTTTCAAAACGAAACCAGGCATGTTTATATTTTTGTAACTCTTCAATCAAGCCATAGTAGTATTTTGAAACATCATAATCATGATTTATTTAAGTTAAAAAACAAAAATCTTTTCATACCATTTTCGAAAATGAAGTGCAGAATTTTGTTCTTCTTACATGCTTCACGATTTGCTTGTTTTTGTGAGTACAGGTGGATGTTTTGATTCCTAGGCTCCCAAGGATACATCTAGACATGTTCTAGAATGGATTAGGACCACGTTGGTCCATTAGTTCAGCCCCCATGCTTGCTGGAAATCGAAATGACAGCAACTCCCCAAACATGTCCCAATTGCATTCGATTTTCTTGTTTGATGTCAAAAGGAAATGGATCTGATCTAGGCTGCCCTAAGGGCTATAACCTTGATTATAACCTCTCATTGTGATGTCTAAGACCTGATCAAGTCGCCCTTTTGAGGCTTGGCCCATGTTTGCATCGGTTTTTATATCAAAACACAAGAACAGCCCCTACCCCCTTTCGGCCTTCTCATTTTAAAGCAAGTGTCACATTCGGTTTTGTGGAATGGTGTGGATCTTGGTTGGCCTATGGCCCTTAGCCATGGTTCTTACCATACCTCTGGATGTCTAGATTGTGCCATGGTCAATCAAATGGCCACTGGAACGACATGAGACAGCAAACGAAGCACAACACCACACGCATGCAAGGGTGCTCTCGGGGGGACTTTCGGTTGGTTTTGGGAGTGGTGCGAATTGTGGCTGGCCTAGGGCCCTTAGCCATTGTTCAAATCATTGGTAAGAGGTTTTGGTCGGTGGTTCAAGCCCCAATGGCCATTAGCCTCGCAAACGACGAAAGGAAACCAAAGCACAGCTGCTGTATTTTGTGGACAGCAACTTGCTGCTTCGGTTCAGTGGCTTGTTCGAGTTCTTGGTTGGCTTTTGGCCTATGGCCTTGGACTGGACAGTGTCTAATCAAGTTTGGAAGGTCATGTTTTTGGCTGTTTGTGATTCGGATCATTTTTGAGGTCGTACGAGAAATTACGGTGCGATGTGCCAAATTGACTCTCGAAAGAGCGTTTCATGTTTTGGCCTCCATTCACCAAAATTTCGGCCCTTGTCCTTTTAGGAGCATTATTTCATCATTTTAAGTGTATTTTAATCATGACTAAATGATGGTTCGGTGTTGGTTCGGGTTTTCTTGGAGTCATGATTAAATACGAAGTCGTTAGGCGTAATTGTCTCCTTTTTGGATTCAATTACAAAGTTTGGTCAAGAAAATTATTTGCATATTTTTCATGATAAATTTAGGTCGCAGTGAGCCTGGGAACGATACAATCCATGAGGTAAAATAATACAGGATATTTCATTATGCCATTTAATTATATTACGTGCATAAAATAGAAAATATTCATTTTTGAGATTTATGCGATATTGCTTGTGGCCATTTCACTATCATGGGAGCATTAAATTATCCGGTCGCCAGTTACCGGTCAGTTCAGTTATGTACCACCCATTATACTGTGGCATTAGTCTTATCAGACGTTCATTACTTCACCTGATCGCCAGTTACCGGTCCGGTCGCCAGTTACCAATCAGTTCAGTTCAGTTCAGTTCAGTTCAGTGCAGGGGCCACTTGCGTAGACCATAATCTCAACAGAAAATTTATGACATGCTATTTTATTACAGGGCTCAAAGGAGCAAACTTTTTCACTATGATTTTCAGTTCAGTTATGCACGTATTAAAATTGCTCATGACAAGTTATTTTCACTTTATGCCTCATGACATGATATTTTTACTCCCATGTAACTTTATTACATTATTTACTCGTTATTTACGATATATGCATGCTGAGTCTTTAGGCTCACTATACTTGATTGCTGTAGATACTGATGATGTCGGGGCCGAGGGCGGGGACCAGTGAGCTAGCTTGGGTTGGCAGTAGTGGAACCCGAGGACCTCATTTACAGCATTCGCCATTTTTATGCACAAACATTTTAACAGTTGTTGGACTACTTTAACTTGTTATTTTGGCGAGTAATAATTTTTTCCGCTGCTATTTTGAACATTTAAACTTGATTTATCAGTTGATTTTGTGAATGAGGCAATTTTGATTATTTTAAAAAAGAAAATTTTAAATTTTTCCGCAAATTTTCAAACATGAATTTTCGGGCCATTATAGCTGGTATCAGAGCAATGGTTCTGTAAAGGGTTGTACCACTACTGACCACGAGAAGCTAATGAAGTCACGTCTTTGGTCTGTAAGTTTTACATTTGCGCATTTTATTTAAAGCATGAATTATTTGACAGCATGTTTTCATGAATTATTTTAGGTCCAGATTTATTTTATTGTTCAGTATTTAAATTTAAATAAATTATGGAATTATGAACGTTGGTTACGTATGGGTTATGTATGGAACAGTATGCCCTCTAGACGCATTCTCGAGCGCACTAGAAATGATAAGCCTCGCCAAGAGGACAGGGAGGAGCAGAGGCAGGAGAGAGATTTACCACCTCCACCTCCATCGGACATGAATGCCCAGATGCTAGCTGGGATGACTCAGTTCTTCGCACAGTTTGCGGGGAACCATGCTGTGGCGACCAGGCCAAATGGGCCCGAGGCTGTCTATGAGAGATTCATGAAGATGCGTCCTAAGGAGTTTTCAGGTACGACGGACCCCATGATTGCCGAGGGCTGGATCAAGTCCCTCGAGGTTATCTTCGAGTTCATGGAGCTTGGAGAAGCAGATAGAGTCCGATGTGCCACCTAATTATTTGGAGGAGATGCCTGCTTATGGTGGGAAGGAGCGTCAGTAGCCCTGAACTTGGCTAAGCTGAGCTGGACACGCTTCACGGAGGTATTCTACTCCAAATATTTCACTGAGGAAGTGCGCACAAAGGTTGACCACTGAGTTCATGAGCCTGAGACAGGGAGATCTGACTGTTACGGAGTTCATGCATAAGTTTGAGAGGGGTTGTCATTTTGTGCCCCTGATCGCGAATGATGCCAAAGCCAAGTTGATGCATTTCTTGGTGGGTCTACGGCTGATCTTGCGCCGTGATGTTAGGGTGTCTGACCCTACTACTTATGAGGTCGCTGTCTCCAAAGCTCTAGCCGCAGAGAAGGATCAGCGTGATATCGAGAGAGACCGCCAGGGCAAGAGCCCTATCCAGGTACCACACCGCCCTCCTCCTCAGCAGCATCAGCAGCAGAACAAGAGGCCTTTTCACGGTCCGCCTAGAAACAGAGGTCAGCAGCAGCAGCAGCAGCGGGGACGCCCAGCCCCGAGGACTTTTGAGCACCCAGTTTGCACTAAATGCTCACGTCGCCATCCTGGAGCATGTATGTTTGGCTCAGGAAAGTGTTACAAGTTTGGCAGTCCATACCACATATTGCTGCAGTGCCCTCAAAGGAATCTGCCTACCCAAGGCAGAGTGTTTGCTCTCCATGCTACGGAGACGAACCCAGATACGATGCTCATGACAGGTACATGTAAGCTTTAAGTTTACATTTGGGATTTAATGTTTTGGGAATCGTGATTGAGATCTTGAACTTAGAATTGCGATTGGATTGCATGCTCTACTCAGTATTATTTTCGGGAATTAAGTTAGAAGAACTTTGACCTTTGCATGTCTATAAGTTAGTTCTTGTGATTATTGGATTCCTCTTAGTATTTGAACCTTTCAGGGAGATTATTTATATCTGGTTCCGCTACGAAGGCCTTGATAGATTCAGGGGCCACTCACTCATTTATTTCGGAGGCATTTGCTAATTTTCTCAAAGTTAAGACCGTTGGGCTAGATATAGATTATTCAGTAGTATTGCCTTCTAGTGAGGAGATGGCAGCTACCATTGTGATCCGAGACATAGATCTTGAGCTCCATGGCAACCTTGTTTATGTGGATCTGATCGTGTTGCCGATGCCAGAGTTTGACATCATTCTAAGGATGGACTGGCTATTGCGGAACAGAGTTTTGATCGACTTCCAGCGGAGATCTGTTCTAGTCCGACCGCCTGTAATGACGCAGTTCTTATTCGAGCCGGACAGGTACTTTCCTTTACCGCGCATTATTCCTTATGTCAAGGCTAGGAAGCTCATGCATAGAGGGTGTCGGGCGTTTAACTTTTATATCTGTCCCCGAGGCGCCCAGTCAGTCAGCCGCAGATGTTCCGATTGTTAGAGACTTCTTAGACGTTTTCCCTGAGGACGTTTCTGGTATGCCACCAGGGAGAGAGGTGGAGTTTTCTATCGAGTTTATGCTAGGTACGGTTCTGATCTCAAAAGCACCGTCCGACTAGCACCAACAGAGATGGCAGAGCTTAAGAAGCAGATTCAAGAACTTCTTGACAAGGAGTTCATTCGCCCGAGTTTTTCACCATGGGGCACGCCAGTCTTATTTGTGAAGAAGAAGGATGGCTCTATGAGGCTTTGTATTGACTACCGGGAGTTGAACAGGGTTACAGTGAAGAACAAATACCCACTTACGAGGATCGAGGATTTGTTTGACCAGTTGCAGGGAGCTTCGATATTCTCCAAGATAAATCTGCGTTCCGGTTAACACAAGTTGAGGGTGAGAGATGCTGATGTTTCCAAGACTGCCTTCGGGACTCGTTATGGCCACTATGAGTTCCTTGTGATGCCGTTCGGTTTGACGAATGCACCAGCGATCATCATGGATCTCATGAATCGCGTATTTCAGCCGTATCTTGACCAGTTTGTGATAGTATTCATAGACTACATTCTCGTCTACTCGAAGAATCAGGAGGATCACAGCAGATATCTGACCACGGTGCTGCAGACCTTGCAGAAGCACAAGTTATTCGCAAAGTTCAGTTAGTGCGAATTCTGGTTAGAGAAGGTGGCGTTCTTAGGCCACATTGTTTCTAGCAGTGGTATTGAGGTAGACCCAGCGAAATTCACCGCAGTCAGAGATTGGGTTGTGCCGCAGAATGCATCAGAGATCCGCAGTTTTCTTGGGATAGCAGGATATTATTGGAAGTTCATTAAGGGATTCTCATCTATTGTCGTTCCACTCACATCATTGACCAAGAAGAATGCTAAATTTTTGTGGAGGGAAGAGTGTCAGAAGAGCTCCGATACTTTGAAACAAGCTCTTATCTCAGAGCCAGTTTTGGCCATGCCGTCAGGGCCTGGAGATTTTGTTTTGTATACCGATGCTTCGAAGCTCGGTTTGGGCGCCGTATTGATGCAGCATGGGAAGGTGATAGCATATGTTTCTAGACAGTTAAAAACTCATGAGAAGAACTACCATACCCATAATCTAGAGTTGGCCGCCGTGGTTTTTTCCTTGAAGATTTGGAGGCACTATTTGTATGGGGAGAAGTGCTAGATCTTTACCGACCACAAGAGCCTCAAGTATTTCTTTACGCAGAAAGAGCTGAACATGCGTCAGAGGCGTTGGTTGGAGCTTGTGAAGGATTATGACCGTGACATTAGCTACCACTCGGGTAAAGCTAATGTAGTTGCGGATGCATTGAGCAGAAAAGTGGCAGTGATGGCTCATTTGACGATTCAGAGATCTCTCCAGCTTGAGATGCAGAGGTTTGATCTAGAGTCATATACTCGAGGTAGAGTTCCCCGTCTATCTACCTTGACTATTCAGTTCTCTCTTCTTGACCGTATTCGCAGTGGTCAGGCAGCAGATGAGCAGTTGGCCAAATGGAAGCAGAGAGATGAGGCCAAGGGCAGTGTGTTATATACTATCAGCGATGGTATAGTGAGATATCGAGACAGGATGTGGGTTCCCAGCAGTGGTTCTATTCGAACAGATATTCTATCAGAGGCCCACATGTTGCCGTACTCTATTCATCCAGGGAGTACGAAGATGTACCGAGATTTGCAGTCATTGTATTGGTGGCCTGGGATGAAGAAAGACATCAGACGATTTGTATCCGAGTGTCTGACTTGCCAGTTAGTGAAGGCGGAGCATCAGAAACCAGCAGGTTTGCTCAAGCCTCTTCCTATTCCCGAGTGGAAGTGGGAAAATGTTACCATGGACTTCGTGACCGGATTGCCGAAGTCAGTCAGAGGATCAAATGCTATCTGGGTGATTTTAGATCGTCTTACTAAATCAGCGCACTTCTTTCCTATTAAGACGACTTTCACCATGATTCAGTATGCAGAGTTGTATATCCGGGAGATAGTCCGACTTCATGGTATTCCAGTTTCTATCGTATCTGACAGAGATCCCAGATTCACTTCCTCATTTTGGAAGAGTTTGCATTTGACTATGGGTACGAAGTTGCTTTTTAGCACAACTTTCCATCCGCAGACAGATGGGCAGTCAGAGCGAGTTATTCAGATCTTGGAGGATCTTCTTCGTGCTTGCGTCATTGATTTCTCTGGGAGTTGGGAGTCGAACTTACCATTGGTAGAGTTCACCTATAACAACAGTTTTCAGTCGTCTATAGGTATGGCTCCGTATGAAGCATTGTATGGCCGTAAGTATAGATCTTCTATTCATTGGGATGAAGTAGGAGAGAGAGCAGAGTTGGGTCCAGAGATTATTCAGCAGACTGCTGATGTAGTAGTCAAGATCCGGGATAGGATGAGGACTGCTCCGAGTCGACAGAAGAGTTATGCAGATCGGCGGAGGAGAGATTTAGAGTTTTCCGTTGGCGACCATGTCTTTGTGAAGGTAGCACCTATTTAGGGTGTCATGCGGTTCGGAAAGAAAGGGAAGCTCAGTCCGAGATTCATTGGACCATTTTAAATCCTCGACAGAGTTAGGACGCTAGCTTATCGTATGGCTCTCCGCCGAATCTGGCCGGAGTACACAATGTGTTCCACGTCTCTATGCTGAGGAAGTATATGGCGAATCCTTCGCATGTCTTGAACTTTGAGCCGTTACAGCTTACTTCGAACCTATCTTATGAGGAGAGACTAGTGCAGATCTTAGACAAGCAGGAGAAGAAGCTTCGGAACAATTTAGTTAAGCGAGTCAAAGTCAAATGGCTCAACCATTCAGAGGAGGAAGCTACGTGGGAGTCTGGGCCAGAGATGAGGAGTCGGTACCCCGAGTTATTCGGTGAGTTTTAATTTCGAGGACGAAATTTTTTTTAAGGGGGGGAGAGTTGTAGAACCCGTAAATTAGACTACGTATAATTCTAGTATTTTAAATTAAAATGATTTTATTGCATGAGTATTTAAATGCTTTTTTTTAAAGTTAATTATTTTATGCAGTAGTTTAATTTTTATCTTTTCAGTTAATTCAGTGAGGCCGAACTGGAGTTGGATTTTGAGATAAAATTTAAGATTAAGAATCATTCCCAGAGTTTATTTTAACTAGCTAATAAGTTGATTTAAATTAAAAGGAGGTTTAAGGAATTATTTATGTTGGGTTCCATGATTAAGGTGTTAATTCCTTAAATTATTTAAAGGATAGGTAAGGCTCTTAAGGTTTAAAAATTTACTAACTAAACAATATTTCCCCTCCATTTAATTACCAAATTTCGGCCACCCCCTTGGAGATACAACAATTCTTTGACAACTTACCCCTTTGACCCATTCCTTGTCATTTCTTAACATGATAATCCCTTCATTTATTAACCACCATTTATTTAATATTAGATCATTATCCTAGACTAGTTAGCATGGGAATAATCGGCCACTCATCCATTCCCCCCCCCCCCCCCCCCCAACAATCATTTGATAGCAAACAAATTCAAAATTCAAAAGAGGGAGACTTGGTCATACCATTTGTATCCCTTTATTATTGGATCTCCCTCACTCTCCCAACCATCACTTCCCCTCCCCCATGACCAAAATTTTGAGCATTTCAGAGTGGAAAAAACGTGAGCATCATAGCAAGAATTAGGAGAGAAAATCGAGTAGCAAGCAAGGTAGCAAAGCGCTACATCTCCTCCGCGCTGCGTCGTGCGTTTCGTTCGTTTTCTTTTCAAAACGAAACCAGACATGTTTATATTTTTGTAACTCTTCAATCAAGCCATAGTAGTATTTTGAAACATCATAATCATGATTTATTTAAGCTCAAAAACCGAAATCTTTTCATACCATTTTCGAAAATGAAGTGCAGAATTTTGTTCTTCTTACATGCTTCACGGTTTGCTTGTTTTTGTGAGTACAGGTGGATGGTTTGATTCCAGGCTCCCAAGGCTACATCTAGACATGTTCTAGGATGGATTAGAACCACGTTGGTCCATTAGTTCAGCCCCATGCTTGCTGGAAATCGAAATGACAGCAACTCCCCAAACATGTCCCAATTGCATTCGATTTTCTTGTTTGATGTCAAAAGGAAATGGATCTGATCTTGGCTGCCCTAAGGGCTATAGCCTTGATTAGAACCTCTCTTTGTTATGTCTAAGACCTGATCAAGTCTCCCTTTTGAGGCTTGGCCCATGGTTGCATCGGTTTTTAAATAAAAACACAAGAACAGCCCCTACCCCCTTTCGGCCTTCTCATTTTAAAGCAAGTGTCACATTCGGTTTTGTGGAATGGTGTGGATCTTGTTTGGACTATGGCCCTTAGCCATGGTTCATACCATACCTGTGGATGTCTAGATCGTGCCATGGTCAATCAAATGGCCACTGGAACGACACGAGACAGCAAACAAAGCACAACACCACACGCATGCAAGGGTGCTCTCGGGTGGGACTTTCGGTTGGTTTCGGGTGTGGTGCGAATTGTGGCTGGCCAAGGGCCCTTAGCCATGGTTCAAACCATCCCTTAGGATGTTGGTAAGAGGTTCTAGTCAGTGGTTCAAGCCCCAATGGCCATTAGCCTTGCAAACGACGCAAGGAAATCAAAGCACAGCTGCTGTATTTTGTGGACAGCAACTTGCTCCTTTGGTTCAGTGGCTTGTTCGAGTTCTTGGTTGGCTTTTGGCCAATGGCCTTGGACTGGACAGTGCCTCATCAAGTTAGGAAGGTCATGTTTTTGGCCGTTTGTGATTCGGATCATTTTTGAGGTCGTACGAGAAATTACGGTGCGATGTTCCAAATTGACTCTCGAAAGTGCGTTTCATGTTTTGGCCTCCATTCACCAAAATTTCGGCCCTTCTCATTTTAGGAGCATTATTTCATTATTTTAAGTGTATTTTAATCATGACTAAATGATGGTTCGGTGTTGGTTCGGGTTGGCTCGGAGTCATGATTAAATATGAAGTCGTTGGTCGTAATTGTCTCGTTTTTGGATTCAATTACAATGTTTGGTTAAGAAAACCATTTGCATATTTTTCATGATAAATTTAGGTCGCAATGAGCCTGGGAACGATCCAATCCATGTAGTAAAATAATACAGGATATTTCATTATGCCATTTAATTATATTACGTGCATAAAATAGAAAATATTCATTTTTGAGATTTATGCGATATTGCTTGTGGCCATTTCACTATCCTGGGAGCATTATATTATCCGGTCGCCAATTACCGGTCAGTTCAGTTATGGACCACCCAGTATACTGTGGCATTAGTCTGATCAGACGTTCATTACTTCACCCGATCGCCAGTTACCGGTCCGTTCAGTTCAGTTCAGTGTAGGGGCCACTTGCGTAGACCATAATATCAACAGAAAATTTATGACATGCTATTTTATTACAGGACTCCAAGGAGCAAACATTTTCACTATGATTTTCAGTTCAGTTATGCAGGTATTATAATTGCTCATGACAAGTTATTTTCACTTTATGCCTCATGACATGATATTTTTACTCCCATGCAACTTTATTACATTATTTACTCGTTATTTACGATATATGCATGCTGAGTCTTTAGGCTCACTAGATTTTATTGTTGTAGGTACTGATAATGTCGGGGCCGATGGCGGGGACCAGTGAGCTAGCTTGGGTTGGCAGTAGTGGAACCCGAGGACCTCATTTACAGCATTCGCCATTTTTATGCACAAACATTTTAACAGTTGTTGGACTACTTTAACTTGTTATTTTGGCGAGTAATAATTTTTTCCGCTGCTATTTTGAACATTTAAACTTGATTTATCAGTTGATTTTGTGAATGAGGCAATTTTGATTATTTTAAAAAAGAAAATTTTAAATTTTTCCGCAAATTTTCAAACATGAATTTTCGGGCCATTATAAGGGATATCCAATAATGTTGTGGGGATCACCTAAGAGTGATGGTGTTAAAAGTAAGTTATTGTTGTCCAGATAATGGTGACAAACCGTGAATGAGGATTTAACAAAAATCTTAAGGACTTGTGAGGTGTGATATAACCCCTCAAATTTCTTTAACAGGTTGGCCTTGGCCATCAAGCCCGTCTCAGTTTCCTATCCTTTCGATCAATGGGTGATTGATATTGTTGGGTCTTTCTCTAGTGCTCCAGGTTAAAATAAATTTCCTATTGGTGGCATTGGAATAATTCTCAAAATAAGTCGAGTCTGAGCCTTTGGCCAAAATCAAGAAAGTATATGTGCTAAGGTTTTTATGGAAAAACATCGTGTGCCGGTGCCGAGGTCGTTGGGTTCAGATAATGAGAGGCAGTTTGAAAGGATCGGTTTAGGGGATAATCGTTGAGCTACAATAACTCGGTTCTTGAAATATTGAAAACCGATCAATTAAATCGAGCATGGTTTTCAAACCAAGTGGAAGATACTCAAAATAATCCTTCGTAGATACCGATTAAATATTTTGCAAAGCATTTAAAATATATGCAAGTGGAATGAATTAAAATATTTCGGTTGAAGCATTTTATCAAACACTTGGTATGCAATATTTTGATATTTGAATGACACATAAAATGCGTCGGAAATGATAAGTAAATGCAATAAATAAGTAGACACGAATTTATTATGGATGTTTGTAGATTTCATGTAATGTCTACTGATTTAAAAGTGAAATTTTTTTTTTTTAAAGCTCACATTTTCAAAATAACATTTAAGGGTTTGGCACGCATGCGCTCTACTGAAAAATATAATATTTGAAAATAATCGTAAATATTTGACAGTAAAAATAACGCAGTTTAAAATAGCCAAACTCATCAAATATTATACGTAAACATAAACGAATAAAAATTTTAAAATCATCAACGTATAAAAATATTCATATCCTCTCAAATCTCATAAATCATAATGCCGAAAAAATGTGGTCCTCGGGTCGTGTCGCCCCACCAGGCCTGCCTACTCAGAGTTCGACATCTCTAGTCCCCTCGATATCATGCTCACCTACATCACACAAGCCTAGTGAATCTAAATACCCAAAACACATGTACCAGAAGTAACAAGTACATATACATGGCACAGAGCATTGAAAATACCATACTCAATGTTTATTTCGTGAACTTAAAAGCATGAACATAAACGTGTCAAAGCATGTCTCAACATGTCATCATATACGTATACATTTTCTTTTTAATTGAATTCAGTTCATTAGTTGTGACTTTCGTATCAGCTCTATCGTATCAGCTCTACCGATGGATCCATCTATGCATAACCGTGGTACCCGGCAGCGGGGACATCAGCGACAGGATTATCCGTCCACTAGGCCCTTGGCCTCAGCTCATAATATCTCATGTCATCGTATACATATACATCGTCAGTCACAACCAACTCCTATACTTCAAAAACATCATCCTGTTCACCAATTAATAAAAACATGCATATACGTAACTTTTTTTTGGAACCAAGCATGCACTGTATTTTTCGTAATTACATAAAAATCATAATCATTATGCATATGCATTTAAGAACATGATAAAATGTGCTCATGGCGCAGCCAGGATCAAAATCTTACCTTGGGTGTAAAATGACCATTTTGCCCCCGGAAACCCAAAATGACCATTTTGCTCCTGGAACTCTAAAATTTGACCCGAAGCTTACCAAACTCCTTAAAACGTCACAAAACGTATGAAAAATATTTCTTAGATGTAAACTCGAGCAAGTTTCAAAAATTAATCGATCCGTTTTAAAACTTGGACTGGAGTCCCGGTTTTAACTCGAATCGACTAGAAACTTAACCAAATTTTTCCCAACTTTTTATCACACCTTACCTATCAAAGGCCCTAAAAACATCAAGACCTGAACCCCTAACCTCTCAAACAGACCCCGAAGGTAGCTGGAAAATTCTGCAGGTTGTCATTCAAAATCCTTGTTGCCGCACTTTCCTCATTTTCGATCCTACCCTACAACAAATGGAACCAGCTACTAAACCACCTCACCTAGACCACCCTACGACCCCTCTACACTTGCTGAAATCCACGGCCACAGCCTCAAGCATCCAGTAACTTCCCTATATCCACTAGACACCAAAAGAAACACATACCCGTGGCCAACCCCTATTCCATGATACCAACGGCTCTAAAGGCAAGACCAGAAGGGTGTGGACCTCCCATAGACTCGATTGGACCCTCTTGGATTGTGCCTCAACATGTTTCAGCACTTTCCCGATCGAGCCCGCCCTGACCCTACACCATGACATCCGAAACCCTAGCCACCCAAGCGACAACCTTCGGCCTTCAACATGAACCGAGTACACCCTAGCCTCAAACCACCAGGTTAGATTAAACACAGCATGAACGTCCCTAAGCAACCAAAATTCGGCATCCCCCTTTCAGACAATCATAAAAACTTGAGCATCACATGAAAGAATGAAATAACCATGTCAAACTTGTATAAAAGTGCACACACACGATAGATCATGATGTTTTTCATACCATACAAAATTATCAGCATATTAATGGTGTGTATGAAGAGAAAACGAAGGTATGTGCATGCCTTGATGTATTTTACGCAAGAATAAAAAGCGAGTGTCAGGGAAGCACTGGGGAATTTTTCTTGCAAGAAAAGCACTTGGCCGAAACCTAGCTGCTATGGGATTGCCGAAAACAAGAGGATATTGCTGAGTGGATGGGAGTGTAAGCTGTTTAGTTTATGTTTAGGTTTAGGGAAGTTTATGGGTTAATTAAATAGATAAAAATTAAGCTAATGTGCCCTAAATTTTATTTAAAAGGGATTAAAATAGTTTTGAGTCCAATAAGATCAATAGGCCCATCAAGTCTAAACACACTCACGAAAAATATTTCGTTTGGTAAGTTTTTGAAAATATTACCCAAACCCTCAAAAAGTCCCCAATTCGATAAAGTTTGCGTACCGCTTAAAAATATGCTCAGGTGGGTAAAAAGATCCAACAAAACCCATTTCTTAAAAAATACATTTAAAACAACTTATATTAATTAATAATAATTAATCATGTAATAAAAATAATTTTCCTAATAATTCCCTGATCTCCGTTCCTCGTTCGAGCGCGAAATGCATCTTGAAACCCTAATGCATGAACTTTTAAAATTTCATGAAATAAATTCTATCATGCAATAATTATGTATAAAATGCATAAAATGAATTAAACACATAATTAAGTAAAATAATAGATTGCATGCATTCATATTAAGTGAATTAAATTCCTGGATATTACAACTCTCCTCCCTTAAATAAAATTCTCGAAATTTAGAACGTACCGAATAACTCCAGGTAGCCACTCCTCATCTCGGTATCGGTCTCCCAAGTAGCCTCTCCTCAGAATGATTCAGCCACTTGACCTTGACCATCCGGATCACCTTGTTCCAGAGCCTATTCTCCTGCCTGTCCAGTATCTGTGTGGGTCTCTCCTCGAAAGACAGGTGTGGTATTACCTGAAGTGACTCATAGTTCAGCACATGCGAAGGATTCGACATGTACTTCCTCGGCATGGAGACGTGGAACACATTATGAACTCCCGCGAGATTCGGCGGTAATGAAACTCTGTATGCAAGTGTCTCAACTATCTCTAGGATTTTGAATGGCCCGATGAATCTAGGGCTAAGCTTGCCCTTCTTTACGAACCTCATCACACCCTTCATCGGTGTGACCTTCACGTAGACATGATCCCCTACTACGAGCTGTGGGGACCCGGACGCTAATTCATTTCTTAATCATCTTTGGGAATAATTGGATCAATTAAATAAATTGGGTCTAAATTTTTTTTTATACAAGTGCGGAACATAATAAAATCAGTCTGATATACATGTCAAAAATAAAAGTACAAGTCATGTACCATTAAATTAAAATCAAACTAGGGTTCAACTACTAAATATCAAGTGCTGAAACCTATTCTACTTCTGGGTCCGAATCTCCACGCTAAAGTATAATCTCTCATCCTCGTCTCGACCCTGATCCTGTCCCACCTGTTGTCATGCACACATAACAAACACAACAACAGCCGGATAACTCCGATGAGAATAATATTCCCAGTATAAACAACGTATACATGCAATCATATAAAAGCATATAAGAAAGTATAACAATCATCAATAACATGTATCAATCTGAAACATGAAATGATATAAAACTGTAACTCAAACTCATATCTCTGACTCGACTCTGATCTAGTCTAGTCTAGGGATCTCGGTTCCCGGACGTTGGTATATTATATCGAATCTCAGCAATAGAGGCCGATCTACTCCTAAGCAACATCAATATAAATCGAACATCCAATGTCTAGGCACCTCTGCCAATGACTCGTTCTCGTAATCTATCTTCTATTCTCTACTATTCCATAAGTCAATAGAATAGGCATATACATTCAAGTAATACAAGGTAGTAAAACAATAACAAACAAGTATGTGATTTAGGGAAACTCAAGTCGAATGTAACTCGAGTCATATCTCCCGTTAATATTGATTTATACCTTTCTTTTCTCGGGGTTTGGCTCTGTTCTGTCTTTGAAATCTTCAATACTAATCTGGAATAACATATTCGAGGAATAACATATCAACATATACCCCAAACAATACCCAATATAATTAAGAATTCAATCTAATTCTGTTTCGATGGCATAACTGCACAATCTCAATATACCCAGCAATACAAATCAACAGATATCAATTCCAACAACTCATAATCGATAACAACACAAATCTGATATCAAATCTGTATAATCTCAATCAATTCAATTCTAAAATGATAACAATTCTATACGGTATCCGTTCTTTGATCCGGTTTCGATTATAGGATGTCTACTATCTCAAGAACACCATATATAAATCATATCTGATTCCTTCAATATCATATTTTCAAACCATATCAAAACATAAGAAATCTTACGTCCAGTTGAAGCCTTTGTCGAGAGGAGTACGATACTGAAGTCGGATCGAAATTCTGATGGGTGGATCTTGCACAAAATCAATTTTCCACGACAATTCCTCATTCTCGCTGATGATTTTTGAGGGGAAATGAAATGGTTTTTTATATATATATCAAGTTTCATGGCTAGAAAACGTGGCATCATTCTTCTTGAATCTCAGTCGGCGCTCGGGCGGTCGAAAACTACCGCTCGGGCGCGGAACGTTCTGTCTAAGAAATATTCTTGTTGAACACTGGCGCTCGGGCGGTCATTTTCTACCGCTCGGGCGCCAGACTTTCTGTTCGATTGCTCATCTTGTTATACATTGGCGCTCGGGCGGTCATTTTCTACCGCTCGGGCGCCAGACGTTCTGTCCGAATATTACATAAATCATATGCTTTACCCAATCTGGTCTCGGCGTGGTCCGTCTATAATCGTATTAATTCATCATCAATTATCTCAGATTAACAGAATAAAAATCTCAGGCATTACATTTCTCCCCCTCTAAACTCTGATTTCGTCCTCGAAATCACAGGCAATCAAATCATATCAGAAAGAAATGTATAACAGAGGCTATTCAGAAAACTCACATCAATGAAATAACTCGGGGAATCTCTGCCTCATATCTGGCTCAGTCTCCCAGGCAACTTCTTCGATGCCATGACGACTCCACTAAACTTTCACAAGCGGAATAGTCTTCGTTCTGTGCTACTTCTCTTTACGATCGAGAATCTGGATCGGCTTCTTGAAGTCACTCAGTGTCTCTTCAAGTTCGGCCTCGTCTGGTTGAATTATATGGGATGCATAGGGAATATATTTCCTCAATAATGATACATGAAAAACATCATGTATTCCAGATAGAGAAGGCGGTAATGCGAGTCGATAGGCACGATATCCTATCTTCTCGAGAATCTCGTACGGCCCAATATATCGTGGAGACAACTTCCCTTTCTTGCCTAATCTGACGACGCCTCTGAAAGGAGAAATCTTCAAAAATACTCTGTCTCCTGCCTTAAATACCAACAGTCTACGTCGAACATTTACATATTTGGCCTGTCTGTCTTGAGCTATTCTCATTCTCTTCTGAATCAGCTTCACTTTTTCAGTCATATCTCTAATCATATCAGGTCCAATCTCAGGTACCTCAGATATATCATCCCAATACAGAGGGGATCTGCACTTCTTGCCGTACAACGCTTCAAACAGTGCCATCTCTATACTCGTCTAATAGCTGTTGTTGTACGAAAACTCACAAAGTGGCAAACAATCTTGCCAACTAGTGCCAAAATCTAGCACTACAGCTCTAAGCAAATCCTATAGTGTTTGGATAGTCCGCTCTAACTGTCCGTCGGTCTGAGGTGATATGCGGTACTCAGATGTAACTTCGTCTCTAGAGCCTGCTGTAAAGTGTGCCACAAGTGCGAAATAAACCGAGGATCACGGTATGATACAATAGACTTTGGCACTCCATGTAATCTGACAACTTCTCTGACATAGATCTCTGCCATCTGGTCATGTCTATACGTCATCTTGTACGGAATAAAACATGCTGATTTGGTCAATCTGTCAATCACGACCCAAATCGCATGACAACCTTGGGAGGAACGTGGTAACTTCGTCATGAAGTCCATGGAAATATGATCTCATTTCCATTCAAGAATAGACAAACTCTCTAACAGTCCTCCGGGTTTCTTTCTTTCGACTTTCACCCGTTGGCAATTCAGACATTTGGATACAAATTCAGCAATATCAGCTTTCCTCTGTTTTCACCAAAACTGTCTTTTTAAATCATTGTACACTTTTCTGCCACCAGGATGAATACTGAATCGACTGCTGTGTGCTTCTGATAATATCAGTCGTTTCAAATCTGAAACATCTGGTACAACAAGACGATTATTCACATACAGTACACTATCACGTACCTGATATTTTGATCGATGCCCGGCTCTTACCATCGATATCGAGTTCTGAACATTCTGATCAACTTTCTGAGCCACTTTAATTCTCAAAATCAGCTCTGGTTCAACTGGAACAGCATATAATCTCAGAGGTTTACAATCTGTCTCAAATACTAATCTAGACAAACAGCAATCTTCAATCAAATTCGAAACACCAATCATCGATAAGGATAACGAACATACCTTTCGACTAAGTGCATCAGCTGCTGCATTGGATTTTCCAGGATAATACTTGATTTCACAATCAAAATCTTTTAGTAAATAAAGCCATCTTCGTTGCCTCATATTCAATTCAGACTGTGAAAACAGGTATTTCAGACTCTTGTGTTCAGAATAGATCTCAAACTTCTCACCATATAGGTAATGTCGCCATATCTTCAATGCAAATACAATGGCTGCCAATTCAAAATCATGAATTGGGTAGCGAGTCTAATGTGGCTTTAACTGTCTTGAGGCATAAACAATGACATGGCCTCGCTACATCAAAACTGTAGTGCCCAAATTCAGTACGCGTATAACCCATGCATTCGTTTAATTATTAAATCGTTTAATTAATTTTAAATGAGTTTTAGCCATGCATAATTTATGAAAGTACATTATTTTAAATTATTCATGTTTATGTGATGCACGATAAAATGTTTTACGAGTTTCATGTTTCTGGCGATTATCCGAGGTAGGATTGGAGAAAAGACTCGATGACGATTTTTGGCAATTTCAAAAGATGGTATTTTATTTTAAGTCAAGGATGAGGCGTTTTAAATAATTTATTTAGTTTTAGCAATTTTAAAGCCTTATTTATGTATTTAGTAATTTAAGAGTTTGGAACTTTTAAAATTAGTTTGAAAGCATTTTAAATGGGGAGTTTGATTAAATTAGTGTGTGTTAACTTTTGATTAGTATTTAACTTAGTTAATTTAGCACTAATTCCTCCTAATTAAAAACACACACACACGTTACACACACTCACACACACTTACACGTTTTTACACACACTAAAACACACAACACATCTACACATTCATGTTTTCAGATTTTTAAAAATAGGAAACCTAGGGTTCTCCATCTAAAAAGCAGCCGCCCCCTTCCCCTTATTTTTCCAGCAAGTTTTCGGCAATTTTATTTCAAGATAATCAAGCCACCATCGTTCCGGATCAACCTCGCTTCTTTCTCCGCTTCGGTATCGCCGTTTAGGTAAAGTTTATCATCAAAAGGCAAGTATAATCTCTCTTTTGCTACGTCGATCATGTCATATTATGTGTTGCGTTGTTTTACGCGTGAAAATTCATGTATGTTTTTCATAGTTTGAGCGGTTATTTGTTTGGATCGATTTTGAAGGAAAAGTTTTAGATCTAAATCAAGTTTTACTATTCTTATTAAAACTGCGAATTTTCGGTCAAGATTTTGGGAAAACTTTCAACGCAAAAAACGTAGAACTTTTTGATACCTTCGATTTGATATAAAATTCGAAATTTTTGGACGAAAATTGAGTGAGTTATGGCGTTTTTCGTGGGACTGCTCAAACTGCGAATTTTAAGTAAATTGTGTTCTTGAAGTTATTTGTTGCAGGTTTCGTTGGGGATCAACAGGTGATCATTTCTGCGTAAAGGTAACTCTGGTAATGATGTTTGGAGTATTTTTGAGGTTTCGTTTCATGTCTTTAGGCTTTTTAATTCATTAGGAGTCGTAAGAAAAGATTTTCTGTCAATTGCCGTGTTTTCGGGTTGTATGTGTCGTAGGGTGGACGTCGTCATTTTTGGGGCGTTCGTACGAGTTTAGTTCAATGCTTTGGTGTCTTAGGATGGTGTCCAGGTGTTTAATTTCGTTCCATTAGTTGTTCGTTTGGGAAAATAGACATTTTGTAAGCTTTCCTCGCAGGTTCAGAAAAGTCGAGGCCACACGGATCCATACACGGACCCTGACACGGGGTCCGTGCCTTTGTCTTCCTTTGAAGTGCCAACCAACCGAGTCTACACGGACCCTCAGACGGACCCAGACATGGGGTCCGTGTCCTCACTTCTTCCTGAGTTTCACTTTTGCACACCTACACGGACCCCCACCCGGACCTCAGCACGGGGTCCGTGCCTTCCCTTTTCTTCACGAGTCATTCCACCGCATCCACACGGAACCGGAGCCCGACCTGGGCACGGGGTCCGTGTACTTGAGTTTTGGGGAATATTATGGTATGCTTTGAGGTTTGATGTCTTGGTTTAGTGCAATGTTTAACAATGTCGAGTCACGGGAATTTTAGAACGTCCTAAGGAAATGTATGAACTCGTGGTTAAGCTTGACTGTTACGTTTAAGTTACACCCGTTAAGCTTATGAATTCACATTAGTATGTTGCAGCAACGACCCCGATCGAAGTCCAACGAATCCCTCAACGCCAAGTAAGTATGTTCGACGTGCGAAGAAAATATTTAAATTTTTGAGATATGCTAAATGTCTTGTGACCAATTTATGAATGGGTTTGGAAGTCGGTGAACGTGACCGAGGACCTCTCCACCCCGTTAAATCATTAACGGGTTTAGATCGTGATTGGAAAGCGTTAAATCATGAACGTGGACCAATCAGCTCGTTAAATTATGAATGGTGATCTCATGTATGTGGCAGTGGATACGTACCTGTCAGCCCTGTACTGTGGTTTAGTCTGATCAGGCGATTATGTTATAGGCCACTAGCTTTGAAACATTATCTACGCAAAATGATGAAGTTATGTATGTTCAAGTATGTTCAAGTATGCAAGCATGTCATGAAATGTTTCACGATATGGCACGTCTATGTTATGTATGTACATTCAAGTTTATTACAAGTTAAAGTTTAAGTATGTACGCCCTATTTTGAAGTTGCATGTGGTTTTATTACGTATTACTCGTTACTTCCAGTTTATACGTGTTGAGTCTTTAGACTCACTAGACTCGATCGATGCAGGTAAGGATGATCATGATGAGACGAGGGGTGGGGACCAAGGAGCAGGCTTGGACTGAGCGGAAGGCTAGACCCGAGGACCGCCCACGTTATTTTAAGATTTTAAGCATGAAAATATTGATACTCTGATTTTATGTTTTGTTACGAGATGTTTTGAGCCAGCTTTTCTTTCAGCAAAATTTTTATTTGTGATGGATGATTTCAAAGATATAAATTTTTATGAACGATGAGTTGACGACCGTATGGATGTTTATATTTAAGAAAATTTTTAATTTTTCCGCAAATTTTAAGTAGTAAAAGTACGGTACGTCACAGTTGGTATCATAGCCAGGTTCTTGTAAACGGTTATGCCTACTGCCAGTTGCAAGAAGCTCACGAAGTCACACCTCAACTTTGTAAGTTTTAAAGTTTCAAATTCATGCTATGTAGTAAGCATTAAGTTCTGATTTCAGCATGTGCATATTTTCAAGTTGTAGTACGTGCATCTGATGTCATTTATATCATGTCCATGCATATTGGGTTTATGTGTTGGGTAAATTATTGGAACAGTATGCCTCCCAGACGTGTGGTTAACCTCGAAGCAAGGGACGAGGATAGAGAAGCTCGGGAGGAGAGGAGAAACGCTCCTCCACCTCCAGACATGCAGGCACAGATGCTTGCAGGTATGACGCAGTTCTTCGCGCAGTTTGCGGGGAACCAGGCTGCAGCGAATGCAGGGGCAAGGCCCAGACCAGAGGCGGTGTATGAGAGGTTCCAGAGGATGAATCCTAAGGAGTTTTTGGGATCTACTGACCCGATGGTGGCAGAGGGATGGATTAATTCCATCGATGTGATTTTTGACTAAATGGAGCTGCAGCATGCAGACTGAGTCCGTTGTGCCATATTCCTTTTAGTAGGCGATGCCAGACGTTGGTGGGACAGTGCGTCGGTGGCAATTAATTTGCCGACTCTGTCTTGGACTGGATTCAAGGAAGCGTTCTTTTCGCCAAGTACTTCACTGAGGAAGTACGCTTCCGCCTGACCAGGGAATTTATGACACTGAGGCAGGGGGATAGCAGCGTGGCAGACTTTGTGAGGAAGTTTGAGTGGGGGTGTCATTTCGTACCCCTGATAGCTAATGATGCCCAGAGTAAGCTGAGGCATTTTATGGATGGTTTGCGGCCGATCTTGCGCCGTGATGTGAGGGTAGCTGGCCCTACTACATACGCAGTTGCCGTTTCTAGGGCTTTGGCGGCAGAACAAGACCAGCGGGACATTGAGGCAGACAGGCAGGGCAAGAGGCCCTATCAGGTTCCACCGCAGCAGCAACAGCATCAGAGGCCTCAGTTCAAGAAACCTTACCAGGGACAACCGGGAAAGAAACCCTATCAGGGACCGCCGAAAGGCAAGGGTCCTATCCAGTAGCAGGGGGCGCTTCAGAGGCCCGGTAATTTCCCAGTGTGTCATAAATGCAATTGCCAGCATCCCGGTCAGTGCTTATGGGGATCCGAGAAATGTTTTAAATGCGGAGCTACGGAGCACATGTTGAAAGAGTGCCCACACTGAAAGTAGCCAACCCAAGGGATAGTATTCGCCGTGCATGCCCATGAGGCGAATCCAGACACTACACTTTTGACTGGTAATTTATTTAATTCAGTACAGTATTGATTTCTTTGCCTTGCATGTTTAATTTTAATTGGAAATACTAGTTTTTAGTTGGAATTGTGAGTGTCTTTTGTTGCATGAGGTTTATGGTAGAATTTTTGGGATATAAGTTAGTTTGTTGTGCTAACGCATCTCAGGGAATATTTTCATAAAGAGATAAGCCACAAGGGCACTGATAGATTCAGGATCCACTCACTCCTTTATCTCGGAGTCTTTTTCTAATCATCTGGACATTAAGTCCATTGGCATAGACATGAATTTTTCGGTGACAGCCCCATCCGGGGAAGAGCTGTTAGCAACCAGCGTGATCAGAAATATCGATCTGGAATTGCAGAGCCATCTAGTATATGCAGATTTGATTCTACTGTCTATGCCAGAGTTCGACATTATTTTGGGAATGGACTGGCTGATAAAGAACAGGGTTCTGATTGACTTCCAGAAAAGATCAGTATTGGTTAGGCCGCTGGACATGGAACAGTTCATATTTGAGCCAGCCGGATGGAGAAGTTTCCCTCGCATGATTTCGTGCATGCAAGCGAGGAGGCTGATTTCCAAGGGGTGTCAGGCCTTCTTGGCCAGTATTATTTCAGCGCCTGATGTACCCACTCCATCTTTATCTGACGTGCCAGTAATCAGTGAATTCCCAGACGTCTTTCCTGATGACGTCACAGGTCTTCCACCAGAGAGAGAGGTGGAGTTTGCAATCGATCTTATGCCAGGCACTGTGCCAATCTCTAAGGCACCGTACCGATTAGCTCCAGCTGAAATGTTAGAACTCAAGCAGCAGATTCAGGAGCTTCTCGACAAGGAATTTATCCGCCCTAGTTGCTCGCCTTGGGGCGTACCAGTGCTTTTTGTAAATAAGAAGGATGGGAGTATGAGGCTGTGCATCGATTACCGAGAATTGAACAAGGTAACGATAAAGAAAAGTACCCACTTCCTAGAATCGAGGACTTGTTTGATCAGTTGCAGGGAGCTACAGTGTTCTCTAAGATAGATCTTCGATCAGGGTATCACCAGTTGAAGGTTAAGGATGCAGACGTTCACAAGACGGCCTTCAGAACCAGGTATGGGCATTACGAGTTCTTAGTGATGCCGTTTGGACTGACGAATGCTCCAGCAATTTTCATGGACCTCATGAACCGAGTATTTCAGCCTTAACTTGATCAGTTCGTCATTGTATTCATTGATGATATTCTCATTTACTCGAAGATCCATGAGGAGCATAGCCAGCATTTAAGAACAGTGTTGCAGGTTTTGCAGAGTCGCAAGTTGTTTGCAAAGTTCAGTAAGTGCGAATTTTGGTTGGAGAAAGTAGCATTTTTGGGGCATATAGTGTCTAGCAGTGGTATTGAAGTGGATCCAGCAAAGGTAGCAGCCGTTAAGGAATGGGTTGAGCCAAAGAATGCATCAGAGATCCGCAGTTTTGTGGGTTTAGCCGGTTACTACCGTAAGTTCATTCGGGGATTTTCATCCATAGCAGTGCCACTCACTTCATTGACCAAGAAGAATGCTAAATTCGTGTGGAGTGATGAATGTCAGAAGAGCTTTGATACTTTGAAGCAAGATCTTATTTCAGCGCCAGTGCTAGCCATTCCGACGTGGCAGGGTGAATTTGTGCTTTATACCGATGCATCTAAGCTTGGATTAGGCGCAGTGTTGATGCAGCAAGGTCGGGTTATAGATTATGCTTCCAGGCAGTTGAAAGTGCATGAGAAGAACTATCCGACGCATGATCTTGAATTAGCCGCAGTCGTCTTTGCATTGAAAATTTGGAGACACTACTTGTATGGCGAGAAGTGTCAGATTTTCACTGATCACAAAAGTCTAAAATATTTCTTCACGCTGAAGGAGCTGAACATGAGGCAAAGACGGTGGTTGGAACTGGTGGAAGACTATGATTGCGAGATTAGCTACCATCCGGGGAAAGCCAATGTTGTGGCAGATGCCTTGAGCAGGAAAGTTGCAGTCATAGCTCAGTTATCAGTGCAGAGATCTCTTCAGTATGAGATTCAGAGGTTTGGTTTGGAAGTTTACCATAAGGGCAGAGCACCAAGGCTGTCTAATCTGACAGTCCAGTCTTCTCTGCTAGACCGTATCCGGACAGGCTAGTCTTCAGACGAGCAGTTGCAAAAATGGAGACTGAAGGATGAAGCCAAGGGCAGTCTACTGTACACATTGTCAGATGGTATTGTGAGATACAGAGGTAGAATGTTGGTGCCTAGTGTTGATTCGATCAGACAGGATATTCTGACGGAGACACATGCATCTCCGTATTCTATTCACCAGGAGGTACCAAAATGTACAAAGACTTGCAGATTCTGTATTGGTGGCCGGGGATGAAGAGAGACATCCGCAGATTCGTATCAGAATGTCTTACTTGTCAGCAAGTGAAAGCTGAACATCAGAGGCCAGCAGGGATGCTTAAGCCACTCCCAATCCTAGAGTGGAAATGGGAGAACATCACGATGGACTTCGTCGTTGGATTGCCTAGATCAGTCAGAGGCTTTAATGCCATTTGGTTTATTGTGGATCGACTCACGAAGTCAGCGCACTTTTTTCCAGTGAAGACGACTTTCTCCATGACGCAGTACGCGGAGATTTATATCAGGGAGATAGTCCGTTTACATGGGTTCCCAGTTTCGATTGTGTCCGACAGGGACCCGAGGTTTACGTCGTCCTTCTGGAAGAGCTTACATGCAGCCATGGGGACAAAGTTGCTGTTCAGTATAGCTTTTCACCCTCAGACAGATGGCTAGTCTGAGCAAGTGATTCAGATTTTAGAGGATTTGGTGAGAGCCTGTATAATTGATTTTCAGGGGACTTGGGAGTCTAAGCTACCACTAATGGAGTTTACCTACAACAACAGTTTGCAATCATCTATTGGTATGGCTCCCTATGAGGCGTTGTATGGACGGAAGTGCAGATCACCAGTTCATTGGGATGAAGTCGGTGAGAGAGCAGATCTTGGTCCAGAGATAGTTCAGCAGACAGCAGATGTGGTGGACAAGATTTGAGACAGAATGAAGATTGCCCAAAGCCGTCAGAAGAGCTACGCTGATAAGAGGAGGAGAGATCTCGAGTTCTCCGTTGGTGATCACGTTTTTGTGAAGATTGCACCCATGAAGGGTGTTATGAGATTTGGGAAGAGAGGCAAGCTGAGTCCGAGGTTTATTGGACCGTTCGAGATTTTGGACAGAGTTGGGACATTAGCTTATCATGTAGCCCTTCCGCCGAATCTGGCCGGGGTACACAATGTGTTCCACGTCTCTATGCTGAGGAACTATCTAGCCAATCCTTCGCATATTCTGAGTTATGAGCCATTGCAGCTTGCTCCAAACCAGTCATATGAGGAGCGACCGACTCAAATCTTGGACAGACAGGAGCGCAGACTCCAGAACAAAGTGACTAAGCTAGTCAAAGTCCGGTGGCTAAACCAATCGGTGGAAGAGGCCACTTGGGAATCAGAGGCAGATATGAGGATTCGCTACCCGGAGTTGTTTGGTAAGATTTAATTTCAAGGACGAAATTTATATAAGTGGGGGAGGAACATTAGTGCTAAAATTCAGTACGCGTATAACCTATGCATTCGTTTAATTATTAAATCGTTTAATTAATTTTAAATGAGTTTTAGCCATGCATAATTTATGAAAATACATTATTTTAAATTATTCATGTTTATGTGATGCACGTTAAAATGTTTTACGAGTTTCATGTTTCAGGCGATTATCCGAGTCAGGATTGAGGAAAAGACCCGGTGACGATTTTCGGCAATTTCAAAAGATGGTATTTTATTTTAAGTCAAGGATGAGGTGTTTTAAATAATTTATTTAGTTTTAGCAATTTAAAGCCTTATTTATGTATTTAGTAATTTAAGAGTTTGGAACTTTTGAAATTAGTGTGTAAGCATTTTAAATGGGGAGTTTGATTAAATTAGTGTGTGTTAACTTTTGATTAGTATTTAATTTAATTAATTTAGCACTAATTCCTCCTAATTAAAAACACACACACACGTTACACACACTCACACACACTTACACGTTTTTACACACACTAAAACACGCAACACATCTACACATTCATGTTTTCAGATTTTTAAAGATAGGAAACCTAGGGTTCTCCATCTAAGAAGCAGCCGCCCCCTTCCCCTTTATTTTCCAGCAAGTTTTCGGCAATTTTATTTCAAGATAATTGAGCCACCATCGTTCCGGATCAACCTCGCTTCTTTCTCCGCTTCGGTATCGCCGTTTCGGTAAAGTTTATCATCAAAAGGCACGTATAATCTCTCTTTTGCTGCGTTGATCATGTGATATTATGTGTTGCGTTGTTTTATGTGTGAAAATTCATGTATGTTGTTCATAGTTTGAGCGGTTATTTGTTTGGATCGATTTTGAAGGAAAAGTTTTAGATCTAAATCACGGTTTACTGTTCTTATTAAAAATGCGAATTTTTGGTCAAGATTTTGGGAAAACTTTCAACGCAAAAAACATAGAACTTTTCGATACTTTAGTTTTGATATAAAATTCGAAATTTTTGGACGAAAATTGAGTGTGTTATGGCGTTTTTCGTGGGACTGCTCAAACTGCGAATTTTAAGTAAATTGTGTTCTTGAAGTTATTTGTTGCAGGCTTCGTTGGGGATCGACGGGTGATCATTGCTGCGTATAGATAACTCTGGTAATGATGTTTGGAGTATTTTTGAGGTTTCGTTTCATGTCTTTTGGATCTTTAATTCATTAGGAGTCGTAAGAAAAGATTTTGTGTCAATTGCCGTGTTTTCGGGTTGTATGTGTCGTAGGGTGGACGTCGTCATTTTTGGGGCGTTTTGTACGAGTTTAGTTCAATGCTTTGGTGTCTTAGGATGGTCTCCAGGTGTTTAATTTTGTTCCATTAGTTGTTCGTTTGGGAAAATAGACATTTCGTAAGCTTTCCTCACAGGTTCAGAAAAGTCGAGGCCACACGGATCCATACACGGACCCTGACACGGGGTCCGTGCCTTTGTCTTCCTTTGAAGTGCCAACCAACCGAGTCTACACGGACCCTCTGATGGACCCAGACATGGGGTCCGTGTCCTCACTTCTTCCTGAGTTTCACTTTTGCGCACCTACACGGACCCCCACCCGGACCTCAGCACGGGGTCCGTGTCTTCCCTTTTCTTCACGAGTCATTCCACCGCACCCACACGGACCCGGAGCCGGACCTGGACACGGGGTCCGTGTACTTGAGTTTTGGGGAATATTATGGTATGCTTTGAGGTTTAATGTCTTGGTTTAGTGCAATGTTTAACAATGTCGAGTCACGGGAATTTTAGAACGTCCTAAGGAAATGTATGAACTCGTGGGTAAGCTTGACTGTTACGTTTAAGTTACACCCGTTAAGCTTATGAATTCACGTTAGTATGTTGTAGCAACGACCCCGATCGAAGTCCAACAAATCCCTCAACGCCAAGTAAGTATGTTCGACGTGCAAAGAAAATATTTTAATTTTTGAGATATGCTAAATGTCTTGTGACCAATTTATGAATGGGTTTGGAAGTCGGTGAACGTGGCCGAGGACCTCTCCACCCCGTTAAATCATGAACGGGTTTAGATCGTGATTGAAAAGCGTTAAATCATGAACGTGGACCAATCAGCCCATTAAATTATGAACGGGAATCTCATGTATGTGGCAGTGGATACGTCCATGTCCGTCCTGTACTGTGATTTAGTCTGATCAAACGATTATGTTATGGGTCACTAGCTTTGAAACATTCTCTACGCAAAATGATGAAGTTATTTATGTTCAAGTATGCAAGCAAGTCATGAAAAGTTTCACGATATGGCACGTCTATGTTATGTATGTACGTTCAAGTTTATTACAAGTTCAAGTTTAAGTATGTACGCCCTATTTTGAAGTTGCATGTGAATTTATTACGTATTACTCGTTACTTCCAGTTTATACATGTTGAGTCTTTAGACTCACTGGACTTGATCGATACAGGTGAGGATGATCATGATGAGACGAGGGGTGGGGACCAAGGAGCAGGCTTGGACTGAGCGGAAGGCTAGACCCGAGGACCGCCCACGTTATTTTAAGATTTTAAGCATGAAAATATTGATACTTTGATTTTATGTTTTGGTACGAGATGTTTTGAGCCAGCTTTTCTTTTAGCAAAATTTTTATTGGTGATGGATGATTTCAAAGATATAAATTTTTATGAACGATGAGTTGACGACCGTATGGATGATTATATTTAAGAAAATTTTTAATTTTTCCGCAAATTTTAAGTAGTAAAAGTACGGTACGTCACAAAAACACAACCCAATCCTCTGTGAGAAGCATCGTAATAAACAACGAAATCACCAGTACCTGACGGAATAGTCAACACCGGAGCACTTGTCAATCTCTTCCTCAACTCAAGGAAACTGGACTCACACTCTTCTAACCAAACAAATGGTGCATTCTTCTGAGTCAGCTGCGTAATCGATTTAGCAATGCTCGAAAAATCTTTAATAAATCGACGATAATAGCCTTCTAAACCCATTAAACTGCGTATCTCTGGCACAGAAGTCGGTCTAGGCCAACTGATCACGGCCTCAACCTTGCTAGGATCAACAGAAATACCGTTCCCAGATATAATATGCCCCAGAAATACAACATGTCTCAGCAAGAATTCACATTTGGACAGTTTTGCATATAATTTCTCAGCCCTCAGAATTTCAATACAATCCTCAAATGTTCGGCATGATCATTCAAATTCTTTGAATAAATCAAAATATCATCGATAAAAATAATCACAAACTCATCAAGATACTTCTGAAATATGCGGTTCATCAGGCCCATAAACACAGTTGGAGCATTTGTTAAACCGAACGGCATGACTATAAACTCATAATGGCCATACCTGGTTCTGAAAGCTGTCTTCGAGATATCAGAATCTCTGACTCTCAGCTGATGATATCCAGATCTCTAATCGATCTTGGAATAAACAGAAGAACCCTTCAACTGATCAAATAAATCATCTATACGAGGCAAAGGATATTTGTTCTTTATCGTAGCCTTGTTCAGTTGTCGGTAGTCAATGCAGAGTCTATTTGAACCGTCTTTCTTTCTCACAAATAGTACTAGAGCACCTCAAGGAGAAACACTCGGTCTGATGTATCCCTTGGCCAGTAAATCTTCCAACTGATCTTTCAACTCCTTCAATTCGATTGGTGCCATTCTGTACAGAGCTCTAGAAATAAGAACTGTACCATGTACCAATTCAATGCTGAAATCTATCTCCCGGACTGGAGGCACACCCAGAATCTCATCTGGGAAGACGTCAGCAAACTCACATACCACTGGCAAATCAGCCAATGATGGACTCGATTTCTGTACGTCAACTGAAATACACAAGGAATCCCTCTGCTCCTTTCTGTAATAATCGAGTCATAGATAACATAGATATCAAAGGAATTCTAGCCATCTCAGGTCTGAATCTCACAATCTTATGGAAACAATCAACAGTAGCTCTGTACTTGGTCAGCATATCGATACCGATAATACAATCAAAATCAAACAACCCAAATACAATACAATCTAACTCAATCTCATGACCGTCATACTGTAGTACACAATATTTAACAGAATTCACTGAAATCAAACTTGTCCCCAACGGAGAAGAGACATATACTACAACAGATAAATACTCAATAGGCAACGCATGAATCAATGCAAATTGTTCAGAAATAAATGTATGGGAAGCACCTGTATCAATCAATACGTAAGCAGGGTAACCACAAAGAGAACAATTACCTGCGACAACATCATCTGGGGCTTCTTGCGCTTGTTCTTCAATCAAAGAAAACACTTTGGCCTGCTGTCTAGGAGGCTGGCTGACTGTCTGGCTTCCTCCTGGCCTTGGCTGTGACTCGGCTGGTGTTGGCTGGAATGTGTGAACAGCAAATGATCATCTATCAGGCTGTGCCACTGATCCAGATGATTTAGCTCTCTGGGATCTTTGGGAACCTCTCTGTGGACAGACTCTAGCAAAATGTCCCTGCTGTCTGCAGATATTGCAACTACCAAACACTCCTTGGCATTGCTCTGTGGGATGTCTCCCTCCACAAGTTCTGCAATAATCTCCTGTTTAACTGTGCCTGGAACCACTGGAGCTAGAAGAACTGCCGCCAGAATTCTTAAACTGTTTTCCTCTGGCTTTCAACTGATCTTTCTTTCCACCACTACTGCTGCTACCACTCTCAAATCTGGGAGGGGTTTGTTGAAATTGAATCGAGGGTGGTTGTTGTGGTCTCGGTGCTGGAGCGACATACGAAGCTCCTCTCTGCCTAATCAGGCCCGCTTCAGCTCCCTTGGCTCTATTCAGGGCATCTGCAAAATTTTTCGATCGCTCGGTGTTTACCAATGTAAAAATCTCAGGATTCAGCCCATTGATGAACTGATCAGCAAAAACTTCATCATTCTCGGCCACATGTGGAGAAAATCGTAGCAAGGTAGAGAACTTGGCCACATACTCTTCAATGTTCAACTGACCCTGTCTCAAATTTGCAAACTCTGCACCCTTGTCTTTCCTGTATGACACTGGAAAAAATCTTTGATAAAACTCAGTCTTAAAGATATTCCAGGTAATAGTCGTACCTCGATGCTCCAACGCTCTCTTTATTGTGAGCCACCAATTCTTTGCAACATCATGCAACTGGTGCACAATAAGTCAAACTCGGCGCTCATCAGTGTAATCCAATTAATCAAACAACATTTCTATGTCATCTAACCAACTCTCACAGTCAACTGAAGTCTCAGTGACTTTCAGAGTCGGCGGTTTAACGGCTGAAACCTCTTCAGTAATGTTTCCATCGGTGTTGCTGTCCGAATATTACATAAATCATATGCTTTAACCAATCTGGTCTCGGCGTGGTCCGTCTATAATCGTATTAATTCATCATCAATAATCTCAGATTAACAGAATAAAAATCTCGGGCATTACACGAACATAAGGTTTCGCCGACTCTGATTTGCATAGCTCTTCTGACGGCTCTGAGCGGTCTTCAATCTGTCTCGAATCCTTCCCACTAACTGTGTTGTCTGCTTGAAAATGTCTGGAACCAACTCTGCTCGCTCTCCTACCTCATCCCAGTAAAGTGGCGACCTATACTTCCTCCCGTACAGTGTCTCATATGGAGCCATACCAATCGATTCTTGATAGTTGTTGTTGTATGTGAACTCCACAAGATGTAATTTTGGCTCCCAGCTTCCCTGGAAGTCGATCATGCATGCTCGGAGTAGGTTCTCTAGAATCTGGATCATCTTTTCTGATTGTCCGTCTTTCTGAGGTTGAAAAGCAGTACTGAACAAAAGTTTCGTACCCAACGCCTGGTGGGGACTCTTCCAGAACGCAGACGTGAACCTCGGATCCTTGTCTGACATGATGGACACTGGAATCCCGTACAGTCTGACTATCTTTTTGATGTACAGCTCTGCGTACTGAGTCATGGTGAATGTTTTCCTGATCGGTAGGAAATGAGCTGATTTAGTGAGCCGATCGACAATCACCCAAATGGCATTGAATCCTCCAGTAGTGTTCGGAAGCCCGGTCACAAAATCCTTTCCACTCGGGGATAGGAAGTGGTCTCAACTTCCCTGCGGGTCTTTGATGCTCCACCTTGACCTGCTGACAAGTCAACCACTTGGAGACAAATCGCAGAATATCTCGCTTCATGCCCAGCCACCAATAAAGGGTCTGTAGATCCTTATACATATTCGTACTCCCTGGATGGATGGAGTACGGGGTGCTGTGAGCCTCGCTCAGGATATCTGCTCTAAGGAAATTACTGTCAGTAACCCATAGGCGGTCCCTATATCCGACTATGTCGTCTACAACTTTATACAGTCTCTGGCCCTTAGCCTCGTCCCTCTGTCTCCACTTCTGTAACTGCTTGTCAGATGTCTGCCCTGCTCGAATTCTGTTTCTCAGAGTTGGCTGTACAGTCAGAGTATCAATATTCGAGGCATCGCCCCTGGCATAAAATGCAAGCTCAAATCTCTGAATCTCAACCTGTAGCGGTCTTTGCACTGACAAATGAGCAATCACTGCGTGCTTCCTGCTCAAAGAGTCTGCAACCACATTAACCTTACCTGAATGGTAGCTAATGTCACAATCATAATCCTTTCACCAGTTCCAGCCACCTCCTCTATCGCATATTCAGTTCTTTCTGTGTGAAAAAACACTTCATGCTCTTATGGTTAGAAACCTGCACTTCTCCCCATACAAATAGTATCTCCAGATCTTCAGAGCAAATACCACTGGTGCTAGCTCGAGATCATGAGTTGGATAATTCTTCCATTCTTCTCATGGTCCTTTATCTGTCTAGACGCGTAGGCTATCACTCTGTCCTGCTGCATCAGAACCAAAACCAAAACCAAGCTTCGATGCATCTGTATAAACCACAAACTCTCCTTGCCATGATGGCATAGCTAAAACTGGTGTAGTGGCCAACGCTAGCTTCAGTCTTTCAAAGCTCTCCTGACACTCAGGTCCCCAGATAAACTTGGCATTCTTCTTCGTCAAGGCGGTCATAGGCACCACAATAGAAGAGAAGCCCTGGATAAATTTTCGGTAGTAACCTGCTAATCCCAAGGAACTACGGATCTCTATCACGCTCTTGGGCACTGTCCAATCTCGGACTGCCTCAACCTTACTAGGGTCGACCTCTATACCACCCTGAGATACGATGTGACCCAAGAATGCCACTCTGTCCTGCCAGAACTCACACTTACTGAACTTGGAGTATAGCCGCTTGTCCTATAGAGTCTACAGTACTGTCCTCAGCTGCTGACTGTGCTCCTCTCTGCTCTTCTAATAATCAAGATATCTACAATGAAAACTATGACGTACTGATCCAATTATGGCAGAAACACGTGATTCATGAGATCCATGAAGATCGCTGGCGTGTTCATCAGGCCGAAGGGCATCACCAAAAACTCGTATTGCCCGTATCACATCCGGAAGGCTGTCTTGTGCACGTCAGTCTCTCTCACTTTCAGCTTATGTTAACCACATCAAAGATCTATATTTGAGAACACAAATGCTCCTTGAAGCTGATCAAACAAGTACTCGATCCTCGGCAGCGGATATTTATTCTTGATTGTGGCCCTGTTCAGCTCTCTGTAGTCAATACACAGTCGCATGCAGCCATCCTTCTTCTTGACAAAAAAGAATTGGTGCGCCCCAAGGAGAAAAACAAGGGCGAATGAAACCCTTATCTAGCAAATCCTGTATCTGATCTTTCATTTCTTTCATCTCGGCAGGTGCTGGACGGTATGGTGCCTTAGATATCGGCACTGTCCCTAGCATGAGCTCAATAGAGAAGTCCACCTCTCTATCTGGTGGAACGCCTGAAACATCGTCAGGAAAAACACTAGAGAACTCACTGAATACATCCACGTCCTCCAGCCTCTGACTGATTGGCTTTGTAAATGATACAATTCTGGCTAAGAATGCCCGACATCCTCTCTTGATAAACTTCCTCGCACACAAGCAGGAAATGACATGCGACAACTTCTGGTGTCTGGCTACCTCAAAAACAAATGGCCTACCACTGGGCGGTCGGACAGACATTGACCTCTATCCAAAGTCTATGACTGCTCTATGAGAAATAGCCAGTACATGCCCAAGATGATGTCGAACTCCGGCAACTGTAGCACTATCAAATCTTCCTGCACCGTATATTTCTGTAACCGAAGCTCTTATCTCTTCACTATCTGGGAAGTGAACATTTGCTCCCCGGATGGGATCGATACTCTGGATTGTGAATCCATCGCTACTATTATGATTCCTAGTCGCTTGACGAAAGATTCAGATATAAACGAATGTGTTGCCTCTGAATCTAGCAATGCATGTGTAGCTACACCTGAAATATATATCCTCCCTACGACAAAACATACCATCAAATAGAATAGTGTTGAACTCAAGGAATTTCTTACCGGCAGTTATCCCAAAAACCTCAAAAATCACTGAATTAACCCAAACATCGTTCCCAAAAATTCTAAATTAATCCTCAAAAAATCAAAAATCACAAATTAGCACCTCAAAGTTTCGAAATTTTCACTTTGGTCCTTCAACCTTTCAAAAATTGCACATCAATCCTCTAAAAATTTTTGAAATTGCAACATGACCCTTTCTCATTTTCGAATTCAAATCCCAAAATTCTCGATTTTTAGCAACCAAGTCCTCAATTTATTGGTTATTACTATTGGGTCCCTAAAAGTTTTCAAACAAACAATTAAATTCTTCATCCCAATTAGGTAGAGCATGTATCCTAATTCCTTCTTTGTTATCAATCCCGAAATTGAATCCTCATGCAAGCATAAAATCCATGCAATTATGCGATAAATTGAAATCTTAAACAAAAAGCTTACTAGTAATCAGTGTCAAGCCTGGCTCTGCCTCGGCCTCCCCGGCATGCATCACTTAAGCTCGGCCAATAGTGGGGCCCTTGCTCCTAGGGCAATCCGCAGCTCTATGGCCCTCATGTCCACAAACGAAGCATTTATGTAAGGCCCCGAAAATTTTTAGGTCCATGCGAACCACAAGCAAGTTATTAAATTCTCTTGTATTTTAATTAAATGTTTTAATTGCGTGAATCAATTATGTTGTGCATATTTGCATGTTTAAAATATATTTTTCTACATGGTTGCATTAAAATATAATTTTAAAAGTTATTTGAGTTTCGATCGAGGAATAGAGACCGAGGACTGAAAAATTTTTTTTATTATATAATTGTTTTTAATTATTTAAATTAAGGGTCACGTTTTTTCTTATTTTTTAAAATAAGGAGTTTTGAGGTGGTTTTATACGCCGTGACGTAAATTTTATCGGTGTTGGTTTTTTAACAAAAATACAAACTTTTTGGCAAATTGGCTAATAAATTTACAAACTCATTTAAGAAAAATTATTTTTATACTTTAATTAAATCACTAATGGGCCTAATTACATGCTTAATAGGCCTAAGCCTTGATTAGGGAATTATTTAGTATATTATGTATTAAAACTACCCAAACACTACACAATTCCTACGACCACTTTTCAGAATTGTAACAACACCATCTCACGCCACTTTCAGAATAATTCTCTACCAAAACACTCCAACACACGACACAAAACACACAACAATTTGAAGAAAATTTCGGAAGTTCAAGGAAGTGTCAAGCCAAGGTTCTTGCCCCGTTCTTCGCAATCGTCAACGAGAATTCGTGCATTTAGAATGCAATGGAACGCATACTTCTTTCCTTCAAAACATCATCACACCATAATATGTTTTTACGCATGAAAAGTTTGGAAAACAAGTGACACTTTTGTTAAATTTTCGTTTTTGCACATGACATGAAATTTCAAGCATGTTTTTTGATCCAAATTGTGTTGTTTATGTGCATAAAGGGGCTGCCATGATTAGGACATGTTTAGACACTGTTTTACATGATTTTAGAGTCTTAGAATTCAAGCAAACCACCATACACGATCATAAACACAAGCTGGTGCTTAAGTTGTTGTCATGTTGATCATGGGTTCGGTCTTCCACCCGGGTGGCTTGTCTTGGTTTTGGCTTCTGTTCAGGGCTAGCCAGGGACATGGTTGAGTCGGTGGTAGGGTCCTAGACACGCTAGGATTCGAGTTAAGTGGGCTCGGAGGAGTCATATCCATCAAGGACTCCTACCCGAGAGGTGTAACCAAGGACGCGCAGGTTCAGGGACTTGTGCAGGGATCATGGCTCGGTTTGGGGACTTCCGGCTGGGCTAAGGTGTGACCTTAGGGTCTTAGGTGAGTTCACAATAGGCTGGTTCAGGGGCTGGGCACGCTGGTCAGGTCCTAGGAGTGAGTCAAGAGTCCTACATCAGCTAAAATTCTCGGCCGAGTACAAGTGCTGGTTGGGTGCTTTCAGTTCGAGCCTAGTTGTCTGGTCCGTGGGTTCCAAGGGTCCAGGGGGGTGGTCTAAGGGGTTGTACAGGGTTTGGTCCAACATGGCTTAAGGGTGGCTCGAGAAATTCAAGTCATGGCTCGGGGGTGAAAGATTTAGGTCAAGTTAGGGATTTAATGAGCAAAATAATCGAAACACGGCTCACGGGGGTTTAGTCGTGGTTCACAAGGGCTAAAATAATATAAAAAGACTAAGTTTTGAATTTACGAATTTTATATTAAAGTTTTGAATTTTTCGGGATTAAAACGCCTTCAAAACAACTAATTACGAATTAATTAAAAAGTCTAGTATTTAAGCTAAAAAAAATTTTGAGAATTTTAATTTATGCTTAAATAATTATTTGGGACATGTAAGAGTTAATGAAATTAAAAAAATGTCCAAAAACGTGAAATTTTACGTATAGGGGTAAAATAGTCATTTTACACCTAGAAATTAGTAAACGTCATGGCAGTATCCTGAATGCTGTTTTATATGCTAATATGATTATTTGGAATGTTTATGAATTTTTATATGTTAAAATGTTATTTTAAATGTTCATGGATATGTATATGTTAAAATATTATTTTAAAAACGTTTATGGATTTTATAGTTTAATTATGAACATTTAAAAGACATGTTGCATGCTTGGTTTAAAAGAAAAACGTTACATGCATGTTTAAATTTTATAAAGTGATGATAATATGAAACGTTGAAGGAAGCGAAGTAATTGTGACTAATACGATGATATGTTGGAAATTTCGTGAGGGTTATGGTCCTAGTAGGAGTCCGACGATCGTGTTTTTTGGATACGGATATGAATATGTATATGTATACGATGATAAGTTAATACATAACGCCAAGACCCAGTTGACCGGTGAGAGTATTGCTGGTGTCTCTGTCGCCCAGTACTGTGGTTACATGTAGATAGATCCATCACCCAACATGTAGACGAAGATGTAGATGAATACGAAATTCAAAATTAACGATCTGAATTCAACGAAAAGAAAAAAAGAATACGTATATGTTGATGATAATATGTATATGAATATGTTGAAAATGATATGAAAATGTTTAAGAAAATGTTTATGTTTGAAGTTTATGCATGTCATGAAAATGGAATTTTTACGTAAAAGTATTCTCATTGTTGCTTGTGGTTTTATGCGTATTATTTGGTATTAAGAATATGATGTGTTGAGTTTTTTGACTCACTAGGTGTGATTGATGCAGGTGATTATGATAATAATGTTAATGGAGGTTTTATGGTTGACTTTTCTTGACTGAAAGTGCAGATAACCCAAGGACCGACGCTAGTTTTCCGCACTAGTTATGATTCATGATTTTAAGTTATGTTAAAGATATTTTTACGACTTTTATTTATGTTATGAGAGATTTTTGAAAGGTTATAGTATGGGCTATACTTTCATGTAATGTTTTTAGGTTGGTAAAACATTTGATGATTTTATGTTTTAAAATATTTTCCTTTATATTTTTAAATGTTAGTTGGATGTTTATTTTTAAAATAGTGACAAATAATTTAAAGTATTTATATATATGTATATTTTGAATTATGGAGATTAAGGAGAAAAAAAATAATTTTCTAGCACGATTTAAGAAAACGAATAGCAGACTTTTCAATTTAAATGTCCCCCACATGCACTTTCCGACATGGAACCTACTGCATTGTGGGCATGGCTGCCTGTCATCTGGCTGAGGCGCCCCTAGCGCTTGAGAAGGTTTCTGCTGCTGCTGCTGTTGTGGCCTCCTAAACTGCCCTTAGGGCTTCTGCTGTCCCTGCAGTCTTGGTGGCCCGTAAACTGCTTTTTCTGCGGCTGGGAGCTAAACTGAGTCTGATGCTGCTTCCTCTGCATCTCATAGTTTATGTCCCGCAGATCCTGCTCTGCCTGAAAAGCACAGGAGGTGGCCTCATCATAACCTGTCGGCCTCATCAGCATGACGTCCCGGCAAAGGGCGGGTCTCAGTCCATCTAAGAAATGCCTCAGCTTCTGGGCGGCATCTCCCGCTATCATGGGCACAAAATGGAAGCCCCTGTCAAACTTGTGTATAAACTCCGCTAAAGATCATGAACTCCCTCGTTAGGTGGCCTCTGACGTCAACTGGGAATACTTCCCGAAGATCATCTCCTTAAATCTGGTCCAAGTGAGAGTAGCCACATCCACTGCATGTGCAACTCCCTCCCACCAAAGGGACGCATCATCCCTCATCATATAAATGGCGCACCTGGCCCAGTCGTCATCTCTCATCTGAAGGTACTCTCAAAATGCAACTCCAGATACCTAATCCATCCCTCTGCCACGAAGTGATTGGTGGTACCCTTGAACTCCTTCGGGTTAAGCCGACGGAACTGCTCATAAACATTGGTCTGCTTACGGGGTATCTGCTAGCCTAGCCGGGCCTGCTCCATAAGCCTCGCTATCCGCTCAAGTACTCGGGTAGCTGGGTACCTTGACGGTGTGGTGGAGGTCCTCTGCCACCTCCAGGAATCTCATCCTGCCTATCTGTACTGGGAGCACATCTGGGACGCATATCTGAATACAGTCCAATTTATAAACATAACCCATCATGCAATTAATCTAATTTTTAAAATAATAAATCCTTAAATCGTAAAAGTAGTTAAGCATGTACCATAAATCATCGTAGAGCGTAAATCATGTAAACATGCAGGTGATAACATTAAATGATTTAAAACATTTAAAACATACAGGCTTACAGACTTGAGGCTTGAAGACAGAGCGGCAGAAGCTGGGGTGCCACAACCCTATACAGGACTCTTCCTCTGATACCAACTGTAACGTCTACTGATTGAAAAGAGAAAAAATAATTTTTTTTAAAAAATCTCACATTTTTGAAATAACATTTAAGTGTTTGGCACGCATGTGCTCTACTGAAAAATATAATATTTGAAAATAATCGTAAATATTTGACAGTAAAAATAATGTTGTTTAAAATAACAAAACTAATCCAAGATTATATGTAAACATAAACGAATAAAAATCTTAAAATCATCAACGTATAAAAATGTTCACCAAACTCATCCAAAAGTATACGTAAACATAAAATAATAAAAAATCTTAAAATAATCAAAGTATAAAAATGTTCATATCCTCTCAAATATCATAAATCATAATATGGAAAACATTTGGTCCTCGGGTCGTGTCGCCTCACCAGGCCTGCCTACTCAGAGCTTGCCACCTCTAGTCCCCGTGATATCATGCTCACCTGCATCACACACGCCTAGTGAGTCTAAAGAGTCAACACACATGTACCAAAAATAACAAGTACATAACATGGCACACGGCAGTGAAAATACCATACTCAACATATATTTCGTGAACTTAAAAGCATGAACATAAATATGTCGTATAAACTCAAACGTGTCAAAGCATGTCTACGTATACATTTTTTTTAATTAAATTCAGTTCATTAATTGTGACTTTCATATCAGCTCTATCATTTCATCTCTAACGATGGATCCATCTACGTATAACCGTGGTACTCGGCGGCGGGGATATCAGCGAGCATTACCAGTCCATCGAGCCCTGGTATCAGCTCATAATATATCATGTCATCATATACATATGCATTGTCAGTCACAACCAACTTCAATCCTTCAAAAACATGATCATGTTCACTAATTAATAAAAACATGCATATACGTAACTTTTTCTTGAAACCAATCATGCACCGTATTTTTCGAAATTACTTAAAAATCATAATCATGATGCATATACATTTAAAAACATGATAAATTGTGTTCATAGCACTGCCAGGACAAAAATCTTACCTCGGGCGAAAAATGATCATTTTGCCCCTAGACCTCTAAAATTTGACTCAAAGCTTATTGAACACTTTAAAATGTCCCAAAATGTATTAAAAGTATTTTTTAGACGTAAACTCGAGCTCGTTTAAAAACTTAATCGATTTGTTTTAAAACTTGGACTAGAGTCCCGGTTTTAACCCGAATCGACTCGAAACTTAACCAAATTTTTCCCAACTCTTTACCACACCTTATAAACCTCTAAAAGGCCCTAAAACAATAAATAACAGACCCTTAACCTCTCGAACAGACCCCGAAGGCTGCTGGAAAATTTTGCAGGTTGTCATTCAAAATCCTAGTTGCCACACTTTCCTCATTTTCGATCCTAGCCTACAACAAATAGAACCAGCTACTAAAACACCTCACATAGACCACTCTAGGACCCCTCTGGACCTGCTGAAACCCACGGCCACAGCCTCAAACAGCCTGTAACTACCCTATACCCTCTAGCCACCAAAAGACACATACCCGCAGCCAAACCCTATTCCATGATACCAACGGCTCTAAAGGCAAGACCAGCAAGGTGTGGACCTCCCCTATCCTCGATTGGACCCACCTGGATCACGCCTCAGCATGGTTCAGCCCTTTCCCGATCAAGCCCGCCCTAACCCTACACCATGACATCCGAAACCCTAGCCACCCAAGCGACAACCTTCGGCCTTCAACATGAACCGAGCACACCCTAGCCTCAAACCACCATGTAACGTTAAACACAACATGAATTTCCCTAAGCAACCAAAAGAAAATCATAAAAACATGAGCATCACATGAAAGAACGAAATAACCATGTCAAACTTGTATAAAACTGCACACACACGACATATCATGAAGTTTTTCGAACCACACATAATTATCAGCATAGTAATGGTGTGTATGAAGAGAAAATGAAGGTACGCGCGTGATTTGATGCATTTTACGCAAGAAGATCGAAGAAACGAGCGTCGAGGAAACTACGTGGTAACTTTTCTTGCAAGAAAAGCACTTGGCCGAAACCTAGCTGCTATAGGATTGCTGAAAATGAGAGGATATTGCTGAGTGGAGGGGAGTGTCAGATATTTAGTTTATGTTTAGGTTTAGGGGAGTTTAGGGGTTAATTAAATAGAAAAAAAATTAGCTAATGGGCCATAACATTAATTTAAAAGGACTAAAAGAGTTTTGAGTCCAATATGCTCCAAAATAAGCCGATCAAGTTCAAATGCAGTCTCAAAAAATATTTCGTTTCAGTAAGTTTTTGAAAATATTACCCAAACCCTGAAAAAGTCTTCCGATTCTATAAAGTTCGTGTACTGCTTAAAAATATGCTCCGGCGGGTAAAATTATCCAACAAAGCCCGTTTCTTGAAAAATAAATTTAAAACATCATATAATAATTAATAATAATTAATCATCTATTAAAAATAATTTTCCTAATAATTCCCCGGTCTCCGTTCCTCGTTCGAGCGCGAAATACATCTTGAAACTCTAATACATGAACTTTTAAAATTTCATGAAATAAATTCTATCATGCAATAATTATGCATAAAATGTATAAAAATAATTAAATACATAATTAAGTAAAATCCTAGATTGCCTGCATTCAGGTTACTTGAATTAAATTCCTGGACCTTACATTTCAAATGCTCATACGTCACCATTTCTTCTCCTTGGGAAGGATCAACTAGAAGACTTTGATTTATACGACTCTTTGTACAAATCTATTTCAACTTAGGTCTTATCTCTTACCTAATTGAAATTTTTAGCACACTCTCAATTGTAGGCTGCAACCTCACAATAAGTATATTATTTAATGTCTCATGTGCAAAGACTATAAACACAATCTTTAATGCATTTGTGTGAAGACTCACTCAAGTAAACTTTGAAGTTCAACTGTCATGTATATGTGTGAGCGATTGTATGTGAGGAATTTATCTTTTATAGTGTATATCTCAAATGTATCCTCAGACAAGGGCTTGTGCTCTCAACTAGAAGATTTCTTCATGCTAGTTGTTCATACTTTGAATCCCCTTGAAAACTCTTGTTTGATCTTCAAGATATATTTATATGCCCCAACAATGATATAAACATTTGTAACGTCCCAAAAATTTGAAGGTTCACGTAAACCACATGCATGCAAGTTATTAAATTTCTTTTGTATTTTATTAAATCGTTTTAATGCATTAAATGAATGTTTATATCATGAATTTGTGTTTTAATTCATTTAAGAATTTAAGTTGCATTTCGCGGGGTGCTTCTTTTCGTGGTTTGGAGTGTGCGAGGGTTGAGGGCTTGCATGGAGCTGTAAGCTTGATTCAGGGCAGTACAAAAGGGTCCTAAAGTGGCTTAGACGAGGTCGAGTCATGGCTGGTCCGCTTGGTTTTGGGCTAGGGACGAAAACTTGGATGGGTGTTGCACATAGGGTTCGAGTAGGTTAATGAGGAAATTTTCCAGCAGCTTTCAGGTCATGGCCGAGGGGTTTAGGGGTCTAGTATTGATGGTTTTAGGGCCTTTTTGATGTTTATAAGGTGTGGTAAAAAGTTGAGAAAATTTTGGTTGAGTTTTGAGTCGATTCGGATTAAAACCGGGACCCTGGTCCAAGTTTAAGAAAGAATCAGTTAAGTTTTGAAACGTGCTTGAGTTTACGTCTAAGAAATATTTATAATTATGTTTCTGGATGTTTTAAGGAGTTCGGTAAGCTTCTGATATGAATCCTCGTATGAATGAAAGCAAACACGATTATTAGAATCGCAACCTCAATTCAATATCGAAAAAGGATCGATTGTCTTGTCCCGATCTTTTGAAACAAGCAAAGATTTGTGATATTAACCTCTAAGCGATTAACACTTAGCAACAAATATCAACGATGATAACAATCGAATTTCATACGAACTTCAAAGAACATTGTTTTGACAATCCGTGCAAAAAAAAATCGACAAACGCCACAAAGATGAAATCCTTGATAAGTTTGATTTGATTTTGAACAAAGCTTTAAAAGCCTTGAAAATTGAGAGAAACTCCTCAAAATAATTTTATCAATCTGAATTATCACGTTTTTGGTTGATACAATGCATATAAATATCAAAAGAGTTTGCAACAAAGTTTTACACGGAACTGCGCGCGGAAGCGCGTGATCTCGCGCGATGGCGCGCCATGTTCTGCACATTTTAGTGGGGTGCGCGCGTTAGCGCCGAAAGACGCGCGGGGGCGCGCCTTGTTCTGCCCGTGCGCGCGGCAGCGCCGAAACACGCGCTCTGGCGCGCGCGGGGCGAGCGGCTGCGCCGAATCATGCGCACGCGCGGCTGCGCCGCTTCTGGCGCGAGGGCTGCTGTCCTCATGGTCTTTTATCACTTGAATTACATTCCAAACACTTCCATCATTATGTCCATGTTCCTCAAGTTCCTCTAATTTAGACACCTTATTTATTGAACTTCCTTGGTAGTTCACCATGAATCCTTGAAGTGCTTCTTTAAACTTCTTGTTACGGCCCCTCGTTATAGGTCCTTCGGGCAACTCCAATGACTCCCATGCCTTGTTTGGTGCTTGACCAACCACGTTTGCATCATCCTCCCCTTCTTGAAAAGGATTTGTCCTCAAATCTTGATCATCTCCTACATCAAACAACGAAAGATCACTAACATTAAAAGTAGAACTGACATTGTACTCACCTGATAAGTCTAGTTTGTAGGCATTGTCGTTGATCCTTTCAAGCACTTGAAATGGTCCATCACCCCTAGGTAAGAGCTTCGAACGTCGCTTTTCTGGAAATCTTTCCTTCCTTAAGTGCAACCACACCCAATCTTCCTTTTCAAAAACCATCTTTTTCCTTCCCTTGTTGGCTTGATTCGTGTATTGTAAATTCTTCTTCTCGATATTAGCCTTAACCTTTTCATGCAAACTCCTAACAAATTCAGCCTTCTTCTTTCCATCCATGTTTAACCTTTCATTCACAGACAAAGACATTAAATCCAAAAGAGTTAAAGGGTTAAAACCATAAACAATCTTAAATGGCGAATAATTTGTAGTAGAATGCACGCTACGATTATACGCAAACTCAACAAATGATAAACATTCTTCCCAATTTTTCAAGTTCTTTTTAAGTATATCACGCAAAAGTGTTCCAAGAGTTCTATTAACAACTTCAGTTTGTCCATCCGTTTGAGGATGACATGTAGTAGAAAACAACAATTTTGTGCCAAATTTAGCCCACAAAGTTTTCCAAAAGTAACTCAAAAATTTAACATCACGATCAGATACAATAGTCATAGGCATACCATGCAACCTAACGACTTCCTTGAAGAACAAATCAGCAATGTTTGATACATCATCGGTTTTATGACAAGCAATAAAATGTGCCATCTTAGAGAATCTATCAACAACAACAAATATTGAATCCCTCCCCTTCTTAGTCCTCGGCAAACCTAAAACAAAATCCATAGAAATATCAATCCAAGGTTCACTAGGAACAGGAAGTGGTGTATACAATCCATGTGGTTGTGTTCTAGACTCAGCTTGTCTACAAGTAATGCACTTTTCACAAACACGCTCAACATCACATTTCATATGTGGCCAATAAAAATGCTCATGCAAACAATTCAAAGTTTTAGCCACACCAAAATGCCCCATCAAACCACTACCATGTGCCTCCCTCACAAGTAACTCACGAATTGATGACTTAGGAATGCACAATCTATCTTCTCTAAATAAAAACCTATTATGCAAATAAAATTTGTCATGTGGACCATGCATACATGTTTCAAATATCTCCTTAAAATCCTCATCCAACAAATACAACTCTTTCACATACTCAAATCCCAAGATTTTTGACTCCAAGGTATAGATTAATACGTACCTCCGTGATAGTGCGTCGGCCACTACATTATCCTTACCTTGTTTATATTTGATTATGTAGGAAAATGTACCTATGAATGCCACCCACTTGGCATGCCGCTTGTTCAGTTTCTGTTGTCCCCTAAGGTACTTTAGAGACTCATGGTTGGTATGGATCACAAACTCTTTAGGCCTCAAGTAGTGTTGCCACATCTTCAAAGTCCTCACAAGCGCGTACAACTCCTTGTCATACGTTGGATAGTTCAGCGCTGGTCCATTGAGTTTCTCACTAAAGTACGCCACTGGTCGTCCTCCTTGCATCAAAACACCACCAATACCTACACCTGAAACATCACATTCAATTTCAAAAGTATTAGAAAAATCAGGCAAAACAAGTAAAGGTGCATTAATTAATTTTTGATTAATAATATTAAAAGACTTCTCTTGCTCCTCGCCCCAATGAAATGGAGCGTTCTTCTTAATCACCGCCGTCATCGGTGCCGCCAATGTGCTAAAATCTTTTACAAACCTCCTATAGAAGCTTGCAAGACCATGAAAGCTTCGAACTTGACCAACAGTAGCAGGCGTTGGCCAATCTCGAATAGCACTTACCTTGTCCTCATCCACTTGTATCCCCTGTGAACTTACCACAAAATCAAAAAAGACAAGTTTGCTTGTACAAAAATCACATTTCTTTAGATTAGCATATAAATGTTCAGCCCTAAGTGTTATCAGTACAAGTCTCAAGTGCTCAACATGCTCATCCATGTTTTTGCTATACAATAGGATATCATCAAAATAAACCACAACAAACTTTCATATGTGTGCACGCAAAACATGATTCATTAACCTCATAAAGGTACTAGGAGCATTAGTTAAGCCAAAAGGCATTACCATCCACTCATATAACCCATACTTGGTTTTAAATGTTGTTTTTCATTCGTCACCTTCCCTCATTCTAATCTGGTGATAACCACTTTTCAAATCAATTTTACTGAAAATACATGCACCATGCAACTCATCTAACATATCATCTAATCTAGGTATGGGATGCCTATACTTGATGGTTATGTTATTAATTGCCCTACAATCCGCACACATACGCCATGAACCATCTTTCTTAGGAACAAGTAAAACAGGTACAGCACAGGGTGACATGGACTCACGCACAAAACCCCTATCTAACAACTAACTTACCTGCCGCTAAAGTTCCTTAGTCTCCTCCGGATTGCTCCTATAGGCTGGACGATTTGGCAATGCACTCCCCGGCACGAAATCGATTTGGTGCTCGATTCCCCTCAATGGTGGTAATCCTTGAGGTAGCTCCTCCGGAAATACATCTTCAAATTCCTGCAAAAGTGAAAAAACAATGCTCGGAAGGGATCCGGCTATATCACTTGTGTTAAATAGAATCTCTTTGTAAAGAATCAACACAAGTGGATCATGTCTGTGCAACAATTAGTTTCAACTCACTCTTTTGGGCCATATATGTTTTCTTTTTTGCCTCTTTCCTCTCTTTTTTCTTTTGTATGGCTATCTCACCACTTTTATCTCTCTTTCTTTCAGCCATCTCATTTCTTTCAAGGGTCATCTCACTTTTGATCTCGCTCTTTTTTTCGGCCTCTTCTCTCTTCTTTTTTTTCAGTTGGTCCTCCAACACTTGCTTTGGGGACAAAGGAAGTAAAACAATGGGTTCTTTCTTGAGTACAAAAGAATATTTATTTCTAAACTCATCATGTGTCACTTGCCTATCATATTGCCATGGTCTCCCTAACAAAATATGACAAGCATGCATTGGCACCACATCACACAACACCTCATCAATATACTTCCCAATCGAAAACGCAACAAAAACTTGTTTGTTCACTTTCAGTTCAGCACATTCATTCAACCACTGTAGCCTATATGGTTGAGGATGTTTCAAAGTAGGCAAGCTCAATTTTTCCACCATCTCAAGACTAGCAACATTGGTACAACTCCCTCCATCTATAATAATGTTGCAAACTTTGCCACTGACAAAACATCTAGTATGGAACAAGTTTTCCCGCTGGTTAGTCTCCTCTTCTTTGACTTGGGCATTCATGATACGCCTAGTCACTAACGCCTCACCCACAACTGCCTCATATCCCTCATCAGGATCTTCTAATGCAGGCATCTCATCTTCATCCTCTCCATCATCTCCCTCACTATGAGATTCATACTCCCCATAAGTATTCAACACCATCACTCTTTTATTGGGACATTGGCTAGCAATATGGCCAACTCCTTGAAACCTAAAACATTTAATATCTCTAGAACGATTAATAGTAGTTTCAGGTTTACCTTGCACTCCTTGCTTAGGCGCCTCCTGTTTAATGTCAACTTTGGGTTTGACCACTACCTTGCCTTCTTCACGTTTAACAACATTGGAACGCCAAGGTGTTGATGTATTCTCAGCTTGAATGGTACGGCCAACTCCTCTCCTCTTGAGTTGTTGCTCCACTTTTATCGCCATTTGAACCATTTCATCTAGATCCAAGTAGTGTCTAAGCTCCACTTGGTCTTGATTTTCCCTGTTCAAACCACACACAAAACGAGCCAAATTAGCCCCACTATCCTCCTCTATATTGGCTCTAATCATGACTACTTCCAACTCTTTATAGTAGTCCTCAACACTCTTCACACCTTATCTCAAAGTTTATAACTTTTTAAACATTTCTCTATAGTAGTGATTTGGTACAAACCTCTTCCTCATTACGCTTTTCATCTCAGCCCAAGTTTCTATAGGCCTCTCATTGCATCTTCACTTAGTGGTCACTAATTGATCCCACCAAATAATTGCATAATCAACAAATTCAACCACGGCCAACCTAACCTTTTTGAGTTCAGAATACTGGTGAGAATCAAAAACAAATTCAACCCGCTTTTCCCATTATAAATAAGCTTCTGGGTCCGACTTACCATGGAACGACCGAATTTTCATCTTAATACTACCTATGTTACTATCTTCCTTATTCCCATCATCGTACCTACCCCGTACGACTTCTCTTCTTCCCCTACCAAATCCTCTACCTCTTCCGCTTCTACCCCAGTTCTCGTTTTGACTCTCCTCTTCTCCTTCCAAATCATAATCATCCTCTTCTTCTTCCACTCTACCCAAACCTTTAGGCTTAGATTTATTTTCACTCGTACTAACCTCAAGCCTATCCAACCTCTCATATAAAAGATTAAACTCGGCCCTCATCATTCTACTAAAATGCCCAAACAACGCCTCCATTTGAACCTTAGACAACCCCTGATTCGAACTCTCTCCTACCTCATTCTCCATTTTACTTTCAGATTTTGTACCTGCAAGAAAATGTTAGTAGAAATAAAAGATGTTCCTCACCCAAATTCTCACAATCACTCCAAAGAAATAACACTCGCACTCAAATATTTTCACTCGAATGTGATAGTTCCCTCAAAGATGTGATCAATCTTTATATATTTTTTTTATCAAACTAACAAGATTTAACTTGTGAACACTTGCAACTATCTCACTTGGATTGCACAAAGCCAAGAACACTAGAATAACACAGATTTGAAAACATAACAAAGGATAACACAGATCTGAAAACAGAAACGAAGGAATAACACAGATCTGATAACAGAACGAAATTTATGTTTTTCTTTTCTTATATTTTTTTATATAGAAAGATTTGACAATAGAAACGAAAGGATACCACATATCTGAGATCGGAACGAAATTTTAGACAGATCTGAAAATAACAACAACAACGATAACTTACTTGAAACAAACAGAACCAGAAGCTCTTATACCAAATGATGCGAATCCTCGTACGAATGAAAGCAAACACGATTATTAGAATCGCGCCCTCAATTCAATATCAAACAAGGATCGATTGTGTTGTCCCGATCTTTTGAAACAAGCAAAGATTTGTGATATTCACCTCTAAGTGATTAACACTTAGCAACAAATATCAACGATGATAACAATCGAATTTCATACGAACATTCAAAGAACTTGTTTTGACAATCCGTGGAAAAAAACAATCGACAAACGCCACAAAGATGCAATCTTTGATAAGTTTGATTTGATTTTGAACAAAGCTTTAAAAGCCTTGAGAATTGAGAGAAACTCCTCAAAATATTTTTTTCAACATGAATGATCACGTATTTGGTTGATACAATGCATATAAATACAATAAAATAATAAAAAGTAGTGTAAAAAAAGTCATCAAAAGAGTTGGCAACAAAGTTTTACACAAAACAGCGCGCGGTAGCGCGTGATCTCGCCCGATGGCGCGCCATGTTCTGCACATTCCAGCCGGGTGCGCGCGGTAGCGCCGAAACACATGCGGGGGCGCGCCTTGTTCTGCCCGTGCGCGCGGCAGCACCGAAACATGCGCTGTGGCGCGCGCGGCTGCGCCGCTTCTGGCGCGGGGGCGCGCGTGCTGCTGTCCTCATGGTCTTTTAGCACTTGAATTACATTCCAAACACTTCCATCATTGTGTCCATGTTCCTCAAGTTCCTCTAATTTAGACACCCCATTTATTGAACTTCCTTGGTAGTTCACCATGAATCCTTGAAGTGCTTCTTTAAACTTCTTGCTACGGCCCCTCGTTATAGGTCCTTCGGGCAACTCCAACGACTCTCATGCCTTCTTTGGTGCTTGACCAAACATGTTTGCATCAGCTTCGGGTCAAAATATGGAGTTCCATGGGTAAAATGGTCATTTTGGGTTTCTAGGGGCAAAATGGTAATTTTGCACCCGAGGTGAGATTTTGGTCCTGACAGCGCTCTGAGCACAATTTATCATGTTTTTAAATGTTTATGCATCATGATCACGATTTTTATGAATTTATGAAATATGCGCTACTTGCTTGATTTTAAGAAAATTTACGCATGTGCATAATTTTGATAAGTATCGAAAATGATGTTGTTTTGAATGATGAAAATAGTTTTGGCTATCGAAGTATATGTAAATGTTTAAGACGTATATGTAAATGATGATGATGAGGCCTAGGCACAGTGTATGGGTAACATTGTCACTGATTTCCGACAGCCGCCGGGTACCGCAGTTCTATGTATGATGGATCCATCGTAAATGATGAATGATGTACGATAATCACTACTAATAAACTGAATTCACTAAAGGAAATGATTATCGATGAATGATTATTAATGATGAGATGTTTTGACATGTTACGAATTCATACAACACGTTTACATTACGCTTTTAAAGTTCATTAAAGGTATGTTGATTACAAGATATTTTCATTACTGTGTGCTATATATATGTACTTTTTATTTTTGGTAAAGGTGTGTTGAGTCTTTAGACTCACTAAACGTGTGTGATGCAGGTGAGCATGATATCGAGGAGACTGGAGGTGTCGAACTCTGAGTCGGCAGGCCTGGTGCGGCGACACGACTCGAGGACCACATGTTTTCCGCACATTTATGATTTTATGAGTTGAGAGGATTTGAATATTTTTATGTAAGCTGTTTTAATTTTACTGATGGATGTTAAGATTTTTCTTGTTTACGTTTCCGTTATATTTTTATTGGCAAATACTTATGATTATTTTTAAATGGTATTTTTTAGCAGGACTGTATTCATCAATATATTTTCAATAAGTAGATGTTTCAGTTGGTATCAGAGCCGACTTCTCCTAGTACGGTGTGGCTCAAGGACGAACCAAGCAGAAGCTGGTGGGCATGTGAGACCCTGGGCCGAAGAGGGCAGGGGGTGATCGCCGGTGCCATGAGGTTGCATGGACAATTAGCGGCTCCTAGCAAGATTCTAGGTGGAGGGAACATGAATGAACCAATCTTATACCAGAAGGAGAGGGATTCTGAAACTGTTCAGGAATGAGACTGTACAGTTGAGGAGCGCTTAAAAGATTTGATTGGTACTAATTATATCAAGAAGGTGCATTTTGTTTTTGGTAGCTCATCACATAAGAACTCCAATGTTAAGTGTGTTTGACTTGAGGAAATTTTGGGATGGGTGACCCCTGGGAAGTTTCTTGGGGTGCGTGGAAGTGAGGACATAAGCACGCTGGTAAGACTCATCTTGGTTCAGTGAGAACAGTCCTCGAATATGGGGCGTTAGAGTTGGTATCAGAGCAAGGGTCCTGTATAGGGTTGTGCCATCGCCAGCTTCTGCAACTCATTATTCAAGCCTCAAGTCTGTATGTTTTAATTTTTTTAATGCTATCACCTGCACGTTTAGATGATACACGTTTTACAGTACAAATTTATCTGTCTTCATGTTTTGAGATTAGATGCTTTAAAATTTTTGTGCATGTTACGACATGAAATGAGAAATTATATGATTTTCATGCATGCTGGCTTTGTGGTGGAATTAAACATGAATAAGAATTTTGCTTTTGGGCATTAGGAAAGTTTGGAAATGAGTTGTCTATATAGATTTTTTGTTAGTAAGTATTGATGTTCTACTGTTTGAGTCATAAGTTAGTGATGAAGATTATGCATGCTTTTGGGACTTGCAGATTTTCTAAGAAATTAATGATGGTTCGTGGTTGCTAGTTGAGTTAATTTTTGAGGATTCCATGTAAGTGTTAATGATTCGAAGACCACGACGATCTTTGGAAGTATAAAAACGTATAATTTATGTAGGATGCATGCTCTACCTAGTTGGATTTAAGGATTGAATTGCATGAATTGAGAATTTTAAGGATTTAACTATAATAACCAGTAATTAGAGGACCTAAGTGCAAAAAGATCAACTTTTTGGAATTAAGTTTTGAGTTTTGAGAATTTTAAGGTTTAAGGGCTAAAATCAAAAATTTTAATGGGACAAAAATGCAAATTTCGAAGAGTATTAGGGCCAAAAATATAATTTTCGAGAACTTTAAGGGCAAAATTGCAAATTTTTGAAATTTTTTGAGGATTAAGTTCGAAAAATTTAAGGAACACTTGTGTTAAATAAATAATTTTTTGATGTTATGAGAATTGATTTTGGGTCTAGTAAGCTAAAAATTATTGAACTTTATGCTACGAGAAACCTATAAAATGGAGTTAGAAATGCCAAGAACTTACGGATAATTGTGGAATTTTTGGTAATTAGGGACGAAGTGGATAATTTTTGAGGAAATTAGGAATTTATTTTGCAATTATTAAGGAATTTGGATACTAGTTCAGCAATAAGTGAGAATTGAATAGTTTAAGTGATATGAATTTTCGATGATTTAAGTTTGAAGGGACAATTAGAACCTTAAAATATATGGGTTATAATGTTATAAGGAATGGTAATCAAGGACGTTGTAGTATGAATCAATCTTGGGCTTAAAAAATTTAAGCATTAGTGAATTAATTTGTGTCAAATTAAGAATTTAGAGTGATAACAATTTTAGGTAAAGTTGGCCAATTGGTTAAATTATAGGATTAGACATTAAGTTGACATATTTTTGGGAACTTAAGTTTGATGTATCATAAGAGTCATGATCTTAACAGTTAAGATGGTACCTCTTTTAGAATTAAATTTTTTTAGAAATTTGGGTATGATTGATGATTAGGTTACTCGATAGATGAATGTAAGAGTGAGATAGACACCATGTCTTAAAGAATTTGCGAAAGTCATTAAGAAAATTGAGAATAAGTGGATAGGTGTGTTGGAATTAAGATATCTAAGACTACTTGGGTTGTGTAAGTTTTAATTTCAAGTTTATGAGATAAGTGTTTATACAAAAAATTTGGGTGAAAAAAACCAAAAGAAACTAGTTGGGTTCAACATAGGTTACCAACAGACGACTATGAAGATTTCTATCGAGTAAGAAATCTAAAATCTGAATATGAGAATTCTAAATTTTATGGGTTATAAGTGAAGTTGATTTATTAGAGTTAGTTTAAGGATACAATGTGATAACTTATTAAGTTTGTACGCTAGTGCTAATTAAGCATTAAGGATATGTAAGAATGCGACATTTGTTTCAAGAAGGAAAGTCCAAGTGTCTTAGGCCTCAACTAAATTGTAATTAGAAAGGAAATAGTTTAAGCATGCTTGAAGGGCTTTAATATATAGGTAGAAGATCGATATTGTATAATTGGATTTTATGGATTAATGCTACTCGAGGTTTAAGATTTGCAACAATTTTACATCTGTGATGTACTTGTAAATAGTAAGTTACGTAAGTTTGGTGCCGTAAGATAAAGATTCGAGTAAAGGATCTTAGGCTAATATTATTATGGAGTTGAGATAAAGTTTAACTTTTAAGTGTATTACCAAGGATAGAAGTTGATCAAAAAGTTTTGGTGCTAAGGTTTCTTAAGTCGAACTATATAAATACTAATATAATAGGTCGATGAGCATTATGTGTATAGTATAAGAAAAGTAAGGTCTAATAAGTTTGGACATCTATTTTTAGTATGAGGAATTGCGAGAAAGTAAGAAATTCGAGGACATAGAAATAGATTTAAGTCACCATAAGTTGTTTTAAGTTGCGATTCGCAAAATAGAATTTAGTAGACAAAATAATTAGGATTGAGGAGATATAAGGATAGGTTAACACTTATTTCAGCGGAAGCGTGGATTATTGAAATACTATAATTAAGAGTCTAAAATTTTTGTTTGCCAAGGATAAGTGAATTTCGGGGTCAAAATTCAAATTAAGGGGGATAAACTGTAACGTTCCGAAAATTTGAAGGTTCACGTAAACCACATGCATGCAAGTTATTAAATTTCTTTTGTATTTTTATTAAATTATTTTAATGCATTAAATTCATGTTTATTTCATGAATTTGTGTTTTAATTCAAGGTTTATTTAAAGTTTCATTCATTATGATTTTAAGTTGCATTTCGCGCTCGAACGAGAAACGAAGAACGAGGATATTCAGGAAAATTATTTTAATTACATGTTTAATTTTATTAATTAATATAATGTGTTTTAAGTGTATTTTTCAAGAAATGGGCTTTGTTGGGTATTTTACCCGCCAGAGCATATTTTTAATCGGTATGCAAATTTTAACGATTCAGATGACTTTTTGAGGGTTCGGACAATATTTTCAAAAACTTACCAAAAAGATTTATTTTTCGGGAACGTGTTTGGACTTTTTGGGCTTATTTTTAAGCTTAGTGGGCTCAAGACTTGTTTTTAAACGTTTTAAAATAACAATTAAGGGTCCATTATCTCGTAGTTAACTATTTAATTATTTACTAAGCTCCCCTAAACCTAAACCTAATTATATCATCCTCCCACACCCCTCCACTTCACTTTCTCTCGGCTTTCAGCAGCCAACCCCAAGCAATCCATCAGCCAATTTTTCTCTTTCAAAGAAAATTCATTTGGTGCTTCATCGACGTTTGTTTCTTCGACTTTCTTGCGTAGAATACATCAAGGCACGCATGTTCTTCCCTTGAGCATCATCCATGCTGATATTATGTGTAAAGTTTGTGTGAAAGTATTTAAATCTTTCGATCTATGCATATGTTTTCCTCGGCGTTGGTTTTAGCTTAAACTATTGCATTTTTTTGGTGTTCACTCTCGTTTTTCATGCTATTGTGCAAGGGGTGGTTAGCTGCTGTTGCTAGGGGGCCAAGACATGTCATGGATTGAGGGATATAGTGCTGGTGTTGAGACTTGAGGAGGATTGTCTTTGATCGTGAGTGGTGTCCATAGGATGGCTCGGCTTTGGGGGAGATCACGTACAAGGGTCGGGCCAGCAATACAAAGATCGATCTAAGCCATGTACAAGACCCTGGTAGGTCTGATACAAGGCCAGGAAAGGTTCGAGACGTGCTGGAACCAGCCCCAAGTGTGATCGATCGAGTGGAGAGGAGATTAGTCGTGGTGTGCTTCCTTGTGTGGTTTGGAGTGTGCAAGGGTCGAGCGCTGGCATGCGGCTGTAAGCTCGATTCAAGGGAGTTCGGCAAGTTCCTAGAGTGGCTTAGACGAGGTCGAGTCATGGCTGGTCCAATTGGTTTTGGGCTAGGGACGAAAACTTGGATGGGTGTTGCACATAGGGTTCGAGTAGGTTAATGAGGAAATTTTCCAGCAGCTTTCAGGTCATGGCTGAGGGGTTTAAGGGTCTATTCTTGATGGTTTTAGGGCCTTTTTAATGTTTATAAGGTTTAGTAAAAAGTTGGGAAAAATTTGGTTGAGTTTTGAGTCGATTCGGGTTAAAACCGGAACCCCGGTCCAAGTTTAAGAACGAATCGATTAAGTTTTGAAACGAGTTTGAGTTTACGTCTAAAAAATATTTATAATTTTGTTTTGGGATTCTTTAAGGAGTTTGGTAAGGTTCGGATCAAAGTATGGGGGTCAGGGGTAAAATGGTCTTTTTGGGTTTCCTACGGCAAAATGGTCATTTTCCACTCGGGGTGAGATTTTGGTCCTGGCAGCACCCTGATCACAATTTATCATGTTTTTAAATGTTTATGAATCACGATCACGATTTTTATTAATTTTTGAAACATTCGCTGTTTGCTTGATTTTAAGAAAATTTACGCATGTGCATAATTTTGATAAGTGATGAAAATTAAGTTGTTTTGAATGATGGGAACTAGTTGTGGCTATTGAAGTATACGTAAATTTCTTAAGATGTATATGTAAATGATGATGATAAGGCCTAGGTACAATTGATGGGTAACTGTAAGGCCCGAGATTTAATTACTGTAAACAGACGTTGATTAATTGACATGATTGAGGTTATATGAACTTGAATGGAGAAGCCGGGCGTCGTTGCATTGTGAGCCAAGATTTTGGACAGAACCTCTGGCGCCCGAGCGGTAGCAAATAACCGCCCGAGCGCCAGTGTCGCACAAGAGTAGGTAGGGTTTGGACAGAACCTGTTACGCCCGAGCGGTAAAGAGTTACCGCCCGAGCGCCAATGGACAATAGCTAAGTATTCGGGCAGAGTGTTCCGCGCCCGAGCGGTACATTTTAACCGCTCGAGCGTCGCTGAAGTTTTGTGGAAAATCAGCCACGTTTCAATTTCATGCAAAGTGATATATATATATAGGAAGTGCAGGTCATTCCTCTTCAGAATTCTGAGAAAAGGGTTGAGGAGGATTATGAAAAAATCCTTACGCCTTTTACCTTATAGATTTGTGATTTGCGAAAGATCCGCCCGTCTGATTTTCAATCCGACTTCAGTATTGTGTTCCTATCAACGCAGGCTACAACTGGACGTAAGTTTTGTTACGTTTAGACATGATTTGAAATTATGATATTGTCAGAATTGAATATGAATCAGATATGATGTTTCTGCTACAGTAGGCATTGTAAAATTGAAGTTAGATTAAAGAATAGACTGGTTATACAATTGTTATGATTTTCAGAGTTGAATTGATTGAGATTTGATATCAGAGTTGAGTTATTACTGATCTTAAGTGTACCGATATTGAGATTAGGAATTGTATTGGTACTGATTATGAATTCTGGTAGTATCTCTGTGATGTTGAGATTGATGGGGTTATCGAGACTGTATCGTTATGCCGTCGAAACATCTGTCGATTTAGATTGGTCAGATTCAGTAATGATTTCGATTGCATCATGATATCGTTGATATGAATTAGATTGTGCCTTGTTCAGATATGGATCAGAGTATGTATTGATTTGAGTATTGATCAGAACAAGTATTGAATTGATTTATATACTGATATTGTATTTATGCGATTGTCATTGCCCAACTGGGTATGGACAGATTGGAATACGAGACTTTGTCTTCATCAGACCGAGAAGAGAAAGGTATAAATTGATGTTAATTGGGAGATCGACTTGAGTTAGATTTAACTCGAGTTTTCCTTAACCACATACTTGTATGGTATAGTTTTTATACCTTTGTGTTTTAATGATTATGTTATTCTATTGAATTAGAAATAGAAAGCAGAGCTATTGAGTGAGAGTCACTGACAGAGGGGTTAGATTTCGACAGTATAGTCACTAACCCATTGCACATTGTCAGACTAGGCCTAGTCTTGGTAGATACGCCAAGGCACTGGACGTTTGGTGTATCGATATGCTTAAGATACAGACATTGTTCTTATTGTAGATTATTCGATACAGCTAGACCAAAGTCCAGAAATAAGAACGTACTGCCACCGCGACTGGTAGTAGTAGGTGGGAGACTTGTTACGTTCTTATTCACCGGGATCCCTAGATTAGAATGAGAGATGAGTCGAGTCTTAGATATCGAGACTAGAACTTGATTACAGATTTGTATTGATTTATGTTTCGTAGATTACGATTCAGATATTATTTACAGATTGGTATTGATACATGTTGGTTGATTATGCTACATGTGATAAGATATAATTCATGCTTTTATGTTAATTCAGTTAACTGCATTATACATTATTTATACTGGGATTTATTCTCACCGGAGTATCCGGCTGTTGTCTTGTTTGTATGTGTGCATGACAACAGGTGGGGCAGGATCAGGGTCAAGAGGATGATGAGAGATCGAGATTAGAGTTGTGATTTCGGACTTGGATGTAGACTTGGTTTAATACTGGAAACTAGTAGTTGAACCTTAGACTAGTTTGAATAATTGTTGTACATTATTATACTTTTATACTGAGATATCTATTAGTTAAATTCCATTACGTTCCACACTTATATTTTAAAAAGAAAATTTTTTTTAGACCCTGTTTATCTTAATTGATAATTAAATCCCAAAGATGATTAAGGAGATGATTAGCGTCCGGGTCCCCACAGTAACATTGTCACTGATGTCCGACAGCCGCCGGGTACCGCGGTTCTATGTATGATGGATCCATCGTAAATGATGAATGATGTACGATAGTCACTACTAATGAACTGAATTCACTAAAGGAAATGATGAATGATGATCGATGAATGATGATTAACGATGAGCTGTTTTGACATGTTACGAATTAATACGACACGTTTACATTATGCTTTTAAAGTTTATGAAAGGTATGTTGATTATATGATATTTTCATTGATGTGTGCTACGTATATATACTTTTTATTTCTGGTACAGGTGTGTTGATTCTTTAGACTCACTAGACGTGTGTGATGCAGGTGAGCATGATATCAAGGGGACTCGATGTGTCGAACTCTTAGTCGGCAGGACTAGTGGGGCGACACGACCCGAGGACCACAATTTTTCTGTACATTTATAATTTTATGAGTTGAGAGTATTTGAGTATTTTTATATATGCTGTTTTATCTGCTCTAATTGATGTCAGGATTTTTCTTGTTTACGTTTCCGTTATATTTTTATTGGCAAATACTTATGATCATTTTTAAATGGTAATTTTATTAGGACTGCATGCATGCAAGATATTCAAACGCTTATTTTCAAGATGTGAGCTTTATATAAATAAAAATTACGTATTTTAAATAAGTAGATATTTTATCATTAGAGACAAGAATATGATCGTTTTGAAAGTTTCGATACTATTTTTTGAAATTGAAATGGTGAAATTCGTCTTGCTGGACATTTTCTCGAGCCTAAACTGGTCAATTTTGGTCAACTGGTTCAGTTCAAATGGTCAGCTGCTCAATTGGTCATTCAGTTAAACTGGTCATCTGCTCAACTGGTTCAGTTTCAGTTGGTCCGGTTCAGTTCGGTTTTAGTTTGATCAACTGGTCCAGTTCAATTTCAGATCTTCATTGTCATTTATCCACATCTTAAGCTTCGATTCAGACTTTGATTACTGAAGATGATTTGTAGATCATTGTCTCATCTCTCAACGTATACTGAATCACTTCATTCCAATAACCAAGTTGAGATATATGATCAAAATACAACAAATGCTCATACCCAACTAATTGTTGTTTTTGGGAAATCAGTTTGATAATTCAACGATCAGTTTGGCTAGAAAACATCCGATTTTACCCAACTGATGGGAAATAAAACTTGTTCCAAACTGAGTTTTCTGATCAGTCAATTAGTGGATTTTCATTTGAATCAACCAGCTGAGAGATATTATCAAAACACGAAAGCTTGCCAGAAATTCAGTTTGGCTAAATTCAGTTATCTTCTTGTATTTGCAACTTCACACGTGAGTAGATATGTTAAAACTACAATAAGAAGTTTTTTTGACATCAAAATCAAGATTACAAACAAGAAATGTTCCAACACAGTTACTAGGAGCAAGGTGTGAAAGAGCATTGGTTTTAGGTGTTCAAATGCGCAACGGAAGTTCAAAAATCTTTTCAAGGCATGAAAACCGAAATTTTAAAGAAAAATTTGAACACCTCATGTACTAGCATGTAACATATACAAAAACACAAACTATGACATTCATAGGGTGTTATGAAATTTTACCTATCAATCTCAAAGATTGATGTGTAATGGCTCCAACCAAGGTGTAAACAACTTGGCTCTTCAAAAGCAAGACAAATCTACAAGCTCTCCTTGTTTTTGAGTCCTTCCTTCAAAATCAAGCCCACCACCAAACTTAAAATATCCACGTTACACTTGCAATAGAAAATTTAGGGTATTTTTCTTTGAGAAGAGAATTCATTCTCCAACAATTGAAGAACAAAATTTTTTTTTTAGAGAAAAAGAACAAGAATTTCGGCCAAGTGTATGGGAGGGAAAGAGTGAATGAGTTGTCTTGGTGTGTGAAAAAGTAGAGACCAACTTTAGCATGCCATGCAATTTTTTAATCAAAACTAATCCTCAACTCTTCACCTCTCATGCATGCTTTTGACTTGGGCTTGTAACAATTACAAGGCCCATGGACTTTTATTTAAATATCCCAAACATATTTGAGTCCATTTAAAGTTTACTTGATTTTACTCAAGCCCACTAGTTTAATAATTATTTCTAATTGGGCTCTACAAGGCCCAATGTTATTTAATTAATCCAACACTTGAATTAATTTAATTTAGTCCATAATAATGTTTATGAAAATCACAATTTTCAAATACATAATTTATTTGGCCAACTTTTAATTTAGGAACACTTCCCAAATTAAAAGTTACATTCTCCTTATAGATGTCATACTTCTATTTTATTTACGCTTATAAACTTCTTTATAAGCCGTTCAACACATTGAACTATTTTACTTCTCAACGGGATCTAGAAAGCTAGTTTTTGTGTGGCCCTCAATGGTTCATGGATACAACTAGCCGTGGGTTCACATCTCCATGTGATTCGGACTAAACATGTCCTTATATGAGCATACCCCAATTGCTCCATTCTTACTTATCAACTCCTTGATAACAAGAATGTCATAACTCAAGTCTGATAGTACCCAACCAATCATGTTAAACGCCTAGCAGCATCGCTTACATGATTCCCTAGGTATCAAATGATAGTGCCTGCAAGAACCATTCAATTATGGTTAGCGTACAGTACGGTCCTTCAACTCATATATCCCGATCGATTCGACAACCATTGGTATATCGAGAGTTGTCAATGAATCGATACTATGTGTCATGTCGTAGTTGCATCGATGGTGTATTCTATGAAACCCCTTTCATAATTATCATCATACTCTGATCAGAGATTTCATACTACACATACATGAGAACACATAGGATATCCATACCCGAAGGTAAGCGGTGAATCCCTGACTACAATGCATCGACTACTATATGTTTCGACAGAACACCCAACCTTGCCACCTGATGACCTCTTGAGAGTCGGTAAACAAGTCAAAGTGTAGTGCTAGCACATAGAGTCTCAATGTTGTCCCGGGTCATAAGGACTAATGGTGTACAACCATAAACTAGGACGTTTCCACTCGATAAGTGAGAACCACTTAGAAAGTCCTTTATGGAGAGTTGTTCAGTGCACTCTACAAGGAGCACCTATCTGCATCTCGGACATCACAATGTCCCCTACCAATGAAACATGGTACTCACATCGCAGATATTAGTCTCGAACTCGAGCGGCCTATATCCTTCTTAGCGGCGGCTGAATCGACTAGGAACTATTTAGAATATACAGTATTCCAAATATGAGTTTCATGATACTCATCATATGAGCATCTCATATTCTTTCTACTATTTGTATATTCAAGGACTTTATCTATGCAACTAGCATGGGTATACAGATAAAGAAGTCCCAAAACAATAAATTAAAATATTATTAAAATAAAGACTGTTCATACATAGAGTTTAAACATGAACCCTCGGCCAACACTTGGCTCGACGGGCACCTACTCTAACAATCTCCCACTTGCACTAGAGCCAACTACCCATATGCTTCAAACCCATCGATTCGCGATGCTTCTCGAATAATGGTCCAGGTAAAGGCTTAGTTAGCGGATCAGCAACATTATCTGCGGAGCCGACTTTGTCAATCGTGACGTCTCCTCTTTCCACTATCTCTCGAAGGATGTGGTACTTTCTCAGTATATGTTTGGACTTCTGATAAGACCTCGGCTCCTTTGCTTGATCAATGGCTCCCGTGTTATCACAAAACACCAGGACAGGAGCAACTCCATTAGGAATGACGCCCAACTCTTGGACGAAATTCCTTATCCAAACAGCCTCCTTTGCTGCAGCTGATGCAGCAATGTATTCTGCCTCAGTGGTGGAATCCGCTATACTATCTTGCTTGGAACTCTTCCAAGAGACAGCAGCACCATTGAGCATGAATATGAATCCAGAGGTTGACTTCGAGTCATCGATATCGCTTTGGAAGCTAGAGTCGGTATAGCCTTCCAATTTCAGTTCTCCACCCCCATAGACCAAGAACAATTTATTGGTCCTTCTCAAATACTTGAGGATGTCTTTGACAGCTTTCCAATGTGGAAGACTGGGGTTCGATTGATATCTACTCACTACACTTAGTACGAAAGCCACGTCAGGACATGTAGATACCATCCCATACATGATGCTACCAATCCCAGATGCATACGGAATGCGTGTCATCGCCTCTATCTCTGCATCAGTCTTGGGAGACATAGACTTGGATAGGGACATGCCATGACACATTGCTAGATGTCCTCTCTTGGACTCATCCATCGCGAACCTCTTCACGATGGTATCAATGTATGTGGACTGGGTGAGACCAAGCAATCTTCTTGATCTATCTCTATAGATCTGTATTCCCAATACAAAAGATGCTTCACCCAAGTCCTGCATCGAGAACTTACTCGCTAACCATATCTTAGTTGATTGCAACATTTTTACATCATTCCCAATGAGTAGAATGTCATCAACATACAGCACCAGGAATGTCACAGCACTCCCACTGACCTTCTTATACACACAGGGTCCCTTAGGATTTTTAGTAAAACCAAACTCTTTGATTGTACTATCGAATCAAAGGTTCCAACTCCTAGATGCCTGCTTTAGACCATAAATAAATCTCTGAAGTTTGCATACCATATGCTCACTTCCGACAGATGTAAACCCTTCGGGTTGAGACATGTAAATCTCTTCCTTAATATCCCCATTAAGAAAGGCTGTCTTGACATCCATCTGCCATATCTCATAGTCATACCATGCAGCTATGGCTAGCAATATCCTTATGGACTTGAACATTGCAACTGGAGAAAAGATTTTCTCAAAGTCAACTCCTTGTCTTTGAGTATATCCTTTTGCCACCAATCGCGCCTTGAAGGTCAATACCTTCCCATCCGCCCCAAGTTTCCTCTTGTAAATCCATTTACACCCTATGGGAACAATTCCCTTAGGTGGATCCACGAGATTCCACACTTGGTGCGAATTCGTGGAATTCATCTCAGATTCCATCGCTTCAAGCCACTTGGATGAATCGGCATCAGATAACGCTTCCTTGAAGGTCCTTGGATCACATCCATGGTTAGGCTCATCATGGCCTTCTTCAAGAAGCAGACCATACCTCATAGGTGGTCTCGAGACTCTCTCGGATCTTCTAGGAGCTTGTATCAATTCTCTTGGCTCTTCGGGTGTGGGTTCTATAATTGTGGGTGTCTCTCAAACCTCTTCGAGTTCTATCATCTCCCCTTTTCTATCTAATAGAAATTCCTTTTCCAAAAAGGTTGCATTCCTAGAAACAAACACTTTTGTTTCTTGGGGATGATAGAAGTAGTATCCAATCGAATTCTTTGGATATCCCACAAAGTAACATAAAATGGATCGACTATCCAATTTATCTCCCACTACCTGCTTCACATTAGCAGGGCACCCCCATATTCTAAGATTACAATATTTGGGTGGCTTACCCATCCATATCTCATATGGTGTCTTATCAACTGCCTTTGTATGGACATTGTTCAACAACAGTGCCGCTGTCTCAAGCGCATATCCCCAAAAGGATGGCGGCAACTCCGTGAACCCCATCATAGACCGAACCATGTCCATCAAAGTCCGGTTACGACGCTCCGAAACACCATTCAACTGTGGTGTAGCGGGCGGAGTCCACTGCGAGAGAATCCCATTCTCCCTAAGATACTCTTGGAACTCGGCACTCAAGTACTCACCACCTCGATCCGATCGAAGTGTCTTGATGCTTCGTCCCAACTGTTTCTCTACTTCACTTCTGAATTCTTTGAACCTTTCAAAGGCTTCAGACTTGTATTTCATCAAATACACATACCCATACCTCGAAAAGTCATCGGTAAAGGTGATGAAGTAGGCATGTCCATGTTTAGTGGTGATGCTAAGCGGACCGCATACATCGGTATGGATCAAATCTAATAACCCTTTGGCTCGCTCCACATGGCCCTTAAAAGGAATTTTGGTCATCTTTCCTTTCATACAGGATTCACAAGTCGTGAGAGCATTAATATCAGATAAATCAAACATGCCTACTCCCACTAGCTTGTTCTTCCTTCTTAGGGAAATATGTCCTAATCGAGCATGCCATAATTGTGCCGAATTTAGAGTATATTGTTTTCGCTTGTTTGTTGTTGTTATTGCTTGGACATTGTTTAGTGGAATATTTTTGTATTTTAAGGTGTAGAGATTGTTTTCAAGTTCTCCAGTACCAATTAAACATTCATTCTTGTAAATGTTGCAAACACCTTTGCTAAATAAACAAGAAAATCCATCTTTATCAAGCATAGAAATGGAAATAATGGTTTTTACCAAATCTGGTACTAACAAAACATCTCTCAAAATTAACTTAAAATCATTGTTCAAAAGCAAGTAAACATCTTCAATAGCATTGGCAGCAACTCTTGCTCCATTGCCCATCCTCAAGAAGATCTCACCTTCCCTAAGCCTTCTACTTCTTCCCATCACCTGCAAATCATTACAGAGATGTGATCCACATCCGTTATCCAATACCCAAGAAGTAGAGTTAATTGAAATGTTTACTTCAATATAGAACATACCATTTTCAGAACTCTTTTGGGCAAGATATTCCCTACAATTACGCCTCCAATGTCCAGGCTTCTTGCAGTGATGACAAATATCAGCAGTCTTGTCAGCCTTCACTGGTATGGCTGCCACAGCGGGAATCGGAGTCTGCCTCTTCAAGGGCACGTTCTTCTTGGGACATTGGAAAGAACGCTTCTTTCCCTTCCCACGTGGATCGGTCTTCGTACCAGATGAAGAACCCACATAAAGAACCGGCTTCTCTTTCTTGATGGTGGACTCAAAGGTCACAAGCATGTTCACCAACTCCTCAAGGGTCGGCTCCATCTTGTTCATTTTGAAGTTCACCACAAAAGGATCAAATGAGCTAGGCAATGACAATAGCAACACGTCGGTGGTCAGCTCCGAAGGCAACATCAAATCCATGCCAACGAGCTTGTCCACGAGCCCAATCATCTTTAGGCCATGCTCATGGACCGAGGCCCCATCTCGCATGCGCAAAATGATCAGCTCCTTGATGGTAGCATGCCTAAGAGGCCGAGTCTGCTCACCAAAGAGCTCCTTGAGGTGCAAATGAATGTCAGCAGCATTCTTTGCATCCTCAAAACGCCTCTGCAGCTCATCATTCATAGAAGCCTGCATATAACACCTAGCCTTCAAGTCATGGTCACACCATTCCTTGTAAGTCTGCAATTCCTCAGGAGTGCAGCTAGTCGGAGCCTCAACAGGGGGCGACTCAGTCAGTGTGTATGCTATCTTTTCCGAGTTCAAGACGATTTTCAGGTTTCTTAGCCAAGTAAGGTAATTAGGTCTGGTTAATACGTGTTTTTCGAGAATAACAGACAGCGGATTGCGAATCGAAGACATTGTCAAATTTGTACTGAAAAGTAAAACAGATAAATGTTAATGACTATTTTAAAATATTTAATAAGATATAAAGTATGGACTTTTATTTATAAATTTTCACTCCCACTGTTTTGACATTTTCACTACCCTCTAGTGAAAACGGGAAACTCCTTTCCTCAGTAGGTACGAAAGGTCCAATTAGCGAATTATGATCCCGAATAATATCAGCCAATCACAATTCCTAAAAGGTTGTTTCCAATTGCATCACCATGCAACCCTCTACGTAAACTTTTGTCTCACGTTTGATTAGGACCCAATAATATGACGTCGTTCATCTTCACGTGTCAAGCCTTACCCATCGATGTTGAACCTTAATGGACGGTCGCCATGAGTTCCCTCAATAATATGAGCCGAAATCATGGGAGTTCCACGTAGTTCACATCACAATATCAATGGATGTCACAGCTTTCCGGCACCTAGGGCCCCCCCAATAATATGAGCCGAGCCCCGAGCACAGGTAGCGTTCATCATGCACCCATTGTCGATGGAAGACATGGAAATTATAAACAAATTTATAAATTCTCCTTTCGGGCTTGATATTAATTTTGAATCTTATTCAAAATGAGGGTTTTTTAATTTCGAAAGGTCTCATCATTAATTTTATTTAAAAGCTCGCCATGTTTGATCGTATGTTTGCCGGATTCATGCAACTATGTTATTATCATAATAATAACGCACATACTCATTATTTATAACATATCATGCATATATTATAAACAATAAACAAAACAAGGATGATCAATCGCCCCAAAACTAATGGCCCGTGTGAGCTAAACACGGGCCTAGGTCCAATCCTAGGGAAATGCATGGGATGCAAATGCAACTATTACATTAGCTTCCAATATTTACTTGTCTTCGATCTTCATAATCATCATGGCCACCATCTTCCAATCTTGATCATCCACTATACTAATATTTACAAATAAATATCCATGGCAAATAGGGATACATCTCATGGGGGTGGGAACGGGCCATAAACCAAGCCCACTTTAAATTTGATAATTATTACAATCATTCAACACAAAAACTATTTCTCATGCGGTTAGAAATCGATCTCAATATAATATTATGTATATGCTACACAAATTAGTACCCTTTGCTCTGATACAACTTGAAAGAGGATCGGTTTTAGGTATTCAAATGCGCAACGGAAGTTCAAAAATCTTTTCAAGGCATGAAAACCGAAATTTTAAAGAAAAATTTGAACACCTCATGTACTAGCATGTAACATATACAAAAACACAAACTATGACATTCATAGGGTGTTATGAAATATTAACTATCAATCTAAAAGATTGATGTAATGGCTCCAACCAAGTTGTAAACAACTTGGCTCTTCAAAGGAAAGACAAATCTACAAGCTCTCCTTGTTCTTGAGTCATTCCTTCAAAATCAAGCCCACCACCAAACTTAAAAGTTCCACCTTACACTTGCACTAGAAAATGTAGGTTATTTTTCTTTGAGAAGAGAATTGTTTCTCCAACAATTGAAGAACAAAATTTTTTTTTGAGAGAAAAAGAACAAGAATTTCGGCCAAGTGTATGGGAGGGAAGGAGTGAATGAGTTGTCTTGGTGTGTGAAAAAGTAGAGACTAACTTTAGCATGCCATGCAATTTTTTAATCAAAATTAATCCTCAACTCTTCACCTCCCAAGCATGCTTTTGACTTGGGCTTGTAACAATTACAAGGCCCATGGACTTTTATTTAAATGTCCCAAACATATTTGAGTCCATTTAAAGTTTACTTGATCTTACATAAGCCCACTAGTTTAATAATTATTTCTAATTGGGCTCTACAAAGCCCAATGTTATTTAATTAATCCAACACTTGAATTAATTTAATTATTTGGACTCTACTAGGTCCACTAGTGTTTAATTAATTCAACACTTGAATTAATTTAATTTAGTCCATAATAATGTTTATGAAAATCACAATTTTCAAATACATTATTTCTTTGGCCAACTTTTAATTTAGAACACTTCCTCAAATTAAAAGTTACATTCTCCTTATAGATGTCATACTTCTATTTTATTTACGCTTATAAACTCCTTTATAAGCCGTTCAACACATTGAACTATTTTACTTCTCAAAGGGATCTAGAAAGCTAGTACTTGTGTGGCCCTCAATGGTTCATTGATACAACTAGCCGTGGGTTCACATCTCAATGTGATTCGGACTAAACATGTCCTTATATGAGCATACCCCAATTGCTCCATTCTTACTTATCAACTCAAAGATTACAAACAAGAAATGTTCCAACACAGTTACTAGGAGCAAGGTGTGAAAGAGCATCGGTTTTAGGTGTTCAAATGCGCAACGGAAGTTCAAAAATCTTTTCAAGGCATGAAATCCAAAATTTTAAAGAAAAATTTGAACACCTCAAGTACCAGCATGTAACATATACAAAAACACAAACTATGACATTCATAGGGTGTTATGAAATTTTACCTATCAATCTCAAAGATTGATGTGTAATGGCTCCAACCAAGTTGTAAACAACTTGGCTCTTCAAAAGCAAGACAAATCTACAAGCTCTCCTTGTTCTTGAGTCCTTCCTTCAAAATCAAGCCCACCACCAAACTTAAAATATCCACCTTACACTTGCACTATAAAATTTAGGGTATTTTTCTTTGAGAAGAGAATTCATTCTCCAACAATTGAAGAACAAATTTTTTTTTTGAGATAAAAAGAACAAGAATTTCGGCCAAGTGTATGGGAGGGAAAGAGTGAATGAGTTGTCTTGGTGTGTGAAAAAGTAGAGACCAACTTTAGCATGCCATGCAATTTTTTAATCAAAACTAATCCTCAACTCTTCACCTCCCAAGCATGCTTTTGACTTGGGCTTGTAACAATTACAAGGCCCATGGACTTTTATTTAAATATCCCAAACATATTTGAGTCCATTTAAAGTTTACTTGATTTTACTCAAGCCCACTAGTTTAATAATTATTTCTAATTGGGCTCTACAAAGCCCAATGTTATTTAATTAATCCAACACTTGAATTAATTTAATTTAGTCCATAATAATGTTTATGAAAATCACAATTTTCAAATACATTATTTATTTGGCCAACTTTTAATTTAGGAACACTTCCCAAATTAAAAATTACATTCTCCTTATAGATGTCATACTTCTATTTTATTTACGCTTTTAAACTTCTTTATAAGCCGTTCAACACATTGAACTATTTTACTTCTCAACGGGATCTAGAAAGCTAGTTTTTGTGTGGCCCTCAATGGTTCATTGATACAACTAGCCGTGGGTTCACATCTCCATATGATTCGGACTAAACATGTCCTTATATGAGCATACCCCAATTGCTCCATTCTTACTTATCAACTCTTTGATAACAAGAATGTCAGAACTCAAGTCTGATAGTACCCAACCAATCATGTTAAACGCCTAGCAGCATCGCTTACATGATTCCCTAGGTATCAAATGATAGTGCCTGCAAGAACCATTCAATTATGGTTAGCGTACAGTACGGTCCCTTCAACTCATATATCCCGATCGATTCGACAACCATTGGTATATCGAGAGTTGTCAATGAATCGATACTATGTTTCATGTCGTAGTTGCATCGATGGTGTAATCTATGAAACCCCTTTCACAATTACCACCATACTCTGATCAGAGATTTCGTACTACACATACATGAGAACACATAGGATATCCATACCCGAAGGTAAGCGGTGAATCCCGGACTACAATGCATCGACTCCTATATGTTTCGACAGAACACCCAACCTTGCCACCTGATGACCCCTTGAGAGTCGGTAAACAAGTCAAAGTGTAGTGCTAGCACATAGAGTCTCAATGTTGTCCCGGGTCATAAGGACTAATGGTGTACAACCATAAACTAGGACGTTTCCACTCGATAAGTGAGAAGCACTTGGAAAGTCCTTTATGGAGGGTTGTTCAGTGCACTCTACAAGGAGCACCTATCTGCATGCTCGGACATCACAATGTCCCATACCAATGAAACATGGTACTCACATCGCAGATACTAGTCTCGAACTCGAGCGGCCTATATCCTTCTTAGCGGCGGCTGAATAGACTAGGAACTTTTTAGAATATACAGTATTCCAGATATTAGTTTCATGATACTCATCATATGAGCATCTCATATTTTTTCTACTATTTGTATATTCAAGGACTTTATCTATGCAACTAGCATGGGTATACAGATAAAGAAGTGCCAAAACAATAAATTCAAATATTATTAAAATAAAGACTGTTCATACATAGAGTTTAAACATGAACCCTCGGCCGACAATAAATTCAAATATTATTAAAATAAAGACTGTTCTATGCAAATGGCCCCATGAACTGCATTGAACTGAACCGGTAAGTGACCACCGGGTGAAGTAATGAGCGTCTGATCAGACTAATGCCACAGTATACTGGGTGGAACTGAACTGACCGGTAAGTGACCACCGGGATGAACTGAACTGAACCGGTAAGTGACCACCGGGTGAAGTAATAATCCCATGACAGTGAAGTGGCCACAAGCAATATCGCATAAATCTCAAAAATGAATATTTTATATATTTTTATGCATGTAAAATAATTAATCACATAATTAAATATCCTGTAATAATTTTACCACATCGGTTGGATCGTTCCCAGGCTCGCTGCGACCTTAATCTCACATGAAAAATATTCAAATGGTTTAACTTGACCAAACTTTGTAATTGACTCCAAAAACGAGACAATTACGCCCAATGACTTAGTATTTAATCATGACTCCGTGCCAACCCGAACCAACACCGAACCATCATTTAGTCATGATTAAAATACACCTAAAATGATGAAATAATTCTCCTAAAACTAGATTACTCGAAATTTTTTTGAATGGGGGCCAAAACATGAAACGCTCTTTCGAGAGTCACTTTGGCACATTGAACCGTAAATTCTCGTACGACCTCTAAACTATTCCGAATCACAAACGGCCAAAAACATGACCTTCCTAACTTGATGAGGTACTTTCTAGTCCAAGGCCATAGGCTAAAAGCCAACCAAGAAACCAAAATGCACCTCTGAACCGCAGCGCACTTGCTGTCAAAAATAGAGCAGAGTGCGTGAGTGTTTCCTTGCGTCGTTTGCGAGGCTAATGGCCATTGGGGCTTGAACCACCGGCCAAAACCTCTTACAAACATCCTAAGGAATGGTTTGAACCATGGAAAAGGGCCCTAGGCCAGATAGAGTTCGAACCCTACCCTAAACATTCCATACATCCCACCCGAACACTAAACCTGCACGTGGGATGTTGCTGTGGTTCTCGCTGTCATGGATCCTTCCAGTGGCCATTTGATTGACCATGGCATGATCTAGACATCAAGGGGTATGGTATGAACCGTGGCTAAGGGCTATAGAGCCAACCAAGATCCACACCAACACCACAAACCGAACTACACATGCTGTAAAAAGTGAAGGGGCCGAAGGGGGGGGGGGGCTGTTCTTGTTTCTTTTATTTGTAAACCGATTCCACCATAGACCAAACCTCGAAAGGGGGACTTGGTCACGTCTTAGACATCACAAGGAGATGTTCTAACCATGGCTATAACCCCTAGGGTAGCCAAGATCAGATCCATCTCCCTTGTCAACAAGAACAGTATTTTCGAACTCAAGAATGGCTTATTGGATGAGTTGCTGTATTTCAAAGCCTCCAGCGTACATGGGGCTTGAACGAATGGCCCGATATGATCCTAACATGTCCTAGAACATGTCTAGATGCAGCCTTGGGAGCCTGGACACGAGCAGAACCCTGAACCATCATAAACAACAGAAACGTGAAGCACAAGGGAATAAAAAAAATCTGTGCAGAATTTGACAAGAGTTGTTGTCCATATTTCGGTTTTTCATGATTCATGCTCACATGTTGGTTTATAAAAATATAAATACAACTTGATTGAAGAGCAAGGGGTGGTATATGCATGTGTGGATATTTTGTTTTTGAAAGAAAAACAAACGAGTGACGATGCGGCGCGGAGGAGGAGTGCCCTTTGCTTATTAGTTTTTCTCACTTTTCTCTCTTCTTTTCTCTAACTTTTCTCACGGTTTTTTCCTCACAATATTCACTCTGAAAGTTGCTCTGAATTTCGGTGGTGAGGGGAGGGAAAAAGGTTAGGAGAAGTGAATGGAAATTGCAAGATAGGTGGGAGATAAAAAGGTAAAACAAATCTTGCTTTCTTTGAGTTTGCTAGGAGATAGAAAGGATATAATATCAAGGGATTTTTGAGGAATATTGGATAGGTGAGTGGCCGATTATTTGCTACATAAAACCAAGGTAGGGATATTTCTTAATTACTAATTATTGGTGAATAAAAGGAAATTGATATCATACCAATGAAAAGATTAGGGAAAAGAATCAAGGGTGAGTTGTTTAAAACAATTTAAATATTTTAAAATAGCGGATGGCCGATTTTTATAAATAAAGTAGGGTAGGGAAATTGCTTAAATATTAATTATTGAAGATTAAGTGTGATAGAATTATCTCCCAAGAAAATGGATAAGGAAAGATATAAATAATTGGATGGACAACTATTTTTATATTAAATAAAGAGGGCCGAAAATCTTAAGAAAAATAAAGGGAAAATATTTCTTAATTATTGAATTTTAAATCTCTAGTGTTTTATCTACCCATTAAATATTTTAGGGAATTAAGAAATTAATTATTGAACTATATTTACTACTTAACTCAACTTATTTAAATAATTCTTTAAACCTTCTTTTATATTAAATTAACTTATTATTTATCTTAAATAAATTTTAGGAATGTTTTCTTAATATTAAAATTTATCTCTTTACTCCTACTCCAGTCCGACCTCACTTATTTAATTGAAAAGATAACAACTAAACTACTGCATGAAATAAATAAGTTCAAAGAAAAGAATTTAAATACTCATGGAATAGAAATCATTTTAATTTAAATATTAGAATTATGCGTGGCTTACACGTAGTCTAATTTACAGGTTCTATAACTCTTCCCCCCCTAAAAGAAATTTCGTCCTCGAAATTAAAACTTACTGAATAACTCGGGATAACGACTCCTCATCTTTGGCTCAGACTCCCACGTAGCTTCCTCCTCTGAATGGTTAAGCCATTTGATTTTCACTCGCTTAACCAGCTTGTTCCGAAGCCTCTTCTCCTGTCTGTAGAAGATCTGCACTGGTCTCTCCTCATAAGACAGGTTCGGAGTAAGCTACAACGGCTCGAAATTCGGGACATGCAAAGGATTTGCCATGTACTTCCTCAGCATAGAGACGTGGAACACATTGTGTACTCCGGCCAGATTCGGCAGAAGAGCAACACGATAAGCTAGCGCCCCAACTCTGTCGAGGATCTCAAATGGTCCAATGAATCTCGGACTGAGCTTCCCTTTCTTCCCAAATCGCATTACATCTTTCATAGGTGCTATCTTCACAAAGACATGATCGCCAACGGCAAACTCTAGATCTCTCCTCCTCTGATCCGCATAACTCTTCTGTCGACTCTGAGCAGTCCTCATCCTATCACGGATCTTGACTACTACCTCGGCAGCCTGCTGAATAACCTCTGGACCCAACTCTGCTCTCTCTCCCACCTCATCCCAATGAACAGGAGATCTGCACTTACGGCCATACAGTGCTTCATACGGAGCCATACCTATAGACAACTGAAAGCTGTTGTTATAGGTGAACTCTACCAATAGCAGCTTCGACTCCCAACTCCCTGAGAAATCAATAACGCAAGCACGGAGAAGATCCTCCAAAATCTGAATGACTCGCTCTGACTGACCATCTGTCTGTGGGTGGAATGCTGTGCTAAACAACATCTTCGTACCCATGGTCGAATGTAAACTCTTCCAAAAGAAGGAAGTGAATCTAGGATCTCTGTCAGACACAATCGAAACTGAAATACCATACAGTCGGACTATCTCTCGGATATACAACTCTGCATAATGAATCATGGTGAAAGTAGTCTTAATAGGCAAGAAGTGAGCTGATTTGGTAAGACAATCTACAATCACCCAGATGGCATTTGATCCTTTGACTGACTTCGGTAAATCGGTCACGAAGTCCATGGTAACATTCTCCCACTTCCACTCGGGAATAGCCAGAGGCTTGAGCAAACCTGCTGGTCTCTGATGCTCCGCCTTCACTAACTTGCAAGTCAGACACTCGGATACAAACCGTCTGATGTCCTTCTTCATTCCCGGCCACCAATACAATAACTGCAGATCTTTGTACATCTTTGTACTCCCTGGATGAATAGAGTATGGCGACATGTGGGCCTCTGATAGAGTATCTGCTCGGAGAGAATCACTGCTAGGAACCAACATCCTGTCTCGATATCTCACTATACCATCGCTCACTGTATACAAGACACTGCCCTTGGCCTCATCTCTCTGCTTCCACTTTGCCATCTGCTCATCTGCTGACTGACCACTGCGAATACGGTCTAGAAGAGAGGACTGAATAGTCAAGGTAGATAGACGGGGAACTCTACCTCGAGGATAAGTCTCTAGACCAAACCTCTGCATCTCAGTCTGAAGAGGTCTCAAAACTGTCAAATGAGCCATCACTGCGACTTTCCTGCTCAATTCATCCGCAACTACATTAGCTTTGCCCGGGTGGTAGCTAATGTCGCAGTCGTAATCCTTCACTAACTCCAACCTACGCCTCTGACGCATGTTCAGCTCTTTCTGCGTAAAGAAGTACTTGAAGCTCTTGTGGTCGGTAAAGATCTCGCACTTCTCTCCATACAAATAATGCCTCCAAATCTTCAAGGAAAATACCACGGCGACCAACTCTAGATCATGGGTAGAATAATTCTTCTCATGAGTTTTCAGCTCTCGAGAAGCATATGCTATCACCTTCCCATGATGCATCAACACTGCGCCTAAACCGAGCTTCGAAGCATCGGTATACAGAACAAACTCACTGGGCCCCGACGGCATGGCCAAAAATGGTGCTGAGATAAGAGCTTGCTTCAAAATATCGAAGCTCTTCTGACATTCATCGCTCCACACAAATTTCACATTCTTCTTGTTCAATGATGTGATTGGAACGGCAATAGAGGAGAATCCCTTAATGAGCTTCCGATAATATCCTGCTAGCCCAAGAAAACTGCGGATCTCTGATGCATTATGCGACAAAACCCAATCTCTGACTGCTGCAACCTTCGCTGGGTCTACCTCAATACCGCTGCTAGAAACAATATGGCCTAAGAATGCCACCTTCTCTACCCAGAATTCGCACTTACTAAACTTTGCGAATAACTTATGCTTCTGCAAGGTCTGCAACACTGTGGTCAGATATCTGCTGTGATCATCTCGATTCTTGGAGTAGACGAGAATGTCGTCTATGAATACTATCACAAACTGATCAAGATACGGCTGAAATACGCGATTCATGATATCCATGAAGATCGCTGGCACATTCGTCAAACCGAATGGCATCACAAGGAAATCGTAGTGGCCATAACGAGTCCTGAAAGCAGTCTTGGAAACATTAGTATCTTTCACCCTCAACTGGTGATATCCTGAACGCATATCAATCTTGGAGAAAATCGAAGCTCCCTGCAACTGGTCAAATAAGTCCTCAATCCGCGGAAGTGGATACTTGTTCTTCACTGTCACCCTGTTCAACTCTCGGTAATCAATGCAAAGCCTCATAGAGCCTCCTTCTTCTTCACAAACAAGACTGGCGCGCCCCATGGAGAAAAACTCGGGCGAATGAACTCTTTGTCAAGAAGTTCCTGAATCTGCTTCTTAAGCTCTGCCATCTCTGTCGGTGCTAGTCGGTACGGTGCTTTTGAGATCGGAACCGTACCTGGCATAAGCTCGATAGAAAACTCCACCTCTCTCTCGGGTGGCATACCAGAGACGTCCTCCTGAAAAACGTCTAAGAAGTCTTTAACAGTCGGAACATCTGCGGCTGACTGACTGGGTGCCTCGGGGACAGATATAAAAGTTGCTAAAAATGCCCGACACCCTCTATGCATGAGCTTCCTAGCCTTGACATAAGGAATAATGCGCGGTAAAGGAAAGTACCTGTCTGGCTCAAATAAGAACTATGTCATCCCAGACGGTTGGACTAGAACAGATCTCCGCTGAAAGTCGATCAAAACTCTGTTCCGCAATAGCCAATCCATACCTAGAATGATGTCAAACTCTGGCATCGGCAGTACGATAAGATCCGCATAAACAATATTGCCATGGAGCTCAAGATCTATTTCTCGGATTACATTGGTAGCTGCCATCTCCTCACCACAAGGCAATACTACTGAATAGGCTACATCTAGCCCAACGGTCTTGACCTTGAGGAAATTAGCAAAGACCTCCGAAATAAATGTGTGAGTAGCCCCTAAATCTATCAAGGCTTTCGTAGCGGAACCAGATATAAAAATTCTCCCTGAAAGGTTGGAACATCAAGCTGAACCCAATAATCACAAGAACTAACATATAGACATGCAAAGGTCAATGTTCTTCTAACTTAAATTCCCAAAATAATACTAAGTAGAGCATGCAATCCTATCGCAATTCTATGTTCAAAATCTTAACCCAAAACATTAAATCCCAAATATAAACTTAAAGCGTAAAGGTACCTGTCATGAGCATCGTATCTAGGTTCGTCTCCGTAGCATGGAGAGCGAAAACTCTGCCTTGGGTAGGCAGATTCCTCTGAGGGCACTGCGGCAGTAAGTGGTCAGGGCTACCACACTTGTAACACTTTCCTGAGCCAACCATACACGCTCCAGCATGGCGGCGTGTGCACTTAGGACAAACTGGATGCTCAAAAGTCCTCGGGACTGCGCGTCCCTGCTGTTGTTGCTGACCTCTGTTCCTCGTCAGGCAGTGAAAATGCCTCTTATTCTGCTGCTGCTGCTGCTGAGGAGGAGGGCGGTGTGGTACCTGGATTGGGCGCTTGCCCTGGCGATCCCTCTCAATATCACACTGATCCTGCTCTGCGGCTAGAGCTCTGGAGACGGCGGCCTCATAAGTAGTAGGGTCAGCCACCCTTTTATCACGGCGCAAGATCGGCCGTAGACCCACCAGAAAATTCATTAACATGGCTTTAGCATCATTCGCGATCAGGGGCACAAAATAACATCCCCTCTCAAACTTACGGATGAACTCCGTAACAGTCAGATCTCCCTGCCTCAGGCTCATGAATTCCGTGGTCAACCTGGTGCGCACCTCCTCAATAAAATATTTGGAGTAAAATACCTCCATGAAGCGTGTCCAGCTCAGAGTAGCCAAGTTCAGGGCTAGTGACGCTCCTTCCCACCATAAACGGGCATCTCCTCCGAATAAATAAGTGGCACATCGAACTCTGTCTGCATCTCCAAGCTCCATGAACTCGAAGATAACCTCGAGGGACTTGATCCAACCCTTGGCAATCATGGGGTCCGTCGTCCCTGAAAACTCCTTAGGACGCATCTTCATAAACCGCTCATAAGTAGCCTCGGGTCCTGTCGGCCTGGCTGCCATAGCATGGTTCCCCGCAAACTGTGCGAAGAACTGAGTCATCCCAGCTAGCATCTGGGCATTCATGTCAGGTGGAAGTGGAGGTGGAGGTGGTAAGTCCCTCTCCTGCCTCTGGTTCATGCCGTCCTCCTGGCGAGGCTCATCTTCTCTAGTGCGCTCGAGGGTGCGTCTAGGGGGCATATTGTTCCATACATAACCCATACGTAACCAACATGCATAATTACATAATTTATTTAAATTTAAATACTGAACAATAAAAATCTGGACGTAAAATATTTCATGAAAACATGCTGTCCAAATATTTCATGTTTTAAATAAAATGCGTAAATGTAAAACTTACAGACCGAAGACGTGACTCCATGAGCTTCTCGTGGTCAGTAGTAGTACAACCCTTTACAAGAACATAGGCTCTGATACCAGCTATAAAGGCCTCTAATTTCGTGTTTTAAAATTTATGGAAAAATTAAAAATTTTCTTTTTAAATAATTAAAATGTCTCGTTCATAAGATAAACAGATAAATAAAGTTTAATGTTAGAAATAGCAGCGGAAAAAATTATTGTTTTTCAAAATAACAATTTGAAATAATTCAACAACGATAAAAATGTTTGATCATTAAATGATAAATGTTGAAAATGAGGTCCTCGGGTTCCACTACTGTCGACCCAAGCTAGCTCACTCGTTCTCACCCTCGATCCCGACATCATCAGTACCTACAACAATCAAGTCTAGTGAGTCTAAAGACTCAGAATGCATATATCGTACATAACAAGTAAATAAATAATAAAATCGCATGCAAAGTGAAAATATCATGTCGTGAGGCATAACGTAAAATATCGTGTCATGAATAATCATAATACGTGCATAACTAAACTGAAAATCATAAGTAAAAATGTTTGCTCCGTAGAGCCCTGTCATAAAATAACATGTCGTAGTTTTGCTGTTGACATTATGTTCTACGCAAGTGGCCCCGTGAACTGCATTGAACTGAACCGGTAAGTGACCACCGGGTGAAGTAATGAGCGTCTGATCAGACTAATGCCACAGTATACTGGGTGGAACTGAACTGACCGGTAAGTGACCACCGGGATGAACTGAACTGAACCGGTAAGTGACCACCGGGTGAAGTAATAATCTCATGACAGTGAAGTGGCCACAAGCAATATCGCATAAATCTCAAAAATGAATATTTTATATATTTTTATGCACGTAAAATAATTAATCACATAATTAAATATCCTGTAATAATTTTACCACATCGGTTGGATCGTTCCCAGGCTCGCTGCGACCTAAATCTCACATGAAAAATATGCAAATGGTTTAACTTGACCAAACTTTGTAATTGACTCCAAAAACGAGACAATTACGCCCAATGACTTAGTATTTAATCATGACTCCGTGCCAACCCGAACCAACACCGAACCATCATTTAGTCATGATTAAAATACACCTAAAATGATGAAATAATGCTCCTAAAGTTAGAGTACCCGAAATTTTGGTGAATGGGGGCCAAAACATGAAACGCTCTTTCGAGAGTCACTTTGGCACATTGCACCGTAAATTCTCGTACGACCTCTAAACTGATCCGAATCACAAACGGCCAAAAACTTGACCTTCCCAACTCAATGAGGTATTGTCCAGTCCAAGGCCATAGGCTAAAAGCCAACCAAGAACCCGAAATACACCTCTGAACCGCAGCGCACTTGCTGTCAAAAATACAGCAGCGTGCGTGAGCGTTTCCTTGAGTCGTTTGCGAGGCTAATGGCTATTGGGGCTTGAACCACCGACCATAACCTCTTATAACATCCTAAGGAATGGTTTTAACCATGGCCAAGGGCCCTAGGCCAGCCACAATTCGAACCCTACCCGAAAAATTCCATACATCCCACCCGAACACTAAACCTGCGCGTGGGATGTTGCTGTGGTTCTCGCTGTCATGGATCCTTCCAGTGGCTATTTTATTGACCATGGCATGATCTAGACATCAAGGGGTATGGTATGAACCGTGGCTAAGGGCTATAGAGCCAACCAAGATCCACACCAACACCACAAACCGAACTATACATGCTGTAAAAAGTGAAGGGGCCGGGGGGGGGGGGGGGGGGGGGGCTGTTCTTGTTTCTTTTATTTGAAAACCGATTCCACCATGGACCAAGCCTCAAAAGGGGGACTTGGTCACGTCTTAGACATCACAAGGAGATGTTCTAACCATGGCTATAGCCCCTAGGGTATCCAAGATCAGATCCATCTCACTTGTCAACAAGAACAGCATTTTCGAACTCAAGAATGGCTTATTGGATGAGTTGCTGTATTTATAAGCTTTCAGCGTACATGGGGCTTGAACGAATGGCCCGATATGATCCTAACATGTCCTAGAACATGTCTAGATGCAGCCTTGGGATCCTGGACACGAGCCGAAACCTGAACCATCATAAACAACAGAAACGTGAAGCACAAGGGAATAAAAAAAATCTGTGCAGAATTTGACAAGAGTTGCTGTCCATATTTCGGTTTTTCATGATTCATGCTCACATGTTGGTTTATAAAAATATAAATAAAACTTGATTGATGAGCAAGGGATGGTATATGCATGCCTGGATATTTTGTTTTTGAAAGAAAAACAAACGAGTGACGATGCGGCGCGGAGGAGGAGTGCCCTTTGCTTATTAGTTTTTCTCACTTTTCTCTCTTCTTTTCTCTAACTTTTCTCACGGTTTTTCCTCACAATATTCACTCTGAAAGTTGCTCTGAATTTCGGTGGTGAGGGGGGAAAAAGGTTAGGAGAAGTGAATGGAAATTGCAAGATAGGTGGGAGATAAAAAGGTAAAACAAATCTTGCTTTCTTTGAGTTTGCTAGGAGATAGAAAGGATACGATATCAAGAGATTTTTGAGGAATATTGGATAGGTGAGTGGCCGATTATTTGCTAGATAAAACCAAGGTAGGGATATTTCTTAATTACTAATTATTGGTGAATAAAGGAAATGGATATCATACCAAGGAAAAGATTAGGGAAAAGAATCAAGGGTGAGTTGTTTAAACAAATTTAAATCTTTTAAAATAGGGGATGGCCGGTTTTTATAAATAAAGTAGGGTAGGGAAATATCTTAAATATTAATTATTGAAGATTAAGTGTGATAGAATTATCTCTCAAAAAAATGGATAAGGAAAGATATTAAATAATTGGATTGACAACTATTTTTATATTAAATAAAGAGAGCCGAAAATTTTAAGAAAAATAAAGGGAAAATATTTCTTAATTATTAAATTTTAAATCTCTAGTGTTTTATCTACCCATTAAATATTTTATGGAATTAAGAAATTAATTATTGAACTATATTAACTACTTAACTCAACTTATTTAAATAATTCTTTTAAACCTTTTTTTATATTAAATTAACTTATTATTTATCTTAAATAAATTTTAGAAATGTTTTCTTAATATTAAAATTTATCTATTTACTCCTACTCCAGTCCGGCTTCACTTATTTAATTGAAAAGATAGCAACTAAAGTACTGCGTGAAATAAATAAGTTTAAAGAAAAGAATTTAAATACTCATGCAATAGAAATCATTTTAATTTAAATATTAGAATTATGCATGGCTTATACGTAGTCTAATTTACGGGTTCTACATAAAGTCCTATTAGCCTAGTGTATGGGACAGAGGCGGTGATACAAGCAGATTTGAGAAAACCTTTCGCCCGACTAGATGCATATGACGAGAGGAATGGGGAATGCAGATCCCATACACTAGATCTAATCGAGGAAAATAGGGAGAAGGATTAGAGTAGGTGCCCAGCAAGCCAACTGGTGGCTCGGACTTTTATTGACTATAATGTAAAACAATAAGCACCATGAGGTCTAACTTTCAACGTAAGATCATGAAACTCATAGGAAGTGTACCGCATATTCTAAACGGATTCCTAGTCGAATCAGCCGTCTAAAATAAGGATAAAGTTCGCTTGAGCTCTAGACTAGCATCTGTGATGTAAACGACATGTTTCATTCATATGATGATGCACTGAAAAACTCTCAATCGAACTATCCAAGTGGTTCTCACTTATCGAGTGGAATAGTCCATAGTCATGGTCGTACACCATTAGTACTTTAACCCGGGACAATGTAGGGGCTATACGTACTAGCATGCACTTTGATCCGTTTTCCGATTCGATTGAGGGTCATCAGGTGGTGAGGTTAGGTGTAGTTTCAAAATACGTAGGAGCAAATTCATTGTGGTCGGGGATTTACCATTTGCCTACAAGTAAAGATATCATGTGTGATCTGATGAGTCAATAATGAAACGTTTGCCCTTTTTATTGCTTTAAAAGTATTAGAAATTTTTTTTTAAAACACTCAATTTTTGACCATACACATAAACCTCATGAAAATATTTTTATAAAATATTTTACCCTTTTAAAATAAAACATCATCCAACTAGCATTTTAAAAATCAAGTGCAATAGTCATAAAATTAAATCGTCAACTGTTTTACCTAACCTAAAAAGCAATAGATTTGAAAAGTATAGCCCATACTTAACCTCTCAAAAATCCCTCAAAAAGCATAAATAAATAGTCTTAAAATCTTTAACATAAATCATGAGTCATAAGTCGTAAATGCGGAAAAAGTAGAAGCGTTGGTCCTCGCATTGTGTGCGCCTTCAGCCCAGTCAAATCATTCCGTCAAGACCTCCCTCAACCTCACCTGCATCCATCACATCTAGTGAGTGTAAAGACTCAACACACCATCATCTTTACAGCAAGTAATACGTAATACAGTCAACATATAAGAGTGAAAAATACTTGTACTTAAATATCATTTTCATGAAGATGCATAAACTTCAATCATGAATATTTTCGTAAACATTTTATGATGCATGAACTTTAAATAGAAACATTTTCATAATGATGCATAAACTTTAAGCATAAACATTTTCTGTAACGTCCCGAAAATCAGAAAGTTCACGTGAACCACATGATGCAAATTTTTAAATTTCTTTGGTATTTTATTAAATTATTTTAAAGCATAAAATGTATGTTTATTTTATTAAATTGTGTTTAATTATTTTTATGCATAATTCATGCATGATATAATTTATTTCACGAAATTTTAAAGGTTTATGCATTAAAGATTTTTAAGTTTCATTTCGCGCTCGAACGAGGATCGGAGACCGGAGAACTTTCAAGAAAATTATTTTTATTACAAGATTAAGTTTTATTAATTAATATAAGATGTTTTAAAGGTATTTTTCAAGAATGGAGATTTATTGGGTATTTTTACTCGCATGATTTTAACTTTTAACGGTGCGCAAATTTTATCGAATCGAGGAACTTTTTGAGGGTTCGGCTAATATTTTCAAAAAACTTTCAAACACGAAATATTTTTCGGGAGTGTGTTTGGATTTAATGAGCCAACTTTTAAGCTCTTTGGATTTAAAACTCTTTTAATCTTTTAATTAAACCATTTAGGATCATTAGCTATTTGATTAATAATTAATTATTTATTATATTTGCTACCCTACACCAATAATACAACCAGCCGACACCCACCTCCTCATTCAATCATTTCTTCCTCAATTTTTCAGCAGCCAACCATGGAGAAGCTTCGGTAGTCAATTGTTTTGCAAAGGGAAATTCATCCGGGTTCCCTTGTCTCAGTTCTTGCACTTCATATCACCAAGGCACGCTTTGTACTTGTTCTTTTCTGCATCATACACGTTTATATGCTGTTGATTGGGGTCATGTGTGAAAATTTTCGATCTAAGCCTTTACATGAAGAATTTTCGGTTTTTACGTGTGTTCTTGCATTCCATGCTTTGCTACTCACGTTTTCTTGTTTGTTGTTGCAAAAGGGGGCTGCTATGAGGTGTGGCTGAAGGTTTAGGGACCAAATTATTGCTGTAAGTAGGCTGGAGTCCTTGGAGCGCAGGTTTTAGTGAGAGCCGAGATGAGTTCGTGGGTGTGTTATCTTGTCAGTGAGGAGATCGAAGGATATACAAGGACCGGCGGTGCAAGGACCATGCCGAGTCATGGATCAGACCCTGGTGGGTCTGAACCACAGCCCAGGAGGGCTCAACCATTGCTGGAAGGAATCATGAAGTCGATCGAGCTTGGGGGCAGCAAGTTGGTCGCTAGGTGAGCTTTGGGGTGGCTGTGGGTAGGCGAACTATGCTGCGTGCATGGGAGGGTATCCGTGGAGCCTTTGCATCCAGTAGGGTCCTAGAGTGGCCTTAGTGTGGTCGAGTCATGGCTGGTCGTAGGTGGGGCGGTCTAGGTTGGTGAATAGCTCGAGTGGGTGCACAAGCTTTAAGTTGGGTAACTTGCTGGATTTTTCCAGCAGCTTTTCCAGGAGGGTTTTGGTGTTTAAGAGCTCGGTTTTAGGGTTGTTAGGATCTTTTAAGAGTTTATAAGGTGTGGTAAAAAGTTGGGAAAGTTTTTGTTAAATTTCTATTCCATTCGGGTTAAAATCGGGACTACGGTTCAAGTTTTAAAACAATTTTGTTAAGTTATGAAATGAGCTCGAGTTTATGTCTAGGAATACTTATAAATATGTTTTGGGATATTTTTAGGAGTTTGGTAAGCTTCGGATGAAAATAATGAGTTTTGGAATTATCTGGGATTTAGTCACCGCACGAAACGTTAATTAAAGGATTAATTGAAACGCCTAGATTTAAGCTTAATAAAGTTATGGAAAATTATATTTAAGCTCAAATAATTATTAGAAGTCTAAGTTTTTAAATTGGGAATTTTATGCTAATATTTGGTTTAATTCGGGATTAAAATGCATTAATATGTTATAGTTAAAAATAAATTTAAAAGTCATCGATTTAAGGCAAATAAAAATATGGGAAAATTCGTGTAGACTTAAATAATTATTTGGGACATGTTAGAGTCAATGGAATTAAGAAAATGTCAAAAAGGTGAAATTTTACTTCTATGGGCAAAACGGTAATTTTTGGGTTTCCAGGGGCAAAATGGTCATTTTGCACTCGGGGTGAGATTTTTTTGTCCTAACAGCGCCCTGAGCACATTTTATCATGATTTAAATGTTTATGTGTGGGGACCCGGGCTCTAACTCAATTCTATTTGGGATTAATTGGATCTTTATTCAAAATATGGGTGAAATTTTTGCTTTTAACATTAAATCAAATGTTTATAACTCAAGCACAAGATAATTCTATATTCATTTCATTACAACAAACATAATATACATGCCTCGTTTTATTCATATTCTACAAACCAGTAATTAATTACAGTACATATCAACAGTACAACTACTAGTTCATCTGCTATGCCCGTGATCACCACGCTATTTCCATCTCTCATCTCTGTCGCGACCCTGATCCTGCCCTACCTATTGTTATGCACACATACAGACATAACAACAGCCGGAAACTCCGGTTAGAACAAATCCCAGTATAAAACATGTATGCATGCTGATACATAATCATAAATCATGCATGAAAGCAATAACCATGGCTCCATAGTCTATGAAACCGATCTATCTAAACATGCAACTCAAATCAAATCATGTCTTGACTCGAATCGACTCTACTCTAGGGATCCCGGTGTGAATAAGACGTCACTGTCTGTCACCTACCCTCCCAATCGGGGTAACTGTACGTCTTATTCCTAGACTTCGGTCAAGTCTGTATCGAATGTCTACAATCGGAGTGAATCTGCTCCTATGCGTCGATACCACCGAACATCTAGTTTGGCAAGTCTGCCAATGACTCTCCTATCTCAAATGCATGAATATAAATCTAGCAACTAATCTAGTATGTGGTTTTGTTGGGAAACTCAAATTGAATCTTATTTGAGTCGTGTCTTCCCCAAACAAAACATGCATTATACCATTGTCGTACAATGTCTGTCGATGTCGAAGTCTCGATGACGAATCTGTCACTATCAAATCTGAAATGACCATGTTGAGATGCACAATATCAAATCACAACTCAACTAATACTAGTACAGTTCAATATCAAATCTTGATACAATTCGACGGTATAATGGCATAGTTTCTTGATACCGATCAATTCAAATCTTAACATATATATCCTCAACTCATAGTCAATACCATTCCCATTTCAAACTCTGAAAATCTGCATAATCTCATGCACATGTAAGCTGGAATTCCATACAAATGGCATACGACATCCAATAACCGATCCGTTTACGATTCTACGACATCTATAATCTCAAAAACATATAATCACAAACATATCTGAATTTCCTCCACATGTTAACTTCAAAACATGCTGAAAAGATATAGAAAGTATACCCTTTTGGAGCCCTTGTCAAGAGGAACAAGAATCTCAACTTGAATTAAAGTTTGGATATGTAATTCTTTTAAAATCACAACCTTAAAGCATAAGGAGTTGAAGCTTCTCCCCACTCTCTCACGTTTTCAGCTGATGGAAAATGGTGAAAGTGAAGACTCAGCACAATTATATATATACATATGCCATGTGTCTTCATGGAATTCAAAGGTGGATTTCTCGCATGCAGCACCGCGGGTGCGGTCACTCTTCACTGCGGGTGCGCTGTGCCCACGGCATGCCTTTCATTTTCTGAAATTCGACGACCGCGGGTGCGGTACATATAAGACCGCGGGTGCGGTGACATTACCGCGGGTGCGGTTACGTTTGCACCGCGGGTGCGGTGTCATTTCTGTAAATACTTTCCAACTCTCTGTCCATCAACCGCGGGTGCACTCCTTCTTGGACCGCGTGTGCGGTGATCCTACTGTAACATGACCAATTTTCTGTCCATGCACCGCGGGTGCGGTGCTTCTCTAGGCGCGGGTGCGGTCCCTTTCTTCAAGCAACACTTCATCTTTTCATTTTATCCACATACAATCTAGGGCATTACATTTCTCCCCCTCTTAGATATTAGTTCGTCCTCGAACGTGAAATCAATTAATCAAAGTTTGTACGAACAGCAGTAAAGTCAAAAGCTGAATAAATACTCACATCATGAAAATAACTCGGGATATTTCTGTTTCATATCTACTTCTGTCTCCCAAGTCGCTTCCTCGGTGCCATGACGACTCCACTGGACTTTCACTAGGGGAATAGTCTTCGTTCTGAGCTGTTTCTCTTTCCGATCAAGAATCTGTATCGGTTGTTCGACATAACTCAACGTCTGATCTAGCTCAGCTTCGTCAGGCTGAATGACATGAAAATAATCTGGCATGTATCTACGCAGCATCGATACATGAAAAACATCATGTATTCCGGATAGAGACGGAGGAAGAGCCAATCGATTTGCTCGATCGCCAATCTTTTCAAGAATCTCGTATGGACCGATGTATCTAGGAGACAATTTCCCGCGTTTGCCAAATCTGACAACGCCTCTGAAAGGAGAAATCTTCAAGAATACTCTGTCTCCCTGATCAAATACTAACGGTCTACGTCGGATATTGGCATACTTGGCCTGTCTATCATGTGCCGTCTTCATTCTTCTCTGAATGATCTTCACCTTCTCAGTCATATCACGAATCATATCAGGCCCAAGTTCTGGTATTTCAGATATATCATCCCAATATAGAGGAGATCTGCACTTCTTGCCATATAACGCCTCAAACGGTGCCATCTCTATGCTCGTTTGATAGCTGTTGTTGTACGAGAATTCACACAAAGGTAGTGAATCTTGCCAACTAGTGCCAAAGTCTAGCACTACAGCTCTCAACATATCCTCTAAAGTCTGGATAGTTCGCTCTGACTGTCCATCTGTCTGGGGATGATAAGCAGTACTTAGGTGTAATGTCGTACCTAAAGCCTGCTGCAGACTGTGCCAAAAGTGTGAAGTGAATCGTGGATCACGATCTGATACGATAGACTTCGGCACACCATGTAATCTGACTACCTCCCATATATATATATCTCAGCCATCTGATCATGTCTGTACGTCATTCTGTACGGAATAAAACACGCTGATTTGGTTAATCTGTCAATAATGACCCAAATCGCGTCACAGCCTCGGGATGATCGAGGTAACTTCGTCACGAAATCCATGGAAATGTGATCCCATTTCCATTCTGGAATAGACAAACTCTGAAGTAAACCTCCGGGCTTCTTTCTCTCAGCCTTCACCTGTTGGCAATTTAAACACTTAGACACAAATTCGGCAATGTCTGACTTCATCTGTTTCCACCAGAACTGTGTCTTCAAGTCGTTGTACATCTTTCTGCCACCAGGGTGAATGCTGAACCGACTACAGTGCGCTTCTGACAAAATCTGTTCCTTCAACTCTGCAACATCTGGCACTACAAGACGGTTATTCACATACAGAACAAAATCATGTACCTGGTATTCTGACTGATGTCCTGATCTAACCATCTGAATCGACTTCTGAATATTCTGATCAGTTCTCTGCGCTTCTTTGATTCGCAAAATCAAATCTGGTTCAACTTGAATCGAAGCAAGTAGAAATGGTCTACTACTTGTATCAAATGCTAATCCAGACAAACAACAGTCTTCAATCATATTAGTCACACCTATGGTCGATAAGGATAGAGCACAAACCTTTCGACTCAAGGCATCTGCTGCTACATTTGACTTCCCTAGATAGTACTTGATCTCGCAATCAAAATCTTTCAGTAGATCAAGCCATCTACGCTGCCTCATGTTCAACTCTGACTGAGAAAATAGATACTTCAGGCTTTTATGGTCAGAGTAAATCTCAAATTTCTCACCATAAAGATAATGACGCCAAATCTTCAATGCAAAAACAATAGCCGCTAATTCCAGATCATGAATGGGGTATCGAATCTCGTGTGGCTTCAGCTGTCTCGAGGCGTATGCAATCACATGACCTCGTTGCATAAGAATACATCCCAGCCCTCTATGAGATGCATCACAATATACAACGAAATCACCAGTACCCGAAGGAATCATTAAGACAGGTGCACTAGTCAGCCTCTTCTTCAACTCTAGGAAACTAGATTCACAATCCGCAGACCACACAAACAGCACATTTTTCTGTGTCAACTGGGTAATCGGCTTCGCAATACTGGAGAAATCTTTGATGAATCGTCTATAGTACCCTGCTAGACCCATGAAACTGCGTATCTCTGGCACAGAAGTCGGTCTCGGCCAACTGATCACAGCTTTCACTTTACTCGGATCTACAGAAATACCGTCTCCAGATATGATATGACCCAAGAAGACAACCTGTCTCAGCCAAAACTCACACTTTGACAGTTTCGCATATAATCTTTCATTTCTCAATGTTTGCAACACAATTCTCAAATGATTGGCATGCTCATCCAAATTCTTAGAATACACCAAAATATCATCAATAAAAACAATCACAAATTCATCTAAATACCTCTGAAAGACACGGTTCATTAGTCCCATGAACACCGCTGGAGCATTCGTTAAACCAAAAGGCATGACAATAAATTCGTAATGTCCATACCTGGTTCGGAATGCTGTCTTTGGTATATCAATATCTCGTACTCGCAGCTGGTGATATCCAGATCTCAGATCGATCTTGAAATAGATAGATGATCCCTGCAACTGATCAAATAAGTCGTCGATACGAGGCAAAGGATATCTGTTCTTTATCGTTGCCTTGTTCAGCTGCCTGTAATCTATACACAATCTCATAGAACCGTCTTTCTTGCGCACGAATAGCACTAGAGCACCCCAAGGAGATACACTGGGTCTGATATATCCCTTGGCTAGAAGATCTTCTAGTTGTGCTTTCAATTCTTTCAACTCTATAGGCGCCATCCTATACGGAGCTCGAGATATAGGAGCGGTACCATGGAATAAGATCAATACTAAAATCTACCTCTCGAGCTGGAGGTAACCCTGGAATCTCGTCAGGAAATACATCTGCAAACTCCCGTACTACTGGCAAATCTGCCAATGCCGGGCTCGATTTCAGTAAATCTACTGAATAAATAAGGAACCCTTCTGCTCCTTGCTGCAACAATCTACTCATAGTCAGAGCAGATACTAAGGGAATCCGAGATCTGGAACCCTTACCATAGAATTTCCACTCCTCTGTCATTTCAGGTCTGAATCTGACAATCTTGTGAAAACAGTCTACGGTGGCTCTGTACTTAGTCAACATGTCAATCCCGACAATACAATCAAAATCAGATAAACCAAGCACAACACATTCTAAATCGATCTCATGCCCTTCAAACTGTAGTACACAATGTCTAACTGAAGTCACAGATATCAGACCACTTCCCAACGGAGAAGAAATAGACACTACAGTAGACAATGACTCGACAGGCAATGCATGTGTCAATGCAAAACGTTCTGATATGAATGTATGTGATGCACCTGTATCTATCAATACATATGCAGGATAACCGCAAAGAAAACAGTTACCTGCAATCACAGCATCTGGTGCATCTTGGGCTTGCTCTTCCGTCAATGAAAACACCTGAGCTTGTTGTCTTGGAGGTTGGCTCACTGTCTGGCCACCTCTGGCTCTAGGTTGGGACTGTGTAGGCGTGGGCTGGAAAGAATGGACAGACGAAGCTTGTCTCTCAGGGTGAGTCACTGATGCTGATGACCCTGCACCCTGAAATCTCTGTGCACCTCTCTGGGGACAGACTCTGGCAAAGTGTCCCTGTTGCCTACATAGGTTGCATCTGCCCATCACTCCCTGACACTGCTCAGTGGCATGCCTACCACCACAAGAACTGCAATAAACACCAGTATACTCTGCACTCTGGCCAGGACCTCTCTGTCTTGACCCACTGGAGCTCGACGAACTGCTCCCTGACTTCTTAAATTGTCTGCCCTTTGCCTTCAGAAAATCCTTCTTGCCACTACTACTGCTTCCACTATTAAATCGAGGAGGAGGTGGTGGAAACTGTGCGGCAGGATGTGGCGGTCTCTGACCCTGAACACTATAGAAAGCTCCTCGCTGTCTAATCAAGCCAGCCTCTGCTCCCTTTGCTCGATTCAGCGCCTCAGAAAAAGTGTTGGGTCGCCCCGTGTTCACTAGGGTAAAGATGTCCGGATTCAAACCATTTATGAATTGATCTGCAACTGCCTCATCATTCCCTGCCACGTGTGGTGCAAATCGAAGTAAGGACGAGAATTTGGCAACATACTCCTCTATGTTCCACTGGCCCTGTCTCAAGTTGGGGAACTCGGCCCCTTTGTCTTTACGATACGACATTGGAAAGAAACGTTGATAAAATTCATCTTTAAAGACTTTCCAAGTAATATCAATTACCTCGATGTTCTAAGGCTCGTTTCGCTGTTAGCCACCAACTCTTGGCCACTTCTTGCAATTGATGCCCAACCAGCTTCACTCTACGTTCATCTGTATAGGCAAGTGATTCAAATAACATCTCTATATCATCCAACCAGCTTTCGCAATCCACTGCATTTTCTGTGCCCTTCAAGGTAGGTGGATGGAACGATTGAAATCTCTTCAACAAAGTCTCCATCGGTGTCGCAGTAACGTCCATCTGAGTACCTGACGTACTACCCTGTTCCGGCACTTGACCTGCAGCTGGTTGTTGTATTCTTCTAGGCGGCATATCTGATTATCAAATAGATTAGGATACAATCTATACAATCTATCTCTAGCCCTCCTCTAATCATATACCTCTGATCCAGAATCGGTTCTGTTCAGTCTTGACAATTATATGCTGTAAATCAACTCAGATACAATACAACATATAATAGGGAAAGCAGTAAATCATGCTAGCACATCAAAAGCAAGGAAGAAGACTCGATCTACCCCCGCTCATTCTATTCTATCTCAATCTACAGAACCTACGGCTCTGATACCACCTGTTGTGGGGACCCGGGCTCTAACTCAATTCTTTTTGAGATTAATTGGATCTTTATTCAAAATGTGGGTCAAATTTTTGCTTTTAACATTAAATCAAATGTTTATAACTCAAGCACAAGATAATTCTATATTCATTTCATTACAACAAACATAATATACATGCCTCGTTTTATTCATATTCTACAAACCAGTAATTAATTACAGTACATATCAACAGTACAACTACTAGTTCATCTGCTACGCCCGTGATCACCACGCTATGTCCATCTCTCATCTCTGTCGCGACCCTGATCATGCCCCACCTGTTGTTATGCACACATACAGACATAACAACAGCCGAAAACTCCGGTGAGAAGAAATCCCAGTATAAAACATGTATGCATGCTGATACATAATCATAAATCATGCATGAAAGCAATAACCATGGCTCCATAGTCTATGAAACCGATCTATCTAAACATGCAACTCAAATCAAATCATGTCTTGACTCGAATCGACTCTACTCTAGGGATCCCGGTGTGAATAAGACGTCACTGTCTGTCACCTACCCTCCAATCGGGGTAACTGTACGTCTTATTCCTAGACTTCAGTCAAGTCTTTTTCGAATAACTACAATCGGAGTGAATCTGCTCCTATGCGTCGATACCACCGAACATATAGTTTGGCAAGTCTGCTAATGACTCTCCTATCTCAAATGCATGAATATAAATCTATAAATGCATAATCATATCAAAAGATTTGAATACAATCCATAAACAAATCATAATCATGTCAAAAGACAAGCAACTAATCTAGTATGTGGTTTTGTTGGGAAACTCAAATTGAATCTTATTTGAGTCGTGTCTTCCCCAAACAAAACATGCATTATACCATTGTCGTACAATGTCTGTCGATGTCGAAGTCTCGATGAAGAATCTGTAACTATCAAATCTGAAATGACCATGTTGAAATGCACAATATCAAATCACAACTCAACTAATACTAGTACAGTTCAATATCAAATCTTGATACAATTCGACGGTATAATGGCATAGTTTCTTGATACCGATCAATTCAAATCTTAACATATATATCCTCAACTCATAGTCAATACCATTCCCATTTCAAACTCTGAAAATCTGCATAATCTCATGCACATGTAAGCTGGAATTCCATACAAATGGCATACGACATCCAATAACCGATCCGTTTACGATTCTACGACATCTATAATCTCAAAAACATATAATCACAAACATATCTGAATTTCCTCCACATGTTAACTTCAAAACATGCTGAAAAGATATAGAAAGTATACCCTTTTGGAGCCCTTGTCAAGAGGAACAAGAATCTCAACTTGAATTAAAGTTTGGATATGTAATTCTTTTAAAATCACAACCTTAAAGCATAAGGAGTTGAAGCTTCTCCCCACTCTCTCACGTTTTCAGCTGATGGAAAATGGTGAAAGTGAAGACTCAGCACAATTATATATATACATATGCCATGTGTCTTCATGGAATTCAAAGGTGGATTTCTCGCATGCAGCACCGTGGGTGCGGTCACTCTTCACCGCGGGTGCGCTGTGCCCACGGCATGCCTTTCATTTTCTGAAATTCGACGACCGCGGGTGCGGTACTTATAACACCGCGGGTGCGGTGTCATTTCTGTAAATACTTTCCAACTCTCTGTCCATCAACCACGGGTGCACTCCTTCTTGGACCGCGGGTGCGGTGATCCTACTGTAACATGACCAATTTTCTGTCCATGCACCGCAGGGTGCGGTGCTTCTCTAGGCGCGGGTGCGGTCCCTTTCTTCAAGCAACACTTCATCTTTTCATTTTATCCACATACAATCTAGGGCATTACATTATGCATCACGTTCAGGATTTTTATGTAATTACGATAAATACGTTGCATGCTTGGTTTAAAGGAAAAATTACGTATATGCATGATTTTATTAAGTGATGAATATGATGACACGTTTTGAAGGAAGTGATTTAGTTGTGACTAATACGATGACACGATGACATGATGATATGATTGGAGATATCATGAGGGAAAAAACCCCAGAGGGAGCCCGTTTACGGGAGAAGGCCCCAGAGGGAGCCCGACGATCGTATTTCTATTGACATGATATGATGATATGATAGGCTCGGGCTCAGTTGACGGGTGAGAGTGTCGCTGGTGTCCCCCGCCACCGGGTACCGCGGTTGCACGTAGATGGATCCATCGACTGACATGATGACATGATGACACGAAAGTCACAACTAATGAACTGAATTCAATTAAAAAGAACACGTATACGTATATGATGACATGAGATGATATGTTTTGACACGATATGATTTTACACGACACGTATACGTATATGATGACATGAGATGACATGTTTTGAGACGATATGATTTTACACGACATGTATACGTATTTGATGACATGAGATGACATGCTTTGGCACGATAGGATTTTACACGACACGTTTACGTTATGCTTTTAAGTTCATGAAAGATATGTTGAGTATGATATTTTTCACTGCTGTGTGCTACGTATATATACATGTTATTCCTGATACAGGTGTGTTGAGTCCTTAGACTCACTAGGCGTGTGTGATGCAGGTGAGATTTATGATGAGGAGACTTTAGGTGCTGAACTCTGAGTAGTCAGACCTGGTGCGGAAACACGACCCGAGGACCACACGTTTTTCTGCATTACGATTTATGAGATTGAAAGGAGATAAACATTTTTACACGTTGATGATTTTAAGATTTTTATTTGTTTATGGTTATTTTAAACTGCACGATTTTAATGTCAAATATTTAAGATTATTTTTAAATGTTATTTCGAAAATGCGAGCTTATAAAAAAAAAATATTCCGCATTTTTTTTAAAACTAGTAGACGTTACAGTTGGTATCAGAGCAAGGGTCCTGTATAGGGTTGTGCCACCACCAGTTTCTGCCGCTCAGTCTTCAAGCCTCGAGTCTGTAAGCTTTTATGATTTAAATGTTAACATGATTTACGTTTTATGACGATCTACGGTATATGTTTAACTGCTTTTATGATTTAAGGATTTATTGTTTAAAAAAAAAAGTCAGATTAAATTGCATGTTGGTTACGTTTGGAATTGGACATGTCTAAGAATTCGAATATTGGGCTTTAGGAGAGGTCGAAAATGATTTGATTATATTAATTTTTGGGTTAGTAGTACTGATATTCTACTTATGGGCCATAAGTTAATCTTGAAAATTATGAAAGCTTTTGGGACTTGTAGAATTTCTAAGAAATTACTGATGGTTTGTGGTTGCTAGGTAAGTTAATTTTGAGAACTCGACGTAAGGAATAATGATTCAAAGACTACGACGATTTTTGAAAGTGTAAAATTGTAGAAATTATTTAGGATGCATGCTCTACCTTGTGGGATTTAAGGGTTGAATTGCATGAATCGAGAATTTTAAGGACCTAACTATATTAACCAATAATTTGAGGACCTAAGTGTAAAAAAAATAAAATTCTAAGGGACTCTTTTCGAAATTACCAAACTTTGGGATTAAATAATGAGTTTCGAGAATTTTAAGATTTAATGAGGATAAAATCCAAAATCTTATGAGGAAAAAAATGCAAATTTCGAAGAGTGTAAGGCCAAATGTGGGGACCCGGACGCTAATCATGTTCTTAATCATCATTGGGACTAATTAATCAATTATAAAACAGGGTCTAATTTTTTTTTTTAAAATGCGAAACGTAGTGAAATAAAACGTATATACATCTCAGTATAAAAGTACAGGTCCTGTACCACATACATTTATTCAACTAAGGTTTAACAGCTAATATCACGTGTCTAACCCTATCTCTAATCCAAGTCCGGAGCCTCCACTCTAATCACGATCTCTCTTCATCTTCTCAACCCTGAACCTGTCCCACCTGTTGTCATGCACACATACAAAACAAGACAACAGTCGGATAACTCCGTTGAGAATAAATCCCAGTATAAACAATGTAAACATGCAATTATATAAAAACATATATAAACGCATAAATAAGATATCATTAACATGTAGCAACTCAACAAACATGAATGATATAAAACTGTAAATCAACTAGTCATCACAGACTCGACTCAAACAACACGTCGTCTCATACTCGACTCAACTCTAACCTAGGGATCCCAATGTCTGGATATTGATAATTATATCGAATCTCAGTCGATAGGAATGAATCAACCCTAAACGGCATCGATATAATTCATATATCCAGTGTCTGGGCGAAACAGCCACAGAATTGACGAATCAGTCAAGGATTAAGCGAATCAGCCAATAATTAGACGAATCAGTCAGTAATTAAGTGAATCCGCCAAAGTTTAGACGAATCAGTCGATAACTAGACGAATCAGTCAATAACCAGACGAATCAGCCGGTGACTAGGCGAATCAGCCAACGACTAAACGAATCAGTAATCAATACATGCAGTGGCTATAAATCAATAGACTATAAACATCAATCTCATCAATTACAAATATCAATGTAATAAACTAAGTATGTGATTTAAGGAGACTCGAGTCAAACCTCACTCGAGTTGTGCAATCCCAACTCAACATTAATTTATACCTTTCTTTCTGATACTCTGACTCTGTCGAAGTCTTGAACTCAAAGCCTATCAATACTCAATGTCCAGTTGTAGCCTACGTCGATAGGAACACAGTACTGAAGTCGGATTCAAAATCGGATAGACGGATTTCTCCCAAAAGGCGTAAGGATTTTCTTTCCCAATCCTTCGACTCTTTCTCTCTTAATTCCCGAAGATAATTTCAATTCATATATATATATATATATACATACCCGTACATGCAGCAAGGCAAATGAAACATCCTTCAAGCAACACGTCTCGCGCATATGCGCGACACAACCGGCGCATATGCGCGAGACATTAAGTCTCGGCGCGTGTCTTCCCAACTGCTGGCGCATATGCACGACACATTTCCGCGCATATGCGCCCAACTCTCTGGACTCGGCATTCCTGAATACACCTGCTCGCGCATATGCGCGTCATGTCTCACGCATATGCGCGAGACTTACTGTCTCGACAATCACCCCAAATACTTGCCTCGCGCATATCGCGCCCCTTCTCGCGCATATGCGCGAGGTGTTCTGTCCTCGCGAAGGATCTTTCGCGCATATGCGCGCCTTTCTCCGCGCATGTGCGTGATGCCTACTGGTTTTCAACCTTTGTTCATGCTATCCATGTCCTCTTCCATGTCCTATCATTTTCAATTCATAATTCAATCTCCTTTTCGGATATCCTAATCTGATCCGTTTCGTCTATACTCTCATCAATTAATTAACGAATCATTTTAGATTAACAACACCTCAAATCTCGGGCATTACACCAAAATTGTAATTTTAGATTACTTTAAGGGCCAAATCGAAAATTCCGAAAATTTTGAAGATTAAATTCAAACTTTGAGGAAGACTGGGTTAAATCAGTAATTATTCGAGGTTATGGGAATTGATTTTGGGTTTAATAAGCTTAAAATTTTTAAACTTCGTTTTACGAGAAACATATAAAATGGAATTAGGAACGCCGAGAACTTATGAGTTATTGTGGAATTCTCGAAAGTTAGGACAAATTTGGTAATATTTGAGGAAAGTAAGAACTAATTTTGCACAAGGGAATAAAAAAAATTTGTGCAGAATTTGACAAGAGTTGCTGTCCATATTTCGGTTTTTCATGATTCATGCTCACATGTTGGTTTATAAAAATATAAATAAAATTTGATTGAAGAGCAAGGGATGGTATATGCATGCCTGGATATTTTGTTTTTGAAAGAAAAACAAACGAGTGACGATGCGGCGCGGAGGAGGAGTGCCCTTTGCTTATTAGTTTTTCTCACTTTTCTCTCTTCTTTTCTCTAACTTTTCTCACGGTTTTTTCCTCACAATATTCACTCTGAAAGTTGCTCTGAATTTCGGTGGTGAGGGGAGGGAAAAAGGTTAGGAGAAGTGAATTGAAATTGCAAGATATGTGGGAGATAAAAAGGTAAAAAAAATCTTGCTTTCTTTGAGTTTGCTAGGAGATAGAAAGGATATGATATCAAGGGATTTTTGAGGAATATTGGATAGGTGAGTGGCCGATTATTTGCTAGATAAAACCAAGGTAGGGATATTTCTTAATTACTAATTATTGGTGAATAAAGGAAATGGATATCATACCAAGGAAAAGATTAGGGAAAAGAATCAAGGGTGAGTTGTTTAAACAAATTTAAATCTTTTAAAATAGGGGATGGCCGATTTTTATAAATAAAATAGGGTAGGGAAATTGCTTAAATATTAATTATTGAAGATTAAGTGTGATAGAAATATCTCTCAAGAAAATGGATAAGGAAAGATATTAAATAATTGGATTGACAGCTATTTTATATTAAATAAAGAGGGCCGAAGATCTGAAGAAAAATAAAGGGAAAATATTTCTTAATTATTGCATTTTAAATCTCTAGTGTTTTATATACCCATTAAATATTTTAGAGAATTAAGAAATTAATTATTGAACTATATTTACTACTTAACTCAACTTATTTAAATAATTCTTTAAACCTTCTTTTATATTAAATTAACTTATAATTTATCTTAAATAAATTTTAGGAATGTTTTCTTAATATTAAAATTTATCTCTTTACTCCTACTCCAATCCGGCTTCACTTATTTAATTGAAAAGATAGCAACTAAAGTACTGCATGAAATAAATAAGTTTAAAGGAAAAAATTTAAATACTCATGCAATAGAAATCATTTTAATTTAAATATTAGAATTATGCATGGCTTATACATTGAAACGTCTGCTATTCGTTTTCTTAAAAAGGTACTAGAAATATTTTATTTTTTTTACCTCCCTTAGCATCGGCCGAACCACCAAAAATTACATAAAATATTTTTGACATCATTTTAAAATAAATCAACCATCTAACATTTGAAAAGTATAGCTCATACTATAACCTCTCAAAAACCACTCACAAATAAAACGTCGGAAAAATATCTTTAACATAACTCAAAATCATAAATCATAACTAGTGCGGAATACTAGCGTTTGTTATCGGGTTATGTGCACCTTCAGTCCAGTCAGATCAACCATCAAAACCTCCATTATCATATTCATAATCAATACCACCTGAATCAATCACACCTAGTGAGTCTAAAGTCTCAACACGTCATATTCTTGATAACGAATAATACGTAATACAGTTAACATATAACAGTGAAAAATACTTGTACTTAAAATATCATTTTCATGAAGATGTATAAACATAAACATTTTCGTAAACATTTTCATGATGCATCAAAACATTTTCATAAAAACGTTTTCATATAAACATAAACATATCACATAAACATATTCATATTCATATCCATATTCATATTCGTATTCATGTTTATGTTCGTGTTTGTTGAATTCAGATCGTGATTGTGACTCGTATTCTTGATCGTATTGGGCGATGGATCCATCTACATGTAACCACAGTACTGGGCGGCGGGGGACACCAGCAACACTCTCACCGATCAACTGGGCCCTGGCCTACGTATTAACATATCATGGCATTGAAAATACGATCGTCGGGGCTCCCTCTGGGGCCCTTTTCCCATAAATGGGCTCCCTCTGGGGCCTTCTCCCCTCATGACATCTCCAATCATATTCATCATATTCGTATTCGTATTCGTATCCGTATCCAAAGAAAACACGATCGTCGGGCTCCGACTGGGACCATAACCCTCACGATATTTCCAACATATTCAGTAGTCACAATCCCTTCACATCCTTCAACATGTCGTATTTCCATCACTTATAAAAATATGCATATAATATCATTTTTATTTTGAAACCAAGCATACAACATATCTTTTAAATGACCAATTTAACCCTTAATAATCCATGGACATTTAAAAATCATATTTCAACATATAAAAATTCATAAACATGTTACATAATCATATTAACATATAAAATAGCAAATAGGGCACTGCCATGACGTTTACTAATTTTTAGGTGTAAAAAGACCGTTTTACCCCTAGACGTAAAATTTCACGCTTTTGACATTTTCTTAATTTTATTGACTCTAACATGTCCTAAATAATTATTTAAGCTTACATGAATTTTTCTCATATTTTTATTTAGCTTAATTCGACGACTTTTAAAATAATTTTTAAATATAACGTATTAATGCGTTTTAATCCCGAATTAAACCAAACCTTAATATAAAATTCCCAAATTAAAACTTAGACTTCTAATAATTATTTAAGCTTAAACCTAATTTTCCATAATTTTATAAAACTTAAAACTAGGCTTTTCAATTAATTCGTTAATTAACGTTTCGTGCGGCGATTAAATCCCGAATAAATCCAAAACTTGTTATTTTGAACCCAAATTTTTAACATAACCATTTTATGATTTATTCTACCCTTACAAGTCATGTGCCACCCCCGTGGACCCATGGGTTCAATTTTAGTTTTAGTATTTTAGTTTTTGACACCTTATCGAACGCACCGAGCTATCTCCTAATTTACCCGAGCCACCTTGAACCAAAACCTAGCCAACCCATCTAGGGACCCTACTGTGCAAGCCCAGCCCGTAAAACCAGCCCTGGCCCGAACGAAAACTTGTTGGAAACTCAGCCAAAATCTGTGCGTGTGTGTGAGCCTTCCCTTGAACAATAGAACTCCTCCTCCCTCTAGGACACTACCAGCTGCCAACCACTCGACCCCTCATGAACCTAACCCTCCCTGGACCACGCCTAGACCAAGCCCAGACCAACCCAAGTCCTTGAACCCACGTACGAAGCGCTGCAAGCCTGCTGCAGGAAGAAGCAAGGCTGCGCGCAGGTTTGTTCTTCCAGTTCCACGAGCCCTCATCGAACCCAGCCACACCAGACCATGTTCCGAACCTTACCCCTCTACCCTGGACCATACTTGACAAACTCGGCCAGCCCCTAGCCTAGCTGCACCCTCTCCCGAAACACACCAGCCGCGAGCATGCTTGGGGGAGAGTCCCTCTACACGTGGACTCTTCCCCAGCCCATGGCTCGAGCCCTAGCCCTCCTAGGACCTAACCATGACCCCTATGACCCAAACACAAGACCTGGTCGAGCCACCAGCCCCCACGCATCACCTTTCTCTCAACCGAGCCCCACCACCTACGTTAATGCTCAAATGGGTTCCAGCTTGTTTGTTTCGTTTTTCCTGTGTTCGTGTGTGCGTTCTAGACCCTTAAGCATGTGTAAACACACCCTTAAACATCCCCTAATCATGGCAGCCCCTTTAACACATATAAAACATGATTTTGGAAATAAAAAACATGTTTTAAAAATCATATAAGGTGTATATGTGAAAATCTTCAAAGGTGCAATTTATTTTCATGCAATTTCAACAAAAATAAATAATATGGTGTGATGATGAGTAAAAGGAGAATATGGCGTGCCTTTGCGTAATTTACGCACGAAAAACCGTTAACGATGACGAAGAACGGAGCAAAAACCTTGGCTAAGAATTTCCCTTGCAATTCTCGAAAGTTTGCCTCAATTTCTAAGCATGTGTGTGCCGTGTAATCTAGGTATAGATTTCAGAAAAGTGGCGAGAAGAATTGTAGGGTTATAGGAGTGTTTAACATATTAAATAGTTAATTATCTTCTTAATTAAGCTTAAGCCCATTAAGCATAAGTTTAGGCCCATTAGTCTTAATTAGGATTTAATTAAAATATTAAAATAGTTTTACTAAAATAAGTTTGTGAATTTACTAGCCGGGTTGTCAAAAAGTTCGTGTTTTTGATGAAAGACCAACACCGATAAAATTTACGTCCCGGCGTATAAAATCGCCTAAAAACTCCATATTTTCAAAAGTAATAAAAAGAATCGCCCTTAATTTAAATAATTAAAAACAATTAACCAATAAAAACATTTTTCTATTTTTCAGCCATCGGTCTCCGTTCCTCGATCGCAACTCGAATAACCTTTAAAAATACTTTTTAATGCAATCATGTAGAAAAATATAGTTTAAACATGCAAGTATGCACAACATAATTAATTCATGCAATTAAAATAATTAATTTAAAATACAAAGAATTTAATAACTTGCGCGCATATGGTTTACGTGAACCTTAAAATTTTCGGGGCGTTACAATCTTCCCCCCTTAAATTGAATTTCGTCCTCGAAATTCGCTTATCCTTAATAACCCAAAAGTTTTGACTTAGTTCAAGTATCCCAATTAAATTTTTCTTCTAAATCCTTATTTTACAAATCGCAACTTAAAAAGACCCATGGCAACTTAATGCTATACCATTATAACCTCGAATTTCAGCTTTTCTTAAAATTCCCAACATAAAAATATGGATGACAATACTTATCCTATATTATTTTCCTTATTTTATACCCAAAATATTCATCAACTTATCATATTTCAATCTTAAAATCCCAAATGAATCCGCTGACGCTTAGATTTTCAAGCCTAATATTGATTCATCCTTAAAAATCCTTGATTAAAATTCTTTATAACATCATAACCCAAGATATCCCAAGGTTCCAAATATTCTTAAAAGTCTAAATCCTCAAAATTTCTTTCATTTAAACCATTTAATTATCGCTTATTGCTAAACTAGTCCCCAAATTCCTTAATAATTGCAAAATTATTTCTTAATTTCCTCAAAAATTATCCTAATTGGTCCTTAATTTCGAAAATCTTACGATTAACCCATAAGTTCTTGGCATTCTTAATTTCCTTCTACGGTTTTCCCATGACATAATTTCGATAAATTTAAACTTATTTACCCAAAAATCAATTCCTCATCAAACTTAAAATCCCAATTTATACATTTTCTTACTCCCAAAGATAATCGCAATCTTCGAATCATTATTACTTATGTCTAATTCCCAAAAATTAATTCAACTAGTAACCATGAATCATAAATATTTTCTTAGAAAATCTACGTGTCCCATAAAGCATTCATAATATTCATGATTAACCTATAGCCCAAAAAGTAAAACGTCAATACTAAAACCCAAAAATCACATAGTCCAATTCTACCACAAACCAACATGTGTTAAAATCAAATAATTTTTCATTTCGTATCGTATCACGTATAAAAATTCTAAAGCATATAAATCATATATTATCATAAAGCTATTAAACATGTGACGTAAACATATAATTCATATAGTTATGCAGGTAACAACATACTGAATCACATAAAGCATGTAAAACTTACTACTTTGAGGCTTGACGACTGATCTTCCCGGCGCTGATGGTGGCACAACCCTTTACAGGACCTTTGCTCTGATACCAACTGAAACGTCTGCTATTCGTTTTCTTAAAAAGGTACTAGAAATTTTTTTTTTTTTACCTCCCTTAGCATCGGCCGAACCACCAAAAATTACATAAAATATTTTTGACATCATTTTAAAATAAATCAACCATCTAACATTTGAAAAGTATAGCCCATACTATAACCTCTCAAAAACCACTCACAAATAAAACGTCGAAAAAATATCTTTAACATAACTCAAAATCATAAATCATAACTAGTGCGGAATACTAGCGTTGGTCCTCGGGTTATGTGCACCTTCAGTCCAGTCAGATCAACCATCAAAACCTCCATTATCATATTCATAATCAATACCACCTGCATCAATCACACCTTGTGAGTCTAAAGACTCAACACGTCATATTCTTGATAACGAATAATACGTAATACAGTTAACATATAACAGTGAAAAATACTTGTACTTAAAATATCATTTTCATGAAGATGTATAAACATAAACGTTTTCGTAAACATTTTCATGATGCATCAACACATTTTCATAAAAACGTTTTCATATAAACATAAACATATCACATAAACATATTCATATTCATATACATATTCATATTCGTATTCATGTTCATGTTCGTGTTTGTTGAATTCAGATCGTGATTGTGACTCGTATTCTTGATCGTATTGGGCGATGGATCCATCTACATGTAACCACAGTATTGGGCGGCGGGGGACACCAGCAACACTCTCACCGATCAACTGGGCCCTGGCCTACGTATTAACATATCATGGCATTGGAAATACGATCGTCGGGGCTCCCTCTGGGGCCTTTTCCCATAAATGGGCTCCCTCTGAGGCCTTCTCCCCTCACGACATCTCCAATCATATTCATCATATTCGTATTCGTATTCGTATCTGTATCCAAGGAAACACGATTGTCGGGCTCCCACTGTGACCATAACCCTCACGATATTTCCAACATATTCAGTAGTGACAATCCCTTCACATCCTTCAACATGTCGTATTTCCATCACTTATAAAAATATGCATATAATATCATTTTTATTTTGAAACCAAGCATGCAACATATCTTTTAAATGACCAATTTAACCCTTAATAATCCATGGACATTTAAAAATCATATTTCAACATATAAAAATTCATAAACATGTTACATAATCATATTAACATATAAAACAGCAAATAGAGCACTGCCATGACGTTTATTCATTTTTAGGTGTAAAAAGACCGTTTTACCCCTAGACGTAAAATTTCACGCTTTTGACATTTTCTTAATTTTATTGACTCTAACATGTCCTAAATAATTATTTAAGCTTACATGAATTTTTCTCATATTTTTATTTAGCTTAATTCGACGACTTTTAAAATAATTTTTAAATATAACGTATTAATGCGTTTTAATCCCGAATTAAACCAAACCTTAATATAAAATTCCCAAATTAAAACTTAGACTTCTAATAATTATTTAAGCTTAAACCTAATTTTCCATAATTTTATAAAACTTAAAACTAGGCTTTTCAATTAATTCGTTAATTAACGTTTCGTGCGGCGATTAAATCCCGAATAAATCCAAAACTTGTTATTTTGATCCCAAATTTTTAACATAACCATTTTATGATTTATTCTACCCTTCAAAGTCATGAGCCACCCCCGTGGACCCATGGGTTCAATTTTAGTTTTAGTATTTTAGTTTTTGACACCTTATCGAACGCACCGAGCTATCTCCTAATTTACCCGAGCCACCTTGAACCAAAACCTAGCCAACCCATCTAGGGACCCTACTGTGCAAGCCCAGCTTGTAAAACCATCCCTGGCCCGACCAAAAACTTGTTGGAAACTCAGCCAAAATCTGTGCGTGTGTGTGAGCCTTCCCTTGAACAATAGAACTCCTCCTCCCTCTAGGACACTACCAGCTGCCAACCACTCGACCCCTCATGAACCTAACCCTCCCTGGACCACGCCTAGACCAAGCCCAGACCAACCCAATTCCTTGAACCCACGTACGAAGCGCTGCAAGCCTGCTGCAGGAAGAAGCAAGGCTGCGCGCAGGTTTGTTCTTCCAGCTCCACGAGCCCTCATCGAACCCAGCCACACCAGACCATGTTCCGAACCTTACCCCTCTACCCTGGACCCTACTTGACAAACTCGGCCAGCCCCTAGCCTAGCTGCACCCTCTCCCGAAGCACACCAGCCGCGAGCATGCTTGGGGGAGAGTCCCTCTACACGTGGACTCTTCCCCAGCCCATGGCTCGAGCCCTAGCCCTCCTAGGACCCTTCCTAGGACCTAACCATGACCCCTATGACCCAAACACCAGACCTGGTTGAGCCACCTGCCCCCACGCATCACCTTTCTCTCAACCGAGCCCCACCACCTACGTTAATGCTCAAATGGGTTCCAGCTTGTTTGTTTCATTTTTCATGTGTTCGTGTGTGCGTTCTAGACCCTTAAGCATGTGTAAACACACCCTTAAACATCCCCTAATCATGGCAGCCCCTTTAACACATATAAAACATGATTTTGGAAATAAAAAACATGTTTTAAAAATCATATAAGGTGTATATGCGAAAATCTTCAAAGGTGCAATTTATTTTCATGCAATTTCAACAAAAATAAATAATATGGTGTGATGATGAGTAAAAGGAGAATATGGCGTGCCTTTGCGTAATTTACGCACGAAAAACCGTTAACGATGACGAAGAACGGAGCAAGAACCTTGGCTAAGAATTTCCCTTGCAATGCTCGAAAGTTTGCCTCAATTTCTAAGCATGTGTGTGCCGTGTAATCTAGGTATAGATTTCAGAAAAGTGGCGAGAAGAATTGTAGGGTTATAGGAGTGTTTAACATATTAAATAGTTAATTATCTTCTTAATTAAGCTTAAGCCCATTAAGCATAAGTTTAGGCCCATTAGTCTTAATTAGGATTTAATTAAAATATTAAAATAGTTTTACTAAAATAAGTTTGTGAATTTACTAGCCGGGTTGTCAAAAAGTTCGTGTTTTTGATGAAAGACCAACACCGATAAAATTTACGTCCCGGCGTATAAAATCGCCTAAAAACTCCATATTTTCAAAAGTAATAAAAAGCATCGCCCTTAATTTAAATAATTAAAAACAATTAACCAATAAAAATATTTTTCTATTTTTCAGCCCTCGGTCTCCGTTCCTCGATCGCAACTCGAATAATCTTTAAAAATACATTTTAATGCAATCATGTAGAAAAATATAGTTTAAACATGCAAGTATGCACAACATAATTAATTAATACAATTAAAATAATTAATTTAAAATACAAAGAATTTAATAACTTGCGCGCATATGGTTTACGTGAACCTTAAAATTTTCGGGGCGTTACATACGTAGTCTAATTTACGGGTTCTACATAAAGTCCTTTTAGCCTAGTGTATGGGACAGAGGCGGTGATACAAGCAGATTTGAGAAAACCTTTCGCCCGACTAGATGCATATGACGAGAGGAATGGCGAATGCAGATCCCATACACTAGATCTAATCGAGGAAAATAGGGAGAAGGGTTAGAGTAGGTGCCCAGCAAGCCAACTGGTGGCTCGGACTTTTATTGACAATAATATAAAATAATATTTATTTTAATAATATTTTACGATTTTATTCAATTATTGAAATATACTTTATCTGTATACCAATGCAAGATGCATAGATAAAGTCCTTGAATATACAATAAGCACCATGAGGTCTGCCTTTCAACGTAAGATCATGAAACTCATAGTCGAATCAGCCGTCTAAAATAAGGATAAAGTTCGTTTGAGCTCTAGACTAGCATCTGTGATGTAAACGACATGTTTCATTCATATGATGATGCACTGAAAAACCTTCAATCGAACTATCCAAGTGGTTCTCACTTATCGAGTGGAATAGTCCACAGCCATGGTCGTACACCATTAGTACTTTAACCCGGGACAATGTAGGGGCTATACGTACTAGCATGCACTTTGATCCGTTTTCCGATTCGATTGAGAGTCATCAGGTGGTGAGGTTAGGTGTAGTTTCAAAATACGTAGGAGCAAATTCATTGTGGTCGGGGATTTACCATTTGCCTACAAGTAAAGATATCATGTGTGATCTGATGAGTCAATAATGAAACGTTTGCCCTTTTTATTGCTTTAAAAGTACTAGAATTTTTTTTTAAACACTCAATTTTTGACCATACACATAAACCTCATATAAAAATATTTTACCCTTTTAAAATAAAACATCATTCAACTAGCATTTTAAAAATCAAGTGCAATAGTCATAAAATTAAATCGTCAACTGTTTTACCCAACCTAAAAACCAATAGATTTGAGAAGTATAGCCCGTACTTAACCTCTCAAAAATCCCTCAAAAAGCATAAATAAATAGTCTTAAAATCTTTAACATAAATCATGAGTCATAAGTCGTAAATGCGGAAAAAGTAGAAGCGTTGGTCCTCGGGTTGTGTGCGCCTTCAGCCCAGTCAAATCATCCGTCAAGACCTCCCTCAACCTCACCTGCATCCATCACACCTAGTGAGTGTAAAGACTTAACACACCATCATCTCTACAGCAAGTAATACGTAATACAGTCAACATATAAGAGTGAAAAATACTTGTACTTAAGATATCATTTTCATGAAGATGCATAAACTTCAATCATGAACATTTTCGTAAACATTTTATGATGCATGAACTTTAAATAGAAACATTTTCATAATGATGCATAAACTTTAAGCATAAACATTTTCTGTAACGTCCCGAAAATAAGAAAATTCACGTGAACCACATGCATGCAAATTTTTAAATTTCTTTGGTATTTTATTAAATTATTTTAAAGCATAAAATGTATGTTTATTTTATTAAATTGTGTTTAATTATTTTTATGCATAATTCATGCATGATATAATTTATTTCACGAAATTTTAAAGGTTTATGCATTAAAGATTTTTAAGTTTCATTTCGCGCTCGAACGAGGATCGGAGACCAGAGAATTTTCAAGAAAATTATTTTTATTACAAGATTAAGTTTTATTAATTAATATAAGATGTTTTAAAGGTATTTTTCAAGAATGGAGATTTATTGGGTATTTTTACTCGCATGATTTTAATTTTTAACGGTGCACAAATTTTATCGAATCGAGGAACTTTTTGAGGGTTCGGCTAATATTTTCAAAAAACTTTCAAACACGAAATATTTTTCGGGAGTGTGTTTGGATTTAATGAGCCAACTTTTAAGCTCTTTGGATTTAAAACTCTTTTAATCTTTTAATTAAACCATTTATGATCATTAGCTATTTGATTAATAATTAATTATTTATTATATTTGCTACCCTACACCAATAATACAACCAGCCGACACCCACCTCCTCATTCAATCATTTCTTCCTCAATTTTTCAGCAGCCAACCATGGAGAAGCTTCGGTAGTCAATTGTTTTGCAAAGGGAAATTCATCCGGGTTCCCTTGTCTCGTTCTTGCACTTCAAATCACCAAGGCACGGTTTGTACTTGTTCTTTTCTGCATCATACACGTTTATATGCTGTTGATTGGGGTCATGTGTGAAAATTTTCGATCTAAGCCTTTACATGAAGAATTTTCGGTTTTTACGTGTGTTCTTGCATTCCATGCTTTGCTACTCACGTTTTCTTGTTTGTTGTTGCAAAAGGGGGCTGCTATGAGGTGTGGCTGAAGGTTTAGGGACCAAATTATTGCTGTAAGTAGGCTGGAGTCCTTGGAGCGCAGGTTTTAGTGAGAGCCGAGATGAGTTCTTGGGTGTGTTAGCTTGTCAGTGAGGAGATCGATGGATATACAAGGACCGGCGGTGCAAGGGCCTAGCCGAGTCATGGATCAGACCCTGGTGGGTCTGAACCACAGCCTAGGAGGGCTCAACCATTGCTGGGAGGAGTCATGAAGTCGATCGAGCTTGGGGGCAGCAAGTTGGTCGTTAGGTGAGCTTGGGGGTGGCTGTGGGTAGGCGAACTATGCTGCGTGCATGGGAGGGTATACGTTGAGCCTTTGCGTCCAGTAGGGTCCTAGAGTGGCCTTAGTGTGGTCGAGTCATGGCTGGTCGTAGGTGGGGCGGTCTAGGTTGGTGAATAGCTCGAGTGGGTGCACAAGCTTTAAGTTGGGTAACTTGCTGGATTTTTCCAGCAGCTTTTCCAGGAGGGTTTTGGTGTTTAAGAGCTCGGTTTTAGGGTTGTTAGGATCTTTTAAGAGTTTACAAGGTGTGGTAAAAAGTTGGGAAAGTTTTGATTAAATTTCGATTACATTCGGGTTAAAATCGGGACTACGGTTCAAGTTTTAAAACAATTTGGTTAAGTTATGAAATGAGCTCGAGTTTATGTCTAGGAATACTTATAAATATGTTTTGTGATATTTTTAGGAGTTTGGTAAGCTTCTGATGAAAATAATGAGTTATCTGGGATTTAGTCACCGCACGAAACGTTAATTAAAGGATTAATTGAAACGCCTAGATTTAAGCTTAATAAAGTTATGGGAAATTATATTTAAGCTCAAATAATTATTAGAAGTCTAAGTTTTTAAATTGGGAATTTTATGCTAATGTTTGGTTTAATTCGGGATTAAAATGCATTAATATGTTATAGTTAAAAATAAATTTAATAGTCATTGATTTAAGCCAAATAAAAATATGGAAAAATTCTTGTAGACTTAAATAATTATTTTGGACATGTTAGAGTCAATGGAATTAAGAAAATGTCAAAAAGGTGAAATTTTACGTCTATGGGCAAAACGGTAATTTTTGGGTTTCCAGGGAAAAAATGGTCATTTTGCACACGGGGTGAGATTTTGGTCCTGACAGCGCCCTGAGCACATTTTATCATGAGTTAAATGTTTATGCATCACGTTCAGGATTTATATGTAATTACGATAAATACGTTGCATGCTTGGTTTAAAGGAAAAATTACGTATATGCATGATTTTATTAAGTGATGAATATAATGACACGTTTTGAAGGAAGTGATTTAGTTGTGACTAATACGATGACACGATGACATGATGATATGATTGGAGATATCGTGAGGGAAAAGGCCCCAGAGGAAGCCCGTTTATGGGAGAAGGCCCAGAGGGAGCCCGACGATCGTATTTCCATTGACATGATATGATAGGCTCGGGCTCAGTTGACGGGTGAGAGTGTCGCTGATGTCCCCCGCCGCCGGGTACCGCGGTTGCACGTAGATGGATCCATCGACTGACATGATGACACGAAAGTCACAACTAATGAACTGAATTCAATTAAAAAGAACACGTATACATATATGATGACATGAGATGACATGTTTTGAGACGATATGATTTTACACGACACGTATACGTATATGATGACATGAGATGACATGTTTTGGCACGATATGATTTTACACGACACGTTTACGTTATGCTTTTAAGTTCATGAAAGATATGTTGAGTATGATATTTTTCACTGCTGTGTGCTACGTATATGTACTTGTTATTCCTGATACAGGTGTGTTGAGTCTTTAGACTCACTGGGCGTGTGTGATGCAGGTGAGCTATATGATGAGGAGACTGTAGGTGCTGAAATCTGAGTAGTCAGACCTGGTGCGGAAACACGACACGAGGACCACACGTTTTTCCGCATTACGATTTATGATATTGAAAGGAGATAAACATTTTTACACGTTGATGATTTTAAGATTTTTATTTCTTTATGGTTATTTTAAACTGCACGATTTTAATGTCAAATATTTAAGATTATTTTTAAATGTTATTTCGAAAATGTGAGCTTATAAAAAAAAAATTATTCCGCATTTTTTTAAAACTAGTAGACGTTACATTTTCATGACATGCATTACATAAACCTTAACATTTTTCTTTCTTTTTCCTCAACATGACATAACATAAAACCTTTTTCATGATCATAAACAATTTTTCTTTTCATTTTCATTTTCCTTTTCCTTTTCCTTTTCCTTTTTTGAATTCAGATCGTTAATTGTGACTTTTCTTAAAACTCAAAATTCAATGGATCCATCTACATGTAACCACAATACTGGGCGACGGGGACATCAGCGACACTCTCACCCGTCAACTAAGCCTTGACCTATCCTCTTTCGAATAGAAATACGATCGTCGGGGCTTCCTCTGGGGCCTTCTCCCATAAGTGGGCTACTACTGGGGCCTTCTCCCCTCACGATATTCCCATTCTTACCTTAAACCTCATATCCTCATATCCTCAATGGTAACAATAGAAGTACGATCGACGGGCTACCACTGGACCATAACCCTCACGATATCTCTAATGTAACCACGTAATAGTCACAATTACTTCACTTTCTTCAACGTTTCTTATTCTCATCACTTTATAAAAATCATGCATTATATATAATTTTGTTTTTGAAACAAAGCATGCAACATGTCTTTTTAAATATCTTCCTTAATTCATAAAAATCCCATAGACATTCAAAAATCATAATTTAATCATGAACATTTCATAAACATTTAAAAATAATCATAATATCATAAAAACAGCATTTAAGGCACTGCCGTGACGTTTACTAATTTGGTGTAAAAAGACCGTTTTACCCCTGGACTTGACATTTTACGTTTTTGACTTTTTTCTTGATTTCTTGACTCTAACATGTCCCAAATAATGATTTAATCTTACATGAATTTTTCCATAATTTTATTTAGCTTAAATATAAGACTTTTTCATTTATCTTTAATTAACTGTTTTGACAGTGTTTTAATCCCGAAAAATCCCAAACTTTAATATAAAATTCCTAAATTCAAAATTTAGTCTTTTTATATTATTCTATCCTTTATGAACCACAACTCAACCCCCGTGAGCCGTTTTTAAAATTTTTTTTTAGTTACAAACCCTAATTTGACACCTAAACTTCGACCCCGAGCCAACTTTCAATTTTCACGAGTCACCCCCGAACCATGTTGATCCAAAACCTGGCCATCATCCTAGAGTACCCTACTGGATCTTAGACCACTAAGAACCCATCCCAAACAACAAAAACGTAAGCTGGAAGTCGCCACATGCTGCAACCGAGGATCCCTATTGTGGTAGGACTGTGATTTGGTGTCTAGGACCTAAACCGACGCCCCAGCCCTTGAACCATCACGTTGTGTACCTTCTTAGGACCCTAGTGAGACACCCTAGCCCAGCCCGTGCCCCACATACCGGGCCCCAAACCCCTGAACCTGCGCGAACCCTGCACCAGCTTTGGACTGTTTCTCGGGTAGACTCCTAGCATGGCTAGGACTCTTTCCCCATCCCTCAACTCGGGTCCTGGCCTATCTAGGACCCTCCCCTCGACTGAACCAACCCCTGACCTAGCCCTGGCCCCATGCCGTGGCTCCCCTGCCCTCATACCAAGGAACCCGATCACCCCAAGCTTTTGACAGCAGAATCGGCTTCCTTGGTGAGTTGCTTGTTCTGCTTGTTCTTGCTTCGACTTTGGTGATTATGGTGAGTAATTTAGGGCCTTAATTCATGTATAGACACCACTGATTCCAACCTAAGTTCATGGCAGCCCCCTTTTTCATAAAAACTTTAAGAATTTGCATCAAAATGTCATATTTCCTCAAGTGTGCAAGCAATAATCCGAAAATACTGAAAAAATAAATCATGTTCTTCATGCATACAATAATTAAAACAATAATATGATATGATGGATGAGAAAAGGAGATGTATAGCGTGCCTTTGCATTTTATACGCACGGAATAACGTTGACGACGAAGAACGGAGTGAAGCCTTGGCTATCTTCTCCTTGAATCCTTTCGAAAACACCCTTCAAGCAAGCTGCTGTGTGTGTGTCGTGTGTGTGGTGTCTTGTGAGGAGAGAATTCTGAATTTTTTAAAAGTGGGAGGCGTGTAGTTGTGTGATGGGGAGAAGGGTTTTAACATATTATATATTAAATTATTCTACTAATACGGCTTAGGCCTATTAAGCCTCTAAATTATGCCCATTAGTCTTAATTAAAATTTAATACAGTATTTTAAAAGTTTTTTGTTTAAATAAATTTGTGATTATTAGCCGGGTTGCCAAAAAGCTCGCATTTTTATTGAAAAACCAACACCGATAAAATTTACGTTCCGGCGTATAAAATCACCTCAAAACCCCTTATTTTTAAAAATATGAAAAACCATAAACTATATTTTAAATAATTAAAAACAATTATTTAATAAAAACATTTTCCGATTTTCAGCCATCGGTCTCCGTTCCTCGATCGCAACTCGAATAAACTTTAAAAATATATTTTAATGCAATCATGTAGAAGAATATATTTTAAACATGCAAATATGTACAACATAATTAATTTATGCAATTAAAACATTTAATTAAAATACAAGATAATTTAATAATTGCATGCATGTGGTTTGCGTGAACCTTTAAATTTTCGAGGCGTTACAAATAATGCAAGAAATCTCTAGCCAGAGCAAGAAATGTGCTTTAGGGAAAGGGGTTTTCCTAGTTTCACATACCATGCCACTATTAATAATCAAAGATAACTCGCATCATTAACGAATTCATATACGACTCTCGATATACCAATTGTTGCATATTCGATTAGGATATATGTGTTGAAGGGACCGTATTTGAAACATCTACTACTTAAAATGCCAACATAAATTTTTTTCCTTTTTTTTTGTAAGATAAATTTCAAAAATTCACAACTTATGCATGCACGCAATACTGCTGAAGATTTCCCATTTTAAAATAGATGTAATCCAATTATCGATAAAAATACCGTAGTTAAAAAAATATTCACCGAGTCGACAATACTAGACTTACGTTAAAAATAAAATAACAGGAAGCAAGTAAAAATCCTCACGACCATCAACATGCAAAAACAAAAGCGTATAAAATAATCATGTCCACTCCTATAACAAATCATGATGTGCGGAAAATATATCGTCCTCGGGTTCACGTGCGCACGTCTAGTCCCGCCTACTCAGACTTCGGCACCTCCAGCCCCCTCATCAACGTGCTCACCTACTTTATTCACGCCTAGTGAGTCTAAAGACTCAACACACCTATAAACGTTATAACGAATACATATACATAGTAAGCAACAGTGAAAAATATTGTAATAAAAATACGTTCATGATTTTTAAAATATAAACGTAAACATATCGTAAAAGCATAACGTGTCAAAAAATGTCTCGTCATATTATAATATACGTGTACATTTTCTTTAATTTAAATCCATTCATTAATTGCGAATTTCGTATCAGCTCTATTCGATGGATCCATCTACGTATAACAGTGGTATCTGGCGGCGGGGACGTCAGCGACAGTATTATACATCCACTGAGTCTTGGCCTTACAGCTCATCATATACATATACATATTAGTCACAACCAACTCCCTTCCTTCCAAAACGTGTCATCATATTTATCACTTATCAAAATCGTGTATATATGTAATTTTCCTTAAAATCAAGCACGCAACGTATTTTTCATAATTTCATAAAAATCATATGTTTTATAATATAAACATTTAAAACATGTCAAATCGTGACTAGGGCGCTGCCAGGGCTGCTAACTCTACCTGAAGATGATCACACTTAAATCATAATTCAGGGGTTCCTAATCAAGCTTCGTATGACCTAATCTAACCCTCACTAAGCTCGGTCATAACGACGTGTTAATACCAAAACGAAACAATAGCGCTAAAACCAAATCACCTCAATTCCTGGACTAGCGCCTAGGCGCTAACACTGTGGCATTGCGGAGGTTGGTTAGCGCCTAGGCGCCCGGAATCAGCGCTGCAGCACTACTAGTTCGAAGTCCATGCACTGCGGCGCCTAAAGGGCAGCGCCGCGGCACTAACCCTTCGACAGAAAAGCGTCCAAACATGTCTGAGCTAACTTCTACCCCACTCTTAACCAACTCGAACCAGCCTCAAACCATCACACCTAGCTCACCACTGGACCCCTCCTGGACCAATCTAGCCAAAAACCCTAGCCCCATGCAGATTGTTGAGGTCTTGTTACCTGAATGACACTAAACAAGCCATAACCAAGACAACACTCGACCGGCTCCGTGACCAAGTCCAGGAGTGTTCGATCCATCCTAGACCCCGACTCAGACCCACCAGAGTCTGGTCCAAGGCTAGGAACAGGCCTGGCACAGGCAGCTCGCCCCAAACTCTCAATCTAGTCACACCCGAGCCATACAACCAAGAAATACCGATTGGCTCTCAGCAAGTCTCGACCCTCAACCGACTCCAGCCCCTTGACACCTTATTCCTTGATGTGTACATCCCCCTAGGATCATGAATTGGCAGCAGCTTACACGAATACAAAGGAAACGTGAGTTTCATGATAATTCAAATAATTTTTGTGACAAAACGTTGCATAAAAGATTCAATATAAAAAATGCAAGCAATCCTCATGAAAATACATATAAATCAGCATATAAATGGCATGAATGATGAGAAAAAGGGATTCATGGCGTGCCTTAAGGTTTTTATGCTAAAAATCGAAGATACTCGCGTAGAGCTAGCATCGGAGAGGTGGGGAAGGAGCTTGCTTGAAAACATGAGAGGAAAAATAGATATTCTACTGGTTTTATGTGAGGATGGATGCTGCTGAATTAGGGGAGGGGGCGGTCACTAGAGGGTATTAGGATTTAATTAATTAGGTTTAAGTCAAAATATAGTACACTAATGGACCTCTAATTAGAATTAAATGGATTAAAAGGGTTTTGAGCCCATTAAGTTCTAAAATAAACACTTCAAGCCCAAACACACTCCCGAAAAAGATTTTGTTTTTGTACATTTTTGAAAATATTGACCGCACCCTCAAAAAGTCCTTTGAATCGATAAAAATCCCATACCAGTTAAAAATATGACCCGACGAGTAAAAATACCCAACCAAGGCCCATTTTAAAAATTCATACTTAAAAACACCATATATTAAATAATTATTTAATAAAAATATTTTTCTTGATAATCCCTGGTCTCCGTTACTTGTTCGTGCCGAATTGCAACTTAGAACTCTAATGCATGAAACTCTAAGTAAAAACATGAAATGAAATACATATTCATGCAATAAAATAATTAAACACATATTTTTTAAAACCCTAGATTGCATGCAGTCGGGTTACATAATTCCAATTTCCTAGACCTTACAATTCTCATCCCTTTAAATTGAATTTTGTCCTCGAAATTTAAAAAGTACCGAATAACTCCGGGTAGCGACTCCTCATCTTGTTCTCTGTCTCCCAAGTAGCCTCCTCCTTGGAATGATTCAACCACTTGACTTTGACCATGTGGATCACCTTGTTCCGGAGCCTCCTCTCATGTCTATCCAAAATTTGAGTGGGTCTCTCCTCGCAAAACAGGTTTGGTGTCAGCTGAAGTGACTCATAATTCAGCACATGCGAAGGATTCGACATGTACTTCCGTGGCATGGGGATATGGAACACATTATGAACTCCTGCCAGATTCGGCAGTAATGCAACTCTGTAAGTGAGTGTCCCAACTCTCTTGAGGATCTCAAACGACCCTATGTATCTAGGACTTAGCTTGCCCTTCTCAAATCTCATTACACCCTTCATCGGGGCGACCTTCACAAACACATGATCCCCAACGGTAATCTCAAGATCCCCACACCGTTGATCTGCGGAACTCTTCTGCCGACTCTGAGCGGTCTTCATCCTGTCTCGGATATTGACCACTAACTCTGCAGTCTGACTGACAATATCTGGCCCCAAATCTGCTCTCTCTCCTACATGATCCCAATACACTGGTGACCTACACTTTCTCCCGTACAATACCTCATAAGGAGCCATACCGATTGATGCCTGGTAACTGTTGTTGTACGTGAACCCCACATGAGGTAACTTCGGCTCCAAGCTTCCCAAGAAGTCGATCACACACCCTCTAAGCAGGTTCTCCAATATCTGAATCACTATCTCTGACTATCCGTCGTCCTGAGGATAAAAGGAAGTACTGAATAACAATTTGGTCTCCAGTGCCTAATTCAGACTCTTCCAGAATGTAGACGTGAATCTAGAATCCCTGTCAGACACAATGGACACTTGAATCCCATGCAGTCTGACTACCTCTCTGATGTACAACTCTGCATAGTGAGTCATGGTTAAAGTATTCCTGATCAGTAGAAAGTGTGCTGATTTAGTGAGCCGATCAAATATCACCCAAATGGCATTATATCCTCCAGTCGTCCTCGGAAGCCTTGTCACAAAGTCCATGGTAATGTTCTCCCAATTCCACTCGGGAATAGGGAGTGGTCTCAACTTCCCTGCAGGTCTTTGATGCTCTGCCTTGACCTGCTGACACTTCAAAAACTCGAAGACGAAATGCAGGATGTCCCGCTCCATGCCCGCACACCAATAAAGAGACTAAGGATCCTTATATATCTTTGTACTCCCTGGATGAATGGAGTATGGGATGTTGTGGGCCTTAATCAAGAAATCTGCTCTCAGGGAATCACTGCTAGGAACCAACAATCGGTCATGATATATAACTATGTCGTCCGCAATTGTGCACAACCTCCGGCCCTTAGCCTCATCCCACTGTCTCCACTTCTGTAAGTTCTCTCAGAAGTCTTCCCTGCTCGAATTCTGTCTCTCAATGTCGACTGCACTGTCAGGGTAGAAAGATTAGGGGCATCGCTCATGGCCTAAAATGCAAGTTCTAACCTCTGGATCTCCACTTTCAGCGGTTTTTGTACTGACAACTGAGCGATCATTGCATTATTCCTGCTCAGGGCATCTGCAACTACATTAGCATTACCCGGATTGTAGCTAATGTCACAGTAATAATCCTTCACTAGCTCTAGCCACCTCCGATGTCTCACGTTTAGCTCTTTCTTTGAGAAGAAGTACTCCAGGCTCTTGTAGTCAGTGAAAATCTTGCATTTCTCTCCATTCAGATAATGTCTCCAAATCTTCAAGGCGAAAACCACTGCTGCTAGCTCGAGGTCATGAATCATATAATTTTTCTCATGAATCTTCAACTATCGGGACGCATAAGCTATAACTTTGTCATGCTGCATAAACACTGCGCCCAAACCGAGATTTGAAGCATCTGTATATACCACAAACTTTCCTTTCCCTGATGGCATAGCTAGAACTGTGTCGTGGTCAACACCTGCTTCAACCTTTCAAAACTCTCCTGGCACTCTGGTCCCCAAATAAATTTGGCATTCTTTTTCGTTAAGAAGGTCATAGGCATCGTAATAGAAGATAAGCCCGGAATGAACTTCCGGTAGTAACCAGCCAATCCCAAGAAACTAGGGATCTCTCTCAAAATCTTAGGCACTGGCCAATCTCACACTGCCTCAAGTTTGCTGGGATCGACCTCCAATCCATCTCGGGATACAATGTGGCCCAAGAATGCCACTCTGTCAAGCCAGAACCCGCACTTACTGAACCTGACATACAACCATCTATCCTGTAAAGTCTGCAGTACAGTCCTCATATGCTAACCGTGCTCCTCTCTTCTCTTCGAATAGATCAGGATGTCGTCAATGGATACTATGACAAACTGATCCAAATATGACTGAAACCCGCTGATAGGGTCGATTGACGTGTCAAGAGTGTTTAGAAGGGGGGGTTGAATAAACACTCTTAATTAATATTGATCTTTTCGAATTTTTGAGTTCAGTTTGGTGACAAACTGATTCTCGGAATCTTGTTGGTCAATATCAATCAGTTAAACTGAGGTAGTTGCGGAAGGTAACTGACTGACAGATTGAATACAGAACTGAAATAAAATACACAAGGATTGTTTCTGGATGTTCGGAGAATTTAATTACTCCTACGTCACCCCTTCTATCACAAGGATAGGATTTCCACTAAAAGACTTTGATCCAATACAACACTTGTACAGACCCACTTCAGTTAAGACTTACCCACTGCCTAAACTGAAACTCTTAGTATTACAAAATGATCTCTGTGCGTAACTGATCTTAGCACTATTGAATTAAAAAATATTACAGAGTGCTAGTTTGCTCAACTTGTAGCCTTGATTGCTACGAATAAATCAAATAAGAGTGAGCTGAGATTTTGACAGAGTAATGGCAAGTTTTGAATGATATATCTGTTTTCTTCTTTTTCTTCTGCCATATTTATACTCTTCTTTTCCAACGGTAATCTTGAGATAAATTTGAATCTTTGTATCCGTTGGTTTCCACTTGATTATTCCTTCTATATTGTTTGCTTCATTCATTGTAATTCGGCGTCTTAATTGCTTTGTCCGGAATGCATTGTTTTAAGTAGTCTTGGTTGTTGTGTGGTGCTCTTGTAATCTGTTATGTCTTCTTTGTTCTTTCCCGAGACATCTTCAGTTGAGAGACTTTGAGGCATTCAGCTGAATGTTTTAACTGATCAGTTCCAACTGATCAGTTTACTCTGTATCATTTTATCAGCTGATTTCGGTTGATAAGTTCAGTTGCCGAATTTGCTTGCGCGTATCAGTTGATTCATATTTGTTAATTGATTGATTCATGTTTTGTCAAACTCCAGAATCTAGTTACCAACAATTTCCCCCTTTATGGTGTTTGACAAAACCAAGAGATTTAAGATCGAATAACTGAGATCTTTGTAGATAATAGATTACGCAACTGAATCATAAAATAACTGGATTCCTTGTAGATAACATAAAATCTGAGAATATAATAACTGGATTCCTTGTAGATAACATAAAATCTGAGAATATTTTATTAGTTGATTCTAATAATCTGATTAATTATTCTTCAGCTGCTGTTCTTCCCCCTTTTTGTCAAACAACTCCATTTTGTCTGATAACTTTCGTACGTCAATGGAAAGAAGTTTTACATTTGATGAGATACTTGAGGCAACAGTTGTGAGAGAGGTCTGTAGAAATTCTATTTTATTTGAAACAGAGGTTTCCAATCGCTCAACTCTCTGACTGATTACATCCTGAGTTGTAAAGAGTGAGTTAACTAGCCCCTTCTTTATTTCATGCACAGTTCGGCTAAGAGAGTCCATGTTGGCTTGAAGAGCGTTTAGTTTCGCCGAGTCAAATTCAGTTGAAGAATCTAATTTGACAGTATGAGACAGTTGTTCGAATTGAATTTTCTTGATTTCAGCGAGCATCTGCTGCATATTGTACTGTATGTTCTGGACTTCTTCAAGAACAACATCCATTTCTGTGGATTGAATTGGAGGTCGCTGACTGGGCGTTTCTGAATGCTTCGATGTTTGTCCAAAAAGAACTAATGCTTGATTAGTTTCCATTGTTCCAGCCATAGGCTGAGCTGGAATGTTTTCTTGAATTTGAGATGATGAACGTTGGTTTTGATCAAGAAATGGACTGTCTGGCTGAATGATGGAGATGGATGGTTCATACATAGGGGCCTCCTGTGGAGAATTAACTGAAATTTGTTCTTGCTCCTTTGATTCAGTGAGCAACTGACCTTCTACATGTTCAGCAGTTTCTTGTTCTGAGGGTTTTGCTTGTTCATCAGTTTGAATATCTTGTTCATCAGAAGTTTCTGGCTGAACTGGTGCTTCAGTTTGAGCTTTTTCCGATTCAGTTGTTTCTTTTTCTGAAGTTTGATTTGACACTTCAGTTTGATCTTCAGTTTGAGCAGATATAAATTTTTCAGCAATAAGTGATTCAGCTGGTGCTTCAGATGATATCTTAATGTCTTGCTCTGGTTGTTCAGCTGAATGGGTAATTGAGTCATACTGTATTTCCTCTAGGTGAGCTTCCAAGGTAACAGCTTGAATGATTTCATCAATGTTTGCCAAGGATAGTTCTGCTTCAGAATATAGCTGATGTTCTGTCTGAGAAGATTGAGGTATTCCCTAAACTGGCTTTTCATTTGCCTGTTGTGGAGATGGTTCTTTTTGTGGAGAGGAGGATAAATCTTTTTCAATATTTGAGTTTGGGGGTTTGTCATGAAGAACTAGTTCCTGATCTTCTTCCCAAAATCTGATTTCTCTCTGCAGACTACTAAGATCTGTGTCCAGGTGAGTGAACACAACTCTATCATTGTATGCAGTTGGACTTGTGGGATTGTAGTTGGACTTCAGCTTTGCTACCATTCTTGTTAGCTTTTTGACGCGAATCTGATTAAAGAAATATTTCTGCCTTTCTAATGCCTGTGGAATTGTAGCAGCTTTGACTACTTTCATCACAATTGCTTCTAGCTTGATGAACTTTTTCAGTTGAGATCTATGCTTCAGTTCTATGGCAAAGATTTCTGTTCTGAAACTTTTCCAACAATCAAACGATTTTAATTGTGATGTGGCAAATTCATTGACCTGTTCCCAAACAAGGTCAATGTGTGTTTGAATGACATTGGATGGCCGGGGTTCTTCAACCAGCTTGCTTTTTCCTTTGTCAGTTGAGAGAATGTGAGGAAGATCCATTCCAGAATGTGTGGAATGCACTGGTTCCCTTAATATTACACCTTTAGATCTGGCTCTAGGCAGGATGGTTGGGCGATTTACAAGAGTCAAGGGAGCTCTTACCTTAGCTAGTGTCTTTGCTTTGGTAACTGAATCATCAGGTGAGACTACTTGCAAAGGGATAGCCTGAATGGGCTGTTGAGCAGCTGATTGAATAATTTTCTCAGGTGGAATGACTTCCACTGTGGTTATTGGTTTGGTTCTTTGAGTCCTTGGTCTCTTGACAAGCTTAGGGAATGGGTTTTCTCTGAATCTGATTCAATGAGAATCAGTTTCCTTTTTGCTGTTTTGGCCTTCTTGACTGGTGATGGCTCAACCTCTATTTTGGTTTTTGATGGCAAGGTGTTTTTGGCAGTAAATACCTTGAATTTTGATGATGTTTCAGCATTTTCAGCTACCAAACCCTTCAGTTTTAACAGATAACTGATTTGGATGGCGAAGCCACATGACTGTTTGGATGACTTGAGCATATTCTTCAAGATGTTAAAAAGAATATATATCCAATTTGCTTTCTTTTTACCCATGATTATGGTCATTACCTGGAATTTTTCAAGTGTAAGAGCAGCATAAGAACCGGCTTATGCTAATATTCCCTTTGCCACGATATCAGCTAACAACTGAATTTCTGGTTTCGGTTCCTTCTTTGGATCGGAAACCTTGATTTTCCGTCCATCAGCAGATAGTCGAGACTGCATTTCTTCAATGTCATGAGTTTTTACTTCAGAAAAGCTGACATAACCATCAGTTGGCAAAGAGATGATTTCTCCGAAAGCTTCTTCAGAAAGGAGTAGCAACTGATCATTGATAGTCACATAGATAGTGTCATTAGCAGTGATAAATCCCTTCCGATAGAATTCATTTACCTCCTTGAGGTATATCTTCTGAGAAGATTGTCCCAAGAACATCCTGAGACCTTCCGACTCAAGCTTTAGAAATACATTCTTAACGTCTGCTTCTTGGGTTGATAGAACCGAATTAAAATCGATGACCATCGCATTCAAGATATGAGCTGGGATCTGGTTTGCCATTTCGGAAAGTGTAGTGATCTGCAAATTGAAGAGAATAAGTTCTGAAATTTGTATACTCTTAGAAACTTATTGTAATTGTGAGGAATAGAACTGAAGTGAAGCGGGCAAAATGCTTTTGTTCGTGACTGTTCAAATTCTAGACACGTGTCAGCCCGGAAAAATTTTGAATAAAAATGTGTACACGTGTGCTGTAATCGTGTGTATATAATAATGAGCGGTTTTAAAATATGCCACGTCATAAAAATTTAGTCACCTCATTTGTTTTGGAATATAATAAGTTTTTAATTGGTTAACTTATGTGAGAAGATTTGTAAAATTGTCAAGCTGAACGATCAGTTGGGAAACTGATTCAAGTCAGTTGAGAATTCACAAACGATTGTCTTCTCAGTTAACTTCTTAAAAACTGACATTCCCCCTAAATTGGCGCATATTAAAGTAGTGCTACAAAATAATTTTAAGAGTCAGAGAGGTTATTGGTTTTGCTGAAACGTTGATGACTCTTCAGCTTTCTTGATATTCTGCTATAAATAGAAATGGCTCAATTAGTTTTAGACATATCATCCAAAATATTCAAGAGAGAAAAAAAATTGTCTGATACGAGTGACTCAAGTCTTTCTCCCTTTTGTGTGGAGGCCAGGAAGGCTGAGATAGAAAACAAAGTCTTCTATGAAAGTCTGCATTACTGGGAGCGATTGCTGTAGAACCCGTAAATCAGTAGACGTATAAGCCATGCATAATTCTAGATTTTTAAATTTAATTGACTTCATTGCATGATTATTTTAAATGCATTTGTTTGAAGTTAATTATTTCATTATTTCAGTTCAGTAGATTGATTTTTAGCATTTCAGTATTTTCAGTGAGGCCGGACCGGAGTTGGAGTTTTGAGATAGAATTTAAGATTTGAGAAATATTTCCAGAAGTTAATTTAGCTAGTAACTAAGTTCATTTAAGTTAGAAAGGAAGGTTTGAAGATTTAATTTAATTATTTGAGGTGATTAAGAAATGAACTCATTTAAGTTATTAAATTAAGGGGTTAGCTCACTAAATTATTTAAAGGATTAGTAAGGCTTTCAAAGATTATTAGTTGACTAGATAATCAACATTTCTCTTTATTTTATCATGCATTTTTCGGCCACCCTTAGTGCTAGAAGATTCATTTTCCAACTCACCAACTTTGACCAATTCTTTGCATGTAATTAGTAGGATAATTCTAGGATTTTTGGGAGCACAATTTAATTAAATAAATGGACATATCCTAGTCTAGAATCAAGCTAAATTTCGGCCACCACCTCCTAGAAGCATCCACCAACTCATTTGATATCAATTCAAAATTCAAATTCAAAAGGGGAGTGGACTTGGTCTTGATATGATCCTATTTTTGTGCACCCTTCTCCTCACCTTCATAACCATCACTCCCCCCTCCACTTCCACCGAAAATAAGACCCCTTTTCAGTAGAAAAAACGTGGATAGCAGCTAGGGAGAAAGGGAGAAAAATCGAGAGCCAAGAAAGGTAGAGAAGCAAGCCACTCCGTCTCCTCCGCGCCGTCTCGTCTCTTCTTTTCGTTTTCTTTCGAAACGAAACCAGGCATGTCTAGATTTCTTTCAAACCTCAATCAAGTCATATTATCATTTATTTTTCAGTATATGATCATGTTTTAGCAAGCAAAAACCGAGATACATGTCAAAATATTTTTGGAACACACATGCAGAATTTCGGCCCTTTCATGACAAGCTTCACGTTTTTCTGAGTTTTGTGGTTTCAGGTGATTGGTTCGATTCCAGGCTCCCAAGGCGGCTTGTATACATGTAGTAGGATGCATTAGGACCATGTTGGTCCATTCAAACCAGCCCCATGCTTGCTGGAGAAATTCAGAATGACAGCAAGTCCCTTAGGTGCAGAAAAATGTGGTTCGAAAATTCAGTTTCTTGTCAAGGGGTTGGATCTGATCTTGGCTGCCCCAAGGGCCTATAGCCATGGTTGGATCACTTTCCTAGCATGTCTAAGATGTGACTAAGTTGCCCTTTTGGTGGCTTGGTCCATGGTTCATCGGTTTTTAATCAAAACGTCACAACAGCCCCTATACCCCTTCGGCTTCTTCATTTGTTCAGCTTTTGGTTCGTTCTTTGGTTGCTTGGTATGGATCTTGGTTGGCCTATGGCCCTTAGCCACGGTTCATATCATGCTCCTAGATGTCTAGATCGTGCCATGGTCAATGAAATGGCCATTGGAACGACAAGAGACATCGATCATAGCATAAACACTACACACGCATGTACGTTGCTCTCGGTTGGACCCTTCGGTTAAGATTTGGTGTGATGCGGATTGTGGCTGGCCTAGGGCCCTTAGCCATGGTTCAAATCACTCCTTGGGACGTTGTGGAGAGGCTTTGGTCGGTGGTTCAAGCCCCAATGGCCAAAAGTCTCGCAAACGACGCGATGCAAGCAAGGTCGCAGCTGCTGGAAATTACAGCAAGTTGCTGTGTCGTTTAGAAGGCTTGTTTGAGTTCTTGGTTGGCTTTTAGCCCTTGGCCTTGGACTGGACAGTGCCTCATTGAGTTGGGAAGGTCCTGTTTTCGACCGTTCGTCATTTGGATCATTTTTGAGGTCGTACGAGAATTTACGGTGCAATGTGCCAAATTGACTCTCGAAAGAGCGTTTCGTGTTTTGGCCTCCATTCCACCTAGATTTCGACCCTACCATTTTAGGAACATTATTTTATGATTTTTCAGCGTATTTTAATCATGAATATACGTCGGTTCGGTGTCGGTTCAGGTTGGTTCGGAGTCATGATTAAATGCGAAGTCATTAGGCGTCATAGTCGCATCTTTTGAACGTAAATTGCATAGTTGGTTAAGTTTAAGCTATTGCATATTTTCATGGCACAGTTAGGTTTCAGCGAGCCTGGGAACGATCCAATCCAATCCAGTTGGTAAAATTACAGGAATTTTCATTACGCCAGTTAATTATTTTACGTGCATTAAACAGAAAATGATTATTTTTGAGATTTATGCGATATGGCTTGTGGTTCATTCACTATGTGGGAGTGTTATTTTATACGGTCGCCAGTGACCGATCAGTTCAGTATGGTACCACCCGGTCGCCAGTGACCGGCCAGCTCAGTTCAGTTTCAGCCTCTCCGGTAGCCAGTTACCGATCAGTTCAGCTTAGTGCAGTGGCCACAGGCGTAAAACATAATCTCAACAGAAAATTTTATCAGATATTTCAGTACAGGCTCCAAGGAGCAAATATTTTTACAGTGACTTCCAGTTCAGTTATGCACGTATTATAATTGCTCAGTACAGATTATTTTCAGTATGCCTCAGGACAGGATATTTTATCACATGCATATTTTAAATTCAGATTTTTACTCGTTACCTGTGATTTATGCGTGCTGAGTCTTTAGGCTCACTAGACTTGATTGTTGTAGGTACTGATGAGGCCAGGGCCGAGGGCGGGGACCAGTGAGCCAGCTTGGGTCGGCAGTAGTGGCACCCGAGGACCTCAGAGCAGCAGTTGTTATTTTCTTCGCAAACAATTTTTATCAGTTGTTGGATATTTTTAAATCGTTGTTGTTGGCAAAACTTTGATTTTCTTCCGCTGCAATATTTTGAAATATTGAACTTGATTCACAAGTGATTTTATGAATGAGGCCATTTAAGTTCTTTTAAAAAGAAAATTTTTAATTTTCCGCAAATTTTCAAGCAAGTAGTTCGAGGGCCTTCACAATTGCAGTAGCTTGAGCTCTTATACAACTCTGGGGAGGCCACCACTCCTGAATTGGTGGCAGAACTGAATCAAGTGCGAAAGCACTTGAATATTGCTGTGTGGGTGGACATCTTCAAGGATGGTCACATGTATCAGCTGATGCTCCGCAAGGAATTGAAGATCCTGAGGCGCATAGCTCATTCTCAAAGCTTTCTCATGACTGGTCCTTCTTCTTTATCTGTTTGGCTGAAATTTTGGATAATTGTTATGGAGGAGAATTATGATGATGTAATTCAGACCAACATTTATAAGTAATGAAATATTTATTTGGTTTTAAATCTGTTTTTCTGCAAATGATATATTTCATCAGCTGTGATATGTAAACAAATGAACTGATGAAAGACTAACTGTCATAAGTTGATCATGAACTGGGACTATTTAAACAACTATTAATAGAATTCAAACTGGTGTCAGTTGACAATGAACACCTGATAACTTAAAGTCCTTGGTAAATGTGAAAGACGCATTGATTGACTTGAGACTCTTCAGCTTCTCCAACATCATTTTTCTATAAATAAGATAATAGTGATAAAAATGTGATGCAATATCAGTTCAAAAATATTTCAATATGTCTGATTCTGATGCATGCAGCAGCACTCATGTTCATGTTACTGAGCAGTCAACCCCTCGTTTAAAAGATATCAAGAGAAAGATGGAGATATATGTTTTTCAGAAGGTGATGTTAACATGGGAAAAGATTCATGAGTTGAAGAGGGTGAGTGACAGTGGTGCTATTCCTACTCGTGCTCAGGAGGCAAGAGCACTGGAATACCTTGAACGTTTTGAAGTGAGGCATGTTAGGGATTTGGTTGAAGACAAATGTCTTTTGGAGGCAATGCTATGGAAGGAGTGGCATGTTGTTGATAAGATTTCGAAATCTAGGGCTTTTGCTAGAGTTTGAATTTATGAGTTAAATGATTGGGTTAGGGCGTGGCTAGATTCAGTTGATTCCATGATATCTTCTGTAAAATGGGAACGTTGGTATTCTTAATGAAGTGTTATTTTCAATTTGTTGTGTTCTTATTTTCTGCATATAATTCTGTTAGTGAAGCAATATTACTAATAATTTATAAGATAAATCAATTAAACCAAGAATATTTCGAAAGTGAGAAAACTTAGCCTCGGGAAATGGTTTTGTGAAGATGTCAGCTGCTTGCTGTTCAGTTGAAATATATTCTAGTCGAATATCCTTCTTTAACGCATGATCCATAATGAAGTGATGCCTAACATCTATATGCTTGGTCCTTGAGTGAAGAACTGGATTATAAGTGATGGCAATTGTGCTGGTATTATCACAAAATATGGGCGATTCAGTTGACGTTACTCCATAATCCTTCAGTTGTTGCTGAATCCAGATCAGTTGTGCACAACAGCTACCAGCAGCAAGATATTCTGCTTCTGTTGTTGAGGTAGCTATGGATGTCTGCTTCTTGCTGAACCAAGAGATCAGTCTGTCTCCTAAAAACTGACAAGATCCACTTGTACTTTTGCGATCAAGCTTACATCCTGCATAATCTGCGTCTGAATATCCAACTAAATTGAAGGTGGAGTCTTTGGAATACCATAGCCCAACATTTTGCGTGTCCTTAAGATATCTCAGAATTCTTTTAGCAGCTGAGAAATGTGATTGCTTAGGATTTGCTTGAAATCTGGCACACATACTGACAGCAAAAACAATATCAGGTCGACTGGCTGTTAGGTACAACAATGAACCTATTAATCCTCTATATAATGTCGCCTCTACTGATATTCCCCCTTCGTCAGTATCTAGTTTAACTGATGTGCTCATGGGAGTAGTTGCAGCTGAGCATGATTCCATACCAAATTTCTTTAGCAACTCCTTTGTATATTTTGTTTGACTAATGAATATACCAGTTTCCAGTTGCTTCACTTGCAGTCCAAGAAAAAATGTCAGTTCACCCATCATGCTCATTTCAAACTTTTCCTGCATTAACTTAGCAAACTTTTCGCACAATTTGGGGTTAGTTGACCCAAATATTATATCATCAACATAAATTTGAACTAATAGAATATGATTATTTTTAATAAATTTGAACAAGGTCTTATCAACTGATCCGACTGTAAAGTCATGATCAGTTAGGAATTTTGAAAGAGTTTCGTACCAAGCCCTGGGAGCTTGTTTAAGACCATATAATGCTTTGTTCAAATAGTATACATGATCAGGAAGTTTGTGATTTACAAAACCTGGAGGTTGTTCAACATACACTTCTTCTTGTAACTGACCGTTTAGGAATGCACTCTTCACATCCATCTGGTAAACTTTGAAGTTTTTGTGAGATGCATAAGCAAGAAATATTCTGATTGCTTCCAATCTTGCAATTGGAGCATACATCTCATCATAGTCAATTCATTCTTCTTGCCTATATCCTTGTGCTACTAGTCTTGCTTTGTTGCGTATAACTGAACCGTCCTCGTTTAGTTTATTCCTGTACACCCATTTTGTACCTATAATGGTTTTTGAATTTGGTCTTGGAACTAAGTTCCAGACATTATTGTGAGTGAACTGATTCAGCTCTTCTTGCATAGCATTTACCCAGTTAAGATCAGCAAGAGCTTCATCAGTTTTCTTTTGTTCCATTTGTGAGACAAAGGATGAATGAATAAATAAATTTAACATTTGATTGCGAGTTCTTACTGGATCAGATGGATTTCCTATTACCAATTATGGTGGATGTGATTTTCTCCATCTGTGCCCAGCATTTGTTGCATCTACAACTTCTTCAGTTGGTAACTGAATGCAGTTTTCAGCTTCAGTTGATGCCTCGTCAGCTGATATTTGAATATTATCATTTTCCTTTAATAACTGATTGTCAGCATTGACTTCCTGCTCATTTAATTTATCCAATATCTCTGGTTCTGGTGTTTGAAGGATGTTTTGATTATTATGATTTTCATCTTTGTCATCATCTTCCAAACTGATATCTGAAAATCGATCAGCTAGCTCAACTTGATCAGTTGGCTTATCTGTTAGTGCAGTTTCATCAAAATCAACATGCGCAGATTCTTCAACATTTAAAATTTTCTTATTAGAAGCTATACTAACTGATGAATATCCAAGGAAAATTCCTTCTGCAGATTTGGCATCAAATGCTTTTAAGTAATTTTTACCATTATCATGAATAAAACATCTACAGCCGAATATTTTGAAATAAGTGATTATACTTTTTCTTCCATGCCAGATCTCATATGGTGTTTTCATATGATTCTTATTAATCATTGATCTGTTCTGAGTATAGCATGCAGTGTTTACTGCCTCTGCCCAAAATCTTTGAGAAATACCAGAATCAACAAGCATTGTTCTAGCAGCTTCTATAAGGGTTCGATTTCTTCTCTTAGCTACACCGTTTTGCTGAGGAGTTCTTGCTGCTGAGAGCTCATGCTTGATTCCAGCATTTTCTAGAAAGCTTGAAAGTGTTTGATTGATGAATTCAGTTCCTCGATCAGATCTGATTCGATCAATCCCAACTGATTTTTCATTTAAAAGTCTTTTAAAGAGTTTAATCAGTTGTGCAGCCGTATGGTCTTTGGATTTGAGAAAGATAACCCAAGTAAATCTTGAAAAATCATCTACGACCACCAAGGTGTATTTCATTTCCCCTAAGCTCATGACTGGTATTGGACCGAAGAGATCCATGTGCAATAGTTCTAAGCATCGGGATGAAGACTTACAGCCCTTGTTTTTGAAAGAAGATCGTACTTGTTTTCCATACTGACATGCTGAGCAAAGTTTTTCTTTTGAAAAATTTATTTTGGGCAAACCAGTTACAAGTTCATGTTTACTCAGATAGGCAATGGATTTAAAGTTTAAATGATTTAACCTTTTATGCCACAACCAGTTTTGAGATGATTTTGAAGCAATAAAGCAGACCGGTGCATGAGGCTGTTCATTCCAACTGACTTTATATATGTTTCCACATCGTTTGCCAGTTAGTATGATTTCATCAGTTGATGTTTTAACTGAGCATGAGTTTTTATCAAATTGTACCGAGAATCCATTGTCGCATAAATGACTGATGCTAATCAAGTTATACTTCAGATTCTATACTAATAAAACATCTTTAATAGTAAAGTTACCATGGATAAGCTTACCCTTACCCACGGTTTTACCTTTGGAATTATCTCCGAAACTCTATATTTGGTCAGTTGAGATAGCATACTTGCATCTCCTGTCATACGTCGTGAGCAACCGCTGTCCAAATACCATATTGAATTTTTATCTGTACCTGTTACCTGCAAGCACACACATAATATGATTTGGTACCCATATCTATTTAAGTCCAGAACTTATTAGTCCCTTTAGAACCCATACTTGGATTAGTCTAACTGACTTTCCAGTAGCTGTATTCCAAATGGTTTTTCTCGGCTTTTGTGTGCTTGGTGAGTAGTGTACAATTGATACAGTATGTGTTTTAGTCTTATTCAACTAATTGTTCAATCTGTATCTCTTCTGAACTAGCTTGCAGTTATAGTAATTGACATAGCTATTCGAATAGTTTTTGTGAAATCTTTTTGATGACCCGCTTTGTGAATCAGTTGAAAGCTTTTGGCTATAGCCAATCCCATATTTTCTAGCCTTGTTCATCTTCTCAGTAAGTTGTTCAATCAGTTTACTGGGCTCAATTTGTTTTTGTACCACTGCTGATTTGACAAAGTGAATGTACTTCCCTTTGTTCATTGTCCGCTTTGGTTGAGTATCATTTGAAAACGTTTCTCCTTGATTATTGAACCCTAAACCAGTTTTATCAGAAACTGATTTTTGTGAATTTTGCATCTCATTCAGTGCGGTAGATGACTTATTCCAAGATTGAATGAGTTTAGTCTGTTTTGAATTTTCAAGGATCAATTTCTGGATCAGTGATTGATCTTTCTTTCTCTCTGCTTTTAACTCAGCAATTTCCCTTTTTAGACTCAACCCATCAAATGATTCATCAGTTTTGGTTTTATTGTCCATGGGATCATTTTGCTTTGACTTTATTTCCTCAAATGATGATGCAAGTTTCTGGTACTCATTTACCATTTCATGCAATGTTAAAATGAGTTATTCTCGTGTAAAATCAGTTGAACTAAAATCAAATACCTGTTGACTTGTAGATTCTGCTTCAGTATCATTGGCCATTAGACATTTGACTTCCTCTTCATCACTTGAGCTATATGAGCTTTCTGGTTCTGATTCGTCACTATCAGTTTCTGCCCATTTGGATTTGTTCTCTTCAGATAATAGAACCTCATGTTTCTTTTTGTAGGTTTTCTTATCATCTCTGGATCTTCTTTTATGCTCATATGATTTCTTTCTTCTGTCAGTTGATCCTTGAATGTCCTTTTTAGGTTTAGGACAGTCAGCAATATAATGACGTGTTTTGCCACAATTGTAGCAAGCATTTATTTCTTCTTTGGAATTGTTTCTCTGGTATTGCTTCTGAAGCTTTCCTTGGTTCTTTCTCATGAATCTCCCAAACTTTTTGATGAATAATGACATAGCATCATTGCTTAACTGATCGGCAGATTTCTCGACTGAACTGGTTGATTCAGTTCTTACAGCTGCTAGAGCAGTTGTAGCTGTAGGAGTAAATGGTTCTCCTTCTCTGCTCTGCAATTCAAATTCATAAGCCTTTAAATCAGTAAATAGTTCATGAAGTTCGATCTGGTTCAAGTCTTTAGATTCTCTCATAGCCATAGTTTTGACATCTCATTCCTTTGGAAGACCTCTCATCACTTTTAGTGCAACCTCTTTGTTAGTATACACCTTTCCGAGTGCATTTAATTCATTTACAATACTGCTCACCCTTTCATCATACTCATTCATTGATTCTCCAACCTTCATTTTGATATTGTAAAATTTCTGAACAGCAACAGAGAGTTTATTTTCTTTTGTTTGGTCATTTCCTTCATATAACTGAATCAACTTTTCCCAAATTTCTTTTGCTGTTTTGCACATCTTTATTTTGTTGAATGTTGCTTTGTCCAGTGTTTTGTATAGAGTATCTTTGGCCACATTGTCAAGATTGGCTTTTCTTTTGTCCTCGTTGTCCACTCTTCTCTGGGTTTTTGAATTCTCTGTGGTGCCCCTTCAGTTATGGCAATTGCTGTATTTACTTTTAGAATCTTCATGGGTCCGTCTGTTATGACATACCACATGTCATCATCTTGTGCAGCTAAGTGAGCCTGCATTCTGATTTTCCAGTCATCGAAATCTTCTCTTGAGAACATAGGAATTTTATTGAATGAAGTCATGCTAACAGATTTATAGATCATAAGTATTCAAGAACAAGATTCAACCGCTCTGATACCACTTGATAGGATCGATTGACGTGTCAAAAGTGTTTAGAAGGGGGGGTTGAATAAACACTCTTAATTAATATTGGTCATTTCGAATTTTTGAGTTCAGTTTGATGACAAACTGATTCTCGGAATCTTGTTGGTCAATATCAATCAGTTAAACTGAGGTAGTTGCGGAAGGTAACTAACTGACAGATAGAATACAGAACTGAAATAAAATACACAAGGATTGTTTCTGGATGTTCGGAGAATTTAATTACTCATACGTCACCCCTTCTATCACAAGGATAGGATTTCCACTAAAAGACTTTGATCCAATACAACACTTGTACAGACCCACTTCAGTTAGGACTTACCCACTGCATAAACTGAAACTCTTAGTATTACAAAATGATCTCTGTGCGTAACTGATCTTAGCACTATTGAATTAACAAATATTACAGAGTGCTAGTTTGCTCAACTTGTAGCCTTGATTGCTACGAATAAATCAAATAAGAGTGAGCTGAGATTTTGACAGAGTAATGGCAAGTTTTGAATGATGTATCTGTTTTCTTCTTTTTCTTCTGCCATATTTATACTCTTCTTTTCCAACGGTAATCTTGAGATAAATTTGAATCTTTGTATCCGTTGGTTTCCACTTGATTATTCCTTCGATATTGTTTGCTTCATTCATTGTAATTCGGCGTCTTAATTGCTTTGTCCGGAATGCGTTGTTTTAAGTAGTCTTGGTTGTTGTGCGGTGCTCTTGTAATCTGTTATGTCTTCTTTGTTCTTTCCCGAGACATCTTCAGTTGAGAGACTTTGAGGCATTCAGCTGAATGCTTCACTACTACTGACCGCGAGAAGCTCACGAAGCCACGCCTTTGGTCTGTAAGTTTTTTTTTCAGTTCAGCATTTTGTTCAGCATTTCAGTTATAGCATGAATTATTTTGTCAGCATGCTTCCAGATTTTCAGTATTTCAGAGTTCATTTAAAATAAATTATGGAATTATGCATGTTAGTTACGTATGGGTAATGTTGGAACAGTATGCCCCCTAGACGCATTTTAGAGCGTAACAGAGAGGTGGAGCCTCGCCGGGAGGACAGAGAGGAGCATAGACCGGAGGGAGACCTACCACCTCCTCCACCGCCCCCACCGGACATGAGTGCCCAGATGTTAGCTGGGATGGCACAGTTCTTCGCACAGTTTGCGGGGGGCAATGCCGTAGCCGCAGCCGCAGCCAGGCCGACAGGGCCCGAGGCAGTGTATGAGCGATTCATGAAGATGCGCCCGAAGGAATTCTCTGGGGCATCTGACCCCATGGTTGCCGAGGGATGGATCAAATCCCTCGAGGTGATCTTCGATTTTATGGAGCTGGGGGACGCAGACCGAGTCCGATGTGCCACCTACTTGTTCACTGGAGACGCCCGCTTGTGGTGGGAAGGAGCTTCGGTAGCCCTGACATTGGCTACACTTTCTTGGACCCGCTTTACGGAGGTTTTCTACTCCAAGTATTTTGCTGAGGAGGTTCGCACCAGGCTGACCACCGAGTTCATGAGCCTGAGACAGGGGGATATGTCGGTTACGGAGTTTATCCGTAAGTTCGAGAGGGGCTGTCACTTTGTGCCCCTGATAGCGAATGATGCCAAAGCCAAGCTGATGCACTACCTGGTGGGTTTACGGCCGATCTTGCGCCGGGATGTTAGGGTATCTGACCCTACTACTTATGAGGTTGCCGTCTCCAAGGCCTTAGCCGCAGAGCAGGATCTGCGGGATATCGAGAGGGATCGCCAGGGCAAGCGCCCAGTCCAGGCACCGCACCGCCCTCCTCCTCTTCAGCATCAGCAGCAGAATAAGAGGCCTTTTCAATGACCGCCCAGGAACAGAGGCCAGCAGCAGCAGCAGCAGCAGCAGCGGGGACGCCCAGCCCCGAGGACTCAGGAGCACCCAGTCTGTCCCAGGTGCTCACGTCGCCATCCTGGAGCATGTATGGCTGGCTCAGGAAAGTGTTTTAAGTGTGGCAGTCCAGACCACATGTTGCTGCAGTGCCCTCAGAGGAATCTGCCTACCCAAGGCAGAGTTTTTGCTCTCCATGCCGCGGAAGCCAACCCGGAGACTATGTTGTTGACAGGTACCTTTAAACTTTAAGTTATTCTTCGAATTTCAACATTTTGGGAATCGGGATTTAGATTTTGAACTTAGAACTGTTATAGGATTGCATGCTCTACTCAGATTTATTTTGGGGAAATTAAGCTAGAGGAGCCTAGACCTTTGCGTGTCTATAAGTTTAGATCTTGTAGTGGGATTCAACTTAGAGCTCCGCTCTTTCAGGGAGAATTTTTATATCTGGTTCCGCTACCAAGGCCTTGATAGATTCAGGGGCCACTCACTCGTTTATTTCGGAGGTCTTTGCAAACTTTCTCAAGATCCAGACCATTGGGCTAGATACAGCCTTTTCAGTAGTGTTGCCGTCAGGCGAGGAGATGGCAGCCACCAATGTTATCCGAGATATAGACCTTGAGCTGCACGGTAATCTTGTTTATGCGGATCTGATTGTGCTACCGATGCCGGAATTTGACATCATCCTAGGGATGGACTGGCTATTGAGGAACAGAGTGTTGATAGACTTCCAGCGGAGATCCGTTCTTGTCCGACCGCCTGGAATGAAGCAGTTCTTATTTGAGCCGGACAGGTACTTTTCCTTACCGCGCATTATTCCTTATGTTCAGGCTAGGAAGCTCATGCATAGAGGGTGTCGGGCATTTCTAGCAACCTTTTTATCTGTCCCCGAGGAACCCAGCCAGTCAGCCTCAGATGTTCCGATTGTTAGAGATTTCTTAGACGTTTTTCCCGAAGACGTCTCTGGTATGCCACCAGAGAGAGAGGTGGAGTTTTCCGTTGAGCTTATGCCAGGTACGGCTCCGATATCCAAAGCACCGTACCGTCTAGCACCGACAGAGATGGCAGAGCTTAAGAAGCAGATCCAGGAACTTCTCGACAAGGAGTTCATTCGCCCGAGCTTTTCTCCATGGGGCGCGCCAGTCTTATTCGTGAAAAAGAAGGATGGCTCGATGAGGCTTTGCATTGACTACCGGGAGTTGAACAGGGTTACAGTGAAGAATAAATACCCACTGCCGAGGATTGAGGATCTGTTTGACCAGTTGCAGGGAGCTTCGATTTTCTCCAAGATAGTTCTGCGTTCGGGTTATCACCAGTTGAGGGTGAGAGGTGCTGATGTTTCGAAGACAGCTTTCAGGACTCGTTATGGTCACTACGAGTTCCTTGTGATGCCGTTCAGTCTGACAAATGCGCCAGCGATCTTCATGGATCTCATGAATCGCGTATTTCAGCCGTACCTCGACCAGTTTGTGATAGTGTTCATAGATGACATTCTCGTCTACTCCAAGAGTCGGGAGGAGCACAGCAGGCATCTGACCACAGTGTTGCAGACATTGCAGAAACATAAACTATTCGCAAAGTTCAGTAAGTGCGAATTCTGGTTAGAGAAGGTGGCGTTCTTGGGCCACATTGTTTCTAGCAGTGGCATTGAGGTAGACCCGGCGAAAGTTGCAGCAGTCAGAGATTGGGTTGTGCCTCAGAATGCATCAGAGATCCGCAGTTTTCTTGGGCTAGCAGGATATTACAGGAAATTCATTCAGGGATTCTCATCCATTGCCGTTCCACTCACAGCACTGACCAAGAAAAATGTGAAGTTTGTGTGGAGCGAGGAGTGTCAGAAGAGCTTCGATACTTTGAAGCAAGCTCTTATCTCAGCACCCGTTTTGGCTGTACCGTCAGGATCTGGTGAGTTTGTCCTTTATACCGATGCTTCAAAGCTTGGTTTAGGTGCAGTTTTGATGCAGCATGGGAGAGTGATAGCGTATGCTAGGGTAATTCTTCTCATGGTGAGTTTGTCCTTTATACCGATGCTTCAAAGCTTGGTTTAGGTGCAGTTTTGATGCAGCATGGGAGAGTGATAGCGTATGCTTCTCGACAGCTGAAAATCCATGAGAAGAATTACCCTACCCATGATCTGGAGTTAGCGGCCGTAGTTTTTGCTTTGAAGATTTGGAGGCACTATCTGTATGGAGAGAAGTGCCAGATCTTTACCGACCATAAGAGCCTCAAGTATTTCTTTACGCAGAAGGAGCTGAACATGCGTCAGAGACGTTGGTTGGAGCTTGTGAAAGACTACGATTGTGACATTAGCTACCACCCGGGTAAAGCTAATGTAGTTGCGGATGCTTTGAGCAGGAAAGTCGCAGTGATGGCTCATTTGACGATTCAGAAACCTCTTCAGATCGAGATGCAGAGGTTTGATCTTGAGACTTACCCTCGAGGTAGAGTTCCTCGTTTATCTACCTTGACTATCCAGTCCTCTCTTATTGACCGTATTCGCAGCGGTCAGGCAGCAGATGAGCAGTTGGCACAGTGGAAGAAGAGAGATGAAGCTAAGGGCAGTGTTTTGTATTCAGTCAGCGACGGTATTGTGAGATACCGAGATAGGATATGGGTTCCTAGCAGTGATTCTATCCGAGCAGACATCTTATCAGAGGCCCATACGTCCCCGTACTCTATTCACCCTGGGAGTACGAAGATGTACAAAGATCTGCAGCTATTGTATTGGTGGCCAGGAATGAAGAAGGACATCAGGCGTTTTGTATCCGAGTGCCTGACTTGCCAGTTAGTGAAGGCCGAGCATCAGAGACCAGCAGATTTGCTCAAGCCTCTTCCTATTCCCGAGTGGAAGTGGGAGAACATTACCATGGACTTTGTGACCGGATTGCCGAGGTCAGCCAGAGGATCGAATGCTATCTGGGTGATTGTAGATCGTCTTACCAAATCAGCGCACTTCTTGCCTATTAAGACGACTTTCACCATGGTTCAGTATGCAGAGCTGTATATCCGAGAGATAGTCCGACTCCACGGTATTCCAGTTTCTATCGTATCCGACAGAGATCCCAGATTCACTTCCTCGTTTTGGAAGAGTTTGCATTCGACTTTGGGTACGAAGTTGCTGTTTAGCACAGCTTTCCATCCGCAGACAGATGGACAGTCGGAGCGAGTTATTCAGATCTTAGAGGATCTTCTCCGTGCTTGCGTCATTGATTTCTCTGGGAGTTGGGAGTCGAACTTACCATTGGTAGAGTTCACCTATAACAACAGTTTCCAGTCGTCCATAGGTATGGCTCCGTATGAAGCGCTGTATGGTCACAAGTGTAGATCTCCTGTTCATTGGGATGAAGTAGGAGAGAGAGCAGAGTTGGGTCCAGAGATTGTTCAGCAGGCAGCAGATGTAGTAGTCAAGATCCGTGATAGGATGAGGACTGCTCAGAGCCGACAGAAGAGTTATGCCGATCAGCGGAGGAGAGAGTTAGAGTTTGCAGTGGGCGATCATGTCTTCGTGAAAGTGGCACCTATGAAGGGTGTCATGAGATTTGGCAAGAAAGGGAAGCTCAGTCCGATATTCATTGGACCGTTTGAGATCCTCGACAGAGTTGGGACGCTAGCGTATCGTGTGGCTCTTCCGCCAAATCTGGCCGGAGTACACAATGTCTTTCACGTCTCCATGCTGAGGAAGTATATGGCAAATCCTTCGCATGTGCTGAATTTCGAGCCGTTGCAGCTTACTCCGAACTTATCTTATGAGGAGAGACCCGTGCAGATCCTAGACAGACAGGAGAAGAAACTTCGGAACAAGTTGGTTAAGCGAGTCAAAGTCAAATGGCTCAACCATTCAGAGGAGGAAGCTACGTGGGAGTCTGAGCCGGAGATGAGAAGTCGATACCCTGAGTTATTCGGTGAGTTCTAATTTCGAGGACGAAATTTATTTAAGGGGGGAAGGATTGTAGAACCCGTAAATCAGTAGACGTATAAGCCATGCATAATTCTAGATTTTTAAATTTAATTGACTTCATTGCATGATTATTTTAAATGCATTTGTTTGAAGTTAATTATTTCAGTTCAGTAGATTGATTTTTAGCATTTCAGTATTTTCAGTGAGGCCGGACCGGAGTTGGAGTTTTGAGATAGAATTTAAGATTTGAGAAATATTTCCAGAAGTTAATTTAGCTAGTAACTAAGTTCATTTAAGTTAGAAAGGAAGGTTTGAAGATTTAATTTAATTATTTGAGGTGATTAAGAAATGAACTCATTTAAGTTATTAAATTAAGGGGTTAGCTCACTAAATTATTTAAAGGATTAGTAAGGCTTTCAAGGATTATTAGTTGACTAGATAATCAACATTTCCCTTTATTTTATCATGCATTTTTCGGCCACCCTTAGTGCTAGCAGATTCATTTTCCAACTCACCAACTTTGACCAATTCTTTGCATGTAATTAGTAGGATAATTCTAGGATTTTTGGGAGCACAATTTAATTAAATAAATGGACATATCCTAGTCTAGAATCAAGCTAAATTTCGGCCACCACCTCCTAGAAGCATCCACCAACTCATTTGATATCAATTCAAAATTCAAATTCAAAAGGGGAGTGGACTTGGTCTTGATATGATCCTATTTTTGTGCACCCTTCTCCTCACCTTCATAACCATCACTCCCCCCTCCACTTCCACCGAAAATAAGACCCCTTTTCAGTAGAAAAAACGTGGATAGCAGCTAGGGAGAAAGGGAGAAAAATCGAGAGCCAAGAAAGGTAGAGAAGCAAGCCACTCCGTCTCCTCCGCGCCGTCTCGTCTCTTCTTTTCGTTTTCTTTCGAAACGAAACCAGGCATGTCTAGATTTCTTTCAAACCTCAATCAAGTCATATTATCATTTATTTTTCAGTACATGATCATGTTTTAGCAAGCAAAAACCGAGATACATGTCAAAATATTTTTGGAACACACATGCAGAATTTCGGCCCTTTCATGACAAGCTTCACGTTTTTCTGAGTTTTGTGGTTTCAGGTGATTGGTTCGATTCCAGGCTCCCAAGGCGGCTTGTATACATGTAGTAGGATGCATTAGGACCATGTTGGTCTATTCAAACCAGCCCCATGCTTGCTGGAAATTCAGAATGACAGCAAGTCCCTTAGGTGCAGAAAAATGTGGTTCGAAAATTCAGTTTCTTGTCAAGGGGTTGGATCTGATCTTGGCTGCCCCAAGGGCCTATAGCCATGGTTGGATCACTTTCCTAGCATGTCTAAGATGTGACTAAGTTGCCCTTTTGGTGGCTTGGTCCATGGTTCATCGGTTTTTAATCAAAACGTCACAACAGCCCCTATACCCCTTCGGCTTCTTCATTTGTTCAGCTTTTGGTTCGTTCTTTGGTTGCTTGGTATGGATCTTGGTTGGCCTATGGCCCTTAGCCACGGTTCATATCATGCTCCTAGATGTCTAGATCGTGCCATGGTCAATGAAATGGCCATTGGAACGACACGAGACATCGATCATAGCATAAACACTACACACGCATGTACGTTGCTCTCGGTTGGACCCTTCGGTTAAGATTTGGTGTGATGCGGATTGTGGCTGGCCTAGGGCCCTTAGCCATGGTTCAAATCACTCCTTGGGACGTTGTGGAGAGGCTTTGGTCGGTGGTTCAAGCCCCAATGGCCAAAAGTCTCGCAAACGACGCGATGCAAGCAAGGTCGCAGCTGCTGGAAATTACAGCAAGTTGCTGTGTCGTTTAGAAGGCTTGTTTGAGTTCTTGGTTGGCTTTTAGCCCTTGGCCTTGGACTGGACAGTGCCTCATTGAGTTGGGAAGGTCCTGTTTTCGACCGTTCGTCATTTGGATCATTTTTGAGGTCGTACGAGAATTTACGGTGCAATGTGCCAAATTGACTCTCGAAAGAGCGTTTCGTGTTTTGGCCTCCATTCCACCTAGATTTCGACCCTACCATTTTAGGAACATTATTTTATGATTTTTCAGCGTATTTTAATCATGAATATACGTCGGTTCGGTGTCGGTTCAGGTTGGTTCGGAGTCATGATTAAATGCGAAGTCATTAGGCGTCATAGTCGCATCTTTTGAACGTAAATTGCATAGTTGGTTAAGTTTAAGCTATTGCATATTTTCATGGCACAGTTAGGTTTCAGCGAGCCTGGGAACGATCCAATCCAATCCAGTTGGTAAAATTACAGGAATTTTCATTACGCCAGTTAATTATTTTACGTGCATTAAACAGAAAATGATTATTTTTGAGATTTATGCGATATGGCTTGTGGTTCATTCACTATGTGGGAGTGTTATTTTATACGGTCGCCAGTGACCGATCAGTTCAGTATGGTACCACCCGGTCGCCAGTGACCGGCCAGCTCAGTTCAGTTTCAGCCTCCCCGGTAGCCAGTTACCGATCAGTTCAGCTTAGTGCAGTGGCCACAGGCGTAAAACATAATCTCAACAGAAAATTTTATCAGATATTTCAGTACAGGCTCCAAGGAGCAAATATTTTTACAGTGACTTCCAGTTCAGTTATGCACGTATTATAATTGCTCAGTACAGATTATTTTCAGTATGCCTCAGGACAGGATATTTTATCACATGCATATTTTAAATTCAGATTTTTACTCGTTACCTGTGATTTATGCGTGCTGAGTCTTTAGGCTCACTAGACTTGATTGTTGTAGGTACTGATGAGGCCAGGGCCGAGGGCGGGGACCAGTGAGCCAGCTTGGGTCGGCAGTAGTGGCACCCGAGGACCTCAGAGCAGCAGTTGTTATTTTCTTCGCAAACAATTTTTATCAGTTGTTGGATATTTTTAAATCGTTGTTGTTGGCAAAACTTTGATTTTCTTCCGCTGATATTGCTGTGTGGGTGGACATCTTCAAGGATGGTCACATGTATCAGCTGATGCTCCGCAAGGAATTGAAGATCCTGAGGCGCATAGCTCATTCTCAAAGCTTTCTCATGACTGGTCCTTCTTCTTTATCTGTTTGGCTGAAATTTTGGATAATTGTTATGGAGGAGAATTATGATGATGTAATTCAGACCAACATTTATAAGTAATGAAATATTTATTTGGTTTTAACTCTGTTTTTCTGCAAATGATATATTTCATCAGCTGTGATATGTAAACAAATGAACTGATGAAAGACTAACTGTCATAAGTTGATCATGAACTGGGACTATTTAAACAACTATTAATAGAATTCAAACTGGTGTCAGTTGACAATGAACACCTGATAACTTAAAGTCCTTGGTAAATGTGAAAGACGCATTGATTGACTTGAGACTCTTCAGCTTCTCCAACATCATTTTTCTATAAATAAGATAATAGTGATAAAAATGTGATGCAATATCAGTTCAAAAATATTTCAATATGTCTGATTCTGATGCATGCAGCAGCACTCATGTTCATGTTACTGAGCAGTCAACCCCTCGTTTAAAAGATATCAAGAGAAAGATGGAGATATATGTTTTTCAGAAGGTGATGTTAACATGGGAAAAGATTCATGAGTTGAAGAGGGTGAGTGACAGTGGTGCTATTCCTACTCGTGCTCAGGAGGCAAGAGCACTGGAATACCTTGAACGTTTTGAAGTGAGGCATGTTAGGGATTTGGTTGAAGACAAATGTCTTTTGGAGGCAATGCTATGGAAGGAGTGGCATGTTGTTGATAAGATTTCGAAATCTAGGGCTTTTGCTAGAGTTTGAATTTATGAGTTAAATGATTGGGTTAGGGCGTGGCTAGATTCAGTTGATTCCATGATATCTTCTGTAAAATGGGAACGTTGGTATTCTTAATGAAGTGTTATTTTCAATTTGTTGTGTTCTTATTTTCTGCATATAATTCTGTTAGTGAAGCAATATTACTAATAATTTATAAGATAAATCAATTAAACCAAGAATATTTCGAAAGTGAGAAAACTTAGCCTCGGGAAATGGTTTTGTGAAGATGTCAGCTGCTTGCTGTTCAGTTGAAATATATTCTAGTCGAATATCCTTCTTTAACGCATGATCCATAATGAAGTGATGCCTAACATCTATATGCTTGGTCCTTGAGTGAAGAACTGGATTATAAGTGATGGCAATTGTGCTGGTATTATCACAAAATATGGGCGATTCAGTTGACGTTACTCCATAATCCTTCAGTTGTTGCTGAATCCAGATCAGTTGTGCACAACAGCTACCAGCAGCAAGATATTCTGCTTCTGTTGTTGAGGTAGCTATGGATGTCTGCTTCTTGCTGAACCAAGAGATCAGTCTGTCTCCTAAAAACTGACAAGATCCACTTGTACTTTTGCGATCAAGCTTACATCCTGCATAATCTGCGTCTGAATATCCAACTAAATTGAAGGTGGAGTCTTTGGAATACCATAGCCCAACATTTTGCGTGTCCTTAAGATATCTCAGAATTCTTTTAGCAGCTGAGAAATGTGATTGCTTAGGATTTGCTTGAAATCTGGCACACATACTGACAGCAAAAACAATATCAGGTCGACTGGCTGTTAGGTACAACAATGAACCTATTAATCCTCTATATAATGTCGCCTCTACTGATATTCCCCCTTCGTCAGTATCTAGTTTAACTGATGTGCTCATGGGAGTAGTTGCAGCTGAGCATGATTCCATACCAAATTTCTTTAGCAACTCCTTTGTATATTTTGTTTGACTAATGAATATACCAGTTTCCAGTTGCTTCACTTGCAGTCCAAGAAAAAATGTCAGTTCACCCATCATGCTCATTTCAAACTTTTCCTGCATTAACTTAGCAAACTTTTCGCACAATTTGGGGTTAGTTGACCCAAATATTATATCATCAACATAAATTTGAACTAATAGAATATGATTATTTTTAATAAATTTGAACAAGGTCTTATCAACTGATCCGACTGTAAAGTCATGATCAGTTAGGAATTTTGAAAGAGTTTCGTACCAAGCCCTGGGAGCTTGTTTAAGACCATATAATGCTTTGTTCAAATAGTATACATGATCAGGAAGTTTGTGATTTACAAAACCTGGAGGTTGTTCAACATACACTTCTTCTTGTAACTGACCGTTTAGGAATGCACTCTTCACATCCATCTGGTAAACTTTGAAGTTTTTGTGAGATGCATAAGCAAGAAATATTCTGATTGCTTCCAATCTTGCAATTGGAGCATACATCTCATCATAGTCAATTCATTCTTCTTGCCTATATCCTTGTGCTACTAGTCTTGCTTTGTTGCGTATAACTGAACCGTCCTCGTTTAGTTTATTCCTGTACACCCATTTTGTACCTATAATGGTTTTTGAATTTGGTCTTGGAACTAAGTTCCAGACATTATTGTGAGTGAACTGATTCAGCTCTTCTTGCATAGCATTTACCCAGTTAAGATCAGCAAGAGCTTCATCAGTTTTCTTTTGTTCCATTTGTGAGACAAAGGATGAATGAATAAATAAATTTAACATTTGATTGCGAGTTCTTACTGGATCAGATGGATTTCCTATTACCAATTATGGTGGATGTGATTTTCTCCATCTGTGCTCAGCATTTGTTGCATCTACAACTTCTTCAGTTGGTAACTGAATGCAGTTTTCAGCTTCAGTTGATGCCTCGTCAGCTGATATTTGAATATTATCATTTTCCTTTAATAACTGATTGTCAGCATTGACTTCCTGCTCATTTAATTTATCCAATATCTCTGGTTCTGGTGTTTGAAGGATGTTTTGATTATTATGATTTTCATCTTTGTCATCATCTTCCAAACTGATATCTGAAAATCGATCAGCTAGCTCAACTTGATCAGTTGGCTTATCTGTTAGTGCAGTTTCATCAAAATCAACATGCGCAGATTCTTCAACATTTAAAATTTTCTTATTAGAAGCTATACTAACTGATGAATATCCAAGGAAAATTCCTTCTGCAGATTTGGCATCAAATGCTTTTAAGTAATTTTTACCATTATCATGAATAAAACATCTACAGCCGAATATTTTGAAATAAGTGATTATACTTTTTCTTCCATGCCAGATCTCATATGGTGTTTTCATATGATTCTTATTAATCATTGATCTGTTCTGAGTATAGCATGCAGTGTTTACTGCCTCTGCCCAAAATCTTTGAGAAATACCAGAATCAACAAGCATTGTTCTAGCAGCTTCTATAAGGGTTCGATTTCTTCTCTTAGCTACACCGTTTTGCTGAGGAGTTCTTGCTGCTGAGAGCTCATGCTTGATTCCAGCATTTTCTAGAAAGCTTGAAAGTGTTTGATTGATGAATTCAGTTCCTCGATCAGATCTGATTCGATCAATCCCAACTGATTTTTCATTTAAAAGTCTTTTAAAGAGTTTAATCAGTTGTGCAGCCGTATGGTCTTTGGATTTGAGAAAGATAACCCAAGTAAATCTTGAAAAATCATCTACGACCACCAAGGTGTATTTCATTTCCCCTAAGCTCATGACTGGTATTGGACCGAAGAGATCCATGTGCAATAGTTCTAAGCATCGGGATGAAGACTTACAGCCCTTGTTTTTGAAAGAAGATCGTACTTGTTTTCCATACTGACATGCTGAGCAAAGTTTTTCTTTTGAAAAATTTATTTTGGGCAAACCAGTTACAAGTTCATGTTTACTCAGATAGGCAATGGATTTAAAGTTTAAATGATTTAACCTTTTATGCCACAACCAGTTTTGAGATGATTTTGAAGCAATAAAGCAGACCGGTGCATGAGGCTGTTCATTCCAACTGACTTTATATATGTTTCCACATCGTTTGCCAGTTAGTATGATTTCATCAGTTGATGTTTTAACTGAGCATGAGTTTTTATCAAATTGTACCGAGAATCCATTGTCGCATAAATGACTGATGCTAATCAAGTTATACTTCAGATTCTATACTAATAAAACATCTTTAATAGTAAAGTTACCATGGATAAACTTACCCTTACCCACGGTTTTACCTTTGGAATTATCTCCGAAACTCTATATTTGGTCAGTTGAGATAGCATACTTGCATCTCCTGTCATACGTCGTGAGCAACCGCTGTCCAAATACCATATTGAATTTTTATCTGTACTTGTTACCTGCAAGCACACACATAATATGATTTGGTACCCATATCTATTTAAGTCCAGAACTTATTAGTCCCTTTAGAACCCATACTTGGATTAGTCTAACTGACTTTCCAGTAGCTGTATTCCAAATGGTTTTTCTCGGCTTTTGTGTGCTTGGTGAGTAGTGTACAATTGATACAGTATGTGTTTTAGTCTTATTCAACTAATTGTTCAATCTGTATCTCTTCTGAACTAGCTTGCAGTTATAGTAATTGACATAGCTATTCGAATAGTTTTTGTGAAATCTTTTTGATGACCCGCTTTGTGAATCAGTTGAAAGCTTTTGGCTATAGCCAATCCCATATTTTCTAGCCTTGTTCATCTTCTCAGTAAGTTGTTCAATCAGTTTACTGGGCTCAATTTGTTTTTGTACCACTGCTGATTTGACAAAGTGAATGTACTTCCCTTTGTTCATTGTCCGCTTTGGTTGAGTATCATTTGAAAACGTTTCTCCTTGATTATTGAACCCTAAACCAGTTTTATCAGAAACTGATTTTTGTGAATTTTGCATCTCATTCAGTGCGGTAGATGACTTATTCCAAGATTGAATGAGTTTAGTCTGTTTTGAATTTTCAAGGATCAATTTCTGGATCAGTGATTGATCTTTCTTTCTCTCTGCTTTTAACTCAGCAATTTCCCTTTTTAGACTCAACCCATCAAATGATTCATCAGTTTTGGTTTTATTGTCCATGGGATCATTTTTCTTTGACTTTATTTCCTCAAATGATGATGCAAGTTTCTGGTACTCATTTACCATTTCATGCAATGTTAAAATGAGTTATTCTCGTGTAAAATCAGTTGAACTAAAATCAAATACCTGTTGACTTGTAGATTCTGCTTCAGTATCATTGGCCATTAGACATTTGACTTCCTCTTCATCACTTGAGCTATATGAGCTTTCTGGTTCTGATTCGTCACTATCAGTTTCTGCCCATTTGGATTTGTTCTCTTCAGATAATAGAACCTCATGTTTCTTTTTGTAGGTTTTCTTATCATCTCTGGATCTTCTTTTATGCTCATATGATTTCTTTCTTCTGTCAGTTGATCCTTGACTGTCCTTTTTAGGTTTAGGACAGTCAGCAATATAATGACGTGTTTTGCCACAATTGTAGCAAGCATTTATTTCTTCTTTGGAATTGTTTCTCTGGTATTGCTTCTGAAGGTTTCCTTGGTTCTTTCTCATGAATCTCCCAAACTTTTTGATGAATAATGACATAGCATCATTGCTTAACTGATCGGCAGATTTCTCGACTGAACTGGTTGATTCAGTTCTTACAGCTGCTAGAGCAGTTGTAGCTGTAGGAGTAAATGGTTCTCCTTCTCTGCTCTGCAATTCAAATTCATAAGCCTTTAAATCAGTAAATAGTTCATGAAGTTCGATCTGGTTCAAGTCTTTAGATTCTCTCATAGCCATAGTTTTGACATCTCATTCCTTTGGAAGACCTCTCATCACTTTTAGTGCAACCTCTTTGTTAGTATACACCTTTCCGAGTGCATTTAATTCATTTACAATACTGCTCACCATTTCATCATACTCATTCATTGATTCTCCAACCTTCATTTTGATATTGTAAAATTTCTGAACAGCAACAGAGAGTTTATTTTCTTTTGTTTGGTCATTTCCTTCATATAACTGAATCAACTTTTCCCAAATTTCTTTTGCTGTTTTGCACATCTTTATTTTGTTGAATGTTGCTTTGTCCAGTGTTTTGTATAGAGTATCTTTGGCCACATTTTCAAGATTGGCTTTTCTTTTGTCCTCGTTGTCCACTCTTCTCTGGGTTTTTGAATTCTCTGTGGTGCCCCTTCAGTTATGGCAATTGCTGTATTTACTTTTAGAATCTTCATGGGTCCGTCTGTTATGACATACCACATGTCATCATCTTGTGCAGCTAAGTGAGCCTGCATTCTGATTTTCCAGTCATCGAAATCTTCTCTTGAGAACATAGGAATTTTATTGAATGAAGTCATGCTAACAGATTTATAGATCATAAGTATTCAAGAACAAGATTCAACCGCTCTGATACCACTTGATAGGATCGATTGACGTGTCAAAAGTGTTTAGAAGGGGGGGTTGAATAAACACTCTTAATTAATATTGGTCATTTCGAATTTTTGAGTTCAGTTTGATGACAAACTGATTCTCGGAATCTTGTTGGTCAATATCAATCAGTTAAACTGAGGTAGTTGCGGAAGGTAACTAACTGACAGATAGAATACAGAACTGAAATAAAATACACAAGGATTGTTTCTGGATGTTCGGAGAATTTAATTACTCATACGTCACCCCTTCTATCACAAGGATAGGATTTCCACTAAAAGACTTTGATCCAATACAACACTTGTACAGACCCACTTCAGTTAGGACTTACCCACTGCATAAACTGAAACTCTTAGTATTACAAAATGATCTCTGTGCGTAACTGATCTTAGCACTATTGAATTAACAAATATTACAGAGTGCTAGTTTGCTCAACTTGTAGCCTTGATTGCTACGAATAAATCAAATAAGAGTGAGCTGAGATTTTGACAGAGTAATGGCAAGTTTTGAATGATGTATCTGTTTTCTTCTTTTTCTTCTGCCATATTTATACTCTTCTTTTCCAACGGTAATCTTGAGATAAATTTGAATCTTTGTATCCGTTGGTTTCCACTTGATTATTCCTTCGATATTGTTTGCTTCATTCATTGTAATTCGGCGTCTTAATTGCTTTGTCCGGAATGCGTTGTTTTAAGTAGTCTTGGTTGTTGTGCGGTGCTCTTGTAATCTGTTATGTCTTCTTTGTTCTTTCCCGAGACATCTTCAGTTGAGAGACTTTGAGGCATTCAGCTGAATGTTTTAACTGATCAGTTCCAACTGATCAGTTTACTCTGTATCATGTTATCAGCTGATTTCTGTTGATAAGTTCAGTTGCCGAATTTGCTTGCGCGTATCAGTTGATTCATATTTTGTTAATCGATTGATTCATGTTTTGTCAAACTCCAGAATCAAGTTACCAACACCCGCGATTCATGAGATCCATGAAGATCGCTGGCGCGTTAGTCAGATCGAAGGACCTAACTAAAAACTCATAGTGCCCATAACGCGTCCTGAATTCCGTCTTATGCATGTCAGACTCTCTCACCTTCGCTGGTGGTATCCTGATCGGAGATCTATCTTCGAGAATACTGATGCTCCATGAAGCTGATCAATTAGATCTTCAATCCTGGGCAGTTGATACTTGTTCTTGACCATGACTCTGTTCAGTTCCCTGTAATCAATGCAGAGCCACATGCTGCCATCCTTTTTCCTAACAAATAGTACCGGTACGCCCCATAGAGAGAATCTAGGGCGAATGAAACCAATATCTAGCAAGTCCTGAATATGATCCTTCAGTTCTTTCATCTCTGCAGGTGCTAGACGATAGGGCGTCTTAGAAATAGGCATAGTACGTGGCATAAGCTCGATAGAGAAGTCCACCTCTCTGTCTGGTAGGATGCCTAAAACGTCGTCGGGGAAAACATTGGGGAAATCTCTAATTACGTCGACCTTCTCTTGCCTCTGAGTGACTAGCTCGGTCACTGATACAATACTGGCCAATAATGCCTGGCAACCTCTCCTCATGAGCTTCCTCGCACAGATGCAAAAAATGATGTGCGGCATCTGCTGATGTCTGGCTGCCTAAAAAAATGTCTTACCACTGGGCGGTTGGAAAAATACTGACCTCCGTCGAAAATCTATGACACCTTTATTAGAAGAAAGCCAATCCATAGAATAATATCAAACTTCGACAATGGTAGCACAATCAAGTTTGCCTGCACCGCATTTTCTGTAACTGAAGCTCCATTCTCTTAACTATCTGAAAAGTAAACATCTGATCCCCGGATGGAATTGATACTCTGAATCCCAAAATCATTGCCTCCGGTATGATTCTTAGTCGCTTGAAGAAAGATTCAGATATAAACAAATGTATAGCTCCAGAATCTAGCAATGCATACGTGGCTACACCTGAAATATATATCCTTCATGCCACAAAACATATCATTAAATCTGATCTCGTTGAAACTTAAGAAATTTCCTACCAGCAATTAACCCAAAATCCTCGAAAATTACTAATTTAACCCAGGTGTTCCTCAAAAGTTTCTAATTTTGCCCAATTAACCTTTAAAATCATCAAAAATGAAGATCCACACAATTTCCAAAAATTCGAAAGCAGCCCTTAAAATTTTGATTTTGCAAATAGGCCCTATACCATCGGTTACTACAATTAGGTCCTTAAAATTCTCAATTCACGCAATTCAATCCTTAAATTCCACTAGGTAGAGCATGCATCCTAATTTACTCTATGTTCTCAATCCCATAAATTAATTATGTTGGAAGATTTTATGTTCGCAATTTTGATTTTGAGGTTAATAAAACTTGTTATTTTGTTACAAATGATTTACCTAAGTGCGCAGGTAGCTGAAACTGATCAGTCCTCAAACTGATTAGTTACTAAGGCCTAAACTGAAGCTATCAAAGACGTAAACTGAGAAGCCAACTGATTGCGCAAAACTGAATCAGTTCAACTGATATATCGTAAACCAATTCAACTAATTGTCCAGCTGATATGTGGTTCAGCAGAAGACCTTCAGAAGCTCGGCCAGCTAATGAAAATTTCAACTGATGAAGAGTCTGCTGACCAGTTCAACTGAAAGAGTGAAATCTGTTCAACTGACAAGTCAAATGATTTCACTAGATCAACTGAAGACCAGTAAGATCATCATTTTGGAATCACTCAGTTTGCAGAATACGACAAGCTTATCAAAGATGGAATCCAGCAGCGCATTAAGGAAAAGCAATTGTACAATCAATAGCACTATAATGGACGTTGCAGGAAAGCTTAAACACAAAATGTTCCAGAATGGCTGTCGAAAAAGTCGAGACACAAATTTCAAGGAACGCATTCAAACTGAAACGATCACATGTGATGAGTCTTGATGTACGGTCGCATTGCTCCTATAAATACAGATCAAGACCATAAACAAAAATAAATGTGGAAAGACAAAAGATGAAATAAAGGCCACGCTTATTGCATACTAGCTTACAAAAAAGCAATCAGCTCATTCGAGGCAACACTTCAAGATATATCAGCTTAGTGTAGAACCTTATTTCCCTCAGTGTGTGAAAACACCTTTCGGTTGTTTTCAAAGAACAGTTATCAAACACACATCTCCACTCAAATACCATCTTGCACAAAGACGTAAAACTTTTGTATGTAGTCTTTGACACACAGACGTTAAACAAGTGTTGGCTAGAAGGTGATGCCTTCAGTCTTGACTAGGAGTTCAGTTAGGTATGGGTAAGTCCTAAGTTGGGTGGGTTTGTACAAGGTATTAAATAAATCAAAGTCTTCTAGTGGATCCTACTCGAAGTTGTAGAAGGGGTGACGTAAGAGCATTTTAAGTCTTCGAACATCCATAAACATATCTTGTTTATTAATTGTTTAACTGTGTTTTAAAATGATTTGATCAGTTCAACTGATATCAGTTTAGTTAGTCCATACCTGAACTGATAGAAGCCTGAACTAATTCCATGTATATAAGTCGATCAGTTTACACAAGTCATTAGTTTTTAAAATCTTTCGGTTTTTCTTAATGAAGGATTACTTCGAGTGTTTTCCGCTTGGTTTGAAACCAAACTCGATCTAATTTATCGATGTACACATTCTTAGAGCACGAGCTATTGCAGCTCATTGAGAATATTGTGTTTGAAGCACCCTCAAAGGTGCCCGAACCGGTCCGTCAAATTCCCACAACAATCAACAACTGTGTAACCCATACAATCAAAACAGTAAATTAAAATAATAAACATAAGGGTTACCGGTGATCAACGTAGAGTTTAGCTCCGCCTCAGCCTCCTACGCATGCATCACATACGTTCTGCTGGTAGTGGGGCAACTTTTATTAGCGCAATCCGCCGCCTTATGACCCTCCTGGTCCCAAATGAAATATTTGTACGTTCCCCACATGCACTTGCCAAAGTGGAACCTATTGCATTGTTTGCACAGCTGTCTGTCCCCTGGCTTAGGAGCACGTGGTGGTCTCTATTGTCCCGGCTTCTAACCCTGGGGCTTTTGCAACCCCTTATGACTCGGCGGTCCGGTAAACTACCACTTATGTGGCTACGTGCTAGACTAGCCTGATGCCTCTTCCGCTGCATCTCAGCATCAGTATCTCGGAGGGCCTGCTCTGCCTAGAAAGCGCAACTGGTGGACTCGTCATAACTCACCGGTCTCGTAAGCTTCATATCCCGGTGCAAAGTAGGCCTGAGGCAGTCCATGGAATGCCTCAGCTTCTGGGCAGCATCTCTCGCAATGGGGGACACAAAAATGAAAACCCACGTCAAAATTCCTCATAAAATCGGCCACAGGAAAGTCTCCCTAGCGGAGACTTATGAACTCTCTTGTAAGGCGACCCCTAACGTCTGCTGGGAAATACTTGTTGTAGAAAACCTCCTTGAACTTACTCCAGGTGATAGTAGCCAAATCCACTCCATTAGCGGCTCCCTCCCACCAAAGAGATGCATCATCCCTCAACATGTAATTGGCGCACCTGACCCGGTCGCCATCCATCATCTGAAAATACTGGAAATGTAGCTCCAAAGATCGAATCCAACCCTCCGACACGAAAGGGTCAGTGGTACCCCCGAACTCCTTTGGGTTGAGCCATATGAACGGCTCATAAATTTCGGTCTGAGGTCGGGGAGCCTGCTCCATAAGCCTAGCAATACCCTCCAGTACCGGGGTATCTGAGTCTCCTGGTGGTGGTGGTGGTGGTCCTACAACGCTTCTTGGAATATCATCATGTCGATCTGTATTGAGGGCGCGTCTGGGAGGCATAGTATCTGAAGATAGTCCAAATTCTAAACGTAACCCATCATGCAATTTTAATATAGTTTTTAAAACGTTTAATTCTTAAATCAAATAAGCAGCTAAACATGTACTGTAAATTGCTGAAATCGTGAATCGTGTAAACATGCAGGTGATAACATTAAAACATTTAAAATCATACAAACTTACATATTTGAGGCTTGAAGACTGAGTTGAAGAAGCTGGAGATGGCACAACCCCATACAAGACCCTTGCTCTGATACTAAATAAAACATCTACTACTTAAAATGCAACAATTTTTTTTAAGCTAAATTTTAAAAATTCATAACTTATGCATGCATGCAACAATGCTGAAGATTTTCCATTTAAAAATTGATGTAATCCAATGACCGATAAAAATACTGCAGTTAAAAAAATATTCACCGAGTCGACAACACTAGGCTTACGTTAAAAATAAAATATCAGGAAGCAAGTAAAAATCCTCACGACCATCAACATGCCAAAACAAAAGCGTATAAAATAATCATGTCCATTCCTATAACAAATCATGACGTGCGGAAAATATATGGTCCTCGGGTCCATGTGCGCACATCTAGCCCTGCCTACTCAGACTTCAGCACCTCCAGCCCCCTCATCAACGTGCTCACCTGCTTAATTCACGTCTAGTGAGTCTAAAGACTCAAAACACCTGTAAATGTTATAACGAATACATATACAAGAAAACAACAATGAAAAGTATTGTAATAAAAAAATGTTTCATGATCTTAAAAACTTAAACGTAAATATATCGTAAAAGCATAAAGTGGCAAAACATATCTCATCATATTATCACATACATGTTCATTTTCTTTAATTGAATTCCGTTCATTAGTTGTGACTTTCGTATCAGCTCTATTCAATGGATCCATCTACGTATAACTGTGGTACCCGGCGGCAAGGATATCAGCGACAATATTATCCATTCACTGAATCTTGACCTTACAGCTCATCGTATACATATGCATATTAGTTACAACCAACTCACTTCCTACTAAAACGTGTCATCAAATCATCACTTATCAAAATCATGTATATACGTATTTTTCCTTATCAAGCATGCAACGTATTTTTCATAATTTATAAAAATCATATTCATGATAACATAAACATTCAAAACATGTCAAATCGTGTCTAGGGCGCTGTCAGGACTACTAACTCTACCCAAAGATGACCACGCTTAATCATAAATCAAGGGTTCCTAATCAAGCTTCATTTGACCTAATCTAACCCTCACTATGTTCGTTCATAACGTGTTAATACCCAAAAAAAACAATAACACTAAAACCAAATCCCCTCAAACCCTGGACTAGCGCCTAGGCACTCACACTGTGGCGCTGTGGTGCTTGTTAAGCGCCTAGGTGCCTGGCATCAGTTGCTGTAGCGCTACTAGTTTGAAGTCCAGGCGTTGCGGAGCCTAAAGGATAATTTCACGGTGCTAACCCTACGACCGAAAAGCGTCCAAACATGTCCAAGCTAACTTCTACCATACTCTTAACCAACTCGAACCAAACTCGAACCACCACACCTAGCTCACCACTAGACACCTCCTCGACCAATCTAGCCAAGAACCCTATCCCCATGCACCGTGTTGAGCTTTTTTTACCGGTATGCCACTAAACAAGCCCTAACCAAGACACCCCTGCACTTTACTTCGTCGACCGGCTTCATGACCAAGTCCAGTAGTGTTTGAGCCATCCTAGAGCCCAACTCTGACCCACCACAGTCTGGTCAAAGGCTAGGAACGGCCCTTGCACAGCCGGCTCGCCCCTAAACTCTCGATCTAGTCACACCCGAGCCATACAACCAAGAAGTACCGATCGGCTCTTACTAAGTCTCAACCCTCAACCGACTCCAGCCCCTTGACACCTTATTCCTTGATGTGTACAACCCCCTAGGATCATGACTCGGCAGCCCCTTACACGAACACAAAGCAAACATGAGTTACATGATAATTCAAAGCATTTTTGTGACAAAACGTTGCAAAAACGATTCAATATAAAAGATGCAAGCAATCCTCATGAAAATACATATAAATCAACATATAAGTGGCTTGAATGATGAGAAAAATGGATTCATGGCGTGATTTAACATTTTTATGCTCAAAAACTCGAAGATACACGTGTAGGGCTAGCACCGGAGAGGTGGGGAAGAATCTTTCTTGAAAACATGAGAGGAAAAACCGAGATGCTGCTGGTTTTACTTGAGGATGGAGGCTGCTAAATGCGGGGAGGGGGTGGCCACTAGAGGGTATTAGGTGTAAGATTAAATTAATTAGGTTTATGTAAAAATATAGTACACTAATGGTCTCTAATTAGTATTAAATGGATTGAAAGTGTTTTGGGCCCATTAAGTACTAAAATAAACACATCAAGCCCAAAAACACTCCCAAAAAATATTTCATTTTGGTACGTTTTTGAAAATATTGTTTATACCCTCAAAATGTCCTTTGAATCATTAAAAACTGTGTAATGGTTAAAAATATGACCGGCGAGTAAAAATAATTAATCAAGGCCCATTTTCAAAAATAATACTTAAATACACCATATATTAAACAATTAAAAATAATTTTTAATAAAAATATTTTTCTTGATCATCCCCAATATCCATTACTCGTTCGTGCGCGAAATGCAACTTAGAACTCTAATGCATGAAACTCTAAATAAAAACATGAATTGCCATACATATTCATGCAATTAAATAATTAAACACATATTTTGTAAAACCCTAAATTGCATGCAGTTGGGTTACGTAGTTCGAATTTCCTAGACCTTACATATTGTACATTAACTGTAACGTATCATACTTTTAAACTATTTAAAATTTGCGGAAAAATAAAAATTTTCTTAAATAAATAATAAGCTTTCAAATTGCGATCAAAATAAACTGTTCGTCTAAAAAAATTTGAAATAAAACAATCACAGACAAAGTTTGCAACCAGTATTCGTTTAAATGTCGAAAACCATCTCGTAAAAAGCAGAGTAATTGAAACATGCATAAAGTCTTAAAAAAGTAGGCGGTCATCAGTTTTTGCCTCCTGCGTAGACCGAGCCAGCTCATTGGTCCCCACCCCTCGTCTCCTCACACTCGTCCTCTCATGCATCGATCAAGTCTAGTGAGTCTAAAGACTCAAAATGTATAAACTTGAAATAGCAAGTAATACATAATAAAACCACATGCATTTTAATGTAGAGCGTACATACTGAAACTTGAACATATTAACTTAAACATAGACGTGCCAACATATCATAAAAATTTTCATAAACATGCTTGAATAATACATACTTGAACATGCATAAACTTCATCATTTTGCGTAGAGATGTGTTTCAAAGAAAGTGACCCATATATAAATGTGGCTGATCAGACTAAACCACAGTACTGGGCTGGTAGGGATATCCACTACCACATACATGAGATCCCCGGTCATGATTTACCGGGTGGATTGGTCCCTGGTCATACTTTACCGCTTTCCGATCCTGATCAAAACCCGGTCATGCTTTACCGTGGTGGAGAGGTCGCCGACCACATTCACCGACTTCCAAACCCGTTCATAATTGGTCACAAGACACTTAGCATACCTCAAAAACATAAAATATTTTCTTTTGCACGTCGAACATAGTTACATGGCGTTGAAGGATTCATTGGATCTCGGTTGGGGCCACTGCTACACATACTAACACAATTACATGCACTTAATTTTTGTAACTTAGACGTAATAGTCGTGCTCACCACCCGAAGTAACAATTCACTTATGACGTTCTAACTCTCACGGGACATGAACTCGTTTAATCCTTGTACTAAACCATGACATCGAACCCCGAAAAAAATCTCTATATGAAGTGAGAACATTTCCCCAAACATGTAAGATATGGACCTAAATAGTGGTTTAAAAAAATAATGGACAAGTGCCTAGGCGCTGGACAGTGCTGCGCTGCGGCACTGCGCGCTAGGCTCTAGCACCGCGGCACTAGCAGGGCCGCCGCTCTAGCACTGTGGCTCCACAATGACAGCACCACGGCGCTAGTACTGAACTGTACGGGCGCTGCGGCGCTCCTGCAGAGCGCTGCGGCGCTAATCCTGCGCACACCCAACACAATAAATTTAATTTTGATGAAACTTTTATGTCCCGCCCAACTGACTCGAACCGATGCAACAAGACTCATCCTAGAATGCTATGGCAATGATTCAAACTCACACGACGCCCCAAAACAACGACGTAAATCCTATGATAAAGATAAAAAAATTTATATTAATTAAATGTTTTATAATATAAATTTATAGTTTTTGTTTTATTAAATGTTTAAATAATATACGTTTTATAATAAATTGTATAAAATATAAGTTGTTGTGTAATTATAAGTTCTTACTATTTTTACAGGTTCGATAAAACAAGAATAACATTGGCGTTGTAAATGAGATTAATATGATTCTTGAACCTGTAGAAATTTGATGATAATATCTACAATATTGGTGACAATCATGAGATAAAAATCTTCTCACAATTGGGATCAAATTAAGCAACAAATAAAGTTACCAAATGAGGGGCGGTTTTACCATGCTCTAGCATTTTGACCATATCTCTCAAATTACTTAGTCAAATGATGAAAAAAAAATACCACAATTCAAATAACTCAATTATCTACTGTTTTTTTTTTGTGGAAAAGAAAATTCGGAAGAGAAAATTTTCAAATGTGATGTGTATTAAAATATAATTTCTTGGAACACTAATGAAGACTTTTGTGTAAAAAAATGATATTTTATTTGTGGTTGTCTCCCCAAATTTGGCTATAAATAGGGGTGCATTGTAATGTTTTGAGATATCCCTCATTTTATGAACAAACCTTTAAGTTCATAATATTTCTCTATTTGTTTTTATTTTATTTCTTTATTTAAATATAATTAGAATGTTAATTTCATATTCAAAGTTTCACTTTGAATAATGAGTAGCTAACTTCCCAAAGTTGAGATGAAAAGGTGAAACTCTTGGCATGATAATAATGTTATTAAAAGGTAAAAATCTATATTTTATATTATTTAATCATTATTTATTGTTTATATTATATTTATTTCTTTAAGCATTATTATACCATACTTATAAGTGGGAGTTTTGATTTATTGTTGCTATATGTTACACTAAATTCTTGGAACCATTTAAATGTTAGTTTGGTATTACCAACCATTTAAAGTGGATGCCTTGATTTATTATATATGAATATATCATAATATTAAATTCTTGGTAGCATTTAAATGCTTGTTTGGTTTTACTAACCATTTAAAGTGGATGTGTTGATTTATTATATATGAATATATCATAATATTAATTTCTTGGTACCATTTAAATGTTAGTTTGGTTTTACCAACTATTTAAAGTGGGAACCTTGATTTAGTGTTTACAAATATATATAGTACAATAAATATTTGACAACATATATAAGTTTTGGTATATATACTTATAAGATAATAATATATAACATAATATAAATATGATTATTTAATATATTGGAACCATTTTATTAAGTGGATTTCAATAATGTTCAATAATGTTAACTTTATTAAAATACCAAGAGTGGATCTTTTAATCTCAACTACTTAAATTAAAATTTGAACAATTAAAAATTATCAATTAAAGATTCAAACAATTAAACGAAAAAAAAACCAAAACAAACACAAAAAGACATTGTAGTGGACTTATAATTATTTTAGCTTCATGTGGATACGATATTCGGACTCACCGAATTATACTACTTGTGGACAACCTGCTCTTGGGATTGCAACAATCAAAGTCGCATCAACTTTTTTGGCGCCGTTGCAAAGGAAATATAATTTAATTTCAAGTCTATTTTATTTTGTTTATAGTTTGTTTTTCTTTCTTTGATTTTTTATTGCTTTTGTGTGTTTTTCTTTTGCATTTGCATGAGCATTTGATCACGTACACTTAGTGGTCGAATCATTCTAAATAACCCTTTATTTTTACAAAACATGGCGGAAGAACCCATCCAAGAAAATGAAGATGAAATTCAATCTCAACTTGATCATGATAGACGAAGAACACTTAGAGATGACATGAATCCTACACGTACTAGTGCACCTTCATGTCTAGTTTTTCCGCCTGATGCATCTCATTTCAATTTTAAGCCTTGTATTATCCAACTTTTGCCCAACTTTCATGGCTTAGATTCTGAAAATCCATACATGCATTTACGAGAGTTTGAAGAAGTGTGCAACACATATAATGATCTAAATTGTAGCATGAACAGCATTCGACTTAAGTTTTTTCCTTTTTTCTTTAAAAGATAAAGCTAAAACTTGGCTATAAAATCTTAGATCGGGATCCATTTGAACTTGGGATGAATTGCAACAAAAATTTTTGAAAAAGTTTTTTCCATCTCATTGAACAAGTTCTTTTAAAAGGCAAATAATCACTTTCACTCAAAAACAAGGAGAAACTTTTTATCAGTGTTGAGATAGATACAAAGAATTCCTTAATCTTTGTCCACATCATGGTTTTGAAATTTGGAGAGTTGTTTCTCAGGTTTATGAAGGCTTTATACCTAAATATAGCAAGTGGTTGAATTTATGTGTAATGAAACATTTGAAGATAAAGATCCAAACGAGGCAATTGAGTATCTCGATTCATTAGCTGAAAATGCTCAAAATTGGGACACTATATGTACAATCGAACCATCAAACAAGATTCAATCTCCCCCATCTGGTGGAGGTATGTACACCCTCAAAGATGAACATGATCTCCAAGCTAGATTTACCTCTTTGGCAAGAAAATTTGAGACACTTGAATTGAAAAAGAAGGGTCAATTAAAATTGTTCAAGAAATTGTGTGTCACATCTGTGATACAAGTGATCATTCTACAAAAGATTGTCCCACTTTGCCCTCTTTTAAAGAATGTCTCCATGACCAAGTCAATGTTTTGAACAATTTCAAAAGGCCAAATTTTGAACCATTTTCTCAAAATTACAATCCAGGTTGGCGAAATCATCCAAATTTTAGTTGGAGGAATGATAATGCTGCACAATTTTCAACAACACATTTCCAAAATCAACAAAATTTTCAAAAATATGCACCTTATGTTCCTCCACCGAAAAGAAACTTGGATGATATAATGAATTCTTTCATTGCAAAGCAAGAGTCTATCAATACTCAAACTGCTCAAACCATGACAGATTTGAAAGATACTCTTGCTAAATTTGCATTTGCACTTAATGTTCATGAAAAATGTAAATTTCCTTCACAAGCACAGCCTAATCCCAAGGATCATCATTCACAAACTGGAACTTCTGGAACTCAACCAATGGATCAGGTAAAATAGTGGTAAGGTTGTGGAAAAATCCATTCTTGAACCTTGTGAAGATGATGATAAATCAACTTCAAAGGTTAAGGAAGAGGAACCCATAACTTGCGAAGAGGAGGATCAACAGACAGTGTCACCACCATTCCTTCATTCATTGAAAAATACAAAAAAATCAAATTTGAATTCTGATATATATGATATTTTTAAACAAGTAAAAGTTAATATTCCTTTATTAGATGCAATAAAGCAGGTACCATCATATGCCAAATTTTTGAAAAACTTGTGCACTGTGAAAAGAAACTTGAATGTGAAAAAGAAAGTATTTTTAGCCGAACAAGTAAGTGCAATCATTCAAAATAATAATAATTTGAAATACAAAGACCCTGGTTGTCCTACTATTTCATGTATTATTGGAGAATGAAAGATTAAAAAAGCCTTGCTTGATCTTGGATCTAGTGTGAATTTACTTCCATATTGAGTTTATCAAGAACTCAATCTAGGCGAATTAAAATCTACTTCGGTAACACTTTTACTTGTCAATAGATCTGTTAAAGTGTCAAGAGGTATGGTAGAAGATGTGTTGGTCCAAGTTGATAACTTTGTATATCCAGTCGATTTCATTGTTTTAGATACACAACCTATCGAAGCTTGTAATGCAGTTCCTGTAATTTTGGGTCGTCCATTTTTAGCAACTTTTAATGCTCTTATAAATTGCAGGAATGGAATAATGAAGTTGTCATTTGGTAACATGACCTTGGAGCTTAATGTTTTTAATCTTTGTAAGCAACCACATGACAAAGGAGATGAAAGTGAAGATGAAAATCTTATTGAAACTCTTGTGGAAGAAAACATTCAAGAAGGGAGTACTCGTGACCAATTAGATATTTTTTCAATTGAAACTGTTAAAGAAAATATTGAAATTGATCTTGATGATTTTATCAGGTATCACACGTTACAAATATCAGGGAAAGAATTTGAGGCAAAATATGAGAACAAAACGAACCACACATATTGGAGTTAAAACCCTTGCCAGAAGATTTTAAGTATGCATTTCTTGGAGAAGATGAAACATATCCGGTGGTAATTTTTTCCAAACTAATCAGTGGATCAAGAAGGTAAATTAGTTGATATGCTTAAAAGACATATAAATGCTATTGGTTTGACACTAAAAGATCTCAAGGGCATTAATCCACTAATTTACACTCACAAAATTCATTAAGAAGAAAATGCTAAAACATCTCAACAACCACAGATGAGATTTAATCCACACATGAAAGATGTTGTGAAAACTGAAGTTCTCAAACTACTTGATGTTGGGATTATCTACCTTATTTCTGATAGTAAGTGGGTAAGCCCAATACAAGAAGTTCCAAAAAAATTTGGCATCACAGTTATAAAAAATGAAAAAGGTGAATTGTTAACAAGTCGAGTCTCATCTAGTTGGCGGATGTGTATTTATTATATAAAATTAAATGACGCCACTAGAAAAGATCATTTTTCATTACCATTTTTGGATCAAATTTTAGAAAGAGTAGCAGGTAATCCCTACTACTGTTTTCTTGATGGATATTCAGGATATTATCAAATTCCCATTGCACTCGAAGATCAAGATAAAACTACATTCACATGTCCTTTTGGAACATTTGAATTCAGAAGGATGCCATTTGGATTATGCAATGCCCCAACAATATTTCAAAGATGTATGCTAAGCATTTTTAGCGACATGGTTGAAAATTGTTTGGAGATTTTCATGGATGATCTAACTGTTTTTGGGAATACATTTGATAATTGTCTTGAAAATTTGGAAAAAATTTTAAAAAGATGCTAGGAAAAAGGTCTTATTTTAAATTGGAAAAATTCATTACATGATTACTTCTGGAATTGTTTTGGGACATGTTGTGTCATCTCATGGAATTGAAGTTGATGAAACCAAAGTTGATGTACTTGCCAATTTACCCCCTCCAAAAACCATTAAAGAAATTCGCTCATTTTTTGGACATGCTGGATTTTATAGGAGGTTTATAAAAGACTTTAGTTCAATATCTAAACCCATTTGTAACCTCTTAACAAAAGACACTGCATTTGAGTGGACTCAAGAATGTCAAAATGCTTTTGATAAAATCATTCGACATTTAATATCAGCTCCTATCATGCAACCTCCTGATTGGTCTTTACCATTTGAAATCATGTGCGACGCAAGTGATTATGCAGTCGGAGCAGTATTTGGTCAAAGAAGAAACAGTAAGCTTTATGTGATATATTATGCAAGTAGAATTTTAAACAATACTCAAATGAATTACTCCAGAACTGAAAAAGAACTACTTGCTGTAATATTTGCATTAGATAAATTTCGTTCTTATTTGATTGGATCAACAACTATTGTGTTTACTGATCATTCTGCTATTAGATATTTGTTGACCAAACAAGATGCAATGCCACGACTGATACGATGGATTTTGTTGCTCCAAGAATTTTACATTGTAATCAAAGATAAAAAAGGAACCGAGAATGTCGTAGCCGATCATTTATCGAGACTAGTAACAGGATCATCTTGTGAAATGACACCAATTAGCGATAATTTTCCTGATGAACATCTATTTTTAGTTACTACTACACAATGGTTTGCTAACATAGTAAATTTTCTTGTGACAGGAAAAATGCCACCGCAATGTTGTTCCCAAGATAAAAAAAAAATTTGAATGAGGTAAAAAACTTTTATTGAGATGATCCGTATCTGTTCAAGTATTGTCCAGATCAAATTTTTTGACGTTGCATACCTGACAATTAGGTAAGTAGTGTCATTAAATTTTGTCATTCAGAAGCATGAGGAGGACATTTTTCTTCAAAGAAAACGGCTGTAAAAATCTTGGAATGTGGATTTTATTGGTCCACTTTGTTTAAAGACACCCACGAAATTTGCAAGATCTGTGAAAATTGGCAAAAATTGGGTGCGATTTCAAAAAGAAACATGATGCCTTTGAATACTATCATTTAAATTGAAATCTTTGACTGTTGGGGAATTTATTTTACAGAACCTTTTCCACCGTCGTTTGGATACTTGTATATTTTAGTTGCAGTTGATTATGTTTCCAAATGTATAGAGGCAATTCCATGTCGTACGAATGATCATAAAATCGTTATCAAATTTTTGAAAGAAAATATTTTTAGTAGATTTGGAATTTCTCGAGCCATGATAAGTGATGGGGGAACTAACTTTGTTAATAAGTCATTTGCTTCATTAATGAAAAAATATGGTATTACTCACAAAGTAATTACTCCTTATCATCCTCAAACAAATGGACATGTTGAATTAGCTAATAGGGAGATAAACCAGATTTTGGAAAAAACTGTTAGCCCAAATAGAAAAGATTAATTTCTGCGACTTAATGATGCATTTTGGGCATCGAACAACTTTTAAAACATCATTGAACATGTCTCCCTATAGGTTGGTTTACAAAAAACATTGTCATTTGACTGTGGAATTGGAACATAAAGCTTATTGGACGATCAAAACTTTTAATTCAAGTATGGATGATTGCAACAAATTGCGCAAATTGCAACTTAATGAACTTGATGAACTCAGAAATGACGCGTATGAGAATTCAAGGATTTATAAAGCAAAAATCAAATCATTTCATGACAAAACAATTCTTACAAAATCTTTTGAGATTGGTAAAAAAGTTTTGCTTTATAATTCTCGACTTCACATATTCCCAGGAAAATTACGATCAAGATGGACATGCCCATATGTTGTAAAGCATGTGTATCCTTATGGAGCTGCTGACATTGAAAATCCTCAAAATATTGACGTTTTTAAAGTAAATGGACAAAGGCTTAAATCATTTTTAGAAAATAAAATCTTTCAAGAAGAGTTTATTTCCCTTTCTGATCCTTGATTTTTTTTTTGCTGTATTTACTTTTGTTTGTTTTTATTTGAGGTTTCCTTAATCTTTTTATTTTTCCGGTTAAATTGCGGATAACGGTACTCCGTGACTCTCATAGTCGGTTAAATCAGTTTCCCTCAATTGCTGACACAAAAATAAAAAAAATATTCTTTTCTTTTCAAAATGGATGAAATTCTGTCAAAAATTTGTAAATATTTTCCCTCTGTTTCTGAAAATGTTCTAAGAAAAATTTATGCTGGAAGGTGTGAAAGATTGAGATTGCTAATACAAAAAGAAATTCCAGAAGATATTTGTCTTGTAATAGAAGCTAAGGTCCGATTAGGAGGAGAAGTTCCACAATCATTGCTCATTCGGTATTTGCTTGGATTAGGAAAAATCACTTATGCGAAAAACGAAGGGCCAAAAGATTAGGGGTTTGTCATAAGTGTTCAAGATGGACTTGTGACAAACAATGCAGATCTTTGGGATATGTTTCCAATAACAGAGAAGATAAAATTAGTTTCATTAAGAATGGGCTAAGTAAGAAGTCTTTAGATAACATCTTATTGAGTCTTGAGACGCATTCTAGTGGACACGTGCATATTGAACTTCTTCGTTTATGGAAACAATTTCAAAATGAGCGTCATGGTCTTGGGAATCTGACTAAAAAAGATCCTATTTGCCAACTTATAAGAAAATTGGATGGGAAGCATATCCTCGACTCATAGAACGCGTTGAAGCCGTTTCTGTACGTAAAACCGGAGGAAAATTGTGAGCCACAATCACACTACTGTTTATATGCATGTTTATCATTATTGTTTTTACTGTTTACATCTGTGACCCATAGTTTTGTTATGAAATCATATTACCTCTATAAAATCTCTCATCTTTCTCTCTATTTTAGCAGACTAAAAAGAAAGTAAAAACATGGCTGGATCTTCTGCACTAATATTGAAAAATATTTGTGTATTTTGTGGATCGAGTCCTGGAAAAAATGAAGTGTTTGTAGAAACAGCGAATAATTTTGGAAAGATATTGGTTGAGAGAAAAATTCACTTGGTATATGGGGGAGGTAATATTGGATTAAGGTGATATGTTTCCACATCTGCTCATCTTCGAGGTAGTCATGTTTTGGGTATTATTCCTACAGCTTTAGCTGAAGGAAATATTATAGGAGTTACGATTGGGGAGGAATTAAAAGTTTCTTCTATGTATGAAAGAATCACAAAAATGATTGAAAATTCTAATGCTTTTATCGCACTAACAGGTGGTTTTGGTACATTAGAAGAAATTTTCACACTGTTTCTTGGGCACAACTTAATATTCATAATAAACCCGGGGGCTTGTTGAATATCAATAATTATTATGACAGTTTGTTGACATTTCTTGATAAAGCTGTGGAACATAATTTCATTTCAGAAAATTCACGAAGGATGCTCGTCTCTGCTTCGACTGTTGACCAATTAATTGATGATTTGGAAGCTTTTGTTTATAAGCCTGATCCGATAATAACAAAGATCAATTGGTCGCAATCAAGCAGTAAGAAAAGAAAGTTGGATCATTGATTCAAAAGTCGTTTATTGGTTTGCGTTTATTTCAGTTTGTTATCTTCAATAAAATTCCAGATGATATCTCTTTCATTATGTACTCTTTATTAATAGTAATTTTGACATTAGGGACAATATCATATTCTGATTGGGGGAGAACAAACTTAAAAAAAAACTTTTAAAAAAAATTAAAATTATTATTTTAAAATAAAACCATGTTTATTGTTTGTATCTTAATAATTTTGTAAAAATATCACTACATTACATGTTTGAAAGGTTTAAATTAGAAAATGTATTAATCTATCTAAGGATGTTTAATTTTTATTTAAAAAAAAAGTCAATTTTAATATTCTGATCACTATAAAAATATGATTTATGCAATCTTTTGAATGATTAACCATCGTGATAAAATCAGTTATTAAATTATATAGCCCAAGATATACCTGATAAGAGTGCCTAAAATTTTTAAACTCATACATATTTTGTGAGTGAGTGGAGAGGATTGAGAAAACAGCTTGCGAGCCTTTTATTGATCATCAGATATGCTATCTATTGTTTAGATCTTGAGTTCTTATTTTGAAAAAAAAATTGAAATTTCTTGGAAAAAAAAGAGCAAAAAAAATGTTGAAGATCTATGTAATTTTTACATTATATGTTACGACTCATTTATCTCTCATAAAAAAAAAGCGAGAAATATATTGTATAAATTAAATAAATATGTGGTCAAAAAGCATAAACTTAGTCTGATTCCATGATGTAAAAAAAATATCAGGAAAAAATATAAAATAAGAACAACTGTATTTTGAATCAATCAATTTCCTATCTTTTTATTAGTTTGGCTCGTTTGTCTGTCTGCATTCTGTAAACTATTTTCCTGAGCATTTATCTGTATTCCAACTCCATGAGAGAAATCGTTCCCATAAATTGAAACATTTATTAACCTGTGAGGATATGGAGTTAAGACTCTTACTTGGATTTGAGACTTTTACTAGGAATTTCTGAAGGTCATGTACATTTAACTACCTGAAAATAAGTTTTGAATTGATCAGTTCAGATTATTTCATAAATTATAATTATAATGATTTTGATATAACTTTGACAGTTTTCAAATTTAATTTAAAAACTTGAATAGTTCCGATTACATTTCTATTTAAATTAATCAATATGTTTTGTGTTGCTTTTAACGCTTAAATTGCTAGGGACTAGCAATAAGCTGGTTGGGGAGTGTGATAAAGATAAAAAATTGTATATTAATTAAATGTTTTATAATATAAATTTATAGTTTTTGTTTTATTAAATGTTTAAATATTATATGTTTTATAATAAATTGTATAAAATATAAGTTGTTGTGTAATTTTAAGTTCTTACTATTTTTACAAGTTCGATAAAAAAAGAATAACCTTGGCGTTGCAAATGAGATTCAGATGATTCTTGGACCTGTAGAAAGTTGATGATAATATGTAAAATATTGGTGACAAGCATGATATAATAATCTTCTCACAATTGGGATTAAATTAAGCAACAAATAAAGTTACCAAAGGAGTGACAGTTTTATCATGCTCTAGCATTTTGACCATATCTCTCAAATTGCTTGGTCAAATGGTGAAAATAAATACCACAATTTAAACAACTTCTACATGTTTTGTTTTATGTGGAAAAGAAAATTCAGTTGGGAAGATTTTCAAAAGTGATGTGTATTTAAATATAATTTCTTGGAACACCAATGAAGATTTTTGTGTAAAAAATAATATTTTATTTGTGGTTGTCTCCTCAAATTTTGCTATAAATAGGGGTGCATTGTAATGTATTGAAATATCAATCATTTTATGAACAAACTTTTGAGTTCATAATATTTCTCTATTTGTTTTTCTTTTATTTCTTCATTTAAATATAATTAGCATGTTAATTTCATATTCAAAGTTTTACACTTTGAATAATGAGTATCTAACTTCCCAAAGTTGAAATGAAAAGGTGAAACTCTTGGCATGATAATAAGATTATTAAAAGGTAAGAATCTATATTTTATATTATTTAATCATTATTTATTGTTTATGTTATATTTATTTCTTTAAGCATTATTATACCTACTTACAAGTGGGAGTTTTGATTTATTGTTACTATACGTTACACTAAATTCTTGGAGCCATTTAAGTATTACCAACCATTTAAAGTGGATGGCTTGATTTATTATATATGAATATATCATAATATTAAATTCTTGGAACTATTTAAAAGTTTGTTTGGTTTTACCAACCATTTAAAGTGGATTCCTTGATTTATTATATATGAATATATCATAATATTAATTTCTTGGTACCATTTAAATGTTAGTTTGGTTTAACAACCATTTAAAGTGGGAATCTTGATTTAGTGTTTACAAATATATATATATATATATATATATATATAGCACAATAAATATTTGACAACATTTATAAGTTTTAGTATATATACTTATAAGATAATAATATATAACATAATATAAATATGATTATTTAATATATTGGAACCAATTTATTAAGTGGATTTCAATAATGTTCATTAATGTTAACTTTATTAAAATACCAAGAGTGGATCCTTAAATCCAAACTACTTAAATTAAAATTTGAACAATTAAAAATTATCAATTAAAGATTCAAACAATTAAACGAAAAAAACAAAAATAAAAACAAAAAGATATTGTAGTGGACTTGTAATGTAAGGCCCGAGATTTTAATTACTGTAATCTAAGATTAATCTGAGATGATTTCTGGGTTAATTAAGGTAAATATGGACGGAATGGATTAGACTGGGAAAGCCGCAAAATATGTGCGAGGAAAGTGTCATTCGCGCACATGCGAGTCTTAATGCGCGAGCCATGCGCAATTTGGCCAAAAGACCCGGCGCATATGCGCGGAGTGAGATCGCGCATATGCGCGAGGTGATAGGTAGCACAAGTAAGAACTCCAGAGAGTTCGGAGCCGCGCATGTGCGCGGGTAGTGGAATGCACGAGACAGTAGGTCTCGCGCATATGCGCGACGTATGTGCGCGCATATGCGCGAGCAGTCCAGCAGCTGATTTCTGGATAGAACTTCCGGCGCATATGCGCTGGCCTTGGGCGCGCATATGCGCGCGGCATGCAAAACAAGAACAAGCCACTTGCCATAACCGTAAGCAACGCATGTATGTATATATATATATGTATATATATATATATATATAAAGCAGTATTCTTATCGGAAGCAAAAGAAAGAAAGGAACGAAAGAAGCAAGTTCTGATTTTGATCGAGATTTACGAAAAATCCGCTCGTCTGATTTTGAATCTGAGTACAGTACCGAGTTCTTAGCGACGACAGCTATAACAGGACGTAAGTTTTGTTACGTTTTGATGTCGTTTGAAATTTTGATGTTGTTAGAATTGAATAGGAATCATATATGGTTTTTCTGATACAGTGGACATCGTATAATCGAAGTCGGATTAAAGAACAGACTGGTTATGTAATTGTTATGATTTTTGGAATTGATTAATTGAGATTCGATATCAGATTTGTATTGTTATTGAAATTATGAGTTGCACCGATATTGATTATGAGTTCTGGTATTATATCTGTGGTGTTGAAATTGACGGGGTTATCGAGACTGTATTGTTATGCCGTCGAAACATCCGTAAATTGATATTGATTAGATTCGGTATTGGTTGAGATTGTATTGTGGTACCATATGTCGATTGGCACTGATCAGATTATGTTTTGATTTGATTATTAATTAGAACAGGTTTTGAACTGAGTTATAAACTGATATTGTATCTATTCGATTGTCATTATCAGATTGGGTATGGACAGAGTTGAATTCGGGACTTCGTCTTCGTCAGACCGAGAAGATAAAGGTATAAATTAATGTTGAGTTGGGATTGCACAACTCGAGTGAGGTTTGACTCGAGTTTCCCTAAATCACATACTTTATTTTATTGCATTGTTATTTGCAATTGGATGTGGTTGATATTTTTGGTCTATGGATTTATAGACAACGTATGTCTTGAGTCATAGGCGGATGCGCCTAGTTGTAGACATTTGATCTTGTGACAGAAGGGCCGGATAGTGAGGACTCGTCACTGGCCCATTGCACTTTGTCACAAGATAGGATATTGGTGAAAATGCCAAAAGTCTGTTACGGTTAGGTCAGGACACCGGATGTTTGGCTATATTGGAGTGGATAGAACTGGAGTCTTTTCTATTACTGGTATTCGATATGGAAAGAGCCAAAGTCCGTGAATAAGAACATACCACCACCCCGATCGGGAGTGTAGGTGGGTGTATGTTCTTATTCCGAACGGGATCCCTAGATTAGGACTGAGTCGAGTCTAAGTCTGAGAATCACGGAGAGTGATTCATTGCTTGATGTTGAATTATGTTCCTGATGATGGTACATGTTTAGAATATGATTTATTCTTGATAGTGATTTATGTTTAGGATTATAATACATGTGATGAATATTTGATTCATGTTTCTAATTTTGATACATGTTAGGAAATTATTTTTATAATTGCATGTATACATGATTTATACTTAGAATATAATTCTCACCGGAGTTATCCGTGTTAGAGTAGGTGCCCGTCGAGCCAAGTGTTGGCCGAGTGTTCACAATGAAACTCTATGTATAAGCAATCTTTATTTTAATAATATTTGAAATTATTGTTTTCGGCAAATCTTTATCTGTATACCCATGCTAGTTGCATAGATAAAGCCCTTGATTATACAAATAGTAGAAATAATATGAAATGCTCATATGATGAGTATCATGAAACTCATATTTGGAATACTTTATATTCTAAACAGTTCCTAGTCGATTCAGCCGCCGCTAAGAAGGATATAGGCCGCTAGAGTTCGAGACTAGTATCTGCGATGTGAGTACCATGTTTCATTGGTAGGGGACATTGTGATGTCCGAGCATGCAGATAGGTGCTCCTGGTAGAGTGCACTGAACAACCCTCCATAAAGGACTTTCCAAGTGGTTCTCACTTATCGAGTGGAAACGTCCTAGTTTATGGTTGTACACCATTAGTCCTGATGACCCGGGACAACATTGAGACTCTATGTGCTAGAATTACACTTTGACTTGTTTACCGACTCTCATGGGGTCATCAGGTGGCAAGGTTGGGTGTTCTGTCGAAACATATAGGAGTCGACGCATTGTAGTCGGGGATTCATCGCTTACCTTCGGGTATGGATATCCTATGTGTTCTCATGTGTATGTAGGTTGAAATATCTGATCAGAGTATGATGGTAATTATGAAAGGGGTTTCATAGATTACACCATCGATGCAACTACGACATGACACATAGTATCGATTCATTGACAACTCTCGATAAACTAATGGTTGTCGAATCGGTCGGGATATATGAGTTGAAGGGACCGTACTGTACGCTAACCATAATTGAATGGTTCTTGCAGGCACTATCATTTGATACCTAGGGAATCATGTAAGCGATGCTGCTAGGCGTTTAACATGATTGGTTGGGTACTATCAGACTTGGGTTCTGACGTTCTTTTTATCAAGGAGTTGATAAATAAGAATGGAGCAATTGGGGTATGCTTATATAAGGACATGTTTAGTCCGAATCACATGGAGTTGTGAACCCACGGCTAGTTGTATCAATGAACCATTGAGGGCCACACAAGTACTAGCTTTCTAGATCCCGTTGAGAAGTAAAATAGTTCAAAGTGTTGAACGGCTTATAAATGAGTTTATAAGCGTAAGGAAAAATAGAAGCATGACTTCTATGAGAGAAATGTAACTTTTAATTTATGAATGTGTTCCTAAATTAAAAGTAGGCCAAGTGAATAATGTATTTGAAAATTGTGATTTTCATAAACATTATTATGGACTAAATTAAATTAATTCAAGTGTTGAATTAATTAAACATTAGTGGGCCTAGTAGAGTCCAAATAATTAAATTAATTCAAGTGTTGAATTAATTAAATAACATTGGGCCTTGTAGAGCCCAATTGAAAATAATTATTTAACTAGTGGGCTTGAGTAAAATCAAGTAAACTATAAATGAGCTCAAATATGTTTGGGACATTTAAATAAAAGTCCATGGGCCTTGTAATTGTTACAAGCCCACTTGATATGCATGCTTGGGAGATGAAAGGTTGGAGAATACTTTTGATTAAAATAATGCATGGCATGCAACTTTTTGGATCAACTTTCTGCGCTACCAAGACAACTCATCCTCCCTCATTCAACATGTTTGTTGGCCGAAATTTACACAAAATTTCTCTCCAAGTTTTTCTCTCATTTTTCTTCTTCAAGTGTTGAGGAAAGAAAATTCTTCTCTTTGAAAAATCCTCTTAGTTTTCTAGTGCAAATTAAGAGGGGATTTACCTAGTTGGTGATGGGCCAAATTTTGGAGGTTGGAAGCTTGAAGATTTGTCATCCATTCAAGAGCCAAGTTGTTTACAACTTAGTTGGTGCCATCATCAATCTCTCGAGATTGATAGGTAACTATGTCTAAATACCCTATGTATGACATTTGGTATTTGGTGTTTTATTGTATTTGCTACACACAATGCAAGGTGGCCGAAATTTTCTTGTAAAATTTAAAATTTTTAACTTCCGTTGCGTATACGGTCACCGTAACCGATCCCCTTTCAAGTAGTATCCGAGCTAAGGTTACGATTTTGTGTAGCAATTACAAGATATTATATTGAGATTGATTTCTTACTGCATGAGAACAAAATTTTGCAACAATATCAAGGCCTTTTTGGGGCATATTTCGGCAGCTTGTTGCTGCCCATTTCGGGCATCCCAAGCTGCCCGAGGGGCTGCCCGAAAAAGGCAGCAAGGGCAGCCCAAGGGGCTGCCCGAAACCCCCTTTAAAGTAAAAAAAAATATTTTTGTTGCCGGAATCCGGCGACGGCGATGACGACTAGGGTTTCCAAAAGTGTTTCGGATTATCAAAGTGTCATGGGCCTTGAGTTATTGGGCCATTGGATGGCTAACATATTTGTGAATTTTAAATGGGCCAAAATGTTTTTGATGAAAAATAAGTTTTTGGGCCCTTAAGTTTAAAATTACAAAAGTTGCAAATATTTTCTCATGAAATAAATATTTTAAGTTGGACTTTAAATATTTATAGGAAATGGTGATTTACAAGAAATTCGGTTATAAATAAATTAATTTGGAAGTGGACAAAAGGTGTTTGTATACTTTGTTAATTTAGTTTATAATCGTGGCGGTTAGTGATTGGATCAAAATATATAATATTTGATCAAATAATTATTGTGATAATTAATTGATGGTGTATGATATGTGATATTATGCATGAAGAATGATCAAAAGCCCAAGCCCAATTTGCTAGGTGTATGCTATGATACTTTGTGTTGAATGATTGTAATAATTATCAATTTATAAAGTGGGCTTGATTTATGGCCCGTTCCCACCCCATGAGATGTATCCCTATTTGCCATGGATATTTATTTGTAAATATTAGTATAGTGGATGATCAAGATTGGAAGATGGTGGCCATGATGATTATGAAGATCGAAGACATGTAAATATTGGAAGCTAATGTAATAGTTGCATTTGCATCCCATGCATTTTCCTAGGATTGGACCTAGGCCCGTGTTTAGCTCACACGGGCCATTAGTATTGGGGCGATTGATCATCCTTGTTTTGTTTACTGTTTATAATATATGCATGATATGTTATAAATAATGAGTATGTGCGTTATTATTATGATAATAACAAAGTTGCATGAATCCGGCAAACATACGATCAAACATGGCGAGCTTTTAAATAAAATTAATGATGAGACCTTTCAAAATTAAAAACCCTCATTTTGAATAAGATTCAAAATTAATATCAAGCCCGAAAAGGAGAATTATAAATTTGTTTATAATTTCCATCTCTTCCATCGACAATGGGTGCATGATGAACGCTACCCGTACTCGGGGCTCGGCTCATATTATTAGGGGGGCCCTGGGTGCCGGAAAGCTGTGACATCCATTGACATGGTGATGTGAATTACGTGGAACTCCCATAATTTCGGCTCATATTATTGGGGGAACTCATGGCGACCGTCCATTAAGGTTCAACATCGATGGGTAAGGCTTGACACGTGAAGATGAACGACATCATATTATTGGGTCCTAATCAAACGTGAGACAAAAGTTTACGTAGAGGGTTGCATTGTGATGCAATTGGAAACTACCTTTCAGGAATTGTGATTGGCTGATATTATTCGGGATCATAATTCGCTACTTGGACCTTACGTACCTACTGAGGAAAAGAGTTTCCCGTTTTCATTAGAGGGTAGTGAAAGATGTCAAAACAGTGGGAGCAAATATTTATGAAGTAAAAGTCGAAACTTCATAACTTACTAAATATTTTAAAATAGTCATCAACATTTATCTGTTTTTACTTTTCAGTACAAATTGACAATGTCTTCGATTCGCAATCCGATATCTGCAATACTCGACAAACACATATTAACTAGACCTAATTACCTCACTTGGCTAAGAAACCTGAAAATCGTCTTGAATTCGGAAAGGATAGCATCTACACTGACTGAGTCGCCCCCTGTTGAGGCTCCGACTGACTGCACTCCTGAAGAATTGCAGGCTTACAAGGAATGGTGTGACCATGACTTGATAGCCAGGTGTTATATGCTGACTTCTATGAATGATGAGCTGCAGAGGCGTTTTGAGGATGCAAAGAGTGCTGCTGACATTCATTTACATCTCAAGGAGCTCTTTGGTGAGCAAACACGGCCTCTTAGGCATGCTACCGTCAAGGAGCTGATCACTTTGCGCATGCGAGATGGGGCCTCGATCCATGAGCATGGCCTGAAGTTGAATGGGCTCGTGGACAAGCTCGTTGGCATGGATCTGATCTTGCCTTCGGAGTTGACCACCGACGTATTGCTGTTATCATTGCCTAGCTCATTTGATCCTTTTGTGGTGAACTTCAACATGAACAAGATGGAGCCGACCCTTGAGGAGTTGGTGAATATGCTTGTTACGTTTGAATCAACCATCAAGAAAGAGAAGTTGGTTCTTTATGTGGGTTTTTCATCTGGTACGAAGATTGATCCACATGGGAAGGGAAAGAAGCGTTCTTTCCAACGTCCCAAGAAGAACGTGCCCTTGTTGAGGCAATCTCCGAATCCCGTTGTGGCAGCCACACCAGTTAAGGCTGACAAGACTAGTGATGTTTGTCATCACTGCAAGAAGCCTGAACATTGGAGGCGAAATTGCAAGGAATATCTGGCCCAGAAGAGTTCTGGAAATGGTATGTTCTATATCGAAGTAAACATTTCAATTAACTCTACTTCTTGGGTATTGGATACCGGATGTGGCTCACATCTCTGTAATGATTTGCAGGCGATGGGAAGAAGTAGAAAGCTTAGGGAAGGTGTGACCTTCTTAAGGATGGGCAATGGGGCAAGAGTTGCTGCCAAGGCTGTTGAAGATGTTTACTTATTGTTGAACAATAGTTTTAAGTTAATTTTATGAGATGTTTAGTTTGTACCTAATTTTTTGAAAAACATTGTTTCATTTCTATGCTGATAAAAATGGATATTCTTGTTTATTTTGCAAAGGTGTTTGCAACATTTACATGAATGAATGTTTGATTGGTACTGGTGAACTTGAAAACGATCTCTATAACTTAAAATTGAAAGATATTCCATTAAATGTCCATTCAAAGGCAGACACCATATGAGATATGGATGGGTAAGCCACCCAAATATTCTTGTCTTAGAATATGGGGGTGCCCTGCTTATGTGAAGCAGGTAGTGGGAGATAAATTGGATTGTCGATCCATTTTATGTTACTTTGTGGGATATCCAAGGAATTCAGTTGGATATCATTTCTATCATCCCCAAGAAACAAATGTGTTTGTTTCTAGGAATGCAACCTTTTTGGAAAAGAAATTTCTATTAGATAGAAAAGGCGAGATGATAGAACTCGAAGAGGTTCAAGAGACACCCACAGTTGTAGAACCCACACCCGAGGAGCCAAGAGAGGAGATACAAGCTCCTAGAAGATCCGAGAGAGTCTCGAAACCACCTATGAGGTATGGTCTGCTTCTTGAAGAGGGCCATGATGAGCCTAACCTTGAATGTGATTCAAGGACCTTCAAGGAAGCGTTATCTGATGCCGATTCATCCAAATGGCTTGAAGCTATGGAATCTGAGATGAATTCCATGCATTCGAACCAAGTGTGGAATCTCGTGGATCCACCTGAGGGAATTGTTTCCATAGGGTGTAAATGGAGTTACAAGAGGAAACTTGAGGCGGATGAGAAGGTATTGACCTTCAAGGCGCGATTGGTGGCAAAAAAATATACTCAAAAACAAGGACTTGACTTTGAGGAAACCTTTTCTCCAGTTGCAATGTTCAAGTCCATAAGGATTTTGCTAGCCATAGCTGCATGGTATGACTATGAGATATGGCAGATGGATGTCAAGACAGCCTTTCTTAATGGGGATATTCAGGAAAAGATTTACATGTCTCAAACCTGGAGGGTTTACATCTATCGGAAGTGAGCATATGGTATGCAAACTTCAAAGATCTATTTATGGTCTAAAGCAGGCATCTAGGAGTTGGAACCTCAGATTCGACAGTACAATCAAAGAGTTTGGTTTTGGTAAGAATCCTGAGAAACCCTGTGTGTATAAGAAGGTCAGTGGGAGTGTTGTGACATTCCTGGTGTTTTATGTTGATGACATTCTAATCATTGGGAATGATGTAGGAATGTTGCAATCAACTAAGATATGGTTAGCAAGTAAGTTCTCGATACAGGACTTGGGTGAAACAACTTTTGTATTGGGAATACTGATCTATAGAGATAGATCAAGAAGATTGCTTGGTCTCACACAATCCACATACATTGATACCATCGTGAAGCGGTTCTCGATGGATGAGTCCAAGAGAGGACATCTACCAATGTGTCATGGCGTGTCCCTATCCAAGTCTATGTCTCCAAAGACTGATGCAGCGATAGCGGCGATGACAAGCATTCCTTATACATCTGAGTTTGGTAGAATCATGTATGGGATGATATCTACACGTCCTGACGTGGCTTTCGCACTAAGTGTAGTAAGTAGATATCAATCGAACCCTGGTCTTCCACACTGGAAAGCTGTGAAAGACATCCTCAAGTAGTTGAGAAGGACCAATAAATTGTTCTTGGTCTATGGGGTGGAGAACTGAAATTGGAAGGCTATAGCGACTCTAGCTTCCAAAGCGATTTCGATGACTCAAAGTCAACCTCTAGGTTTGTATTCATGCTCAATGGTGCTGCTGTCTCTTGAAAGAGTTCCAAGCAAGACAATACTGCGGATTCCAGCACAGAGGCCGAATACATTGCTGCATCAGATGCAGCAAGGGAGGCTGTTTGGATAAGGAATTTCATCTAAGAGTTGGACGTCATTCCTAATGGAGTTGCTCCTCTCCGGGTGTTGTGTGACAACACGGGAGCTTTAGCTCAAGCAAAGGAGCCAAGGTCTCATCAGAAGTCCAAACATGTATTGAGAAAGTACCACATTCTCCGAGAGATTGTGGAAAGAGGAGAAGTGTCGATTGACATAGTCGGCTCCGCAGATAATGTTGCTGATCCACTAGCTAAGCCTTTACCTGGACCATTATTCGAGATGCATCGCGAATCAATGGGTTTGAAGCATATGGGTAGTTGGCTCTAGTGCAAGTGGGAGATTGTTAGAGTAGGTACCCGTCGAGCCAAGTGTTGGCCGAGTCTTCACAAATGAAACTCTATGTATAAGCAATCTTTATTTTAATAATATTTGAAATTATTGTTTTGGCAAATATTTATCTGTATACCCATGCTAGTTGCATAGATAAAGCCCTTGAATATACAAATAGTAGAAAGAATATGAGATGCTCATATGATGAGTATCATGAAACTCATATTTGGAATACTGTATATTTTAAACAGTTCCTAGTCGATTCAGCCGCCGCTAAGAAGGATATAGGCTGCTAGAGTTCGAGACTAGTATCTGCGATGTGAGTACCATGTTTTATTGGTAGGGGATATTGTGATGTCCGAGCATGCAGATAGGTGCTCCTGGTAGAGTGCACTGAACAACCCTCCATAAAGGACTTTCCAAGTGGTTCTCACTTATCGAGTGGAAACGTCCTAGTTTATGGTTGTACACCATTAGTCCTTATGACCCGGTACAACATTGAGACTCTATGTGCTAGAATTACACTTTGACTTGTTTATCGACTCTCATGGGGTCATCAGGTGGCAAGGTTGGGTGTTCTGTCGAAACATATAGGAGTCGATGCACTGTAGTCGGGGATTAATCGCTTACCTTCGGGTATGGATATCCTATGTGTTCTCATGTGTATGTAGGTTGAAATATCTGATCAGAGTATGGTGGTAATTATGAAAGAGGTTTCATAGATTACACAATCGATGCAACTACGACATGACACATAGTATCGATTCATTGACAACTCTCGATAAACCAATGGTTGTCGAATCGGTCGGGATATATGAGTTGAAGGGACCGTACTGTACGCTAACCATAATTGAATGGTTTTTGCAGGCACTATCATTTGATACCTAGGGAATCATGTAAGCGATACTGCTAGGCGTTTAACATGATTGGTTGGATACTATCATACTTGGGTTCTGACGTTCTTATTATCAAGGAGTTGATAAATAAGAATGGAGCAATTGGGGTATGCTCGTATAAGGACATGTTTAGTTCGAATCACATGGAGATGTGAACCCACGGCTAGTTGTATCAATGAACCATTGAGGGCCACACAAGTACTAGCTTTCTATATCCCGTTGAGAAGTAAAATAGTTCAAAATGTTGAACGGCTTATAATGAGTTTATAAGCGTAAGGAAAATAGAAGCATGACTTCTATGAGAGAAATGTAACTTTTAATTCATGAATCTGTTCCTAAATTAAAAGTAGGCCAAGTGAATAATGTATTTGAAAATTGTGATTTTCATAAACATTATTATGGACTAAATTAAATTAATTCAAGTGTTGAATTAATTAAACACTAGTGGACCTAGTAGAGTCCAAATAATTAAATTAATTCAAGTATTGAATTAATTAAATAACATTGGGCCTTGTAGAGCCCAATTGGAAATAATTATTTAACTAGTGGGCTTGAGTAAAATCAAGTAAACTATAAATGGGCTCAAATATGTTTGGGACAATTAAATAAAAGTCCATGGGCCTTGTAATTGTTACAAGCCCACTTGATATGCATGCTTGGGAGATGAAATGTTGGAGAATACTTTTTATTAAAATATTGCATGGCATGCAACTTTTTGGATCAACTTTTTGCGCTACCAAGACAACTCATCCTCCCTCATTCAACATGTGTGTTGGCCGAAATTTACACAAAATTTTTCTCCAAGTTTTTCTCTCATTTTTCTTTTTCAAGTGTTGAGGAAAGAAAATTCTTCTCTTTGAAAAATCCTCTTAGTTTTCTAGTGCAAATTAAGAGGGGATTTACCTAATTGGTGGTGGGCCTAATTTTGGAGGTTGGAAGCTTGAAGATTTGTCATCCATTCAAGAGCCAAGTTTTTTACAACTTGGTTGGTGCCATCATCAATCTCTTGAGATTGATAGGTAACTATTTCTAAACACCCTATGTATGACATTTAGTGTTTTATTGTATTTGCTACACACAATGCAAGGTGGCCGAAATTTTCTTGTAAAATTTAAAATTTTTAACTTCTGTTGCGCATACGGTCACCGTAACCGATCCTCTTTCAATCCGGCTGTTGTCTTGTTTGTATGTGTGCATGACAACAGGTGGGACATGATAAGGGTCAAGAAGAGAACGAGGCTGGATTAGATAGCGTGGAGATCCGGGCTCAGAAATGGACTAGGATTCAGTACTTGATCCATAGTAATTGAAATCTAGTTTAATAGGAATGTATTAAGTACTAGACTTGTACTTTAACTTTAATATGTAAATTAGATTGATTTACATTACATTTCCGATGTGTATTTAAAAAAAAAAAATTATGTCCCACATTACTTAATTGTTTTATTTGATATTAAAAACGATTAAGGAACTGATTAGCGTCCGGGTCCCCACAACAGGTGGTATCAGAGCATTAGGTCCTAGAACAGTAGGTTCCTTAGATTGAGGTAGAGAAGAGTGAGCGGGGTGGAATGAGTTTTCTTTCCTTGCATGTGAATGATAGCATGATGTTATGTTTTATTGCCTGAAGTTACATGGCATATGATGGAATATAATGTTGAAATCACATTGTATATGCTAAGATTTCAGTATATTTTTACTGTTTAGAAAGTTACATGTTACCTGAATATTTGAGTTGATTTGGTGATATGTATTATTTTAAACGGGATCAGAACCAATTCTTGATCAGAGATAAGCTGATCAGGATTGGGATTGAGACGAATTTGTCTCCTGTTACTACTAATGCTTGTGATTATCAGATATTCCTCTTAGAAGAATTCCAGAACGAGGTAGTACTTCGACTGATCCGATGGATGTGTCCGAAACTCTGATGGAAACACAGTTGATGAGATTTCAGTCATTTCAACCGCCGATTCTGAGGGGTATTGAGGCGCCAGTCGATTGTGAGAATTGGCTGGAGGATATAGAAATGTTATTTGAATTTCTTAGTTTTACAGATGATTGTAGAGTTAAACTGGTTGGAAATCAACTACGGGAGGTTGCTAGGAGTTGGTGGCTGGTAACCAGGGAAGCCATAGCACAGCGTGGTTCAACGATTACGTGGAAAATTTTTAAAGTTGAATTTTATCAAAGATTTGTACCTCTCTCATATCGACAGGATAAAAGTGCAGAGTTTGCAAATCTGAGACAGGGTCAGTTGAATGTCGATGAGTATTTGGCCCAGTTTTTCACCTTGCTACATTTTGCCCCTCAAGTGGCTAGAAATGATACAGCTTTATCTGATCAGTTTATCCAGGGATTGAATCCGGAGATACGCACATTGGTGAATGTGAAACAACCGAGTAACTTTGCTGATATTCTGAATCGAGCCAGAAGAGCAGAAACCGTTCTGATGAGACAAAAGAAAGCTTCATATGTTTTTCCAACACCGATACCACAGCAACTGCCTTCCAGAATCGAGATTGGCAGCAGCAGTGGTGGAAAGAAAGAGCAGTTGAAAGTTCAAAAGAAGCAGTTCAAGAAGTTAGGGAACGATTCATCTAGCTCCAGTGGTTCTAGCTCGAGTTATACGGGAATTTATTACAGAACTTGCGGAGGGAGACATCCCACGGATCAATGTCATGGAGTGACTAGTAGATGCAATTTCTGTAAACAGCAAGGATATTTTGCTAGAGTCGAAAAGAATGAAGTAATTCCTTATGTATTCAGTTGATTACTGAAGTTGAGCCTATCAGGGACTGATTAACCAGTAGCAGGAGAGTTGCTATAGTTTTTCAGATGAGATTTCAGGTTTGTCCTATATCAGGAAGGGTGATTTCAGCCTTGATTTGATGCCAGGTACTGGTTTCATTTTAGAATTTCGTATTGAATGATACTGATTGAATTGAAAGAATTGAAATGTCAATTAAAATATTTACTGCCTGAGAGTTAGAGTTACATCTGATTATGTGTTTCTCTGGGAAATACTTCAGTTCTGTGTATGAGTTGATAAATCTTGTGGTCAGAAGTGTTCTGACGACTTTATGCTCGTTTTATCTATGATATTTTGATATATTCGCAGCATATGATTGAATTGAATCGAACAGTTGAAATTTGTATTGAATATTCTGGGAACTGAGATTGGTGTGTACAGAATGGTTCGGATATGAATCTTGATTACAACAGATTGTATTCAGAGTCTGTGATATCTGAATATAGTATACTGATTGATTGTAGTACAGTTGAAATTGTGATCAGCGGCTGAAAATGAAATTGAAAATGGCAGGACTTCAGAAATGTCAAAAATTGCGTTTTATGAGTTTCCTAAATCAGTATAAATGATTGGTGTTTTTAATCCGATCCGATATTGCTGTTATTCTGAATCCGTATTTGATCCCGATTATTATGAACCGTTGAGATTATATACAGTTCAAGCCGACTTAGAGCCGATTTTGAAAATTACAACAGTTCAAAAGTTTGATCAGACTGTTCAGAACTTGATTTCGATAGTCAGAACAGTGTGTGCGTGTCAATCAGAATACCAGGTAGGTAATGCTTTATTTTATATAATTAGCTGATTTTTGTTAGTGCCAGATATTTCGAATTTGAAATGACAGGTATTGTCAGATGCACACAGTAGTAGATTCAGTATTATTGGTAACAGGAAATGTGTGATTATTCAAAAAGACTAATAAACAGAGGAGATCTGTTGTAGCAAAGTTTGTACTGGAATGTATGCATCGTCGATAGATGAAGACAAAAAAAAATAGAAACCAGGAGGTTGGTTATATAGATTACCGATTCTTGAATAGAAATGGGAGTACATTTCTATGGATTGTGTGACGACGCTACTGAAATCTGGATAAGATTGTGCTATGATGTAATTATGATTGACAGATTGCTTGAATATGCTTATATGATGTTGTATAGGATGACGTACAGATATGACTAGACAACTGAGAGGTATGTCAGAAAAGGGGTCAGATTGTATTGAAGGTCAGAGTTGATTATATTCTACCATGATTTTGGTTGATTTCGTACCTTTGGCAGAAGGTATAATATGATGTTCATCTATGGTCTATAGATTGACGGATAGTCAGTGCGAACTATCTAGATACTGGAGGATATCCAGAACTGTAGTGCTGGATTTTAGCACTAGTGACCTGATGTCTTGTCACTTTATGAATTATTGTACAATAATAGCTATTAGATGAGTATCGAGATAGCTTTAGTCAAGGTATTGTACAGTAAGAACTGCGGATTTCCTTCGTATGGGGATGATACTGCGGTGATACTTGAGATTGGATTCGATAGGATCCGAGATCTGATAAAGAAAATGAAACTGATTTAGAAGCAAATGAAGATAGCTCGGAAATCGATATGAAATATGCCAACGTAGGGCGATGACTGTTGGTATTTGAGGCCGAGATTGAGTTGTTAGGAGCTATTGATGGGTATATACGGATGTTGTATAGCCAGTATTGGCAATTGATTTTATCAGAATGATGGTAAGTAATATGATGATATTATACTTTTTGAATTCTTCTTCAGATTGAAATCAGGGATGCGTGAAAGAATGAAAATTCAGAATAAAGACTATTCTGCTGTTGTAAATACAGTAAATTTGGCAGGGCATTGAAAGAAGCTACCTAAGAAACAGAACCTGATATGAGATTGAGATTTCATAATGGTTTATAGAATGAGTTTTCTGAATTAACCTCTATTATAAATTTCTCCTTTATCTGATTTGATTACCTGTGATTTCGGGGAAAAAATCGTATCTTAGGGGGGGGGGAGAAATGTAAGGCCCGAGATTTTAATTACTGTAATCTGAGATTAATTTGAGATGATTTCTGGGTTAATTAAGGTAAATATGGACGGAATGGATTAGACCGGGAAAGCCGCAAAATATGTGCGAGGGAAGTGTCATTCGCGCACATGCGCGACTTAATCCGCGAGCCATGCACAATTTGGCCAGAAGACCCGGCGCATATGCGCGGAGTGAGATCGCGCATATGCGCGAGGTGATAGGTAGCACAAGTAAGAACTCTAGAGAGTTCGGCGCATATGCGCGGCAGAAGGCGCGCATATGCGCGGGTAGTGGAATGCACGAGACAGTAGGTCTCGCGCATATGCGCGACGTATGTGCGCACATATGCGCGGGCAGTCCAGTAGCTGATTTCCGGATAGAACGTCTGGCGCATATGCGCGGGCCTTGGGCGCGCATATGCGCGCGGCATGCAAAACAAGAACAAGCCACTTTCCATAACCGTAAGCAACACATGTATATATATATATATAAAGAATAAGCAGTATTCTTATCGGAAGCAAAAGAAAGAAAGAAACGAAATAAGCAAGTTCTGATTTTGATCGAGATTTACGATAAATCCGCTCGTCTGATTTTGAATCTGAGTACAGTACCGAGTTCTTAGCGACGACAGCTATAACAGGACGTAAGTTTTGTTACGTTTTGATGTCGTTTGAAATTATGATGTTGTTAGAATTGAATAGGAATCATATATAGTGTTTCTGATACAATGGACATCGTATAATCGAAATCAGATTAAAGAACAAACTGGTTATGTAATTGTTATGATTTTTGGAATTGATTAATTGAGATTCGATATCAGATTTGTATTGTTATTGAAATTATGAGTTGCACCGATATTGATTATGAGTTCTGTTATTATATCTGTGGTGTTGAAATTGACGGGGTTATCGAGACTGTATTGTTGTGCCGTCGAAACATCTATAAATTGATATTGATCAGATTCGGTATTGGTTGAGATTGTATTGTGGTACCATATGTCGATTGGCACTGATTCAGATTATGTTTTGATTTGAGTATTAATTAGAGCAGGTTTTGAACTGAGTTATATACTGATATTTTATCTATTTGATTGTCATTATCAGATTGGGTATGGACAGAGTTGAATTCGGGACTTCGTATTCGTCAGACCGAGAAGATAAAGATATAAGTTAATGTTGAGTTGGGATTGCACAACTCGAGTGAGGTTTGACTCGAGTTTCCCCAAATCACATACTTTATATTATTGCATTGTTATTTGCAATTGAATGTGGTTGATATTTTTGTTCTATGGATTTATAGACAACATATGTCTTGAGTCATGGGCGGATGTGCCTAGTTGTAGACATTTGATCTTGTGACAGAAGGGCCGGATAGTGAGGACTCGTCACTGGCCCATTGCACTTTTTCACAAGATAGGATATTGTTGAAAATGCCAAAAGTCTGTGACGGTTAAGTCAGGACACCGGATGTTTGGCTATATCGGAGTGGATAGAATTGGAATCTTTTCTATTACTATTATTCGATATGGAAAGAGCAAAAGTCCGTGAATAAGAACATACTACCACCCCGATCGGGAGTGTGGGTGGGTGTATGTTCTTATTCCGAAAGGAGAGTGATTCATTGCTTGATGTTGAATTATGTTCCTGATGATGGTACATGTTTAGAATATGATTTATTCTTGATAGTGATTCATGTTTAGGATTATAATACATGTGATGAATATTTGATTCATGTTTCTGATTTTGATACATGTTAGGAATATCTGTTATATGCTTTTATATTATTTTTATAATTGCATGTATACATGGTTTATACTGAGAATATAATTCTCACCGGAGTTATCCGGTTGTTGTCTTGTTTGTATGTGTGCATGACAACACGTGGGACATGATAAGGGTCAAGAAGAGAACGAGGCTGGACTAGATAGCGTGGAGATCCGGGCTCAGAAATGGACTAGGATTTAGTACTTGATCCATAGTAATTGAAATCTAGTTTAATAGGAATGTATTAAGTACTAGACTTGTACTTTAACTTTAATATGTAAATTAGATTGATTTACATTACGTTTCCGATGTGTATGTAAAAAAAAATTTTTATGTCCCACATTACTTAATTGTTTTATTTGATATTAAAAACGATTAAGGAACTGATTAGCGTCCGGGTCCCCACATGTAATTACCTTAGCTTCCCTGTGGATACGATATTCGGACTCACCGAATTTTACTACTTGTGGACAACCTTCTCTTGGTATTGCAACAATCAAAGTCGCATCATCCTACAACACAACACAACCCGTGAACACGAACTTTTGACACCAAAATATTTCCTACGACTTTTAATGCAACCAAGTGCCTATCGACACGAAACGAAACACCAATATCGTCCAAACATCATACTTAGTATACCTAAATGTAGTAGCGATCACCCAATGGTTCTAACTAAGCCTGCATTAGATAAATTTCAAGAACACGTCAAGAACACTTTTTCATAAAATCTCATTTTGAGCAGTTCCCCGAAAATGTTTATAACTCACTCATTTCTTGTCCAGAATTTACGAATTTAATGTCAAATCGAAGGTATAAAAAAGTATTAGGTTTTATATGTTGAGAGTTTTCCCCGAAAATCAACCAAATTTTCACAACAATCGAGATGATAACAGACATGTTTTGAGATCTAAAAATCATTTCAAACGTTTTAGCTCAAATATTAGCACATCATACATAGATTTTCACGCACAATAAACATCAAAACATATACTATGACGAGATCGATGCAAAAACGAAAGAATATACATGCCTTGATCTTTAAAACTCTTGAAATGACGATACCGAAGCGATAAGGAAGCGAGGGTCGATCCGAGACGAAACGTGGCACAATTTTCTTGAAGAAAACCAACGTGAATCTACATAACTTTGACAGAGAAAGGTGGCAGCTGCTGAAAGAACTAAGAACCCAGATTTTCTCTCAAACAAATGAAATAGAAACCAAGGAAAAATGTGTGTGTGTCGTGTATTTGTGTGTGTGTGAAAATGTGTATGTGCATGTGTTTTAATATAATTGTGTAAAATTGCTTAAATAATAATTAACAAACTAATTAAATGTTAACCCCTTCTAATTTTAATAAAATCCCCTAATTTCGAATAAAATGCACAAGTGTTAAATTCTTAAAAGTTTAAAAAAAAATCGTAAAATCACCTAATAATTAAATTAGAATTTAAAAATGATAAAAACTAATTAAATAATTTAAAATGACATTTTCTTGACTTGGAATAAAATATCACATTTTACAAATCCCCCAAATCGTCGACAGTCTTATTTCCTCGATCCTGCATCGAATAATCGCCTGGAACATGAAACTCAAGAAGCATTTTAACGTGCATCACATAAACATAAATAATTTAAAATAATGTAAAGTCATGAATCATGCATCACTAAAATAATTTAAACTTAATTAAATAATTTAACAATTAAATAAATGCATGGGTTTTTCGTGTCCTGATTTTGGGCTCTACACTAACCATGACTAAAGATTCTTGCAAGCACTATCAGTGTATCTAAGGGATCATTGGGCGATACTACTAGATGCTCTTGCAATGATTCGATCGATGCAATCAACAATGAGTTCTAACATTCTTGATGAAGGAGTTAGTGAAAAGAACGAGGCTAATTAGGGTAAGCCCGAATAATAATAAATGTTATTCTGAAACACTTGGAGATGTGAACCCACAGTTAGTTGTATCCCTAAACTATTGAGGGTCACACAAGAATCAGACTCTAAGTTCCCGTCGAGAAAGTCAAAATTCAAGGGGTTGAATTTGACGACTTATATTTTGATGGAGATCGAACATGAAGCTTATATAGGAGTTTATAAATTGATTCCATAGGATGATGAAATGGAAATTAGCTTAATTGATAATTAAGAAATGAGAGTGGAACTTCTTGTTTTGGTGAAGGAGTTCACTAAACTGGCAGCTACCCAATATGGTAAGTGAAAATTTTGATATTCGAAATTTTCATGTTTCATTATATGAATAACACTTGTATCTTTGATACATCGGCGCTCTCAGATCATCGATTGATGTTATAACGAGTTCAAAATTATTTATTTAGTGAATTGAGAATTTACTGATTAAATGATTATGCTAATAGTGGTGACTACTAACATACACAAATTCTCATAAATGTTGTAGATGAATCTAGAATTAAATTAACCAATGAGTTAATTTTATAAATTAAATAATGATTATTTAATTTAATATATATGTATATATATACACACATTTTATATGGTGATATAAAATATGTGTATATATGGTATTAATATATCATATACTATTAAAATTTAATAAATACATTATATATATAAATATATATTAAATATATTGGAGTTTTAATATAAATAAATATAGATTTCTAGTACTTCAAGGACTAGGAGTCCTTGTGGGAATGATAATTCTAATTTGATTACGAGTCTCATTCTATTTATACAACATGAAGGGTCAAAAGTTACACACTAGTTTTTGCGCACAATTTTGCACACAAAAATTGTTAAAACACTCCATCCTTTGAACATTAAAGTTCGGCCAATTGAAGAAATTTGAAAAAAAATTTCGGCCCTCCCTTGTTCTTCCACGCCGCACAGCCTTAGCTGCTCCGCCTCCAGATTTTTGAAATTCGTAGGCTATTGTCTCAACGCATAAATCTCTTTCAATTTCTAGTGCAATCCATGCGAGGAGGACAATATTCGATCATGGACACAATTAGACGATCAAAGGCGAGATCTGTTCGTAGAGATTTACAAGAAGGACTATCTCCGCTTAAAACCCGAAAAAACTTAGAGTCCAGCATTTTATACTCGAATGTATAATTTTAAACGCCCTATTAATGATTTCAAACACACTACATCCAAGCACCGTTTCGATTGTCAAGACGCAAAAATTTTAACTTCCTTTGTGTCTTGGGTGCGAGAATTAGATGTCCCAACAAGAAGATGGTTGTGTGATTGGAAATTTATCAAAGGAAACTTGTGCAAGCATACAACAAAAGAGTTTGACCTCGAGATTTCCAAGTCGGGGATCTCGTACTTAAGAAAGTTCAACCAACTGGTGATGTGAGGAAACAATGACCAAAGTGTGATAGGCCTTATTAGATCATTAAAAAGACAAGCTCGAGAGCATTCTATCTCAAAGAAAACAAAGGCCAACTTCTAAAGAGACACTTGAATATTTTTAATTAAAGAAATATTATTTTTAGTCGTTCGTAGTCGTTTCCATTCAAGAATCTGTGTAGAACCCCAAGTTCATTTTATGAGAAAATTGTTATTCTATAATTTTATGCAAGTTTGATTGCTAGGACCCTTTTTTGTGATGGTAATATTAAGAACGAATAAGCCTGATGAATTATGCTTAAAGAAAAATAGGGAGTCGAAGACCTCCATATTCAATGTTCAAGTCAACAGAGAATAATTGAAGAAATGAACCAAATAAATTTTATTGTACTTAGAAAATTATAAGGACGGCCAAAGTCACATGCTCGAGCATATCCCTGCCTCAGTGGACCATGTATGGGGATACGATTCCACTCTCGATGTCATGTTTACCACCTTTTCAAATTATGAGGGGAAGAGGCATTTCTGGAGCAATCTTTGGAGAAGCTGTGCACAGAGCGCATGCCGGGACAGAAGGTGCCGCTCTAAGGCGGTAATGTTTGACCGCCCCAGCATGCCTGAATCTGTATTTTTGGGTTTCAGATAGTAAGTTCGGCGCTAGGGCAGTAAAACTTGCCCGCCCCAGCGCCCAGTACAGTGGAAAAGCGTGTTTTGGGTGATTTAAGGCATAAAATCGAATAAAACTCTCATTTTCCTCATTTTCCATCTCTTCTTTTCTCTTCTCACGGTTTGGAAGCTAGGGTTCCTCATTTATCCTTCAATCCAACTTCTTCCAAGACATTAATCTTAGATTGAAACCTTTATCTTTTGTTGGAGATTAGAAGTTCTTCTCCTCAAGAGTTTAGGAGCAAGGTAAGAAAGCTTATTTCTTGGTTTAGCGATTGAAGGGAAGACATTGGGTTGTTTGGTTTGATTGTTGAGGTAAGGTTATTAATATAATGATTGGTGGTATTATTATTGTTATTGTGTTGTAGAAATCTCTCAATAACTTAGCAAGCACTTTTGTATTGGGTTGTAAGTAGAATCATTTCTTAAATGCATCACATGATCCTATATGTATGTGTTTTGATGATTTTATGATGCTAACTCCTTTCAAATTCCATTCATGATATATATATGTAAATATGTATATATGGTAGTGCAATTATATGCATTTTTGAATTAAAGGAGTTAAACTTTACATGATGCATCTAATGTGTTCGATAAAATCTCTGAATGAAGTTTTATACGATAGAATGATTGGATTGATAGTGATAGTAGCGGTGTTAGCTCTGTCAATTCTAAATCCGCAATGTAATTGGCCAATTAACGATGAAAACATGTGCTCTCTTATAAGATGCATTTTATGCAGAGGTGCAAGTCCCTCCTATAAGATTCATTTTTACGAAGAGGTTTACCAATGAATGAACTATCTTATAAGAACTATCAATTCTTCAGTTAATAAACGAAAATGAATATCATCCCTATGTATTGTTGTATTATGATTTTTTATGGATGATATTAATGATGATTCGACGTTTATGAAATGAGATGGATAATGTTTTCAACAAAATGAAATTGAGGCTATACATTTGATGTTTTACAATAAAATGATATATGTATGTATCTTGTTAGTATTGATTCCATTTGCCGAGTTTTATGCTCATTCCACTTATGTTCATTTGATGTAGGCACAGGTAAGAAAGACTGATCATCCCTGAGTTGTCGAAGTGAGTGAAGGACACATGCCAAACTTTGGAGATTTCGATTGGATGTTATTTTTGATATGTTATGGTTTTTGTTATTTTGAGAAACACTGAAAATCTTGTTTTGGTATTTGAATTAGAAATATGTGTTGATGCTATATTATCTGGGATCTGATGTATATGTATATGAAAATCTTTTGCAAGTATTTATGTGTTGCTTGAGACAGATGGCATGCCCTAATTGCGGGGAGATGCTGCACAATTTTTTTTAAATAACACATTTTCTCCAAATTATATTTAAAAGATTCTGCACTGATTATGTGTTTTAGCCACGAGTGTTACATTTATTGGTAATAGAGCCGAGATTTTCGGACCAATTATTTGGCATATGACTTCCTCTGCTGTCGACAATTCAGTATGTATGTACCTGTATTATTTGATATAATATGGATATGTAGCCTCAATATTTATGATATGTTATGTGTGAAAATGGTTTTAAACTAATATGTATTATAGGATCATGCCTCCTAAGCGTAAAGCACCAGAAGTGGAGGATAGTTCATTATCTAGAGTGGTTGGTGAATTTAGCTAGTTACTGAAAGAACATGCCAAGGTACATGGCCAGAAAATTCAGCAGCTCTTAAGGATGCAGAATGCAAGGTGAGGGAGAGAGAGAGAGCAAGTGAGGCCCGAGCCCAATAGTGAAGGCGCATACGAAAGATTTCGTAAGATGAAGCCACCAGAATTTGATGGTAGCACTGATCCCAAGTCGCCTTGGAATGGGTCATAGCTGTGGAGGTTATTTATGATTATCTTCAGTTAGACGATAAAGATCGAGTCAACTGTTCCATTATTCTACTGACCAAGACTGCGAGGATTTGGTGCGATGCCACCAAGATATCAGTTAATGTCTCGAAACTCAAGTGGCAGGATTTTAAAATTTATTCTACGACAAATATTTTTCTCGAGATGTTCGAAGTCAGAAAGTAAAGGAATTTCTAGAACCGAAGCAAGAAAATATGTCAATGCAAGAGTATATTCTCAAATTCGAAGAGGGGTGTCAGTTTTCCCCATATCTGGCCAGCAATGACATCAAAAAGGGCGAGCATTTTCTGAGAGGTGTCCGGGCTGAAATTAAAAGAGACGTTCGAATGTCTAAAGCTGCTTCATATAAAGAGATTGTTGAAAAAGCAAGGATGCCCGAGCAGCACGAGAAGAAAATTGAAAGAGAAAGACAGTTGAAACGCCAAGATTTTTCTAATAAAGGCCAAGGTTCTGGATGGAAAAGTAAAAACAAGTTCAGAGGTAAAGAGAAAGAGGAGCATCGACCTAAAGCTCCTATGCCACCGCCTGCATATGATCGACCTGTATGTCCAAAATGTGGCAAAATGCATATAGGTGAGTGTTTGGTTGGAAGTAATCGATGCTTTCATTGTGGAGGTGCTGGACATGTCATCAGAAATTGTCCAGTAAAAGGTGAGAAAGGGAAAGATAGGGTTCAAGACAGAATCTTCACAATGACCAAAGAAGGCGCAAATCCTGATTCTTCTGTTATATCAGGTACTATCTTAATTTCAGGCAAGGCCGCTAATACATTGATTTACACTGGTGCTACGCATTCCTTTATGTCTAAAATTTTCTTGCGCTCCTTGAATGTTGTTCCATCTTATGAACCCCTCCACTATAGTATTTTGTTGCCATCGGGAGACGAAATATGGCCTTCTAGTAATCTTAAAGGTTGTACAGTACAAGTTAATGAGAAAATCTATTTTGCTGATCTTATTATTATTCCCATGGTGGCGTTTGATGTTATTTTGGGAATGGACTGGCTATCGTCATATCGTGCCGTTATTGACTGTGTGGCTAAGACGGTGCGATTTCCTACAGAAGATGATGATAGCGGAATTTTCCAGAGTTTAGGTATTTGTTTGGCACTCCTTGTATTTCTTGTCTCAAAGCTCAGGAAATGTTATCAAAGGGGTGTCAGGGGTTTTTAGGTGCTGTGATAGATGTGAATACTGAGATGACATTGAAGTTGAATGAGATTGAGGTAGTTCGGGATTTTCCTGACGTATTTGTAGATGATGTGCCTGGATTACCACCTGACCATGAAGTTGAGTTTGTGTTTGACGTGGTTCCAGGTACTGCTCCGATTTCAAAAGCTACTTACCGTATGGCCCCGACTAAAATGAAGGAGCTGAAGAATCAGTTGCAGGATCTATTAGACAAAGGGTTTATTCGTCCGAGTTCTTCTCCATGGGGAGCTCCGATTTGTCAAAAAAAAAGATGGATATTTGCGGTTATTCATTGATTACAGAGATCAACAAAGCCATGATCAAGAATAAATATCCATTGCCGAGGATTGACGATCTTTTGGATCAGCTACAGGGAGCGAGTGTTTTCAAAGATCGACCTGCGTTCTGGTGATTATCAGCTGAAATTTAGGGAAGCTGACGTCCCTAAAACTGCATTCAGAACCAGGTATGGCCATTATGAGTTCTTAGTCATGTCATTCGGGTTGACGAACGCTCCGTCTGTCTTATGGATCTAATGAACCGGGTCTTCAAGCCATATCTGGATAGCTTCGTTATCGTTTTCATTGATGATATCCTGATTTACTCCAAGACTCAGGAACTTCATGCCGAGCATCCCAGAACTGTATTGCAGTTATTGAGGGAAAAGCAGCTATACGCAAAGTTGAAAAAATGTGAATTTTGGTTAGAGCAAGTATCATTTCTGGGCCATATTGTTTCGAGAGACAGCATTGCAGTGGATCCCATGAAGATTGAAGCGATTAAACAATGGCCTATTCCTACGACAGTCTCCGAGGTGCGTAGTTTTCTTGGTTTGGCAGGTTATTATCGACGTTTTATTGTCAATTTCTCCAAAATAGCCCTGCCATTAACCAATCTAACGAGGAAGGCGGTGAAGTTTGAGTGGACAAACGAGTGACAACGCGTATTTCAAGTGTTGAAAGACAAGTTGACATCAGCCACTATCCTAGCACTTCCGTGCGGCACTGAAGATTTTATTGTATACACCGATGCGTCAAATATGGGACTTGGAGCTTTACTGATGCAGCGTGGGAAAGTAATCGCTTATGCTTCTCGTCAATTGAAGAACTACGAGAAATATTATCCCACCCACGATCTTGAATTGGCGGATGTGGTCGTCGGATTGAAAATATGAAGGCATTATACGTATGGCGAGAAATGTGAAGTTTTCACAGACCACAAGAGCTTGAAATATCTATTCTCGTAGAAGGAACTCAATATGCGGCAGAGGAGGTGGTTATAACTTGTTAAAGATTACGATGTGACCATTAGCTACTATCCAAGTAAAGCAAACGTTGTTGCAGATACTTTGAGCCGCAAGTCAGTTTCTTCTTTGAGCTCATTGATTCAAAAGCCGTTGTTATTGGGTCTTCAGAGGAGCGAGATTTCTATAGTAGAGCAAGGGACCATCGCTAGACTTTTAGCTTTGGTTATTCGACCTACGTTGACAGATAGGGTACGACGGGAGCAGCCTAATGACAATCACTTGATGGAATTGCGATCCAAAGCCGATGAGAAAGGAAATATAGAGTTTGCAATGAACACTGATGATTTGTTAACGTTGAGAGGTCAGATATGTGTTCCCAGTGGTAATGACATTTGTCTGGATGTTTTGACAGAGGCTCATACCGCGCCATACTCGATACATCCATGTAGCACCAAGATGTATCAGGATCTCCGACGTCTATACTGATGGCCAGGTATGAAAAGTGATATCGAAAAGTTTATATCTGAATGTCTAACATGTCAGCAGGTAAAGATTGAGCATCAAAGACCTGCCGGAACTTTGTAATCCCTCCCAATACCTCAGTGGAAGTGGGAGCACATCACCATGGACTTTGTAACGGGACTTCCAAGAACACCAAAGGGTTACAACTCCATCTGGGTGATTGTTGATAGGTTAACCAAGTCGGCTAATTTTCTTCCTGTCGATACGACGTTTACAATGAACCAGTATGCTGAAGTTTATGTAGCTGAGATTGTAAGACTTCATGTTATCCCCGTGTCAATTGTATCTGATCGTGACCCGAGGTTTGCTTCTGAATGAGATTGTGAGATTTCATGGTATCCCTGTGTCAATTGTATCTGATCGTGACCCGAGGTTTACTTCTGAATTCTGGAAGAGCTTGCACAGAGCCTTGGGCACCAGGTTGGCTTTTAGCACAGCATATCATCCTCAGAGTGACGGGCAGTCAGAGAGGGTGATTCAGATTCTTGAAGATATGCAACGAGCATGCACCATTGATTTTCCTGGTAGCTGGGATTCTAAATTTCCAATGCGGAATTTACATATAACAATAGTTATCAAGCGACGATTGGCATGACACCATACGAGTCATTGTACGGCAAGAGATGTAGGTCACCATTGAACTAGGATGAAGTCGGTGAAAGAAAGATGTTAGGACCAGAATTGGTCCAACAGACAGCTGTTGTGATTGCTTTAATCCAGGACAAAATGAAGACCGCCCAATCCAGACAGAAAAGTTATGCCGATAATCGAAGAAGGCCTTTGGAGTTTGAAGTTGGAGATCATGTATTTGTCAAAATTTCTCTTCTCAAGGGCATTATGAGATTCGGTAGGAAATGAAAGCTGAGCCCAAGATTTATCGGCCCATTTCAAATTCTGGACAGGATTGGAGAAAGAGAATATCGTCTAGCCTTACCGCCGGACTTGGATAGAGTCCACAATGTATTTCACGTCTCAATGCTCAGGAAGTACATCTCGAACCCTTCCCATGTTCTCAAACATGAACCGTTGGACCTGATGCCGAACTTGACTTCTCAAGAAGTACCAATCCAGATTTTAGATCACAAGGTTAAAGTACAGAGGAATAAGGAGATCGGCATTATCAAGATTCTTTGGCGTAATCAGTTGGTTAAAGAGGCAACGTTGAAGACAGAGTAGGAAATGAAACAGCAATATCCTGAGTTATTCGCACAGTAATGGCAATTTCGGGGATGAAATTTCTTAAGGAGGGGAGAATTGTAACGCCCAGACATTCGTATGTTTATGATATAAGGTAATGATTATGATTAAGTATGTTTCTTATTCCTTTTATAGTTTGTTATGATGATCGTTTTTGATATGTGATGTAATGGTGATGGTTTATGGCTTCAAGATATGATATGAATGGTATTGAATGATATGGAATGAAACAGAGAATGTATGGGTAGAATAGAAAGTTGATCTTTAGTCAAATAGGTATTGGAAGTACTGAAACGGTATGAAACAGTGGCAGTAGTTGTGGTTTTTAGCATAATGTTTAGTATATTGATTTAATTGATGTGAGGCCAATTCCATTAGAAAGATAAACATAAGGCTAAAACTTTCATGTTTTGAGTTTTGTTCAAATCATTGTGGAAGACAAGCCAAAAGCGCCCCGAAGTGTATCGTGTGTATCGTCATTCCTCTAGTGACACATGTTGGGAGATTGAGCATGATGTTTCACTCAGAACTTCAAATGACATGAGGCCAATTGATGATGCAAGCTAAGACAAAAAGCTACAACTTTCATGTCTACCACTTTTTCAAATTATGAGGGGAAGAGGCATTTCTGGAGCAATATTTGGAGAAGCTGTGCACAGAGCGCGCGTCGGGACAGAAGGTGCCACGCTAGGGCGGTAATGTTTGACCGCCCCAGCGTGCCTGGATCTATATTTTTGGGTTTCGGAATGTATGTTCTGCGCTAGGGCGGTAAAACTTGCCCTCCCCAGCGCCAAGTACAGTGGAAAAGCGTGTTTTGGCTGATTTAAGGCATAAAATCAAATGAGACTCTCATTTTCCTCATTTCCCTTCTCTTCTTTTCTCTTCTCACGGTCTTGGAAGAAGTTGGATTGAAGGAGAAATGAGGAACCCTAGCTTCCAAAAATCTTTGATTGAAACCTTAATCTTTGCTTGGAGATTAGAAGTTCTTCTCCTCAAGAGTTTAGGAGCAAGGTAAAAAAGTTTATTTCTTTGTTTAGTGATTGAAGGGAAGACATCGGGATTTTTTGTTTGAGTGTTGAGGTAAGGTTGTTAACGTAATGATTGATGGTATTATTATTGTTATTGTGTTGTAGGAATCTCTCAAGAACTTAGCAGGCACTTGTGTATTGGGTTGTAAGTGGAATCATTTCTTAAATGCATCACATGATTCTATATGTATGTGTTTTGATGATTTTATGATGTTAACTCCTTTCAAATTCCATTCAAGATATATATATGTAAATATGTATATATGGTAGTGCAATTATATGCATTTCTGAATGAAAGCAGTTAAACTTTACATTATGCCTCTAATGTGTTGATAAAATGCCTGAACGAAGTTTTATATGATTGAATGATTGGATTGATAGTGATAGTAGCGGTGTTGCCTATGGAAATTCTAAATCTGTAATGTAATTGGCCAATTAGTGATGAAAACATGTGTTTTCTTATAAGATGCATTTTATGCAGAGGTGCATGTCCCTCCTATAAGATTCGTTTTTACGAAGAGGGTTGGCAATGAATGAACTATCTTATAAGAACTATCAATTCTTAAGTTAATCAACGAAAATAAATATCATCCATATGTATTGTTGTATTATGATTTTTGACGGACGATATTAATGATGATTCGACGTTTATGAAATGAGATGGATAATGTTTTCAACAAAATGAAATTGAGGCTATACATTTTATGTTTTACAATAAAATGATATATATATGTATCTTGTTAGTATTGATTCCATTTTCTGAGTTTTATACTCATTCTAGTTATGTTCATGTGATGCAAGCACAGGTAAGAAAGACTGATCATCCCTGAGATGTCGAACCGAGTGAAGGACATATGCCAAACTTTGGAGATTTCGATTGGATGCTATTTTTGTTATGTTATGGTTTTGGTTATTTTGAGAAACACTGAAAATCTTGTTTTGGTATTTGAATTAGAAATATGTGTAGATGCTATATTATCTGGGATCTGATGTATATGTATATGAAAATCTTTTTCAAGTATTTATATGTTGTTTGAGACAGGTGACATGTCCTAATTGTGGGGAGATGATGCCCAAAATTTTTTTAAAATAACACCTTTTCTCCAAATTATATTGAAAAGCTTTTGCACTGATTATGTGATTTTAGCCACGAGTGTTACAACATGAATCATGGCGATAAGTCCCCTAAATGTGATTATTATCTTCCATATATCACAATGTATCATGTTTATCCAACTAGAATAACTTAATGAATAAATCATATGTTTATCCATGTCCAACTTTACTGATATTTTTCAAAGCAATGAATGTGTACACAAATAAAAGACTATGAAAAAATATAGTAATAGAGATTCATTAATAAATGAATTTATTCTTATAACAAAATTACGTAGAGGAATCATGTATCATACTTTATATATGATCCTTAAATTTATGTGGTGGCATGTCTTTAGTCAAAGGATCAATAATCATCAATTCATTGTTAATAACCATTGTATTATCTTTAACACATTATTTTATGGCTAAATACTTAATGTCAATGTACTTTCTTTGAATTCAACTTTTGTTATTCTTATACATAAAAACAGCAGCTGAATTGTCACTAAATTAAATAGTATCAATGGCCTAGAAATAGAATCCATGATTCTAAGCCCTAAAATGAAACTCTTCATTCAAACTCCATGAGAGGTGGTCTCAAAACAAGATACGAACTCACCCTCAATAGTGGAAGAAACGGTCAAAGTCTGATTTGCACTTTTCAAAGATACAACTCCATTGGGTAGCAATAAAATATATCTTGAAGTGGATTTTCTTGAATCAATGCATCCATGGTAATCTAAATTAGAGTAGCAAATCATTTTTGAGGCGGTTGAAAATTTTTCTCAAACGGTTGAAAATGTGGATCATTATTAAATTCGGAAAATGGTTCACAATTTCCAATGACAGCTTAAAACGTTGACAGGCTTAACAACAAAAATGAAGCTTGAAAAGTATGTGCTTGCGAGAAACAAATGATACAAGGTTTTTATGGATGTTCAGGAGATTAAATACTCATACGTCACCCCTTCTTCCTCTTCAGGAAGGATTCCACTAAAAGACTTTGGCTTTACAAACTTTTTACAACAGCCCACTCCAATCAGGACTTATCACACCGCCTATTTTGGAAATCTTTAGAGATCACTTTACACGTCTGGATTTTAAGAACACTTAGTTCACCAGACACCACAACTTAACCAAATAACCAAAAGTTTATTGATGTGAATAAACTGATTTAAGTAGCACGTAAATGATCCTTGAGTGATCGAGTATTTTTCTGTTCAATGCGTGCTGATTGAGCGATGATTCAAGTAATCTTTAAGTGCGTTCTGAATCTTTAAAGTATGCAAGAAAATGATGATTTTATTGTAACACCCTCGACCGGTTTTAATAAAATAACAGCGGAATTTAAAATTTTCTAAAAAGAAAGAAGGATTTAAAATACATGTCAATGTATAATCAAAATTATATACATGATCAATCAAATGATACAACAAAAATACAAAATATCATTTTTGTGATCATGTCAAAAATGCTATCAAAATAGTTTTCTTCTTTCCTTCTCTATATGCATATGACTCCGGCCCACAATCAACGTCCCGGCCCGTCGCTCTTATCTGCATCACATGAAATAACTGAAATGAGTATAAAACTCAGCAAGCGGAACTCTTACATAGCAATGAATACATATCATACTCTGAAAACATGACTTTGAAAACATTAAATACCATCAACTCTTGAAACATGAATAACATAGCATAATATAACAATAAGATGGTATTTCTATTTTCTCTGTTGGATTGATATCTATATAGTATCTCTGTCTCTGTACCTATATCCCATCGATATACATCGATAACTCTGAGGGATATAAGCCTATGGTCATTGATCAACTAATTGCATGCAATCTATGACTATGTATCTATCAATACAATAAATCATTTAAACTCTCTCTTTGGCATTAAATCAAACACTTTGAAGACTCTTTTCTCTTGTATTCCCTTTTTCACAATTGAGACATAAAAATGCCTCCATAATATACAACAAAGTGTCTCAATACATATCACGAATCAAATGAAGGGAATAGCACATTAAAACCATTGAAACACCATACATATACTATCATGTGAGCACAAGGAATGAAATTCCACTTACAACCAATAGAAACCTTGATTCTATACTCTTGGTTGAATTCCTACAACAATAAACCATGTATTGCACCATTAATAACTTAAAAATCACAAACCCATACCATTAAATCCATAAAACCAACACCATCACAAACCCAATACTTCTCCCAACACCAAAACCAAGAAATAAACAAACCCATAAGCTTACCTTAGCTCCTTGAACCCAAAATAATCTCGATCCCACTTCAAATACCCATAAGATGCTTGAATCAAAGAAATGAGAGAAAGGAAATGGAACCCTAGCTCCCCCCAAGGCTGAAGAATCGAGAAGTGCAATGAAAGAATGAGAGAAAAGTGAGCAATCTCTTGTATTTATTCACTTAAAACCAAAAACACGACTTTACTGTTCATCGACCGCAGGTGCGCTGCCTCTCCGACCGCGGGTGCGCTATGCTCTCGGCAACTCACCCAAAAATCCACAATTGACGACCGCGGGTGCGCTCTGGTCTCTGCCCTAACACCGCAGGTGCGCTACACCTTGCACCACGGGTGCGCTATGCCTTCGGCATTCCAACCAAAAATCCAAACATGACGACCGCGGGTGCGGTAACCTTTACACTGCGGGTGCGGTAACCTTTACACCGCGGGTGCGGTGTGACTTCGGCAATCTCATCAAAAATCTGAATTAAAGAACGCGGGTGCACTGTCACCTGAAGCCAACAACAAACTCTATGCAACTAAAATCGAATCGCAACGCTGATACAAAACAACTACACAACAACTAATAACAACAATGCTATAAACCATAAATCGCAACTCTTAACATCAAAACTATACTTAAACTCAACCAAATAGTCAATAATCATACGAAATCTTAAACCGTACCGTACACCAGGCTTGGCTATTACAATCTCCCCTCCTTAGAGGAATTTCGTCCTCGAAATTGACGTCACTGCGCAAACAACTCAGGATGCTTCTCTTTCATTTCATCCTCTGTTTCCCACGTGGCTTCTTCAATCAAATGATTCCTCCAAAGGACTTTAACAATGTCGATCTCTTTGTTTCTCAACACTTTAACTTTGCGATCCAGAATCTGGACTGGAATCTCTTGGTACGTCAAATTCGGCGTCAAATCCAATGGCTCGTGGCGAAGAACATGGGAAGGATTCGCAATATACTTCCTGAGCATGGAGACATGAAAAACATTATGAACTCTGTCAAGATCTGGCGGTAGGGCTAACCTGTAAGCTCGATCACCAACTTTGTCCAAAATCTCAAATGGACCAATAAATCTCGGACTCAACTTTCCCTTCTTGCCAAACCGCATCACACCCTTAAGAGGTGCTATCTTCAAGAACACATGGTCGCCAACCTCAAACTGCCAAATCTCGGACTCAACTTTCCCTTCTGTCTCGACTGTGCTGTCTTCATCCTCTCTCGAATAACAGCAACAACATCAGCTGTCTGTTGGACCAAATCTGGACCCAACATCTTTCTCTCACCAATCTCGTCCCAATACAAGGACGATCTACACTTCCTGCCATAAAGTGCTTCATACGGTACCATGCCAATCGTCGCTTGGTAGCTATTATTGTACGTGAACTCAACAAGAGGCAATTTGGAACCCCAGCTACCAGGATAATCAATAGTACAAGCTCTGAGCATATCCTCTAGAATCTGAATAACTCTCTCTGATTTACCATCACTCTGGGGGTGATATGATGTACTGAATGCTAACCGTGTACCCAACGCTCTAGTGCAAACTCTTCCATAACTCTGAAGTAAATCTAGGGTCACGATCAGACACGATCGACACAGGAACACCATGAAGTCTAACAATCTTTGCTATGTACTCTTCAGCATACTGGTTCATAGAATACGTCATCTTGACTGGAAGAAAATGCGCTGACTTGGTCAACCGATAAACAATAACCCAAATAGAGTTAATACCTTTCTGCGTCCTTGGAAGACCAGTCACGAAGTCCATCGTAATATGATCCCATTTGCATTGAGGAATCGGTAATGACAGCAATGTCCCAGCAGGTCTTTGATGTTCGATTTTGACCTGCAGACAAGTTAGGCACTGAGAAATAAACATGGCAATATCCTTCATCATACCTGGCCACCAATAGAGTCTACGAAGATCCTGATACATCTTGGTGCTGCCTGGATGTATCGAGTATGGTACGGTATGTGCCTCTGTCAAGACGTCTCGCCGAATATCATCACAAATAGGAATACATATACGGCCTCTGAAAGTCACCAAACCATCTCCATTCAATCCAAACTCTGAATTACCTCTCTCCTCTGCTCTGGCTCTCAACTTTGTCAACTGTAAATCATTGACCTGCTCTCTACGGATCCTATCCGTCAATGTAGCCCGAATGACCAATGCTGAAAAGCGAGCAATGGTCCCCGGAACAACCAAAGCTATCTCTTCTCGCTGCAAATCTAACAACAATGGCTTCTGAATCAAAGAATTCAAAGAAGAACTCGACTTACGGCTCAAAGCATCTGCTACAACATTTGCCTTCCCTGGGTGATAACTAATCGTCACATCATAATCTTTGACAAGCTCTAACCACCGTCTCTGTCGCATATTGAGTTCTTTCTGGGAAAACAAATACTTCAAACTCTTGTGGTCCGTGAAAATTTCACACTTTTCGCCATATAAGTAATGTCTCCAGATTTTCAAGGCGAAAACCACAGCTGCCAGTTCCAGATCATGCGTAGGATAATTTTTCTCGTAGTCCTTCAACTGGCGAGAAGCATAAGCTATAACCTTTTCACGTTGCATCAGCACTGCACCGAGGCCCTTCTTCGACGCATCGGTATAAACAACAAAATCCTCTGAACCACTGGGCAATGCAAGTACCGGAGCTGACGTCAACTTATCTTTCAACTCTTGAAATCCACTTTGGCAATCATTGGACCACTCAAACTTCACAGTCTTCCTCGTCATATTGGTTAACGGCAGGGCAATCTTGGAGAAATCTGAAATAAAACGACGATAATAACCCGCCAAACCAAGAAAACTGCGTACCTCTGATACAGTGGTAGGGATAGGCCATTTCTGAATCGCCTCGATTTTCACTGGATCAACCGCTATACCATCCTTCGAGACAACATGGCCTAAGAAAGAAATCTGCTCCAACCAGAACTCACATTTCTTCAACTTAGCATACAACCGCTTCTCTCTCAACAACTGAAGAACAACTCTGAGGTGCTCTGAATGAAGCTCTCTGGTCTTGGAATAAATCAATATGTCATTGATGAAAACAATGACAAAGCTATCCAAATACGGCTTGAACACTCGGTTCATCAGATCCATGAAGACTGAAGGAGCATTAGTCAGACCAAAAGACATCACAAGAAATTCATAATGACCGTACCTGGTCCGGAACGCCGTCTTAGGGATATCAGACTCCCTAACCTTCAACTGATAATAGCCAGATCGCAGATCAATCTTCGAAAACACTGTAGCCCCATGCAGTTGGTCAAAAAGATCATCTATCCGTGGCAACGGATATTTATTCTTGATAGTCACTTTGTTGATCTCTCTGTAATCAATACACAGCCGCAAAGACCCATCTTTCTTTTTAACAAAAAGAACCGGAGCTCCCCAAGGCGAAGAACTCGGCCGAATGGAACCTTTATCTAAAAGATCTTGCAACTGCGTCTTCAACTCTTTCATCTCTGTAGGGGACATTCTGTACGGAGCCTTAGAAATAGGAACCGTACCTGGAACTAGATCAATCACAAACTCCACATCTCTGTCCGGCGGTAAACCCGTCACATCATCCTCAAAAGCATCAGGGAACTCTCTCACCACATCAATATCATCAATATTCAATTTCACTATTCTATCCACATCAACAATCGAAGCCAAAAACCCATCACAACCTCTAAACAACAACTTCTTAGCCTCAAGACATGAAATAAAAAGAAGGACCAGCGAAGTACCTGCACTGGCGAGCATACCTTCCCTATTGCCATCATCTGCAAATTTCACCGTCTTAGCAACGCAATCAATCACTGCACGATAGGTTGATAGCCAATCCATGCCAAGTATAATATCAAACGCAACCATCGGGATAACAATCAAATCAGCATAAACCACTCGCTCATCAATTTGAAAAGAGCGCGCATAGACAATAGATTTCGCGCACAACACATCCCCCGAAGGCAATACAACATTAAACTGGAGGGGAATAACAGAAGGAACTATACCCAAAGATCTCAAAAATAGTTCAGACATAAAATAATGAGTAGCACCTGTATCAATCAATATTGTAGCTACTCTGCCTGAAATTAAAATAGTTCTAGAGATCACAGAAGAATCTTGGTTTATACCTTCCTTCGTCATGGTGAAGATGCGACCCTGCACCTTCTCTTTACTCGAGCCTCTCGGACAATCCTTGGCAATATGGCCTGTAGTACCACATCGGTAACAAGTATGAGTACCAAATCTGCACTCTCCCCTATGATGCCTACTGTACTTGGGACACAATGGCTTCTCAGGATCAAATGGAACTGCCGATGGTTTAGGACTCGGCTCTAACTTGCCTTTCCCTTTGAAACTGCCCTTTCCTCTTTGACTTGAACCTTGGCCTCTTTGAGCAATGGCCTGCTGCCTCGCTTGTCTCTCCCTAACTATGTCTTTCTCATCTTGCTCGGCCAACAGAGCCTTAGCCACAATCTCTTTGAATGTCACAGCCTTCGACATGTTAAAGTCCCTTCTGATTTCTGCTCTAAGGCCTCTAATGAAATGAGCACCTTTGTCTTTGTCATTGGAAGCAATATACGGGGCAAACAAACAGCCCTCCTCGAATTTCAGAATATACTCGTCGACATTCATACCTCCTTGACGAAGCTCCAAAAACTCAGTCACCTTCCGAGCTCGAAGTGCGTCTGGGAAGTACTTGTCAAAGAAAAGATCAGTGAACTCTTGCCACTTCAATGCTGGAACATCCACACTAACCTTGGTAGCATTCCACCAAATGCGTGCAGCCTTGACTAACATGAACACTGCACATCCAACTCTGTCTTTGTCTGCATAGTTGAGATGATCAAAAATAGCCTCAAGTGCCTTGATCCACTCTACTGCCACCAACGGATCAGTGCTTCCTGCAAATTCATGCGGATCCATCCTCTTGAAAGCAGTAAAGATCCCATCAGTACCAACTGCTTGTGCCACTTGGCCTCTCACTTGACCTCTACCTTGACCTGTACCTTGCAAACGGAGCAACTGTTGGATCTGCTCACTATGTACCTTGGCTTGCTCTTTCAATAACTTGCCAAACTCATCGACAACTCTAGAGGAAGAACTATCCTCACCCTCTGCAGCTTTCCTCTTAGGAGACATAACTCCTACAATGTGCTCACACAATACATATCAATAGATAACAAGGAATAGATGTAGAAGAAGACATACCCGGACTGTTTAAAGTAGATGAAGTCATATGCATTAGTCCGAAGAACGTTGCTCTGATACCACTAAATATAACACCCTCGACCGGTTTTAATAAAATAACAGCGGAATTTAAAATTTTCTAAAAAGAAAGAAGGATTTAAAATACATGTCAATGTATAATCAAAATTATATACATGACCAATCAAATGATACAACAAAAATACAAAATATCATTTTTGTGATCATGTCAAAAATGCTATCAAAATAGTTTTCTTGGTTGATAAGAAAATCATTGACCTGCTCTCTACGAAGTTTTTGTGTACCACCACCGGAGGATTGACAGCTTGGTTGATCTTCTGGAGGATGGTGATCAAAAAAGAAATATCCGTTGTATGTGCATGCCTAAATTAATAAAATTTCCTTTTATGTATTACTGGTTGTCTTTTGTCTATCTCTTTTATTTCCTGCATTACAAGTTGGATACACAAAAATAATCATATCAAGATAAATCGACTAAACCAAGCATATTTTGGAAATGTGAAAACTTAGCATCTGGTAACGGGTTCGTGAATATATCAGCTGCTTGTTGATCCATATGAACATATTCAAGCCGAATCTCTTTCTTCATAACATGTTCTCGGATTAAATGATGTCTGATGTCAATGTGTTTTGTCCGATAGTGCATGACAAGGTTGTATGTGATTGCTATTGCACTTGTGTTGTCGCAGAAGATAGGAAATTCAGTAGCTTGAATTCCATAATATCTCAGCTATTGTTGTATCCATAACATCTGAGGACAACAGTTCCCAGCCGCCAAGTATTCAGCTTCAGCGGTTTATGTAGCAATAGACGTCTGTTTCTTGCTAGCCCACGATATTAGTCTATCACCCAAAAACTGACATGAACCGCTCTTGATTTTTCGTTCGATTTTGCATCCGGCATAGTCTGCATCTGAATAGCCTGCAAGATTAAAACTTGAATCTTTGGGATACCAAAGACCCACATCAGTAGTACCTTTAAGATATTTAAGTATGCGTTTTGTAGCAATAAAATGAGATTGCATATGTTTAGCTTAAAACCATACACATAAACATACAGCAAACATAATATTTGGTCAACTTGCAGTCAAATATAGTAAGGAACCAATTAACCCTCTGTACATCTTTGTATCCACTGAGATTCCCCATTCATCTTTGTCCAATTTGATTGATTAACTTATCGGGGTAGTAGCTTGGGAGCAATTTTCCATGCCGAATTTCTTTAGCATATCTCGAGTGTATTTGGCTTGATTGATAAATATACCATTTTCTGACTGCTTGACGTGCAGTCCTAAAAAGTAATTTAATTCGTCCATCATGCTCATTTCAAACTGCTCCTGCGTCATCTTAGAATACCAACCGAAAGCACCACCGGAGACATGGTCCATATGGATTTGACTCGATTGGTTGAATGATATCATCTTCTTGCTCCAGCCCCTCTCTTGTATTTGTATACTCTGCAGTTGATTGTTGTCCTCTGGTTCATTCATCTGTTGAGTTTGTTCTTGAACGGTTGGATCTTGCTCCAAGATGTGTTTACCTGTTTTTCTCAGATCTATATTGTCATCACTACTATCTTCAAGGTTAGTAGCATCAAGTTATTAATCAAATCATGAATGCTGCTGTTACTATTGTCATGACATATGGATTATTCATCAAATACAATATGTATGGATTCTTCAACAGTGAGAGTTCGTTGATTATAAACTCGATACGCTTTACTCACTGGTGAGTATCCCAAGAAGACACCATTATCAGCTTTTACATCAAATGTGGTTAGTTGTATCTTGCCATTAATATGAATGAAACACTTACAACCGAAAATGCGAAATTATCCAACTTCTGGTTTCTTGCCTGTCCAGATCTCATATGGAGTCTTTCGATGATTTTTATTGATCATAGACCGGTTTTGAGTATAACAGGCTATATTGATGGCCTCTTCCAAAAACCGTTGTGAGATACTGGATTCTGCCAGCATGGTCCTAGCTGCTTCCTTTAACGTGTGGTTCCTTCTTTAAGCTACTCCATTCTGTTGAGGTGATCTTGCAGCTGAAAATTCATGCTTTATGCCATGATATGCAAGTTAGGATGACAGGAATTGGTTCAGAAATTCAGTTCATCTGTCACTTCTGATTCTGTCTACTGCTTCAGTTTTCTCATTTTGAAGTCTTTTGAGCAGCTTGATTAGTTGAGCCGTGGTTTGATCCTTGGAGTTTAATAATGTTACCCATGTAAATCTGGAGAAATCATCAATCACAACAAGAGTGTATTTCTTTCCCCCGAAGCTCATCACCGGTATTGGTCCAAACAAATCCATATGAAGAAGTTCCAGGCATCTTTCTGATGAGATTCTTTCTTTGTTCTTGAAAGTTGAACGGACTTGTTTACCTAATTGACAGGCATTGAAAATTTTATCTTTTGCAAAGTCAATGTTAGGCAAGACAAATACCAGTGTAAGTTTGATAATAGTAGCAATGGATTTGAAGTTAAGATGATTGAGTCGTTTATGCCAAAGCCAATTTTTATTATCATTTAAGGCGATAAAGCAAGTAGGTGTATTAAGACAATCATCATTCCATTTTACTTTATATGTATTTTGCTCTCTATGACTAATTAGCACGATATTACCTGCGGCAGATTTAACAGTGCATATGAGTTTTTGAAACTCAACGGTGTAACCATTGTCACATAGTTGGCTTATGCTTATCAGGTTATAACACAGATTTTCTACAAGAAGTACATCTTTAATGATAATTTTTTCATTGATAATCTTACCTTTACCCACAGCTCTACCTTTAGAATTATCTCCGAAGGTGATCGTTGGACCTCTTTTTTTGACTAATTTTGATAAAATACTTTTGCCTCCAGTAATGTGTCTGGAACAACCACTATCCAAAACCAGATGGATTCTTCCAAGTTCTTTTTCTTCAATACCTGAAATTCTTTAAATAAGGAATTGATACCCTTTCTTATTTGGGTCCTGAGCTTATTAGTCCTTAGGAATCCACACTTGAATTATCCTGAAAGATTTTCCATGATGTGTCCTAAGATGAGTACGGTTATGTGCATAATCAGGTGGTGTATGCAGTGTCTTTTCTTTTTCATCATGTTGTTTTGACCATCTGTCATTGTTACTCGATATGTATCTCTTTTGAACAGGTCGGTTGTTGTAGTAATGGTTAGGTCTAGTTTTTGAGTGATATCCAGTTAAACCTGACTTTCTGCGGGCTAGTACAGAACCGTTTTGAACGGTTGTATTAGTCCTGCGTCTTAGCCATGATCGATTGGATTTAGTACTCTCAATTTCGACATATCCCAAACCACATCGCCTTCTGTTATTTTCAAGATTTACATATTGAGTGCCTTGAACTTCAGGCTTATCATGTTCATATGCCGTACTAGATCTGATAAATTTAATTTGTTTTAAACTGTATTTCTCTAATAACGGTTGAGTTGGTGCTCCTAAGGTGCTGCATTGATTGATGCTATAACCTAGTCCGGTTCTATCTCCGATCGGTTTCTGCATCTCAAGCATCCTGTTAAGAAAGGCAGAGGACTTGTTCCATGTGTTGACTGTGTTTATCAACCGTTTGTTTTCTTTTAACGTGGCATGGAACAGTCTACGCAGGTCATCATTCTCAGCCGCTAGCAGACTCAACTTTACTTTTAAACCGTCAACCTTTTTTTGCTGCAAACAGCTAGAGAGAGTCAAATTATTTTTTAAGTCTTGTTTTTCTGCCTTGGCTTCATTGAATTGCTGCGATAGTCCTTTGAACTCATTTACCATATCATGCAGTTCCATGACCAAGTCTTCTCTTGTGAATTCAATAGAGTCAAAGTTAAATACCATTTCTTCTGTGGATTTTGGGTCTTTATTAGCCATGAGACAGTTTGTCGTCTCATCTTCGCTTTCACTGGCTGATTCTTCAGAAGTGGATCTTTCTGAGTCTGATTCAGCCCATTTACCTTTATCTTCTTCTGCGACCAAGACTCGTTGATTCTTCCTTATGGTGAATTTTTGGTGGTTTTTAGACCGTTTTCTGTCAACCGATTTCTTTTCCTCCTTTCTTGGCCTATTGCATTCTGCAATAAAATGTCCCTTCTTTCCACAGTTAAAACAGGGTTGACCATCATCAGTATGGTCCTCTTTGAAATAAAGTTTGTTCATCTGTGATTCATTCTTACGCATGAATTTACCAAATTTTTAAACGAAAAGGGACATGGCTTCATTTCTTAGTAGCTCAGCTGTTTTTTTACTTGTGGACTCTTTATCCAGAAGAGTCACTGTGTTAGCTACAAAGGCTTTTGTTTGTTGGGAGGTGGATGGCTCCTCTTCAATTCGTATTCCAAGATCGAACTCATATGCTTTAAGGTCTGCAAAGAGATCATGGAGTTCCAGCTTGTTCAGATCTTTGGACTCTCGCATCGCTATGCTTTTCACATCCCATTCTCTGGGAAGGGCTTGCATAACCTTCAAAGCAATTTCTCGGTTATAATATTCTTTTCCTAAATAGATAAGTTCGATGATAATACTACCAAACCGTTCCTCGAATTCTGTAAGAGTTTCTCCCAGCTTCATCTTTGCATTATCAAATTTTTGGATAGCAACAGTCAGCTTGTTCTCCTTGGTTTGATCATTTCCCTCACACAGTTGTGTGATTTTTTCCCATATTTCTTTAGTCGTGGTGTACGTCTTGATTTTGGCAAACATTTTTTTGTCTAGAGTCATGTAAAGAATATCCTTTGCGACATTATCGAGATATGCTTTCTTTTTGTCCTCGGCCGTCCATTTAGATCGGTGTTTTACCCCCATCTGGGGAGCACCTTCAATTGTTGTTGCAGCTGTATTTACTTTCAGAATTTTCATTGGCCCGTCAATAATAACATACCGCATGTCATCATCTTGGGAAGCTAGATGTGCCTACATACGAATTTTAAAATAATCATAATCTTCTTTAGAGAACATATGAATTTGTTAAAAGATACCATGAGTATTTATAAGATATCAATGTTTATGAAAACACTTCTCTGATACCACTTGTTGGGATCGGGAAAGAGTTTAGAGGGGGGTGAATGAACTTTTCAAATTTTTGCTTTTAAAACTTTGATTTCAACCATTTTTGAGGCGGTTGAAAATTCTTCTCAAACTGTTGGAAATGTGGACCACTATTAAGTGCGGAAAACAGTTCACAATTTCCAATGACAGCTTAAAAGCGTTGACAGGCTTAACAACAAAAATGAAGTTTGAAAAGTATGTGCTTGCGAGAAACAAATGACACAAGGTTTATGAATGTTCGGAGATTGAATATACCCCTTCTTCCTTTTCAGGAAGGATTCCACTAAAGACTTTAGCTTTACAAAATTTTTGCAACAGCCCACTTTAATCAGGACTTATCACACTGCCTATTTTGGAACTCTTAGTGATCACTTTACACGTATGGATTTTAAGAACACTTAGTTCACCAGACACCACAACTTAACCAAATAACCAAAAGGTTATTGATACAAATAAACTGATTTAAGTAGCACAAAAATGATCCTTGAGTGATCATGTATTTTTTTGTTCAATGCGTGCTGATTGAGGGATGATTCAAGTAATCTTTTTGAGTGCGCTCTGAATCTTCAAAGTATGCAAGAAAATGATGATTTTACAACTGTGAATTGAGTAGTTTTTTTCCTGTGTGTATCTTGCATAATTCTCTGTTAATATAGCCGATTGTTCCAACGGTCGGGAAAGACAAGCAACGTTAACCTGAGCCTTTGAACAGATGTGTCACTGTCATCTTTAAGAGCATTAATTGTTCTTTAATCGATGCATTTAATGTTCTTTTTGCTCAGCGTAGTTTTGACTCATATTTCTTGAGGAGTTACCTTTTATGGTAACTGTTTTCAGCATCAGAATTTTGTAGTCTAAACTTGATCTTCCTTTTCTGGGATATTGAAATAAATGCAGATCATTCTTGGGATTGGTGTAGAGATAAGTTGATTTTTGAAGCGGTGTAATTCTTCGAATGTCTAAAACCGGTCATAAAATGTCTTTCAATAATTGAGCAATAAATAGCTCTCTTTAATGATCTGGTTTCGAGGAAGATCATTCAAGTCCGAACTTTTTTTTATCCAAACGGTTGAATTTGTAGGTGGTCTGGAATTCAAGCGGTTAGTCTTCTTGTTCTTTAGCCGTTTGAAATATATTCCAGTTGTTGAGCTGGGTTGAACTGATACTTGTTACAAATACGAAATACAGCTGTTTCCTGAAACAGTGAGGTGTTGTATTGTTTTTGTTATTCACCAAAAATCTTGGGTAATAATGTTTTCTTAACATAACGCAACATTTAAAAATCTTAAAAGCATAAAAATTCATAAATCATCAACTAAAAATCATACGTCAGCTTTAAAAATAATCCAAAATTAAACTTCAAAATAAAGAATAAATCCCTAAATAGAAAATCCTCGAAATCTTTTCGTAAAATTTTAAATACTAATCAAGTGTGGAAATAAATGTCCCTCGGAAGTGACTCGATCCACTCAAACATCAGCGCCTCCCTCAAAATCATTCTCACCTGCAATCATCCAAACCTAGTGAGTTTAATCACTCATCACGTTCTAACAATGAGTAACAAAAAGTACATATAAAAGCACATGCATAAAAATCATGCTTTTATTTAAAATAACTAGCATACATTCATAAGAATAATTATATCATAAATCATTAAATCGTAAAGCTTTTGTGGGAATATTTCATATTCGCAATCTTGATTTGATGTTAACAAAACTTGTTGTTTTGTTTCTAATTATTTTACCTAAGTGCGTAGAAACTGGAATTGATCAGCATTCGAACTGATCCGTTATCGAGCCAAAACTGAAGCTATCGAGATTCAAATTGAAAGCGTCAACTGATCGCCCAAACTGAATCAGTTCAACTGATATATCAAAGACTAGTTCAACTGATAGGTGGTTCAGCAGAAGACCTTCAGAAGCCTGGCCAGCTAATGAAGAGCTCAACTGATGAATAGTCCAATTGATTTGTTCAACTGAAGCAGTGAAATCAGTTCAACTGACGAGCCAACCAATTTCAGCAAACCAGTTCAAGATCAGTTCAACTGACAATTTCAAAACATCAGTTAGGAATCAATCAGTTTACAGAACACGAAAAACTTATTCAAATGGAATCCATCAGTGCGCACTGCGTAAAAGTTTTTATCCAGTCAAAGGACAATAATGGACGTTGCAAAAGTGCTTAAAGACAAAACGTTCCAGAATGGCTATCGGAAAGTACAAACATATTTCGAGGAACGAATTCAAATTGCAAAAAACATATTTGATGAGTCTTGGTGTACGCTCTCATTGCTTCTATAAATACCGGACCAAGATCATCAATATACAAATGTGTGAATGTAACGTCCGGAAAATCAGTATACGTAAACTGCATGCGTGAGAATTAGATAAATTGTTTATTTATTTTATTTACATGCATAAATGGTACATTTTAATATGATGAAATGATTAATTGCATAATTTTAAATGAATTCATGAAATTAAGGATTTTCTGTCTCGATATTCGAAATCAGACCAGGGGACGGAGATCAGAGACGATTAAGGTGCAAAAAGTTGAATGTTATATTTATTTTAAGCCAAGATAATTAGTAATTTAAATGATTTACGAATTTTAGTATTTTGAGGTCTAATTTAATTATTAGGCAATTTATAAAATTTTAAGCGTTTTAAAATATTAATTTTTGAAAATTAAGGATTTAATTCTTGAAATTGATGTGAATTATTTATGATGAATATTGTTAGACCTTAATCAATTTATTTAATTAGTATTTAAGTGAAATTTAAGATTCTTTTTTATGGCAATTTTTGAAGATAAGAAATTTCAATCTTTTAAAATTGAATTTATCTTGATCTTGGTATTTAAATTTTAAATAATAGTTATGGGTTAACCCAATTGCCTAACTAATGCTTAAATTATTTATTAGAGATTATTTAACCCAAAACTAACCTAAACCAATCACAAGAAACTCACGCACACAACTCACGGAACACACACACACACATAGTAAAAACACACACACAGCCGTGAGTCTTCAAAGCTTTGGAGTTTTGATTTTTTTGCACTTTTCCTTGGCTCTACCTATCACCGAATCTTCATCATACGTAGCACTATCGATCCACGCAACTTTTACGCAAAAGAAACAATCGAAACGCCGCTCTGATCGCCCACCGACTTCCCTGCAACGATTATCGAATCTTCGAGCATTTTTAACGCAAAGGCACGTTTCTAAACTCTTTTAAACATCATACAAATCATAATATGTGTGTGTTAATTATTTATGCATGAAAAATATTGTTGTTCGATTATTTTACGACGGAATACGTATTTTTCAAAGTTTCAACGATTTACACGTTTAATTGAAAAACGTTTTGATTCCGATGGACACGCTGCCAAAACATAATAAATTAAGAAAGATTTATAGCCAAAATATGACAAAATAATTGAGAAAAGAAGGCTGGAAACCGTTGGATTTTTATCAAGAATGGTCGTGGGTTTTTGGTTGGCTTGTTCAAGGTTCATGGTTTGTTTGTGTTGCATGGGCACTTGGGGCTCGACCAGGTCTGGAGGTTGGATCCTAGGGTTCATGGTTAGGTTCTAGGAAGAGTCCTAACATGGCAGGACTCGTGGTTCAGGTTTGGGAGGAGTCCACGAAAGCAAGGACTCTCCCCAAGCACTTCTCGCGCTGGATCAAAGAGGTGACCGAGTGATTCAGATGGTGGCTCGGTTTGGGGCTGATCTAGGTGGTGCATCATGGTCCTAGAGTGATGGGCAGGAGTCGGGCCAAGGGCTGGTGCGGCTTGGGTGACTGCTGGCTCGAGAGGAGATAGAAACCAACAACGGAACGCGCAGGATGTTTTTCTGGTTCAGGAGCTTCACAGCTTGGGTTCTAAGGGCTGGGCTAGTTTGGACTTGGTCTGGACGTTGTTCAGGGGTGTTCAGGGTCAGCTGGGCTCGGGGGTGGCTCGGCTGGAGGTGATCTAGGTTGATTAGGAGTCTACTAGCGTGAGTTAGAGAAGGGTGCATATTTTGGGTCTCAGTTCCAGGGGGTTTGAGCAAGCCAGGGCTAGGTTCTATGGGCTGGGCTTGGTCAGGATGGTGCCTAGATGGGTTGGCTAGGGTTTAGCTGGAGGTGGCTCGGGCGTTGCTCGAGTATTTTGGGAGATGGCTCGGTGTGTTCGATTTTGTGTCAATTTTAAAATTTAAAGAACTAAAATTGAATCCATGGGTCCACGGGTGTGGCTCATGACTTGGAATGATAGAAAAAATACAAAAAGTTATATGTTTAAAATTTAGGATCAAAATAACGAGTTTTGGAATTTTCTGGATTTAATCGCCTCACGAAACATTAACTAAAGAATTAATTGAAACTCCTAGTTTTTATGCAGAATAAAATTATGTAAAGTTAGGTTTAAGCTTAAATAATTATTAAAAGTCTAAGTTTTTAATTTGGTAATTTAAAATTAAGGTTTGGTTTAATTCAGGATTAAAACGCGTTAATATGTCTTACTTAAAGATTTATTTAAAAGTCATCGATTTAAGTCAAATAAAAATATGAAAAAATTCATGTAAACTTAAATAATTATTTATAATAATCCCATGTAATTAAAAGTGAGAAAAAGATAAATTCGAAAATTTTTACGTCCAGAGGCAAAATGGTCTTTTTACAATTAGGAAAATACGAAAATGCTTGGCAACGTCCTGAAGGTTTCATAACGCATGATAAATTATATTTTATGATTTATTATGATTCTTTTGATGATAATATGTTATTTTACGATTTTTTGAAAAACTGTGCAATTTATACTGTTTAAAATGCTATTTTTGGAAAGATATGCTATTTTATGATTTTTAAAGAAAAGGAAAAATATTTTGAAAAATGTGAATTGACTGTAACAAAAGATATCATATATAATATATGATTTGTGGGGGATTCATTTATGTTGAGGACGGTGAACTTACAATTTTGTAGGGATGACGTGAGGGCCAAGGCCCCAGAGGGAGCCCATATACGGGCCAAAGCCCTAGAGGGACCCCGTTTACGGGCCAAGGCCCCAGAGAGACCCCGTGTATGGGAAAGGCCCCAAAAGACCCCATTGATCGTATTTTCACGGTGGAGCCTAGTGCACACCCCCATGAGCCATGTAGAGCTAAGACTGCAGTCGACCAAATGATAAAAGCTAGTCACTTTCAAGGATCAAACTTCACCCAAAATGATATATGATTGAAAGCTTATGATAAAAATGATTTTTATAATATATGATTCATGATGATGATTAAAGCTATTTTTAAATGACTTTTAAAATGATTTATTTATGCTCAAAGCTTATTTTAATTGATTTTTAAAGGATTTATTTATGCTTAAAGTTATTTAAAATGATTTTATGATTTATGATTTATTTATGCTTAAATGATTTGTAAATGGTTTATTTATGTCCAAAAGCTATTATAAATAAAAATATGATTTTTAATGCATGTGATTGTATAAGTATTATTTGCTATCCATGTTTAGAATGCGCTAAGTCTTTAGACTCACTAGGTTTGTATGATGCAGGATTTGATGATTTATGGAAGGTACTGACGCTTGAGTGGATCGAGTGCAGCAGTATACACCCGAGGGCCTTTATATTTCCGCACTAACTTATTAGATTAAGGATTTAAATATTATGTTAATAATTTTTATTAAAGATATTTTATACTTTATTCTTATTGTTAGTTGATCTTTTTAAAGTTCGATTTAGTATTTCTGGTTAGTCGATGATTTAGGATTTTATTTTATGGACTTGAGATTTTAAATTGTTAAATTATTATGATTCATGCTTATGTTAAATTATTTAGTAATTTATAATTTATGATTTAAGATTAGAAAGAGAAAAAAATAAAAAAATATAAAATTCTTAGTGTTTGAGAATCAAAATTGCTTAGTGTTTGAGAAAAAAATATGGCATGCCAATTGCTTAGTCTAGAATCAAAATTCTTAGTGTTTGAGAACACTTTCGTGCTGTATTCATAGATCATTTCTGTAGAACATGAAAATCAAATTACGTATAAGCCATGCATAATTGCTATTATGTAAAATAAAAAAAATAAAAAATTTTATGATTATATAAAGTGTTTTATTTATTTTAAAAGTAGATGTTTAGTTTTATCTTTTCAGGATATATACGTGAGGCCGGACCCGAGATTGGAGATTTGAGATAAAATTAATAATAAGATTAATAATAAGAAAAATATTCCTAAATTTAATTTAAGTCAAAGAATAATTTAATTTAAAGAAAAAGAATGTCTTTGGGATTTAATAAATTAATTAGAGCTAAGTTGGTAAATAAGTTCTTTAGGTTAATATTTAATTAAAGCTTAAATTAAAATATGTAAACATATGGGGATGAATTAATCTAGGTATAATATATTCAAGAAATTAATCATAGCATTTGAATATTTAAATTTGAGGTCATGAATGCCATGCAATAATCTATCCTAAATTTAATGTGTAAATTCACTAAAATATATAATGAGGGTGCTAAACTGTAATTAAAATACAAGATTTAAACAATAAAATACCATGCAAATTAGTAATAATAATTTTGGGTCCAACATTTAAAATAATTCAAAGGTTGATAACTCACCATTCAAACCACTCCTAATTGCACTTCATGGAGTATTCATTCCCATTTTTAATTCACTAATTAGTAGTAATTCAAACACAATATTACACCTCATTTCTCCCCAACTAACTACTAAGAAAACCATCGAAAATATGCAGCAAAACAAAGGAAAGAAACCCACGGCAGCAAGGAATAGGAAGCCATTCAAATCCATTCAAATTCTTGACTTGTAACCTCCCAACTTAATGTATATTATGGCATCTTTAACACCTCCTATAACACTCATATTCAGTGTCTAGCAAATCCACACTATTACCTTCGAAAAACATAAGAAAACAGCAGCTTAAATCGTGTAAGAACAGCACAAGAACAAGAAAGGAAATCCAACTCCGACTCCGCCGCTCGTATTGGTCGTATTGATTTGTTTTTCCTCAAAACAAAGTCCAGGCATGTATACATGGTTTCTTGACTCTTCAATCAAGTCTTATAGATATTTTTAAACCAATACATAATCATGATTCATGCAACATCACGAAATTTTGACAGCAATTACACAATTTTCTGCACAGAATTTTTGACTTCCTCTTTGTGTCTCACGGATTTGGTTTGCTTTGTGGTTCAGGAGGTTGGCTCGTTTTCTAGGCACCCACGGATGTTTCTAGGCATGATTTAGAGTATGTTAGGATGTTAGTGATTCATTGGTTTGAGTCCAAACATTTCAAATAAAAGCATGACAGCAACTATTTCCACAAGTTACAGATTTGGTGCAAGTTTTTCTGTCATTTAGTGTTTAATGGGTGTGTTCGAATCTTGGCTGTCCTAGGGGCTGTAGCCGTGGTTAGAACTCTACCTTAACATGTCAAGGACGTGACCAAACCACCCCTTCAAGGATTTTTTCACGGATCCATAATAATTTCACCAAAACAACACAAGTGCATTTCGGTTTTCTTCATTTTCTGTAAGTGTACAACTTCGGTTTTTGGGTGTTGGATGGATGATGGTTGGCTTCTAGCCCATAACCATGGTTCATACAACACTCCATCATGTCTAGATCGAGCCATGGTCGATAAAATGGCCCTTGGAATGAGACAAGACAGTAAAATGGTTCAATACAACACACTACACAGCAAGTGGTGCTTTCGGTTGGTATGCTGTGATTGTCCTAGGTGTTTGCTTGGGTTGTGGTTGGCTTTTAGCCCTTAGCCATGGTCCAAGCCATGCCTTAGGATGTTGTTAAGAGTCCTTGGGCGGTGGTGCAAGCCATTGGTCATTAAATTTCAGAGTTTACAGCACAAACACACAAGCTGCTATTGCTGTAATTTGACAGCAACTTTCAATTCGGTTTTGGTGCTTGTTTGGGTTCTTGGTTGGATTTTAGCCTATGGCCTTGGACTGGGCACTACCTTAATGAGTTAGGAAAGTCAGGTATTTTGCCGTTCGTGATTTGGTCGAGTTTAGAGGTCGTACGAAATTTACGGTGAAATGTGCCAAAATGACTCTCGAAAGAGTATTTTATGTTTTGGTGTTCCATTCACCTATTTTCGTTTTTTACAGTCCTTGTGCATATTTTTCAGTATGTTTGGGGTATTTTTAATAATGGTTAAACGTCGGTTTAATGTTGGTTCGGGTTGGTACGACACCATGATTAAAAATCAAGTGGTTGGTCCTAATAGTCTCATTTTTGGTTCTATTGTTGAGTTTTGGTTCTATTGTCAAGTTTAAGTCAAAATAATATTATTTGCATGTGTCACATATTAGAGTTAAGTTGCAGCAAGCCTGGGAGCGATCCAACTCATCCGGTAAAAATAAGTTTATAATTATATTACGTGCATAAAAATATAAAATATTTATTTTTGAGATATATGCAATATGTCTTGTGGCCACCTTATGTTTATGGGTTTGGAAGTCGGTAGGCGCAACCGAGGACCTCTCTACCCGGTGACTTACGACCGATTTACGATTATGTATGGGTACGGATATCCAGTCCAAGGGCTGTAGTGATCTCTACCGTCCAGTATACTGTGGTTTAGTCTGATCAGGCGCTCACGTTATGTTATGGGCCACTTGCTTAGAAACACTATCTCTACCAGAAAATTATGATATGATATGACATATCTCTATGGAGCAAAGCTTTTACGTATGATTTTCAGATATGCACGTGGTTATAATTATTCATGATACGATTTTCACTGCACGCTTACAATACTTTATTTTTACGTTGCATGCGATTTTTTGATATATATTACTTGTTATTCACAATATATACATCTTGAGTCTTTAGACTCACTATACTTGATTGTTGTAGGTACTGATGAGGTCGAGACAGAGGGGGTAGACCAGTGAGCTATCTTGTGGCAGCAGTAGAAAACCCGAGGACCTCATGTTTTGGTTTATGCACCTTTTATTATTCAAACTCGGTTTTAATACGTTGGACTATTTTTAAATTGTTTTTTACATTGGATTATTTTTAAATTGTTGATTGAAAAGAATATTTGCTTCCACTGTTATTTTAAAGTTAAAATTATTTACATGTTTATTTTATAAATGAGGCAAGATAATTATTTATTTAGAAAATTTTTAATAATTCCGCTAAAATATGAATACGAAATACGGGCCTTTACAGTTCGTATCAGAGCCGACCTCTCTTAGTACGGTGTGGTTCGGGGACGAACCAAGCGGAAGCTGGTGGGCATGTGAGGCCCGGGGCCGAAGAGGGCGGGGGTGATCGCCGGTGCCATGAGGTTGCACGGACAATGAGCGGCTCCTGGCAGGCTTCTAGGTGGAGGGAACGTGAATGAACCGATCCCACACGGGAATGAGAGGGATTCCGAGACTGTTCAATGTAATGGACTGTACAGTTAAAGAGGGCTTAAAAGATTTGATTGGTACTACTCATATCACGAAGGTGCATCTTCTTTTCGGTAGCTCATCACATAAGAACTTCAAAGTTAAGCGTGCTTGACTTGGGGTAATTTTGGGATGGGTGACCTCCTGAGAATTTTTCCAGGGTGCGTGTGAGTGAGGAGATAAGCACTCTGGAAAGATTCCTCTTGATACAGTGAGGACAGTCGTCGAAATCTGGGGCGTTATAGTTGGTATCGGAGCCTATGATCTTGTAAAGGGTTGTACTACTACTGCTCTCGAGAAGCTCATGAAGTCACATCTTCGGTCTGTAAGTTTTACGTTTACGCATTTCGTTTAAAGCATGAAATATTTTAGTAGCATGTTTTCATGAAATATTTTATGTCAAGGTTATGATTATGCATTATTTATTTAATTTAAAGAAAATAGTTGAATTATGCATGTTGGTTACGTATGGGTTATAATTATGGAACAACATGCCTCCTAGACACATTATTGATTCCACGTGAGGTGATGAGCATCGTCATGAGAACGAGGAGAGAGATTTACCACCACCCCCTCCACCAGACATGAATGCCCAGATGCTAGCTGGGATGACTCAGTTCTTCGCACAGTTTGCAGGGAACAATGCAGTGGGAGCAAGACAGACGGGGCCAGAGGCTATCTATGAGCGGTTCATGAAGATGCGACCGAAGGAGTTCTTAGGGACGTCAGATCCTATGGCTGCCGAGGGCTGGATTAAGTCCCTTGAGGTTATTTTCGAGCTCATGGGGCTCGAAGATGGAGATAGGGTTCATTGTGCGACTTATCTGTTTGGAGGAGACGCTCGCCTGTGGTGGGAAGGAGCATCCGTAGATTTGGATTTGGCTACTTTGAGCTGGACGCTTTCACAGAGGTATTCTACTCTAAATATTTTACAGAAGAGGTGCGTTCCAGGTTGCCCACGGAGTTCATGACCCTGAGGCAGGGAGACTTGACTGTTACGGAGTTCATCCGTAAGTTCGAGAGGGGATGTCATTTTGTACCCTTAATTACTAATGATGCTGGAGCCAAATTAAGGCATTTTCTGAATGGTCTGGGCCGATCTTACGCCGTGATGTTAGGGTGGCTAGCCCTACTACCCCTATGATGTTGCTGTTTCCAGAGCTCTAGCGGCAGAGCAAGACCAGAATGATATTGAGCGCGATCTCCAGGGTAAATGACCATTTCAGGCACCATACCATCCTTTTTAGGAGCAACACCAGAATAAGAGACATTTACATGGTCCACCTAGAAACAGAGGGCAGCATCAGCAGCAGCAGGGACGGACAATCCCGAGGACAGTGGAGTATCCAGTTTGTGTCAAGTGCTCACGTCATCATGCTGGGACTTGTATGTATGGTTCGGGAAAGTGTTACAAATGTGGTAGTATTGACCACATATTGAAGAATTGCCCTCAGAAGAATCTGCCTACCCAAGACAGAGTTTTTGCTCTCCATGCTGCGGAGACTAACCCGGAGACGATGCTCATGACAGGTATCCTAAATCCTTAAATTTTATTTGAAGTTTAATGTTTTGGGTTAAGATTTTGAACTTAGAATTTACGATACGATTGCATGCTCTAATCAGTGTTATTAACGGGAATTTAGGTTAGAAGAACTTTGACCTTTGCATGTCTATAAGCATAGTTCTTGTAAAACTCTTGGGTTTAGTATGATATTCCAATCTTTCAGGGAGAATCTTTATAGCCGGTTCAGCTACGAAAGCCTTGATAGATTCAGGGGCTACTCATTCATTCATTTCAGAAACCTTTGCAAATTCTCTCAAAATCAAGACAATTGGGCTAGACATAGCGTATTCAGTAGCATTACCTTCTGGAGAGGAGATGACAACTACTAATGTGATCCGAGATATAGACCTTGAACTTCATGGTAATCTTGTGTATGCGGATCTTATCGTTCTGCCGATGCCAGAATTTGATATAATTCTAGGGATGGACTGGCTATTGAGGAACAGAGTTTTGATTGATTTCCAGCGGAGATCTGTTCTCGTCCAACCGCCTGGGATGGAACAATTCTTATTCGAACAAGACAGGTATTTTAATTAATTACCGCGTATGATATCTTGTGTCCAGGCTAGGAAGCTCATTCATAGAGGGTGCAGAGCATTTTTAGCTACTCTTGTATCCGTTCTTGAGACGCCCAAACAGTTAGCATCCGATCTTCTTATTGTCTGGGACTTTCTAGACGTTTTTCCTGATGACGTCTTTGGTTTACCACCTATGCGAGAGGTGGAATTTTCTATTGAGCTTATGCCATGTACCACACCGATATCGAAAGCACCATACCGATTAGCACCGACAGAGATGGCAGAACTCAAGAAACAGATTCAGGAACTTCTTGACAAGGAGTTCATTTGCCCGAGCTTTTCGCCATGGGGCGCACCGGTCTTGTTTGTGAAGAAAAAGGATGGTTCGATGAGGCTCTGCATTGATTACCGGGAGTTGAACAGTGTTACAGTGAAGAACAAATATCCACTCCCGAGGATTGAAAATTTATTTGATCAGTTGCAGGGAACTTCAGTGTTTTCCAAGATTGATCTGCGTTCTGGTTATCATCAGCTGAGAGTGAAAGACGCCGATGTTCTCAAGACTGCTTTCAGGACTCGTTATGGACACTTTGAGTTCCTTGTGATGCCGTTCGGTTTGACGAATGCGCCAGCGATCTTCATGGATCTCATGAATCGCGTATTCCAGCCGTATCTTGATCAGTTCGTGCTAGTATTCATAGACGATATTCTCGTCTACTCAAAGAATCAAGAGGATCACAGCAGACATTTGACCACAGTATTGCAGACCTTACATAAGCACAAGCTATTCGCGAAGTTCAGCAAGTGCGAGTTCTGGTTAGAGAAAGTGGCGTTCTTAGGCCATGTCGTTTCTAGCAGCGGTATTGAGGTGGACCCGGGGAAAGTTGCAGCAGTCAGAGATTGGGTTGTGCCGCAAAATGCATCAGAGATCCGTAGTTTCCTTGGGCTAGCAGGATACTATCGGAAGTTTATTCGGGGATTCTCATCCATCGCAGTTCCAATCACATCATTGACGAAGAAGAATGTTAAGTATGTGTGGAGCGAGGAATGTCAGAAGAGTTTCGATACATTGAAGCAAGCTCTTATTTCAGCACCAGTGTTGGCCATGCCTTCAGGACCCGGAGATTTTGTTTTGTATACCGTTGCTTCGAAACTCGGTTTAGGCGCAGTATTGATGCAGCATGGGAAGGTGATAGCATATGCTTCTCGTCAGTTGAAGATTCATGAGAAAAATTATCCTACCCATGATCTAGAGTTGGCAGCCGTAGTATTTGCATTGAAGATTTGGAGGCATTACTTGTACGGAGCAGATCTTTACCGACCACAAAAGTCTCAAATACTTCTTTACACAGAAAGAGTTGAATATGCGGCAGAGGCGTTGGTTGGAGCTAGTGAAGGACTATGACTGTGACAATAGCTATCATCCTGGCAAAGCTAATGTAGTTGCAGACGCGTTGAGCAGGAAAGTCGCAGGGATAGCTCATTTGGTGGTTTCGAGACCTCTTCAGTTTGAGATGCAGAGGTTTGATCTAGAGACATATCCTCGAGGGAGAGTTCCTCGTCTATCTACTTTGATGATTCGGTCTTCTCTTCTAGATCGTATTCGCAGTGGACAGTTAGCAGACGAACAGTTGGCAAAGTGGAGGCAGAGAGATGAGGCCAAGGGAAGTATCTTGTACACAGTGAGAGACGGCATTGTGAGATATCGAGACAGAATGTGGGTTCCTAGCAGCGATGCTATTCGAGCAGATATTTTATCTGAGGCCCATATGACGCCGTACTCTATTCATTCAGGGAGTACGAAGATGTACAAAGATCTGCAGTTATTATATTGGTGGCCCGGAATGAAGAGGGATATCAAACGATTTGTATCCGAGTGTCTGACGTGTCAGCTAGTGAAAGCGGAACATCAGAGACCAGCAGGTATGCTCAAACCTCTTCTTATTCCCGAATGGAAGTGGGAGAATGTCACCATCGACTTCGTTGTCGGTCTGCCGAAGTCAATCAGAGGGTCGAATTCTATATGGGTGATTGTAGATCGTCTTACGAAATCAGCTCATTTCTTGCCTATTAAGACGACATTCTCCATGATCCAGTATGCAGAGTTATATATCCGGGAGATCGTTAGACTTCATGGTATTCCAGTTTCTATAGTGTCTGACCGAGATCCTAGATTCACTTCATCGTTTTTGAAGAGTCTACATTCAGCTATGGGTACGAAGTTGTTGTTTAGCACAACTTTCCACCCACAGACAGATGGTTAGTCCGAGAGAGTTATCCAGATTTTGGAGGATCTTCTTCGTTCATGTGTTCCTTATTTCTCCGGGAGTTGGGAGTCAAAGCTACCGTTGGTGGAGTTTACCCCTAACAACAGTTTTCAGTCGTCTATAGGTATGGCTCCATATGAAGCACTGTACGGTCGTAAGTGTAGATCACATATTCATTGATATGAAGTAGGGGAGAGAGCAGAATTGGGTCCGGAGATTGTGCAGCAGGCTGCTGATGTAGTAGTCAAAATCCGTGATAGGATGAGGAATGCTCAGAGTAGACAGAAGAGTTATGCGGATCAGAGAAGGAGAGATTTAGAGTTCGCTTTTGGTGACCATGTTTTCGTGAAGATAGCACCGATGAAAGGTGTCATGCGGTTCGAGAAGAAAGGAAAGCTCAGTCCGAGATTCATTGGACCATTTGAGATCCTCGACAGAGTTGGGACATTAGCTTATCGTGTTGCTCTTCCGCCGAATCTGGCCGGAGTACACAACGTGTTTCATGTCTCTATGTTGAGGAAGTATATGGCGAATCCATCGCATGTCCTGAACTTTGAACCGTTGCAGCTCACTCCGAACTTGTCTTATGAGGAAAGACCAGTACAAATTTTAGACAGACAGGAGAAAAAGCTTCGGAACAAAATGGTCAAGTTAGTGAAAGTCAAATGGCTCACTCATTCGGAGGAGGAATCTACGTGGGAATCTGAGCCAGAGATGAAGAGTCGTTATTCCGAGTTATTCAGTAAGTTTTAATTTCGGGGACAAAATTTGTTTTAAGGGGAGGAGAGTTGTAGAACCCGAAAATCAAATTACGTATAAGCCATGCATAATTGCTATTATGTAAAGTAAAAAAAAAAATTATGATTATATGAAGTGTTTTATTTATTTTAAAAGTAGATGTTTAGTTTTATCTTTTCAGGATAAATACGTGAGGATGGACCGGAGATTGGAGATTTGAGATAAGATTAATAATAAGAAAAATATTCCTAAATTTAATTTAAGTCAAATAATAATTTAATTTAAAGAAAAAGAATGTCTTTGGGATTTAATAAATTAATTAGAGCTAAGTTGGTAAATAAGTTCTTTAGGTTAATATTTAATTAAAGCTTAAATTAAAATATGTAAACATATGGGGATGAATTAATCTAGGTATAATATATTCAAGAAATTAATCATAGCATTTGAATATTTAAATTTGAGGTCATGAATGCCATGCAATAATCTATCCAAAATTTAATGTGTAAATTCACTAAAATATATAATGAGGGTGCTAAACTTAAGGCAATTAAAATACAAGATTTAAACAATAAAATACCATGCAAATTAGTAATAATAATTTTGGGTCCAACATTAAAAATAATTCAAAGGTTGATAACTCACCATTCAAACCACTCCTAATTGCACTTCATGGAGTATTCATTCCCATTTTTAATTCACTAATTAGTAGTAATTCAAACACAATATTACACCTCATTTCTCCCCAACTAACTACTAAGAAAACCATCGAAAATATGCAGCAAAACAAAGGAAAGAAACCCACGGCAGCAAGGAATAAGAAGCCATTCAAATCCATTCAAATTCTTGACTTGTAACCTCCCAACTTAATGTATATTATGGCACCTTTAACACCTCCTATAACACTCATATTCAGTGTCTAGCAAATCCACACTATTACCTTCGAAAAACATAAGAAAACAGCAGCTTAAATCGTGTAAGAACAGCACAAGAACAAGAAAGGAAATCCAACTCCGACTCCGCCGCTCGTATTGGTCGTATTGATTTGTTTTTCCTCAAAACAAATTCCAGGCATGTATACATGGTTTCTTGACTCTTCAATCAAGTCCTATAGATATTTTTAAACCAATACATAATCATGATTCATGCAACATCACGAAATTTTGACAGCAATTACACAATTTTCTGCACAGAATTTTTGACTTCCTCTTTGTGTTTCACGGATTTGGTTTGCTTTGTGGTTCAGGAGGTTGGCTCGTTTTCCAGGCACCCACGGATGTTGCTAGGCATGATTTAGAGTATGTTAGGATGTTAGTGATTCATTGGTTTGAGTCCAAACATTTCAAATAAAAGCATGACAGCAACTATTTCCACAAGTTACAGATTTGGTGCACGTTTTTCTGTCATTTAGTGTTTAATGGGTGTGTTCGAATCTTTGCTTTCCTAGGGGCTGTAGCCGTGGTTAGAACTCTACCTTAACATGTCAAGGACGTGACAAAACCACCCCTTCAAGGATTGGTTCACGGATCCATAGAAATTTCACCAAAACAACACAAGTGCATTTCGGTTTTCTTCATTTTCTGTGAGTGTACACTTTCGGTTTTTGGGTGTTGGATGGATGGTGGCTGGCTTCTAGCCCATAACCATGGTTCATAAACACTCCATCATGTCTAGATGGAGCCATGGTCGATAAAATGGCCCTTGGAATGAGACAATACAGTAAAATGGTTCAATACAACACACTACACAGCAAGTGGTGCTTTCGGTTGGTATGCTGTGATTGTCCTAGGTGTTTGCTTGGGTTGTAGTTGGCTTTTAGCCCTTATCCACGGTCCAAGCCATGCCTTAGGATGTTGGTAAGAGTCCTTGGGCGGTGGTGCAAGCCATTGGTCATTAAATTTTAGAGTTTACACCACAAACACACAAGCTGCTACTGCTGTAATTTGACAGCAACTTTCAGTTCGGTTTTGGTGCTTGTTTGGATTCTTTGATGGCTTTTAGCCTATGGCCTTGGACTGAGCACTACCTTAATGAGTTAGGAAAGTCGGGTTTTTGGCCGTTTGTGATTTGGTTGAGTTTAGAGGTTGTACGAAAATTTACGGTGAAAGGTGCCAAAATGACTCTCGAAAGAGTGTTTTATGTTTTTGTGTTCCATTCACCAGTTTTTATGTTTTACAGTCCCTGTGCATATTTTTCAGTATGTTTGGGGTATTTTTAATCATGGTTAAACGTCGGTTTAATTTTTGTTCGTGTTGGTACGATACCATGATTAAAAATCAAGTGGTTGGTCTTAGTAGTCTCATTTTTGGTTCTATTGTTGAGTTTTGGTTCTATTGTCAAGTTTAAGTCAAGATAATATTATTTGCATGTGTCACATATTAAAGTTAAGTCGCAGCAAGCCTGGGAGCGATCCAACTCATTATGTAAAAATAAGTCTATAATTATATTACGTGCATAAAAATATAAAATATTTATTTTTGAGATATATGCGATATGTCTTGTGGCCACCTTATGTTTATGGGTTTGGAAGTCGGTAGGCGCAACCGAGGACCTCTCCACCCGGTGACTTACGACCGGTTTACGATTGTGTATGGGTACGGATATCCAGTCCAAGGGCTGTGGTGATCTCTACCGCCCAGTATACTGTAGTTTAGTCTGATCAGGCGCTCACGTTATGTTATGGGCCACTTGCTTAGAAACATTATCTCTACCAGAAAATTATGATATGATATGACAGAGCTCTATGGAGCAAAGCTTTTACGTATGATTTTCAGATATGCACGTGGTTATAACTATTCATGATACGATTTTCACTGCACGCTTTACGATACTTTATTTTTACGTTGCATGCGATTTTATGATATATATTACTTGTTATTCACAATATTTACATGTTTAGTCTTTAGACTCATTAGACTTGATTGTTGTAGGTACTTATGAGGTCGAGACGGAGGGCGTAGACCAGTGAGCTATCTTGTGACAGCAGTAGAAAACCCGAGGACCTCATGTTTTGGTTTATGCACCTTTTATTATTCAAACTCAGTTTTAATATGTTGGACTATTTTTAAATTGTTGTTTACGTTGGATTATTTTTAAATTGTTGATTGAAAACAATATTTGCTTCCGCTGTTATTTTAAAGTTAAAATTATTCACATGTTTATTTTATAAATGAGGCAAGATAATTATTTATTTAGAAAATTTTTAATAATTCCGCTAAAATATGAATACGAAATACGGGCCTTTACAGTTGGTATCAGAGCCGACCCTTCTTAGAACAGTGTGGTTCGGGGACAAACCAAGCGGAAGCTGGTGGGCATGTGAGGCCCGAGGCCGAAGAGGGCGGGGGTGATCGCCGGTGCCATGAGGTTGCACGGACAATGAGCGGCTCCTGGCAGGCTTCTAGGCGGAGGGAACATGAATGAACCGATCCCACACGGGAATGAGAGGGATTCCGAGACTGTTCAATGTAATTGACTGTACACTTGAAGAGGGTTTAAAAGATTTGATTGGTACTACTCATATCACGAAGGTGCATCTTCTTTTCGGTAGCTCATCACATAAGAACTTCAAAGTTAAGCGTGCTTGACTTGGGACAATTTTGGGATGGGTGACCTCCTAGGAAGTTTTCCAGGGTGCGTGTGAGAGAGGACATAAGCACGCTGGAAAGACTCGTCTTGATACAGTGAGGACAGTCGTTGAAATATGGGGCGTTACAAGTTCTCACACACGACACACACAATCACTCACATGTACAGAGAGTTGTGCTTATTGAATAGCTGAGTGAGTCTTGCACAAAGACGATAAATTTGTGTATGTAGTCTTTGACACATAGACGTTAAACAAGTGTTGGCTGAAAGGTGCTGCGTTCAGTCTAGGCTATGAGTTCAGTTAGGCAGTAGGCTAAGTCCTAAGCTGAGTGGGTATGTACAAGGTGTTGTTTAAATCAAAGTACTCTAGTGGATCCTACCCGAGGTGGTAGAAGGGGTGACGTAGGGACAGTTGAAGTCTCCGAACATCCATAAACATATCTTGTGTACTTAACTGTTTAACTATTGTTTTCAAACTGATTTGTTTAGTTCGACCTGTCATCATTTCAGTTCTCTTCATATCTGAACTGTTCCTCTTTATATCAGTTAATCAGTTTACAGAAGTTAAAAGGTTTAAACTGATTAGCCTTCTTAACTAAGGATTATTTCGAGTATTTTTCGTTAGGTTTAAAACTAAACTCGATCTAATTTATCGGCGTTTATATTCTTAGAACACGAGCTATTGCAGCTCATTGAGAATTTTGTGTTTGAAGCACCCTCGTAGGTGACCAAACCGATCCATCAATTGGTATCAGTGCTAGCTGTTCTAAGAAGGACATTTGAAAGCTAATATTTAAAATATGTTTCAAATGTTCTTTAAAATAGATTTTAAAATCCTCTTAAAATATTTATATGAGCTTACCGTGGGAAGATAAAAGATTGTTGGATCTTCAACTAACATTGTAGCCACTTCTCTTGACTCCGGATTTTGTTGTTTTAGCAACTTGCAGGGTTTTGAGTCAATTTACAGCAGAACAACTAAACTGATCAGTGGACAAGATTTCAGTTGCCAGCCTAACAGTTAAGCTTATCAACAGACAAAACCCAGCTAAACTGAAATGCTAGATGATTAAAATGGAACTTAATAATCAGCAGTATACCATCGCTTAATTGTCATATCATATCAGAGTAGATGATCAATGCGGTTTAGCATCAGTAGAGTCCAGTTTGATTCAGCTCAACCAGTTAGCCAACACAAAGATCAAGTCCAAGGTAAAATTAGCTGCTCTTCTAGCAAAAAAAGACTCAAAATTGATTCAGCATTTCAAAGCATTCAAGGCCACCATTGGTTGGTATATCCAATTCTATTATGTATAAACTAACTAATATTTGATGTTGTTTAAAATATGCTATTGTAGTAGCATTTCTCTTATATATGATAGTGTGCTTAAATGTATGATACAAGGGACACTTATTTGATTAAATAAACCTCATGTTTATCCAGTTGTTTGAATGTAACTGAATTGATATTTTCAGTTAATGTGTTGACTAAAATGTTTGAATGTTAAAGGATGATAAAACTTCATCAAATCGTGTAAATTATTATATTTCTAAGGAAAGTTTTTAATTCAGTTCTTGAGAGGGAGTTTTTTAAAAATTATCTCTCGAACTGAAAAATGTTTTAAATTCTTTTTAAATTCAGTTCTTAAGGGAGAGTTTTCTTATCCCTTGAACTGAAAATTTCATTTTAATCGTTTTAAATATTTTTTATTCTCACAAAAGTGGAGAATCAGTTAAAATTTAAAAATTTTAAATTTTAAAATTGCTTTAATCGCTCAATTTTTGTGATCATAAAAAAGAGAGAGATTTTTGGAACATTTCATGTTCGCAATCTTGATTTTGATGTTCACAAAACTTGTTATTTTGTTTCTAATGATTTTTTCTAAGTGCGTAGAAACTGGAACTGATCAGCATTCGAATTGATCAGTTATCGAGCAAAAACTGAAGCTATCGAGATGCAAACTGAAAGCGCCAACTGATCGCCCAAATTGAATCAGTTCAAGTGATATATCAAAGACCAGTTCAATTGATAGTTCAACTGATAGGTGGTTCAGAAAAGACCTTCAGAAGCCCGGTCAGCTGATGAACAGTCCAGCTGACCAATTCAAACGAAGCAGTGAAATCAGTTCAGCTGACGAGCCAACCGATTTCACCAAACCAGTTCAAGATCAGTTCAACTGACCAGTTCAAAACATCAGTTAGGAATCAATCAGTTTGCAGAACACGACAAATTTATTCAAATGGAATCCAGCAGTGCGCACTGATTAAAAGCTTTTATCCAGTCAAAGGACAATAATAGACGTTTCAACAGTGTTTAAAAACAAAACATTCTAGAATGGTTGTCGGAAATTACAAATATATTTCGAAGAACGAATTCAAACTGACAAGAACATATTTGATGAGTCTTGGTGTATGGTCTCATTGCATCTATAAATACCAGACCAAGATCATCAATATACAAATGTGTGAAGATCAGAAAAGAAGAAAAAAATATGGCATGCCAACTGCTTAGTCTATAATCAAAATTTTTAGTGTTTGAGAACACTTTCGTGTTGTATTCATAGATCAATTCTCACTCACGACACACACAATCATTTACATGTACAGAGAGTTGAGCTTATTGAATAGCTGAGTGATTCTTGCACAAAGACGATAAACTTGTGTACGTAATCTTTGACACATAGACATTAAACAAGTGTTGGCTGGAAGGTGCTGCCTTTAGTCTAGGCTATGAGTTCAGTTAGGCAGTTGGGTAAGTCCTAAGCTGAGTGGGTTTGTACAAGATCTGGTTTAAATCAAAGTATTCTAGTTGATCATACCTGAGATGGTAGAAGGGGTAACGTAGGGACAGTTGAAGTCTCCGAACATCCATAAATATATATATTTTGTGTACTTAACTGTTTAACTATTATTTTCAAACTGATTTGTTTAGTTTGAGCTATCATCGTTTCTGTTCTCCCCATAACTGAACTGATATACACAAGAATTGATACCCCTTATATCAGTTAATTAGTTTACAGAAGTTAAAAGGTTTAAACTGATTAGCTTTCTTAACTAAGGATTATTTCGAGTATTTTCCGTTGGGTTTAAAACCAAACTCGATCTAATTCATCTTTGTTTATATTTTTAGAACACTAGCTATCGCAGCTCATTGAGAATATTGTGTTTGAAGCACCCTCGCTGGTACCCAAACTTATCCATCAAGCTTTCCATCGTCATATATAATTTTTGGGTGAAGTTTGATATTTGAAAGTAACTAGCTGTAATCGTATCATCATGAGTTCGACTGATCAGTCTTAGCTCACCATTGCGCATGGGGACGGGCACTAGGCACCACTAAAAATGAAAATACGATCGTCAGGCTCACTCTGGGCCTTCTTCCATAAATGAGATCCCTCTACAGTTTTCTCCCTAAAGATATTTCCAATCGTATCATATCATATCATATCATGTTTGTCACAGTCAATTCGCATCCTTGAAAATAATTTTCTTTATCATATATCATGTTTGCAGCTTTAGCATATATCATAAAACTCCATATTTTTATCATAAATAAATTAAAAATATCATTTAGCTTGTATTATGATTTTCGGGACTCTGTCAGACCTCTCGTACTACCTGGGACGTGAAATGATCATTTTTCCCTTGGACTCTCAATTTCCCGATTTTTACTTTTTCTTAATTTATTAACCTGAGCCTATCCCAAATCATCATGTAAGCTTAAATTTGAATTCTAACTTTTTTCTTAGTCATATACTCGAGCCTTTAAATTTATTGACTTAATAGCTAAACCATGAATCGTTTTGTAATGCCTGAGATTTTAATTTGTTAAACCGAGATGATTAATTGATAAATTGATATGATTATGAAGGACCGCGCCGAGATAAGAATTGAGAAGACATGAATTATGTGCGAGGACAGAACAGCTCGCGCATATGCGCGAGAAGAAGCGCACATATGCGTGAGATGGGCAGAGAACCTCGCGCATATACGCGAGATAGGGCGCGCATATGCGCGAGCTGGTGAACTTGACAAATGCTTAGATAGTAGGTCTCGCGCATATGCACGGGGTTAGGGCGCGCATATGCGCGAGCAGAAGATTTTGATGCGCAGAGACCAGTAGGTCTCGCGCATATGCGCCGAGGAGGGTCGCGCATATGCGCGAGACGTGCAGATTAAAGAATAAGCCACATGGCCTTGCCATGCACTTGATATGTGATAATCTTTCATTCCTTCAGAATTTTCAAGGAAACACGAGACAAGCTTCAGAAAATCCTCCAAGTTTCTTCCTAGCTTAGGAATCTGATTTTACAAGATCCGACCGTCAGAATTTCAATCCGAGTTTGATACCATACTCCTCTCGACAAGAGCTTCAGAAGGACATAAGTTTTATTACTTTTCAGCATGTTTTGAAAATATGATATGGAAGGAATCATGATAGGGTTGATATTATCTGTTGTTGAGATTGTTATCATTGTATAATTGAAATCAGATCGAAGAACGGATACCGTATGAAATTGTTATGATTTTTCATATTTGATTTGATTGAGATTTTACAGATTTGGTATGAGTTATTGAGATTGATATCTGTTGATATTGTATTGCTGGGTATATCATGATTGTGCTATTATGCCGTCGAAACAAAATTAGATTGAGTTCTGATTATATCTAGTATTGGTTAGGTTGTATATTGATATTGTACTCCATAATAATGTCATTGCCAGATTGAGTGTTGACAGCTTCGAATTCAAGACTTCGACTTCGTCAGATCGACAAAAGAAAGGTATAAATCAATGTTGACAGGGAGATACGACTCGAGTTAGATTCGACTTGAGTTTCCCAAAACCACATACTTATTTGTTATTGCTTTGATATATTTGCAATTCCTGAGATTGATATGCTTAATCTATTGATTTATAGTCAAGCATGCATTATGAGATGAGTCGTTGGCAGAGGTGCCAAGTCACGAGTCTTGGGCAGATGTGCCTAGTCATTGGCAGAGGCGCCAGGTCACTGGATTTTTGGTGTATATCGATGTTCTTAGGAGTAGATCGACTTATATTGCAGATATTCGATATAGATAGCCAAAGTCTGGGAATAAGAACGTACAACCATCTAGCTGAGGATAGTAGGTGGGAGACTGTTGCGTTCTTATTCAATCGGGATCCCCAGATTAGAGAAGAGTTGAGTCAGAGATTAAGAGTCACAGAGTGTGATTTACAACTTTATATTGATTCATGTTTTCAGATTTTGATACATGTTCTTGATAACTGTTATATGCTTTGATATATGTTTATATGATTGCATGTATACGTTGTTTATATTGGGAATTATATTCTCACCAGAGTTATCCGGCTGTTGTTGTGTTTGTATGCGTGCATGACAACAGGTGGGATAAGATCAGGGTCGAGAAGAGGATGAGAGATCTAGACTAGAGTGGAGATCCGAGCTTAGAAGTAGATTTGGTTTACAACACTTGACATATAGTTGTTGAACCTGAGGTTGATTATGATTGTATGTTGTACTTGATTTGTACTTTTGAATCATGTGTAGATATTGCACTTGTAATTATAAATGAAATAAGATTTATTTCATATGTTGCGCACTCATGTATTTTAAAAAAAAAAGTAGACCCAAATTAATTAATTGATCCAATTAATCCCAGAAACGATTAAGAAGATGAATTAGGTTCGAGACCCCACAGCAGGTGGTATCAGAGCAGTAGGTTCCTTAGACTGAGATAGAAGCTAGTGAGCGGGGTAGATTGAATTTTCTTTCCTGGTTTTATGTGCTAGCATGTTTTACTGCTTTGAAAATACATGTTTACCTGAATATCTGATTTGATTGGAAACATGTGTTATGGAGAATGAATCAGAACCGATTCTTGATCAGTAGTAAGATGATCAGAGGACGATTGAAACAGAATTGTTATATTTGGTTACTAATCCTTTTGATAATCAGATATGCCTACTCGAAGAATCCCTGAACAGGGTAGTACCTCGACTAATTCAATGGATGAAACGTCTGCTATTCCTTTTCTTAAAACGTGCTAGAATTTTTTTTTAAACTTCACTTAGCATCGTCTGAACCATAAAATATTTTTGACATCATTTTACAAATAAACATCCAACTACCATTTAAAAATCCAAAGGAAAATATTTTAAAGGATAAAATCGTCAAACATTTTACCAACCTAAAAGCATTATTTGAAAAGTATAGCCCATATTATAACCTCTCAAAAATATCTCATAACATAAATAAAAGACGTAAAAATATCTTTAACATTACTTAAAATCATAAATAATGACTAGCGTCGGTCCTCGGGTTATGTGCACCTTCAGTCCAGCAAATTCAACAATCAAGACCTCCATAAACATTATTATCATAATCAATATCACCTGCATCAATCATACCTAATGAGTCTAAAGACTCAACAGGTCATATTCTTGATAACGAGTAAAACGTAATACAGTGAACATATAACAGTGAAAAATATTTGTACTTAAAGTATCATTTTCATGAAGATGCATAAACTTTAAACAATAACATTTTCGTAAACATTTTCATGATGCATAAACTTTAAACATAAACATTTTCATAAACTTAATCTTATCATCCTCAACATATTCATATTCATATTATCATCAACATATACGTATTTTTTTTTACTTTCGTTGAATTTAGATCGTTAATTGTGACTTTCGTGTTCATCTACGTCTACGTCTACTTGTTGGGCGATGGATCCATATACATGTAACCACAGTACTGGGCAGCGAGGACACCAGCAACACTCTAACTGGTCAACTGGGCCTTGGCCTTACGTATTAACATATCATCGTATACATCTACATGTCTGTATCCAAGGAAACACGATCGTCGGGCTCCCACTGGGACCATAACCCTCACGAAATTTCCAACATATCATCGTATTAGTCACAATTACTTCATTTCCTTCAACGTTTCATATTCTCATCACTTTATAAAATTTAAACATGCATATAACGTTTTTCTTTTAAATCAAGAATGCAACATGTCTTTTAAATGTCCATAATTAAACCATAAAACCCATAAACGTTTTAAAAATAACATTTTAACATAAAAAAATTCAATCAACATTCATAACCATTGAAAATAATCATATTAGCACATATAACACTATTCAGGGCACTGCCATGACGTTTACTAATTTTTAGGTGTAAAAAGACCGTTTTACCCCTAGACTCGACATTTTACGTTTTCGACTTTTATCTTGATTTCATGACTCTAACATGTTCCAAATAATTATTTAAGCGTACAAAATTTTTTCATATTTTTATTTAGCTTAAATCGAGGACTTTTAATTTAATCTTTAAATAAGACGTATTAACACGTTTTAATCACGAATTAAACCAAACCTTAATATAAAATTCCCAAATTAAAAACTTAGACTTTTAATAATTATTTAAGCTTAAACCTAATTTTTCATAATTTTATAAAGCTTAAACTAGGCGTTTCAATTAACTCGTTAATTAGCGTTTCGTGTGGCAATTAAATCCCGAATAAATCGAAAACTCATTATTTTGATCCCAAATTTTAAACATAACATTTTTAAGATTTATTCTACCCTTCCAAGTCGTGAGCCACCCCCGTGGACTCACGGAATCAATTTTAGCCTTTTAATTTTCGTTTTTGACTCGCTAACAAACCCACCGAGCCATCTCCCAATTTACTCGAGCCATGCCCGAGCGACCTTTAGCCAAAACCTAGCCAACCCATCTATGGACCCTACTGACAAAGCCCAGCCAAAAAAACTGGCCCTGGCCCGCTCCAAACTTGCTGGAACATGACCCCAAAATCTGCTTTGTGTGTGTGTGTTAGTATCCTTGGTGTATTAGGTTCCCTTGTCAACTAGGACGCCTCCAAATCCTAACCACTCGACCCCTCACGACATTAACCCTCCCTGGACCATGCCCAGACCAAACCAAGCCCTGGACCGCGCACCCGAAGTACCTGAACCAGAAAACTGCCTGCACGATAGTGTTTCCCTTGCGCCTTCCCCCTTCCAGTCGAGCCAGCGGCTAACCACTCCACTCCAGCCCCTGTCCCAACCCCTGCCCATGACCCTGAGACCCTGATGAACCTACCGTGAGCCCCCCAGCCCCAGCAGCGAGCCCCTTGGCCGCTGCTGTACTCCATCAGCGCGCGAGGAGTCCTTGCTTTAAAGGACTCCTACTAGGCAGCAACCAAGGAGTCCTAGCCATGCTAGGACCCTTCCGGACCCTGACCCACATCCATCATGGGCCCCCTTCGAGCCCTGGTTGAACCCCTAAGCCCCATGCATAGAGATCGATCACCTTGTATATTACACAATCCATGACCCTACGTTCTTCACTTGTATTCTTTCCTACGGTTCCAGCTGCCTTTTTCCTTTAAATACTCATGTTTTGAACATAATTCTATCATATTTTATCGTGTCATGGCAGGTGTCCGTTGGTTTACAAAAACGATTTCAAAACAAGCGTAAAATTGATAAAACTTTGAAAATACGTAACATACCATAAAATAATCGAACACAATTATTTTTCATGCATAACACAATTAAATAAATACTATGGTGTGATGAATGAGCAAAAGGAGAATTATGGCGTGCCTTTGCGTTTTAAACGCACGAAAAACTGTTGCCGATTGCGAAAAACGGAGAAGGAACCGTGGCTTGAAATCTCCTTGAGCTTCCACCGAAATTTTGCTTCAAATTGTGTGTGTGTGCCGTGTTCTAAGAGGAGTTTTTCGGTGCACAAAAATCCAGGAAGTGGCGTGACCAAAGTGTAGGTTTAGGGTTAGTTTTATATATTAAATACTAATTAAACACTAAGAAGGCTTTAGGCCTATTAAGCCAACAATTAAGGCCCATTAGTTTTTATTAGAAATTAATAAAATATTATCAAAGTTTTTGGTAAAATAGTTTGTAGATTAAATAGCCGTGTTGCTAAAAAGTTCATATTTTGTTGAAAAACCAACACCGATAAAATTTATATCCCGGCGTATAAAATCACCTCAAAATCCCTTATTTTCAAAAATAATAAAAAGCATCACCCTTAATTTAAATAATTAAAAACAATTAACCAATAAAAATATTTTCTATTTTTCAGCCCTCGGTCTCCGTTCTTCGATCGCAACTCGAATATCCTTTAAAAATACATTTTAATGCAACCATGTAAAAAAATATATTTTAAACATGTAAAAATGCACCACATAATTAATTAATGCAAATAAATCATTTAATTGAAATACATAAAGAATTTAATAATTGAATGCATGTGGTTCGCGTGGACTTTTAAATTTTCGGGGCGTTACAATCTTTCCCCCTTAAATTGAATTTCGTCCTCGAAATTCGCTTACCCTTAATAACCCAAAGTTTAGAATTAGTTCTAGTATCCCAAAAATCCACGTTTTCGCTGCGCTACTCTGATCAAACTTAAGTTCTAGAATGTCCTTACGTCTCCTTGATCCCAATTAATTTTTTCCTTCTAAATCCTTATTTTCAAATCGCAACTTAAAAAGACCCATAATGACTAAGCGCTATGTTATTATTACCTCAAATTTCAATTTTTCTTACAATTCCCAATATTAATGATGGATGACCATACTTATCGTATATTATTTTTCTTATTTTATACCCAAAATTTTCATCAACTTATCAAATTTCAATCTTAAAATCACAAACGCATTCGCTAACGCTTAGATTTTCAAGCCTAATATCGATTAATCCTTAAAAACCCTTGATTAACAATCCTTATAACATTATAACCTAAGATATCCCAAAGTTCCAAATATTCTTAAAAGTCTAAATCATTAAAAATTCTTATCATTTAACCATTCAATTATCACCATTGCTAAACTAGTTCACAAATTCCTTAGCAATTGCAAAAATAAATTCTTAAGTTCTTCAAAAATTATCTTAATTGGTCCTTAATTTCGAAAATCCTACGATTAACCGATAAGTTTTTGTCATTCTTAATTTCCTTCTACGGATTTCCCATAACATAATTTCGATAAAATTAAACTTATTTACCCAAAAATCAATTCCTATAACCAATATTACATTTCATCAAAACATAAAATCCCAAATTATACATTTTCTTACTCTCAAGTCATTGCAAATCCTCGAATCATTATTTCTTATGAGTAATTCCAAAAATTTAATTCAACTAATGACCATTAATCAACATAGTCCAATTCCTCAACAAAACCAACATGTGTTGAAATCAAATAATTTCTTATTTCATATCATATCACGTATAAAAATTCTCAAAGCATATAAAACATATAATCTCATAATGCTATTAAACATGTGACGCAAACATATAAATTCATGTAGTCGTGCAGATAACGACATATAAATCATATAAAACATTTAAACTTACAAGTTTGAGCCTTGATGACTAATCTTTCCGGCGCTGATGGTGGCACAACCCTTTACAGGACCTTTGCTCTGATACCAACTGAAACGTCTGCTATTCCTTTTCTTAAAACGTGCTAGAATTTTTTTTTTAAACTTCACTTAGCATCGGCCGAACCATAAAATATTTTTGACATCATTTTACAAATAAACATCCAACTACCATTTAAAAATCCAAAGGAAAATATTTTAATGCATAAAATCGTCAAACATTTTACCAACCTAAAAGCATTTTGAAAAGTATAGCTCATACTATAACCTCTCAAAAATATCTCATAACATAAATAAAAGACGTAAAAATATCTTTAACATTACTTAAAATCATAAATAATTACTAGTGCGGAAAATTAGCGTCGGTCCTCGGGTTATGTGCACCTCCAGTCCAACAATGTCAACCATCAAGACCTCCACAAACATTATTATCATAATTAATATCACCTGCATCAATCATACATATTGAGTCTAAAGACTCAACACGTCATATTCTTGATAACGATTAACACGTAATACAGTTAACATATAACAGTGAAAAATACTTGTACTTAAAATATCATTTTCATGAAATTCATAAACCTTAAACAATAACATTTTCGTAAACATTTTCATGATGCATAAACTTTAAACATAAACATTTTCATAAACTTAATCATATCATCCTCAACATATTCATATTCATATTATCATCAACATATACGTATTCCTTTTTACTTTCGTTGAATTTAGATCGTTACTTGTGACTTTCGTGTTAATCTACATCTCGTCTACGTGTTGGGCGATGGATCCATCTACATGTAACCACAGTACTGGGCGGCGAGGAAACCAGCAACACTCTAACAGGTCAACTGGGCCTTGGCCTTACGTATTAACATATCATCGTATACATCTACATGTCCGTATCCAAAGAAACACGATCGTCGGGCTCCCACTAGGACCATAACCCTCACGAAATTTCCAACATATCATCGTATTAGTCACAATTACTTCATTTCCTTCAATGTTTCATATTCTCATCACTTTATAAAATTTAAACATGCATATAACGTTTTTCTTTTAAACCAAGGATGCAACATGTCTTTTAAATGTCCATAATTAAACCATAAAACCCATAAATGTTTTAAAAATAACATTTTAACATATAAAAATTCAGTCAACATTCATAACCATTGAAAATAATCATATTAGCACATAAAACAGTATTCAGGGCACTGCCATGACGTTTACTAATTTTTAGGTGTAAAAAGACCGTTTTACCCCTAGACTCGACATTTTACGTTTTCCAATTTTATCTTGATTTCACGACTCTAACATGTCCCAAATAATTATTTAAGCCTACATGAATTTTTTCATATTTTTATTTAGCATAAATCGAGAACTTTTAATTTAATCTTTAAATAAGACGTATTAACATGTTTTAATCACGAATTAAACCAAACCTTGATAGAAAATTCCCAAATTAAAAACTTAGACTTTTAATAATTATTTAAACTTAAACCTAATTTTTCATAATTTTATAAAGCTTAAACTAGGCGTTTCAATTAACTCGTTAATTAGCGTTTCGTGTGGCGATTAAATCCCGAATAAATCCAAAACTCATTATTTTGATCCCAAATTTTAAACATAACATTTTTAAGATTTATTCTACCCTTCCAAGTTGTGAGCCACCCCAGTGGACCCATGGAATCAATTTTAGCCTTTTAATTTTTGTTTTTGACACGCTAACGAACCCACCGAGCCATCACCCAATTTACTCGAGCCACGCCCGAGCCACCTTAAGCCAAAACCTAGCCAACCAACCTAGAGACACTACTGACAAAGCCCAGCCCAAAAAACTGGCCCTGGCGCGCTCCAAACTTGCTGGAACATGACCCCAAAATCTGCTTCTGTGTGTGTGTTAGTATCCTTGGTGTATTAGGTTCCCTTGTCGACTAGGACGCCTCCAAACCCTAACCACTCGACCCCTAACGATACTAACCCTCCCTGGACCATGCCCAGACCAACCCAAGCCCTGGACCGCGCGCCCGAATCACCTGAACCAGAAAACTTCCTGAACGCTAGTGTTTCCCTTGCGCCTTCCCCCTTCCAGTCGAGCCAGCGGCTAACCACTCCACTCCAGCCCCTGCCCCAACCCCTGCCCATGACCCTGAGACCATGATGAACCTACCGTGAGCCCCCCAGCCCCAACAGCGAGCCCCTTGGCCGCTGCTGTACTCCACCAGCGCGCGAGGAGTCCTTGCTTTAAAGGACTCCTCCTAGGCTGCAACCAAGGAGTCCTAGCCATGCTAGGATTCTTTCTGACCCTGACCCACATCCAGCACGAGCCCCCCTTGAGCCATGGTCGAACCCCTAAGCATGCATAGAGATCGATCAACTTGTATATTACACAATCCATGACCCTACGTTCTTCACTTGTATTCTTTCCTACGGTTCCACCTGTCTTCTTCCTTTAAATTACTCGTGTTTTGAACATAATTCTATCATATTTTATCGTGTCATGGCAGGTGTCCGTTGGTTTAAAAAAACAATTTCAAAACAAGCGTAAAATCGATAAAACTTTGAAAATACGTAACGTACCGTAAAATAATCGAACACAATTATTTTTCATGCATAACACAATTAAATAAATAATATGGTGTGATGAATAAGCAAAAGGAGAATTATGGCGTGCCTTTGAGTTTTAAACGCACGAAAAACTGTTGTCGATTGCGAAAAACGGAGAAGGAACCGTGGCTTGAAATCTCCTTGGGCTTCCACCGAAATTTTGCTTCAAATTGTGTGTGTGTACCGTGTTCTAAGAGGAGTTTTTCGGTGCACAAAAATCCTGAAAATGGCGTGACCAAAGTGTAGGTTTAGGGTGAGTTTTATATATTAAATACTAATTAAACACTAAGAAGGCTTTAGGCCTATTAAGCCAACAATTAAGGCCCATTAGTTTTTATTAGAAATTAATAAAATATTATCAAAGTTTTTGGTAAAATAGTTTGTAGATTAAATAGCCGGGTTGCTAAAAAGTTCATATTTTTGTTGAAAACCAACACCGATAAAATTTATATCCCGGCGTTTAAAATCACTTCAAAATCCCTTATTTTCAAAAATAATAAAAAGCATCAACCTTAATTTAAATAATTAAAAACAAATAACCAATAAAAACATTTTCTATTTTTCATCTCTCGGTCTCCGTTCTTCGATCGCAACTCGAATATCCTTTAAAAATACATTTTAATGCAACAGTGTAGAAAATTATATTTTAAACATGTAAAAATGCACCACATAATTAATTAATGCAATTAAATCATTTAATTGAAATACACAAAGAATTTTATAATTGCATGCATGTGGTTCGCGTAGACTTTTAAATTTTTGGGGCGTTACAATGGATGTCACAGCAACTCCTACAGAAACCCTATTGAAGAGGTTTCAGTCGTTTAAACCGCCGACTCCGAAAGGCACTGAAACATCTGTTGACTGTGAAAGTTGGCTAGATGATATAGAGATGTTGTTTGATTCACTTGATTACACAGATGAGCGTAGAGTCAGACTGGTTGCGTATCAATTGCATGATGTTGCGAAGAATTGGTGGCTCACAACCAAGAGGGATTTGGAGCACCGAGGTACAGTTATTACTTGAAAAATCTTTAAACTGAATTTTATCAAATATTTTTCCCAGTATCGTACAGGAAGGACAAGGGGGCAGAGTTTGCTAATCTGAGACAGGGTCAGCTGATCATTGAAGAATATGTGGCTAAGTTCTCTACCTTGTTGCGATTTGCTCCGCATGTTGCTGAGAATGATGAAGCTGTTGCTGATCAGTTTATCAATGGGCTGAATCCTGAGATTTTTACATTGGTAAACACTGGGAGACCGAATAAGTTTGCTGACGCCCTGAACAGAGCAAAAGGAGCTGAAGGTGGCCTGATTAGGCAGAAAGGAGCTTCATATGTTCCTCCAATACCGAGACAGCAACCAACTTCTACTCAGTTCCACCAACCCTCTCCTAGATTTGAGAGTGACAGTAGTAACAGTGGGAAGAAAGATCAGTTGAAAGCCTGATAAACATAAAAATTGTACATTAATTAAATGTTTTATAATATAAATATATAGATTTTGTTTTATTAAATGTTTAAATATTATATGTTTTATAATAAATTGTATAAAATATAAGTTGTTGTGTAATTACAAGTTTTTACTATTTTTTATAGGTTCGATAAAACAAGAATAAACTTGGCGTTGCAAATGGGATTAAGATGATTCTTGGACCTGTAGAAAATTGATGTTAATATCTACAATATTGGTGGCAAGCATGAGATAAAAATCTTCTCACAATTGGGATCAAATTAAGCAACAAATAAAGTTACCAAAGGAGTGGCAGTTTTACCATGCTCTAGTATTTTGACCATATCTCTCAAATTACTTGATCAAATGGTCTAAAAAAATACCACAACTAGACAACTCAATTATCCACATGTTTCTTTTTATGTGAAGAAGCAAATTCGGAGAAGATTTTCAAAAGTGGTGTAATATAATATAATATCTTGGAACACCAATGAAGACTTATGTGTAAAAAAATAATATTTTATTTGTGATTGTCTTCCCAAATTTGGCTATAAATAGGGGTGCATTGTAATGAATTGAGATATCCCTCATTCTATGAACAAACTTTTGAGTTCATAATATTTCTCTCTATATTTTTCCTTTATTTCTTCAATTAAATATAATTAGCATGTTAATTTCATATTCAAAGTTTTACACTTTGAATAATGAATAGCTAACTTCCTAAAGTTGAGATGAAAAGGTGAAATTCTTGGCATGATAATAAGGTTACTAAAAGGTAAGAATCTATGTTTTATATTATTTAATCATTATTTATTGTTTATGTTATATTTATTTCTTTAAGCATTTTTATATCCTACTTATAAGTGTGAGTTTTGATTTATTGTTGCTATATGTTACACTAAATTCTTGGAACCATTTAAATGTTAGTTTGGTATTACCAACCATTTAAAGTGGATGCCTTGATTTATTATATATGAATATATTATAATATTAAATTACTTGGAACCATTTAAATGTTTGTTTGGTTTTACCAACCATTTAAAGTGGGAACCTTGATTTACTATATATAAATATATTATAATATTAATTTCTTGGTACCATTTAAATGTTAGTTTGGTTTTACCAACCATTTAAAGTAGGAACCTTGATTTATTGTTTACAAATATATATATAGCACAATAAATACTTGACAACATTTATAAGTTTTGCTATGTATTATATACTTATAAGATAATAATATATAACATAATATAAATATGATTATTTAATATATTGGAACCATTTTATTAAGTGGATTTCAATAATATTCGTTAATGTTAACTTTATTAAAATACCAAGAATGGATTCTTTAATCTCAACTACTTAAATTAAAATTTGAACAATTAAAAATTACCAATTAAAGATTCAAACAACTAAAAGAAAAAATAAATAAAAAGACATTGTAGTGGACTTGTAATTACCTTAGCTTCCTCGTGGTTACGATATTCGAACTCATCAAATTATACTACTTGTGGACAACCTGCTCTTGGGAGTGCAACAATCAAAGTCGCAACAAGTTTTTGGCGCCATTGTCTGGGAAGTATAATTTAATTTCAAGTCTATTTAATTTTGTTTATAGTTTATTTTTCTTTATTTGAATTTTTATTGCTTTTGTGTGTTTTTATTCTTTTGCATTTGCATTTGCATGAGCATTTGGTCACGTACACTTAGTGGTCGAATCATTCGAAATAACCCTTTATTTTTACAAAACATGGCGGAAGAACCCATCCAAGAAAATGAAGATGAAATTCAATCTCAACATGATCATGATAGACGAAGAACACTTAGAGATCACATGAATCTTACACGTACTAGTGCACCTTCATGTCTAGTTTTTCCCCCCTGATGCATCTCATTTCAATTTTAAGCCTGGTATTATCCAACTTTTACCCAATTTTCATGGCTTAGATTCAGAAAATCCATACATGCATTTACGAGAGTTTGAAGAATTGTGCAACACATATAATGATCTAAATTGTAGCTTGAACACCATTCGACTTAAGCTTTTTCCTTTTTCTTTAAAAGATAAAGCTAAAACTTGGTTACAAAATCTTAGATCGGGATCCATTCGAACTTGGAATGAATTGCAACAACAATTTGTGAAAAAGTTTTTTCCATCTCATAGAACAAATTCGTTCAAAAGGCAAATCATCACTTTCACTCAAAAACAAGGAGAAACTTTTTATCAGTGTTGGGATAGATACAAAGAATTGCTTAATCTTTGTCCACATCATGGTTTTGAAATTTGGACAGTTGTTTCTCAATTTTATAAAGGCTTAACACCTAAAGATAGGCAAATGGTTGAATTTATGTGTAATGGAATATTTGAAGATAAAGATCCAAACGAGGCAATTGAGTATCTCGATTCATTAGCTGAAAATGCTTAAAATTGGGACACTATAGGTACAATCGAACCATCAAACAAGATTCAATCTCCTACATCTGGTGGAGGTATGTACACTCTCAAAGATGAACATGATCTTCAAGCTAGATTTACCTCTCTGGCAAGAAAAGTTGAGGCACTTGAATTGAAAAAGAATAGTCAATTAAAATCTGTTCAAGAAATTGCATGTCACATCTGTGATACAAGTGATTATTTTACAAAAGATTGTCCCACTTTGCCCTCTTTTAAAGAATGTCTCCATGAACAAGCCAATGTTTTGAACAATTTCAAAAGGCCAAATTTTGAACCATTTTCTCAAAATTACAATCCAGGTTGGCGAAATCATCCAAATTTTAGTTGGAGGAATGATAATGCTGCACAATTTTCACAACCACATTTCCAAAATCAACAAAATTTTCAAAATTATGCACCTTATGTTCCTCCACCTAAAAGAAATTTGGAAGATACATTGAATTCTTTCATTGCTAAGCAAGAGCCTATCAATACTCAAACTGCTCAAACCATGACAGATTTGAAAGATACTCTTGCTAAATTTGCATCTGCACTTAATGTTCATGAAAAAGGTAAATTTCCTTCACAACCTCTGCCTAATCCCAAGGATCATCATTCATAAACTGGAACTTCTGGAACTCAATCGATGGATCAGGTTAAATCTGTTATTATCCTTCGAAGTGGTAAGGTTGTGGAAAAATCCATTCTTGAACCTTGTGAAGATGATGATAAATCAACTCCAAAGGGTAAGGAAGTGGAACCCATAACTTGCGAAGAGGAGGTTCAACAGACAGTGTCACCACAATTCTCTCATGCATTGAAAAATACAAAAAAATCAAATTTGAATTCTGATATATATAATATTTTTAAACAAGTAAAAGTTAATATTCCTTTATTAGATGCAATAAAACAGGTACCATCATATGCCAAATTTTTGAAAGACTTGTGCACTGTGAAAAGAAAATTGAATGTGAAAAAGAAAGAATTTTTAGCCGAACAAGTAAGTGCAATCTTTCAAAATAATAATACTTGGAAATACAAAGACCATGGTTGTACTACTATTTCATGTATTATTGGAGAACGAAAGATTAAAAAAGCCTTGCTTGATCTTGGAGCTAGTGTGAATTTACTTCCATATTCAGTTTATCAAGAACTCAATCTAGGCGAGTTAAAATCTTCTTCGGTAACACTTTTACTTACCGATAGATCTGTTAAAGTGCCAAGAGGTATGGTAGAAGACGTATTGGTCCAAGTTGATAACTTTGTATATCCTGTCGATTTCATAGTTTTAGATCTATCGAAGCTTGTAATGAAATTCCTGTAATTCAGGGTCGTCCATTTTTAGCAACTTCTAATGCTCTTATAAATTGCAAGAATGGAATAATGAAGTCGTCATTTGGTAACATGACCTTGGAGCTCAATGTTTTTAATCTTTGTAAGCAACCACATGACAAAGGAGATGAAAGTGAAGATGAAAATCTTATTGAAACTCTTGTGGAAGAAAACATTCAAGAAGGGAGTACTCGTGATCAATTAGATATTTGTTCAATTGAAAGTGTTAAAGAAAATATTGAAATTGATCTTGATGATTTTATCAGGTATCACTCGTTACCATGATCAGAGAAAGAATTTGATGCAAAATATGAAAACAAAGACGAACCACCCATATTGGAGTTAAAACCCTTGCCAGAAGAATTGAAGTATGCATTTCTTGGAGAAGATGAAACATATCCGGTGGTAATTTCTTCCAAACTAGAAAGTGATCAAGAAGGTAAATTAGTTGATATGCTTAAAAGACATAAAAATGCAATTGGTTGGACACTAAAAGATCTCAAGGGCATTAATCCACTAATTTGCACACACAAAATTCACATGTCCTTTTGGAACATTTGCATTTAGAAGGATGGCATTTGGATTATGCAATGCCCCAGCAACATTTCAAATATGTATGCTAAGCATTTTTTGCGACATGGTTGAAAATTGTTTGGAAATTTTCATGGATGATTTAACTGTCTTTGGGAATACATTTGATAATTGTCTTGAAAATTTGGAAAAAGTTTTAAAAAGATGCGAGGAAAAATGTCTTATTTTAAATTGGGGAAAATGTCATTACATGATTACTTCTGGAATTGTTTTGGGACATGTCGTGTCATCTCATGGAATTGAAGTTGATAAAGCAAAAGTTGATGTCATTGCCAATTTACCCCCTCCAAAAACCATTAATGAAATTCGCTCATTTTTGGGACATGCTGGATTTTATAGGAGGTTTATAAAGGACTTTAGTTTAATCTCTAAACCCATTTGTAACCTCTTAACAAAAGACACTGCATTTGAGTGGACTCAAGAATGTCAAAATGCTTTTGATAAAATCATTCGACATTTAACATCAGCTCCAATCATGCAACCTCCTGATTGGTCTTTACCATTTGAAATCATGTGCGATGCGAGTGATTATGCAGTCGGTGCAGTATTGGGTCAAAGAAGAAACAGTAAGCCTTATGTGATATATTATGCAAGTAGAACTTTAAACAATGCTCAAATGAATTACTCCACAACTGAAAAAGAACTACTTGGTGTAATATTTGCATTAGATAAATTTCGTTCTTATTTGATTGGATCAACGACTATTGTGTTTACTGATCATTCTACTATTAGATATTTGTTGACCAAACAGGATGCAAAGCCACGACTGATACGATGGATTTTGTTGCTCCAAGAATTTGACATTGTGATCAAAGATAAAAAAGGAACCGAGAATGTCGTAGCTGATCATTTATCGAGACTAGTAACAGAATCATCTTGTGAAATGACACCAATTAACGATAATTTTCCTGATGAACATTTATTTTCAGTTACTACTACACCTTGGTTTGCTAACATAGTAAATTTTCTTGTGATAGGAAAAATGCCACCGCAATGGAGTTCTCAAGATAAAAGAAAATTTTTGAATGAGGTAAAAAACTTTTGTTGGGATGATCCGTATATGTTCAAGTATTGTCCGGATCAAATTTTTCGACGTTGCATACCCGAAAATGAGGTAAGTAGTGTCATTAAATTTTGTCATTCAGAAGCATGCGGAGGACATTTTTCTTTAAAGAAAACAGCTGCAAAAATCTTGCAGCGTGGATTTTATTGGCCCACTTTGTTTAAAAACACCCACGAAATCTGCAAGATCTGTGAAAATTGTCAAAAATTGGGTGCGATTTCAAAAAAAAACATGATGCCTTTGAATCCTATTATTGAAATTGAAATCTTTGATTGTCGGGGAATAGATTTTATGGGACCTTTTCCACCGTCGTTTGGATATTTGTATATTTTAGTTGCAGTTGATTATGTTTCCAAATGGATAGAGGCAATTCCATGTCGAACAAATGATCATAAAATCGTCATCAAATTTTTAAAAGAAAATATTTTTAGTAGATTTGGAATTTCTCGAGCCATGATAAGTGATGGGGGAACTCACTTTGTTAATAAACCATTTGCTCCATTAATGAAAAAATATGGTATAACTCATAAAGTAACTACTCCTTACCATCCTCAAACAAATGGACAAGTTGAATTAGCTAATAGGGAGATACAGAAAATTTTGGAAAAAACTGTTACCTCAAATAGAAAAGATTGGTCTATGCGACTTAATGATGCACTTTGGGCATATCGAACAGCTTTTAAAACATCATTGAATATGTCTCCCTATAGGTTGGTTTATAGAAAAAATTGTCATTTGCCTGTGGAATTGGAACATAAAGCTTATTGGGCGATCAAAACTTTAAATTCAAGCATGGATGATGCCAACAAATTGAGTAAATTGCAACTTAATGAACTTGATGAACTCAGAAATGACGCGTATGAGAATTCAGGGATTTATAAAGCAAAAATCAAATCATTTCATGATAAAACAATTCTTAGAAAATCTTTTGAGATTGGTAAAAAAGTTTTGCTTTATAATTCTCGACTTCACATATTCCCAGAAAAATTACGATCAAGATGGACATGCCCATATGTTGTAAAGCATGTGTATACTTAAGGTGCTGTGGATATTGAAAATCCTAAAAATGGTGATATTTTTAAAGTAAATGGACAAAGGCTTAAACCATTTTTAGAAAATAAAATCTTTCAAGAAGAGTTTATTTCCCTTTCTGATCCTTGATTTTTTTTTTATTTTTTTGGTGTTGCATTTAAGTTTGTTTGTTTTTATTTCAGATTTTCTTAATCTTTTTATTTTCCCGGTTAAATGGCGGATAACGGTACTCCGTGACTCTCATAGTCGGTTAAATCAGTTTCCCACAATTGCTGATACAAAAATAAAAAAAAATCATTTCTTTTCTTTTCAAAATGGATGAAATTCTCTCAAAAAATTGTAAATATTTTTCCTCTGTTTCTGAAAATGTTCTAAGAAAAATTTATTCAGGAAGGTGTGAAAGATTGAGATTGCTAATGCAAAAAGGAATTCCAGAAGATATTCGTCTTGTAATAGAAGCTAAGGTCCGATTAGGAAGAGAAGTTCCAAAATCATTGCTCATTCGGTATTTGCCTGGATTAGGAAAAAGCACTTATGCGAAAAAACGAAGGGCCAAAATTTTAGGGGTTTGTCATAAGTGTGCAAGATGGACTTGTGACAAACGATGCAGATCTTTGGGATGTGTTTCCAATAACAGAGAAGATAAAATTGGTTTCAATAAAAATGGGCTGAGTAAGGAGTCTTTAGATAACATCTTATTGACTCTTGAGACGCATTCTAGTGGATATGTGCATATTGAACATCTCCGTTTATGGAAACAATTCAAAGATGAGCGTCATAGTCTTGGGAATCCGACTAAAAAAACCCTGTTTGCCAATTATAAGAAAATTGGATGGGAAGCATATCCTCGACTCATAGAAGGCGTTGAAGCCATTTCTGACCGTAAAACCAGAGGAAAATTGTGAGCCACAATCACACTACTGTTTATATGCATGTGTGTCATTATTGTTTTTACTATTTATTCTGTTCACAGCTGTGACACATAGTTTTGTCATGATAACATATTACCCCATAAAATCTCTCATCTTTCTCTCCATTTTCGCAGACAAAAAGAATAAAGTAAAAATATGGCTGGATCCTCTGCACAAACATTGAAAAATATTTGTGTATTTTGTGGGTCGAGTCCTGGAAAAAATGAAGTGTTTGTAGAAGCAGCGAGAGAAAAATTCACTTGGTATATGGGGGAGGTAATATTGGGTTAATGGGATCTGTTTCAACATCTGCTCATCTTGGAGTTAGTCAGGTTTTGGGTATTATTCCTACAGCTTTAGCTGAAGGAAATATTACAGGTGTTACGATTGGGGAGGAATTAAAAGTTTTTCTATGTATGAAAGAATCACTCAAATGATTGAAAATTCTGATGCTTTTATCGCACTACCAGGTGGTTTTGGTACATTAGAAGAAATTTTTCACACTGTTTCTTGGGCACAACTTAATATCCATAATAAACCTGTGGGCTTGTTGAATATAAATAATTATTATGACAGTTTGTTGACATTTCTTGATAAAGCTGTGGAACAGAATTTCATTTCAAAAAATTCACGACGGATGCTCATCTGTGCTTCGAATGCCGACCAATTAATTGATGATTTGGAAGCTTTTGTTCATAAGCATGATCCGATGATAACAAAGATCAATTGGTCGCAATCAAGCAGTAAGAAAAGGAAGTTGGATCATTGATTCAAAAGTCGTGGATTGGTTTGCGTTTGTTTCAGTTTGTTATCATCAATAAAATTCCAGGTGATATCTCTTTCATTATGTACTCTTTATTAATAGTTATTTTGATATTAGGAACAATGTCATATTCTGATTGGGGAGAGAACAAACTTATAAAAAAAATTAAAAAAAAATAAAAAAATATATAATATTTTAAAATAAAATCATGTTTATTGTTTGTATCTTAATAATTTTTGCAAAAATGTCATACATTACAGGTTTGAAAGATTTAAATTAGAACATGCATTAATCTATTTAAGAATGTTTAAATTTTTTTTCGAAAAAAAAAGTCAATTTTAATATTCTGATCAATATAAAAATATGATTTATGAAATCTTTTTGAGTGATTAACCATTGTGATAAAATCAGGTATTAAAGTATATGGCCCAAGATATACCTTATAAGAGTGCCTAAAATTTTAAACTCACACATATTTTGTGAGTGAGTGGAGAGGACTGAGAAAACAGCTTTCGAGCCTTTATTGATCATGAGAGAGACTATCTATTGTTTAGATCTTGAGTTCTTATTTTGAAAAAAAAATGATATTTCCTGAAAAAAAAAGAGAAAAATAGAAAAAGAAAGATATTGAAAATCTATGTAATTTTTAAGTTATATGCTACGACCTATATATCTCTCATAAAAAAAAAGAAAAAAAAAGAAAAGAAAGAAAGAGAGAAATTTATTGTACAAATTAAATAAATATGTGGTCAAGAATCATAAACTTAGTCTGATTCCATGAAGTTATGAAAAATATATATATATATATATCAGGAAAAAATATATAATAAGAACAACTAGATTTTGAATCAATGGATTTTCTATTTTTTGATTAGTTTGGCTCGTTTGTCTGTCTGCATTCTGTAAACCATTTTTCTGAGCATTTAACTGTATTCCAACTCCATGAGAGAAATCGTTGCCATAAATTGAAACATTTATTAACCTGTGAGGATATGGAGTTGAGACTCTTACGAGGAATTTCTGAAGGCCGTGTACATTTAACTACAATTAAGCTTTGAATTGATCATCTCAAATTATTTCATAAATTATAATTATGATGATCTTGATATAACTTTGACAGTTTTCAAATTTATTTTAAACACTTAGATAGTTTTGATTACATTTCTATTTAAATTAATCAATATGTTTGGTATTGCTATTAACGCTTAAATTGCTAGAGACTAGCAATAAGCTGGTTGGGAGGTGTGATAAACATAAAAATTGTACATTAATTAAATGTTTTATAATATAAATATATAGTTTTTGTTTTATTAAATGTTTAAATATTATATGTTTTACAATAAATTGTATAAAATATAAGTTGTTGTGTAATTACAAGTTTTTACTATTTTTTACAGGTTCGATAAAACAAGAATAAACTTGGCGTTGCAAATGGGATTAAGATGATTCTTGGACCTGTAGAAAGTTGATGTTAATATCTACAATATTGGTGGCAAGCATGAGATAAAAATCTTCTCACAATTGGGATCAAATTAAGCAACAAATAAAGTTACCAAAGGAGTGACAGTTTTACCATGCTCTAGTATTTTGACCATATCTCTCAAATTACTTGGTCAAATGTTCTGAAAAAAATACCACAACTAGACAACTCAATTATCCACCTGTTTCTTTTTATGTGAAGAAGCAAATTCGGAGAAGAAGATTTTCAAAAGTGATGTGTAATATAATATAATATCTTGGAACACCAATGAAGACTTATGTGTAAAAAATAATATTTTATTTGTGGTTGTCTCCCCAAATTTGGCCATAAATAGGGGTGTATTGTAATAAATTGAGATATCTCTCATTCTATGAACAAACCTTTGAGTTCATAATATTTCTCTCTATATTTTTCCTTTATTTCTTCATTTAAATATAATTAGCATGTTAATTTCATATTCAAAGTTTTACACTTTGAATAATGAATAGCTAACTTCCTAAAGTTGAGATGAAAAGGTTAAACTCTTGACATGATAATAAGGTTACTAAAAGATAAGAATCTATGTTTTATATTATTTAATCATTATTTATTGTTTATGTTATATTTATTTCTTTAAGCATTTTTATACCCTACTTATAAGTGGGAGTTTTGATTTATTGTTGCTATATGTTACACTAAATTCTTGGAACCATTTAAATGTTAGTTTGGTATTACCAACCATTTAAAGTGGATGCCTTGATTTATTATATATAAATATATTATAATATTAAATTACTTGGAACCATTTAAATGTTTGTTTGGTTTTACCAACCATTTAAAGTGGAAACATTGATTTACTATATATAAATATATCATAATATTAATTTCTTGGTACCATTTAAATGTTAGTTTGGTTTTACCAACCATTTAAAGTGGGAACATTGATTTAGTGTTTACAAATATATATATAGCACAATAAATACTTGACAACATTTATAAGTTTTGGTATATATTATATACTTATAAGATAATAATATATAACATAATATAAATATGATTATTTAATATATTGGAACCATTTTATTAAGTGGATTTCAATAATGTTCGTTAATGTTAGCTTTATTAAAATACCAAGAGTGGATCCTTTAATCTCAACTATTTAAATTAAAATTTGAACAATTAAAAATTACAAATTAGAGATTCAAACAACTAAAAGAAAAAATAAATAAAAAGACATTGTAGTGGACTTGTAATTATCTTAGCTTCCTCGTGGATACGTTATTCGAACTCATCGAATTATACTACTTGTGGACAACTTGCTCTTGGGAGTGCAACAATCAAAGTCGCAACAAAGCCCGAGGAAAACAGTTCAAGAAGTCAGGGAGCAGTTTCTCTAGCTCCAGTGGATCCAGACAGAGTTATGCCGGAGCTTATTGCAGAACTTGCGGAGAGAGACATCCCACAGAGCAATACCAAGGAGTATCTGGTAGTTGCAACATCTGCAGACAGCAGGGACATTTTGATAGAGTTTGTCCACAGCGAGGTTCCCAAAGATCCCAGGGAGCAGAATCATCTGGATCAGTGGCTCAGATTGATAGACGATCATCTGCTGTTCACTCTTTCCTTCCAGCACCTGCCCAGTCATAGCCGAGGCCAGGAGGAAGCCAGACTGTTAGCCAGCCTCCGCGACAGCAAGCCAGAGTGTTTGCATTGACTGAAGAATTGGCACAAGAAGCACCAGATTATGTTGTTGCAGGTAACTGTTCTCTTTGTGGTTATCCTGCCTATGTATTGATTGATACAGGTGCCATCCACACTTTTATTTCTGAGCGATTTGCATTGATACATGATTTGCTTGTTGAGTCATTATCTGCTGTAGTATCTGTCTCTTCACCTTTGGGGAGAGGTCTTATATCAGTGAATGCTGTTAAACATTGTATGCTACCGTATGACGGGCATGAGATTGAGTTGGATTGTATTGTACTTGGGTTGTATGATTTTGACTGCATTATTGGTATCGATATGCCGACCAAGTATAGAGCTACCGTAGATTGTTTCCATAAGATTGTGAGGTTCAGACCTGAAATGGCTGATGAATGAAAATTTTACGGTAAGGGTTCTAGATCTAGAATTCCTTTGATATCTGCATTATCTATGACTCGATTATTACAGAAAGGAGCAGAGGGATTCCTTGTGTATTCAGTAGACGTACTGAAATCGAGCCCATCATTGGCAGATTTGCCAGTGGTATGTGAGTTTGCTGATGTCTTTCCAGATGAGATTCCAGGCTGGCCTCCAGTTCGAGAGATAGACTTCAGCATTGAATTGGTACCAGGTACAGTTACGATTTCTAGAGCTCCGTACAGAATGGCACCGATTGAACTGAAAGAACTGAAAGATCAGTTAGAAGATTTACTGGCCAAGGGTTACATCAGACAGAGTGTTTCGCCTTGGGGTACTCCAGTACTGTTTGTGAGAAAGAATGATGGTTCAGTGAGACTCTGCATTGACTATCGACAACTGAACAAGGCTACGATAAAGAATAAATATCCTTTGCCTCGTATCGATGATTTATTTGATCAGTTGCTGGGTTCTTCTGTTTATTCCAAGATCGATATGAGATCTGGATATCATCAGCTGAGAGTCAGAGATTCTGATATATCAAAGACAGCTTTCAGAACCAGGTATGGCCATTATTAGTTTATAGTCATGCCGTTTGGTTTAACGAATACTCCAACTGTATTTATAGGATTAATGAACCGTGTATTTCAGAAGTATCTTGATGACTTTGTGATTATTTTTATTGATGACATCTTGATTTATTCAAAGAATATGATTGATCATGCTGAACATTTGAGAACTGTGTTGAGAATTCTAACAGCTGAGAAATTGTATGCCAAGCTATCGAAATGTGAGTTTTGGTTGAAGCAAGTTGTATTTCTGGGGCATATTATATCTGGAGATGGTATTTCTGTTGATCCCAGCAAATTTGGGGCAGTGAACAGTTGGCCTAGACCGACATCAATGCTAGAGATACGCAGTTTTATGGGTTTAGCAGGATACTATCGTCGATGCATTAAAGATTTCTCGAGTATTGCTAAGCTGATTACTCAGTTGACTCAGAAAAATGCTCTATTTGTATGGTCTGAAGAGTTTAAATCTAGTTTTCTAGAGTTGAAGAAGAGATTGACCAGTGCTCCGATGTTGACTATCCCGTCAGGTACTGATGATTTTGTTGTTTATTGTGATGCTCCTCACAGAGGATTGGGTTGTGTTTTGATGCAGCGAGAACATGTCATTGCCTATGCCTCGAGACAATTTAAGACACATGCAACTCACTACTCGATTCATGATCTGGAAATGGCAGCCATCGTATTTGCATTGAAGATTTGGCGACACTACCTATACGGTGAGAAGTTTGATATTTATTCTGATCACAAGAGTTTGAAATATCTGTTTTCAAAGTCAGAATTGAATATGAGGCAACGAAGATGGCTTGATTTATTGAAAGATTTTGATTGTGAAATCAAATACAATCCAGGAAAATCTAATGCAGCAGCTGATGCACTGAGTCGAAAGGTATGTTACTTATCCTTATCGACTGATTGGTGTTTCGAATTTGATTGAAGATTGCTGTTTTTCTAGATTAGCATTTGAAACAGATTGTAGACCGTTGATATTGGATACTATTCAAGTCAAACCAGAACTGATTTTGAGAATCAAAGAAGCACAGAAAGTTGATCAGAATGTTCAGAACTCGATATCGATGGTCAGAGCAGGGCATCGATCAGAATATCAGGTTCATGATGATGTGTTATATGTAAATAATCGTCTTGTTGTGCCTGATGTTTCAGATTTGAAACGACAGATATTGTCAGAAGCGCACAGTAGTCGATTCAGTATTCATCCTTGTGGCAGAAAGATGTATAATGATTTGAAAAGATAGTTTTGGTGGAAACAGATGAAAGCAGATATTGCAGAGTTTGTATCAAAATGTCTGAATTGCCAACAGGTGAAAGCCGAAAGAAAGAAACCAGGAGGTTTGTTGCAGAGCTTGTCTATTCCAGAGTGTAAATGGGATCACATTTATATGGATTTTATGACGAAGCTACCGCGATCCTCCCGAGGTTGTGATGCGATTTGGGTATTTATCGACAGATTGACCAAATCAGCATGCTTTATTCCGTACAGAATGACATACAGACATGACCATATGGCAGAGATTTATCTCAGAGAAGTGGTCAGATTGCATGGAGTGCCGAAGTCTATTGTATCAGATCGTGATCCTCGATTTACTTTGCACTTCTGGCACAGTTTGCAGCAAGCTCTAGGCACGAAGTTATATCTGAGTACTGCATATCATCCTCAGACTGACGGATAGTCAGAGCGGACTATCCAGACATTGGAGGATATGCTTAGAGCTGTAGTGCTAGATTTTGGCACTAGTTGGCAAGATTCTTTGCCACTTTGTGAATTTTCTTACAACATCTATCAGACGAGTATAGAGATGGCTCCATTTGAAGCGTTGTACGACAAAAAGTGCAGATCCCCTCTTTATTGGGATGATATCTCCGAGGTACCTGAGATTGGACCTGATATGATCCGAGATATGACCGAGAAAATGAAGATGATTCGACAGAAAATGAGAACAGCTCAAGATAGACAGGCCAAATATGCCAATATTCGACGACGAAAGTTGGTATTTGAGGCAGGAGACAGAGTATTTTTGAAGATTTCTCCTTTCAGAGGTGTTGTCAGATTCGGCAAGAAAGGGAAGTTGTCTCCACGATACATCGGTCCTTATGAGATTCTTGAGAAGATAGGTGATCGTGCCTATCGACTTGCATTACCTCACTCTCTATCTGGAATACATGATGTGTTTCATGTATCTTTATTGCGGAAGTATCTTCCTGATGCATCACATATTCTTCAGCCAGACGAGGCAGAACTTGATAAGACTCTGAGTAATTTCGAAAAGCCGATCCAGATTCTTGATCGTAAAGAAAAGAAACTCAGAACGAAGACTATTCCGCTTGTGAAAGTTCAGTGGAGTCGTCATGGCATTGAAGAAGCTACCTGGGAGACTGAATCAGATATGAGACAGAAATTCCCAGAGTATTTCATTGATGTGAGTTTCCTTTTTAGCTCCTGTTATACATTTCTTATTTGATATGATTTGATTGCATGCGATTTCGGGGACGAAATCGGATCTTGGGTGGGAGAAATGTATTGCCCGAGATTTTATTTTGTTAATCCGAGATGATTAATTGATGAATTGATATGATTATGAAGGACCACGCCGAGATAAGAATTGAGAAGACATGAACTATGTGCGAGGACAGAACACCTCGCGCATATGTGCGAGAAGAGATGCGCATATGCGCTAGATGGGCAGAGAACCTCGCGCATATGCGCGAGATAGAGCGCGCATATGCACGAGCTGGTGAACATGAGAAGTGCCGAAACAATAGGTCTTGCGCATATGCGTGGGGTCAGGGCGCGCATACACACGAGAAGAAGATTTTGATGCGCAGAGACCAATAGGTCTCGCGCATATGCTCCGAGGAGGGTCGCGCATATGCGCACGAAGCATATGCGCGAGACGTGCAGATTAAAGCATAAGCCACATGGCCTTGCCATGCACATGATATGTGATAATCTTTCATTCCTTCAGAATTTTCAAGGAAAAACGAGACAAGCTTCAGAAAATCCTCCAAGTTTCTTCCTAGCTTAGGAATCTGATTTTACAAGATCCGACCGTCAGAATTTCAATCCGAGTTTGATACCGTACTCCTCTCGACAAGAGCTTCAGAAGGACGTAAGTTTTATTACTTTTCAGCATGTTTTGAAAATATGATATGGAAGGAATCATGATAGGGTTTATATTATCTGTTGCTGAGATTGTTATCATTGTATAATTGAAATCATATCGAAGAACGGATACCGTATGAAATTGTTATGATTTTTAAGATTTGATTTGATTAAGATTATACAGATTTTGTATCAGATTGTGTTGTTGATTGATTATGAGTTATTGAGATTGATATCTGTTGATATTGTATTGCTGGGTATATCGAGATTGTGCTGTTATGCCGTCGAAACAAAATTAGATCGAGTTCTAATTATATCTAGTATTGGTTGAGTTGTATATTGATATTGTACTCCTCAATAATGTCATTGCCAGATTGAGTGTTGACAGCTTCGAATTCAAGACTTTGACTCGTCAGATCGACAAAAGAAAAGTATAAATCAATGTTGACCAGGAGATACGACTCGAGTTAGATTCGACTTGAGTTTCCCAAAACCACATATTTATTTGATATTGCTTTGATATATTTGCAATTGCTGAGATTGATATGCTTAGTCTATTGATTTATAGTCAAGCATGCATTATGAGATGAGTCTTTGGCAGAGGTGCCAAGTCACGAGTCTTGGGCTGATGTGCCTAGTCATCGGCAGAGGTGCCAGGTCACTGGATTTTTGGTGTATATTGATGTGCTTAGGAGTAGATTGACTTTTATTGCAAATATTCGATAATGATAGCCAAAGTCTAGGAATAAGAATGTACAACCATCTAGCTGAGGAGAGTAGGTGGGAGACTGTTGTGTTCTTATTCAACCGGGATCCCTAGATTAGAGAAGAGTCGAGTCAGAGATTAAGAGTCACAAAGTGTGATTTACAGCTTTATATTGATTCTTTTTTCAGATTTTGATACATGTTCTTGATAAATGTTATATGCTTTGATATATGTTTATATGATTGTATGTATACGTTGTTTATACTGGGAATTATATTCTCACCGGAGTTATCCGGCTGTTGTTGTGTTTGTATGTGTGCATGACAACATGTGGGACACGATCAGGGTCAAGAAGAGGATGAGAGATCAAGACTAGAGTGGAGATCAGAGCTTAGAAGTAGATTTGGTTTACAACACTTGACATATAGTTGTTGAACCTGAGGTTGATTATGATTGTATGTTGTACTAGATTTGTACTTTTGAATCATGTGTAGATATTGCACTTGTACTAATAAATGAAATAAGATTTATTTCATATGTTGCGCGCTCATGTATTTAAAAAAAAATTTAGACCTAAATTAATTAATTAATCCAATTAATCTCAGAAACGATTAAGAAGACGAATTAGGTTCGGGACCCCACGAGTTTTAATCCCGAATAAAATTCCAAACTTAATATTTTCTTCTAATACATTAAACATAAAATTTTCATACCTAAACTACCCACGTGAGCCAAGAACCAACACCCGTGAACCACGGTTCGAGCCAGTTTCCTTTCCAAGCAAAAAACGAGCCCTAATCTCCAAACCAAGCCATGTTTCTCCCACAACCATCAAACCATCATCGGGCCACCTAGGACAAGACCCTAGCCTACGCTCATGAACCCAACAAGACATGCGCACCAGCCCAGACCACGCGCAACACCAGCTGCGCATGAACCCCTAGGATCCGTGGCCCTTCCTTGTGCTACTAGGAGTCCAACCATGCTATGATTCCTCCTAGCCTCTAGACGCTGCCTCTCAATGCTTAGCCATCCCTGAACCACCCTCTTGGACCCTTCCTGAACCACACCTAGACAGCATCGAGCCACACGCAGCCACCCTTAAGCCGTGCGCACCTCACCCCAAGCCGAGAACCCTAGCGCCTAGTGTTTCCTTGTGCCTCCAAGAGTCCAGCCACACTATGACTCTTTCTAGCCATGTCCGTAAGCCGCACACCGAGTCTTGGACCGGCCCTGGTGCGTCTCCTTCCCTAGCCATGCATTCTTGCCCCTTAAACCCCATGAAATATCCTAGAAAACCCTAGGTTCTCCTTCCTAACCTTGCACAGCCCTTACATGCTCATCTAGCCATCGTGTTGTCCCTTAAACGACCATTTTCCTAGCCCTTCAATGTCTTATATTGCCAGCATGTCCCTTAAATTTCAGACATTCTCAAACAAATCGTAGAATCATCAAAACTTCGAAAATAATCATTAAAACATTTAACGATTTATACCCAAATATTTTTCATGCTAAAATACATAAAACATGCATAATAAGATTTGAATGGTGCAAAAAAAAAGATTTATTATCGTGCCTTTGCCTTAAAAATTCTCAAATATTCGACCGTTGACATGGGTTGCGAATATGGACGAACAGGCGACGAGAATCCTCGAATTTTCCTCTCCTATTTCAAAAATTTGTGGGTGTTGTGTGAAAGTGGACGGGTAAATGGCTCCTTAGAACCCTAGTGTTTCTTCTTTATTATTTTCGAAAATCTTATGTTAGTGGAGTGGGGTTTTGAATTTTTTGGTTTAGGAGTAATTAGGTCCACTAGTCTTAGGTAAATTAGACCCATTAAGACATATTTAATTGAAAAATAAAAGTTTACAAAATTTGTTCTCAAAATTATTAATTGTTGGGCCTTTAAAAATCCTTCGTTTGACAAAAATCGGTTTCTCGGATAAAATTGAGCTCGTCTCGTAAATAATTTGGACTCTATAATTTTTTTTAAAAAATTAATCATATTAGCAAGCCTCAAAATATTTATCGAAAAATATTTTCATCTCAGTCGTCCCCGGTCTCTTTTCCCCTCCTATTATCGAATATTCAGATAAAGTCATTAGATTTCATGAAATCATGCACTTATACCATCCATCATATACTATGTATCGTTCAAACATTTATAATCAATTAAATAAAGCCTTTAAATAATTTAACTAATTTTCATGCATATGGTTTACGAGGGAAATTTTGGGCATTACAAATATTCCCCTCCTTAAATAAAATTTTGTCCTCAAAATCACAACTTAACGAATAACTCGGGGTAGCGACTCCTCATCTCTGACTCGGTCTCTCAAATAGCTTCTTCTTCCGAGTGATTCAACCACTTGAACTTGACCATTTTTATCACATTGTTTCGCAGCCTTCTCTCTTATCTTCTGCACAAGATTTGAGTAGGACTCTCCTCGTAGGACAGGTTTGGCGTAAGTTGCAGAGGCTCAAAGTTCAGTACATGTGAAGGGTTTGACATGTACTTGCGGAGCATCAATATTTTGAAGACATTGTGAACTCCTACGAGATTAGGTGGCAACGCCACTCGATAAGCTAATGCTCCCACTCTTTCGAGTATCTCGAATGGTTTGATGAATCTTGGACTAAGTTTACCTTTCTTGCCAAATCTCATAATACCTTTCATAGGTGCTATCTTTATATGTGGTCACCGACTGCAAACTCGAGATCTCTTCTTCTTTTGTCCGCGTAGCTCTTCTGTCGTCTCTGTGCAATTTTCATTCTGTCTCGGATCTTGGCGACCATTTCTGCGGTCTGTTGTAATATCTCGAGATCCCATCATAGCTATTTCTCCTAACTCGTCCCATTGGATAGGCGATCTGCATTTCCTTCCGTAGAGTGCCTCGTATGGCGCCATTCTTATAGATGATTGATAACTGTTGTTGTAAGTGAACTTCACTAGAGGTGGTTTTGGTTCTCAAATCCCTTGGAAATCGATCATGCATGCTTCGAGTAGATCCTCTAAAATCTGTATGACTCTCTCAGACTGATCGTTTGTCTAAGGATGAAATGATGTGCTGAATAGTAGTTTGGTTCCCAAGGCCACATGTAAACTCTTCTAAAACGATGAAGTGAATCATGTGTCTTTGTCCGACACTATAGAAACTGGAATTCCATGCAGTCTGACTATCTCTCGAATATGTAGCTCCACATACTTTGTCATGGAAAAGTCGTCTTTACTTGTAGGAAATGTGCTGACTTAGACAATCCACTATTACTTAATGGCGTTGAATTCTTTCACCATCTTTGGCAACCCTATCACGAAGTCCATAGTAATGTTCTCCCACTTCCACTCATGAATGGGAAGTGGTTGGAGCATTCTTGCTGGTCTTTGGTGCTCAGCCTTCACTTGTTGACACGTCAAGCATTCGGACACGAAGTGCATAATATATCGTTTCATTCCCGGCCACCAACATAAAAGTTGCAAGTCCTTGTACATTTTTTGAAACGACCCTTACATTTTACTATTAAATTCTACTAAATTTTTTTTATACCCCTTAATTTGAAAACCACGATTACAATAACTTAACATTTTCAGAAATCAGAATCATTTAACAATTTAAACCTCAAGTGCATAAAATAACTAAAATCTCCAATTACCAAAATTCGACTTCTACCTTTAACATTATCAAGATTAAATTCAAAATAAAGCATAAAATCTCTAATAAAATCCTTAACAAAATCTTTTAAAATTTGCCTATCAATCTAGTGTGGAAATAAATGTCTCTCGGAAGTATAATGTCGTACTCAACCCACTAAAGCGTCAGCGCCTCTCTCAATATCATCATCACCTACAACATTCAAACCTATTGAGTCTAATGACTCAGCACGTTCTAAACATGAATAGCAACTAATACATATACAAGCACATGCATTAAAATCATACTTTTATTTAAAGTAACTTTTAAGAATAAATAAATCATGAATCGTAAAATCATAAAATCGTAAAGCATTGCATACTTCATCATTTTGGTTGAAGTTTGATTTTTAAAAGTGACTATCCTTTTATCTTATGGTCGACTGATCAATCTTAGCTCCCATTACGCAACGGGACGCGCCCTAGGCAATGCCATGGAAATACAAACGTCGCCCTCTAGAGCATTGTCCCGTAAACAGGCTTCCTCCGGGGTCTTTTCCCTCACTAAATTCCCATAAAAATTGTAAGTTCACCCATCATTCTTAAAACGGATCCCCTACATACCCTATATTCTTTTGTCACAGTCAATTCACATCCCTCAAAACATTATTCCTTTCGCCTTTTTCCTTTTTAAAGCATAAAATATCATGACTTTCCAATAATAGTATTTTAACAGTAAAAATTGCACACTTTTACCATAAATAATAAAATATCATATTTTCATCAAAATCATCATTTTATATCTTTTATCATGCGTTTTGATCCTTCGGAACCCTGTCAAGCCTTTTCGTACTACCTATGTGTAAAATGATCGTTTTCCCTTAGACTCTAAAATTCTCGATTTTGACTTTTTTAATATTTTTATTTAATGTACATTCGAGGCTTTCAATTTAATTTCTTATTTACTAATTAGTAAAGCGTTAAATTCTCGAATTAATTCAAGCCTTAATATTTTCTTTCTAAATTTTAAACATATACTTTTTATACCTAAATTCTTGTAAGCCATGATCCACAACTCGTGAGACATTGTTCAAGCCCCCTTTACTTCGCCTAGACTATGTTCGAACCCTAGGCTAATTCCCTTGAGCCATCTCTCGATTTTTCTTGAACCATGGCCGAGCCACCTCAAGCCATCATGTGACCAGCCCACCTAGGGACCCTACTAACCTGCCCTGACTCATCTATCCTGCACGTAAATTTTGCACGAGCCCTGCCTTCAAGATCACGAGCAACGCAAGTCTCCTAGTTTCCCTAGGACTCCTTCCCGAACAAGGACCTTTATTAATACTTAGTAATTGGTGACATCTGACCCTACCCGACCCTGGGAAAGTCTCAGCCCCATCCGATCTAGCCCCGAGCCACCTGGACTACGCTGCAGCCTCCTGCGCCAGCAACAGCCGTGTGAGTCCTTCCCTTATGCGCCTATGATTCCTTACTCAGGCTAGGACTCTTCACTATAGGCACCACCAAGCCTAAGCCCCATGAACCATCCTTGAACCACCCTCAGACCCTGCTGGATCCACCTAGCCAGCCCCAGCCGAGCCAGTTCTTCCCGAAACTACATCAACCGCGCGAGCGCATGCATGGGAGAGCCCTTGTACATGTGGACTCGTCTCCTTTGCTACTGCCGCTTCCAAGCCCTCACGGACTCTTCCTAGCCTCTCTACCAAGCCACGCACAGGCCCTGACCCAAACCCCATGCGATGCCTCCCCTTAATCGAGCCATAGGTCCCATGCAAAGCACCCAAAACCTATGATGTTCTAGCCATCCCACATGCAACCCTTTTGTTTCTTGTCTAGCCCTCGTTTCCCCTTAATTTTTTCATGTTCTATCCATTAAAAATCCTATGTTTGTAGCGTACTCGTTGGAAATCATAACACGTTCATATAACGTTAAAACTTTAAAAATAGTCGCCGAAATGTTTAGCAATTTAAACTCCAATATTTTTCATGCTAAAATAACAAAACATGCATATTATGGATTGAATGATGCGTCAAGGGATTTTAAAAGCGTGCCTTTGCGTTTTAAAACGCTCAAATACGCGATCGTCGGTGAGGCGATCGAGAAGGGACGAACGGATGACGAAGAACCCTAGCTTTTCCTCCTTGAATTTTTTCGAAAATTGGTGTGTGTTGTGTGTGAAATTTTCGGCTGGTTTAAGCTTCAAAAGAAACCTAGGTTTTTTTTCTATAGATTTTAATTTGCATGCTAATGGGCTTAGGTTTTGGGCTTTCAAGTGTAGGGGCAAATTGGGCATACTCAATTTAGTTAAAATTAGTTTTTAAAATAATGTATTTGATATTTTAAAAGTTTCTTGTTTGTCCAAAACCGGCTTTTCGGATAAAATCGAGTTTGTCTAGTAAATTAATTCGAATTCTGACACTTTTAGAAACATTTAATCATTTTTAATCATATTAAGAAGCCTTGAAATATATTTATTTAATCTCCATCGTCCCAGTCTCTTTTACCCAGCCTATTATCGAATATTCCGATAAAATCTACAATTTCATGAAATCATGTCATATAATCATTTAATCATGCAATCATACTTTTAATCATATAATATGCATCAAATAAGCATTTAAAATCAATTAAATAGAATAATTAAGCAATTTAAATAATTTTTATGCATGTGGTTTACGTAGGTTGGTTTTTCGGGTGTTACAAACCTCCCCCCCCCCCCCCCCCCCCACCCTAAATAGAATTTTGTCCTCGGAGTTTGTCTTGTCTTGATGATTGAAAATTTTATGCTTCTTCATTCATCTCATACTTATACCAGTAATTTTCCAATGTCATCTCTTAAATCCAGCTCACGTAGAGCATGCAACCTATTCTCCTCTAAGTTCTTCATTACCCCATTCAAATCTAATAACCAATTTGACATCTTGTGAAATAAAGGCAATGTAAAAACGTTAAACAACCAGATTACCAGTAATTGGGGTTGTGTTAGCTCTACTTCAACCTCCTTAGTGTGCATCACATAGACCCTTCCAGTCGTGGGTTGCTTGAGCTTCGGGTAATCCACAGCCTTGTGTCACATCTCTCCACACTTGAAGCACTTGTAGGTGCCCCACAAGAACTTTCCATAATGGTAATGATTGCACTCCTTGAACTGTGGTTTCTCAGCAGTCTTCGGGACATTTTGAGTGGGTGGTTGTCCGTGTGGTTTTGATGGTACCAGTCGCTTAGATGGTCCCGTGAATGGTTTCTTACTCTGCTGCCTCGATTTTTGAATAGCTTACTGAGCACGATTCTTTTTACGCTGCATCTCCCAATTTGACTGCTCGGCTCTAAAAGCTTTGGCAATGACAGTAGTATAATTAGCAGGATCAATAAGCATCACATCGTGACGGATCGTGGCCTCAATCCATCAAGGAAGGGTCGTAATTTTCCGCCGCATCAACCACAATCAAGGGCACAAAATGATACCCCCTATCAAACTTCTGAACAAATTTAGCCACATATAAATCCCCCTGATGGAGACTCATAAACTCTCTCTTAAGCCTAGAACGGACATAATATGTGAAATGTTTGTCGTAGAACACCCTCTTGAAGTCCTCCCAAGTCAATGTCGCTATATTAACTCCTCGCTCCGCTCCCTCCTACCATAAGGAAGCGTCGTCCTTCAGTAGATAGATGGTACAACGAACTCGATCAGTGTGGGGACCCGGACGCTAATTCATTTCTTAATCGTCTTTGGATATAATTTAATCAATTATAATAAACAGGGTATAAATTTTTTTTTTAAAATACAATTGTCAAGTGCGGAACGTAATGGAATTCATTTTGATATACATATCAAAAGTAAAGTACAAGTCTTGTACCATATACAATCATTTACCACTAAGGTTCAACAACTACATATCAAGTGCTCAAACCCTATTTATAAACAAAGTCTGTGGTCTCCACTCTAAACACGATCTCTTTCTTCATCTCCTCGACCCTGATCCTTTCCCACCTGTTGCCATGGACACATACAAACACGACATCAGCCGGATAACTCCGGTGAGAAATACATCCCAGTATAAATCAACGAAACATGTAATCATATAATCAATACAAAGCATGAAACACATATCAGTAACATGTATCAAAATCTGGAAACATAATCAATATAACACTGTAAATGAACTCGTGATTCCACATTTCAGACTGGACTCATTCCTAGTCTAGGGATCCCAATTTCCAGACGTTGGCATACTATATCGAATCTCAGTAATAGAAGTAAATCCACTTCTAATCAAACATCGATATAAACCAAACATCCAGTGTCTTGACCTATCCGTCAAAGACTTTGGCACCTCCGCCAATCACTATTCTGTGACAATGTGCAATGGGCCAGTGACGATTCCATCACCATCTGGCCCTTCTTTCACAATACCAATCGTCTAATACATGCTTTCTATAAATCAATAGAACAAGCATATCAATCCAAATCAATGCACACAATAACAATAAGTATGTGGTTTAGGGAAACTCAAGTATTTCACACTCGTGTCATTCTTCCGGTTCGACATTGACTTACACCTTTCTTTAGTCGCAGTTCTGACAACGTTCAAGTCTGGAATTCGAAGTCTGTGAATACTCAATCTGGCAATGATAATATCAAGAAGTAATATATCAATATACTGCTCAAATCAATACCGAATCTGGTCAATCTGAATCTAACTCAAAATCAACGGCATATCGGAACAATCCCGATATTCTCGTCAATACAATATCAACAGATATCAATTACAATCCATAACCAATATCCGATACAATCTGTAATCAATTAATAATCCGAATCTGTCCAATTTCAATCAATATAATCTGAAAAACCATAACAATTCTATAATCAATCTGTTTTTCGATCTGACTTCGATTCTATGATGTCTAGTATCTCAAGAACACTATATATCAATCAAATCATAATTCCCATCAATGTCATATTTTCAAATCATAATAGAAATCAATAAAACTTACGTACAGTAGTAGCTCTCGTCAATAGGAACACGGTACGGAAGTCGGATTAAAAATCGAACGGATAGATTTCCCACAAACTGAATTCTAGTATGAAACTTGCCAACTTTTCCCCGAGCTCCTTTCGTTCTTCTCTCTCGTAGCCTCTGAAGGAAATGTGAAAGGTTATATATATATATTGCATGATAAGGGAAAAATGGCTTCATGTTTGTCCAACATGTCTCGCGCATATGCGCGACCCTCCTCGGCGCATATGCGCGAGACACTATGTCTCGGCGCATATGCGCGAGACACTATGTCTCGGCGCATCCTCATCACGGCATCTCGCGTATATGCGCGCCCTCGCTCGGCGCATATGCGCGAGGTTCTTCACAACTCTCTGCCATCCTCGCGCACATGCGCGGGTCCATGTCGCGCATATGCACGAGGTTCTCTGCCTGCCTCGCGCATATGCGCGAGAGCTCATCCTCGCACATAAGTCCAATTTTCTTTCCGTCTATCCCGATCTCATCCGTTCCGTCTATAATCACATCAATTTATCAACAAATCATTCCAGATTACAATAATAAAAATCTCGAGCATTACATTTCTCCCCCCCTTAGATACGATTTCGTCTCCGAAATCACAGGCAATCAAATCAGAAAGAAATGTATATCAGAAACTGAATAGAAAATTCACATCAATGAAATAACTCCGGGAATCATTGTCTCATATCAGACTCAGTTTCTCAGGTAGCATCTTCAATACCATGACGACTCCGCTGAACTTTCACAAGCGGAATTGTCTTCGTTCTGAGTTGTTTTTCTTTCTGATCGAGAATCTGAATCGGCTTCCCGAAATAGCTCAATGTCTCGTCAAGTTCGGCCTCGTCTGGTTGGATGACATGTGAAGCATCAGGCAGGTATTTCCGCAATAATGATACATGAAAGACATCATGTATTCCAGATAGAGAAGGCGGTAAGGAAAGTCGATAGGCATGATCTCCTATCTTCTCGAGGATCTCATACGGACCAATATATCGAGGAGACAAATTCCCTTTCTTGCCAAATCTGACAACTCCTCTGAAAGGTGAAATCTTCAAAAATACTTGGTCTCCTGCCTCAAATACCAACGGTCATCGTCTGATGTTGGCATATTTGGCCTGCCTATCTTGAGCTGCCTTCATTTTCTTCTGAATTAGCTTCACCTTCTCAGTCATATCTCTGATCATATCAGGTCCAGTCTCAGGAACTTCAGAGATATCATCCCAAGACAAAGGGGATCGACACTTTTTTCCGTACAACGCTTCAAATGGTGCCATCTCAATACTCGTATGATAGCTGTTGTTGTACGAGAACTCACAAAGCGGCAATGCATCTTGCCAATTGGTGCTAAAATCAAGCACTACAGCTCTCAGCATATCTTTCAGTGTCTGGATAGTCCGCTCTGGCTGTCCATCGGTATGTGGATGATATGCGGTACTCAAATGTAATTTCGTACCTAGAGCCTGCTGCAAACTCTGCCAGAAGTGCGAAGTAAACCGTGGATCACGGTCTGATATAATCTACTTCGGCACTCCATGCTATCTAACCACTTCTCGGACATAAATATCGGGCATCTAATCATGTCTGTACGTCATCTTGTATGGAATAAAAAATGCGGATTTGGCCAATCTGTCAATTACAACCCAAATCGCATCACAATCTCTGGAGAAACGCGGTAACTGCGTCACAAAATCAATGGAAATGTGATCCCATTTCCATTCAAGAATAGATAAACTGTGCAATAGACCTCCTAGTTTCTTTCTCTCGGTTTCACCTGTTGGCAATTCAGACATTTGGATACAAATGTAGCAATATCAGCTTTCATCTGTTTCCACCAGTATTGTGTCTTCAAATCATTGTACATCTTCCTGCCACCAGGATGAATTCTAAAACGACTGCTATGTGCTTCTGCCGGTATCCGCTGTCTCAAATCTGAAACATTCGACACAACAATACGGTTATTCGCATACAAAACACTGTCATGAACCTGATATTCGGAATGATGTCCAGCTCTGACCATAGCAATCAAATATTGTACATTCTGATCAACTTTCATGTGCTTCTTTGATTCTCAATATCAGTTCTGGTTCGACCCGAATAGAACATAATCTCAGAGGCTGACAATCTATTTTAAAGGCTAATCAAGACAAACATCAATCTTCTATCAAATTCGAAACACCAATTGTCGATAAGGATAAAGAACATACCTTTCGACTCAGTGCATCAGCTGCTGCATTGGACTTTCCAGATAGTATTTGATTTCACAATCGAAATCCTTCAATAAATCAAGCCATCTTCGCTGCCTCATATTCAACTCGGACTGTGAAAACAGATACTTCAGGCTCTTGTGATCAGAATAAATTTCAAACTTCTCAACGTAAAGGTAGCGTCGCCATATCTTCAAAGCAAATACAATGGCAGCCAATTCAAGATCATGAATTGGGTAACGAGTCTCATGTGGCTTCAGCTGTCTCGAGGCATAAGCAATAACATGTCCTCGCTGCATCAGAACACAACCTACTCCTTGGTGAGATGCATCACAATAAACCACAAAATCACCAGTACCTGAGGGAATAGTCAGTATCGGTGCACTTGTCAGTCTTTTCTTCAATTCAAGAAAGCTGGTCTCACATTCTTCAGACCAAACAAATGGAGTATTCTTCTGAGTCAGCTGAGTAATCGGCTTGGCAGTGCTGGAAAAATCTTTAATAAATCGACGGTAATATCCTGCCAAACCCATAAAAGTACGAATCTCGGGTATTGATGTCGGTCTTGGCCAACTGATCACGGCCTCAACTTTACTGGGATCAACAGAAATACCGTCTCCGGATATAATGTGACCCAAGAATACAACCAATCTCATCCAAAACTCTCATTTCGACAGTTTAGCATATAATTTCTCAGCCCTCAGAATTTTCAATATAGTTCTCAAATGCTCAGCATGTTCAATCATATTCTTCGAGTAAATCAAAATATCATCAATGAAAATAATCACAAAATCGTCGAGATATTTCTGAAATATGCGGTTCATCAACCCCATAAATACAGCTGGAGCATTAGTCAAACCGAACGGCATGGCAATAAACTCATAATGTCCATACCTTGTTCTAAATGTTGTCTTCGAGATATCAGAATCTCTGACTCTCAGCTGATGATATCCAGATCTCAGATCGATCTTGGAATATACTCAAGAACCTTGCAACTGATCAAACAAATCATCAATGCGAGGCAAGGGATATTTATTCTTTACCGTTGCTTCGTTCAGTTGCCTTTAGTCAATGCAGAGTTTCATTGAACCGTCTTTCTTTTTCACAAATAGTACTGGATCACCCCAAGGAGAAACACTCGGTCTGATGTACCCCTTGGCCAATAAATCCTCCAACTGATCTTTCAACTCTTTCAATTCTATCGGTGCCATTCTGTACGGAGCTCTAGAAATCAGGACTGTACCTGGCATCAATTCAATACTGAAGTCTATCTCTCGAATCGGAGGCAAACCCGGAATCTCATCTGGGAAGACATCAGCAAACTCACATACTACTGGCAAATCAGCCAATGATGGACTCGGTTTCAGTAAGTCAATTGAATATACAAGGAACCCCTCTGCTCCTTTCCGCAATAATCGAGTCATATTCATAGCAGATATCAAAGGAATTCTGGCTCGAGAACCCTTACCGTAGAATTTCCACTCATCAGCCATCTCAGGTTTGAATCTCACAATCTTATGGAAACAATCAACAGTAGCTCTGTACTTGGTCAACATATCGATACCGATAATACAATCAAAATTAGACAACCCAAGCACAATACAGTCTAACTCAATCTCATGCCCATCATACTGTAGCATACAATGATTCACAGACTTCACTGATATCAAACTTTTCCCCAAAGGAGAAGAGACAGACACTATAGCAGATAATGACTCAATAGGCAATGAATGCATCAATGCAAATCGCTCAGATATGAATGTATGCGATGCACCAGTATCTATCAATACATATGCAGGATAACCAAAAATAAAACAGTTACCTACAACATCATCATCTGGTGCGTCCTGAGCCTGTTGGCGAACACTCTGGCCTGCTGTCTAGGAGGCTGGCTAACTGTCTGGCTTCCTCCTGGCCTCGGCTGCGACTGGGCTGGTGCTGGCTGGAAAGAGTGAACTGCAGATGGTGGTCGTCTACCAGTCTGAGCTACTGATCCAGATGATTCGGCACCCTGTGATTTCTGAGAATCTTTCTGGGGACAAACTCTAGCAAAATGTCCCTGCTGTCTACAAATATGGCAACTGCCAAATAGTCCTCGGCACTGCTCTGTGGCATGTCTTCCTCCACAAGTGCCGCAATAGGCTCCTGTATAACTCTGGCCCTGACCGATCTGTCTCGAGCCACTAGAACTAGATGAACTGCTTCTAGATCTCTTAAACTGCTTCCCTCTAGCTTTCAGGAAATTTTTCTTTCCACCACTGCTACTGCCACTCTCAAACCGGGGAGGTGGTTGCTGTGGTCTCGGTGCTGGAGGCACAAATGAAGCTCCTTTTTGTCTTATCAGACCGGCTTTGGCTCCCTTAGCTCTATTCAAGGCATCGGTAAAATTGTTCGGTCGCCCGGTATTCACCAATGTAAATATTTCAGGATTCAGTCCATTAATGAACCAATCAGCAACAGCTTCGTCATTCTCAGCCACATGTGGAGCAAATCTCAACAAGGTAGAGAACTTGGCCACATACTCTTCAATGTTCTGCTGACCCTGTCTCAAGTTTGCAAACTCTGCTCCCTTGTCCTTTCTATACGACACTGGAAAGAATCTCTGATAAAATTCAGTTCTAAATACTTTCCAAGTAATTACTGTACCTCGATGCTCCAACGCCCTCTTTGTGGTGAGCCACCAATTCTTCGCGACGTCATGCAATTGGTGCCCGATCAGTTTCACTCTCCGCTCATCAGTGTAATCCAGGGACTCAAAGAGCATCTCAATGTCATCTAGCCAACTCTCACAATCTACTGAAGTCTCAGTACCCTTCAGAGTCGGTGGATGGAACGACTGAAATCTCTACAGCAATGTTTCCATCGGTGTTGTTGTCACATTCATTGGAGGATTCGAAGTGCTACCCTGTTCTGGTATTCTTCGAGGAGGCATATCTGATTATCAAAAAGGTTAGCAATTGCAATACAACAGACCTGTTTTCAGCCCTCCTCTGATCATCTTACTGCTGATCAACAATTGGTTCTGATTCATTATAAATAATACACATTACCAATCAAATCACACAATTCAGGTAAACATGTATTATATAAAGCAGTAACACATGCTAGCAATCAAAAGCAGGAAAGAAAACTCAATCTATCCCGTCCCTAGCTTCTATCTCAATCTAGAGGATCTATTGCTCTGATACCACCTGTTGTGGGGACCCGAACGCTAATTCATTTCTTAATCATCTTTGGGAATAATTTAATAAATTATAATAAACAAGGTCTAAATTTTTTTTTAAATACAATTGTCAAGTGCGGAACGTAATGGAATTCATTTTGTTATACATATCAAAAGTAAAGTACGAGTCTTGTACCATATACAATCATTTACCACTAAGGTTCAACAACTACATATCAAGTTCTCAAACCCTATTTATAAACAAAGTCCGTGGTCTCCACTCTAAACACGATCTCTCTTCATCTCCTCGACCCTGATCCTGTCCCACCTGTTGCCATGCACACATACAAACACGACAACAACCGGATAACTCCGGTGAAAAATACATCCCAGTATAAATAAACGAAATATGTAATCATATAATCAATATAAAGAATGAAACACATATCAGTAACATGTATCAAAATCTGGAAACATAATCAATATAACACTGTAAATGAACTCGTGATTCCACATTTCAGACTAGACTCATTCCTAGTCTAGGGATCCTAATTTCCAGACGTTGGCATACTATATCGAATCTCAGTAATAGAAGTAAATCCACTTTTAATCAAACATCGATATAAACCAAACATCCAGTGTCTTGACCTATCCGTCAAAGACATTGGCACCTCCGCCAATCAAAATTCTGTGACAATGTGCAATGGGCCAGTGACGATTCCATCACCATCTGGCCCTTCTGTCACAAGACCAATCGTCTAATACATGCTTTCTATAAATCAATAAAACAAGCATATCAATCCAAATCAATGCACACAATAACAATAAGTATGTGGTTTAGGGAAACTCAAGTATTTCACACTCGAGTCATTCTTCCGGTTCGACATTGACTTATACCTTTCTTTAGTTGCAGTTCTGACAACGTTCAAGTCTGGAATTCGAAGTCTGTCAATACTCAATCTGGCAACGACAATAACAAGAAGTACAATATCAATATACTACTCAAATCAATACCGAATCTGATCAATCTGAATATAACTCAAAATCAACGGCATAACGGAACAATCCCGATATTCTCGTCAATACAATATCAACAGATATTAAATTACAATCCATAACCAATATCCGATACAATCTGTAATCAATTAATAATCCGAATCTGTCCAATTTCAATCAATATAATATGAAAAACCATAACAATTCTATAATCAATCTGTTTTTCGATCTGACTTCAATTCTATGATGTCTAGTATTTCAAGAACACTATATATTAATCAAATCATAATTCCCATCAATGTAATATTTTCAAATCATAATAAAATCAATAAAACATACGTACAGTAGTAGCTCTCGTCAATAGGAACACGGTACGGATGTCGGATTGAAAATGGAACGGATAGATTTCTCACAAACTGAATTCTACTATGAAACTTGCCAACTTTTCCCCGAGCTCGTTTCGTTCTTCTCTCTCGTAGCCTCTGAAGGAAATGTGAAAGGTTATATATATATATATTGCATGATAAGGGGCAAATGGATTCATGTTTGTCCAACACGTCTCGCGCATATGCGCGACCCTCCTCGGTGCATATGAGCGAGACACTATGTCTCGGCGCATCCTCATCACGGCATCTCGCGCATATGCGCGCCCTCGTTCGGCGCATATGCGCGAGGTTCTTCACAACTCTCTGCCATCCTCGCGCACATGCACGGGTCCATGTCGCGCATATACGCGAGGTTCTCTGCCTGCCTCGCGCATATGCGCGAGAGCTCATCCTCGCACATAAGTCCAATCTTCTTTCCGTCTATGCCGGTCTGATCCGTTTCGTCTATAATCACATCAATTTATCAACAAATCATTCCAGATTACAATAATCAAAATCTCGGGCATTACAATCAGTGTCCGCCGTATCCATATACCAAAAAATAACCTCCAAAGGTCAAATCCATCCCTCAGCAACAAATGGATCAGTGGTGCCATGAAATTCCTCGGGGTTCATCCTCCTGAAGCGATCATATGCAGCCTTCGGTCGAACCCTCGCAACATTTCCTACGTTCTGCTCTAGTAAAAGATCCATACCATCTAGTACACGAGCACTAGCATCCTGATTAGGTGGAGGATGTGGATCCTCCTCCTCATGTCTAACCTCATCATTACTACGTAGAATTCTTCTAGAAGACATCTCTGTATACGCCGTCCAAACCATGTAACCAACATGCATTTAATTTTTTTTAGAAAAATATCATGCACCTAACCTCTATGTCATGCATCATGTAAGCACTAAATAATTTTAGCATATAAATTATGAAGTAGTAAAAACTCATACTTGAGGCGAGACTTCTTGAGCTTCTCAAAGTAACAGTACACAACCCTTTGGAGATCCTTCGCTCTGATATCAACTGAAACGACCCTTACTTTTTACTTTGAAATTCTACTAAATTTTTTTTACTATCCCTTAATTTGAAAATCACAATTAACCTAATTTAACATTTTCCTAAATCAAAATCATTTATCAATTTAAACCTCAAGTGCATAAAATTTCTAAAAACTCCAATTACCAAAATTCTATTTCTACCTTTAACATGATCAAGATTAAATTAAAAATGAAGCATAAAATCTCTAACAAAATCTTTTAAACTTTGCCTATCAATCTAGTGCGGAAATAAATGTCCGTCGAGAGTGTACTGCCGTACTCCATCTACTCAAGCGTCAGCGCGTCCTTCAATATCATCATCACCTGCAACATTCAAACCTAGTGAGTCTAATGGCTCAGCATGTTCTAAACATGAATAGCAAATAATACATATACAAGCACATGCATTAAAATCATAATTTTATTTAAAATAACTTTTAAGCATAAATAATTCATGAATCTTAAAATCATAAAGTCGTAAATCTTAGCATCCTTCATCATTTTGGGTGAAGTTTGATCCTTAACTAGCCTTTTATCATCTGGTCGACTGATCAGTCTTAGCTCCCATTACACAAGGGGACGGGCACTCGGCACCGCCAATAAAATACGATCGTCGGGCTCCCTCTGGGGCCTTTTCCCGTAAACGGGCTTCCTCTGTGCCTTTTCCCTCACGATATTCCCATAAAAATTGTAATTTCACCGTTCCTTCTTAAAACAGATCCCCCACATATCCTCTATCCTTTTGTCACAGTCAATTTACATCCCTAAAAACACTTTTCCTTTTTTCTTTTTAAAGCATAAAATATCATGACTTTCCAACAACAGCATTTTAACAGTAAAAATTTTCACAGCTTTACCATAAATAATAAATATCATATGTTCATCAAAATCTTCATTTTATATCTTTTATCATGCGTTATGATCCTTCGGACGCAGCCAATCCTTTTTGTACTGCCCAGGTGTAAAATGACTATTTTGCCCTTGAACTCTAAAATTCTCGATTTTGACTTTTTCTTACCTTTGTTGACTCTAGACCCTCCCAAATAATTATTTAATCTTAAATTTAATTTTTTATATTTTGTTTAACGTACATTCGAGGCTTTCAATTTAGTCTCGTATTTACTAATTTGTAAAGCGTTAAATTCCCGAATTGATTCAAACCTTAATATTTTCTTCCCAAATTTTAAACATATACATTTTGTACCTAAACTATCCTCGTGAGCCATTGTTCGAGCCCCCTTTACTTCGCCTAGACTATGTTCGAACCCTAGGCTAACTTCCTTGAGCCATCTCTCGATTTTTCTTGAACCACGGCCGAGCCAACTCGAGCCATCATGTGACCATCCAACCTAAAGATCCTATTGACCTTCCTTGACTCATCTATCCTGCCCTTAAACTTTGCATGAGCCCTGCCTGCAAGATTACGAGCCGTTCAAGTCTCCTATTTTCCCTAGGACTCCTTCCCAAACTAGGACATTTATTACTATTTAGCCATCGGTGACACCTGACCCTAGCTGACCCTGGACCAGTATCAGCCGCCCCAACCGAGCCAAACCCGAGCCCCCTGGACCACGCCGCAGTGTCCTGCACCAGGAACAGCCGCGCGAGTCCCTCCCTTATGCGCCTATGATTCATTACTCCATTAGGACTCTTCACTCGAGCCACCACCAAGTATAAGCCCTCTGGACAATCCCTGAACCACCCTCAGACCCTACTGGACCCACCTATCCAGCCCCAGCCGAACCACCCATTCCCGAAACTACATCAGACGCACGAGCGCATGCTGGGAGAGCCCTTGTGCATGTGGACTCTTCTCCTTTACTGCTGCCGCATCCAGGCTGTAACGCCCAAGATTTTAGTGTAATACGTTTGAGTTACTATGTATTATGAATACGGGAATGGAAGAACAGACATGGAGAAGCGACGTTGCAATTTGAGTTTAGTTGCAAAGTATAGTGTTGGAGTAGAAAGACCAGCGCACCCGCGGTAAAAGAGCTAGCGCACCCGCGGTGGTTCTTCTGAAATTTTGGAGGTGGTGCAGTAGAGTCAGTGCACCCGTGCCATAAAAGTGACCGCACCCGCGGTGTTGGTACAGTAGAGTCACCGCACCCGCGGTCAAAAATGCACCGCACCCGCGGCCGTGCCTTCTGAAATTATGGAAGTGATCCAGTACGCTCAGCGCACCCGCGGTGCAGAGTGACCGCACCCGTGGTGTGACGTGCAGAATAAAGAATGAAACATGTGTCTTCACCATGTAAGATATATATATGAATTGTCTTCATCTCCTTCATTTTAGCAGCCAAGGACCGAGAGCAAATTCAGAAATTCCTCCAAACATCATTCCAACTTAGACATTTGATTGTGAAGAATCTAACCGTCCGATTATCGATCCAAGTTGAGATTCTAGCTCCTCTTCGTCAAGCTACAAAAGGATGTAATTATTACTGCCTTTCAGCAAGTTTTGAAGTTGAAATGTTGGAGAAATGAGATTTTGATTTCTATTATATGTTCTTATGATTATTGTGAACCTATATTCGCAACCGGATCGAAGAACGGATATGATATGCGAATTTTGTTCAAATTCCAGCATGTCTTGAGTTGAGTTATATGGATTTTGAGATTATGGAACATATTTGTGATGATTATGAGCTATGACATTATCCCTGTGACGTTGAGATTGACGGGGCTATCAAGACTGTATTGTTATGCCGTCGAAACATCAGTAGATTGATTGTGATCAGATTCAGTATTGATTGAGATTGTATCATGTTATCGTGTATATGGATCAGATTTTGTTTGATTTGAGTATTGATCAGAACATGTTTTGAATTGAGTTGCAAATTGAATTGTCATTTCAGATCGATATGGACAGATTTGACTTCGAGACTTCGACTTCGTTAGACCGAGAAGAGAAAGGTATAAATTGATGTTAATGCAGGATGGCAAAACTCGAGTTAGACTTGACTTGAGTTTCCCAAAATCACATACTTTACTTTATTGCACTGATATTTGCAATTGATGTGATTGTTATCTTTGATCTATTGAGTTATGTCTTGAGTCATAGGCGGATCGCCTATTCGTAGACTATTGATCTCGTGACAGAGGTACCAAATAGTGATAGAATCGTCACTGGGCCATTGCACATTGTCACAGAGGTTCTGCAAGATATGCCAGGGCGGATGTGCCTAGTCTTGGATAGAACCGCCAAGACACCGGACGTTTGGTTATATCGAAGTAGATAGAATTGGAGTTTCTTCTATTACTGATGTTCGATATAGAAAGAGCCAAAGTCCGTGAATAAGAACGTGCCACCACCCCGATCGGGAGTGTAGATGGGTGTATGTTTTTATTCAGATCTGGATCCCTAGATTAGGATGAGTCGAGTTAGAGTCTAGGAATCACAGAGTGTGATTCGGAGTTTATATTGATTCATGTTCTGATTTTGATACATGTTATGAATATCTGTTTCATGCTGTTATATATGTTTATATGAAATGCATGTATACATGATTTATACTGGGAATGTAATTTTCACCGGAGTTATCCGGCTGTTGTCTTGTTTGTATGTGTGCATGACAACAGGTGGGACATGATCAGGATCAGAAAGAGGATGAGAGATGTTAGTTAGCGTAGAGATCCGGGCCCAGAAGCAGAATAGAATTCAGCACTTGATGTATAGATGTTGAACCTAGTTGAGAGAGAAACTTGTAGTACATGATTTATACTTTTATACTGATATGTATATTAAATAAAATACATTATGTTTCCGCATTAATATTTTAAAAAAGAAAAAAAAATTTAGTCCCACTTTTCTTAATTGTTATATTTGATATTAATAATGATTAAGATACGAATTAGCGTCTGGGTCCCCACAGCAGGTGGTATCAGAGCGATAGATCCTTTAGACTGAGATAGGAACTAGTGAGCGGGGTAGATTAAGTTTTCTTTTCTGCTTTTTCTATGCTAGCATGAGCTTATGATTTACTGCTTTGAAATGCATGTTTACTTGATTATCTGATTTATTATAAACATGTGTTATTGAGAATGAATCAGAACCGATTCTCGATCAGCAGTAAGATGATCAGAGGAGTACTGAAACAGGTTTGTTGTATTTGGTTACTAATTCTTTTGGTAATCAGATATACCTCCTCGAAGAATTCCAAAATCAGGTGGTACTTCGGTTTATCAGATAGATGTGTCAGAAACTCCGATGGAAATAATGTTGAAGAGATTCCAGTCATTTCAACCGCAGAGTCTGAAGGGTACTGAGACATCTGATAATTGTGAGAGTTGGCTGAATGATATTGAAGTGCTGTTTGACTCACTTGATTACTCAGATGAACGCCGAGTTAGATAGATTGGGCATCAGTTGTATGAAGTAGCAAAGAGTTGGCGGATCGCAACCAAAGAAGCCTTGGAACAGCATGGTACCGTGATTACGTGGAAAATCTTTAAAGTTGAGTTTCATAAAAGATTTCTTCCAGTATCGTACCGACAAGATAAGAGTACATAGTTTGCCAACTTGACACAGGGCCAGATGAATATTGAAGAATATGTGGCAAAATTTTCTACTTTATTACGTTTTGCTCCTAATATGGCTGGGAATGATAAAGCTGTAGTTGATCAGTTCATCAGCGGACTAAATCCTGAAATATCTACATTGGTGAATGTGGAACGACCCTTTTATTTTGCTGACGCCTTGAACATGGCAAAGAGAGCTGAGGCCAGTTTGATTCAACCACGAGGAATGTCGTATGTTGTTAACCCGCAGAAACAACAACCTCCAGCTCAATTCTTGCAAGCATCGTCTCGATTTGATAGTGGTAGTAGTAAGGGGAAAGAAGATTTCCTGAAAGCTCACAAGAAACAGTTTAAAAAGCTAGGGAGTGGTTCATCTAGCTCCAGCAGTTCTAGCCCGAGTTATATAGGAGAGTACTGCAGAACTTGTGGAGGAAGATATTCCACAGAGCAATGCCGAGGTGTGGTTGGTAGTTGCAACGTCTGTCATCAGCCAGGACATTTTGCTAGAGTATGTCCACTGAGAGCTTCCAGACGATCTCAGGGAGCAGAACCATCTGGACCAGTGGCACCGCCTGATAGACAATCACCGGTTGTTCACTCTTCTCAACCACCGACGACTTCTCAATCACAACCAAGGCCAGGACATACCTGACGAGGTAGTGGCAGGTACTTATTTATTGTATGGTTATTTTGCATATGTATTGATGATACTAATGCATTCCATACGATTATTTTTGAATGAATTGAATTGATCTATGCTTTGAATATGGAGTTATTATATGATGTAGTATCGATCTCTTTTATGTTTGAGAGAGGTTTTGTATTAGTGATATCTGTTAGACATGGTATGCTACAGTATGACAGATATGAGATTGAGTTAGATGATATGGTACTTGAGTTATCTGAATGGGATTACATTATTGGGACTGATATGTTGACCAAGTACAGAATTACCGTTGATTATTTCCAACAGATTGTGGAATTCAGACCGGATATGGCTGATAAATGGAAATTTTACAGTAAGAATTTTAGATTAGGATTCCTTGGATAGGGGTGATATTGAGGACTCGAGCCTTGATTTGATACCAAGAATGAATCAGCTATGTTGTGAGTTGATAAACTCTGTGTTCAGAATATTTTGATTATTCTCTAATTAGTTGATCTATGATATTCTGGGATATTTGAAGATTATGACTGATTTTGTTGAATATCTTAGTGTTGTATTGAATATTCGGGAAACTGAAAAGTTTGATACAGAAACTGTTGAAATATGCATCTTGATTGCGACAGATTGTACTCAGGGTTTGTTATATCTGAAGATGATATATCTATTGATTCTAGTACAGTGAAGCCGTGATTATTTAACTGAGGTCGACATCAGTGTCAGAAATTTGTAGTTGCATGAGTTAACAAGCTACTGTATCTGATTGTTATTCTGAATTGCTTGAGAATGATTATTTTCTGCAGCAGTATTTGATACAGATTGTATACAATTGAGACTCGATACCGTACAAGCCGAATCAGAGCTGATGTTGAGAGTTGAAACAGTTCAGAAAGTTGATCAGGATGGGCAGAACTTGATTATCGATAGTCAGAACAGTGTATCCATCAGAATATCAGGTAAGTGATATTGCGTTGTATGTTAATAACCGATGGGTTGTGCCAGATATTTCGGATTTGAAATGAATAATGTTGTCAGAAATGCACAATAGTTGATTCCGTATTCGTCCTGATAGCAGAAAGATATATGATAATTTGGAAAGACAGCTTTGATAGAAACAGATGAGATTAGATGTGGCAGAGTTGTACTGAAGTGTTTGAATTGCCGATAGATAAAGACAGAAAGAAAGAAACCAGGAAATTGGTTATATAGCTTATCGATTCCTGAAGGGAAATAGAATTACATTTTCCGGGATATCGTGATGAAGCTACCGCATTCCTCTTGGAATCAGACATTGATTGAGTTAGGAGTGACAGACTGAGCTAGTCTGCGAGTGCTAACTCGTACATGAAGACGTACAGATATGAGTATATTACCGAGATTTCTGTCAGAAAAGTGATTAAATTACATAGAGTATCGAGAGTTGATTATATCAGACCATGATTTTGGTTGATTTTGCAGGTTTGGCAGAGATATATGTCAGAGAAGTTGTCAGATTGCATGGTGTGCCGAAATCTATCGTATCAGATCGTGATCCCCGATTTACTTCACATTTCTGGCACAGTTTACAGAAGGCTTTAGGTACGACATTGCACCTGAATACTGCATATCATCCTCAGACCGATGGACAATCAGAGCGGACTATCCAGACACTGGAGGATATGCTGAGAGCTGTAGTGCTAGATTTTGGCAATATTTGGCAAGATTCAATACCTCTTTGTGAATTCTCGTACAACATCAGCTATCAGACGAGCATCGAGATGGCACCGTTTGAAGCACTATATGGCAAGAAGTGCAGATCTCCTCTGTATTGGGATTATATATCTGTAGTACCAGAACTTGGACCTGATATGATGCAAGAAATGACTGAGAAAGTAAAATTGATCCAGAAAAGAATGAAGACAGCGCAGGATAGGCAAGCCAAGTACGCAAATGTACGTCGTCGACCGTTAGTAATTGAACAGGGAGACATAGTATTTTTGAAGATTTCTCCATTCAGAGGTATTGTCAGATTTGGCAAACGTGGGAAATTGTCTCCTAGATACATCGGTCCGTACGAGATTCTTGAGAAGATTGGTGATCGTTCATATCGACTTGCTCTTCCTCCTTCTCTATCTGGGATACATGATGTCTTTCATGTATCAATGCTGCGTAGATATATGCCTGATGTTTCTCATGTCATTCAGCTTGATGAAGCCGAGCTTGATGACACTTTGAGTTATATTGAACAGCCAATTTAGATTCTTGATTGGAAAGAAAAACAGCTCAGAACGAAGGCTATTCCGCTAGTAAAAGTCCAATGGAGTCGTCATGGCACTGAAGAAGCGACTTGGGAAACTAGAATTAGAGATGAAATAGAGATATCCAGAATTATTTCCATGACGTGAGTATTTATTCAACTTTTGATTATATTGCTTCTTTCACATGCTTTGATTGATTGCATGCGAGTTCGAGGACGAACTCATATCTAAGAGGGGGAGAAATGTAACGCCCAAGATTTTAGTGTAATACATTTGAGTTACTATGTATTATGAATGAGGGAATGGAAGAATAGACACGGAGAAGCGACGTTGCAATTTGAGTTTAGTTGCAAAGTATAGTGTTGGAGTAGAAAGACCAGCGCACCCGCGGTAAAAGAGCCAGCGCACCCGCGGTGGTTCTTCTGAAATTTTGGAGGTGGTACAGTAGAGTCAGTGCACCCGCGCCATAAAAGTGACCGCACCCGCGGTGTTGGTACAGTAGAGTCACCGCACCTGCGGTCAAAAATGCACCTCACCCGCGGTCGTGCCTTTTGAAATTATGGAAGTGATCCAGTACGCTCAGCGCACCCGCAGTGCAGAGTGACCGCACCCACGGTGTGACGTGCAGTATAAAGAATGAAACATGTGTCTTCACCATGCAAGATATATATATGAATTGTCTTCATCTCCTTCATTTCAGCAGCCAAGGACCGAGAGCAAATTCAGAAATTCCTCCAAACTTCATTCCAACTTAGACATTTGATTGTGAAGAATCTAACCGTCCGATTATCGATCCAAGTTGAGATTCTTGCTCCTCTTGTTACAAACTACAAAAGGATGTAAGTATTACTGCCTTTCACCAGGTTTTGAAGTTGAAATGTTGGAGAAATCAGATTTTGATTTCTATTATATGTTCTTATGATTATTGTGAACCAATATTCGTAATCGGATCGAAGAACGGATATGATATGCGAATTTTGTTCAAATTCCAGCATGTCTTGAGTTGAGTTATATGGATTTTGAGATTATGGAACATATTTGTGATGATTATGAGTTATGACATTATCCCTGTGACGTTGAGATTGACGGGGCTATCAAGACTGTATTGTTATGCCGTCGAAACATCAGTAGATTGATTGTGATTAGATTTAGTATTGATTGAGATTGTATCATGTTATCGTTGATATGGATCAGATTTTGTTTGATTTGAGTATTGATCAGAACAGGTTTTGAATTGAGTTGCATATTGATATAGTGCCTATGCGATATTGTCATTTCAGATCGATATGGACAGATTTGACTTCGAGACTTCGACTTCGTCAGACCGAGAAGAGAAAGGTATAAATTGATGTTGATGCGGGATAGCACAACTCGAGTTAGACTTGACTTGAGTTTCCCAAAATCACATACTTTACTTTATTGCACTGATATTTGCAATTGATGTGATTGATATCTTTGATCTATTGAGTTATGTCTTGAGTCATAGGCGGATCGCCTAGTCGTAGACTATTGATCTCGTGACAGAGGTACCAAATAGTGATAGAATCGTCACAGGGCCATTGCACATTGTCACAGAGGTTCGGCAAGATATGCCAGGATGGATGTGCCTAGTCTTGGATAGAACCGCCAAGACACCGGACGTTTGGTTATATCGAAGTAGATAGAATTGGAGTTTCTTCTATTACTGGTGTTCGATATAGAAAAGAGCCAAAGTCCGTGAATAAGAACGTGCCACCACCCCGATCGGGAGTGTAGGTGGGTGTATGTTTTTATTCAGATCTGGATCCCTAGATTAGGATGAGTCGAGTTAGAATCTAGGAATCACAGAGTGTGATTCGGAGTTTATATTGATTCATGTTCTGATTTTGATACATGTTATGAATATCTGTTTCATGATGTTATATCTGTTTATATGAAATGCATGTATACATGATTTATACTGGGAATGTAATTTTCACCGGAGTTATCCGGCTGTTGTCTTGTTTGTATGTATGTATGACAACAGGTGGGACAGGATCAGGATCAGGAAGAGGATGAGAGATGTTAGGTAGCGTGGAGATCCGGGCCCAGAAGCAGAATAGGATTCAGCACTTGATGTATAGATGTTGTGTGGGAACCCGGGCTCTAACTCAATTCTTTTGGGATTAATTGGATCTTTGTTAGAAAATGTGGGTCAAAAATTTGATTTTAACATTAAATCAAATGTATATAAACTAAGTATAAGATCTTTCTTTATTTAATTACAACAACATAAGCACATGCTTTGTTCTAGTACATCCATACAAACTAGTGTTCAATATCAACTACACATCACAGGTAGTACAAGTCTAGTAAGAACAACTAGTAATCTTCTTCTACGCCCGTGATCACCACTCTATCAATCTCTCATCCTCGTCGAGACCTAGATCATGTCCCACCTGTTGTCATGCACACATACAGACACAACAACAGTCGGAAACTCCGGTGAGAACGAATCCAAGTATAAAACATGTATACATGCATATCATGCAGTTTCATACAAATCATCACATAATCAGTAATGATGACACATTAGTGAATATAGATAAAACAATCTGACTCTTACTCTTTAACTCGACTCGTATCTAAGTCTAGGGATCCCGGTGTGAATAAGATGTAACAGGTCTCCCACCTACTATCCCAATCGTGGTGGCGTTACATTTTATTCCTAAACTTCGGTCTGGTCTGTATCGAAATCTACAATCGGAGTGAATCTGATCCGAAGCATCGATATCACCGAACGTTTAGAGAATTGGCGTATCTACCAATGACACTCCTATCTCAGTACATATATATAAATCAATATAAAGTACAAACAGAACAAGTATGTGATTTTGTTGGGAAAACTCAAATTGAATCTCATTTGAGTTGTGTCTTCCCCAAACAACAATGAATTATACCTTTCGTCGCACAATCTCTGTCGATGTCGAAGTCTCGATGTCAAAGTCGCCAATACAAATCTGAAATGGCATCATCAATGTACATTCTATCAAGCTCTAGTACACCTCAATACACATAGGAATCAAGATTTCATTTCAATGCATTTCGACGGCATAACGACGGATTCTCGATATACCGATCAACTCATATAACAATAATCAATAACCATAATCCAAAATCTTCATGAATCACATGTACTATTCTGAAATCTGCACCATCTCAATTCCATACATGCTCAACTTCAAAACATGCTGAACTTAATAAAACATATACCCTTTTGAAGCCCTTGATGCAAGGAATAAGAATCTCCACTTGGTTCACAATTTGGACATGTAATTCTTTCACAATTCAAAATCTCCCACAAAGAAAGCTTGAAGGAACTCTCTCCTTGTTCTCATTCTCAGCTGCTAGAAGTGAAGGAAGAATGACTCATGCTTGAATTATATATATACCATGCCATGTGTCAACTTAAGAAACAAAGGTGGATTTCTCGCATGCAGCACCGCGGGTGCGCTCTCTTTCCACCGCGGGTGCGCTAAGCTCTCGCCACCACTTTTCATTTTTCACAATTCGACGACCGCGGGTGCGGTGTCATGTGGACCGCGGGTGCAGTCTTGGTTCGCACCAAATTCCATAACCTACTGGCCATCAACCGCGGGTGCACTGCTTCTTGGACCGCGGGTGCGGTCTTCCTTGCATTAAAAACTCTAATTTCTCATGTCTTTTCCATGTCTTTCCTACTCCCATCTCACTTATTACCTCTCATTACATGTCATGCATTCTCATATCTTCGAATATCACATTAATGAAAACTAATAAATCTCAAGCCGTACATGTTGAACCTAGTTGAGAGAGAAACTTGTAGTACATGATTTGTACTTTTATACTGACATGTATATTAAATAAAATACATTACGTTTCCGCATTAATATTTTAAAAAAGAAAAAAAAATTTAGTCCCACTTTTCTTAATTGTTATATTTGATATTAATAATGATTAAGATATGAATTAGCGTCCGGTCCCCACACAGGCCCTCACGGAATCTTCCTAGCCTCTCTACCAAGCCACGCACAATCCCTAACCCAAGCCCCATGTGCTGCCTCCCCTTAACCGAGCCATAGGTCCCATGCAAAGCACCCAAACCCTATGATCTTCTAGCCATCCCACACTCAGCCCTTTTGTCTCTGGTCCAGCCCTCGTTTCCCATTAATGTTTTCATGTTCTATCCATTAAACATCCTAAGTTGGCAGCGTACATCATAACAAGTTCATATATACATAAAAACTTTCAAAACTTTAAAAATAGTCGCTGAAACATTTAGCAATTTAAACTCCAATATTTTTCATTCAAAATAAACAAAACATGCATATTATGGAATGAATGAAGCGTCAAGGGAGTTTAGAAGTGTGCCTCTGCATTTTAAAATGATCGAATACGCTATTGTCGGTGAGGGGCGCGATAAGTGATGAACGGGCGACTAAGAACCCTAGCTTTTCCTCCTTGAATTTTTTCAAAAATTGGTGTGTGTTGTGTGTGAAATTTTTGTCTTGTTTAAGCTTCAAAGGAAACCTAGGTTTTTATTTTTATAGATTTTAATTTGCATGTTAATGGTTTTAGGTTTTGGGCCTTCAAGTGTAGGGGCAATTTGACGTACTCAATTTAGTTAAATTGGGCCAAATAACGCTTATATTATTGAAAAATAAAAGTTTATAAAAATTATTTTTCAAAAATAATGCATTTGATATTTTAAAAGTCCCTCGTTTGCTCAAAACCGACTTCCCGAATAAAATTGAGTTTGTTTAATAAAATAATTCGAACTCTGGCACTTTTAGAAAAATTTAATCATTTTGAATCATATTAAGAAGCCTTAAAAATATTTATTTTATCTCCGTCATCTCTAGTCTCTTTTTTCCAGCCTATTATCGAATATTCGAATAAAATCTACAATTTTATGAAATCATATCATATAATCATTTTATCATGCAATCATACTTTTAATCATATAATATGCATCAAATAAGCATTTAAAATCAATTAAATAGAATAATTAAGCCATTTAAATAATTTTCATGTATGTGGCTTACGTAGATTTGTTTTTCGGGCGTTACATTTTTGTACTTCCAGGATGAATAGAATAAGGGGTACTGTGGATTTCTGTCATAATATCAACTCTAAGTGCATCTCCACTAGGAACCCATAGTCGCCCTTGATATTTGACAATGCCCTCTTTGACTAAATATAACATGCAGCCTTTCGATTCATCTCCCTGTCTCCATTTCTGCAGTTGCTCATCATTAGACTGTCTGGCTCGAATTCTATCTCGTAGAGTAGGCTATACTGTTGAAGTAGCGAGATTAAGGGTTTTTCCCCTATCATAGACTTCAAGATCAAACCTTTGATCAGTTTGTAGAGGTTTCTGCACTAATAATTGGGCCAAGACTGTCCATTTTCTACTCAAAGAGTCTGAAACTACACTAGCTATGTCAGGATGATAGCTTATGTCCCCGCCATAGTCCTTTACAAGTTCTAGCCATCTTCTTTTTCTCATGTTCAGCTCTTTTTGGAAGAAGCAATACTTGAGGCTTTTGTGATCCGTAAAGATCTTGGATTTCACACCATATAAGTAGTGTCTCCAAATTTTTAGCCCGAATACGGCTGCTGCAATCTCTAGGTCATGCGTTGGATAATTTTTCTCGTGCGTTTTCAACTGCCTTGACGCATAAACTATGACTCGATAGTGTTGCATGAGAACTTTTCCTAGTCAAAGTTTTGAAGCGTCCGTATATAACACATATTCCCCTTGTTCTGTCGGCATAGCTAGAACTGACGTGGTAATGAGTTCTTGCTTCAACTGATCAAAACTGTTTTGACACTCCGGTCCGCATACAAATTTTGCATTCTTCTTCGTCAAAGATGTCAAGGGTACTGCAATGGTCGAAAAACCCTTGATGAACTTGCGATAATAGCCAGCTAAACCCAAAAAACTGTGAATTTTCATTACACTTGTAGGCACTGGCCACTCTTTAACTTGCGATAATAGCAAGCTAAACCCAAAAAACTGCGAATTTTCATTACACTTGTAGGCACTGGCCACTCTTTAACTAACTCAACCTTAGATGGGTCGACTTCTACTCCTTCTCTCGAAACTATGTGGCCTAAGAATGCCACCCTCTCTTGCTAAAACCTGCACTTGCTGAACTTTACATATAATTTTCGATCTCGTAATATTTGCAAGTTCGTCTTCAAGTGATGATCATGCTCCTCTCGACTCTTGGAATAGATCAAAATATCATCGATTAAGACTGCAATAAACTGATCGAGGTACGACTGAAATACGCTATTCATTAGATCCATGAAGATCACCGGAGCATTAGTCAGTCCAAAAGGCATCACTAAAAACTCATAATGCCCATAACGCGTTCTGAAAGCCGTCTTAGGCACATCCGCCTCTTTTACTCGCAGCTGGTGATATCCAGACCAAAGATCTATCTTTGAAAATACCAAAGCTCCTTGTAGTTGATCAAAAAAATCCTCGATTCGGGGTAATGGATATTTAATATTCACTGTCACCATATTCAGCTCCATATAATTGATACACAGTCTCATACTCTCATCCTTTTTCATCACAAACTGCACTAGAGCGTCCCATGGAGAGAAACTAGGGTGATTAAATCCCTTGTCTAGCAGCTCTTGAATTTCATCATTCAATTCTTTCATCTCGGCAGGTGCTAGGCGATATTGTGCCTTAGAGATCGGCATAGTACCAGGCATCAACTCACTAGCAAATTTCACATCTCTCTCGGGCGGGATGCCAGAAACATCGTCAAGGAACACATCAGGAAAGTCTTTGACAACTTCCACATCTTCAATTGATCGACTGTCAGTGTCAGGTATGGATATAATACTAGAAAGAAAACATTGAAGGCCTCTTCGGATAATCTTCTACGCATGAATGCATGAAATAATGTGTGACATTTGATTATTCTGTGCCACCTCAAAGATGAATGCTTTCCCATTGGGCGGTCTAATAGATACTGATCTCCGCTGAAAATTGATAGTAGCCCCGTTCAGCGTGATACAATCCATGCCCAAAATTATTTTGAACTCGGGCATTGGAAATACAGTAAGGTCTGCTCGAACGACGTTTCTCTGTAATTTGAGCTCCACGTCCTTAACCACGCTTGTGGAGACCATATGTTCGCCCGAAGGAACTGTATCTCTGTATCCTGACTCTATTTGCATTGATAAAGTCCCCAATCGTTTCACGAAGGATTTAGATATGAAAGAATGCGTAGCTCCAGAATCTAGCAAAGCGTAAGTAGCTACGCCCGCTAACAAAATTCTGCTTGTGATAATTTTTTTATTATACTCAAACAAAGCCATTAAATTCAGAAATTCATATCTTCTAGGACCTTCTAGTTTCCCATATTAGCATTTCAGCCCTTTTAATTTTCGAAATTGCCAAATGATCCGTTGAAATTTTTGATAATTTTCAATTTAGTCCAAATGTTGTAGAACTCTTAAAATTCAGCCCATGTCTTGCCATTTAACCCCTCCAAAATTTTCGAATTTATGCAGTTATGTCCTAAGGATTTTCGAATTATGCCTAATTTTCCTCATTAATTTTTGAAAATTGCAAATTAGTCCCTTATATTTTCAATCTTCTATAATTTGATCCCTATAGTTAAAATTTACAAAAAGAATTAATTCCTTAAACCTCATATTTTAAAACATGCAATTCCAAATCATCAAGTTCAATGTATCTCAATTTCAATCTAGCATTAATGCTTATTATCTCCAGTAACAAAGCAATATAAATGCTTAAATAGTCGGAGCACCTGTAATAAGCGTAGTGTCTGGCTTCGCTTGCTCAACATGCATCACATAAGCCCTTCCGGTCGCGGGCTGCTTGTGCTTTGGTCAATCAGCAACCTGAAACGTCCATTACTTTTTAACTTTAAAGTCCTACTAAATTTTTTTTTCTTCTTTAGAAAATTCAAAACCTTTAATTAAAAATAACACAACTTTTCAAAAATCCTAAATGCATAAAAATTCTAAAATTCGTCAACCATCAATATCATACGTTAACATTTAAAAATAATTCATAATTGAACTTCAAAATAAAGCATAATTATCTAATTATAAAATCCTCAAAATCTTTTCGTAAAACTTTAAGTACTAATATGTGCAAATAAACGTCTCTCGAAGGTGTACTGTCGAAATCGATCCACTCAAACGTCAGTGTCTCCATCAAAATCATCCTCGCTTTCAACCATCCAAACCTACTGAGTCTAATTACTCAGCATGTTCTAAACATGAGTAACAAATAATACATATACAAGCACATGCATTAAATTCATATTTTTATTTAAAATAAGCTTGTAATCAAAAGTTATAAAATCGTAAAGCTATCAATCATTATCCTTTTGGGTGAAATTTGATCCTTGAAAGTGACTAGCATTTATCCTCTAGTTGACTGATCAGTCTTAGCTCACCTTGCGCATGAGGATGGGCACTAGGCACCGACGTAAAATGGAAATACGATTGTTGGGCTCCCTATGGGGCCTTCTCCCGTAAACGGGCTCTCTCTGGACCTTCTCCCTCACGATATTCCCAAAAATCATATATTTTATCCTCTTTGCCACTAAACCTTTTAAGGATGGATTCATTTGGGCAAATATTTAAAGTTATTAAGAAACAACTTGTAGTATCATAAAATATTTATTTGGGATCATGAAATTAGGAATTTAAGTTCTGAATTGGCGACAAGAGTACAGTGGTTACTAAGGGACAATTATTTTAGGATCAATTGGACATATGTATTGGCATTATATAGTAAGTTATATTAGGTAAATAATTTATGATTTATGGATGCTAGGTTCTGTGGACTATGATATTTATGGGAATAGATGGAACTGAAGCTCAATAGATCAATTTTTGAGTTCCAATATAGGAAAGATTATTTTTGAGTCAATGATTTACCTTGTGAATATTAAGATTTGATTTTAAGAATGTTAAGTGCATAAATCGGGTACGTAGGACCTCGGAGCATCTTGATTACAATAAATTAAGGAACGATATTTCTATGTTAAAGAATTATAGCACAATATTTTTTTTCCATGATTCATTGATGGAGGAATTTTATTTAGGATTTATCCATAATGATCATGGAATTAGCAAGTATTTTGGAAGGTGGATAAAGGTTTTTCTTCCCTTGGGTGTTAAGATTTTTGTAAATGGAATGTTATTATCTTGAGTTCTGAGGTTAAACATAAGTGTTCGTTATGATGGCGGGATTTAGAATAAAATCATAATGTTAAATGGTGATTCGATAGACTTGAATTGTTTAAGTACTTGGAATGCTTGGGATTTAAGAAGACATATATATATTGACGATGGTGTTAAGGACATTATGTTGGGCATATACATAAATGATATTTTAGTAAGTACCAGTCATTAAGGTATTTTATAATCATGGATACTATAAGATGACTTTGGATTGAAACTAGGTTTGGCAATGAGAGTATATTTTGGGGAAACTGAATAATACGATCAAGACGACTTAAGATAAAATTCGAGCAATTAATTAATATTTTGGAAAATAAAATAACCCAATATAGTTTAAGATTTCTAATTAATAAAGGATGTGGAATTAACTAAAACTTTGAATTCCTGGAGATCAAGAAAATTGGTATAAACGTATAAAAATGGAAGATGACATATCATAGTACGCAGCGAAAGCGTGTTAGAGTGCAAAATTTAAGTCGATCAGATTAAGTATGAGGTAAATGAGAGAGCCTAAGCTTTTCAATAATCAAGACTAAAAAAATTTCGGGGAAGAAATTTTATTTAGGGTGGGGGGAGGATTTTGTAACGTCCAAAACCAACCTACGTAAACCACATGTATCCAAATGAATTAAATTACATAATAGTTTTATTTAATTGATTTTCAATGCGTACTTGATGCATATTATATGATTGCATGATTATATAATTATATGGCATTATTTCATGAAATTGAAGGATTTTACCCGAATATTCGATAATAGGCTGGGAAAGAAGATCAGGGACGACCAAGACTCAATAAATATTTTCAAGGCTTATTAATATGATTAAAAATGATCAATTTTTTCTAAACATGAAAGTGTTCAAATTATTTTACGAGACGATCTCGATTTTACCCGAGAAGCCGATTTTGGGCAAACGAAAAATTTTTAAAATATCAAATGCATTATTTTTGAAAATTTATTTTATAAACTTTTATTTTCAATTAAATAGGTGTTATTGGGCCCAATTTACCTAGGATAAGTAGGACCAATTGCTCCTAAACTTGAAAGCCCAAAACCCAAGCCCTTATCATGCAAATTAAATCTGTAAAAAATACAAAGCTAGGTCTTTTTGAGACACCTATCAGCCAAAATCTTCACACACCACACACACTAAAATTCAAAATTTTCAAGGAGGAAAAATTTAGGGTTCTTCGTCGCCCGTTCGTCCCTCTTCGTACCCCTCGCCGACGATCGTATATTCGAGCATTTTAAAACGCACAGACACGTTTTCTAAACCCTTTGTCACATCATTCAAATCATATCATATATGTTTTAATTATTTTTGCATGAAAAAAGTATTTATGTTCGATGGTTTAACGATAGTGATGATTATTTTCAAAAGATTTGACGTTTTTACGCTTGTTTCTTAAAAGCTATGATTTCCAACGAGTACGCTGCCAACGTAGAATATTTAATGAATGAAACGTGGACGATTTATGGTAGAACGAAGGCTAGAACCGAGAATGGATAGGGTGAAGAGACCTAGGGTTTCGAACTGTTCCCACGTGAATTAAGTGAGCGGCTCGGTGCATGGATTAGAGCGGCTCAGCTAGGTCTCGACAGGGGGTTGTGCTGGATATGGTCAAGGGTTGTAAAGAGTCCTAGAATGGCTAGGACTCTAGTACAGCGGCATAGGGAAAAGTCCACGTGAACTAGGACTCTTCCCAATGCACGTAGGGGAAGCTTCGGGAAAGAGTGTGGCTCAGTTGGGGCTGGCCGTGCTGGTCTAGTAGGGTCTAGGAAGGATGGTCTAGGGTCGGGTCGTGGGCTGGTGATTGGTGGCTCGACCAAAGCTTGAGCAAAGCGCGCGACTTTTTTTCGTGAGTAGGAGCGCTTTGCTTGGGCTAGGGGCTGGTCAGCTGGGTTAGGTTAGGTCGTAGAGGGTCCAGGGGGCTTGAGTGAGGGCCTGGTTCATGATGGTCTCGGGGTGGCTCGGTGAAATCGAGTCGTGGCTCAAGGAAGTTAGGCAAGGGTTCGAATTGGGCGGTAAAAAAGAAAAGTGTCGAACCATGGTCCCAGGGGGACGAGTCATGGTTCACGAGGGTATTTTAGATATAAAAAGTCCATGTTTAAAATGTGAAAATAAAATATTAAAGTTTGAATTAATTCAGGAATTAAACGCTTCACGAATTAGTAATTTATGAATTTAATCAAAATCCTCTAATTCACGTCAAATAAATATTTCTAAAATTTAATTCAAGTTTAAATAATTATTTGGGATTGTTTAAAGTCAATAAAAGTAAGAAAAAGTCAAAAATCGAGAAATTTTATAGTCTAGGTGCAGAACGGTCATTTTAAACCTGGATAGTATGAAAAGTCTTGGCAGCGTTCTGAAGGGTCATAATGCATGATAAATTATATAAAATGATGATTTTGTTGAAAATATGATATTTTATGATTTATGGTAAATTTGTGCTATTTTTACTCTTAAAATGCTATTTTTGAAAGCCATTATATTTTATGATTTAAAAAAAATATTTTGAAGGTTGTCAATTGACTGTGACAAAGATATTAGAAGATATGTGGGAGATCCGTTTTAAGAAGGAACAGTGAACATACAATTTTATGGGGATATCGTGAGGGAAAGGCCCCAAATAGAGCCCATTCACGGGACAAGGTCCAGAGGGAGCCCGACGATCGTATTTCCATATTTTACGGCGGTGCCTAGTGCCCGTCCCCATGCGCTATGGTGTGCTAAGACTGATCTGTCGACCAGAGGATAAAAGGCTAGTCAGTTTCAAGGATCAAACTTCACCGTAAATGATAAATGATGAAAGTTTACTATTTTATGATTTTACGATTTATGGTTTATTTATGCTTAAAATTATTTTAAATAAAAGTATAATTTTACTTCATGTGCTAGTATATGTATTACTATTTACTCATATTTAGAACGTGTTGAGTCAATAGACTAACTAGGTTTGAATGCTACAGGTGATGATGATATTGAGGGAGGCGCTGACGCTTTAGTGAATCGAGTACGGCAGTACACTCCTAAGGGACTTTATTTTTTGCACTAGAATGATGGGCCAAGTTTAAAGATTTTTGTTAAAAATTTTATTAGAGATTTTATGCATTATTTTGAAGTTAATTTTTATCATGTTAAAAGTAGAAGTTGAATTTTGGTAATTGACGATCTTAGGGATTTTATGCACTTGAGATTTAAAGTGAAAAATTATTTTGATTTATGAAAATGTTAAGTTATTTTCATTGTTGATTTTAGAATTACTTGATATAAAAAAATAATTTTAGTTTAATTTTAAAGTAAAAAGTAAGGGTCGTTTCACAGCCTTATGCCCCTTTTCTCCGCACCTAAAACACTTGTAGGTGCCCCACATGCACTTGTCTTAGTGATGGCGATTACACTCTTTGCAGTATGGTTTCTCATCAGTCTTCGGGACGGCTTCTTTCTGTGGCTGTCCTAGTGGTTTATGTTGTCTTGGCCGCTTCGGTGTTCCCGTAAACGGCTTCTTGTTCTGCTAACTTGATTGCTAGGCACGGTTCCTCTTGTGCAGCATCTCCCAGTCAATGTCCTTCAGATACTGCTCGGCTCTAAAGACTTTAGCAAAAGCAGCAGTATATTAAATAGGATCAGTCAGCATCACATCTCGACGGATCATCCGCCTCAAACCGTCCAAGAAATGTTTCTCCACAGCATCATTTGAAATCAAGGGCACAAAATGACAGTCCCAATAAAACTTCTGAACAAACACAGCAACAGACGAATCCCCCTGGCGGAGACTCATAAACTCTCCCTCCAACCTCGAATGAACGTCAGTAGTGTAATACTTAACATAGAATACCCTCTTGAAGCCCTCTCAAATAAAAGTCGTCAGATTCACTCCTAGCTCAGCTCCCTCCCACCATAAGGAAACGTCGCCTTTCAGCAAATAAATGGTGCAACGAACTCGGTCAGCGTCCGACATATCCATATACTAAAAATCAACTCCAGAGACCTAATTCATCCCTCAGTCACGAATGGATCAGTAGTGCCAGAAAAGTCCTTGGGATCCATCCTCCTAAAACGCTCATAAACAGCCTCTGGTCGGACCCTCGCAGCATTCCCAACATGCTGCTCTAGTAAATTAAGTCATACAGGCTAGCACACGAAAACTAGCATGCTAATTAAGTGGAGGCGGTAGAATCTCCTCCTCCTGCCTATCCTCACTATCTCTGCGAAGAACTCGTCTAGGAGGCATCTCTGTACATGTCGTCCAAACCACGTAACCAACATACATTTAAATTTATAATTACGTCTATCTTCTTAATTCATGTATCATATAAGCATTTAAAACTTATAATATAAATATTAAAGCAGTAAAACTCACAGACTTGAGCTGTGGACTAGTTGAGCTTATCGGAGTGGCAGTAACACAACACTTTCGGGATCCTTAGCTCTGATACCAACCGAAACGTTCACTACTTTTCAACTTTAAAATCCTACTAAAATTTATTTTTTCTTCCTTTTTAAAAAATTCTGAACCTTCATGCCAACGTAACTAAACATTTAAAAATCTTAAATGCATATAAAAATCATAAATCGTCAACTACCAAAATCATACGTCAGCTTTAAAAATAATTCAAAATTAAACCTCCAAATAAAGCATAAATCTCTAAATAGAAAATTCTCAAAATCTTTTCGTAAAACATTAAATACTAATTAAGTGCGGAAATAAATGTCCCTTGGGAGTGTACTGCCGGACTCGATCCACTCAAACATTAGCACCTCTCTCAAAATCATTCTCATCTGTAACCATCCAAACCTAGTGAGTCTAATGACTCAGCAATTTCTAACCATGAGTAACAGATAACATATTCAGGAACATGCATAAAAATTATACTTCTATTTAAAATAGCTATCATAAATTTGTAAGTATAATTAAATCATAAATCATTAAATCGTAAAGCTTTTTATCATCATATATCATTTTTGGGTGAAGTTTGATCCTTGAAAGTTACTAGCTGTAACTGTATTATCATGGGTTGGAGTCTTAATTTCGGAGTTTGAAAAACTGAGCGTGAAAAGGGTGAACAACTGATAAAGAAGACTAAATAAATCGTAAACTAACAGTTGCCCTAACTGAAGATTAGTGCGTATTTAAGGCAACTGAATCAAGCTAACTGAATTACATAGTCAACTGGATGATCAGTTGGAAACTAATCAGTTGAATTATAATCAGTTGAGATCAATCAGTTAATCCTATCGGCTTTGTCAACTGATAAATCAGTTTGACACGTCATCAGTTAAGGAACGTAGCTATCAACCAACAATTGTACAAGAGCAGACTGCAACGCATAGTGGAAACTTCGCATATCAGAAAAACTACAGTGTACGATTTTCAAAAGAATGTTGACGTGGCTATACAACGGATATAAAGTTTCAAATTGATTTATTGTTACCATTGAAATCAAGCCTATAAATAGCCGAGAAGATCAGCTGATCAAGAACAATCAACAATTGAGAGAAATCTGTAATCCAGAAATCAAGCAATCAGTTTTCAAGCAAAAACTCAGTGTTCTAAATCTCTCAAAAGCTCATGCTTAATATATATATTTATAAGATTCAAGGCTATACCTCGAGCTTAAAAGCACAAACTGACTACTGTATTATTTGATCTTGCAGAGATCAGTTGTTGTGGGGACCCGGACGCTAATCATACTCTTAATCATTATTAGGACAATTTAATCAATTATAATAAACTGGGTCTAATTTTTTTTTTTTAAATACGGAATGTAATGGGATTCAATCTAATATACATATCAGTATTAAAGTACGAGTCTTGTACTATATATACAATCATTCAACTAAGGTATAACAACTAAATGTCAAGTGTCCAAACCCTATTTCTAATCCAAGTCCGTAGTCTCCACTCTAATCACGATCTATCTTCATCTCCTCGACCCTGAACCTGTCCCACCTGTTGTCATGCACACATAAAAACACGACAACAGCAGGATTACTCCGGTGAGAATAAAATCCCAGTATAAATCAATGAAACATGCAATCATATAAACAATGTAAAAGCATGTAACAAATATCAGTAACATGTATCAAATCTGAAACATAATCAATATGAAATCGTAAATCATACTCGTGACTCCACGGCTCAGACTAGACTCAATCCTAATCTAGGGATCCCGGTTTCCAGATGTTGGCATTCCTATATCGAACATCAGTAATAGAAGAAACTCCAATTCTATCCACTTCGATATAACCAAACATCCGGTGTCTTGACCTACCCATCACAGACTGTGGCACAATCGCCAATTCACTATCTTATGACAACGTGCAATGTGCCAGTGACGATTCCATCACTATCGGCACTTATGTCACAAGATCACTCGTCTAATACTCGTCTAATACATGCTTTTATAAATCAATAGAACAAGCATATCAATTCAAATCAATGTAAATAATAGCAAGAAGTATGTGATTTAGGGAAACTCAAGTATATCCTGCTCGAGTCGATCTCCCAATACCACATTGACTTATACCTTTCTTTTATTGCAGTTCGGACGTCGTTCCTGTCTGGAGTTCAAAATCTGTCAACCCTCACTCTGGCAAGGACAATATCAATAATACCATATCAATATACCGTTCAAATCAATACCAATCTGATTAATCTGGACTTAATTCAAAATCAACGGCATAATGGCACAATCCCGATATCCCGGTCAATACGATCTCAACAGATATTAATTACAATCCATAACCAATATCCAATACAACCGGTAATCAATCAACAATCCAAATCTGTCCAATATCAATCGATATATTCTGAAAAATCATAACAATTGCATAATCAATCTGTTTCTTAATCTGACTGCAATTCTACGATGTCTAATATATCAAGAACATCATATATTAATCATATTCAATTCTGACAATAGCAAAATTCCAGAACATATAAAAACGTAACAAAACTTACGTCCAATCGTAGCCTGCGTCGATAGAAACACAGTACTGAAGTCGGATTGAAAATCAGACGGGCGGATTTCTCGCAAATTGAATTATAGTATCAAGAATCTAAACTTCCCTCTGAATTCTCGTTTCTCCCTTTTTCTTTATTCTCAGGAGAATAACGTTTTTTTATATATATATATTGCATGATTTGGTACAAGTGGCTGGTTCTTCATAACACACGTCTCACCGCGGGTGCGCTACACATTGGACCGCAGGTGCGCTGAGCATACTGTATCTCTTCCAAAATTTCAGAAAAACGACCGCGGGTGCGCTGGCTATTTTACCGCGGGTGTGCTGCCCTCACTGTCCCAACACCGCGGGTGCGGTAGCATTTAAAGCGCGGGTGCACTGGTTTTTCTACTCCAACACTATACTTTGCAACTAAACTCAAATTGAAATGTCGTTTCTCCGTGTCTGTTCTTCCATTCCCTTATTCATAATACATAGTAAACTCAAAAGTATCAAACTAAAATCTCGGGCATTACATTTCTCCCCCTCTTAGATATGAGTTCGTCCTCGAACTCGCAAGCAATCAATCAAAGCGTGTAAAAGAAGCAATATAATCAAAAGCTGAATAAATACTCACATCATGGAAATAACTCGGGATATCTTTGTCTCATCTCTAATTCTGTCTCCCAAGTTGCTTCTTCGATGCCATGACGAGTCCATTGGACTTTCACAAGAGGAATAGCCTTCGTTCTGAGTTGTTTTTCCTTACGATCAATAATCTGGATCGGTTTTTCAACATAACTTAGACTTTCATCAAGTTTCGTCTCGTCTGGTCGAATAAGGTGAAAATCATCAGGGAGATACTTTCGCAGCATAGATACATGAAAGACGTCATGTATCCCCAATAATGAAGGCGGTAATGCAAGTCGATAGGCACGATCTCCTATCTTCTCGAGAATCTCATATGGACCAACGTATCGTGGAGACAACTTTCCTTTCTTGCCAAATCTGACCACTACTCTGAAAGGTGAAATCTTCAAAAATACTCTGTCTCCTGCCTCGAATACCAACGGTCTACGTCAAATATTGGCATATTTGGCTTGTCTGTCCTGTGCTGCCTTCATTCTTTTCTGAATCAGCTTCACTTTTTCAGTCATATTTCTGATCATATCAGGTCCAATCTCAGGAAGTTCAGACATATCGTTCCAATACAAAGGGGATCGACACTTCTTTCCGTACAATGCCTCAAATGGTGCCATCTCAATACTCGTTTGATAGCTATTGTTGTACGAAAACTCACAAAGAGGCAATGCATCTTGCCAATTAGTGCTAAAATCAAGCACTACAGCTCTCAGCATATCTTCCAATGTGTGAATCATCCGCTCTGACTGTCCGTCAGTCTGTGGATGATATGCGGTACTCAGATGTAACTTCGTACCTAGAGCCTGCTGTAAACTCTGCCAGAAGTGCGAAGTAAACCGCAGATCCCGGTCTGAAACAATCGACTTCGGCACTCCGTGCAATCTGACCACCTCTCGGATATAAATATCGGTCATTTGGTCATATCTGTATGTCATTTTTTATGGAATAAAGCAGGCAGATTTGGTCAATCGATCGATCACGGCCCAAATCGCATCACAACCTCTGGAGGATCTCGGTAACTGCGTCACAAAATCCATGGAAATTTGGTCCCATTTCCATTCAGGAATGGACAAACTCTGCAGTAATCCTCCTGATTTCTTCCTTTCAGTTTTCACCTGTTGGCAATTCAGACACTTGGCTACCAATTCAGTAATATCATATTTCATCTGTTTCCACCAATACTGTGTCTTCAATTCATTATACATTTTCCTGCCACCAGGATGAATGCTAAAACGACTGCTGTGCGCTTCTGTCAGTATCTGTTGTCTCAAATCTGAAACGTTTGGCACAACCATACGATTATTCACATCCAAAACACAGTCACGAACCTGATATTCTGAGTGATGTCCAGCTCTGACTATAGCAATCAAATTCTGCACATTCTGATCAACTTTATGTGCCTCTTTGATTCTCAATATCAGTTCTGGTTCAGCTCGAATCGCACATAATCTCAGAGGCTGACAATCTGTTTCAAAGGCTAATCCAGACAAACAGCAATCTTTTATCAAATTGGAAACACAGATCGTCGACAAGGATAAAGAACATACCTTTTGACTTAGTGCATCAGCTGCTGCGTTGGATTTTCTAGGATAATACTTGATTTCACAATCGAAATCCTTCAATAAATCGAGACATCTTCGTTGCCTTATATTCAGCTCGGACTGTGAAAACAGATACTTTAGGCTCTTGTGATCAGAATAAATCTCAAACTTTTCACCGTACAGATAATGTCGCCATATCTTCAAAGCAAAGACAATGGCCGCCAATTCAATATAATGAATTGGGTAACGAGTCTCATGTGGTTTCGGCTGTCTCGAGGCGTAGCAAATGACATGCCCCCGCTGCATTAGTATACACCCCAATCCTCGATGAGATGCATCACAGTCAACTACAAAATCACCAGTACCTGATGGGATAGTCAATATCGGTGCACTGGTCAGTCTTTTCTTCAATTCAAGAAAGCTGGTCTCACATTCTTCAGACCATACAAACGGAGCATTCTTCTGAGTCAACTGCATAATCGGCTTGGCAATACTCGAGAAATCTTTAATAAATCGACGATAATATCCTGCCAAACCCATAAAACTGCGAATCTCGGGCACTGATGTCAGTCTCGGCCAAGAAATCACTGCCTCAACCTTACTGGGATCAACTGATATACCGTTTCCGGATATAATATGCCCCAGAAATACAACCTGTCTCAACCAAAACTCACATTTCGACAGTTTAGCATACAATTTCTCAGCCCTTAGAATTTTCAACACAGTTCTCAGATGACTAGCATGCTCAATCATATTCTTTGAATAAATCAGAATATCATCAATAAAAATGATCACAAACTCGTCAAGATACCTCTAAAAGACACGGTTCATTAATCCCATAAATACAGCCGGTGCATTCGTCAACCCAAACGTCATGACAATAAACTCATAATGTCCATACCTGGTTCTGAATGCAGCCTTCGAGATATCAGAATCCCTGACTCTCAGCTGATGGTAACCAAATCTCATATCGATCTTGGAAAATACAGATCAACCCTGCAACTGATCAAACAAATCATCAATGCGAGGCAAGGGATATTTATTCTTTACCGTTGCTTCGTTCAGTTGCCGGTTGTCGATGCAGAGTCTCATTGAACCGTCTTTCTTTTTCACAAATAGTACTGGATCACCCCAAGGAGAAACACTCGGTCTGATGTACCCCTTGGCCAATAAATCCTCCAACTGATCTTTCAACTCTTTCAATTCTATCGATGCCATTCTGTACGGAGCCTTCGAAATCGGAACTGTACCTGGCATCAACTCAATACTGAAGTCTATCTCTCGCATCGGAGGCAATCCAGGAATCTCATCTGGGAAGACATCAGCAAACTCACTCACCACTGGCAAATCCGCCAATGATGGACTCGATTTCAGTAGATCAACTGAATAGACAAGGAATCCCTCCACTCCTTTCTGTAACAATTGAGTCATGGACAATACGGATATCAAAGGAATTCTAGATCGAGAACCCTTACCGTGGAATTTCCATTCATCAGCCATCTCAGGTCTGAATCTCACAATCTTGTGGAAAAAATCGACAGTAGCTCTGTACTTTGTCAACATATCGATACCGATAATACAGTCAAAATCAGACAACCCAAGCACAATACAATCTATCTCAATCTCATGCCCATCGTACTGTAGCATACAATGTTTAACAGACTTCATTGATATCAAACCTGTCCCAAACGGAGAAGAGACAGACACTACAGCAGATAACGACTCAATAGGCAATGCATGACTCAATGCAAATCGCTCAGATATAAATGTATGCGATGCACCAGTATCAATCAATACATATGCAGGATAACCAGAAATAAAACAGTTACCTGCAACAATATCGTCAGGTGCATCCTGAGCCTGCTCTTCTATCAAAGCAAATACCCGGGCCTGCTGTCTACGAGGATGGCTCACTGTCTGGCTACCTCCTGGCCTTTGTTGTGACTGAGATGGTGCTGGCTGGAATGAATGCATAGCGGCTGATTGTCTGTCAGACTGTGCCACTGATCCAGATGATTCGGCACCCTGTGATCTTTGAGTATCCCTCTGTGGGCAGACTCTAGCAAAGTGTCACTGCTGTCTGCAGATACGGCAACTGCCGAACACTCCTCGACACTGCTTTGTGGAATGCTTCCCTCCACAAGTGCTGCAATAAGGTCCTGTATAGCTTTGGCTCTGTCGAGGACTCCCAGAGCTAGAAGAACTACTTCCTGACTTCTTGAATTGCTTCCCTCTAGCTTTCAAGAAGTCCTTCTTTCCGCCACTACTGCTGCCACTTTCAAACCGAGGAGGTGGTTGCTGTGGTCTCAGCGCTGGAGGCACAAACGAAGCTCCCTTCTGTCTCATCAGACCGGCTTCAGCTCCCTTGGCCCTGTTCAAAGCATCAGTAAAATTGTTCGGTCTCCCAGTATTCACCAAGGTAAAGATCTCCGGGTTCAGGCCATTAATGAACTGATCAGCAATGGCTTCGTCATTCTCGGCCACATGTGGAGCAAATCGTAGCAGTGTAGAGAACTTGGCCACATATTCTTCGATATTCAGCTAGCCCTGTCTCAAGTTTGCAAATTCTGCTTCCTTATCCTTCCTGTACGACACTGGAAAGAATCTCTGATAAAATTCAGTTCTAAAGACATTCCAGGTAATAGTCGTACCTCGATGCTCCAAGGCCCGTTTTGTTGTGATCCACCAGTTCTTTGCCACATCATGCAACTGGTGCCCTATCAGTTTCACTCTCCGCTCATCTGTGTAATCCAAGGATTCGAACAGCATCTCAATATCATCCAGCTACACAATCCACTGCTATCTCAGTACCTTTCAGTGTAGGTGGATGGAATGACTGAAATCTCTTCAGCAATGTCTCCATCGGTGTTGCTGTCACATCCATTGGAGGATTCGAAGTACTGCCCTGTTCCGGTACTCTTCAGGGAGGCATATCTGATTATCACAAAGGTTAACAACCAAATATAACAAATCTGTTTCAGTCCTCCTCCGATCATCTTACTGCTGATCTAGAATCGGCTCTGATTCATTCTCAATAACACATGTTTTCAAGTCAAGTCCGATAAACAGATAAACATGCATTATAAAGCAGTAAATCATGCTAGCAATCAAAAGCAGGAAAGAAAACACATTCTACCCCGCTCACTAGCTCCTATCTCAGTCTAAAGGATCTATCGCTCTGATACCACCTATTGTGGGGACCCGGACGCTAATCATACTCTTAATCATTATTAGGACAATTTAATCAATTATAATAAACATGGTCTAAATTTTTTTTCTAAAATGCGGAATGTAATGGGATTCAATCTAATATACATATCAGTATTAAAGTACGAGTCTTGTACTATATATACAATCATTCAACTAAGGTTTAACAACTAAATGTCAAGTATCCAAACCCTATCTCTAATCCAAGTCCGTAGTCTCCACTCTAATCACGATCTATCTTCATCTCCTCGACCCTGAACCTGTCCCACCTGTTTTCATGCACACATACAAACACCACAACAGCCGGATTACTCCGGTGAGAATAAAATCCCAGTATAAATCAATGAAACATGCAATCATATAAACAATGTAAAAGCATGTAACAAATATCAGTAACCTGTATCAAATCTGAAACATAATCGATATGAAATCGTAAATCATACTCGTGACTCCACGGCTCAGACTAGACTCAATCCTAATCTAGGGATCCCGGTTTCCAGATGTTGGCATTCCTATATCGAACATCAGTAATAGAAGAAACTCCAATTCTATCCACTTCGATATAACCAAACATCCGGTGTCTTGACCTACCCATCACAGACTGTGGCACAATCGCCAATTCACTATCTTATGACAACGTGCAATGTGCCAGTGACGATTCCATCACTATCGGCACTTATGTCACAAGATCACTCGTCTAATACTCGTCTAATACATGCTTTTATAAATCAATAGAACAAGCATATCAATTCAAATCAATGTAAATAATAGCAAGAAGTATGTGATTTAGGGAAACTCAAGTATATCCTGCTCGAGTCGATCTCCCAATACCACATTGACTTATACCTTTCTTTTATTGCAGTTCGGACGTCGTTCCTGTCTGGAGTTCAAAATCTGTCAACCCTCACTCTGGCAAGGACAATATCAATAATACCATATCAATATACCGTTCAAATCAATACCAATCTGATTAATCTGGACTTAATTCAAAATCAACGGCATAATGGCACAATCCCGATATCCCGGTCAATACGATCTCAACAGATATTAATTACAATCCATAACCAATATCCAATACAACCGGTAATCAATCAACAATCCAAATCTGTCCAATATCAATCGATATATTCTGAAAAATCATAACAATTGCATAATCAATCTGTTTCTTAATCTGACTGCAATTCTACGATGTCTAATATATCAAGAACATCATATATTAATCATATTCAATTCTGACAATAGCAAAATTCCAGAACATATCAAAACGTAACAAAACTTACGTCCAATCGTAGCCTGCGTCGATAGAAACATAGTACTGAAGTCGGATTGAAAATCAGACGGGCGGATTTCTCGCAAATTGAATTATAGTATCAAGAATCTAAACTTCCCTCTGAATTCTCGTTTCTCCCTTTTTCTTTATTCTCAGGAGAATAACGTTTTTTTATATATATATATTGCATGATTTGGTACAAGTGGCTGGTTCTTCATAACACACGTCTCACCGCGGGTGCGCTACACATTGGACCGCAGGTGCGCTGAGCATACTGTATCTCTTCCAAAATTTCAGAAAAACGACCGCGGGTGCGCTGGCTATTTTACCGCGGGTGTGCTGCCCTCACTGTCCCAACACCGCGGGTGCGGTAGCATTTAAAGCGCGGGTGCACTGGTTTTTCTACTCCAACACTATACTTTGCAACTAAACTCAAATTGAAATGTCGTTTCTCCGTGTCTGTTCTTCCATTCCCTTATTCATAATACATAGTAAACTCAAAAGTATCAAACTAAAATCTCGGGCATTACATTTCTCCCCCTCTTAGATATGAGTTCGTCCTCGAACTCGCAAGCAATCAATCAAAGCGTGTAAAAGAAGCAATATAATCAAAAGCTGAATAAATACTCACATCATGGAAATAACTCGGGATATCTTTGTCTCATCTCTAATTCTGTCTCCCAAGTTGCTTCTTCGATGCCATGACGAGTCCATTGGACTTTCACAAGAGGAATAGCCTTCGTTCTGAGTTGTTTTTCCTTACGATCAATAATCTGGATCGGTTTTTCAACATAACTTAGACTTTCATCAAGTTTCGTCTCGTCTGGTCGAATAAGGTGAAAATCATCAGGGAGATACTTTCGCAGCATAGATACATGAAAGACGTCATGTATCCCCAATAATGAAGGCGGTAATGCAAGTCGATAGGCACGATCTCCTATCTTCTCGAGAATCTCATATGGACCAACGTATCGTGGAGACAACTTTCCTTTCTTGCCAAATCTGACCACTACTCTGAAAGGTGAAATCTTCAAAAATACTCTGTCTCCTGCCTCGAATACCAACGGTCTACGTCAAATATTGGCATATTTGGCTTGTCTGTCCTGTGCTGCCTTCATTCTTTTCTGAATCAGCTTCACTTTTTCAGTCATATTTCTGATCATATCAGGTCCAATCTCAGGAAGTTCAGACATATCGTTCCAATACAAAGGGGATCGACACTTCTTTCCGTACAATGCCTCAAATGGTGCCATCTCAATACTCGTTTGATAGCTATTGTTGTACGAAAACTCACAAAGAGGCAATGCATCTTGCCAATTAGTGCTAAAATCAAGCACTACAGCTCTCAGCATATCTTCCAATGTGTGAATCATCCGCTCTGACTGTCCGTCAGTCTGTGGATGATATGCGGTACTCAGATGTAACTTCGTACCTAGAGCCTGCTGTAAACTCTGCCAGAAGTGCGAAGTAAACCGCAGATCCCGGTCTGAAACAATCGACTTCGGCACTCCGTGCAATCTGACCACCTCTCGGATATAAATATCGGTCATTTGGTCATATCTGTATGTCATTTTTTATGGAATAAAGCAGGCAGATTTGGTCAATCGATCGATCACGGCCCAAATCGCATCACAACCTCTGGAGGATCTCGGTAACTGCGTCACAAAATCCATGGAAATTTGGTCCCATTTCCATTCAGGAATGGACAAACTCTGCAGTAATCCTCCTGATTTCTTCCTTTCAGTTTTCACCTGTTGGCAATTCAGACACTTGGCTACCAATTCAGTAATATCATATTTCATCTGTTTCCACCAATACTGTGTCTTCAATTCATTATACATTTTCCTGCCACCAGGATGAATGCTAAAACGACTGCTGTGCGCTTCTGTCAGTATCTGTTGTCTCAAATCTGAAACGTTTGGCACAACCATACGATTATTCACATCCAAAACACAGTCACGAACCTGATATTCTGAGTGATGTCCAGCTCTGACTATAGCAATCAAATTCTGCACATTCTGATCAACTTTATGTGCCTCTTTGATTCTCAATATCAGTTCTGGTTCAGCTCGAATCGCACATAATCTCAGAGGCTGACAATCTGTTTCAAAGGCTAATCCAGACAAACAGCAATCTTTTATCAAATTGGAAACACAGATCGTCGACAAGGATAAAGAACATACCTTTTGACTTAGTGCATCAGCTGCTGCGTTGGATTTTCTAGGATAATACTTGATTTCACAATCGAAATCCTTCAATAAATCGAGACATCTTCGTTGCCTTATATTCAGCTCGGACTGTGAAAACAGATACTTTAGGCTCTTGTGATCAGAATAAATCTCAAACTTTTCACCGTACAGATAATGTCGCCATATCTTCAAAGCAAAGACAATGGCCGCCAATTCAATATAATGAATTGGGTAACGAGTCTCATGTGGTTTCGGCTGTCTCGAGGCGTAGCAAATGACATGCCCCCGCTGCATTAGTATACACCCCAATCCTCGATGAGATGCATCACAGTCAACTACAAAATCACCAGTACCTGATGGGATAGTCAATATCGGTGCACTGGTCAGTCTTTTCTTCAATTCAAGAAAGCTGGTCTCACATTCTTCAGACCATACAAACGGAGCATTCTTCTGAGTCAACTGCATAATCGGCTTGGCAATACTCGAGAAATCTTTAATAAATCGACGATAATATCCTGCCAAACCCATAAAACTGCGAATCTCGGGCACTGATGTCAGTCTCGGCCAAGAAATCACTGCCTCAACCTTACTGGGATCAACTGATATACCGTTTCCGGATATAATATGCCCCAGAAATACAACCTGTCTCAACCAAAACTCGCATTTCGACAGTTTAGCATACAATTTCTCAGCCCTTAGAATTTTCAACACAGTTCTCAGATGACCAGCATGCTCAATCATATTCTTTGAATAAATCAGAATATCATCAATAAAAATGATCACAAACTCGTCAAGATACCTCTAAAAGACACGGTTCATTAATCCCATAAATACAGCCGGTGCATTCGTCAACCCAAACGTCATGACAATAAACTCATAATGTCCATACCTGGTTCTGAATGCAGCCTTCGAGATATCAGAATCCCTGACTCTCAGCTGATGGTAACCAAATCTCATATCGATCTTGGAAAATACAGATCAACCCTGCAACTGATCAAACAAATCATCAATGCGAGGCAAGGGATATTTATTCTTTACCATTGCTTCGTTCAGTTGCCGGTTGTCGATGCAGAGTCTCATTGAACCGTCTTTCTTTTTCACAAATAGTACTGGATCACCCCAAGGAGAAACACTCGGTCTGATGTACCCCTTGGCCAATAAATCCTCCAACTGATCTTTCAACTCTTTCAATTCTATCGATGCCATTCTGTACGGAGCCTTCGAAATCGGAACTGTACCTGGCATCAACTCAATACTGAAGTCTATCTCTCGCATCGGAGGCAATCCAGGAATCTCATCTGGGAAGACATCAGCAAACTCACTCACCACTGGCAAATCCGCCAATGATGGACTCGATTTCAGTAGATCAACTGAATAGACAAGGAATCCCTCCACTCCTTTCTGTAACAATTGAGTCATGGACAATACGGATATCAAAGGAATTCTAGATCGAGAACCCTTACCGTGGAATTTCCATTCATCAGCCATCTCAGGTCTGAATCTCACAATCTTGTGGAAAAAATCGACAGTAGCTCTGTACTTTGTCAACATATCGATACCGATAATACAGTCAAAATCAGACAACCCAAGCACAATACAATCTATCTCAATCTCATGCCCATCGTACTGTAGCATACAATGTTTAACAGACTTCATTGATATCAAACCTGTCCCAAACGGAGAAGAGACAGACACTACAGCAGATAACGACTCAATAGGCAATGCATGACTCAATGCAAATCGCTCAGATATAAATGTATGCGATGCACCAGTATCAATCAATACATATGCAGGATAACCAGAAATAAAACAGTTACCTGCAACAATATCGTCAGGTGCATCCTGAGCCTGCTCTTCTATCAAAGCAAATACCCGGGCCTGCTGTCTACGAGGATGGCTCACTGTCTGGCTACCTCCTGGCCTTTGTTGTGACTGAGATGGTGCTGGCTGGAATGAATGCATAGCGGCTGATTGTCTGTCAGACTGTGCCACTGATCCAGATGATTCGGCACCCTGTGATCTTTGAGTATCCCTCTGTGGGCAGACTCTAGCAAAGTGTCACTGCTGTCTGCAGATACGGCAACTGCCGAACACTCCTCGACACTGCTTTGTGGAATGCTTCCCTCCACAAGTGCTGCAATAAGGTCCTGTATAGCTTTGGCTCTGTCGAGGACTCCCAGAGCTAGAAGAACTACTTCCTGACTTCTTGAATTGCTTCCCTCTAGCTTTCAAGAAGTCCTTCTTTCCGCCACTACTGCTGCCACTTTCAAACCGAGGAGGTGGTTGCTGTGGTCTCAGCGCTGGAGGCACAAACGAAGCTCCCTTCTGTCTCATCAGACCGGCTTCAGCTCCCTTGGCCCTGTTCAAAGCATCAGTAAAATTGTTCGGTCTCCCAGTATTCACCAAGGTAAAGATCTCCGGGTTCAGGCCATTAATGAACTGATCAGCAATGGCTTCGTCATTCTCGGCCACATGTGGAGCAAATCGTAGCAGTGTAGAGAACTTGGCCACATATTCTTCGATATTCAGCTAGCCCTGTCTCAAGTTTGCAAATTCTGCTTCCTTATCCTTCCTGTACGACACTGGAAAGAATCTCTGATAAAATTCAGTTCTAAAGACATTCCAGGTAATAGTCGTACCTCGATGCTCCAAGGCCCGTTTTGTTGTGATCCACCAGTTCTTTGCCACATCATGCAACTGGTGCCCTATCAGTTTCACTCTCCGCTCATCTGTGTAATCCAAGGATTCGAACAGCATCTCAATATCATCCAGCTACACAATCCACTGCTATCTCAGTACCTTTCAGTGTAGGTGGATGGAATGACTGAAATCTCTTCAGCAATGTCTCCATCGGTGTTGCTGTCACATCCATTGGAGGATTCGAAGTACTGCCCTGTTCCGGTACTCTTCAGGGAGGCATATCTGATTATCACAAAGGTTAACAACCAAATATAACAAATCTGTTTCAGTCCTCCTCCGATCATCTTACTGCTGATCTAGAATCGGCTCTGATTCATTCTCAATAACACATGTTTTCAAGTCAAGTCCGATAAACAGATAAACATGCATTATAAAGCAGTAAATCATGCTAGCAATCAAAAGCAGGAAAGAAAACACATTCTACCCCGCTCACTAGCTCCTATCTCAGTCTAAAGGATCTATCGCTCTGATACCACCTATTGTGGGGACCCGGACGCTAATCATACTCTTAATCATTATTAGGACAATTTAATCAATTATAATAAACATGGTCTAAATTTTTTTTCTAAAATGCGGAATGTAATGGGATTCAATCTAATATACATATCAGTATTAAAGTACGAGTCTTGTACTATATATACAATCATTCAACTAAGGTTTAACAACTAAATGTCAAGTATCCAAACCCTATCTCTAATCCAAGTCCGTAGTCTCCACTCTAATCACGATCTATCTTCATCTCCTCGACCCTGAACCTGTCCCACCTGTTTTCATGCACACATACAAACACCACAACAGCCGGATTACTCCGGTGAGAATAAAATCCCAGTATAAATCAATGAAACATGCAATCATATAAACAATGTAAAAGCATGTAACAAATATCAGTAACCTGTATCAAATCTGAAACATAATCGATATGAAATCGTAAATCATACTCGTGACTCCACGGCTCAGACTAGACTCAATCCTAATCTAGGGATCCCGGTTTCCAGATGTTGGCATTCCTATATCGAACATCAGTAATAGAAGAAACTCCAATTCTATCCACTTCGATATAACCAAACATCCGGTGTCTTGACCTACCCATCACAGACTGTGGCACAATCGCCAATTCACTATCTTATGACAACGTGCAATGTGCCAGTGACGATTCCATCACTATCGGCACTTATGTCACAAGATCACTCGTCTAATACTCGTCTAATACATGCTTTTATAAATCAATAGAACAAGCATATCAATTCAAATCAATGTAAATAATAGCAAGAAGTATGTGATTTAGGGAAACTCAAGTATATCCTGCTCGAGTCGATCTCCCAATACCACATTGACTTATACCTTTCTTTTATTGCAGTTCGGACGTCGTTCCTGTCTGGAGTTCAAAATCTGTCAACCCTCACTCTGGCAAGGACAATATCAATAATACCATATCAATATACCGTTCAAATCAATACCAATCTGATTAATCTGGACTTAATTCAAAATCAACGGCATAATGGCACAATCCCGATATCCCGGTCAATACGATCTCAACAGATATTAATTACAATCCATAACCAATATCCAATACAACCGGTAATCAATCAACAATCCAAATCTGTCCAATATCAATCGATATATTCTGAAAAATCATAACAATTGCATAATCAATCTGTTTCTTAATCTGACTGCAATTCTACGATGTCTAATATATCAAGAACATCATATATTAATCATATTCAATTCTGACAATAGCAAAATTCCAGAACATATCAAAACGTAACAAAACTTACGTCCAATCGTAGCCTGCGTCGATAGAAACACAGTACTGAAGTCGGATTGAAAATCAGACGGGCGGATTTCTCGCAAATTGAATTATAGTATCAAGAATCTAAACTTCCCTCTGAATTCTCGTTTCTCCCTTTTTCTTTATTCTCAGGAGAATAACGTTTTTTTATATATATATATATATATATTGCATGATTTGGTACAAGTGGCTGGTTCTTCATAACACACGTCTCACCGCGGGTGCGCTGAGCATACTGTATCTCTTTCAAATTTCAGAAGAACGACCGCGGGTGCGCTGCCCTCACTGTCCCAACACCACGGGTGCGGTAGCCTTTAAAGCGCGGGTGCACTGGTCTTTCTAGTCCAACACTATACTTTGCAACTAAACTCAAATTGCAATGTCGCTTCTCCGTGTCTGTTCTTCCATTCCCTTATTCACAATACATAGTAAACTCAAAAGTATCAAACTAAAATCTCGGGCATTACAGTTGTGCCGAGTAGTTATGTATCAGTTGAGTACTGTTATTTGTATTGAAACTAAGAGTTTCATTTTGGAATTGTTTGTTAGAGTAGGTGCCCGTCGAGCCAAGTGTTGGCTAAGGGATCATGTTTAAACTCTATGTATAAACAATATTTATTTTAATAATATTTGAAATTATTGTTTTGGCACATCTTTATTTGTATACACATGCTAGTTGCATAGATAAAGTCCTTGAATATACAAATAGTAGAAAGAATATGAGATGCTCATATGATGAGTATCATGAAACTCATATTTAGAATATTGTATATTCTAAACAGTTTCTAGTCGATTCAGCCGCCGTTAAGAAGGGTAAAGGCCGCTCGAGTTTTATACTAGTATATGCGATGTGAGTATCATGTTTCATTGGTAGCAGACGTTGAGATGTCCGAGCATGTAGATAGGTGCTCCTTGTAGAGTGCACCGAACAACCCTCCATAAAGGACTTTCCAATTGGTTCTCACTTATCGAGTGGAAACGTCCTAGTTTACGGTTGTACACCATTAGTCCTTATGATCCGGGACAACGTTGTTACTCTATATGCTAGCATTGCACTTTGACTTGTTTACAAACTCATATGGGGTCATCAGGTGGCAATGTTGTGTATTTTGTCGAAACATATAGGAGTTGATGCATTGTAGTCGGGGATTCACCACTTAACTTCAGTTATGGATATCCTATGTGATCTCATGTATATGTAGTTTGAAATATCTGATCAGAGTGTTGGTGGTAACTAAGAAATGGGTTTCTTAGATTACACCATCGATGCAACTACGACATGACACATAATATTGATTCTTTGACAACTCTCGATATACCAATAGTTGTCGAATCGGTCGGGATATATGAGATGAAGGGACCGTACTGTACGCTAACCATAATGGAATGAATCTTGCAGACACTATCATTTGATACCTTGGGAATCATGTAAGCGATGCTGCTAGGCGTTTAACATGACTGGTTGGGTACTTCAAGACTTGAGTTCTGACGTTCTTATAATCAAGGAGTTGATAAGTAAGAATGGAGCAACTGGGGTAAGCTCATATAAGGACATGTTTAGTCCTGAATCACATTGAGATGTGAACCCACTGCTAGTTGTATCAATAAACCATTGAGGGTCACACAAGTGCTAACTTTCTAGATCCCGTTGAGAAGGAAAAATTAGTTCAATGTGTTGAACGGATTATAAAGGAGTTAATAAGCGCAAAAAAAATTAGAAGTATGACTTCTATAAAAGGGAATGTAACTTTTAATTTATGAAAGTGTTCCTAAGTTAAAAGTTGGCCAAATAAATAATGTATTTTAAAATTGTGATTTTCATAAACATTATTACAGACTTAATTAGATTAATTCAAATTTTGAATTAATTAAACACTAGTGAACCTAGTAGATGTCAAATAATTAAATTAATTAAGTGTTGAATTAATTAAATAACATTGGATCTTTTAAAGCCCAATTGAAAATAATTATTCAACTAGTGGGCTTGAGTAAATTCAAGCAAAGTTTAATTGGTCTCAAATGTGTGTGAGATATTTAAATAAAAGTCCATAGGCTTTGTAATTGTTACAAGCCAAAATAAAATTCATGCATGGGGAGATGAAAGGTTGGAAGCAAACTTTTGAGTTAAAGGCAAGCATGCCTTTGAAAAACATTTTTTACTTTTTCATGCACCAAAACAACTCTTCCTTCTGTCCTACATACATAAAATGGCCAAAATTTCTTATCAATTTTCCCCCAATTTTTTCTTCTTCATTTCGATGATGAAAGCATACATTTCTCAATGAAAAATACTCTACTTTTCTTGTGTAAAAATAGAGTGGATCTTCAAAGCTAGTGGTGGACATAATTTGAAGAAAATTGTAACGCTTTAAAAATTCGAAGGTCCACGCGAACCACATGCATACAAGTTATTAAATTCCTTGTGTATTTCAATTAATTGTTTAATTACATAAATTAATTATGTTGTGCATGAAGACATGTTTAAAATATAATTTTCTGCATGGTTGCATTAAAATGTATTTTTAAAGGTTATTCGAGTTGTGATCGAGTAGCGGAGACCGAGAGCTGAAAAATAGAAAATGTTTTTATTGGTTACTTGTTTTTAATTATTTAAAATATGATTAATGTTTTTTCTTATTTTCGAAAATAATGAGTTTTGAGGTGATTTTATACGCCGGTACGTAAATATTATCGATGTTGGATTTTCAACAAAATACGAACGTTTTGACAAACCGGCTAGTAATTTCACAAACTATATTAAACAAAATATTTTAATTATTCAGTAATGGGATTAATGAGCCTAATTTACCTTGTTAATAGGCTTAAGCTACCATTAGTCTTTTAATTGAATATTTAAAGTGCAAAATCTTACCCTATACATTCATAACTCTCCTCGTCGTCGTTCTTCAATTGTCAACGTATATTCAGGCGTAAAATACGCAAAGGCACGTCATATTCTTTTCTTTAATCATGTATCACACCATAGTATTTATTTTATTGTGTTTTGCATGAAAAAAAAGTTACATCATGTCATATTTTCGTACAAGCATCTCATGTGAGTTTTAAAAGCTTGTATTTTCACCAAAAATCATGTTTAATATGATCTTAAGGGGCTGCCATGATTAGGGTATGGATCAAGGGTTGTTTTACACAAGTTTAAGGAGTCTAAGTTACCACAAACGTTGCACAACATGAATAGAACACAAGCTGGAACCACTTTTCTGTCATGGTGATTTGAGGGGCTCATTTTTTGTGCTTGGTGGCTGGTCTAGGGTTCGGCTGGGACCAGGGCTAGCTATGGTCCGTCAGGGGTCAAGGAATGAGTCCTAGCCATTCTAGGACTCGAGCACAAGGGCTGGGATAGAGTCCTATCAAGCTAGGACTCCAACCCGAGAAAGGGACATGCTGCGCTTGTGTGCAGCAGCTTGTGCAGGGTTTGTTGGCTCGGCCAGGGGCTTTGGGCTGGGCTGGGCTGGGCTAGGTTAGGTCCTTAGGGTCCTAAGAAGGTGCATGAGGGGCTCGTTCAAGGGATGGCTCATTGGTTAAGTGGCTAAGCAAGAAAACATGGAGTTCTAGTCTAGGTGGGTTCTCGGCCAAGCAGGTATCTGATATATGGATTCCGTTTTCCACTTGGGGTCAGGTCCTATGGGTTCTAAGGGTGCAGGAGGGTGCCTAGAGGGGCTGGTCAAGGATCGTCTCAGGGTGGCTCGGTAAAAATCGAAGTTGGCTCGAGGGTTAAGGGAAGGGCTCAAATTAAGGGTTTAATGGTTTAGAAAGTTGAAACATGTCTCACGGGGGTCGAGTCATGGTTCACGAGGGTCAAATAATTATTAAAAGTCTAAGTTTTAAATATGAAAATTTTATATTAAAGTTTGGTTTACTTCGGGATTAAAACGCATTTATACGCTATATTTAAAGATTAATTTAAAAGTCCTCGATTTAAGCCAAATAGAAATATGAAAAAATTCATGTAAGCTTAAAGAATTATTTGAGATACGTTAGAGTCAAGAAAATTAAGAAAATATCAAAAACGTGAAATTTTACGTCTATGGGTAAAACGGTAATTTTACACTCGAAAATTAATAAACATCATGGCATTGTCCTGAATGTTGTTTTATATGATAATATGATTATTTTAAATTTTTATGGATGTTTTTATGATTTAATATGCCAAAATATTTATTGAATTTTTAAATGTTAAAATATTGATTTTAAATGTTTATGAAATTGTTATGATTTAATATGTCAAAATATTATTTTAAATGTATATAATTTAATATGTCAAAATGTTATTTTAATTGTTATGATTTAATATGTTAAAATATTAGTTTTAAATGTTTATGGATTTTATGATTTAATATGTTATGATTTATTATTTTAAATTTTTAAGGTTTTATGATTAAACAAAAACGTTAAAAGATAGGTTGCTTGCTTGGTTTAAAAAAAAAACGTTATATGCAAGTTTAATTTTTATGAAGTGATGAAAATTCGAAACATTGAAGGAAGTGAAGTAATTGTGACTAATACGATGATATGTTGGAGATATCGTGATGGAGAAGGTCCAGAGGGAGCCCGACGACCGTATTTTTATTGATACGAATAAGATGATATGTTAATACGTAAGGCCAATGCTCAGTTGACGGGTGAGAGTGTCGCTGATGTCACCACCGCCCAGTACTGTGGTTACATGTTAATGGATCAATCGTCCAATACGAATACAAATACGAAAGCACAATTAACGATTTGAATTCAATGAAAACGAATATGAATATGAATATGTTGATACGAATATGGATACGGATACGAATATGGATATGGATATGGATATGAATAGGAATATGTTTATGATGAATATGAAGATTTTTATGTTGATAAGAAAATGTTTATGAAAATGTTTACAAAAATATTTATGAAAAAGTTTATGAAAATTTTTATGTTTAAAGATGATGCATCATTACGAGAATTTTTTATTTAAAGTTTATGCATCTTCATGAAAACGATATTTTAAGTACAAGTATTTTTACGGTGCACGAGATCTGTATATATAGTACTTGTTATCAAGATTTTTGTGTGATGAGTATTTAGACTCACTAGGTGTGATTGATGCAGGTGGTTATGATAATAATGTTAATGGAGGTCTTAATGGTTGATCTAACTGGACTCGAGGTGCACATAACCCGAGGACCATCGCTTCTAGATTTCCGCACTAGTTATGATTTATGATTTAAAGATTATGTTATAGATATTTTATGACTTTTATTTCTGTTTATGAGTGGTTTTTGAGAGTTATAGTATGGGCTATACTTTTCAAATAATATTTTTTGTTTTTGTAAAACGTTAACGATTATATGGTTCAAACTATTTTCCTTTGGATTTTTAAATGTTAGTTGGTTGTTTTATTTTAAAAATGTTTTCAAGGTATTTTAAAGTATATATATATATATATATATATATATATATATATATATTTCAAGTTATGGAGATTAAGGAGAAAAAAAATAAAAATTTCTAGTACGTTTTAAGAAAACGAGTAGTTGGCGTTTTAGTTGGTATTAGAGCAATGGTTCTGTAAAGGGTTGTGCCACCATCATTGCCGGGAAGCTCAGTCGTCAAACCTCAATCTGTAAGTTTAAATGCTTTATGTGATTTATATGATGTTACCTGCATGTTTACATGATCTATACGTTTAAGCTACATGTACATACACGTTTTGTAGTTAAATGACGTTTACGTTTGTCTGCATGATAAATGGTTTTCATTTTGTGTGCATGATAAATGGTTTTCATTCTTAAAATCCTACATGGTTGCATGATTTTGCTTTGCTAAAGTATTAGATGCTTTATGATTTTTATACGTGTTATGATGTGGAATAAGGAATTATTATGACGTTCAGGCATGCTGGCTTCGTAGTATAATTGGACATGTTTAAGAATTTGGTCATTAGGCGTTAGGAAAGATTGAAAATGATTTAACTACATTGATTTTTGGGGCTTAGTGCTGATATTCTACTTTTTGGGTCATAAGTTAATCGTGAATATTATGAATGCTTTTGGGACACGTAGATTTTTCTAAAAAAATACTGATGACTCGTGGTTGCTTGTTGAATTAATTTTTGGGATTTAGACATAAGGAATGATGATTCGAAGACTGCAATGATCATGAGAAGTAACAAAATGTATAAATTGGGATTTTAAGTTTTGATGAAAAGTAAGATTGTTTATAGGAATTGATATTTGGATAAATAAGTTTAAAATTATCAAAATTTATGTTATGAAAAACTCATAGAAGGGAATTAAGAATGCCAAGAACTTATAGGTTAATTGTGGAAATTTTCGAAATTAAGGACCTATTGGGTAATTTTTGAGGAAAGTGAGAAATAATTTAGCAATTATTGAGGAATTTGGGGACTAATTTAGCAATAAGTGAGGATTGAATGGTTTAAATGATAAAAAATTTCGACGATATAAACTTGTAAGAGTATTTAGAACCTTGTGATATCTTTGTTATAATGTTATAAGGAATGTTAATATAGGGTTTTAAGAATGAATCGATATTAGACTTGATATCTAAACATTAGCTGATGCATTTTAGATTTTAATGTTGGAATATGATAAGTTTATGAATATTTTGGGTATAAAAATAAGGAAGTAATATACGATAAATATGGTCATCCATTCTTTTATAGTGGGAATTGTAAGAAAAGTTGAAATTCGAGTTTATAATAGTATAACACTAAGTCATCATGGGTCTTTTTAAGTTGCGATTCGCAAACGAGGATTTAGAAGGTAAATTTAATTGGGATCAAGGAGACATAAGAACATCCTAAACCTTAAGTTTTATCAGAGTAGTGCAGCAGAAGCGTGAATTTTTGGGATACTTGAACTAAGTCTACACTTTTGATTATCAAAGATAAGCGAATTTCGAGACGAAATTCAATTTAAGAGGAAAGATTGTAATTCCCCGAAAATTCGAAGGTCCACGCGAACCACATGCATACAAGTTATTAAATTCCTTGTGTATTTCAATTAATTGTTTAATTGCGTAAATTAATTATGTTGTCCATGATGACATGTTTAAAATATACTTTTCTGCATGGTTGCATTAAAATGTATTTTTAAAGGTTATTCGAGTTGCGATCGAGGAACGGATACCGAGGGCTGAAAAACGAAAAACATTTTTATTGGTTAATTGTTTTAAATTATTTAAAATATGATTGATTCTTTTTCTTATTTTTGAAAATAAGAAGTTTTGAGATGATTTTATACGCCGGGACATAAATTTTATCGGTGTTGGATTTTCAACAAAATACGAACGTTTTGGCAACCCGACTAGTAATTTCAAAAACTATATTAAACAAAATATTTTAATTTTGCACTAATGGGCTTAATGATCCTAATTAACCTTGTTAATGGACATAAGCTACCATTAGTCTTTTAATTGAATATTTAAAGTTCAAAATCTTACCCCACACATTCATAACTCCCGGCCTCCTTCACCAACAAATCAACAAGACTCCTTTCTCCCTTACAACAAACGACACATACATTATATTCAAGGGAAGCATTGAAATCTTCATAGCTTTTCAAGCCAAGGCTCTCCTCGTGGTTGTTCTTAAATTGTCAACGTATATTCGTGCGTAAAATACGCAAAGGCACGTCATAATCTTTCCTTTAATCATCTATCACACCATAGTATTTATTTTATTGTGTTTTGCATGAAAAACAAGTTACATCATGTTATATTTTCGTACAAGCATCACATGTGATTTTTAAAAGCTTGTATTTTCATGCAAAATCATGTTTAATATATTTTTAAGGGGCTGCCATGAGTAGGGTATGGATCAAGGGTTGTTTTACACAAGTTTAAGGAGTCTAAGTCACCACAAACGTTGCACAAAATGAATAGAACACAAGCTGGAACCACTTTTTTGTCATGGTGATTTGAGGGGCTAGGTTTTTGGGTTTGGTTGATGGGCTTGGGTTCGGCTGGGACCAGGGCTAGCTAGGGTAGTTAGGGGTCAAGGAAGGGCTAGGACTCGAGCACAAGGGCTGGGATAGAGTCCTAGCAAGCTTGGACTCCAACCCGAGAAAGGGACATGCTGTTCGCTTGTGTGCAGCAGCTTGTGCAGGGTTTGTTGGCTCGGCCAGGGGCTTTGGGCTGGGCTAGGTTAGGTCTTTAGGGTCCTAATAAGGTGCATGAGGGGCTCGTCAAGGGCTGGCTCGTTAGTTAAGTGGCTAAGCAAGAAAACATGGAGTTCTAATCTAGGTGGGTTCACGGACAAGCAAGTATCTGATTTATGGTTTTGGTTTTCCACTTGGGGTCAAGTCCTATGCGTTCTAAGGGTCCAAGAGGGTGACTCGAGGGGCTGGTCAAGGATTGGCTCTGGGTGGCTCGGGCGTGGCTCGGTAAAAATCGAAGTTGGCTCGAGGGTTAAGGGAAGGGTTCGACTTAAGGGTTTAATGGTTTAGTAAGCTGAAACATGGCTCATGGGGGTTGAGTCATGGTTCACGAGGGTCAAATAATTATTAAAAGTCTAAGTTTTGAATATGAGAATTTTATATTAAAGTTTGGTTTAATTCGTGATTTAAATGCATTAATACGTTATATTTAAATATTAATTTAAAAGTCCTCGATTTAAACTAAATAAAAATATGAGAAAATTCATATAAGCTTTAATAACTATTTGGGCCATGTTAAAGGCAAGGAAATTAAGAAAATGTCGTAAACGTGAAATTTTACGTCTATGGGTAAAACGGTAATTTTACCTCCGAAAATTAGTAAACGTCATGGAATTGTCCTGAATGTTGTTTTATATGCTAATATGATTATTTTAAATGTTTATGGATGTTTTTAAGATTTAATATGCCAAAAAGTTTATTTTAAAATTTTTATGGATTTTTATATGTTAAAATGTTGATTTTAAATGTTTATGGAATTGTTATGATTTAATATGTCAAAATGTTATTTTAAATGTGCATGATTTAATATGTCAAAATTTTATTTTAATATGTTAAAATATTGGTTTTAAAATTTTATGGATTTTATGATTTATTATTTTAAATGTTTATGGGTTTTATGATTAAACGATAACGCTAAAAGATAGGTTCCATGCATGGTTTAAAAGGAAAAAGTTATATGCATGTTTAATTTTTATGAAGTGACGAAAATATGAAACGTTGAAGCAAGTGAAGTAATTGTGACTAATACGATGATATGTTGGAGATATCCAGAGGGAGAAGGTCTCAGTGGGAACCCGACGATCGTATTTCCATTGACACAAATATGATGATATGCTAATATGTAAGGCCAAGGCTCAGTTGATGGGTGAGAGTGTCGCTGATGTCCCCGCCGCCCAGTACTGTGGTTACTTGTAGATGGATCCATCGCCCAATACGAATACGAATACGAAAGTCACAATTAACGATCTGAATTCAATGAAAACAAATACGAATACGAATATGAATATGTTGATACGAATATGTATACAAATACGAATATGAGTATGGATATGAAAATCAATATGAATATGTTTAAGATGAATATGAATACGAAAATGTTAATGAAAAAGTTTATGAAAATGTTTATGTTTAAACATGATGCATTATTAAAAAAATGTTTTTATTTAAAGTTTATGCATCTTTATTAAAACGATATTTTAAGTACAAGTATTATTTCTGTGCATGTGATCTGTATATGTAGTACTTGTTATCAAGATTATGGAGTGTTAAGTTTTTAGACTCACTAGGTGTGATTGATGCAGGTGATTATGATAAAAATGTTAATGGAGGTCTTGATGATTGATCTGACTGGACTAGAGGTGCACATAACCCAAGGACCACCACTTCTAGTTTTCCGCACTAATTATGATTTATGATTTCAAGATTATGTTAAAGATATTTTATTACTTTTATTTATGTTTATGAGTGGTTTTTTGATAGTTTATAGTATGTGCTATACTTTTAAAATAATGTTTTTAGGTTCGGTAAAACATTTATGGTTCATACTATTTTCTTTTGGATTTTTAAATGCTAGTTGGTTGTTGTATTTTAAAAATGGTGTAAAGGTATTTTAAAGTATATATATGTATATTTCGAGTTATGGAGACTAAGGAGAAAAATAAATAAAAATTTCTTGCACGTTTTAAGAAAACGAGTAGTGGACTTTTCAGAAATAATCCATTTGAGGAAGGAGTACTCTATGAAGCTTGTAGATTGGGTAACCCTTCAAGAGCTAAGTTGTTTACAACTTAGTTGGAGCCAATAATCAATCTTTGTTATTGATAAGTAAATTTCTAAACACACTGTAACCGATCCTCTTTCAAGTGTTATCAGAGCTAAGGTTACAATTTTGTGTAGCAAATACATGATATTATATTGAGGACTATTTCTAACCGAATGAGATAATTCGACTAAACAAATCGAGGCCATTTTTGGGGGTGATTTCTAACTGCCCGCCCCATGGGCTGCTCGAATCCCCCCTCACTTTTATTTAAAAAAATTTGTCCGTTGGCCGGAATCCGACGACGTAGCTCCGGCAACGACGATCACAACTAGGGTTTCCAAATGTTTTGGAATATCAAAGTGTCATGGACCTTGAGTTGTTGGGCCATTAGATGGTTAATATATTTTGTGAAATTTAAATGGAACAAAATATTTTTGGTGAAAAATGTCTTTTTGGGCCCTTAAGTTTAAATATACCAAATTTTTATATATTTTCTCATTAAATAAATAATTGAAGTTGGACTTTAATTATTTATAGTAAATTGTGATTTACAAGAAATTCGGTTATAAATAAATTAATTAGAAAGTAAACAAAGGAGTTTGTTTACTTTGTTGATTTAATTTATAATCGCGGCGGTTAGTGATTGAATCAAGATATATAATATTGGATCAATTGATTATTGTGATAATTAATTGATGGTGTATGATATGTGATATTATGCATGAAGGATGATCAAAAGCCCTAGCCCAATTCGCTAAGTGTATGTTAGGATATTTTGTGTTTAATGATTGTAATAATTATCAATTTATAAGTGAGCGTAGTTTATAGCTCGTTCCCACCCCATGAGATATATCCCTATTTGACATGGATATTTATTTGTAAATATTAGTATAGTGGAAGATCAAGATTGGAAGATGGTGGCTCTTCATGATTATGAAGATCAAAAACATGTAAATATTGGAAGCTTATCTAATTATGCATTTGCATCCCATACATTCCCTAGGATTAGACCTAGGCTCGTGTTTGGTTCACACGGGTCATTAGTGTTGGGGCGATTGATCATCATTGTTAATTTTATTGTTTATAATATATGCATGATATATTATAAATAATGAGTATGTGCGCGTGCGCCATTATTATGATAATAACAAAGTTGCATGAATCTGGTAAACACACGATCAAACATGGCAAGCTTTTAAATAAAATTAATGATAAGACTTTTCAAAATTAAAAATCCTCATTTTGAATAAGATTCAAAATTAAAATCAAGCCCTAAAAGGAGAATTATTAAGGTGTTTATAATTTCCATGTCTTCCATCAACAATGGATGCATAATGAACGCTACACGTGCTCAGTGCTCGGTTCATATTATTGAGGGAGCCCTGGACACCGGAAAGCTGTAACATCCATTGAAATGTTGATGTGAACTACGTGGAACTCCCATGATTTTGGCTCATATTATTTAGAGAACTAATGGCAACCGTCTGTTGGAAACTGAATTTCGGAAGTTTGACAAACTGAAGCGTTTAATAGATTGAACTAACTGATCAAGAAGACTGAAAGAAACTGATCTAAAATATGTAAAATATCGGTTGTTCATAACTGAAGATTATTGCGTAGTTTCTCGAAGACAACTAACTGATCAGTTGGAACTGGCAAACTGAACTACACAGACAACTGACTGATAAGTTGGAACTGATCAGTTACTACAATCAGTTGTAAGCTTATCAGCTGTATTATATCAGCTAATCTTTCAGCTATACACCTCATCAGTTAAGGAAAAGGATGTTCAACCAACAAATACACAAAAGATGACTGCAAAAAGTAGTGGGATAGCCGCATGTCAGAAAAGTTGAAGTGTACGATTGTCAGAAGAATGTTGATGTGCTAAACAACGGATAGAAAGTTTCAAATCGGATTTAATATTACCGTCGGAGGCAAAGCCTATAAATAACAGAGAAGAGCAGCTGAGAAATACAACACTCTAAATCTCAACTCCAAATCTGAATCAACCCGATTGATATATTGTTACTTTGCTGAAATCTTTGCAAACATCAAAGCTCAGTATTATTGTATACATTCATAGCATTCAAGGCTATACTTAAAGCTTACAAGCACAAACTATTATTGTTTTTATACTTGATCTTGAGTATTGTTAACTGTTTTGTAACTAAGAGTTTCATTTTGTCATTGTTAAGTCCATAACTTAAGTGGGTCTGTACAACTGTTTGTATCGATCAAAGTTTTTTAGTAAATATCATATCCTTGTGATAGAAGGGGTGACGTAGGAGTGTTTGAAATCTCCGAACATCCATAAAAACTTATGTCTTCTTATTTCAATTTTTATTATATCTATCAGTCAGTTTTTTTCCGTACTTTTATTGTTAACTGATTGATATTAACTTACATGATTCCCGAGTATCAGTTTATAATTTGTGGGCACCCGGGCTCTAACTCAATTTTTTTCGGGATTAGTCGGATCATGGTTCAAACATACGGGTCAAAAGTTTGCTTTTAACATTAAATCAAATGTTTATAACTCAAGCACAAGATAATTCTATATTCATTTCATTACAACAAACATAATATACATGCCTCGTTTTATTCATATTCTACAAACCAGTAATTAAATACATTACATATCAAAAGTACAACTACTAGTTCATCTGCTACGCCCGTTATCACCACGCTATGTCCATCTCTCATCTCTGTCGCGACCCTGATCCTGCCCCACCTGTTGTTATGCACACATACAGACATAACAACAGCTGGAAACTCCGGTGAGAACAAATCCCAGTATAAAACATGTATACATGCTGATACATAATCATAAATCATAAATCAAAGCAATAATAATGGGCTCCATAGTCTATGAAACCAATCTATATAAACATGCAATTCAAATCAAATCATGTCTTGACTCGACTCGACTCTACTCTAGGGATCTCGGTGTGAATAAGACGCCACTGTCTGTCACCTACCCTCCCAATCAGGGTAACTGTACGTCTTACTCCTAGACTTCGGTCATGTCTGTATCGAATGTCTACAATCGGAGTGAATCTGATCCGAAGCGTCGATACCACCGAACATCTAGTTTGGCAAGTATGCCAATGACTCTCCTATCTCAAAGGCTTGAATATAAATATATAAACAAGACAGCATCATATCAAGAGATTTGAATATAAATCTATAACCAAATCAAATTCATATCTAAAGATAAACAACAATTCTAGTATGTGATTTGGTTGGGAAACTCAAGTTGAATCTCATTTGAGTTGTGTCTTCCCCAAACAAAACATGAATTATACCTTTCGTCACACAATTTCTGTCGTAGTCGAAGTCTCGAAGACGAATCTGTCACTATCAAATCTGAAATGGAAATGTTGATACATATTCTATCAATCTCTGATCTCAATCAACACATATCCAATTCAATACTTGACCTCGGTATCATTTGACGGCATAACGACGTAATTTCTCAATACCGGTCAATCCAACTCCCACATATATCAATAATTCATAGGTCTCAACTCATAATCATCATCATAAGCATATGATAGTACTCAAAATCTGCACAAGTTAACTCTAAACATGCTGGAAAATAGTTACAATAGCATACAACGTCCGTTCTTCGATCCGGTTGTGTATATACTATGCTCAATATGTCAAGAACACGATATAACTATCATATTATAATTCTTTCAACATATGGAATCTAAATCATGCTAAAATTTAACCAAACTTACATCCTTAGATAGCTCTTGATACAAGGAACACAAATCTATGCTTGTATTGAAGTTTGGATGAGTATATTTTGCACAACTTCAAGTCTAAATGAAAGAAACCTTTCACTTCTTTTGGAATAGGTCTCGATTCTCTCCAGCAAGTCTGAAGAAAGAATGATTCAGCCCAAGTGTATATATATATATATGCCATGTGTCAACATAAGAATCAAGGGTGGCTTTCTCGCACAGGGTACCGCGGGTGCGCTTCTCCCGGACCGCGGGTGCGCCTAACTCTCGGCAACCCTATCAATATCCTAGCATCGCCGACCGTGGGTGTGGTCTGGTTTGCACCGCGGGTGCGGTAGTACTACTGTAGCAGAACCGCGGGTGCGATGCTTCTAGACCGCGGGTGCGGTGACCCTACTGTAAAAATGGCCAACTTTCTGCCTATCCACCGCGGGTGCGGTGCTTCTCTAGGCGCTGGTGCGGTCTCTTTCTTCAAGCAACACTTCATCTTTTCATTTTATCCACATACAATCTAGGGCATTACATAATTAAACTGACTCATCAGTCAAAAAGGTTGTGAAAATTGAGAGTGTTTATTCAACCCCCCCTTCTAAACACTCTTCCACCCTTAACCGATCCTATCAAGTGATATTAGAGAAGTAGAATCTTGTTCCTGAATATTCCAATATACAAACTGATTACCATGTCTTCATTCAAAAAAATTCCAATGTTCTCTAGAGAAGATTTCAATGATTGGAAAATCAGAATGCGGGCTCATCTAGCTGCTCAAGACAATGACATGTGGTACGTGATTATAGACGGACCCATGAGAATATTGAAGGCAAACACTGCTATTGCCATAACTGATGGGGCACCACACCGCATTGAGAAACCCCGAGATGAATGGACAGCTGAAGACAAGAGGAAAGCCAACTTAGACAACGTGGATAAAGATATCTTGTACAAAATGCTGGACAAAGTCACGTTTAGCAAGATAAAAATGTGCAAAACTGCCAAGAAAATCTGGGAGAAACTGATTTAGCTCTGCGAAAGCAATGAGCAAACCAAGGAGAATAAACTATCTATTGCTGTTCAAAAGTTCAACGATATCAAGAAGAAGATTGGAGAATCCATGCATGAATATGATGAAAGGATCAGCAGCATAGTAAACGAACTGAATGCACTCGGAAAGGTGTATTCTAATAAAGAGGTAGCACTGAAAGTAGTCAGAGGTCTTCCGAAGGAATGGGATGTTAAGTCCATGGCAATGCGAGAATCAAAGGACCTGAATAAGGTCGAAATTCATGATTTATTTGCTTATTTAAAAGCCTACGAGTTTGAGCTGCAAACCAGAGAAGGGGAACCTTCTACACCAGCTGCTACAACTGCCCTAACTGCTGTCAAACTGAAACCAACTGGCTCAGTTGACAAATCTGCTGTTCAGTTAAGTAATGATGCAATGTCATTATTTGTCAAAAAGTTTGGAAGATTTATGAGGAAAGCAAGGAAAATTCCAAAGACAATATTAAACAAATAACTCCAAGGAAGAACTCAATGCTTGCTACAACTGTGACAAAATTGGTCATTTTCTTGTTGACTGTCTTAAGCCGAAGAAGGACAGTCGAGGCTCAACTGAAAAGGGAAAGAAATCCTATGAGCACAAGAGAAGAACTAAGGATGACAAGAAATCACACAGAAATAAGCTTGAGGTGCTTCTAGCAGAGGAAAGCAAGTCCAAATGAGCAGAATCTGGCAATGATGATTCAGAATCTGAAAGCTTGAGCTGCTCCAGTAATGATGATGAAGAGGTCAAGTTTCTAATGACTAATGACACAGAACTGGAGTCAACCAGTCAAAATGTGTTTGACTTTAGTTCAAATGACTTCACACGAGATGAACTTATTTCAACACTTCATGACATGGTCAATGAGTATCACAAGCTTGCCTTATCTTTTGAGAAGGCCAGAGCAAAGGAAACTGATCCCAAAGACGATAAAACTAAAACTGATGAATCAGTTGATCTGTTGAGTCTAGCTGAATGCTAAAAGAAGTAAGAATCAATTTACGCTTCAGCAGTTAATGCTTGAAAATTCAAAGCAAACTAAGCTTATTAAGGCATGGAATAAATCATTCGTTGCACTAGCTGAAATACAAGATAAGCAAAAATATGTTACTGATAAAACTGGTTTAGGGTTTTGCAACCAAGATGAAACTTCCACCAGTGATACTCAACAAAAACTGAATATAGACAAAGGGAAAATATTCACTATGTAAAATCAGTTGTGGTACAAGAACAATCAGAGCCAAGTAAACCAGTTGTACAGCCTATTGAAAATAAGAACAAGGCTAGAAGGTATGGTATTGGTTATAGCCCAAATATTTCAACTGACCCACAAAGTCAATCACCAAAAAGGTTTTGCAATAAATACCCGAACTATTCAAATGGCTACTCCAATTACTATAACAGCAAGCCAGTTCAGAAAAGATAACGGCTGAACAACCAGTTGAAAAAGACTAAAACTCCTATTGCTTCATCTGCACACTACACATCATGCACACACAAGCCGAGAAAAACTATCTGGAACACAACAACTGGAAAGTCAGTTAGAATGGTCCAAGTCTGGGTTCCTAAAGGACTGATCAGTTGAGGACCCAAATAGATATGGGTACCAAAATTATATATTGTGTATGATTGCAGGTGAGAGGTACAAAAAAAAAATAAACCTGATATCTGGAAAGTGGATGCTCGCGTCATATGACAGGGGATGCAAATTTGCTATCCCAACTGATCAAATACACTGGCCCTAACATCAGTTTTGGAGACAAATCTAAAAGTAAAACTGTGGGTATGGGCATACTTATCCATGGTAATTATACTATCAATGATGTTTTACTAGTTGATAATTTGAAGTATAACTTTATTAGCATCAGTCATTTATGCGACACTAATTTCTCAGTTCAGTTCGACAGGCACACTTGTTCAGTTAGAGACTCAACTAATGAGGTCATCCTAACTAGAAATCGTTGTGGGAACACCTACAAAGTCAGTTGTACTGATCAACCTTATGCATCAGTTTCTTTTGTTGATTCCAAATCTTCTAAGAACTGGTTGTGGCATAAGAGGTTGAACCATATAAACTTTAAATCTATTGTCTATCTGCGTAATCATGATCTTGTAACTGGTTTGCCCAAAATATACTTTTCAAAGATAAAATTTTTTCAGCATGTCAGTTTTGCAAGCAAGTAAGATCTTCATTTAAAAATAAGGGTTGTATATCATCTTCCCGATGCTTAGAACTGCTACATATGGACCTTTTTGGTCCTATACCAGTGATGAGCTTATGGGGAATAAAATACACCTTAGTAGTTGTGGATGATTTTTTAAGATTCACTTGGGTTATCTTTCTTAAATCCAAAGACCAAACTTCTGCACAACTGATTAAGCTTTTCAAAAGATTATTAAATGAAAAATCAGTCGGGATTGCTCGAATAAGGTCTGATCGAGGGATTGAATTAATGAATCAAAATCTTTCACTATTTTTAGAAAATACTGGGATCAAGCATGAGCTCTCAGCAGCAAGAACTCCTCAGCAAAAGGTGTAGCTGAGAGAAGAAATCGGACCCTTAAAGAAGCTGCTAGAACAATGCTGGCTGATTCTGGTATTTCTCAAAGGTTTTGGGCAGAAGCAGTAAACACTGCATGTTATACTCAGAACAGATCAATGATTAATAATAATCATTTGAAAACACCGTATGAGATCTGGCATGGACGCAAAAGTGTGGTTTCTTATTTCAAAATATTCGGCTGCAGATGTTTTATTCTTGATAATTGCAAAAATCATTTAAAAGCTTTTGATGCTAAATCTGCAGAGGTAATATTTCTTTGATATTCATCAGTTAGTAAAGCTTACAGTGTTTTTAATAAATGCACTTTTAATATTGAAGAGTCGATTCGTTTTGTATTTTATGAATCTGTGCTAAGTGATATATCAATTGATCCAGTTGAACTAGTCTATCGCTTTACAGATATTAGTTTAAAGGATGATAATGAAGAAGTGAGTCACATTAATCGAAATATCCTTCAAACACCAGAACAAGAAGTGTTGGATCAATCAGTTGAACAAGAAATTGTTACTGATAATCAGTTGGTGGAGCAAAATGATAATACTCAGTTACCAACTGATACTGCTGCAACAGAAACTGAAGAAAATATTCAGTTGTCAACCGAATCAGTTGCTGAAATGGTTGCAACCAATGCTGAGTACAGATGGAAGAAATAACATCCACCAGAATTTGTAATAGGTAATCCATCTGATCAGATAAGAACTCGGAATCAAATGTTTAATTTATTTATTAATTCAGCTTTCGTTTCCCAACTGGAACCTAATAAAACTGATGAAGCTCTTGCTGATCCTACCTGGATAAATGCCATGCAAGAAGAGCTAAATCAGTTTATCCATAACAATGTCTAGAACTTACTTCCAAGACCGGTTTCTAAAACCATTATAGGTACAAAGTGGGTATACAGAAACAAACTGAACGAAGATGGTTCAGTTGTGCGTAACAAAGCGAGGCTTGTATCACAAGGATATAGGCAAGAAGAAGGAATAGATTACGATGAATCTTACGCACCAGTTGCAAGACTAGAAGCAATCAGAATGTTCCTTGCTCATGCCTTATTCAAGAACTATAAAGTCTACCAGATGGACGTGAAGTGTGCATTTCTGAATGGTCAGTTACAGGAAAAAGTATATGTTGAAAAACCACCAGGTTTTGTTAATCACTCTCTTCCTGATCATGTTTATCATTTGAACAAAGCCTTATATGGTCTTAAACAAGCTCCAAGAGCTTGGTATGAAACACTTTCAAAATTTTTAACTGATCATGATTTTACTGTTGGATCAGTTGATAAGACTCTGTTCAAATTTTCAAAGAATGATCATATTTTACTTGTGCAAATATATGTTGATGATATTATTTTTGGGTCAAATAACCCCAAATTATGTGAGAAATTTTCCAAGTTAATGCAGGAAAAATTCAAGATGAGTATGATGGGTGAACTGACATTTTTTCTTGATATGCAAGTAAAGCAACTAGACTGGTATTTTTATCAGTTAAACTAAATATACTAAGGAATTGCTTAAGAAATTTGGCATGGAAATATGTTCAGCTGCAAGTACTCCCATTAGTTCATCAATCAAACTAGACAATGATCAAGGTGGAATATCAGTTGGGACGACACTTTACAGAGGTTTAATATGTTCATTATTGTACCTAACTGCTAGTCGTCCTGATATTGTATTTGTTATTTGTATGTGTGCTAGATTTCAGGCAGATCCTAAACAATCGCATTTTTCAGCTACCAAACGAATTTTAAAATATCTTAAAGGCACACAAAATGTGGGCTTATGGTATGCTAAGGATTCTTCTTTCTATTTAGTTGGATATTTATATGCAGATTATGCAGGATGTAAGCTAGATCATAAAAGCACCAGTGTATCATGTCAGTTTCTAGGAGACATACTAGTTTCATGGTTCAGCAAGAAGCAATCATCCATTGCAACTTCCACAACTGAAGCGGAATACCTTGCTGCTAGAAGCTGCTGCGCACAAGTGATCTGGATTCAGCAACAACTGAAAGACTATGGAGTCATTGAAAAAGAATCACCAATATTTTGTGATAATACAAGCATGATTGCAATTACATACAATCAAGTTCTTCACTCTAGGACCAAGAATATCGATGTCAGGCATCACTTCATCAGAGATCATGCTCTGAAAAAAGCAATAAGGCTAGAATGCATATCAACTGAACAACAAGCAGCTGACGTCTTCACCAAACCTCTACATGAGACTAAGTTTTCTCACTTTTGCAATATTCTTGGTTTAATTGATTTGTCTTAATTATATCAATGATATAGTTGTTATGTCAGTTGTTGTTAATTTTTATTCAGTTAGTCAAATATCAGTTGTTAACTGTTCAGTTCAGTCAAATATCAGTTGTTAACTTTTCAGTTATTCTTTATCAGTTAGTTATTTATTTGTCAACTGATATCAGTTAATATGCAGATAAGGAAAGAACAATGAATCAAAACAACAATTTTATTGATAAAATCTCATCCAGATTACACGATTCAGTTCTCTTTCAGCGGCATCTTGCCAAAGGGACAGCCAATTAAATAATTCATGACAGTTATTTCTTCTGAAGCTTTCTGAAGAAGAAATCTTTTCCAGCACATCCACTCCTTCATAAGCATCAGCTGGATAATACCATTATCAGTGGCAAGCTATGAAGTATGGTTGACTTCAAGACGTCTCTTCTACTTTCTTGCAGTTGCCCTCTGCTTAGCAGTAGCAACTAATCCATCATGTTGAATGGTCTGAAGCTCGTGTATCTTGGTCCAAGTGGACATGACCTTTGAAAAGACGAGTTCCTCCCTAGATTCCTTCAATCTCTCCAAACGGCGAGGTGTTAGTGAAGAAGGAAGGACGTTGGAATTGCTTGAACTATCCATTTTTGTTTAACTGTTATCATATAATGACTTTACTCTCATTTATAGACATGCTGATATTGAAGAAATAGAGGAAGACAAAAAGACTGAAAAGCCATTGACTTATTCAGACTAAGCTTTTCTTAATCCTTTCTTTTATTTATATGCATTTATTGAGGGGGAATATCGGATATAAAGGTTAACTGAGAAGACAATATTCAGTTGGTCTTCAAATGAAATTTTTCAGCTTACAACTGATCACTCAGTTGCTGACCTAACTGATATTCTCCAATAAGTTAATTATTAAATCGAAAAATATTCCATAATAAGTTATTTGACTGATAATTACGAATTTAATGCATGTATTTCAATGAATAATGTTTCGAAACATGGCTCCTTGTAGCCCATTTAAATTCTACACACGTTTTAATCACACGTACACTCGATTTTATTCAATTTATTTTGGACTGACATGTGTCCATAAATTTGAACAGTCACATACATATGTACTTATCCCCGCCTCATTTTAGTTTTTCCTTTAAGCGCATTTCAGTTCACAGAGAAAATCTATACACAGAATTTTCTCTCGCAGATAACCAATCCTTCAGCAATGGAAAATCAGATTCCAACATACATGTTAAATGCTATGGCAATTGACTTTGATTCAGTCCTGTCTGTCCAGGACGAGAACATCAAGGATATGTTTCTAAAACTAGAAGCTGCTGGACTAAAGACATTTCTGAGACTTTCTTCCCAAGAAATCTACGCAAAAGAGATTCAGGAAATCTATGCAAATGGATTCGTTTCCGCTGACGGCAATATCACAACCACCGTCAACAATCAGTTGCTAATAAATGAAGAAGACTCTTTCAGCAACTTCTTTCAACTGCCAACTGATGGTCTTGCCAACATCTCTGATGTGAAAACTTTTGTTGTAGAGGACATGCAGACTCTCCTATCAGCTGATGGGCGGAAAATCAAGGTTTCTGATCCCAAAAAGGAACTTAAGCCATAAATCCAGTTACTGGTTGACATCGTGGCCAAAGGGCTACTTGCCAAAGCTAGATTCTTTGCTGCTCTAACTCTAGAGAAATTTCAAGTCATGACTGCTATCATGGCTGGAACGAGACTGCAATGGAAAGGTATTATTTTCAATTTTTTGAAAAACATGTTTCAGTCTTCGAAGCAATCAAAGGGATTTTGCAGTGCAGCTCAGCTATCTGCTGAAAACCAAGGGCTTGGTGGGTGACTCCTCTGAGAGGTCATCCAAATTTCAGATTTTCAACTTCAAGAACGTTCAGCTGCTGAAGCTCAGGCTGGATATATCTCCTGAACAGTTTATCAAGGTGAAAAATGAGATTGGGACGCAGGGGGCTCCCAAATCAGTCAAGAAATCCAAACTGACAATTCAGAAAAATACAACCAAACGCAAATTGATTGTCAGTGAAACTGACTCTAAGAAGACCCCCTCTCCAAAAATATCCAAAAAGCCCGGAACTCTGAAGACCAAACCAGCAACTGTTCTGAGCACGATCCCAACTGAAAAGCTGATTCAATCTGGAGCCTGAATAGCCTATCAAGGTCACTCCATTGAGAGCAATACCAGTTGCTTCATCAACTGAAGTTCAGTTACCTCCTACTGCTGCTCAACAAAAGAAGACCATCACCAAATCTGGTGATAAGAAGAAACTTGATGGAGTCAAGGCTCCACTCATCACTATCCATGGCCCAAATTCTTTGCCATTTGCAAGACCCAAGAGGATACTGATTCGAGAAAATATTGACGCAACTGAGTCAGATCTGAGGATTCCTCACGTTCTGACTGACACAAAGGGAAAATACAAGATGAACGAAGAGCCCATACCTACTAATGCGATTCAAACTCATATTGACATAATTTGGAAAGAGGTCAATGAGTTCTCTGCAACTAATCTGCAGGCTTATGATGAATGGGTAAGATTTAGGACTGCTGCGTTTGCCAGGCAACTACAAAGAAATCAATTTTGAAGAAGTTTATATCCCTGGAAAACGTAGTCCTAAAGATGGTCAAATCTGCTTCAGTTGTTCAGGCTTTGCAGAGGAAGAAGTACTTCTTTGATCAGGTATGGGTAAAGAAGCTAAGACAAATGGTTGTTTAGCTACGCCAAAACTATGATCCTACTAGTCCAACTGCCTTTAATGATAAAACAGTTCATGATCAGCTAGACTCGGATCTTATATCACTGCAGATGGAGATTAAGCATTGGGAACTAGATCAAGAACTGACCCTTCCATCAGATTCCCAAGATCTTTCATCAGACGAGCTAGCTGAACAATCTGTTCAGCCGCAAAATCCATCCCAAGAACAAGTTGCTGAATCTTTTGTGCAAGTAACTGATTCTTCTTCAAAGGATGAGCAACCGTCAACTATTGCTCCTCCATTCTCAACTGCAGAACTGCAACTTTATACTGATGTTGAATTATCATTGACAAACGTCGACGAAGTGATTAAATCAATTGCCACTGAACTTCAGCTGATTACTACAAAGGCAGTTGAAGAGAAAATACCTACTGAAGAACCAGTGTTTCAGGCCATTCTCCAAACAACTGAAGAGCCAGTTGAGTCGACTGCCACGACTGAACATACAGTTATCTCAAGAACTGAAGACCCAGTTCACTCATCTGCCATGATTGAACAAGTTGTTGTCACAATAACTGAAGAGGCTCAGCTGCAATCTGAAGAAGTTCCAACTGAAAAGCCAATCATGGGTTCAGTTGTGCAACAAACTGAAGAACTTATTTCTAGATCAGCTGTGAAACAAATTGAAGAACCAACTACCATTTCAGCTATCAACAAACTTCAGATCCTTCTAGTTCCGCCGCTATTCCGAATCTCTCTTCTTCTCTGCAGCTTCAAGAGGAAGCTATACCAGAGGATACTTCAGAAATGGTCAATCTTGAAACTGGAACAACTGACAGGGCGATGGTGATCTTCAATCAAAAGAACCAGGAGCAGAAACCAAAAGCTTCTGAGACCATGTCTCCTGGTATATCAATAGAAACTGAATCTTTGTTTGAAGAAATTGAGGCTATTCAGACCAACCATGTCAGTGTAATGACTTCCATTTCTGACATCAAGTAACCCAATTTATGCACACTATGAGGTTCGACTCTGTAAAAGAGAATACCATGGGAAGACTACAGCAAATCCAAAAGGATGTAACATCATTATTTTCTCAAATGGAAGAACTTCAGAAAGACAGAGCGTCAGCTGAAACTCACTTCCAAACTCAGGCATTGGTCACAAGAGGCCTTGACTTTTTTGAAAGCACTGTCTCTCAAAGAATGGATTTGCTGCAAGAAATCCTGTTGAATGCAGTATCAACCCTCTCCTCGGAAGTCCGTATATTATCCAAAAAGGTAGATGGGTTTGACAAAAAGAGGGAAGAAGAAGGAAAAGATGAACAACCGGGGCAATCACAAAATTGATCAAGAAGAAATAGTAGATTATTTGGCAGATTTTGAAGTTTATTTTAGTCAGTTAGAATACTCTTAAGATTCTTTTATTCTTTCATTCTTTGTATGAATCTGTACATTGAAATAGTTGTCAATAAAAGATTATTTTATCTACAATGAGTTCAATTGATCAGTTCTTATTTTCTAAGTTTTGTCAAACACCAAAAAGAGAGAAATTGTTAGAAACTGAATTTCGGAAGTTTGACAAACCGAAACGTTTAATAGATTGAACTAACAGATCAAGAAGACTGAAAGAAACTGATCTGAAATATGCAAACTATTGGTTGTTCATAACTGAAGATCAGTTTGTAGTTTCTCGAAGACGACTGATCAATTGGAACTGATCAGTTATCACTAGCAAATTGAACTACGCAGACAACTGACTGATCAGTTGGAACTGATCAGTTACTACAATCATTTGTAAGCTTATCAGCTATATTCTATCAGCTGCTCCTTCAGCTATACATGTCATCAGTTAAGGAAAATGACGTTCAACCAACAACTACACAAAAGCTTACTGCAACAAGTAGTGGGATAGATGCATGTCAGAAAAGTTAAAGTGTACGTTTGTCAGAAGAATGTTGACTTGGCAAACAACAGATAGAAAGTTTCAAATCGGATTTAATATTACCGTTGGAGGCAAAGCCTATAAATAGCAGAGAAGAGCAGTTGAGAAATACAACACTCTGAATCTCAACTCCAAATCTGAATCAACTCAATTGATATAATGTTACTCTGCTGAAATCTTTTCAAACATCAAAGCTCAGTATTATTGTATACATTCATAGCATTCAAGGCAATACTTAGAGCTTACAAGCACAAAATATTATTGTTTTATACTTGATCTTGACGAGATCAGTTGTGCTAGATTGTTTCAATTCAGTTGAGTACTGTTATCTGTTTTGTAAATAAGAGTTTCAGTTTGGCATTTTTAAGTCCATAACTGAAGTGGTTCTTTAGAACTATTTGTATCGATTAAATTCTTTTAGTAAATATCATATCCTTTTGATAGAAAGGGTGACATAGGAGTGTTTGAAATCTCCGAACATCCTTAAATACTTGTGTCTTCTTATTTCAGTTTTTATTCTATCTATCAGACAGTTTATTTCCGCACTTTTATTGTTAACTGATTGATATTGACTTACAAGATTCTCGAGTATCAGTTTATCACTAAACTGACTCACCAGTCAAAAAGGTTGTGAAAATTGAGAATATATATTCAACCCCCCTTTCTAAACACTCTTCCACCCTTAACCGATCCTATCACCGTCCATTCAGGTTCAACATCGATGGGTAAGGCTTGACACGTAAAGAGAACACCATCATATTATTGGGTCCTAATGAAATGTGAGACAAACGTTTACGTAGGGTTGCATGGAGATGTAATTGGAAACTACCTTTTAGAAATAATGATTGGCTGATATTATTCGGGATCATAGTTTGCTAATTGGACCTTACGTACCTACTGAGGAAAAGAGTTTCCCGTTTTCACTAGAGGGTAGTGAAAAATGTCAAAACAGTGAGAGTGAAAATTTATGAAGTAAAAGTCAATACTTTATATCTTACTAAATATTTTAAAATAGTCATTAATATTTATCTGTCTTTATTTTTCATTACAAATTTGACAATGTCTTCGATTCGTAACCCGTTATCTGCAATACTCGATAAACACATTTTAACCGGACCTAATTACCTCAATTGGCTAAGAAACCTAAAAATCGTCTTGAATTCGTAAAGGATAGCATATATTGAAGGATCGTTTGCCGAGCATGAAAAGGCCTCTTATTTCGTGTTTTAAAATTTGCGGAAAAATTAAAAATTTTCTTTTTAAATAATTAAAATGTCTCATTCATAAGATAAACTGATAAATAAAGTTTAATATTCAAAATTTCAGCGGAAGACTTTAATGTTTGCAAAGTAACATTTTAAAATAATTCATCAACAGGTAAAAACTGAGTTCAGAAAATAATAAATGCTGAAAATGAGGTCCTCGGATTCCACTACTGCCGACCCAAGCTAGCTCACTAGTCCCCGTCCTCGGTCCCGACATCATCAGTACCTACAACAATCAAGTCTAGTGAGCCTAAAGACTCAGCATGCATATATCGTACATAACGAGTAAGTAAATAATAAAGTCGTATGCAAATTGAAAATATCATGTCTTGAGGCATAGAGTCAAATATCGTGTCATGATTAATTATAATACGTGCATAACTGAACTGAAAATCATAAGTGAACTGTTTGCTCGATAGAGCCCTGTAATAAAATAACATGTTAAAATTTTCTGTTGAGATTATGTTCTACGCAAGTGGCCCCATGAACTGAACTGAACTGAACTGCACCGGTAAGTGACCACCGGGTGATGTAATAATCGTCTGATCAGACTAATGTCACAGTATACTGGGTAGATCTGAACTGAACTGAACCGGTAAGTGACCACCGGGTGAAGTAATAATCCCATGATAGTGAAGTGGCCACAAGCAATATCGCATAAATCTCAAAAAAATGAATATTTTATATTTTTAGGCACTTAATATAATTAAATGGCATAAGTAAATATTCTGCATTATTTTACCACATGAGTTGGATCATTCCAAGGCACGCTGCGACCTAATTTTAACATGAAAAATATGCAAATGATTTTCTTGACCAAACTTTGTAATTGAATCCAAAAACGAGCCAATTACGCCCAATGACTTAGTATTTAATCATGACTTCTTACCAACCCGAACCAACATTGAACCATCCTTTTGTCATGATTAAAATACGTCTAAAATGATGAAATAATGCTCCTAAAATTTCAGTGTTCGAAATTTAGTGAATGGAGGCCAAAAACATGAAACGCTCTTTCGAGAGTCATTTTGGCACATTGCACCGTCAATTCTTGTACGACCTCAAAACTAATCCGA